>NC_138889.1:45143191-46436524 GCF_965194825.1 Balaenoptera physalus | reverse complement strand
GAGGAAAAAAACAGATTAACAAAATTAAAGCTGGCTCTTCAAAAGATAAACAAAATTGACAACCTCTTTAACCAGACTAAGAAAAAAAGAGAGAAGACTCAAAATTAGAAATGAAAGACACTACAGAGATACAAATACTACAGAAATACAGAAGACCATATGAGACTTATGAACAATTATATGCCAATGAGATAACCTAGAAGAAATGCATAAACTTCTATAAACACAAACTACCAAGACTGAATCAGGACAAACAGAAATTCTGAACAGACCATTAATGAGCAAAGAGATTGAATCAGTAATCAAAAACAGCCCAACACAGAAAACCTCAGGACCAGATGGCTTCATTGGCAAATTCTACCAAACATTCAAAAGAGAATTAACAATAGTCCTTCTCAAACTCTTGCAAAAAACTGAGGAGGAAATACTTCCAAGGTCATTTTACGAGGCCAGCATTACCCTGATTCTGAAGCCAGATAAGGACACTTTAAGAAAACAATAGACTAATATCCCTGATGAATGTAGCTGCAAATTTTTCAACAAAATCTTAGCAAACTGAATTTAAGAACACACAAAAAGGGTTATACATCATGACCAAATGGGATTTATCCCTTTGATGCAAAGATGGTTCAACATGTAAATCAATAAATGTAATATATCACATTAATGAAAGATAAAAATTACATGATCATCTCAGTTGATGCAGAAAAGCATTTGATAAAATACAACATCCCTTCATGATTAAAAAACCCTAGGCAGACTGGGTATAGAGGAACATACCACAACATAATAAAGGCCATATGTAACAAACCCACACTTAACATGATACTCAATGGATAAAAATTGAAAGCTATTCCTCTAAGATCAGGAACAAGACAAGGATGCCCACTTTCACCATTCTTATTCAATAAAGTACTGAAGTACTAAATTGCTCAATATAGAGCAATTGGGCAAGACAAACAAAAGGCATCCAAATAAAGAATGAAGAACTAAGTGTGGATATTTGCAGATGATATGATTTCATATATAGAAGATCCCAAAGACTCAACCAAAAAAAAAAAAAAAAACTGTTGGAACTAATTAATGATTTCAGTAAAATTGCAGGATATAAAAATCAATATACAGAAATCAATTACATTTCTATACACTAAGAATGAAACATCTGAAAAGGAAATAAAGAAAACTATCCCAATAACAACAGCATCAAAAACAATAAAATACTTAGGAATAAGTTTAACCAAGGAAGTGAAAGATTATTGCTGAAATAAACTGAAAACGAAAGTAATAAATGGAAAGACAGCCTGTGTTTATGGATCGGAATAAGTAACATTGTCAAAATGTCCATACTACCCAAAGCCATCTATAGATTCAACACAATTCCCATCAAAACACCAATGGCATTCTTCACAGTAGAAAACAATCCTCAAATCTGTATGGACCCACAAAAGACCCCAAATAGCAAAAGCAATTCTGAGGAAAAAGAACCAAGCTGGTGGTATCATACTTCCTGATTTCAAACTATATTACAAAGCTGTAGTACTAAAAATGTATTATAATAAACAATATAACCATACGCCTAAAGGAAGTAGAAAAAGAAGAACAAAACCCCAAAGTTAGTAGAAGGAAATAAATCATAAATATCAGAACAGAAATAAGTAAAATAGAAACTAAAAATAGAAAAGATCAATGAAGCTAAGAGCTGGTTTTTAGAAAAGATAAGCAAAACTGATAAACCTTTAGCCAGGCTCATCAAGAAAGAAAAGAGAGGGCCAAATCAATAAAATCAGACATGAAAGTTATAAGAGACACCAAGGAAATACAAAGGATCATAAGAGACTACAATGAACAGCTATATGCCCATAAAATGGACAATCTAGAAGAAAATGGAAGATTCCTAGAAATGTATGATCTCCCATGATTGAATCAGGAAGAAACAGAAAATATGAACAGACCAATTACCAGCAATGAAAGTGGAACAGTAATAAAAACTATCAGAAAACAAAAGTCGAAACCAGAAAGCTTCACAGGTGAATGCTACCAAACATTTAGAGAAGAGTTGACATCTATTCTTTTCAAACTGTACTAAAAACTGCAGAGGAACATTTGTGAACTCATTCTACAAGGCCAGCATCATCCTGATAACAAAAACAGACACCACAATAAAAGAAAATTACAGGCCAATATCACTGATAAACATAGATGCAAAAATCCTCAACAAAAAATAATCAAACCAAATCCAACAATACATTAAAAGGATCATACACCACGATCAAGTGGGATTTATCCCAGGGATGCAGGGATTTTTCAATATCTGCAAATCAATCAATGTAATATGCCACATTAACAAACTGAAGGGCAAAAACCATATCAACAGATGCAGAAAAAGCTTTACAAAATTAAGCATCCATTTAAGATAAAAACTCTCCAGAAATGGACATAAAGGGAACAAACCTCAACATAATAAAGGCCATATATGACAAGCCCACAGGTAACATCATACTTAATGATGAAAATCTGAAAGCATTTCCTCTAAGATCATAAATAAGACAAGGATGCCCACTCTCACCACATTTATTCAACAGAGTTTTGGAAGTCCTCCTCCCAGCAGCCAGAGAAGGAAAAGAAATAAAAGGAATCCAAATTGGAAAAGAAGTAGTAAAACTGTCACTGTTTGCAGATGACATGATACTCTACGTAGAAAATCCTAAAGATGCTACCAGAAAACTACTAGAGCTCATCAATGAATTCAGTAAAATTGAAGGATATAAAATTAACATACAGAAATCTGTTGCATTTCTATACACTAGCAACAAAAGATCAGAAAAAGAATTTAAGGAAACAATCCCATTTACTATCACATCAAAAAGAAAATACCTAGAGATCTACTTAAGGAGGCAAAAAACCTATACTTTGAAAACTGTAAGACACTGATGAAAAAAATTGAAGATGACACAAACGGAAAGATATACCGTGTTCATGGATTGGAAGAATCCATATTGTTAAAATGACCATAATACTGAAGTCAATTGACAGATTCAATGTAATTCCTGTCAAAATACCATGGGCATTTTTCACAGAACTAGAAAAGAAAATTTTAAAGTTTCTATGGACACACAAAAGATCTTGAATAGCCAAAATAATCTGGAGAAAGAACAGGGCTGGAGGAATCACACTCCCTGGCTTCAGACTATACTACAAAGCTACAGTAATCAAAACAATATGGTACTGGCATAAAAACAGATACATAGATCAGTGGAACAGGATGGAAAGCCTAGAAATAAACCCATGTACTTATGGTCAATTAATCTATGACAAAGGAGGCAAAAATATACAATGGAGAAAAGACAGTCTCTTCAATAAGTGGTGCTGGGAAAACTGGACGGCTACATGTAAAAGAATAAAATTAGAACATTAACATCACATACAAAGATAAACTCAAGATGGATTAAAGGCCTACATATAAGACAGGAAATCATAAAACTCCTAGAGGAAAACATAGGCAGAACCCTCTCTGACATAAATCATAGCAGTATTATTTTGGATCTGTCTCCTAAAGCAAAGGAAATAAAAGCAAAAGTAAACAGATGGGACCTAATTAAACTTAAAAGCTTTTGCACAGTAAAGGAAGCCATCAAGAAAACGAAAAGCAACCTAGTGAATGAGAGAAAATATTTGCAAATGATATGATCCAAAACATATAAACAACTCAACATCAAAAAAACAACCTGATTAAAAACTGGGCAGAAGACCTGAAGAGACATTTTTCCAAAGAAGATATACAGATGGTCAACAGGCACATGAAAAGATGCTCAACATCACTAATCATCAGAGAAATGCAAATTAAAACCACAGTAAGATATCACCTCAGACCTATCAGAATCGCTATCATCAAAAAGAACACAACAAATGTTCATGAAGATGTGGAGAAAAGGGAACCCTGTACACTGTTGGGGGAATGTAAATTCATACAACCATTTTGGAGAAAGTATGGGGGAGTTCCTTAAAAAGTAAAAACAACCATCATATGATCCAGCAATCCCACTCTTGGGCATATATCCAGAGAAAACCATAATTTGAAAAGATACACGCACCTCAATATTCATAGCATTATTTACCATTGCCAAGATATGGAAGCAACCTAAGTGTCCACCAACAGATGAATGGATGAAGATGATGTGATACACACACACACACACACACATACACACATATACACAATGGAATACAACTCAGCCATAAAAAAGAAAATTTTGCCATCTGCGATAACATGCATGGTCTTGGAGGGTATTATGCTAAGTGAAATAAGTCAGAGAAAGACAAATACTGTATAATATCACTTATATGTGGAAACTAAAAAATACAACAAATTAATGAATAAAATAAAAAAAGAAACAGACTCACAGATACAGAAAAACTAGTGTTTACCAGTGCAGAGAGGGAAGGGGGGGCAATACAGGGGTAGGTGATTTAAAAAAAAGGGTTATTATGGGATTATATGAAATCATTTGTGAAACTTTTGAAAATTGTAAAGTTCTATAGAATTTAAAGAATGTTCCTTTCAATTAAAGAAACAAACAAATAAATAAAAATAAAATGAACTAGTGAACATAACTAAAAAGAAACAGTCACAAAGGTATACAGAACAAACTAGTAGTTACCAGTGAGGAGGGGGAAGGGGCAGAATAGGGGTAGGAGATTAACTACTAAAAACTACTCTGTATAAAATATATAACCTACAATGATATATTGAACAACACAGGGAATATAGCCAATATTTTATAACTATAAATGGAATATAACCTTTAAAAACTGTGAATCAATATGTCATACTCCTGAAACATATAATATTGTACATGAACTATACTTCAATTTTTTAAAAAAGTATTCTACTGGCACAAAAAAAGACACACAGACCAGTGGGGCACATTAGAGGGCCTAGAATTAAACCTCTGCTTATATGGTCAAGTAATATTGGATAAGGGAGTCAAGGGCACCCAATGGGGAAAGGAATAGTCTCTTCAACAAATTGTGTTGGGAAAACTGGATAAACACATGCAGAGCAATGAGAATGGACCGTTATCTTACACCACTCACAAAAATTAACTTGAAATATATTAAAGATTTAAACATAAGACCTGATACTTTAAAATTCTTAGAGGAAAACATAGGGAAGAAACTCCTCAACACTGGTGTTAGCAATGATTTCTTTGGATATAACAACAAAAGCAAAAATCAACAAATGGGACTACATCAAATTTAAAAGCTTTTGCACAGCAAAAGAAACAACAAAATGAAAAGGCAACCTACAGAATGGGAGAAACTTTTTGCAAATCACATATATGATAAGGGGTTAATATCCAAAATATAGAGAGAAGTCAGAAACAAAAACGCAAATAATTTGATTAAAAAATGGACAGAAGACCTAATAGACATTTTTCCAAAGACATACAGATGGCCAACAGGTATATGAAAAGATGCTCAATATCACTAATCATCAGGGAAATGCAAGTTAAAACCACAGTGAGTTATCGTCTCATACCTGTTAAAATGGTTATCATCAGAAAGAAAAGAGATAAGAAGTACCGGTGAGAATGTGGAGAAAAGGGAACCCTTTGTACACTACCAGTAGGAACATAAACTGGCGCAGCCACTATGGAAAATGGTGTGGAGGTTCCTCAAAAAATTAAAGATAGAACTACCACATGATCCAGCAATTCCACTTCTGGGTTATTTATCAGAAGAAAATGAAACCACTAACTCAAAAAAATATGTGTACCCCAATATTCATGGCCGCATTATTTATAATAGCCAAGATGTGGAAAAAAACTTAGTGTCTGTCAATGGTTGAATAAAGAGAATATGGTACATATATAATGGAATATTGTTCAGCCACGAAGAAAGGAGGGTACCCTGCCATTTGTGAAAACATAGATGGCCTCAGCACATTTTGCTAAGTGAGATTCAGACAGAAAACAAGTATTGTATGATATTGCTTATATTTGGAATTTTAAAAAGTCAAACTTGCAGAAACAGAATAAGATGGTGGTTAGCAGGGGCTAAGGGGTGGGGGACAAGACTAATGTTGTTTAGGGTACAAATTTACAATAAGTAGTAAAAAAGCTCTAGAGATATAATGCACAGTACAGGGAGTACAGACAATAGTATCGTGTTACAATCATCAGGCTTGTTAAGAGAACTTATTCCAACTACCAAAAAAAGGATAACTATGTAAGGTGATAGAGGTGCTAATTATCACCACAATGGCATGGCAATCATATTACAATATATAAATGTATCCAGTTAACGTTTTACACTTTAAACTTACACATTACATATCAGATATATTAAAACAAACAAACAAAAAAACACTCTAGAAGAGATTGAGTCCTGTACACCCAGAACAGCACCTCAGGTCTCATTAAGCATCAAACTTACACATAGAGAACATACAATAAACTCCCATTTATCCATCTCCCAGCTCAAAGAATCATACCCCCAAAAAGAAAAAAAAATAAAACTTTTTTCCCCTAAGCATATCCTATTCCTGTTCAGTCCACATCCTGAGTAAGAGATTATTTCTCATAAGGATACTTGTGAAATAGCAAAGAAATATTTTGCTAGTGACAAATGTTTTGCCTGCTTTATTACTGACAGTTTTATTTGGCTGTGCAGCGCAGCTTGGTGGATCTTAGTTCCCCCGACTAGGACCAGAGGTTGAACCCAGGCCATGGCAGTGAAACCACTGAGTCCTAACCACTAGACCGTAAGAGAATTCCCTGTTGCTGACTTTTAAAATCAAATTTAAATAAGCAATAAATTTCTATTATAATGCAATAATTTCATCATTTAAAAAATCTAGACATGTTGCTTATACTGAGTAATATAAAAGTAAACTAATAAAAAGCATGTGAAATGTAATATAGGCATATACATTAAGAAATTCTAAAAATTTATTCTAGAGAAAATTGGAAAGAATGCCAATATTTGTGACAAAGATACTAACTGCAACACTTTGTCATAGTAAAAAAGTAAATATTCATCAATGGGAAACTGCTTAACTTATAGCATAATAGTCATAAAGCTGATAAACTGATAAACATTTTTCATTTTTTGGTAAGTTGTCCGTGAGTTATTGTTGAGCTGGAAAAAAAATATGTTGATAAAACTGAATGTACAGATATCACACAAGTATCAGCAGTACTTATTACACTGGGGTGGTGGACTTTTAATCTTTGTACTTTTCTGTATTGCTTTAATTTCTTACATTGGAATATATTCCTCTCATAATAAAAACTACAGTAAGGCTGTTTTAACTTTGAAGAGAAAAAAGTACACAAAGTTCTGGGATGCAATAAAGTTCAAAAATAGAAACCTTTTTGTATCTTTGTAATTTACTAGTTTTTCTGCTCTGAGGATACAAACAACACTCATTTACAGATGCATACATGGGCTATTTTAGTATTTTTCATATTAGCTCAGAATTTCAAAACTATCAATTGACCTTCCAACTTTCAAGTTTATATATGGAGATGAGATACAAGAAAATAATTCTCCTCCAATCCTGACTTTTGAAGTACAGAAATGAGTTTGGTGAAACAGTAACGTGAGAAATAATTACCACACTGTAATGGATTTTAGTTTTTGTATTGTCATTGCTTTTTAACTTTAGTGAGTCATTTGCTCTGTTTCCTCTCTTTTTAGTAAGTCTGTATTCATCCACTTCTTTCAATCCCGTGTGATTATTCTAAATTCACGCCAATAATATCTTTCACTTAAATGATGTAAAAACTTCCTTTCAAATCACCCAACTTCCTTTCTCCTGTTGTATCACAATTATTGTAACTTCAGCCAGAATGATCTTCCTAAATGTGATCATGCTACCCTCTGTTTACAGATTTTCAGTAGGGACTTCCACACTCCCAGGAATGATATAGTAGGTACTGGCAGGCAATCACTCCAGTTCCAGCTACTAAAAAAAAAAATGTATTAAATGCACAATATTTTTAGAGATATCAAAAAGCTGTGGAAGCAATGAAGACTAAATGTACTAAAAGTCTCTAAATACTGCTGAGAGCAACAACTGTTTACTTCCTTGGGGACATTTGCCGATTCTAGGCATGGGCTAAAGGTCAGATTCGTCCTAGACTAAGGCACTTTAAGGGGAATATCAGCAGTTTCTGATGGCTGTATGAACTACCACGATGTACTGGAATCTAGAGGAACCTAAAACCGAGGCTGAGATGTTTGCTTAGGGGCGAAGGCAAGATAGAAAGCTTTGGGGCTAAGCAGACTAACAAGAGTTTTCTTAAGAGGCCATTGTCATCTCTCAACTCCAGGTCTTTTCACATCCTCGTCTTTCTCCATCCCCCCTCTCCTATTTGGTTAACTCCTACCCATTTTTTTTCAGCACTCTGGTGTCTACCCCTCCAAAAATCCATGTATAAAATCTACCAAACATGCTCTCACAGCAACTCTTTACAGGTGGATCTTTAGCATAGTTTTTGATGACCTTTTGCTTTCCTTGCTGGAATCTTCTTTGGAAGCAGAGGCCAGTGTGTTTGGTAATTATCCCCACACATACCAAGTAGCTAAAAATGTCTTCTTGAATGAAATGAAATAATTAAGCAAAGGGATGGCTATAATAATTGAAGATGCTCACAAACTTTTATATCTTACCAAAAACATTAATAAAATCTGTAAATTTCATACCTACCAACTCAGAACAATTCCTTTGGGAGGAAAAAATATTAAGAAACCTAACCTCAACTAGCCTCAAGATTATCTGGCAAAGCATAATAATATATAAAAAGATCACCCATGTAGGCTACAGATCTCTCTTTGGAAGAAGTGTCCTATAATTTATAACATGATAATTTTACACGTGGTTCTTGATTCATTAAAACACTCTAGAGCTCAGGTTTAAGTGTCTTTCCCTGTACTTTGATGGAGACATCTTCCCTAACTTTTCACAAATGAAAACCTAGTTTTACATGATTGAAGAGTGAATTTGTTTGCCTAATGCACTAATACTTAATTTTAATGCATTGCTTCTTTCACCCCATTACAGTGACATGTTATTTGCCTATTTACATTGTCTTCCAATCATCAACATCTAAGAATACAGATGTAGAAAACTGTTCCAGATTCCAAATGATAATAAGTCCAAGGTTATTTATATGCACAAGCCTTTAGAACAAACAGCCTGCAAAGGACAAATTCATTGCCATGGGCCTTTTACAGTCCTGCAGAAGCCATCCCTAATTCTTGTCAATAGCCCATCAGCCCTATAGAGGTCCTTATCAAGAAAGTCAATGGCTCAATTAACTACTGCAAAAGTTAAAAGCACATTATCTTTTCACGACAATTCACTCACTTGATACTAAGGAAGAAAAGACTAAACATTAATAAAGAAATAGCAGTTCCAATTTTAGGTTTTGCATGGTGACTCAGATGTCTTTAGTGTCATGGTGGAGAGTTTAAACAGGACTCTGAAGTTGAAGGCCCTCATTTTAAAATCCAGTTTTGCCATCTGCTACCTATTGTGACCTGAGGCAAGTTATGTAGCTTCCTTTGCCTCTGTTTCTCTATCCATAAAATATGGATAATAATATATAATCATGGGGGTATTCTGAAGATAAAATGAAAAGCTATCAAAAGCACTTAGCAAAGTGCTTAGCACACTTGAATTGCCAAGCTATTGAATAAAAAATTAGTTATCATTATGTCTACAGTTCTGAATTACTTGTAACTAGTACTTCCTAAATTCCTAAGCCTAAATCACAAACAGAATTTATGAAGTATTTTAATCTGATCAAGTGAATTATAAAGCCCTATTACTATACACCTACTTAAATGGGACAAAAATTCCACCTAACTAAATATCTTTCAATTCTGATTTTCATCATCCTGACATTGGCTTTCTGCTTCCTTAAACTCATTCCCCTCCTTTGTGTCCAACTCAGCCTTTTTATGATGATAATTTAAGTAGCATTATGGGCAAGGGAGGGTGGGGCTGGAAGAAATCATTAAGGTAACAAAAACAGTCCAACCTGGTTTCAGGCCAGTCTGGGATCAGTCTGTTACCGGAATCCAGCTTTCATAATTAGGAAGCCTTTTAAAGTTTTACAAACAATTGTAATTATAAGGAACCCATCAATTCTAATAAGCCTATTGCATCATTTAAAATTTGTGGATTTTATTTCTAACAAATAATCTTTACATTTCCCTCCACCATAAGAATATATTATGCCTAACACTAAAATTGTTTAATGATCATACTGACAGAATCAAGGGTCTGTGGTGAATTTATGTTGTTTTTCATCCACCCAGCCTTCCTTCCGCATTCTTCTGGTAAAGAACTTTTCTTTCATCTAGCGGACCCATTACAGGTGGTTTAGGTGGCACACGCTGCATATTCAGGATGTAAGCCTCAACACTCCTCTTTCAGGCTTACTTATCTCAATGCCTGTGTACTCCTGCATGATACAAAGGACAGGAATTGTTACTGCTTTTGGATTAAAGCAAGATGCTCTCAAAAGTTCAGAACAGTATCAACTTTGTATTCTCAAAGTTAGCTAAATGGTATATTTACATTACCGCCTATTTACTTATGACTTCCATATTCTGAGAGCCAGACATGGCCTCGCTGTAAGCGTCAGAACTTACCAATAGCTTGGACTACTTTACCTGGGCATTATAGATTCCTTGGACTCAAAGAGTCCTCTGTAAAAAAATCACTTTTTCCAAAATTCCCTGTCTTGTTTAGGTGCTCCTTCTGTTTCAAAATGTAGGAGTTATCCTTGAAATTTCACCCTCTAATCCCTAATTAATTCCTTTGAGTTCAAGATAAATCTAATTTATCCTCTTCTCTTCCTACTGCTTCTGGTGTATTTCATGCCCTCGTCCTAAAGGGTCTTTCTCTTTAAAACATTTCTAATTGCACCTTTCATTATAATGATTATTTTATTTTTATTTATTTTTGGCTGTGCCGTGTGGCCTGGGGATGGATCCTACTTCCCTGATCAGTGATCAAAATTGGGCCCTGTGCAGTGGAAGCGTGGAGCCCTAACCACTGCCAGGGAATTCCCTACAATGATCTTTCTAAAATAAAGTACAAGCCTTATTACAAATATATGAAAAAACCTCAAAGAAAGAAGTGAGGGGGAAAAGGTGCTCAGCTAACTCTGAGACTGTAGGAGTCTAGAAACGTAAGACTACAGGCAAAAAACTACCTAAGCACTACTCCAGTTGATACATCTGTTTCCTATGGGAGATGAGGTTAAAAATTCTGATACTGCTGTACATGTACACTGAACCTGAACAAGTAAACGGATAGTGGATGACAGAAGCCAGGTGTTTACTGTAGGAGTGGGAAGTTACACATAAGCTAGGGCAGGACGCTGCAGTGATCTGTGTGGTAATGGACTAGTGCTGGAGAACTAAGTATGAACTCACGTTCACCTTACTATAGATACAAATAGTTATTTATAGAAATATTTATAGATATGTGTATAGACAGGTTAGCATACACACATATATTTCCTTGCTATCAGCTTGAGTGTACCTAGACACAAAGATAAGCCAGCAATGAGTACACCTAATATCCAGATATTGGTTTCTAATACCATTTTCCAATAAAAAGAACGTAGCATCTTTGGAGAAATGACTGACTGGAGCATGCTGACGTGCCAGGAGGTAAGAAAGTGCTAAAGACCACCACCAAAACAAAACCAAAAGTAAACCCACAATGACAGGCCAAGGATATGACAAAGGGACACACAGCCAACTGAAAGGCTCCAATAACCAAAGCTGGGACAATCTGGGAAACAAAGTAACACTGGATTATAATTCAAAGTATAAAAACGAGTCTACACTGGTATAAATACATAAATAAATAAATCCGGAGAAGAAACAAATCTTCCACACACAAAAATTCTAAACAATTTACATAGATACTCCACCCTTCAGAGGTGGAACATAGCTCCCCAGCCCTTCTTAAGTGTGGGCTGCACACAGAAGGAACTAAATGATAGAAGACAGGACAAAGAGTAACTTTACAGTTAAAAAATTGACAAACACTACCTTGGCCAGGAGATCAAAACGGTAAGCCGTGTTGACAGTACGTACCCTTGACACCACTAATGAGAATGGCACTTTACCCCTGTGGTTTTCTTTCTCAAAACACATAAATTTAATCCTAAGAAAAACACCAGACAAATCCCAATTGGGAGACATTCTACAAAATACCTGACCAGTACTTCTCAAAATTGTTAAGGGTTTTGCAGAGAGTCTGAGAAACTGTCAAAATCAGGAAGACACCAAGGACAGACACATGATGACTAAATGAAATGTGGTGTCCTGGAACAGAAAAAAGACATTAGGTAAAAAACTAAGGAAATCTGAATAAAGTATGGGCTTTGTTAATAATAATGTATCAATATGAGTTCATTAGTTGTAACAAATGTACCATACTAATGCAATATATTAAAAATAGGGGAAAATGGGGGTGGAATATATGGGAACTCTGTACTATCTTCACAACTTTTCTTTAAATCCAAAACTGTTCTGAAACAAAAAGTTAACTTAAAAGAAATTAAGTTGATAAAAAGAAAAAAAAAAAGCAAGCCTAATTAGATTTCCACGCTGCTAGCGTTTTCCAAACTTATCGTACAACAGAATAAAATGGAAATTCTTCCGCAAACTTTTGGGTATCACTCCAGAGTTTCTGATTTAGTAGGTCTGACAGGTTGGGGACCAAGAATTTGCATTTTTAACATATTTCAAGATGCTGACACCTCTGGTCTAGAAGTGGTATTTTGATAACCAATGGCCTCGTCTACAAGATGAAAGCCAACAATTCAAATGATCCTTTGCTATTTATCCCCATGTTTACAATCTTATCTGTCCTTCCTCTGCATATCTTATGCTCCAGACATAAGATTGCTTTAACCAGCTCTCATATTAATGGGGAAAACAAAGATAAGTTTGATGCTGTTTCATTACACATTTTATCCAACACACAGATACGAATTCCTATCTACAAGCTATATACAAAATACATCACTATCAAAATGGCAATGGAAACTTTTTTGAACTGAGGATTCTGAGGTTTCTTTGGAAGCTGTTTAGAGAAACTAGAGACCATAAGAGTTGTCAAAACATAAATGATAAGTTTATAATCCAGCTATTATTATAACCAAAACCATACAGACAAAAGGACAACATACTTTATTTTATAAATTTATTTTCTAACAAAACATATGAAAGTAAAATTTGTTCCTGGTAACTAAACACAGTGTTACTAGTTTTCCATGCTATGTGCCAATGTTTTATGGAACCCACTAATTCAACTGACAGACACAAGCAGCATAAAATAATAGTTAAGAGCACAGAACAGAAAGCCAGGTGCCTGAGTTTGAAATCTCTCCTCCACAACTCACTAGTTTTGCCGCTGGGCAAGTTACTTGTGCCATAAATCAGTTTCCTTGACTGTAACAAGAGAACCTACCTCACAGGGTTGTCATGAGGATTAAGTTCATATTCATAAAACTCCTTAGAACAGTGACAGGCCCATAACAAGTGCTACGTCTTTATATTTACATGAGCCAACCAACATGCCAAGTACTGTACTAGAAAATGGGGACATAATTGTTGGCCAAAACACAGTCAAGGTTGTATGTGGTCTATAAGAGTATACGAACATTAACAAATTAATCATATAAATAATTAATAAATATGGAACTATAAACTGAAATGAGCAATATGAAGAAAAGGATCATAGTGTTTTCAAAAACATTAATATACTCAACTAGTCTCATTTTTGGAGGAGGGGAAAGTACTACAGGTTCAGGGAGACTACCCTCTCCCAGGCTTAATCAGTAATCTTACTTCTATTAACAGTCTTAAAAAAGATAATTTAAGGACTCAATCACTTGAACACTGTATCTGCTTAGTCAAAAAGGATTAACAAATAAAATTATTTTGACACATAATCTTTAAGCAACATAAAAATGTTTAAGGCTGGAAGTTTTATTTCACTTCAGTAGACATTAAACGTGGCCTACTAAATTGGAAAACTAAGAAAAGGCATTAATTAGCATTTAACAAAAACATGCTCTAGAAAAACTGTTTTTCAAGGAATTCTTCACAACTAAGAATTATATAAAAACTTAAAATCAAACAACTATGCAAAAAAAAAAACCACAAAAAAACCTTTGCAAGTCCAGTATTTTAGAGATAATGCCAAATGTTTAAAGCAGCAGGTATCTATCTACACTTAAATAAAATAAGCAAGTCATGCAACAACTCCAGATGAGTTTAAGTTGTACTCGGGAAGTAAAGAAGCAATCAGGTAAAAAACCAACTTCCCACCTACCCAACAAACAAAAGAAATGAAAGGAAACACCTATTAACAAAACTTAAAAACAAGCTGGACTTAGCTTGCATTCCAGAATTGAGGCTATGGAATTATAACATAGGCAAAAATAAATATCAAATATGAATGCCAGGTCAAAATAATTTGCAATGAAACAAACCAAAAACCCATTAACGTTCTAACAGATAACTTAAAAGTACCTGGGCATTAAAAAAAAAAATAAAAGGTTACAGACCTCATAAGTGAGCTTCTAAGCTTCCCTCCCCCTCCCCGACCCCACCCCCCCAACCCTTGCAGTGGAAGCACGGAGCCCTAACCATTGGACCACCAGGCAATTCCCACTTTTAAGCTTTTAAGTGAATTTACTTAATATGGGTAGATGTATGACATGCATTTTTGGGCTGGGCAATGACTGATTTGTGTTTTTTTAAAGCAAGGGGTGGTAAAGCAATAACCAAAAGTCACCTTAAAATATTTCCAAGAACTCTTTAAGGTTCTCTTCACCCTTAGATGGTTGAACTGTCTAAAGAAAACCAAACACAACAAGTTTTACTTAGTAAGGATTAAAATCTCTGGCATAAAATATAAATTTTAATAAAATAGATCATTGCAGTACTTTGCCAGTATATGGTTACAGCAAGAAGTTACAACATTGACCTATAGATGTCTATGATAGGTTGATTTCAATTTATATTTTTAATGGCTCATAATTACTGGCTTTAATTACTACCAAAATATTAGGATAGGTCTCAAGAACTACTCTTTAAATCGTGTTCCACTAAAAACAACTGGTCAAAATTAATGTTCAACTTTTAGTTAACAGCGTTGTACCAAGGCTAATTCTTAGTTCTGTAAATGTTCTATGGGTATGTAAGATTTTAACGTATAGGGAAGATTAATATAGTATATAAAAAACTCTGTACTTTTTTTGCAACTCTTCTGTAAATCTAAAATTATCTCAAAAATAAGAGGCTAAAAAATAATAAAAGTTCAAGTTCTTAGCACTTTTCTTCCTTTATACTAGTAAACGTGCCAGGCAAGAAAAATGGTATTTTATGTTTCCCATGTTGAGTCACCTGTCAGATTAGTTGACTGCTTTGCTATAGTAATTACTATGAATGCTAAGAAAGATGAAGCATTTCTAGAGAAACAACTTAATAAAGTTAATAAGCATTTTTTTTGACAGATTATATATATATATATACACACACACACACACACACACACACACATATATATATATATAAAAAGGTCAGTGCTTTGTAACTAACTCGTAGGTGAATAATATGCTTGCTTTAAATAGTTCACGGGCACATAACATATAAAGATACTGCTCAGGGGAAAAAGCCTCAAGAAGGAATCTTCAAAAAAGGGTCTACTAATCATTACCTCAAATCGAATCAATTATCAATCCTTCCCCTAAACAGTACAAAAGATTACACGTCTCCAAATGAACCCACGTTCCAAAATTATGAAAGATAACTTTAAAAAAATTTAAATACAACCCCAAGTACTAGAAACATATACTCTGTTTGAGTCCAATCTTCACTGCAAAAATTTCTTGCCATGGTATTTTAGGGTCATGAAAGCTGCCAATTTTTCTGTCTTTATACGTAACGCAGCTAAACTGTTTAAGAATTATATAACTACATCTAATAGTTACCTGTTAAGGGTAGTAGACTAAGATATACTATTAACTGAAATTGTACTTCTGCAAACTTTTCTGTATAAGAAGTCCATTAATACCAAGAAAAGAAAAACACTCAAGGAGCTTAAGAAAATAATCATTTTAATCTATATAAACATAATTCATACCCAAACTTACTAAGTTCTGCCAGAGTTTCGGCTTTCGTAACACGTCTTAATATCAGTTTTCTTTGTGAGCTCTACACTGCCTCAAAAAGTAACTATCCTTTAATCACTTCAATTAGCATAAACAATCTAATTCTGTGATACCTATATTTAATCAAATACAATATATAATCAACGTTGTATCACCAAGAATTGTCAAGCTGTTCATGAAAGCCTTAAAAAAAAAAAAAAACTCCAAAAGAATAAGCTATTTTGTTTATTTAACATGTAATAGCTGTCATAAAGCAAAGCTTAAATATTTACTTTTCTGATACCCTAATGTATTTCCATAAGCCTTTTAGTCAACAACTTTACAGACACTTTTCCATCAGGGAGGCCAGATCTTTGTAACTAATAAAAGATTCTAAGAGGGTGTAGGCTATAAATTAGGTACAATTCAGTCATAACACCATACAAAGACCTTATAAATAGTCAGGAAAAAGATGTTTAACATTATTGCTTAGTCTGATAAAATGGTGAATTTTAACCAAATTGATACCTTTATATTCTTATTTATAACGTTTCCTATACTCTTAAATCACACTGCTTAGCCAGTTATACAGGTACTGATGCAATTTTTAATCCAATTAGTTGTAAATGAACTGAAATTTGTTAATCAATGCATATATTCCCCATTACTACTTACTACACTACCTCAAGTTAATCCCCCCACAAAACGTAACTGCTGAGTGGAAAAAGGAATGCAGAGCTTCATCTCTTCCTTAAAGATTTTCAAGTATCATAGGAACACAAACTCATGAAAAAACTAATTGAAAGTTTGACATTCCATCTTGCTTTACTAATTACAGGATAAAAGAAAGAAATGTAAAAACGAATGTTCCTTTACATTTCTCTGATTAACATAATATACTACGAAATGCTGTAACTGTTGTGAGCTATTTTCTAGCTGCTTCAAGTATAAGACACAAGTACAGTTCTATTAGTGAGGAGAAATGAATAATCAGTCTTAGGTAACTCAAAAGGGATACGGGAGGCACAAAAAGATAAACTGACTTTGGCTTGGACCTACTGTAGACCGTGAAATGCCAGATTCATCAACAACAACAACAAGAAAACAAGAGTACAGCAGCAAGCCACCACTTCACCACATATTAAGAATTCTGAAATAGTCAATAACTTTCTTTTCCTTCTCAACTCATTCTGTTGTATCTTCTTTTTGTTTTTCCTGGTTTTTGGCTGCAGGCAGTTCAAGGCTTGCCCATTGCATAGGTTCAGCTTTTCTCATGGTAATTTCAATCTTTGTTGCAGTCATAGTTACATAACTTCGCTTTACATCAATCACCTGCAACATATCAAAGAGAATTACAGTACACCTGGGTGCTTTTATTAGTTTTAGAGGCAAGTAGGTTGAAACGATAAACGAGATTTCATGTCTATGCCTATGCCTATTGCTAACAGTCAAAATTCCAAGCTTCTAAGGCCATTTCTATCCCTAGTTTAAACTTTTTGGTAAGAAATAATGGTAAGTTATACATCTACTTTGCATGAATGCTTACTAAAGTACTGTCTTTTATTATACAATGTTATTTTAAATATTAAGAAAAAATTCTGCCAGATTCATAATACTTACACCCCATAATTTCACATTTTGATGAAATTCCTTCTCTCCTTCAAATACAATGTGCACATTTAACTGAAAAAGAAAAAGTTGATTAATTGATCAAAACCAAAGTAAAGATTTATGATGTAAAACACTGGTTATAAAAATAAGAAGATACTGATAAAAATCATTTAAGCTATTTTAAGGAATTACCAATATTGTACTTTTTTTATTTGGAAAAACCATTAACCATTTTTAAACCATTAAAAAACCAATATTGTACTTTTTCTATTTGAAAAAACCATTAATTACCAATACTGTACTTTTGTAATTTGAAAAAACCAAGAAAAATTAACTTGGAGTTTCATATTGAGAATTAAGTTCCATTATTATTTGGTATTCTAAGCTACTACAGTATCTCCATGCTTCAGAAATAACTACTATGCAGAAACTTTCATTTAAAATAGTTTCTGTGAAAGTAATTTCAAACTAATTTTCAAATGGGGAAGATTAAAAGATCTTAAAAACAGCTCAAACAAGATCAATGTTTTATAAGACATTAACATTCAGAATAATGTATAATTTTTACTCAAAGGTGTTTAGTGTACTTACCAGTGTACTATTTGCTACTACTTGACTAAGTTCCGGAAGTGAATTTTTAGCATATACTGAAATGGTGACTTCACCCCCAGTCTGATGCCAGTCATGTCTACACGGAACAACCTTTTTCCCCTGTAATGTAAGAGAAACTTTATGAATTTACAAAGTGCCACATAATTAACCTCTTAAAAAGAGTAATTTGACCCATCTAAATTGAGAACAAAAATACCACACAAAACTGAGCCCTTAATGCTTTTAAGCACAAACAACTTCTAAAGCTCCCATCAACAAGTTAAACCAATAAAATAAAATACAAAGAATCTTATAGTTTTATGATTTGAGAACACACTTTTGAAGACTGAAGTGAAAAACACATTTGCTTAGCAGGATAAACCAGACAACATCTTAACCTCATGCATAAGAACTTTCCATTTATTTTCTACAAATTGAAATTTGGGAAAAAATAATTGACTAGTTATAACTATCTGTTGTTGTTATTGAATACTTTCCTCTCATAATAACATGCAAAAAAGGGTGAGAATTTGTGGAAGTAATCTTTTGATTACTATTATGAAAATATTATTACCTATGAGTGATACACTGCTATAACAATAACTATCTCAAAGACAAATTGTGATTTGTTCTATAACTGAGGGTAATTTAATGCAGGAAACTGCGAGACACTACTGTTTTAAAAAGTAATATTTATATTTTCGTACAATTATACTAACTGAATTTAAATTACTTATATGACTTACATTTTTTTGCCCTTAGCCACCTGGCTTAGACACTCAATACTTGATAACTACATGCATTAAAAAATAACAGAAAACGTGTTTCATCAAGGGTCATACTATGAACACTTTTGAGCATAAAACAACATTTTATTTTTTCAAAGCAAAACTTTCAAACTTTTGAACCTTGGAGAAAATACAGGGAGATTTCACTTTTTACTAATAAAACATTCCTAGAAGTTTTGTGGTAGATAAATTATTATAACTTAATGGATACATTTATAATACCTAAACCCACGTGTTATTAAAAAGCAGAAACTATAAAATATGCAAATGTAGACTAAATGAATTCCTAAAGTAATTTGAACATAAAGACACACATACCGAAAAGGTTCATTGTCTTGAGGTTATTAGTGCCAATACGGCACATAAAACTAATTTAAGATACATTAATAATAGCTAACAAACGTTTATTTAGCAAATAATTGCTTGCCTTCTTACAATTTAATGGGATTTTGGGGGATTATTTACACAGACACAAGTCTTTTTAAAATGCTGTCAGGGAAGTAGGCACTGATGCTTTCTCTTTTCTTTTGATAAATTTCCTGGTAGCAAGCAGAGGCTTTCAAAACAATCCTAATGAAACAAGTGTGCAATCCTTCTCTTCGGCCACTAAGAGTATTTGTACATCTGTACATGGTTGAATGATGTTAAGTGGCCAAAAGAGAATCAGAAGTCTAAATGATTAATAACATAAAATGACCAGTAAAAAAAAAAAAAAAAAAAAAATGACCAGAAAAGTGATTTTTAAAAAGCAAAAACTGGGAACAAGGTATGGAATTACAGAAAAATATGCTTCAATTGAGGCTAGCTTAACTATTTCACAAAAACCTACATATTTGCATCAACATACACAATGGCTATTTTGATCGAAGAGCAGTGCTTTGAGAGAGCTTGGCTCAGATTAACTTCAGTTTTTAGGCTCATCAAACTTTACTGTGCGACGGAGAGAAAAACTTGTTTTCTTTAATCTAAAGACAGAATAATCTCAAATCTCTTCAAAATGACTCAGATAAATACACTCCAATAAGCTATTTTTAAAATGCTACTTACAGCATCCTTTTTAGTCCACATGTGTTTCCCTGTTGTACAGCCCTCTTGGGCTAAGAATGTATTAAAATCAGAAGTTTTTCTTCTACAACAGCTCCAGTATTTCATCCTTTAAATTATGATAGAAAAATTTCAGAAATAAAATCTCACAATCAAGTTCAGAAGTGTTAAGTGATAAGTGACTTAACCAAAAAAGAAATGTGTGTAACTTTAGTATCTTACAAGTGTCTAAATTACTAAACAATTAAACCTACCAGAAGACTATGAGAACCTACTGTATAGCACAGGGAACTCTACTCAATGCTCTGTGGTGACCTAAACGGGAAGGAAATCCAAAAAAGAGGGGATATGTGTATACATATGGCTGATTCACTTTGCTGTACAGTAGAAACTGGCACAACATTATAAAGCAACTACACTACAATGAAAATTAAAAAACAAAGAAACAAAACAACACCCCCCGCCCCCCCCCCCCCAAAAAAACCTTAAAAAACTACCAGAAGACTAAAGTTAAAACCAGAATGCCATTTAGTATAGCAGTTTTGGAGTTCCTGAGTGATGATGCTTAAAACCATCACAAAATCCAACATCAGCTTTTCACTGATAGTTCACACTCCAGTTTCCTCATGAAGCTACCATGAATTGGCATGACCAAAGATTGAAAACGTTCGTATTTTAATAAACCAGCAAAGTGAGAACATGCAAACAAACTAAAAATAACTGTTTACACAACCTGTGATGGTCAAGCCCAAAGTAGGTGAAACGCACTATTATTTACTTGAGAAAAATCTAACACTGGAAGACAAAAATTACAGTAAAACTTTGGGTTTGAGTCCTGAAGAATATGGAAACAGAGTGGAAGATTTTAATACAGTACTGTGTTTCTATAAACTACAGGGTAATATATTGAGAGGCTCTCAACTGAGAGCTGTGGAAAAGTATGGGTTTTCTCAGATGCCACAATGTTGATGTCTTAGTGTCCCAGGGCCCAAAATTCCCAGTGTCCTACAATGCACAGCACAGTCCTTCAAAGAAAAACAAAAAAACAAAAAAACACCTGTTCAGCTCAAACAGCAAGAGTATCATCACACTGTAATAGAAGGGAATATGGAAAAAACATGGTTTGAATCACAACGGCCACTTCACTGTAATCTTGTTTCAGTTTTCCCATGTGTAAAAAGAAGACAAAACCCACATTTCTAGATTATTGTAAAAATTATATGACAATGTAAGTAAAATACCTAATATTGCTGCATGGCATTTAATGTTTGAAGGCATATTAACATTTCTAACATCTACCATAAAGTTTTAATTAGTCTGGTATAAGTTACCCTTCATGGAAAATAGGTACTCCAGAATGATATACACAGACTTCTTCTAGACTCTGTGGACCCTGGTATGTCTAAAAGAGAAAAAGAGATGAAAAAATGAGTTTCACATCTCAGTGTTACATTTCACATGTATTTGCAAGTACTGGTGACCTCTATGAACTATGAAAATGCCCAAGAGATAACAGCTACCTAGAACATTCATAAATTCACCTCAGGCCATTCCAATAAGGAATGAAAAATGATTCCTTTTTGGATATGCTTAAGTTTCAGTTCCCTGTGAAAAAGGCAAATATAAAAGTAGGCAAAAGGATGTATTCAGATACTTTCAGACTTTTGCATATGAGGACACACCCAAACATATTCAGGTATGTTCTATAAATTTACAGAATATTGAAACCAAGAGATTAGTACTCTCATCAGAAATACAGTTATAGGATGATTTATGTGCATAGTAAACTCTGTGTGAACATTATGAATTAAAATGGAAAATCTAATAAGCGATTCTGGAAGTCCCAGATGATTTCTTTTCCCTACGAAGCGTAAAATGAGCTGCAGACCTATATATATATCCAGGGTTTGTCTGGAAGATCCGGGCCCCATTGCTGCTGTAGATGAAGGCTCTACAGATGAATTCACAAAAAGTTATGTTAATAAAACATAGATGCAGCCAGTAGTATATTTTCTGTCTATTTTGGTATTTACAGCAACCATCCTACAGTTACAGAAAATAAAATTCTGTACATTTACTTTTTGTAAATTCAAATTACGGGGTGTGTGTACCTCCTGAAGATATTCCATAGGCACACAAAACTCAGTATGTTAGATTCTGAACTTAACATCACTACTGCCCCCCAAACCTCCTACTCTTCTTCCCATCTTATTTGATGGCACCATATCCACTCAGTCTTTCAAAGCAAAAATTCTGTAAGTCCTCTTCAATTTCTCTTTACCCTCTACCCATATGTAGTCTATCACAAAATCCTGTCAATCTGACTTAAAAATATCTATCAGTGTAATTTGCTAAACTTCCTCATGATCACTAGCAGATTTTAGGCAATGAAACTATGCTAAAAGATTCTAATTAATTTCTCTGCCTTCAATTTCTGGACTCTACTACCTAATTAAAACATGTATCACTCTCTTGTTTAAAGTCCTTTAATTACATCTACCTCACACCATATACAATAATCAGTTCCAGGTCGTTTGCACATTTAAATGTGCCTCTATATATGAGAAAATACTCATGGCCCTAAAATAAACAGATATCTTAAATAGGACACAGAAAGCCCTAGTCATAAAGGAAAAGATGAACAAGTTGAATTTCATTAAAATTAAAGAGACTGTTTATCAAAAGCCATTATTAAGACAGTGAAAAGGTATATAGCCTCTCGGACAAAGGACTTGTAGCTAAAACATATAAAGAATTCCTAAAATCATTAAGAAAATGTCAACTTAATAGAAAAACAGATAAAGATTTTGGACATGTCACAAAACAGGATATCCAAATGGCCATAAACATACAAAAAGGTAGTCAACATCATTATCAGGAAAGTGCAAATTAAAACCACAATGGGAACATTCCACATCCACCAGAATGGCTAAAATATAAAAGACTGATATTACAAAGTGTTACCAAGGTGTAGAACAAAAGGAACCAGCCTAATATATTGCTGGTAAGAGTGTAAATACAACCACTTTGTAAAACTATGTGGGAATATGTTAAAGCTAAACATACACACACACACACACACACACACACACTCTATGAACCGGCAACACCATTTCTAGTCATATACTTAAAAGAAATGTGTACATGTATCCTAAAAGTCATGCACAAAAATGTTCACAGTGACATTAATCAAAAAACTTTACAGGACAGTAGAAAGGATAAATTGATTGGTACATTCAAACAATGGCATGTTTTAAAGCAATGAAAATGAACAAATTACAGCTACATGAAACCAAGATAACCAACATTTTATTAAGCAAAGGAGGACAGACACGAGTACCTGTTCCATGATTCTATTTACAGTAAGTTCAGAAGTAGGCAAAACTAATCTATGTTGATAGAAAAAAGTGGTTACCTTTGGGAGAGGAAATAATGAATGAGAGGAAGCATAAGGAGGGCTCTGCTTTGTGAAAATCCCTTATGCTTATACAGAATTAACATATTTATATATTTAATGTAATATTTCAATGAAAAAACTTAAAACAAATTTCTTCAATGGCCAGCATGACCTAAAGTAAGGTTTTGAGCAGTATAATAGCCTTTCAGGGTCTAGACCCTACTTATCTCTTTTAATCTCAACTTTACATCAGCAAATTTTGTACCATTGTTATTGACTATTTTTGTTTTCTGTATATTACTGCTATCACTTCTGCTTGGGATATCCTTTCCCTTTTTGTCCGTTTATAGAACTGCCATTCACTTCTCAAAGTTCATGTGGGATACCTTTGCTCTGATCTTCCTCCATTACCCTACCACTTGCACGATAGCTCCCTCACCCCAAGAATTAATCATTCTCTTTTATCTACTACTTCTACCTTATACACATGTGAATGCATTCATATTTCCATCTCTAAATGAGCAAGGTGACGTCAAATTTAACATGACGGAAGACTGCAAACCTGCCCCCAACCCTAACTCCATTTTCTCCTTCTCCGTTAATGGCACACAAATCACCTAGATCAGGGGTCCCCAGTCCCCGGTACTCGGACCGGTAGCAGTCCGCGGCCTGTTAGGAACCGGGCCGCACAGCAGGAAGTGAGCGGCAGGCAAGCGAGCGAAGCTTCATCTGCTGCTCGCCATTGCTCACGTTACTGCTTGAACCATCCCCCCTGCCTCCACTCGAGTCCGTGGAAAAACTGTCTTCCACGAAACCAGTCCCGCGTGCCAAAAAGGTTGGGAACCGCTGACCTAGATGCTTCACTTCCAGTTTATTAGCAAGTCCTGCTAATACTTCCAAATATCATTCATTCCACACGTGTTTGTCATGTGCCAGGCATTGTTCTAAGCACTCAAGACACAGCAAAGAGAAAACAAATAACATTCTTTCCTTTTAAACCTTAGTGCAAAAGGGGAAGGGAAGGGGAAGTTAGATGGGATAGAGCATAAGCAAAATAAATATGTAACACAAGTAGTGTGTAATAAGGTGGTAAGTGCTGTGGAGAAAAAAGAGTATGGAATGTTGGAGGGTGTGTAATATTATATAGAGTAGGCAGAAAGAAGCCTCACTGAGATGTCTGAATACATCCTACATTTAACTACTTCTCAAAAACATATCCTAATGCCTGGTCTCCACAGTAGCACCCTAGCTGGTTTTCCTTCCCGATTCCACTCCTGCCCCATTAAATTTGCCACTTATCAGCCAAAGACATCTTTTTCAAAGCCCCTCCTTAAACAGACAATGGCTTCCTATTATACTTAGAATAAAGCCCAAACCCCTCACTGTAGCTTATAAGGACCTCCATAATCTTGCCTGCCTCTCATACTCCCTACTTTTGCACACTTATCAAGCCCCCACTGACCTTTCTCATTTCTCGAGTAGCCAAGCTCTAATGCCTCTACACATACTACTCTCACATCTACTCCAAGGTTTACATAACTCACTGCTACATTATTCAGAATTCTGATTTAGTGTCATCATATCAGAAAGGACTTCCCTGACAAGTGCACTTAAATACTTTTACTCAATCTCCTTGTCTGCTTAATTTTCTTCAAGTCTACCTAAATTCACAGCATTTAAAAACTTATTTGTTATCCTTCCCCCAAAATTAGAATATCAGCTCCATAAGAACAGAGATTTTTGATTTAATACTATATTCCCAGCCCCTAAAACAATGTCTGGCACATAGTAAGTGTTCAGTAAATGCTGACTGAACTAGAACTATTTATTCCCATGATCTATTAGACACGGTGCTCCTTAGAGACAGTCTCTTATCCATGTTAATAGCCCTGCTCCATGGAATAGTGCCCAACACATAAAAGGCACCCAAATGTTTGTCTAATTAAGTCAATTACTCTCTTTTCTCAAAATTAAAAATTTACTTCCATGACACAACACAAATTTTACAATATATACCTTCGAACACCCTCCATTTTTACATGAGGTTCCAATCTTAATTTCATCACTGTCGTCTTCTACAACAAAGAAAAAAACCAAAATAGAAATATTAAAATAGAACAGTTTACTATAGTGCTATTCTTAAAAAGTAAACTATTCCATAAAACAAGTATTTAATAAAATAATCTAAATACAAAAAAAATACTGATTTTTAAAATGATTTTAGATAACTAAGTTTTCTGTGTGACCTTTCATGTAATACACTTAAAAGCTAATAAGAAACCAACTATTATAAGTCTTGCCTATATCCCCAAATTGATATATGACATGACACATTTCTATTCTACAATGCAATACTATATCCAATAACTTAACCTTATGTAAAAAAGAAATCATGAAAGGGTTACTTTTTTCCCCAGATACCAGGTGTAGATCAGAGAATACTGAATATATTTTATATCACGCACAATGAAACATTTACAACTATCAAAAAATTTTAACTCACTGTTAAAAAGTAATGAGTAATAGAAGAAAAAAATTTTAATTAACAGGTTCTCATTTTTAATAAAGACAAAATGGAATAATCCACATATTCATTTTGTGGTTAGCATTCAGTAAACAAAAATCAAAAATAAGTTCTTTACTACAATGTACTTTTTTTTTTTTTTAAATTGGGGTATAATTGCTTTAAAATATTGTGTTAGTTTACGTTGTACAATGAAGAGAACCAGCTGTATGTATACATATATCCCCTCCCTCTTGGACCTCCCTCCCACCCCCCTCAATCCCATCCATCTGGGTCACCACAGAGCACCAAGCTGAGCTCCCTACGCTATACAGCAGGTTCCCATTAGCTATCCGTTTTACACGTGGCAGTGGACATATGTCAATCCCAATCTCCCAATTCATCCCCCACCTCCGTCTGAGTCTACACGTCCGTTCCCTACGTCTGCGTCTCTATTCCCACCCTGCAAATATGTTCATCTGTACCATTTTTCTAGATTCCAAATATATGAGTTAATATACGATATTTGTTTTTC
This sequence comes from Balaenoptera physalus, assembly GCF_965194825.1. NCBI lineage: Eukaryota > Metazoa > Chordata > Mammalia > Artiodactyla > Balaenopteridae > Balaenoptera > Balaenoptera physalus. Next base: position 46,409,859 of record NC_138889.1, on the reverse strand, counting down.
TCTTTCTGACTTACTTCACTCTGTATGACAGTCTCTAGGTCCATCCACATCTCTACAAATATACTACAATGTACTACTTTTTCGTATTTATATACAGTAAACTACACTGCTCCTGTCTCTTTTAGATAATTGGTTAACTGAACAGAAAAAATTACAAAATACAAAACAAAACCTTACCTTTCTTATTTTCTTCATTCCCCGATGATAGTTTAAGTTTATCAAGTGCTTGTTTTAGGGAGGCAGATATTTTTAATTCCAAATTTGTCATTGGTTCATCCGGGCTGGAGAATTTGGAAACTTTATTACCATTACTGATGTACCAAAATATTTCTTTGTACTAAAAATATACTTAAGACTCTACTTATGATACGCCAAATGCCTTGTCAACCAAGTTTTTCTCTTTAAAAAGTATTTTACAATAACTGTTATTAAGACAGCTACATTTCTAAGTCTTAGCAGGAAAAGTTCTGATATTAAATATCAAATAATCATGCTATTGTCAACACATTAAATTATTAATCAGTAGGGCTAATGGGAAGGAAGTAAAGAGTAAGAATACAAATTTGTTAAGATGAGCAACTCCAAGGAAGGGACTGTGAAGTACCTTTACATTCCACGCCTAAGCAGAACACTGAGCATGTAACAGGCAATAAACAGGTACTAAGTGAATCCATATCCCTACTGGTGGAGATAGTTCACTTTATGTGGACACTAGTACATGCATCTATAAATTCAGATACAGTTATATCACAAGGCAGTTTTAGTAGGGTTAAAAAAACAGTAACAACAATGTCCCCTAACATTTCACAATGGTTTAGTGTTATATGTACAATCTGGTTAAGGCACTCAGTAAGTATTAAGAATATTAATAAATGTAACAATAAAACTGAAAATCCTAGGTTATTCATTCTACATCCTTAATGAAAAACCTATTGATATAGGAGGCACTAACAAAGTACACAAAAACCTATATCCTCAGTCTCTACAATACTATCTAATGAATTTACGATAAAATATTTAATTTCTCTCACTTTCTCTTAAGTGAAATTAGTAGTAGTCCATAATTTAAAAAAAAATTAACTCATCCTGTCAATTATAGTAGACTCCACTATAATATTTAATAATGAGCCATGCCAAAATTCTTGGCTTTTTCTGACATTTTTTTCCCACTGGCAAATCAGCCAGTAAGGCATTTGGTAAAATCTCTCATGATATGAATAAGCTGGATATAGAATAAAATCATCCTAAGTAGTTTGGTTAAAAAAACAAAATAAACATCAGAAAGTCTCTTTGGGTTCTTATCGTGGTCGGGCATAATTCAAGATGCTATAAATTTATTTACATAAGATCAATAAAGAAAAAGCTGGGAAAATCATGAGTCCACAGTGTGAATAAAAATATCAACAAAGGCCATGTTTGGGGCCAAAAACCATCTGTGTTTTTAAGTCCTGTACTTTGGTTCTAAAACAATTCAATACTCAAGTGCAATATGAAGAAGACCTGGTGTAATAGTGGTACCCAACATGCATGTGTGGGATTGTAAAATAGAGTCTAGTGGATCAGGAGGTGAGTATGAAGTACCTGTGTAATTCTACTGCAAAACGACCAAAAGCTGTTTTACAAGTACGTTAACAAATATACCATGTAAATTGAATCCATTAAAAATTGATCAGTAATGAGATTAACAGTTTTTAGGCAAACTGTTAAAAGATGAGTGACTAGGCTTGTTCTAAGTGGCAAAATATGGACAAATGAAAGAAACAGAATTTGACTCAATACAAGGAAAAGTTAAATACTGAGTTAGTAACATTAAAATGAACTGCTTTAAAATAAATTCTTCTTCAATAGAATTATTTGAAAGGAAATTAAATATTTTTCTATCAAGAATGTTCTAAAAATTATTTAAGAAACAGTGGTAGATTGGAAAGGAAAGCCTCTAAGTTCTTTTTCAACTCAAACTGATTCCCTGACAAGGCCGATTCTTTTACAGAATTCCACTATGCCACCGTGAAAAAGATACACACCAAGGCACAAGAAAGATGTGTGGCTCCCCCGCCCTGAGCATAACTGAGTACACAGTGAACAAACCTGTACTGCAGTTCTACTGTGTATATGCCCTCAAGGGAATAGAAATGAAAGGTATTATCTAAGAGAAAACCAAATGGTTCAAAAGTGGGTGAACTACACAGTAGCTGCAAATGATATTATGCCGAATCAGAAGAGGAAATACCAGGAACAAATGCTATTATTCAAGTGTGACAAAAATATACAACTGTATAAAGTATACCTTGGCCTTTTTATTGCTTCTATTGGTTTAGGGGCTTGAATGATATGCTCCTGAAATTTGGGTTTCAATTCAGATAGTTCTTTCTTCTCAGTAGTCTTGACTTCAGGTTTGACTGGCTCGGGCGGCTTCTCACTATCATGCCTTCCTTTCGTACAGCCCTGTTGGTGAGAGGTATTCATTCACTGAGAGTTAGCCTATCATCTACTTCACATGCCATGACAGAAATACTATTTTTCAATTCTTTATTAATAAATTCAAGGGCATGTTTTCTCCACTTTTAACACACTGACTTATTTTAAGAAACTAAAAATAGAACTCTAAATAATATATTTGTAAATGAGTTCTTACATGCGAATAATGCATTAAAAACAGGCCTTTAAATTACACTTAATAAATATCTACTTTACTTATTCTATTAAAGGTGCAGCATAAACTTGTTTACAGAAGACAAATTCTGGAGATCTCACACAGAGAATTCTACAAAAGGGCCCCAATTTGAGTCTCAGTTCTCCTACTACCTAGCTATATGACCTCGAGCAAGTTAATTAATCTTTTTTTTTTTTGAAACCACCAGTTAAAACTTTATTTCTTTCTAAATCACAAAGAATAAGGCATAATCATTTTACAGAGAAATTAATAGTTTAAATGTTTCACTTCTATTAACAACAAGGGTAGTTGATTTCAACAGATTTCAAATTCCAAGAGTTCATATATAGAGAGAGACATACATGGCTCCAAAAACTTTATGACTTCATTATTTTTAAAATTATTTTTAATTATTTATTTATTTTTTAATTGGAGTATAGTTGCTTTACAATATTGTGTTAGTTTATACTGTACAGCAAAGTGAGTCAGCTATACATATACATATATCCCCTCTTTTTTGGATTTCCTTCTCATTTAGGTCACCACAGAGCACCGAATAGAGTTCCCTGTGATATACAGTAGGTTCTCATTAGTTACCTATTTTATACATAGTATCAATAGTGTATATATGTCAATCCCAATCTCCCAATTCATCCCGTCCCCCCTCTTTCCCCCTTGGTAGCCATTCATTTGTTCTCTATGTCTGTGTCTCTATTTCTGCTTTGTAAATAAAATCATCTATACCAATTTTTTGAGATTCCACATATATGCGTTAATATATGATATTTGTTTTTCTTACTTCACTCTGTATGACAGTCTCTAGGTCTATCCATGTCTCTACAAATGACCCAATTTTGTTCCTTTTTATGGCTGAGTAATATTCCACTGTATATATGCACCACATCTTCTTTATCCATTCCTCTGTTGATGGGCATTTAGGTTGCTTCCATGTCCTGGCTATTGTAAATAGTGCTGCAAGGAACACTGGGGTGCACGTGTCTTTTTGAATTACGGTTTTCTAAAGTCAGTTTCCTCATCAGTAAAATGGAGGCAATGGCATTCAGATCTTTTTTGAGAGGATTAAATAAAACAATAGAATACTTCCCATATCTGGCAGGTGGTAAACATTCAATAAATGTTAGCTACCTTTTCTATATTCCATTGAGTTATACATACATTTTAACATCCCTGAAATCATAAGGTAAATCGTATGTCATTTAATTAACAACTTTAGATTTCTTTCTTAAGGGTACACAAAATAATAGTGCATCTCTATGGTATCTTAGATATGATAAAAATTTACTGTTCCCAACTGAAAATGCTTTAAATTGTTGCGTTCCTTCTTTTTGATGGTCTTTTAAGACTACTAACATCAAACAACAAGGACCTACTGTATAGCACAGGGAACTATATTTAATATCTTGTAATAACCTATAATGGAGAAGAATCTGAAAAAGAATAGGTATATATATAACTGAATCACTTTGCTGGACATCTGAAACTAATACAACATTGTAAATCAACTATACTTCAATAAAAAATAAATAAAAAGCTAGAGGAAAAATAATAAGCTGTAAGAAAAAATTCTAAGATGTAATTTTGATGTATATAAAGGAATAAAGTATACTAGAAATAAAAAAAAAGACTGCTATCAAAAATAAACTTAAACTGACAAGTGGTTAATTAATATCTTGAAACTTTAATCTCGAAAACAGATAAATTCCTTATCTTAAATGCCATAGAAGGGAGGTGAGTAAAAGAAAGGTACTATCTGTGAGTTAACAGGGACTAGTCAACAGATGTTCAAAATCAGACTCCTCAACTCTGGAGCTCCCCATAATATGTACGTTGTGGGAGATAATCTAGGGGAAAAGAAACCCATTAATACTTACTGCAATGCTTAAAAAATCAGAAAAATCAGTTGTTCTTCTCTTACAGCAAGACCAACCCTAAGAAACATAAGAGGGAAAAAAAAATGAAAACTATCTGTATGAGAACCACAACCCACTAAAACACTCTATTTGGATTTATCTCCTTGAATCCCGAAGTAACCTGTATACACATAATTTTATGGTTTTTAAGTGTTATAAATAATTCACCTAATCAAGTGAAATGATTAGTCTTTGACTTAAAAAAATGAATTAACCAATATTACAAGTGATTTGTGCTGTGACCCATCATGAAAGGAAGCACCTTGAAATATGGAAACAGAAATTGCTTCTGTTTTCAAGAATAGTACTTGATTTTTAGAAGAAAAGCAATCTATAATTTCTAGAAACTATTTTAAAGGATCTAGGGAGTAAGTGAAGTGCTTTACTTTAAAAATCCATTAAGTTAGAGATAATAATTATAATAATTCAGTTTCTAAACAAACTCAGCATAGTTGTTCCTCAACAATAAGCATTCTATTTTCAGAAAAACATTAATTCATGTAGCAGCTTAAGCACTGTTACATCTTTCAAGGTTAAATGATCTTTTCAGTTAGAAGCATACAAATATAGAAACTGTAATGCCGTATGAGATTTCTGAACAAAGTATCAAGTAGCTAAACAAATGGCTTTAAGTTATCATCTATAATTCCAATGTAGTACAAAGAATAAGGAAATAAAAATGCAGCAGACTCAAAGCTTGGGATGTCTCAAATTCAGACTAAGAGTCAGCCTTGCACATATCCATCTGGGCCTCAGTGTTTTTCTCAATGTATGCATGAAGAATTTGGTAGTGACTATTTTCACCATATGCCCTTGAAGTTTTTTAAAAGGAAAATGTTAAATAGTCTACAATTCATATTTTCCTGTATTCTGAAATTTAATTTTCTTTTACTCTGAACTGAAATATAGATCAAAAATTACTAATTACTACAAAATTAAATATAAGGTTTAATTAATATAGATAATATTGTCACCAGTAAAGTTATTCTATTATGAAAAAAGCTTTACTGTCTTAATTCTATATGAAGAATTAGGTATTCTGGGAATATTGGGATACATACATGACATAGATTGTTCCCAACTGCCGATCTGAGATCTACGGTAGTCCTCAGTAAAATGTGAAAAGGAAATTAAATGTAAGTATAAGGTTGAAAACTGTCTTTTCTTAAGGACTGCTCTTTTCCCTGAACATGCCTTTTCTAATTTAAATATTAAAATGTTTTTTCTTCTGTTAATGCAATGTTTAACGTCTCACTTGGTTAAATAGAAAACTGACAACAGTAGACACCATACTGATTTATGTATTTTGCCTGAAATCTACCGGGCCGTGAAATTCAGTAGGCTTGGAAAGTCTAAGTCTTCAAATGCTTATAGAGACAATAATAAACAGTAGAATCAGAGCAGAGAAACAAAAACACTTCAAAGTAAAATCAGTAAATTTAATTAATCAGAGTAATTAACAGTTGGGTAGTAAAAAGAGGAGCAATGGACTAAATGACTAGAAAGTCAGTGATATTACTAGCAGCAAACTTGAAAGGCAGGCTATTTTTGGAATAAGGGGTCACTTCAGAACTCGTCTGTGCTTGCCAATGACACAGATAAATGAAAATATGTTGCAGAAGTCACTGGCATAGAGGTGACAAGAATAAATTAAGGACAAGAATGAATGAGCTGAATGAGAGAAAACAGGAAGCCAAAACTGAGAAGTGAAGTATGCCCATGGTTAGGAGACAGGAGGAAAACATCACAGGAAAACAAAGTACAACAAGAAAAACAAACATAGAATAAATGGCAATTTAGGAAAGATAAAATCCCCTCACCCCCAGCAAAAATAAGTATTCCCACAGAACCACTGTTTCTATCCCCATAAAAGCTTGTAAAGAGGCTAAAAAGATGTAAGGAAGAGTCAGATCATAATTTGCCCTACTGAACGTTTGTTCTGTTTTTCTCACTCAGAACTAACCATATTAACATAAACTTGCTATCTGCTTGTACATCACTGTTTATACGTGGCTAACAGTTAAATACCAGAAAGGTCCAACTACTCCCTGAAAGGTAAAATTAGAAATTCAAAGGGCATCGATAATTTATAAACACATAGGACTGTTTATGTTCCTAAGAAAACCATGGCAGCCACACTGCAACAGTTTCTTTTGAGATACAAGGGAAAATGTACCACATTATCATAAATTTTAAAAGATCAATAAACCCAACACAAAAAAACCCGATCAAACAATATTCTATTATTTCTCTAATTCTACAGAACATCAAGGAAAACAGGTGGCATCTCTTTTCTGTACAGTATTACTCTAAACTTTCAGTGGCACTGTTAAGTATTTATAATAATGTTCTCTAAAATTCAGAGCTGCTCTTATTAAACAGCACCTGCCTGATATATTGAAAGATTAAGAAGTGTTATGGCTTCTACAATTGCTTTCATTTCCCCTCAAAGTGAAGAAATGAGGGGCACTGAAAGTGAGAGTTGGGATAAAAGTAACAATTTAAAAACTGGAAAAGCCCTTAAGATCACCATCTACTGTCCTCTTTGCCTTTAGTGGAGCACTTGCTCAAAGCACCCCAAGATGGTCATTAAGAAAGCAGAGAGTCACAAGCTGAGGAAAAAAAAAATGAGAAATTAAAGATTTAGTATTATACCTCTGAGTTTACTATACAAACGTGAAAAGACTGAAATGTATCAAGTTCCTACCTTTAATGCATCATGAAAGACTGGAATGCCTGGGTGGTATGTGCAAGCCTCTGGTCAAAAACAAATGAAAAAAAAAAAACACTTTATAATGAAGAAAAATCATCATTTCCTTCAGTGTTAGCATATAATCCTTTTTCCATATGCAGGTAATAGTTTTCCTTAAAAATTCAGTAATGCTCGAATTTGATGCATGACACACAGTGCTTAATATAACATTGTATTAAAACAGTAAAGGTTAAAATTCTAATTTGAGTATGAAAGCTATAAATAAAAACACAAATAGCTCAAGTATAACAAATTATATTTTGTATTCCTCTAATCTTAGTTGTAAAATTTTTTAGTACCCGTCAAGCTCCAAATTTTGACCATCATATTCTGTTTTTACAAAAATACTATCAAATTTAAATGTTCTTATGTGCATCGATCCATAAAGGTTGCCTAAGAGATTCCCTAAAAAGATGTTTTGGAAGAACAGGTTCAAATTTTAAAAAACTGATACAATATCTAATTGCTAATTTAATTTTCCTACACAGGTGTCAATTTCTAGATAGAAACCTCATTAAAAAGAAGTTTAAATTCTACAATCTATTTTCAGGCTTGTCAATGATTGTTAGTCTATTATTTCCCTAACTCTTCCCCATTACACCACCAAGTTTTACTTAACTCTTACTAAAATGGACTTATTATAGTCTGCAATATATAGAATTACATTAAAAAAAACCACAGATAATAGACACACTTATTCCCTAGCTAGATAGCACCATGAGCTCAGAAAAAGCAGGTCAGCTCCACACCTGTGCAATTTTCATATAAGGCTACTTTGCTCAAACTTTCACGTCTGTTTAGTTCTCAACTGTCTACAACCTCTGATTCCTGGTGTCGCCTTAAAATGATTAATTTCTGGTACTTTTCTCCCTATGGCTGTATTAAGTCAGTATGTTTTCCCTTCATTACTACCTAGAGACCATTCTAGCTAATGAAGCAAGAAAAGTGTCAGGTATTTTCATGGTACAGTAAGTAAGCCCAGTTTAGGAAGATGCTATTAATTAAGGGTAGTAGTGGAGCTGAGGGCTGAAAAAGGAGATTCAAAGTAGAAATGAATATGCACAGGAATATGAAGTTGAGAGGGGAATCAAAGTAGAGAACAGGTAGAATATTTTCAAATATCAAATTTACATACAGTCAGAGGCATAAAACACATAATGTCTGACACAGTAAGAGGCATGATCATAATAATGGACAGTTCTGGCAGAATGGCAGCAGGAGTGAGTCAGGTCTTAACCATACAACTAGTATAAACAAAATTTGAAAATCAGTGCTACATAACAAGCAGATGGACATTTTCCTCCTTAGTATTTTTTCTCTTTTTAAATCAGGTTTGCCAGTTTTGCCCAAAGTAATATGATGCGTAAGAAGCTACAACACAGTAGCGATTAAGAGCCAAGGGCTTTTAACATTGAGTCTGACGCTGGCTCAAATTCTGACTCTGCCTCTTGCAGCTGTTACAGTTTCCTCGCACGTGTGGATTGAATAAAATACTGTTTGGGAAGAGGTGTTTCTTCCAGAATAGCTATTTTTAACATATGCAAGTTACCATGTCTCTTTAAAACACTCATTTAACTTTTGTTTCAAATGAAAATGTCCTATCATCTTAGAAAGGAGTCTTCTTATTTTAGTCAATACACAAGGTCAAATCTCTCCCATCGTATAAAACGTTCTCCTAATCAAGTCCACAGTTTGCTATTAGCTCTTGTCTTTACTCCCTAGCCCCATTTTCCATCAACCAATTCACTTGGAGTATTTATTCTAAGTCTGTAATATAACCCCAATTTTGCTAAAGCAGATAAACTTTCAGCAACCTTAAGGGAACTCTCTGCTGAATTTAGTACGGTTGACGCTCAATGCTTGAGACAGTCTACTCCTCTGGTTTTCCTGGCTTCCCTCATCTCTTTCCTGGGCACTGTACCATTTCACACACACAAAGCTGACTTCCAAAAAATTGGCTGCATCTCCCCTTAAAATTAGGCTGGTACATAACACCCTATAAATAAACATATTGTCCCACTCCACAAAGCATCAGTCTTCCCTTTAATATTAAAGTAAAATATGTACAGACACTAAAGCAATTTACTTTTTACGCAGGCTACCAACAGTAAAGGGCATTGAAACCCCTCATTCCTCGATGTTTTCATCCACTTAAGTCTCACAATTTTCTCCCTGAACTTCATATTAATATATTAAAAATGATTAAACTTATCTTTTCCTCAGAATCCCACCAAAGATCTTATCATTTTAAATTATGTCCCCAATTCACCTGTGCACCAAGATAAACATTCAGACATCTCAAGAGGTGAAAAAGATTTTTTAAGTATCAATTTTAACCTCGTACACAATGAGGAACCATGTTGCTACCATGCTGAACCGTGCTTCTCTATTAAATGCGTATAACAATGGACACTTCACAGAGGTGCTGTGAAGGTTAAATGAGATAACATAATAAAGTGATAGACCAATGTCTGGCATATAGAAAACATACAATATATGCTAGTCGAATTGAGAAAGTGTTATGCCTACAATTTTCAAGGATTCAACTCACTTCTTTATCCCATTCACCTATTAAAATTCAAATCCACTGGTCAGGTTCTATTGTTCACCTAGTCTAATCACTAACTTTCACCTTACATCCTTAGCTCTATACCTGGGTGCTGCAGAGGACATTCAATCACTGTATCCTATAGACCGCATGGTACTAAATGGAAAGGTCATTGCAAAAATACCCAACAAACATGGCTACAAAGTAAAGGATGAGGAATGTATCTCCCATTTGAGCAGATGTATCAAAACTTAACAGCATAAAGATACAAAATAATTTTCTTAACCAAGAACATTTTAAAGAGTAAGGTTAAAACAGTGAGTGGGTCGAATGAATAAATCGACAGCAGGCTTTCAGACAAATACACTTCTATACTAATAGAAAGTGGCCGAACTTAAACGCTAGGATAACCCGCCCGCCGCCCAACCCTCCAGTCAATGTCGGTCTGCCTCCGACACACGGACACAGCAAATCAACCGCAAAGCGAGCCCAGAGCACCTGGTTAACTTCTGATTCCTTTAAGAGACGCTGGGGTGGGGGGAGGGGGCGAGAATAAAGATGCTCTAAATTTCCAGGCCAATTAGAGAGTGAGCAGACGACTTGGGCAAACACGTGCGCCCGAGGGGGCAGTGGGTCCGTGGGTCCGGAAGCGGCAGAGAGAGAGGTTCAGAAGCCGTTGCCGCGGCACCCGCAGAGCGGTCCCGCACCCTTGGGCGGACGGGGCGGACGGGGCGGACAGGCGGGAGGGGCGGCCCGGCGCGGGCAGCGCGGTGCCGGCTTGCGCGGAGACCCGGGATGCCCTCCGGCCCAAGGGCGTCCCCGGGAGGGGGTGGAGGGGAGGGAGGGCCGGCGGCGCGCTTCTCTTACCATCGGAATTGGTCTCGGGATCGAAGCGCTGGCCGCAGCCTCGGTTGTAGCACAGCAGGGCCATTTTCTCTTCCCACCGCTCCGGGTCAGGGTCAAACGCCTGGAACCGCCAGACACTGCCTTTAGAACTCCCCTGCCGCAACCACCCGTCTGCAGGCTGGGGCGGCTGCCGGCTTCCGGAAACGGCCAGTTCCGCTTCAGGAACCTTCGCGAATTTTCCGGTCGCGCAGGCGCACAGGCGATGGGAAGAGGCGGAGGAAGCGCGGGCTGCCGGCCGCAGTCGGGGGCCCCTCTAGGTGGGACTACGATGGGTGGGGGGCCCGGGGTCGGAGATGCAGCCAAGATATTTGCCGGAGAGAAACCTTAAAGGCTGGAAATGTAGGCATCCGGGGCACTGACGCGCTCTCTCCGGATCTCCTCACTCATTGGCTGCGGGTATCTCGCACAGCGAACGGACCGCCTTGCCGTTTCGGTCCCCGTAGGCCGTCATCGTGCTTCCTTTGGAGACTGTAATTACCCCTAAAAGCTTGGTCGATATGTTTGTTTGCTCCTTAGCTGCCTGAGAGTAAGTGTAGAGTCGTACAGTATTTCCGAATCCTCTTCCCTGGAACGTGGTTGCTTAATAAATGATGAGGGGGATGGTGGACGAACCTACCTCTGTGTCTCCCCTGGCCTGATCTCAGAAGCACTGAAGAAGTGTAGGCATCGGGAGCAGTTTTGATAACGAAGTAATTGAGGTCAAATCACATTGAAAATACAAAGCACTTGAAAATTAGAATATCAAGGGAATTGTTGCTCAGTTACAGCGCTAAAATGGTCACTATTGCTCTAAGACGCTGGGGTAATTGTTATTATTTCGTGTTAGCTTCCATTTAATCAGTTTGCGATGCTGAATTCTCCTATCCTGGATCATCTGGTAAGATTTTATCAAGAGCATCTTAAAAAGTGTAGTGATACATTAATGGGCACACGCAAGCAACCCTAGTTCCAACTTGTATGTTTACCAGACTTGGTGTATTTGAAATAAAAGCAAATGCTTCTTGATAACAGGTATACTGAACAAACAAAATGTAATATCAGTATTTGTTAAGTAGAAGTAAAAAGCTATACAATATTTCTAACGATCCCAAGTCTGTTAATGAGAAATGAGTTCAGTCCTCCCACCCCAATAAAGAAGACTTTTCATTTTCCATATTCCGTTCCTCGATACCTAGAAGTATTAAATTTCTATGTAGTCATTCTAACATAGATATATACAATGTTGTATTCTCCTTTATTTTACCTAAGGAGAATTTTTCTGTTTTGTTTCATAATCACATTATGAATGATGAGGTAGATTTCTGATGAATAAATGCACTATAATCATTCTTCATTTAATCTCACCAACTTTATTATACAGTAAGCTTCAGTGATAAATTTATTGTATGTTGTTTTTCTTATTTTAGATTTTTGAGAAGTAGCAGTAAGGTGTATGAACTGAAAAAACAAAACAAAACAAAACCCCACAACATAAGAGCTGTAAGTTGAGTTTTATTCTGGGTATTATAGAGGACTCACGCCCAGAGCAGCTCTGAGGAACTGCTCTGAAGAAGTAGGGGGAGGAGCCAGTGTGTGTGTGTGTGTGTGTCTGTGTGTGTGTGTGTGATTTTGGATAGGGAATACATGCAGTCAAGCACACATCTCAATAAAAGGTTATTGCTAGCCAGGAGGAACAAGTATCTCAGTCAGTGATTTTAGTGCCTTTTTTTTTTTTTTTTCCATGTAAGGGAAGATGCAAGATTTTGGTTTCATTAAAATTCTTCCTGAGATATCTAACTATCTAGAGGGCCTATTTTGCCAAAACACAGAGTGCCTCATCCTGTTCTTCCTTCTTAATTCCTTTCAGGGTGTACTGCTGGTCAATGACTACCCTGGCTAATGACTTGATCCTTGTAGAAGTGGATGGTGTGCAACATTCTTTGTTTTGCAAGGGCTTAAGCCTTTTAAAATAATTTTAGGACTTTAAAGGTATGTACTGTCAATTGTTTCCAAAAAGGTGGTATTAATTTGCTTTTTCACCAGCCATGGATGTGAGGAGGAGCCATGAAGAGGTTTAAAAAGTTGGTTGTGGCCAAATCCACTTTCTGAGTATCCTAGCATTATCATAACATTGCACTGTTTATCAGTAAGCTAACTCATTTAAATGGCTTTAATGTTTATTGTCAGTTTTTTTCAACTATAACATTTTACAATCAGAAAATAATAAATGCTTATAATAGATAATTTGAAAATATAGAAATGTACGAAAAACAAATCAACAATAATTCTACTTCTCAGCAATAAGTATTGAGATCACTAAAATAACTGATAAAATTATTTCCAGTGGTTCCCCCCTCCCCCCAGGCAAGTATTGGTATGAATGTTAAAAAAAAAAACACAGAACTGGAGTCATAGTGTATATGGAAGTTTATGTTCCTCTTTTGGGTATTTTAATAAACTACACAATTAAATTATTCTTAGTAAGAAAAGAAAGTATAGAGACAGTGCGTTCCACTTCACTCCCAACACTTCATCTCCATTCCCACACTCCAGTGCTGACTACCAGGAACTGTTCAAGAAACTTTGTGGTGGTAACACCCATAATTTATATAGCCTTTAAATCCAGCTCCCACCTCCCTACCCCCCAACACACACGAACTATTACATAGTATCTTGAGATTTTTCCCATGCTATGAGAGCAGTGCTGTAGAATAGCTAAAAGTGGAAAGTGGACCTTTGGAGCCAGACTGGGATTCAAATCTTAGCTCTGCAATATAGTGCCTAAAAGACTTTAATCATTTCAGGAAATCTGTCTAGACTTCAATTTTCTCTTCTGTCAAATGTAAATCATAATAATTCTTTAGAGATCATGTAAATGTTGCTAGTGTTAAAAGCATGGAAATCAATTGAAGTGTGGAAATCACTTGTAAAGCTCTTTAGTGCATTGCCTTGTGCATGGTAGGTGCTCAATAAATGAAAACTATTTTTACTTTGAAATGTTCTACAGAAATCGTATGACCAAATGGTATCCAATCCTATTGCCACAAATACCAGTATTTTCTTAGATGACATAGGCATTCTTTGTTGTTGCACATAGATGTGGCTTCCGATATTTTTCTTTTGTAAATAATAATATGATTGACATCCTTACATACAAATATTTGTATCTCCTTTTTTCTCAACTTAGATCCTTGAAAGTGGAATTTCTAGGTAAAATAATATGGACATATTTAAGATGAAATATACACCTATGCTACTTTCCAGATAGATTATACAAATTTACACTCCCAACAGCAATAGATGAAAGTCCTAGGTTCACAGCATCCTTCCAGCCTTAAATACTATAACTTCTAATAATTTTGCTTTCTTTGTGTTTTGTGAATTCACTCCTCATATCCTTTGCTCATTTATCTTTTGGAGAACTAAAGATTTTTTTGGTTTTGAAGAGATTTTTATAATTTTAAAATATTAAAATAGACATTTTTGAAATATTTATTTCATAGTTGACCTTTCTTATTTATCATTTTTTGATAGTAGAGCAATATTTAATTTTTATGCAGTCAGATTTATGCATATTTTCCTTTGTGTTTTTTTTTTTTCCCAGTGCTTTTATACTTAGGACCGTTGAGTCAGCTACTCCCGTAATACTGTGTATGCACACACATGTATACCTACTCTGGTTTATTTCTGGGCTTTCTATTCAATTCTATTAAATTATCGTCTGCTCTGTTTCACTTATTATTTCACCTGTTTTCCTTAACTTTATTTGTTCTTTTTTCTTTTTTTAAGGTTAAAAGCCTTAATTTCTTTTTTTCCCCTTGTTCACAGATGAAATAATTTAAGGCTATAAATTTGCCCTTGCATACTTTAGCTCCATTTCATAAATTATGTAGTCTTATCATTCTGCTATTTTACTAAATAGCCTAAAGTTGTGGTTATATATCTATTTTCATATCACATATCACAAGAATCTGAGGACTAGATATTTAAGTATTTGAAATTTGCAGTGGTAACAGCTTTTAAATATTATAACATACACATTTTATACAAAAGATTAGATGGTAACAATATGAATACCAATTTTGTTGGAGCACAACATCATGGCACAAACTGTTCTTATCAGATTAAGAAATTTATGAAGCAGAAATGTACTTGGGCTTAGTTATGGTGCATGCACAATTTTATTTACTTAAGCTGTGTTGGTGTACGAATTACATTAGAAATCTGATTGTCAGAATTTACAAATATTTTTTACATGGAATAACAACTGAATTCTTTTTTGTGGTGAAGCCTATGTTGAATCAAAAAGAAAAGGAAAAAAAAAAGACCTAATCATAGTGGTACCTGTTTTTCTTTTTGCTTCCCTGCGTCAGTCACATTTTTAGAAATGTCCTGAATTTATTTCACTACTTTGTAAACCAGTATAAGTGCCCTACAATAGTGTTGCATATTTTGTAAGTGATTCTTCCAAAATTTGGTTAGTTTTTTCCAAAATAAGCTGAACATCTTTAACAGAAACATTTTATAAATTTGGATTACCAGAAACCCTTCAGCTTTTGAAGTCCTTTGAAAATTACAGTTAAAAAAAACAAAGATTACAAACAAGAATACATTGAAATTTATCCCTACAAAACAAAGGAGGAAATAAAATATAAATAATAAGAGAAACTAGAAATGATAATTTTGTATATTAAAAAACATAGGTTTATGTTTATACTCTTTAGCATGTGTGAGCTTTTTGAAGAATACAACTTTTCATAGTGTTACCCATATTTGAATTTCCATATAGGCTGCAATCCTGATGGAAATAATTTATTAAATTCTCATATCAAAATTGGAAAGTACTTTTTCTTATAATAAATTCTTACTTATTTGTTTTTACTTTTTAAATTCCCACCTAAGAGGGTGTCCTTATTAGTTTCAACAGCATCATGAAATGAGAGGTGAGAATCGTACACGTTTTGTGCCCCACCTCACATTCTCTTGGCCCATCATTTTACTCTACTCATTGTGGATGTAACCTAATGTCTCCTTTCAAATGAATCACATACTTTTCGTTCTCTATTCCCAGATTTCTCTGGTGCCAGTATGTATTATAAAATGTCCAAGAGAATCCAGTCATCCCTTCTGATGCTTACCAAACCTGAAAGTGGTAGGAATAAACATGTAATGGTGCAGCCCTGACCAAGTGTTGGATGGGGACTAGTGGGTAAGTGCGCCTGAGTCTGTCTCAAGTGGACAATTCTGCAATGTATCCTACGAGGCTTCTTAGAGGGATTGAGCCCAACTATTTACCGCAATAATCATACTGCTCAATAAGATATCCTAGGATTCAGTTTTCTTTCTCTCCTTCTCTTTGCAGTTTCCCACTCCTCCTCTTTGGGGTGACTTCCTAAAATAGACTGTCTGTTAATAAGCTTTTGTCTCCAGCTCTGCTTTTGGAGAGGACCCATGCTGAAACAAATTGAAATATGTTGAAATGTGTGCATTCTCACTGAATATCTTTTTTTTTTTAAATTAAACCTTCAAAAAATGAAATTCATCATATCTCAGAATGTTATGGACTACATGCTCTATTAATAAAAAAAGAAAAGAATTTTACAGGCTGTAAGTTTGAAGATGTTGTCAATTAGGAAGAATGATTTCCTTTTGCAATAATTGATGGCATTTCCATCAAATTACATTTTTACATTACATCATCTAAAATGCAAGCCTTTCTAAACAATTTCAATTTTCATTAAACTTTGACACTTTAGATGATGCATGTGAGCACTAAGTGACTTATTTTGCTCAGATTTGAATAAACTAATCAAAATTTTAAAATTTGTTGCTAAGTCATTTATTTGTAGCCCGCTTTTATATCATCTTATAAATACAGAAATAATCACAAAGACTTACAGTTTCTAAGTTCCAAAATTTTATATGCATGGTCCTAGTGTTGGAGTATTCTAGACTACATTTTTTTCCAAGAAGAAAGCCCATTTTAGAGATAGTTTCTTTTATATCTTCCTTGCTTCAAAATTAAAAACTTCTATGCAGTTTGTTATAGTGTATAACAAAGATGTTTTCAAAGAACATCAAGACAAACAAATCCGCTTTATATATCTAACTAAAATGTAAAATATTTGAAAGCAGAGCTTTTTGTCTGTTGATCCACTACCATATCCTGAATGCTTAGAACAATGATGGACACAAGATATGCACTCAGTATATATATATTTTTTCTTTTTTTTTGAATTTTGTTTTATTTATTTTTTTATACAACAGGTTCTTATTAGTTATCCATTTTATACACATCAGTGTATACATGTCAATCCCAATCTCCCAGTTCATTACACCACCACCACCACCCCCCAGCCGCTTTCCCCCCTTGGTGTCCATACGTTTGTTCTCTACATCTGTGTCTCAATTTCTGCCCTGCAAACCAGTTCATGTGTACCATTTTTCTAGGTTCCACATGTATGCGTTAATATACGATATTTGTTTTTCTTTTTCTGACTTACTTCACTCTGTATGACAGTCTCTAGATTCATCCACGTCTCTACAAATGACCCAATTTTGTTCCTTTTTATGGCTGGCACTCAGTATATATCTATTAAATAACTTGAATGAATGAACTCATATGTCCTCTGTAGAAAGGAGCTCAAAGGTGGTAAATTCATAATTAATTTGTAGCTGATGTTTTTCTTTAGCTTGTAGAATTTGGAGCAAAATTGAACAAATTTAAATATAGAAATTAATTTAGAGATATTTATATTACAATTAACAAAACAAAATTAGACTCCAGAAAAGATATAGATTAAAAAGTCCATGTAAATTGAAAAGTCAGTTTGCATGAAGGCAGAAGGAATAATTTTAAATGTTAAAGGTTAAGTTGAAATTTATTATTTTTTAAAAGACAAAGTAACTTTTAAAAAAACCAAGTTGAAATGTATTATTATTTTTAAAGACTAACTACGGGTAATTTCAGGTTCAATAAGTCTTGCAAAGCTTACACGTTGTTATAAAGTATAAATTTTGTTCCACAAGGTGGCAGCAAAGATTTATTTTAGAATAATTAGACACCCTCCGTCATCATTCCAAATGATGTACATCTTTAAAAGCTATAATGTATAAGGAACATGGGGCATATTTTTTCTTATTCCTTGGAGGTACCACTTCATCACAAAGGTTCTCTCATTGGTGGCTAGAGTATCTGTGATTCCTTATACTTGCCTCCTCTCTTTTAAATGCTCCACCTACATTTCACTTTTCATACACTTCCAGATTAACCTTAAATTACAAATCTGAACATGTCACTCATTAACTAAAAAAAAAAAAAAATTCAATAATTCCCTAAACCATGCAAAATAAAGAATAATGCTTTTAGTTTATTCAGTCAATCAACTCAGTAACTATATTCTATTTACAAAGCACTATGATAGGCCCTAGGAAAAGAAACAAGATAATGCATGGAGCTTTCCAGTCTGGGAATTACAAATATGTAAAGATATGGGAAATTGGTTCAAGATGGTGGAGTAGAAGGATGTGTGATCACTCCCTCTTGTGAGAGCACCATAATCACAACTAACTGCTGAACAACCATCAACAGGAAGACACTGGAACTCACCAAAAAAATACTCCACATCCAAAGACAAAGGAGAAGCCAAAATAAGATGGTAGGAGGGGCTCAATCACAATAAAATCAAATCCCATAACTGCTGAGTGGGTGACTCACAAACTGGAGAACAATTATACCACAGAAGTCCACCCACTGGAGTGAAGGTTCTGAGCCCCATGTCAGGCTTCCCAACCTGCAGGTCCGGCAACGGGAGGAGGAATTCCCAGAGAATCAGACTTTGAAGCCTAGTGGGATTTGATTGCAGGACTTCAACAGGACTGGGGTAAGCAGAGACTCCACTCTTGGAGGGCACACACAAAGTAGTGTGTGCATCAAGAACCAGGGGAAGGAGCAGTGACCCCATAGGACACTGAACCAGACCTGCCTGCTAGTGTTGGAGGGTCTCCTGCAGAGGTGGGGGTGGCTGTGTCTCACCTTGAGGACAAGGACACTGGCAGCAGAAGTTCTGGAAAGGACACCTTGGTGTGAGCCCTCCCAGAGTCCTCCATTAGCCCCACCAAAGAGCCGGGTAGTCTCCAGAGTTGGGTCACCTCAGGCCAAACAACCAACAGGGATGGAACCCAGCCCCACCCATCTGAAGACAAGCAGATTAAAGTTTTACTGAGCTCTGCCCACTAGAGCAACACCCAGCTCTACCCACCACAAGTCCCTCCCATCAGGAAACTTGCACAAACCTCTTAGATAGCCTCACCCACCAGAGGGCAGAAAGCAGGAGCAAGAATAACTACAGTCCTGCAGCCTGTGGAACAAAAACCACATTCACAGAAAGATAGACAAGATGAAAGGCAGAGGTCTATGTATGAGATGAAGGAACAAGATAAAACCCCAGAAAAACAAATAAATGGAGATAGGCAACGTTCCAGAAAAAGAATTCAGAATAATGCTAGTGAAGATGGTATGGGACATTGGAAAAAGAATGGAGGCAAAGATCGAGAAGATGCAAGAAATGTTTAACAAAGACCTAAAAGAATTAAAGAACAAACACCTAGAAGAATTAAAGAACAAACAAACAGAGATGAACAATACAATAACTGAAATGAAAACTACACTAGAAGGAATCAATAGCAGAATAACTGAGGCAGAAGAACGGATAAGTGATCTGGAAGACAGAATGGTAGAATTCTCTGCCACAGAACTGAATAAAGAAAAAAGAATGAAAAGAAATGAAGACAGCCTAAGAGACCTCTGGGACAACATTAAACACAACAACATTTTCATTTATAGGGGTCCCAGAAGGAGAAGACAGAGAGAAAGGACCCAAGAAAATATTTGAAGAGATTATAGTCAAAAACTTCCCTATGGGAAGGGAAATAGCCACCCAAGTCCAGGAAGTGCAGAGAGTCCCAGGCAGGATAAACCCAAGGAGAAACACATCGAGACACATAGTAATCAAATTGACAAAAATTAAAGACAAAGAAAAATTATTGAAAGCAACAAGGGAAAAATGACAAATAACATACAAGGGAACTCCCATAAGGTTAACAGCTGATTTCTCAGCAGAAACTCTACAAGCCAGAAGGGAGTGGCATGATATATTTAAAGTGATGAAAGGGAAGAAGCTACAATCAAGATTACTCTTCCCGGCAAGGATATCATTCAGATTCAACAGAGAAATCAAAAGCTTTACAGACAAGCAAAAGCTAAGAGATTTCAGCACCACCAAACCAGCTCTACAACAAATGCTAAAGGAACTTCTCTAAGTGGGAAACACAAGAGAAGAAAAGGACCTACAAAAAAGCCCCATAACAATTAAGAAAATGGTAATAGGAACGTACATATCGATAATTACCTTAAACGTGAATGGATTAAATGCTCCAACCAAAAGACACAGGCTTGCTGAATGGATACAAAAACAGGACCCATATATATGCTGTTTACAAGAGACCCACTTCAGACCTAGGGACACATACAGACTGAAAGTGAGGGGATGGAAAAAGATATTCCATGCAAATGGAAATCAAAAGAAAGCTGGAGTGGCAATACTCATATCAGATAAAATAGACTTTAAAATAAAGAATGTTACAAAAGACAAGGAAGGACACTACATAATGATCAAAGGATCAATCCAAGAAGAAGATATAACAATTATAAATATATATGCACCCAACATAGGAGCACCTCAATACATCAGGCAACTGCTAACAGCTATAAAAGAGGAAATCGACAGTAATACAATAATAGTGGGGGACTGTAACACCTCACTTACACACACAATGGACAGATCATCCAAACAGAAAATTAATAAGGAAACACAAGCTTTAAATGGCACAGTAGACCAGATAGATTTAATTGATATTTATAGGACATTCCATCTAAAAACAGCAGATTACACTTTCTTCTCAAGTGCACATGGAACATTCTCCAGGATAGATCACATCTTGGGACACAAATCAAGCCTCAGTAAATTTAAGAAAATTGAAGTCATAGCAAGCATCTTTTCTGACCACAACGCTATGAGATTAGAAATCAATTACAGGGAAAAACCGTAAAAAGCACAAACACATGGAGGCTAAACAATATGTTACTAAATAACCAAGAGATCACTGAAGAAATCAAAGAGGAAATCAAAAAATACCTAGAGACAAATAACAACGAAAATACGACAATGCAAAACCTATGGGATGCAGCAAAAGCAGTTCTAAGAGGGAATTTTATAGCAATAAAAGCCTACCTCAAGAAAAAAGAAAAATCTCAAATAAACAATCTAAACTTAAACTAAAGGAACTAGAGAAAGAAGAACAAACAAAACACAAAGTTAGTAGAACGAAAGACATCATAACGATCAGAGCAGAAATAAATGAAATAGAAACAAAGAAAACAGTAGCAAAAATCAATAAAACTAAAACTGTTTCTTTGAGAAGATAAACAAAATTGATAAACCATTAGCCAGAGTCATCAAGGAAAAGAGGAAGAGAACTCAAATCAATAAAATTAGAAATGAAAATGGAGAAGTTACAGCAGACACCACAGAAATACAAAGCATCCTAAGAGATTACTACAAACCATTTTAGCCAAAAAATTGGACAACCTGGGAGAAATGGACAAATTCTTAGAAAGGTATAACCTTCCAAAACTGAACCAGGAGGAAATACACAATATGAACAGACCAATCACAAGTAATGAAATTGAAACTGTGATTAAAAATCTTCCAGCAAACAAAAGTCCAGGACCAGATGGCTTCACAGGTGAATTCTATCAAACATTTAGAGAAGAGCTAACACCCGTCCTTCTCAAACTCTTCCAAAAAATTGCAGAGGAAGGAACACTCCCAAACTCATTCTATGAGGCTACGATCATCCTGATACCAAAACCAGAAAAAGATACTAAAAAAAAATTACAGGCCAATATCACTGATGAATATAGATGCAAAAATCCTCAACAAAATACTAGCAAACAGAATAAAACAACACATTAAAAGGATCATACACCATGATCAAGTGGGATTTATCCCAGGGATGCAAGGATTCTTCAATATACACAAATCAAACAATGTGATACACCATATTAACAAATTGAAGAAGAAAAACCATATGATCATCTCAATAGATGCAGAAAAAGCTTTTGACAAAATTCAACAACCATTTATGATAAAAACTCTCCAGAAAGTGGGCATAGAGGGAACCTACCTCAACATAATAAAGTCCATATATGACAAACCCACAGCAAACATCATTCTCAATGGTGAAAAACTGAAAGCATTTCCTCTAAGATCAGGAACAAGACAAGGATGTCCACTCTCACCACTATTATTCAATATAGTTTTGGAAGTCCTAGCCACGGCAGTCACAGAAGAAAAAGAAATAAAAGTAATCCAAATTGGAAAAGAAGAAGTAAAACTGTCACTGTTTGCAGATGACATGATACTATACATAGAGAATCCTAAAGATGCCACCAGAAAACTCCTAGAGCTAATCAATGAATTTGGTAAAGTTGCAGGATACAAAATTAATGCACAGAAATCTCTTGCATTCCTATACACTAATGATGAAAAATCTGAAAGAGAAATTAAGGAAACACTCTCATTTACCATTGCAACAAAAATAATAAAATACCTAGGAATAAACCTCCCTAGGGAGACAAAAGACCTGTATGCAGAAAACTGTAAGACACTGATGAAAGTAATTAAAGATGATACAAACAGATGGAGAGATATACCATGTTCTTGGATTGGAAGAATCAACATTGTGAAAATGACTATAAAGCAATTTACAGATTCAATGCAATCCCTATCAAATTACCAATGGCATTTTTTTTACAGAAGTAGAACAAAAAATCTTAAAATTTGTATGGAGACAAAAAAGACCCCGCATAACCAAAGCAGTCTTAAGGGGAAAAAAACAGAGCTAGAGGAATCAGACTCCCTGACTTCAGACTATACTACAAAGCCACAATAATCAAGACAGTATGGTACTGGCACAAAAACAGAAATATAGATCAGTGGAACAGACTAGAAAGCCCAGAGATAAACCCACGCACCTATGGTCATCTTATTTTTGATAAAGGAGGCAAGAATATACAATGGAGAAAAGACAGCCTCTTCAATAAGTGGTGCTGGGAAAACTGGACAGCTACATGTAAAAGAATGAAATTAGAACACTCCCTAACACCATACACAAAAATAAACTCAAAATGTATTAGAGACCTAAATGTAAGACTGGAGACTATAAAACTCTTAGAGGAAAACATAGGAAGAACACTCTTTGATATAAATCATAGCAAGATCTTTTTTGATCCACCTTCTAGGGTAATGGAGATAAAAACAAAAATAAACAAATGGAACCTAATGAAACTTAAAAGCTTTTGCACAGCAAAGGAAACTACAAACAAGATGAAAAACCAACCCTCAGAATGGGAGAAAATATTTGCTAACGAATCAATGGACAAAGCACTAATCTCCAAAATATATAAACAACTCATGCAACTCAATATGAAAAAAAAAAAACAACCCAATCAAAAAATGGGAAGAAGACCTAAATAAACATTTCTCCAAAGAAGACATACAGATAGCCAAGAAGCACATGAAAAGCTGCTCAACATCACTAATTATTAGAGAAATGCAGATCAAAACTACAATGAGGTATCACCTCACGCCAGTTAGAATGGGCATCATCAGAAAATCTACAAACAACAAATGCTGGAGAAGGTGTAGAGAAAAGAGAACCCTCTTGCACTGTTGGTGGGAATGTAAATTGATACAGCCACTATGGAGAACAGTATGGAGTTTCCTTAAAAAACAAAAGTAGAATTACCATATGACCCAGCAATCCCATTACTGGGCATATACCCAGAGAAAACTATAATTCAAAAAGACACATGCACCCTAATGTTCATTGCAGCACTATTTACAATAGCCAGGTCATGGAAACAACCTAAATGCCCATCGACAGACAAATAGATAAAGAAGTTGTGGTACATATATACAATGGAATATTGCCCAGCCATAAAAAAGAACGAAATTGGGTCATTTGTAGAGATGTGGATGGATCTAGAGACTGTCATACAGAGTGAAGTAAGTCAGAAAGAAAAACAAATATTGTATATTAATGCATAGATGTGGAACTAGAAAAATGATACAGATTAACCGGTTTGTAGGGCAGAAATAGAGACACAGATGTAGAGAACAAATATATGGACACCAAGGGGGGAAAATAGTGGGCGTGGGGGTGAGGCTGGTGTGATGAATTGGGAGATTGGGATTGACATATATAAACTAATATGTATAAAATGATAACTAATAAGAACCTGCTGTGTAAAAAAATAAATAAAATAAAATTTTAAAAAAAGAATAAAATAAAGATGTAGCTGCAGCAAAGTACTACCTAGAGAAAAGTATGATTTGGGTACTGTTGAGGCACAGAAGAAAGATGGGGGAGTGAGTTGAGTGTGACTATGGTCACCCTGATCTGTAATTCAGGGGAAAAAATTTGGGCTTGAGGGAATAATTAACATACAAGTATAATTAAACAGCACGTAAATATTATTGGTGAATTTTTAATTGACTCTCCAATTTTAAAATTTATAAATGATAATTGCAAAAGCATTAAAAAACTATAGAAATGATTAATGTGAAATTCACCCAGAATATCTCCATTGCCTACTAGCATTTTGGTATATATATATATATATTTTTAGACCTAGCTTACACAGACACAACTCGTACTTTCATACTCTAAATATCTATATATACAAATATATCATAAATGGGTCATAATACATATTCTGTTTTTGTAACTGCAATTCACTTAATGGTAAGTCACGAAAGGGGAGCTGGAGGGGACAGCAAATGGGACTAAAAAAAAGTGGTCAGGAAGCAGTACAAGAATGGGGAGAGAGGCGGAGGGTGGCGGGCGCCGCTCCTTCCCCCCCACCCCACCTCGTGCGCCTCAGGCATCTCCTCCTCCTCCCTTCCCCTCCTCCCATCCCCCTCCCCCGCCTCCTCCCCTCCCCCCACATGCCCCGCTTTGGGTCCCTGGTCTTCTGCGAGAGACAGAGGGGCCGGCCTGAGCTGAAACTTTCTCAGCACTAGACCTGGACTCCCACCCGGCACCAGAATACAGTCGCTTTGAATTGCAGATATATGACTTGCAAGAGCAAATGATGAACAGCAGCATGAGCTCTGGGTCTGGGTCGGTCCCTGCAAACGAGTGAGAAGAGGTCCTTGTATGTTAGGGCCTTGTTTGATTATGACCAGACTCGGGACCGCTGCCTGCCAAGCCAAGGCCTCAGCTTCTCCTTTGGTGACATTCTACTGTCATTAACGCCTCTGATGATGAGTGGTGGCAGGTGAGACTGGTGACCCCACACGGAGAAAGTGAGCAAATCAGTGTGATCCCCAGTAAGAAGAGGGTGGAAAAGAAAGAAAGGGCTCGACTGAAAACCGTTAAGTTTCATGCCAGGACGGGGATGATTGTGTCTAACAGGTCCATCAGCCACTATGGAGAACAGTGTGGAGGTTCTTTAAAAAACTAAAAATAGAACTACCATACGACCCAGCAATCCCACTACTGGGTATATACCCTGAGAAAACCATAAATCAAATAGAGTCATGTACCACAATGTTCATTGCAGCTCTATTTACAATAGCCAGGAAATGGAAACAACCTAAGTGTCCATTGACAGATGAATGGATAAAGAAGATGTGGCACATATATACAATGGAATATTACTCAGCCATAAAAAGAAACAAAATTGAGTTATTTATAGTGAGTGGATGGACCTAGAGACTGTCTTACAGAGTGAAGTAAGTCAGAAAGAGAAAAACAAATACCATACGCTAACACATATATATGGAATCTAAAAAAAAAAAAACCAAATGGTTCTGAAGAACCTAGGGGCAGGACAGGAATAAAGATGCAGATGTAGAAAATGGACTTGAGGACACAGTGAGGGGGAAGGGTAAGCTGGGAAGAAGTGAGAGAGTGGCATGGACATATATACACTACCAAATGTAAAATAGATAGCTAGTGGGAAGCAGCCGCATGGCACAGGGAGGTCAGCTCAGTGCTTTGTGACCACCTAGAGGGGTGGAATGGGGAGGGTGGGAGGAAGACACAAGAGGAAGGGGATATGGGAATATATATGTATAGCTGATTCACTTTGTTATACAGCAGAAACTAACATACCATTGTAAAGCAATTATACTCCAATAAAGATGTCAAAAAAAAAACAAACCACAAAACGTAAAAAGAGTTTCCGCCTCTCTCAAAAGTTTTCATTTTACAAGAGCAAAGAAAACATGGTATAGGAGAGCAGCATACAGGAACAGGGAGTGACGTCCAACACCAGTGACAGTGAAAGCAGTTCCAAAGGACGGGAGGATGCTATTTTGTCATATGAGCCAGTAACACAGCAAGAAATTCACTATGCAAGGCCTGTCATCCTGGGCCCAATGAAGGACAGAGTCCACGATGACCTGATTTCGGAGTTCCCACATAAATTTGGATTTTGTGTACAACATACTACCTGGCCTCGGCATGATGATGAAGTGGATGGGCAAGACTACCACTTTGTGGTCTCCCGAGAACAGATGGAGAAGGATATTCAGGACAAGTTCATTGAGGCAGGCCAATTCAACGGTAATCTCTATGGGACCAGCATCTAGTCAGTGAAGGGAGTTGGGGAGAGGGGCAAGCACTGCATCTTAGATGTTTCTGGCAATGCTATCAAGAGACTGCAGCAGTCACAACTTTATCCCATTGCCATTTTCATCAAGCCCAAGTCCATTGGAGCGCTTATGGAAATGAACTGACGGCAGATGTGTGAACAAGCAAATAAGATCTATGACAAAGCCATGAATCTGGAGCAGGAGTGTGGAGAATACTTCACAGCCGCTGTACAGGGTGACTCACTGGAAGAGATTTATAACAAAATCAAACAAATCATTGAGGACCAGTCTGGGCACTACATTTGGGTCCCTCCCCTGAAAAACTCTGAAGA
Source organism: Balaenoptera physalus (assembly GCF_965194825.1). Taxonomy (NCBI): domain Eukaryota; kingdom Metazoa; phylum Chordata; class Mammalia; order Artiodactyla; family Balaenopteridae; genus Balaenoptera; species Balaenoptera physalus. Next base: position 46,383,033 of record NC_138889.1, on the reverse strand, counting down.
ATCCCCTCCAACCATTCTATTGTGAACAGAAGAAATCAACTCCCCCTTCCCTCCTCCCTCTTCATTCCTGTCCCCATGGGGAGAACAAATGACTACTGTTCTTGTCCCCTTTTTTAGATATGTCCAAAAAATTGAGTTTTCTAGTCCTGTTCTGTTTTTTTTAAATTTTTGTTTTGTTTTAGTTTATTTTTGGGGATGATGCCATCTTACTCATCATGTGACTGTGCCCATTCCTGCATGGACCTATCCCAAGCACTAGCACAGGTGCAAATCCATCAGAGTCATTGTTTGCATAAAACCAAGCTGAAGCGAAGAGAAGAGAGGAGGACTGATGAAAAGACAGACTGGACAGCTGCGCGGCTTGTGAAATGACCCCCGTGCACCCCGTGAGGAGAGGCTCCCAGGCTTTGCTATGATCTGTACACTGCCTTGAGGCTTGGGATGGTGCGGTCACGGCGATAGAAAGTATCTTATTTATATATAGATATATATATATATAATTTATATAAATATATAGAAATTATTATATATGTATTATATATTCTCATATAGTTTATTATATATTTACATGCATTTGGACTAGAAAATCTATGGAGATTTCATCAATGGTACTGTGTTATTAGAGAAATGCTTTAATTTTCATATTCCAATCAGATGGCATCTTATATCCCAACTGCTTGGGGAGGGAGTGAAAGTGGTAGTTAAGTGCTGTACCGAGGGCACCTGCATTGGTCATTCTCTTGAGAGCTGGGCTTTTCTTTAGGAGGGGTCAGCTGGAGGATGGTGAGAAAGGGCTTTTGCCCGGGGGCCAGAGGCTTGGAGCCGTGACCCTAGAGCCGATGCTGCGCTTGGGGCACAGCCAGGCCTGCGTGTGGGGAGCGAGAGAATGGCTAACGGTACTCCCACGGTATTAAATTGCGATTGTTTTATGCCACCTGATGTGTCTGCATGAGAGGTTTCCTTTTTGTTCATTTGTAAGCTGCTGTTAAACCAAAACCATGTTGTGCTACTGTGTCAGCCTTTTCATTCTTCCACATTTTACTTTTACTATTTAAGTGAATGTGTAGAATCCAATTTGACCGTGTTCTAAAGGCTCATGATGTTCTGGAGGAGCTGGGCCTCGTGATAGACTTGGCGACCCGGGCTTGGCCATCCCGTCAGCGGAAAGGGAAGTGGGGGCAGGTGAGAACCGACAGGAGTTGGGCCTCCTATTGTAATGTGTCCCTTCACTCACCTGCCAGGGACATGCTGGGCTCAGCTGAGGCCCTGTCATGGGGCCCACTGGCAGGGACGGGGAGTCACTTGCCTTCCAGCTCTGCGCTGGGACAGTGGGACAGCCCTGAGCTTGGCCAGCCGCGTAATGAGAAGTTTGATTTGGGTTTTTTTTGCAGCTGCTTCATATGCCCTACCTACCCCAATCCCTCACCAACAGCTGGTAGCTTAACCATTTCTTCAAGAAGAAAGTAGACTTTAATGCTGTCAATTTGAGCTGTAGAGCTGAGATTCACTTACTGTTGAGATGTGAAACCTTGTTGCTTTTTCCCAGAGTCAAACGGCAGTGATTGTGGTCAAGGGGGTTTTTCTCTGACCACAAATGCAGGTGGCAGGTGTGGCCCAGGCCCCGCCCCACCGCACCCCACCCCTCCATGCTCCTTTGAAGCCACCATGCCTCCCTCAGCTCCACGCTGGAGGCACGACCCAGGGGAGAAGAGCGTGGACATGCTTGGCCCCAGGGTTGGGCCTGTTGTTTCCTAGCCCATTGTGTTACATCCGGTGCAAAGGATACATGTTGAAGATGCTTTGAGCGCTACAGTTCTCCTACCAGCATGATGAAGCTAACTGTAAAGTGTGGAGCCCAGAATGTGTATAGAGAAAGGGCAGCAGCTTTACCTGCGCAGTACACTGGATTGGAGGCAAGAGGGGTAAAGTGGTGTCCGATTATGACTCTGGTGAGGAGGGGGTGAGCTGAGAGTGTTGTTGATTTCTCTGATGTTAAATAATGTAGTTTGAATGATGCTCAACCCTCTACCCCTCCCAGGAAAGGAAAGCAGAGATTCAAAGCAAGCATGATATAGTTGGTTTACCAGTGTTCCTTCCAAGGAGCCATGTATGTATATATATATATATATATACTTTTTTTAAAATAAATGATAGTTGCAATAAAAAAAAAAAAGAATGGGGAGAATAGTGCCATGTATCACAAGAACTGAACAATATTTAGGAATAGGATAGTTTAGTGTCAAATTCTGCAGAGTGATTAACTGAGAAGAGAACTCAGACAAATCGATTGGATTTGGCAATTAGTATCCTGGATGGTGACCTCTGCTAGAACACTGTTAGCCTACCTGCTGTGGGACAGGAGGCATGAGATGCAAAGAAGGGGTGAACTATTCCTGTGAGAAGATTCCTTTCAAAAGCAGGATGGTAGGTCCATAGAAAGTCTGAATAGAGGAAGAATATTTATGGATTGCTTTGTTTATTTTAAATGGAGGAGACTAGAGCATGAATATAATTTGTGAAGAAACAAGCTGGTAGACAAATAGAGGGCTAAAATATAAGAAAAACAGGGAATAGCTAATAAAACAAGATTCTGGAAATGGTCAGATGTGATCAAAAACTAGATGAAGCATTTGTTCATACATGGAGAGAGTATTACTTTTTTTTCTTTTGGAGTCTGAAAGAAATGGTGTAAAAATGAGTGTAAGTATAGTTAAGTTTTTAGGTATAGGGTGGAGAGTTTGCATTCAAGGATCTTCACACCATGGTCTCTATCCTTTATTAATGCATTTCGTCTGACTTATACATGAGTCAAAGTGGATTACTTCCTCTTGCCCTGATATGTCCCGTGATTTCCATAATGCTTTGTTTCCTTTAATTCATTCTCTCTTTTCTAATATCTCCTTGTTTAAAACTTATACATTTTTAAAGTTCCAAACAAATTATACCTCCTACTTGAAGCTATCCTCACCATATGATCCAGTTCAAGTGTGAGTTCTCATATCTGAAAGTTACAGGTTAAATAGTCAATGATACCTCCCAAAACACAACCAGTATAGAATACTGGAGGGGAACAAGACGTGTGTGTGTGTGTGTGTGTGGTGATTCGGGAAAAATCTTTCAGCATATGATGTTTTGTGGTCTGAAAACATATGAGAATCTTGTGGGTAGTGGAAGGGGTTCTTTGTTTTCATCTGGCTCAGTAGTTTTAGAAAATATATTTAGTTCTCTTAAAATTTAATTCAATTTGCTGCTTTTTGAAAACACAAGCTTCACTCTTGTATTAAATGTGAAATGTGTATTAGATTTGATTTGCTGAAAACTAAGGAAATGTTTATTTTTGTTTTGTTTCTGTTTAAGTTTCCCAAAGGTAATTGTAAAATCTTGTTAAATTGCTTATATAAGCTGTGAGTTTTTATCAATATATAAGAAAAATAAAATTAAGGAATATAATAAAAAGTAGTTGGATATCAATATAGTAATCAAAAACAAGTAATGAGAAGAGCCTAAATTTGGAGTAAGAAGACCTGACATTGAATCCAAATATATAACTTGAGCATATTGCTTCACTTCTCTGGTTCACATGCTTTCTAACCTAAAAATAGGTTGTTAGGAGGATCAATTGAAAAAAATTTTTGAAAATGTGTTGTGAACCATAAAATCTTATAAATATATTAGTACACTTTTTAGAAGCATTCATGTAAAAGTATATCCAAGTTTTATTTAAGAAACTTTACTGTATTTACAGTATACAATTCTCTATAAGTTTTACAGATTTTGAAATCCATATTCACAGCAATTTGCTTCTTATAACTATGCACATGTTGACAGAAGTCCCTCAGCAAATTTTTATTAAATGAATTAATAGTGAATAATTGGTTCTATCCCAAGTCCTATCAAAATAATTTATTTTTATTTTTAAAACTCAGAAGGTCTTTATTATGTTTTAAATATAGAGACAGAATATTTTGATCTGTTTTCAGCAAATAGGTATTTAACTTTAGATTTTGATTCTAAGATCATTTTGCTTTTCATTCATAAAAGTAAAATATTTTAATCAGAGTTATAACAAAAATTGATTTTTTTGGTGAAAATATTTTGGGAAAAATAAAATTATATTTGGCTGGATAGATGTCATTATGTCAGTTTAATCTGTTGACCAATTTTCTTTCACAGCTAGCCATTCACAATTTTGCCATTTCATTTTAAATTTACTGAAGTTATTTTTATAATAATTTTTTAAAATAAAATTTTAAACTAAGAGTTGATCCATTTATTGGTTTTTGTCTGCATAAAATGTTATCATTTATAACTCATACTATTGGGAATTTTATTTGGTCACCATTATTTCTACCAAATCCAATATGCTTGCATTAAAATTTATATATCAAAATGTATACTTGGAGTTTTATTTATTTATAAATTTATTTGTCTTATTCGTATCAGTCATATTCACCAAAATTTCAAAGACTGAAAGGGTATATTTATTTCTTGGCTAATCTTAGAACAATATATAGAACAATTGCCTTCAGATAATTTAAGATTAAGCTAATGTCCAGGGCTGGGGATAGGCCAATTATTCATAATTTTTCAATCATTCTGTGTCCTACCAATGTTTCTTTTTTTAAAAATACATTTATTTATTTATTTTTGGCTGCGTTGGGTCTTCGTCATTGGGTCCTCGTTGCTGCGCGCAGGCTTTCTCTATTTGCAGCGAGCGGGAGCTACTCTTCGTTGAGGTGCACAGGCTTTTTTTTTTTTTATAACTATACCCCTTTAAATTTATTTATTTATTTATTTATTTATTTATTTATTTATTTGGCTGTGTTGGGTCTTCGTTTCTGCGCGAGGGCTTTCTCTAGTTGCGGCAAGCGGGGGCCACTCTTCATCGCGGTGCGCAGGCCTCTCACTATCGCGGCCTCTCTTGTTGAGGAGCACAGGCTGCAGACGCGCAGGCTCAGTAGTTGTGGCTCACGGGCCCAGTTGCTCCGCGGCATGTGGGATCCTCCCAGACCAGGGCTCGAACCCGTATCCCCTGCATTGGCAGGCAGACCCTCAACCACTGCGCCACCAGGGAAGCCCTGAACAGGCTTTTTATTGCTGTGGCTTCTTTTGTTGTGGAGCACGAGCTCTAGGCACACGGGCTTCAGTAGTTGTGGCATGCGGGCTCAGTAGTTGTGGCTTGAGGGCTCTAGAGCACAGGCTCAGTAGTTGTGCACGGGCTTAGTTGCTCCGCGGCATGTGGGATCTTCCCAGACCACGGCTCAAACCCGTGTCCGCTGCATTGGCAGGCAAACTCTTAATCACTGCACCACCAGGGAAGTCCCACTACCAATGTTTCTAATTCAATGTTTTACTATGTTTATAACATACATTTTCTTTCCTTAAAGTCTTCAAAATGAGTCAGCTTAATAGATATTTAATAGACATTTAAAAATTATATATTTGATCAATTATCTATGGTTCTGAATAATATATGCTTATGCTTTTCTCCATTTCTTTGAATAGCTGAATTAATATAAATTATTTTATGGAAAATATTAATGACAAAATACTCAGTTGGTCATGAGATAATTGAGTGAGGAATTCATAAAAATCAAAGCACAATGTGTTTAGAGGACTGAAGAAAAATAAGATAGTATTGTAATATAAGAACAGAAAGTTTAAATAGAGTTTCAGGAAAAGTGTTCTAATACTAAAGTCATGCTATGAAATATCTTCCCGTGGGAAGTGTGAATACTTCAGTTATTCAAAACCAGTCTGGAAACAGCATTAAAAAATATACCCTAGGGAGTAATTTTATACAGTGGTTGAGCCAACTAGGAGCCTAATAGGCCTTTACCATATCTACTTGGTATGACAAGTAAAATAGCAACTTTTATATAGTACTTGCCATTGGAAAGGAGAAATTAAAAAATAACGTGACCAGGTACAGGTAACACGATTCTTTTAATAAAATGCAGTCACATTTTACTAACCTATAAAATAATAATTTCAAATTGATAATTTGAATGATAATTTTCAAATAATTTTGAAAATAAAAAATGTTATGAAGTATTGTCAGGTTCTATTACATATTTTATTGACACATATTACTTCTCTGGAAAAAGAATTCTATAAGCTGGAAAGTGGGAAAGAAAGGGAACTAATATAGTGAGAAGGAAAAAATAAATAAGAAGGAAAGCAGAAAACATCTGCTAGGCACCCTAGATGGCATCAGGCTGTAATGGGGCCAGCTCAAGTATATTATTCATACTAAGATAAAAAAGAAATCCAGATGTTTCTCTGCCAAATGTGTTAAAGTTAACATTCTCTATTTTTGTGAATAGTGACCTTCTACTGGTAGCATTATCATTTTCAAGATCTCATGTAAAAAATATTTCATTGGTTAAACTTTTGAATATCTGTTTCATAATATTTCAGTTCATTTTTCATCATTTAAAATAAGTATGTCTGAAAGACAATGATGTAAACTACAACTCCAGAAACTAAGAGTACAGTTGACCATTGAACAACAAGGGTTTGAACTTCACAGGTCCACTTAGCGGATTTTTCAATAGTCAACACTACAGTACTACACAATCTGAGGTTGGTTGAATCCACCAATAGGGAACTATAGATAAGGAGGGACCATGGATACAGAGGGCCAACTATAAGTTATACTTGGATTTTTGACTGCACAGAGGGTGGGGACTCCTAACACCCCCCCCCCCCACATTGTTCAATGGTCAGTAGTAATTCAATCAGCATATATATTTGTGATATTTACAGTATTCCATATTTATTTTAAAAAATCAGGGGTCTTTAAAAATAGCAAAAGCCAACTAAATAATGTCTAAATACGTGCTTGTTTATGCTTCAGCTGAACCATCTAAATATGATTTCTTAATTTTTAGTAATAGCTGAGAACATGGGATTTTTCTGTTCTTTTACATTCATTACTACTTATGACAACAAGAACAATTCAGTGCTTACTCTGTTCCAGGCTCTTTACATTAAATAATCCTCACAAAGACCAAGATGAATACTTTATTACCCCAAGTTTCCATATTAGGAAAATGAGGCATAAAGGAGTTAACTTGTTTTCCTAAGTTATCACAGCTGGTAGGTCCCAAAGACTTATTTCAATCTCAGGCGTTCTGAATCCAGAGCTCATATTCTGAGGCTCTGTCTAAAGCATTTAGAATAAGCTTCTATAGTATCTGGGAGTCATGGAGTTAACACAGAAGTTCTAATATATTTTGTAGCACTTGTGTAATTAATTCGAAGACACTTTCAGTTGGAAATTGGCTATTACTATCTTCTCAGTAAGTGTTCTCTTGTAGTCAAAATTAAGTCTTACTTTCATTCCTACGTGCCTAGTATCAATACGATGTCATTATATAGTTCTGTGGATACCTAATGCATATTTGTCGAATAAGTTATATATTAAAATTTCACAGAGAAAGTTGCTTAAAAAAGGGGGAGGAGCAATATTTGAAGTTACTTTTATTCTATGGAGCAAGCTTTTAAGAAAATTTAATTAAAATTTTATTTTGTGATAATTGAAGATTCACATGAAGTGGTAAAAAAATAATACTGACAGCTCCCATGTACCCTTTACCTGGTTTGTCCTCATGATGATATCTTGTAAAACTATAGTACAAATACCATGATGAGGAAATCGACATTGATACAATCCATTCATCTTATTCAGATTTTTACAGTTTTACACGTACAGATGGTCCCTGACTTACAATGGTTTGACTTACAATTTTTCGACTTTACAATGGTGCAAAAGGGATATGCATTCAGTAGAAACTGTACTTTGAATTAAAAAAAAATTTTATTGGAGTATAGTTGATTTACGATGTTGTGTTAGTTTCTGCTGTACAGCAAAGTGGATCAGTTATACATATACATATACCCACTTTTTTTTAGATTCTTTTCCCATATAGATAATTACAGAGTATTGAGTAGAGTTCCCTGTGCTATACAGTAGGTCCTTATTAGTTATCTATTTTATATATAGTAGTGTAGATATGTCAATCCCAATCTTCTAATTTATCCCTCACCCCCTTTCTCCCTGGTAACCATAAATTTGTTTTCTACATCTATGACTCTATTTCTCTTTTGTAAATAAGTTCATTTGTATCAGACTTCCCTGATGGCACATTGGTTAAGAATCAGCCTGCCAATGCAGGAGACACAGTTTCTATCCCTGGTCTGGGAAGATCCCACATGCCACAGAGCAACTAAGCCTTTGCGCCACAGTTACTGAGCCTGCACTCTAGAGCCTGCAAGCCACAACTACTGAGCCCACGTGCCACAACTATTGAAGCCTGCGCACCTAGAGCCCGTACTCTGCAACAAGAGAAGCCACCACAATGAACAGCCTGTGAACCGCAACAAAGAGTAGCCCCTGCTCACTGCAACTAGAGAAAGCCCCTGCACATCAACAAAGACCCAGTGCAGCCAAAAATAAATAAATAAGTAAATTTAGTTTAAAAAGTTCATTTTTATCATTTTTTAAGATTCCACATATAAGCGATATCATATGATATTTGTCTTTCTGACTTACTTCACTTAGTATGATAATCTCTTTTGATCTTTTCCTAGGCTAGCAATATGTGGTAAGATACTCTAGTGATGCCGGGCAGCAGTAGGGAACCACAGCTTCTAATCAGCCATGTGATCACCAGGGCAAACAACTGATACACTCACAACCGTTCTGTACCCATACAGCCATTCTGTTTTCTACTTTCAGGACAGTATTCAATAAATTACATGAGATGTTCAATCCTTTATTATAAAATAGGCTTTGTGTTAGAAGATTTTGCCCAACTGCAGGCTCATGTAAATGTTCTGAGCATGTTTGAGGTAGACAAGGCTAAGTTATGATGTTCAGTAGGTTAGGTATATTAAATGCACTTTTGAATTTTGATATTTTCAGCTTATGATGGGTTTATCAGGACGTAACCCCATCGTAAGGAAGGAAGATCTGTACTCATCTGTGTGTGTGTGTGTGTGTGTGTGTGTGTGTGTGTGTATTCAGATGTAAGCAATTTTGTCACATGTAACGGTTCATGGAACTACTACCAGTCAAGATACAAAACAGTTCCATCAATACAAGGGTATCTATTGCCTATTGTACTCTTTTAAAACCACTCCAGCTCATCCTCCTCTTCCTTAATCCCTAACAACCATGAATTTGGTCTCCATCTCTATACTTTTGCCATTTCTAGAATGTTATATGAGTGGAATTTTATAGTATAAAAGCTTTAGGTTTTTTTTTTCTTTTTTTTCACTAGGTAAAATTCCCTGGAGATTTATCCAAGTTGTTGTATATATATCAATCCTGCCTTTTTATCCCTGAGTAGTATTCCATGGTGTGTACGTGCCATAGTTTGTTTAATCTTTCTCCCACTGAAGGACATTTTAAGTTGTTTCCAGTTTTTATCCATTACAAATGAAGCTACTATGAACTTTTGGCTACAGGTTTTTGCATTAGCATAAGTATTCGTTTCTCTGGGATAAATGCCCAAGCATGCAGTTGCTGGGTCATATGGTAGTTGCATGTTTAGTCTTATAAGAAACCCACAAACTGTTCCACAGTGGCTATACTATTTTACATCTCCACCAGGAATGTATGAATGATCCAGTTTCTCTGCATGCTTGCAAGCATTTGTTATTACCACCATTTTAAATTTTAGCCATTCTGGTAGGTGTGTAGTAATATCTCATTGTAGATTTAAGTTTCATTTCTCTAATGGCAAGCCGTATTGAACATCTTTTCCCATGCCATGAATTTATCCTTTTTAGTGGTATATAGAAGGCAAATTTTATTTACTATTTACATATCCTCTTTTGTGAAACGTCTGTTTGTCTTTTGACTATTTTCTAATTGGATTGTTCTTTACTGGTGAGTTTTGAGAGTTCTTTATATAATCCAGATACTTATTTTTGGTTCTTTATATATTCTGGGTACTAGTCCTTGTGTAAGGTTTGCAAATATTTTCTCCCAGATCATAATTCATCTTTTAAATTTCTTAACAGAGTCTTTTGTAGAAAAAAAGTTTTTAATTTTGATGAGGTCCAATTTATCAATTTTTCTTTTATGGATCATGCATTTGGCATCAAGTATAAGAATTCTTCCTATAGCTAGAGATCCTGAAGATTTTTTTTCTATGTTTTTTTCCTAAAAGTTTCACAGATCTATGTTTTACATTTAACTTTGTGATTAAACTTATTTTATTTTTCTAGAAATTAACTTTTGCTATTTTATTTTATTTATTTATTAAAAAAAGTTTTTTGGCTGTGTTGGGTCTTCATTGCTGTGTTCAGGCTTTCTCTAGTTGGGGTGAGCAGAGGCTACTCTTTGTTGAGGTGCACAGACTTCTCATTGCGGTGGCTTCTCGTTGCAGAGCACGGGCTCTAGGCACGCAGGCTTCAGTAGTTGTGGCGTATGGACTCAGTAGTTGTGGCACATGGGCTCTAGGGCATGCGGGCTTCAGTAGTTGTGGTGCGTGGGCTCAGTAGTTGTGGCACATGGACTTAGTTGCTCCACGGCATGTGGGATCTTCCCGGACCAGGGATCGAACCCATGTCCCCTGCATTGGCAGGCAGTTTCTTCACCATTGCGCCACCAGGGAAGTCCCTGTGATTAATTTTAAATTAATTTAAAAATTTTTATATAACATTTAAGGTCTAGGTTGAAGTTTGTTTTGTTTTGTTTTTTAGCCCATGCATGTCGAATTGCTCCAAGACCATTTCTTGAAAAGATTATCTTTCTTCCATTGAATTGTTTTTTTCAACTTTGTTTAAAAAATCTGTTGGACATAATTTGTGTAGGTCTATTTTTTAATTCTCCACTCTGTTCCATGGAGCTATGTGAAGATTTTTTAAAAAATATTTATTCATTTTGTTTATTTATTTTGGCTGTGCCGGGTCTTAGTTGCGGCACATGGGATCTTTAGTTGCAGCATGCAAGATCTTTAGTTGTGGCTTGTGGGATCTTTTAGTTGTGGCATGCGGGCTCTTAGTTGTGGCATGCGGGATCTAGTTCCCTGATCAGGAGTCAAACCCAGGCCCTCTGCATTGGGAGCACGGAGTCTTAACCACTGGACCACCAGGGAAGTCCCATGAAAATATTTTAAGATATATTTAATACTAAGAAAAAGTGAAAATTCTAGAGTTGTAGTTAGCAAATATTTTCTGTAAAGATTCAGATAGTAAATATTTTTGCTTTTGTAGTCTCTATCAGCTCTGTTGTTGTCAGGCAAAAGCAGTCATAAATAATACATAAATGAATGGGGGTGGCCGTGTTCCAATTAAACTTCACTTACAAAAATATGCAGCAGGTTGGATTTGGCCCATAGGCTATGGTTTCCGAGGGATGTTGCTTTTGCCAATCCTTCTTCTAAAGAAGAGAGTAATAACTGAGGTAAAAATCTCATTGTCCAGAAACTATTGGATATTTATAAAATACTGCTGAATTCCTTCTAGCCACTACCATGTTTCCCATGCTAATGGCCTTGTTATCATCTTAATATTTCTCACATGAGTAATGTAAGGAACCATTTTAAAGGGAAAGCACTCTTGTATATTGCTAATGGTCGTTTAAGTTACTCTTTAGTGTGATATTACTTAAATATGTAAAAACACAGAAATAAGTATGATTTTCTTATGTATTTGTGTAAGAAAAACTATGAAGCAAATAAACTAACATTAAGAAAATTAATTTGGTGTAATGAATGAATGCCTTGTTCAAAATAAATAATTTTCTGAGGTTGAAAATGGTACTGACTCTCTTAAACAAGGACTACTTTTAGTTTGAAATGACTATGTGATGACTCAATTCTCCATAACTTTTGTCTGTGGAATTACTTTGAATACCTTGTTTAGTCAATATACTGATATTGTTGGCTTTCACTTGGCACACCTCACTAGTTACATGTAAATGGTCACATTCTTATTAGACTCTGACAATTAAAAGCTCTTCCTTGTTGTACTATTTTTATAAACACCAACTGGGTACTGAATTTATGAAGCCATTCTTATGTTTAAGATGGTTTTCACAAGATCCAGAGTATACTTATGTTAAATATCATATCATATAAATTAAATCATAAAGCTAAAAAATCTTATAGACAATAAGCCCCGTAAAGACATAAAACATCATAAAACATCATTTGGGAAATGCTGATCTTGCATCTTTCTATTTAAAGCTGGCAGTGTGGTCTTTCATGAGAATAATATCTGTCTAAACATATCTATAGGCTTTTGAAGAAATGGGTATATGTAATTTACCTACAGGTATTTGCTTTGGTATAATTAATTTATTCTGAAGGATTCACATGGAATCCTTGTCATCAGATTCTGAATTCTAATTAGTACTATAATGTTCTTCTAAGATATAACATAATGCATTTTTGTGTTATTATTTAACAGGTATTCACTGAATATCTACTGTGCTAGTACCAGAAATGAAAATAAAATTAATGCTTGGTCCCTGCCCTGGAGCAGTTTATTAACCAGTTTAGAAAACAAGACATTCACATTAAATTTGTAACATCAGTAGCTAACATTTATCAAAAGCTTACTATTTTCCAGGTTCTATTCTAGGGTCTTTACATGTGTTAAATGATTTACTCATACATATAACCTTATAAGGTAGGTTCTGTTTACCTACCTTAAGTAACTAAAGGACAACTAAAGTAACTAAAGGACAACTAAAGTAACTAAAGGACAGAGAGTTTAAGTAACTTGCTCAAGATCCCACAGCTAATAATTGGTGAAGGTACCATTCAAAGCAGGCAATCTGATTCAATAGCCTGTGACTTTTTAATTCTTACTCAGTATTGTTTCCTCCAAAAGGAAATTAGTATCATCTGATTGGTTGATCAGAGCCAAGCTTTGAGTCAATTGATTCTACAGGTTGCATTTTACCATCTTACACCCCTTTGCCAATGTAGTCAGTACATTAACACAACCATTTTTGGAAATTATATATAATTGGGGAAATTATTTGGTCATTATTATGGCCAAATTTGATTACACTTTTAGGCAAAAGCTCCACTACTTAAATATTTTCAATTTTCTTTTGGGAGGCTCCTTCAGAACCACTGACTCTTTTTTGAACTGCTCTAGGTTGGACTGGTAAAGGCATTGCATTTAATGCAAAAATTTTGTTTCCTGTCTGGCCATGTTGAAGCATAAAAAGAATCAGGAAAACAATGTATTACAATCAAATAAACCTACTAGAGTTGGAAATTATTTGGCTTATATTGATATATTTTAAAGACTGTTTCTATATTCAAGTCAATTTTGACTGTTGACAATTTTAACATTCATGAATTAGTCCAATCGGGTTTAAGAGTAGTTTCTGTTTTTGATTTTCTTTTGTTTTGTAACTTCAAAAATAATATTAACAAAACAAAAAGACAACCTTCAGAATGGGAGAAAATATTTGCACAGGAAGTAACAGACAAGGGATTAATCTCCAAAATATACAAACAGCTCATGCAGCTCAATATCAAAAAAACAAATAACTCAGTCAAAAAATGGACAGAAAATCTAAATAGACATTTCTCCAAAGAAGACATACAGATGACCAAAAAGCACTTGAAAAGATGCTCAACATCATTAATTATTAGAGAAATGCAAATCAAAACTACAATGAGGTATCACCTCACACCTGTCAGAATGGCCATCATCATAAAATCTACAAACAATAAATGCTGGAGAGGGTGTGGAGAAAAGGGAACCCTCCTTCAGTGTTGGTGGAAATGTAAATTGGTACAGCCACTATGGAGAACAGTATAGAGTTTCCTTAAAAAATTAAAAATAGAACTACCGTATGACCTAGCAATCCCACTCCTGGGCATATACCCAAAGAAAACCATAATTTGAAAAGGTACATGCACCCCAATGTTCATTGCAGCACTATTTACAATAGCCAGGACATGGAAGCAACTTAAATGTCCATCAACAGAGGAATGGATAAAGAAGATGTGGTACATATATGCAATGGGATATTACTCAGCCACAAAAAAGAACAAAATAATGCCATTTGCAACGACGTGGGTGGACCTAGAGATTGTCATACTGAGTGAAGTAAGTCAGACACAGAAAAATATCAAATGATATCGATTATATGTGGAATCTAAAAAAAAGCGTACAAAATGAACTTATTCACAAAACAGAAGTAGAGTCACAGATGTAGAAAACAAACATGGTTACTGGGGGGAAGGGGGGAGGGATAAACTGGAAGACTGGGATTGACATATATACACTGCTATATATAAAATAGATAACTAATAAGAACCTTCTGTATAGCACAGGAACTCTACTCAATACTCTGTAATGGCCTATATGGGAAAAGAATCTAAGAAAAAAAAAAAAGAAAAGAGTGGATATATGTATATTTATAACTGATTCACTTTGCTGTATGCCTGAAACTAACACAACATTGTAAATCAACTATACTCCAATAAAAATTTTAAAAAATATTAATAGAACTTAAATTTGATGAAATGTTTTTCATTAAGTGCATTTTTACTATTGAGTAAAAAATTGTAAATATAAAAGTTAGTTAACCCCTTTTTAGTGATGACCTGATAATTTGGGCTGTTTCTTCCTCTAATTCTGAGCCATTTAATTAACAACATATCACTATAATTTTATAATTGCTTGTTCCCATAACTACTAAACCATAGAAACCAAATGCTTATAGAGTAATATCTTAGTTACTCTAATAAAAGTTTTATAGTCTTATTTGTTGTGCCTATTTAATTGTTAATATCACAGTGAAGGTATACAAATATGATTTGTTTGGTTATGATTCTCAGAGAAGAAATGACATAGGTTTGATCCTTTAAAGGAATTACTTATTTAGTCATTTTAAAACCAAAAAGAAAGGTAGCCTGGGGGCAGAAGGAATAATCAGAGTGATAAAATTAGAGGAGAAATAGAATGAATTTCAATAAAATGTGAATATTTATAACTGATATATGTATGTTTACAGCCTGAAGCTATATATCAAAGTTCTAATTACAATATGCATAAGTTAATGCATGTGAAATGAAATTATTTTGTTACACAGCTTAAGCAACATGTGTTCAAAATGTTTATTGATTCTTTGCAATTTTAGTAATTTAATCAGCAGATTTTAGTGAAGGACATTTTTATTTGATTCAGAGATACATTGTCTCCACATTTTAACATTTTGAAATTGAGGTACCTTATATAATCCAAGGTTCATTTGCAGCCTCAATGCCAAAACTTGGTAAAGAAATAAGTTTCCATGTGGTCCACCCTGCCTGTGAACTTAACTCTGTAGGTGCAGGTGCTTATTTATCTAATTGTCTACTCAGCTAGGTTATTTGCAAATTCGTATCCAAACAGAAGATTGAATTTTAAATTAATTTGGAACCATAATTGTAGCCCAAAATTCATAAAAATTATTATATTGGGATGCAACATTGAAATGAAAAGTACTGGGTTCAAAAGAGCATAACACAAATCTGTAAGATGAAAACATTACAAATTGGGCAAATATTTCTTGCTAGAGCATTATCTGCATGTTTTTAAAGTATCACCCAAGTAATTTACAGTACCTAACGGGAGAGAAAATATACAAGAAGATAAAGCTAAGTTTTATTTTGTCATTGAGACATTTAAAAAAGGATTTCCGGTTACCCTCCAGGCAATGCAATTAAAGATGGGAGAAATTGCCAAATCTCTTGGAACAGATCACAGAATTTTCAAAGCTAGGAAAGGTTGGTGTGATGATTCATACATCATGAAAATCTATTCCTCAGATACTGAGTATGTAACATTCAAAGGCTTCCAGCTGACTTCCAAGAGAAGCTGTTAACTTGCAGGGATACATAAGTCCTATAGGGAGAAAAGGAAACCTTGAATTTAACTAAATCGGAAATGCAGAGAAAATCTTGATATTCCTTGATATGTCAGAAATTATACAGTGAATCCTAAATGTGATAAAGCAGTCAGGTTCATGAGCATAGAATATAAAATGCAATATTTCTGGGTTCTGTAACTGCATATGCCTGGAAGTGATTCAGGAGAAGCTTTGGATTCTGAATTATTATGAATATTCCTATATTCTCTAAGGATAGGAAGACTTATTTCACAACTAATGTCCAAAGACCTCTAGCCTATAAATAGGACATCTGTCTTGCCTCCTAAATCAAGATGGTAATTCCAACAATAAAAGGGAGAACTAGAGCAAAAGCTAAAGAGTGAGAAGGAGATGCTAAAAGAGAAGAGTAAAATGAATAGAGGGCCTCCAGTACCTGAGAGTGACAGAGGAGCCAGCGAAAAGAGGCTGAAAGGAGGTAGACAGAGAGAAGGGAGGAAAACAAATGGAATGCAGTGTCATGAAAGCAAAGCAAAATTAATGTTTCAAGGAGGGGGTAATCAGTTGTTAAATGCTGCTGAGATGCTGAGTAGTGTGAAGGCAGAAACGTGTCCACTGAATTTAGTTATACAGTAAGTCCCCTGCATACGAACAAGTTCCATTCTGAGAGCACGTTCGTAAGTCCAATTTGTTCATAAGTCCAACAAAGTTAGCCTAGGTACCCAATTAACACAATCAGTTATATAGTACTGTATTGTGATAGGTTTATAATACTTTTCATTAAAATAACATATAAAAACAAACACAAAAAATAAAGAAAACATTTTTAATTTTACAGTACAGTAGCTTGAAAAGTACAGTACAACAGCTGGCCTACAGGGGCTGGCATCGAGTGAACAGGCAAGGAGAGTTACTGACTGGACGAGGGAGAGGGGGTGGGAGATGGTAGAGCTGAAGGACCATCAGCAATAGCAGACGGAGGCCAGGCTGCAATTTCAGTCACGCCTGATGTTGATGGCACAGGTTCTGGTTCCTTGCTGGATTCAATTCTATCGCCCCTCTTGAAAAAACGATCCAGTGATGTCTGGGTAGTAGCTCTCTTTTTTCTTGTCCTAGATGACATGGTAGCCCTGGATTGCATTCTGAATGGCTGCTGCAACCTTCATGTACTGTTCTACGTTTGGGTCCTGTGCCTCAAAAACTAACAGTGCCTCCTCAAGTAAAGAAAATCCCCTTGCCACTTCCTGCATCGTGAATCTCTTGGTTTCTTCAGGTACTTCTTTTTCCTTTTGTCTCTCTTCGTCCTTTCTCTGGGCCTCCAATTCCATCAGGTCTTCATTAGTAAGCTCCTCATATTGCACAGCAACAGTAGTGTACAGTAAAGTATACAAAAGCACAACCACTTGTAGAGGCTGCATGCACGGGACAATGTACTCCAGACACGTGAACTAACTTATGTGATCGGACATGAGAATGCACGTTCACATCTTTGAAAGTTTGCAACTTGAATGTTCGTATGTAGGGGACTCACTGTAGAGAGCTAACTGAAACTTAAGGGAAGTGGTTTTCATGTGGTAGTGTGGTAGGAGACAGATTAAATTGTTCTGAGGAGTTAATGGGACAAAAATGTGCAGACTAAAATAACTTTTCTATTAAGTCTAAATGTGCGAAGTATATGAGCTGAAAGAGCATCGGAGGTAAAATTTGTTTTTTTTAACGTTTAGATGAAAGAATTTAAAGACAAATTTGTAGAGGAATAGAGTAATTCATTGTGGTTCAAACTGCAGGTTATGACTCACTATTGTGTGGTAGCATTAATTTAGTGAATGGTGACCAGCATTAATTTAAAAAAAAGGTAAAATATCAGTGTATCATGCATAGTAAGGTGATCTTACCTTGTAAAATTGTGTTTCCTTGGTACAAATTGTCAACTACAAACCACAGTGAGATATATTTTATATATTTATACATGATACTTTTATATAGTGCATATGTTACATGTGATAAGTACATATATACGTATAATGTGAATATATTGGGTTGCAATGTAATACATATATTCCTTGTTGTGGGTCTTAATAAAAAGAAAAAAAATACTCTGAAAGTGAAAGCATTAAATGTCAGCATAGATTCTGAAGAATGTGGGAGGAACTGGGACTCAGATTACATGTAGAAGAATTGGCCTTCAAGAAGAGGAGAGACATGCACCTTTTTGTATCAGGAAGGCAGGAGGAGAAGGTTGGTACACATGCAGGTTAATGACAGATTTGGCAGCAGAATATTGAAGGAATTCCTGTCTGATGGCTCGAATCATTTTAGTTAAGTACAATGCAATCATCTGCTGAGAGTGAAGTGTATGGACAGGGTATCACAGCTTGTAAAGAATAAAGAACATATGAAATATTTGTTATAGAAATTAGATCAAGATGATTAGAGAATTATATTAAGATTGTGTATAGGTGAAGTTGTTGACTGACTTTATCAATCCATTTATGTACTGTCAATCCATTTATGAGTGCTTAGCTATCTGAGTATAGACATAGATGCAGGTAACAAAGATGGTTGGATTCAGGGTTGGAGCTTTTCTTGTTGGAGGATTTAAAAGGACAAATGGACAAGGGAGGTTAGTGCATTGGCAACAAAATGATTGAAGTAAAATACTGTAGAATCAAACAAAGGTATAAGGAGTTTGATATTTGGAAGAAGTGGAGAGGTCAATGGAGCTGGAGGCTGAGACTGAAGAACAGTGAGAGTTGGGGCTCTGAGCAGGCAAATGGAAATTTTCATAAGAGAGTGAAATGTTTGTAATTTTGAAAGTAGAAATTTTTTCAGTGATAAATTATAAGGGATTGGTGGAGATGATCTGAAATATACCATTAATGATAAGAAAGTCAGGGAACCATTAAAATATGATGTTGGATAGATTGTCCATGTGGACACTGAATTTCCTGAGATGATGGTAAGAATAGAGAAAGAAAGGAATACCTGAGCAGGGTACCAAAATCTTTAGTGAATGAGATGAATTGGACAGGAGGTTGGTAGATAAAAACAACAAGGCACAAGAGTTTTAAAAAGTGGCTGAAAGAGCTTCTGTAGAACAAGACAACAATGACAACTCAAGCCCCACTTCTAACCCATGAGAAGATGTTGCCTAAGAATCCCAGCTCTGGATTCAAATTGCCTGGATTCCACTGCTGGCTCCATCTCTCTATACTTCTGTGACCTTGATTAATGTTACTTAATCTCTCTATGCCTCAGAGTCACATCTCTAAAATATGAATAAAATACTTACATTATTGGATTGCTATAATAATTAAAGGAAATAAGGTTATGAAATTTATTCATGAAATAAATCCATGTACAGTATAGGTGTAGTGCTGTACATAGGAAGTGCACAATAAATGCTTGCGATTATTATGGCTATTGTTTTCTAGAATGTTAAACAATTTCTACTTGGGAGAGCTGCAGAAGTTTTCTCAGTAGTCATCCATTTTCAGTTAAAGTAATGTTTGGGGAAGCTGGTAGGATTGTAGGGACTTGCTGGTTCTATGGGGAATGTTCCAGAAAGCCCAATGTGATTGTTTTGGAGGGAAAATAAGTGTGAGTAGGAGGGCAGGTGAGGAAACAGACATACTGAGAATCATACAGATGAGAACAGAGCTAGGGATAGCTTAAAGATCTTATGGCTTCACAGATACAATGTGAAGTCACAGTCACTGCCACAGTGGCACACCATTCACATAGACTCTACACACAAGCTGTGGTAGAAAGCAGGGATATGAGGCATTTAGTGAATTTAGTACCAATAGTCTTTTTTTTTTTTTTTTTAACATCTTTATTGAAGTATAATTGCCTTACAATGGTGTGTTAGCTTCTGCTTTATAACAAAGTGAATCAGTTATACACACACAATATGTTCCCATTTCTCTTCCCTCTTGCATCTCCCTCCCTCCCACCCTCCCCATCCCATCCCTCTAGGTGGTCACAAAGCACCGAGCTGATCTCCCTGTGCTATGCGGCTGCTTCCCACTAGTTATCTATTTTACATTTGGTAGTGTATATATGTCCATGACACTCTCTTACCCTGTCACATCTCACCCCACCCCCTCCCCATATCCTCAAGTCCATTCTCTAGTAGGTCTGTGTCTTTATTCCCGTCTTGCCACTAGGTTCTTCATGGCCTTTTTTTTTTTTTCCCTTAGATTCCGTATATATGTGTTAGCATACTGTATTTGTTTTTCTCTTTCTGACTTACTTCACTCTGTATGACAGACTCTAACTCCATCCACCTCATTACAAATACCTCCATTTCATTTCTTTTTATGGCTGAGTAATATTCCATTGTATATATGTGCCACATCTTCTTTATCCATTCATCTGTCGATGGACATTTAGATTGCTTCCATGTCCTGGCTATTGTAAATAGAGCTGCAATGAACATTTTGGTACATGACTCTTTTTGAATTATGGTTTTCTCAGGGTATATGCCCAGTAGTGGGATTGCTGGGTCGTATGGTAGTTCTATTTGTAGTTTTTTAAGGAACCTCCATACTGTTCTCCATAGTGGCTGTATCAATTTACATTCCCACCAACAGTGCAAGAGTGTTCCCTTTTCTCCACACCCTCTCCAGCATTTATTGTTTCTAGATTTTTTGATGATGGCCATTCTGACCGGTGTGAGATGATATCTCATTGTAGTTTTGATTTGCATTTCTCTAATGATTAATGATGTTGAGCATTCTTTCATGTGTCTGTAGGCCATCTGTATATCTTCTTTGGAGAAATGTCTATTTAGGTCTTCGGCCCATTTTTGGATTGGGTTGTTCGTTTTTTTGTTATTGAGCTGCATGAGCTGCTTGTAAATCTTGGAGATTAATCCTTTGTCAGTTGCTTCATTTGCAAACATTTTCTCCCATTCTGATGGTTGTCTTTTGGTCTTGTTTATGGTTTCCTTTGCTGTGCAAAAGCTTTTAAGTTTCATTAGGTCCCATTTGTTTATTTGTGTTCTTATTTCCATTTCTCTGGGAGCTGGGTCAAAAAGAATCTTGCTGTGATGTATGTCATAGAGTGTTCTGCCTATGTTTTCCTCTAAGAGTTTGATAGTGTCTGCCCTTACACTTAGGTCTTTAATCCATTTTGAGTTTATTTTTGTGCATGGTGTCAGGGAGTGTTCTAATTTCATACTTTTACATGTACCTGTCCAATTTTCCCAGCACCACTTATTGAAGAGGCTGTCTTTTCTCCACTGTATATGCTTGCCTCCTTTATCAAAAATAAGGTGCCCATATGTGTGTGGGTTTATCTATGGGCTTTCTATCCTGTTCCATTGATCTATATTTCTGTTTTTGTGCCAGTACCAAACTGTCTTGATTACTGAAGCTTTGTAATATAGTCTGAAGTCAGGGAGCCTGATTCCCCCAGCTCCATTTTTCGTTCTCAAGATTGCTTTGGCTATTCGGGGTCTTTTGTGTTTCCATACAAATTGTGAAATTGTTTGTTCTAGTTCTGTGAAAAATGCCAGTGGTAGTTTGATAGGGATTGCATTGAATCTGTAGATTGCTTTGGGTAGTAGAGTCATTTTCACAATGTTGATTCTTCCAATCCAGGAACATGGTATATCTCTCCATCTATTTGTATCATCTTTAATTTCTTTCATCAGTGTCTTATAATTTTCTGCATACAGGTCTTTTGTCTCCTTAGGTAGGTTTATTCCTAGATATTTTATTCTTTTTGTTGCAATGGTAAATGGGAGTGTTTTCTTAATTTCACTTTCAGATTTTTCGTCATTAGTGTATAGAAATGCAAGAGATTTCTGTGCATTAATTTTGTATCCTGCTACTTTACCAAATTCATTGATTAGCTCTAGGAGTTTTCTGGTAGCGTCTTTAGGATTCTCTATGTATAGTATCATGTCATCTGCAAATAGTGACAGCTTTACTTCTTCTTTTCCGATTTGGATTCCTTTTATTTCTTTGTCTTCTCTGATTGCTGTGGCTAACACTTCCAAAACTATGTTGAATAATAGTGGTGAGAGTGGGCAACCTTGTCTTGTTCCTGATCTTAGTGGAAATGGTTTCAGTTTTTCACCATTGAGGACAATGTTGGCTGTGGGTTTGTCATATATGGCCTTTATTATGTTGAGGAAAGTTCCCTCTATGCCTACTTTCTGCAGGGCTTTTATCATAAATGGGTGTTGAATTTTGTCGAAAGCTTTCTCTGCATCTATTGAGATGATCATATGGTTTTTCTCCTTCAATTTGTTAATATGATGTATCACATTGATTGATTTGCGTATATTGAAGAATGCTTGCATTCCTGGGATAAACCCCACTTGATCATGGTGTATGATCCTTTTAATGTGCTGTTGGATTCTGTTTGCTAGTATTTTGTTGAGGATTTTTGCATCTATGTTCATCAGTGATATTGGCCTGTAGTTTTCTTTCTTTGTGACATCTTTGTCTGGTTTTGGTATCAGGGTGATGGTGGCCTCGTAGCATGAGTTTGGGAGTGTTCCTCCCTCTGCAATATTTTGGAAGAGTTTGACAAGGATAGGTGTTAGCTCTTCTCTAAACGTTTGATAGAATTCACCTGTGAAGCCATCTGGTCCTGGGCTTTTGTTTGTTGGAAGGTTTTTAATCACAGTTTCAATTTCAGTGCTTGTGATTGGTCTGTTCGTATTTTCTATTTCTTCCTGGTTCAGTCTCGGCAGTTTGTGCATTTCTAAGAATCTGTCCATTTCTTCCAGGTTGTCCATTTTATTGGCATAGAGTTGCTTGTAGTAATCTCTCATGATCTTTTGTATTTCTGCAGTGTCAGTGGTTACTTCTCCTTTTTCATTTCTAATTCTATTGATCTGAGTCTTCTCCCTTTTTCTCTTGATGAGTCTGGCTAATGGTTTATCAATTTTGTTTATCTTCTCAAAGAACCAGCTTTTAGTTTCATTGATTTTTGCTATTGTTTCCTTCATTTCTTTTTCATTTATTTCTGACCTGATCTTTATAATTTCTTTCCTTCTGCTGGCTTTGGGGTTTTTTTGTTCTTCTTTCTCTAATTGCTTTAGGTGCAAGGTTAGGTTGTTTATTCGAGATGTTTCCTGTTTCTTGAGGTAGGCTTGTATTGCTATAAATTTCCCTCTTAGCACTGCTTTTGCTGTGTCCCGTAGGTTTTGGGTCGTCGTATCTCCATTGTCATTTGTTTCTAGGTATTTTTTGATTTCCCCTTTGATTTCTTCAGTGATCACTTCGTTATTAAGTAATGTATTGTGTAGCCTCCATGTGTTTGTATTTTTTACAGATCTTTTCCTGTGATTGATATCTAGTCTCATAGCGTTGTGGTCGGAAAAGATACTTGATATGATTTCAATTTTCTTAAATTTACCAAGGCTTGATTTGTGACCCAAGATATGATCTATCCTGGAGAATGTTCCATGAGCACTTGAGAAAAATGTGTATTCTGTTGTTTTTGGGTGGAATGTCCTATAAATATCAATTAACTCCATCTTGTTTAATGTATCATTTAAAGCTTGTGTTTCCTTATTTATTTTCATTTTGGATGATCTGTCCATTGGTGAAAGTGGGGTGTTTAAGTCCCCTACTATGATTGTGTTGCTGTCGATTTCCCCTTTTATGGCTGTTAGTATTTGCCTTATGTATTGAGGTGCTCCTATGTTGGGTGCATAAATATTTACAATTGTTATACCTTCCTCTTGGATCGATCCCTTGATCATTATATAGTGTCCTTCTTTGTCTCTTGTAATAGTCTTTATTTTAAAGTCTATTTTGTCTGATATGAGAATTGCTACTCCAGCTTTCTTTTGATTTCCATTTGCATGGAATATCTTTTTCCATCCCCTCACTTTCAGTCTGTATGTGTCTCTAGGTCTGAAGTGGGTCTCTTGTAGACAGCATATATATGGGTCTTGTTTTTGTATCCATTCAGCCAGCCTGTGTGTTTTGGTGGGAGCATTTAATCCATTTACATTCAAGGTAATTATCGATATGTATGTTCCTATTCCCATTTTCTTAAATGTTTTGGGTTTGTTATTGTAGGTGTTTTCCTTCTCTTGTGTTTCTTGCCTAGAGAAGTTCCTTTAGCATTTGTTGTAAAGCTGGTTTGGTGGTGCTGAACTCTCTCAGCTTTTGCTTGTCTGTAAAGGTTTTAATTTCTCCATCGAATCTGAATGAGATCCTTGCTGGGTAGTGTAATCTTGGTTGTAGGTTTTTCTCCTTCATCACTTTAAGTATATCCTGCCACTCCCTTCTGGCTTGCAGAGTTTCTGCTGAAAGATCAGATGTTAACCTTATGGGGATTCCCTTGTGTGTTATTTGTTTTTTTTCCCTTGCTGCCTTTAATATGTTTTCCTTATATTTAATTTTTGACAGTTTGATTAATATGTGTCTTGGTGTGTTTCTCCTTGGGTTTATCCTGTATGGGACTCTCTGTGCTTCCAGGACTTGATTAACTATTTCCTTTCCCATATTAGGGAAGTTTTCAACTATAATCTCTTCAAATATCTTCTCAGTCCCTTTCTTTTTCTCTTCTTCTTCTGGGACCCCTATAATTCGAATGTTGGTGCGTTTAATGTTGTCCCAGAGGTCTCTGAGACTGTCCTCAGTTCTTTTCATTCTTTTTTCTTTATCCTGCTCTGCAGTAGTTATTTCCACCATTTTATCTTCCAGGTCACTTATCCTTTCTTCTGCCTCAGTTATTCTGCTATTGATCCCATCTAGAGTATTTTTAATTTCATTTATTGTGGTTTTCATCATTGCTTGGTTCCTCTTTAGTTCTTCTACGTCCTTGT
The DNA here is from genome assembly GCF_965194825.1 of Balaenoptera physalus. NCBI lineage: Eukaryota > Metazoa > Chordata > Mammalia > Artiodactyla > Balaenopteridae > Balaenoptera > Balaenoptera physalus. Next base: position 46,358,377 of record NC_138889.1, on the reverse strand, counting down.
TAAATGTTTCTTGCATTTTGTCTATTCTATTTCCAAGATTTTGGATCATCCTTACTATCATTATTCTGAATTCTTTTTCAGGTAGACTACCTATTTCCTCTTCATTTGTTAAGTCTGGTATGTTCTGACCCTGCTCCTTCATCTGCTGTGTGTTTTTCTGTCGTCTCATTTTGCTTATCTTACTGTGTTTGGGGTCTCCTTTTCACAGGCTGCAGGTTCGTAGTTCCTGTTGTTTTTGGTATCTGTCCCCAGTGGCTAAGGTTGGTTCAGTGGGTTGTGTAGGCTTCCTGGTGGAGGGAACTAGTGCCTGAGCTCTGGTGGATGAGGTTGGATCTTGTCTTTCTGGTGGGCACGTCCACGTCTGGTGGTGTATTTTGGGGTGTCTGTGGCCTTATTATGATTTTAGGCAGCCTCTCTGCTAATGGATGGGGCTGTGTTCCTGTCTTGCTAGTTGTTTGGCATAGGGTGTCCAGCACTGTAGCTTGCTGGTCGTTGAGTGAAGCTGGGTCTTGATGTTGAGATGGAGATCTCTGAGAGATTTTTGCCGTTTGGTATTACGTGGAGCTGGGAGGTCTCTTGTGGACCAGTGTCCTGAAGTTGGCTCTCCCACCTCAGAGGCACGGCCCTGATGCCTGGCTGGAGCACCAAGAGCCTTTCGTCCACACGGCTCAGAGTAAAAGGGAGAAAAAATAGAAAGAAAGAAAGAAAGAAAGAGGCTATAATATAGTGAAGTAAAATAAAGCTATTGTAAAGCAAAGCTATACAGACAAAATCGCACCCAGAAGCATATACATATACACTCACAAATAAAAGGAAAAGGGAAAAAAAAAAAAAAAAAAAAAAAAAAAAAAAGGAAAAGGGGAAAAATTAATATATCCTGCTCCCAAAGTCCACCTCCTGAATTTGGGATGATTCGTTGTCTATTCAGGTATTCAACAGATGCAGGCACATCAAGTTGTTTGTGGAGTTTTAATCCGCTGCTTCTAAGGCTGCTGGGAGAGATTTCCCCTTATCTTCCCTGTTCGCACAGCTCCTGGGGTTCAGCTTTGGATTTGGTCCCGCCTCTGCGTGTAGGTCGCCTGAGGGCGTCTATTCCCCGCCCAGACAGGACGGGGTTAAAGGATCAGCTGCTTCGGGGGCTCTGGCTCACTCAGGCCGCGGGGAGGGAGGTGTACAGAGGAGGTGGGGTGAGCCTGCGGCGGCCGAGGCCGGCGTGACGTTGCACCAGCCTGAGGCGGGCAGTGCGTTCTCCCGGGGAACTTGTCCCCGGATCACGGGACCCTGGCAGTGGCGGGCTGCACAGGCTCCCGGGAGGGGCGATGTGGAGAGTGACCTGTGCTCACACACAGGCTTTTTGGAGGCGGCAGCAGCAGCCCCAGCGTCTCACGCCCGTCTCTGGCGTCCGTGCTGATCGCCGTGGCTCGCGCCTTTCTCTGGAGTTCGTTTAGGCGGCACTCTGAATCCCCTCTCCTTGCGCTCAGCGAAACAAAGAGGCAAGAAAAAGTCTCTTGCCTCTTAGGCAGCTGCAGACTTTTTCCCGGACTCCCTCTCGGCTAGCTGTGGTGCACTAACCCCTTCAGGCTGTTTTCACGCCGCCAACCCCAGTCCTCTCCCTGCGATCCGACCGAAGCCCGAGCCTCAGCTCCCAGCCCCGCCCGCCCCGGCGGGTGAGCAGACAAGCCTCTCGGGCTGGAGAGTGCTGCTCGGCACCGCTCCTCCGTGCGGGCACCTCTCCGCTTTGCCCTCCGCACCCCTGTGGCTGCGCTCTCCTCCGTGGCTCCGAAGCTTCCCCCCTCTGCCACCCGCAGTCTCTGCCCGCGAAGGGGCTTCCTAGTGCGTGGAAATCTTTCCTCCTTCACGGCTCCCTCCCACTGGTGCAGGTGCCGTCCCTATTCTTTTGTCTCTGTTATTTCTTTTTTCTTTTGCCCTACCCAAGTACGGGGGGAGTTTCTTGCCTTTTTGGAGGTTGGACGTTTTCTGCCAGCGTTCAGTCGGTGTTCTGTAGGAGCAGTTCCACGTGTAGATGTATTTCTACTGTATCTGTGGGAAGGAAGGTGATCTCCGCGTCTTACTCTTCCGCCATCTTCCCGAGGCCCCCCCCCAATAGTCTTTTGAGGAAGGAAAGATATTTTGGCCTTACAGAATTCACGCACTTGTGGTCTGGAAGGGAGGTCTTGTAAATGTGGGGTGGGGTGAGATACTTTCTTTCCTCCTGGAGTCATCAGCTACAATGAGAACAACTGTGACTTGGAACTATGGATAAATGAGCACAAGCCACACGGTCTCTCATGGAAGTAAGAGGGCAGGCACTTTGGCCATAATTTCCATACATATTCAGTTGGTATAGCTACCCATCACCCTAATCACTATTGTTTCTCTATTTCCATAGAGGTGATTACCATTATCTTAAACTACTACTTGTTTACTTTTATGTTTGCTTATTTACTTGAATTTGAGGTAAAAAAAAGCAATGATTCTATCTCTCTTGTTTACCATAGCATCTACCGTACCTAGACAGCCAACATTATTTCTTAAATGGAAAAGGTCCTCCATTCCTTTCGATCCAGGGGACTTATATAATTCTGAGGATGATATACCTCAGTCTAATATGTGAAGTTACTTTGCCTTATAAAATTTCATATTACTGTTAAGTGCCTACTACTTGGTGTAATTTCCCGTTTTGAATTTGTCTTTCTTATGATACAAAAAGTGACATCATGATGAGTGATTAAGCACCGACTCATGGTTATGTTGTACAATCGTATAAATAATTATATTCTGTCTAAATTTAGAACTATTTTCTGTGAAACTTCATACATTTTTTTCTTTTTATTAAGTCCTCTGCAAGGAAGAACATTTGGCTCATCCAAATATTCTTTACTTGAAAAGTGCTATACTTGAAAAGAGGCGGAGGAAGTATGACAACTTACTGATGCTTTCCTCACTAAATTGGCCTCTGCTCTGTAACAGCCCTCCTTAGTTTCCCCTCATGGCCCTCAAAATGAATTAAAATTAGTTTCAGGACTGGAAAGATCCAGTAGCTTCATGAAGAATTCAGAATCTATAGCATTTATTTTTTTTCTGAGAGTAAATTGTCAACTGGAAACCTTTCCTCAGTGCAAGTGAATAGACATTTCGGAAAGCACAATTTTCTGAATAATGATAAAGTGGTACCTTCATATAGATATTTGCTTTGACAACCCTAAGGGATTGCAGGTGTTTTTTGATAGCAAAGATCATATTTAGCATTTTGAAATTAAGCATCTGCTAAGATTCTTCGTTATGATTCACATTTTGCAATAGGATTATAATGAATATTAACAATTCCTATATTTTATCTTATACTCTGCTCCATTTCAGTCTACTTTGTTGAGGTTCCTTAAGACTTGATCCAGGCCCTGTTAAGTTCTCTGTCTGCACTCACCCCATTACCTGTTCTAATTTCAATATACATATATATAGATATATGTATACATATACATACACCATTCATACCTCTCTCCTAAGATTCAATATCCAATTGTCTTCCTGACATATCCACTCAAAACGGCCTAAGTTGTCTCAAATTTAACAGGTACAAGAATGAATTTATTGATTTCCTCATTCACCAAATCCAGTTTAAGTCTTTTTCTTAACACTGTTTGGCATCACCATCCATTCATACTGTCTCAGAAGGCAAAGTCTGAAGTATTTTTCTTCATTATTTCCATCGATTCCATTAGGAAGGCCAGTCAAATCTACTTCAAAGATATTTTACAGTGTGCCCTCTTCTCTCTTTCTCCTTCCACCCATCTATATCAAGTCACCATTATCTCTCTCTAGATTGCAGCTGACTCTTGACAACTCGGAGGTTAGGGTCTCCAATCCTCTGCACAGTAGAAAATCCAAGTGTAACTTTCCAGTCGGCCCTTTGTATCCACATGTTGCATCTGAGATTCAGCGAACCACAGATTTTGTAGTACTGTAGTTAGTACATATTTATTGGAAAAAAATCCACATAAAAATATACCTGTGCAGTTCAAACCCAGTTGTTCAAGGGTCAACTGTACTTCAAGTGTCTCCTAACTGCGTTGACTTCAGTTTTAGTCAAGCTCTCCTTCCCAGAGAAAGATCACTTTTCTTTTCCAATTATTCGCTCTAGTAAAATAGAACTACCATACGACCCAGCAATCCCACTACTGGGCATATACCCTGAGAAAACCATAATTCAAAAAGAGTCATGTACCACAATGTTCATTGCAGCACTATTTACAATAGCCAGGACATGGAAGCAACCTAAGTGTCCATCGGCAGATGAATGGATAAAGAATATATGGCACATGTATCCAATGGAATATTACTCAGCCATAAAAAGAAACGAAATTGAGTTATTTGTAGTGAGGTGGATGGACCTAGAGTCTGTCATACAGAGTGAAGTAAGTCAGAAAGAGGAAAACAAATACTGTATGCTTTATATGGAATCTAAAAAAAAAACAAAAAACAAATGGTTCTGAAGAACCTAGGGGCAGGACAGGAATAAAGACACAGACGTAGAGAATGGACTTGAGGACATGGGGAGGGGGAAGGGTAAGATGGGACGAAGTGAGAGAGTGGCATGGACATATATATACTACCAAATGTAAAATAGATAACTAGTGGGAAGCAGCTGCATAGCACAGGGAGATCAGCTTGGTGCTTTGTGACCACCTAGAGGGGTGGGATAGGGAGGATGGGAGGGAGACACAAGAGGGAGGAGATATGGGGATATATGTATATGTATAGCTGACTCACTTTGTTATAAAGCAGAAACTAACACACCATTGTAAAGCAATTATACTCCAATAAAGATGTTAGAAAAAAAGTTACCAATAAGTAAATTAAAAAAAAAGAAAATCCACAGTAGGGGTCTCATGAGCCTGGCCCAGATCATATGGGCGTCTCAGATCCAAGTACTGTATCAGAGGGAAACATTGCTCCTGTTTGTCAATAGTAGCTTTTTGGAATTCTGGTTCAAGTAGGGTAAAAACCACCCAATCCACAGGAACAGAGAGAAGGGAAAGATCATTCCCTAAAGGAACATCATGGCACTATTTCTAAGAGATGAGAAAGTGGATGTTGGGAGAACAATATATGTCCACCACTTCCACTGTTACCCTCCAATAATACATTCTCCACATATAAGTAGGCTTATTTTTAAAACTTGAGTTCCATTATTTCACTACTGTTTAAAACTCATTCATGGTTCTTATTGCATTTAGAATACATTTCCAGCACCTTTTAATGGTTATAAGACCATATGATATCGGGAACCTGTTCACTATTCAGTCTCATCCCATACCACTTTCTCCCTCACCCACTTACACTCTTAGATGAAAGTTCTTTTTAAGGCAAAGTTATTTTCCCACGTTAGGGCAGTTGCACTTGCTGTACTCTCTTCCTGGAGATATCTTGTGCTTATTCTTGCTATCCTATTACTTCTTATCCTTCATGTCACAGTTCAAATGTCACTTCTCTGGAGAGGCTCTCTCTGCCTACTCACTCCCACACTCTTAATTTTCTATTATAGAGTCTATTTCTTTCTTTCTTATGCTTCTCACAAGCTCTATACATTAGTTTCTATTGCATATCTTCCTAAATGAAATATAAGCTCTGTGAGGAGAGGAGCTATATTACTTTTTTAAAAAACTAACTTATTTATTTATTTTTGGCTGCGTTGGGTCTTCGTTGCTGCGTGTGGGCTTTCTCTAGTTGCGGCAAGTGGGGGCTACTCCTCCTTGCGGTGAGCGTGCTTCGCATTGTGGTGGCTTCTTTTTGTTGCATGGGTTCTAGGCACATGGACTTCAGTAGTTGTGGCACGTGAGCTCAGTAGTTATGGCACACGGGCTCAGTAGTTGTGGCTCATGAGCTATAGAGCGCAGGCTCAGTAGTTGTGGCACACAGACTTAGTTGCTCTGCAGCATCTGGGAGCTTCCCGGACCAGAGCTTGAACCCGTGTCCCCTGCATTGGCAGGCGGATTCTTAACCACTGTGCCACCAGGGAAGTCCCTATATTACTTATTTTTCAAACTCAGAACTTACCACAATCTCTCTGGGTCAATATAGTCTGAATCACTAAATCCCTAAGGGCCATTTATGCCATTTTTCATTTTTTATATTTACACATACCTGGGTACCTGCAATGTTGTGTAATATTTGTAATATCTAGTTGCTTTACTATTAATGTTTACAATGCTTATTCTATATCAGTATTAACAAAGTTCTTTAGTCAGTTACTCAAAATAATTATTTTCCTGTCTTTAAAATATGTGTTACTCATCTCTCCCTCCCTGCACTACTACATTATATTACATTCCTTCCCTGCAACCATATAGATCTAATTTTATCCATTTTAAAATCAATACATCCTCCAGTTGTTGTGTCATGTAAGCTTTATTTTTCTGGTTTCTTTACATTTTCAATACCTTGCATGGTCTGAATAGGTCATGTTTAGAGTCTAGACCATAATTCATGAAAATGTAAGGTAAAGTGATAGGATATTTTTAAAATACCAAATATAGAAGGAACAGAATACAAATGTTTCCATTTGTACTTTGGAATAAATTCAACTAAGAAGGGCATAAACTAGCAGTATTCAGTGTATAGACAACATCTGTAAATATGTCAGGAAGAAGATGCTGGTGATATTTTTAACTGGACCAAACAGCACAATAATAGTCATATAAGACTCTGTCCATTCCTTTTGTAAGACATAAGACTTTATCACTTACTTTTGGAGTATAGAGAATATAATTTTTGTTACGTGGTAATATAATTATTAATGAAAATTAAATAATAAAATCCTTTTAAATGAGGATTAAGGAATATACCTGGCATTAAACACTTTTAATGATAAATCAGAGTATAAATTACTTTTTAGAAGTGGGTGTATGTATCAATTTATAGTTTTTTGACTTAAAATTTAATGTGAAAGCTATTACTGTAATGTAAACTATAGCGTTGTTATTAACATCTGTATGATCTATATTTCTCAGTTAGAAACCAGATTGTTGTCAGGGGCTATGCAACAGACATGTGGAAACAAGTTCAGTGGCACAATCCTGTGGAAGAATCAATAACCATATTTTCAACAAGGTACCAAGAACTCTTGCAGGGATGCAGTCAAGCACAGGAATTAAGGGAACAGACAGGCATTGTGGGAAAAAAAAAAGGTATTCAAGTTCACTGACAATAAAAATAGCTTTTGTATGGTAGATTTTATCCAGGCAATTTTTAAAATGCCTTTCCACTCCTTCCAAAAACAGTTGGATATTTGTTAGGAGGCAAATCACCTGTCTGTGGTTATTATACCAGATCCTTACAGTTCATAGAACTGTGCTTAGGATGTTTCAGATCTTATCAGTAGCTTAATACTACAGGCCTTCATCTGATGATTGTAAGGGATCTCAAAGACAAAATAATATAATCTTTTAAAGTTACCAGGCTTTATTTTCTAGAGCAGTTTTAGGTCTATAGAAAAACTGAGCAGAAATTATAGAGAGCTCTCATATAGCTCCTCTCCTCCTGCACAGTTTCCCCTATTATTGTCTTTCATTATTTTTAATGCTTCCTTAATTGTTGTACCAGAGAACCTGCAGGATTTTAATATGATCTCCATAAATAACATTTATTCTAAGCATCTCTAGATCTACAAATTTTAGAGTAATGGTTGAAAATATGGTCTTTAGTATCAAACAGTTGCATTTGTGATCAAATTCTGGTTCTGTTGCTTGCTAGCTATGGGATCTTGAACAAGTTCCTTAAGTCTTTTGAGACTCAAATCCATTGTCTGTAATGTAGGAATAACAATATCTACCTCATGAGGTTGATGTGGGAATTAAATTAGATTGTGATACAATATCTATCTTAATAAAGAGCGGGTGCTATTATTCTTATTACAAATGAATAAATGTCTCTCTTTTTTTTTTTAACAAGTAATGGTATGGAACTTCAGGAATATTTAAGGAAAAATTTAAGGAAACATAATTTATGGCAAAAAGTAAAAGTACAATAGTGTAGTACAAAAGAAAAATCACAGGCTTTGGAATGAAACTGTTTGAAACTGGGTGACTTTGAAAAAGTAGTTTAAATTGCCTGATTCTCTATTTTTTCAACTTAAAAATGGAAATATTATTACTTATATTTTCTCTTGAGAATTAAATGAGACAATATATGTAAAGTATCTTCCAAAGTGTATTTAACATAACTGGCCAAAGTATATGATTATACCTCTATAAGGAACATGCATATGTAATCTTTTCAGATTGTGTGAGATAATAAAATGTAAATATGGTAAGTGTGAGCTATTTCATGTACTTTATTTGGATATTCAGTAAAGCTTTTGATAAGTTTCTATACCAAGAGCTACATAAATATAAAACTCCTAACAGATTTCTAGTTTTGATTTTATTATAAATAACTTTACTAAGATATTACAGGTAAACAGAAATAGCCAGAACTCCACATGGACAGTTGTGTTGTCGTATACCCTCACCCTTTTCACTCTAAATACAAATGGCTGCACAGTTCTCACAGTTCTCAAATGTGATCTTGGGTTAGTTTCCTACCTTTCTATGTTTTCATAACTCAACTATAAATACTTATTATGACCACAACTTAATAAAGTAATTATGTATGTAAATATATTTGTGTGTGTATGTACATACAAAGCTTTGGCATAACACCTGAAAGGCAAACAACTAAGCCAACAAACACAGTATAGAATGTTGTTGGAAGAAAAGAGATTAAGATTCTCTTCTCCTTTACAGTGGAAGGTTTTTCTTCTGTCCTTTGCATCTGGAATGTTAACACCAAATATGTGTTCTGTTTGGGAAGCCCTCCACTTGGAAAAGTCAAACAGATCTATATGGTAGGCCAAGAGTAAAGGAGATATGGAATGAATTTGTGGAGATGACCCTGTCTAGGATTTAAGAGTGAGAGTTGAAAATGTTATTGTGTTTTCAGGAGAAGAGAGTAGACAGGGTTTTTGAGCAGAGGATTAGCTAAGAATTCAGAATATACTTAAAGGTGGTATCTCTGACATCATATTTCTCAGGAACTTTTAGCATAGTCTTTCGACAGTAGGAGGCACATATCCCAGGAGGCTGATATTTGAAGGAAATAAATTTCTGGCTAATGATTAACAAAGCACTTGTTTGTTTTTCCCCCCAAGGGATTCAAAGTACAGTCGACCCTTGAACAACATGAGTTTGAACTGCACGGTCTACTTATATGCGGGGTTTTTTTCAAGAGTAAAAATTATAGTACTAAGTGATCCATGGTTGCTTGAATCCTTGGATATGGAGTAACAGAGAATAGGGAAGGCCTACTTATATTATTTTAAGATTTTTGACTGTGCAGAGGGTCGGTGCTCTTGGCCCCAGCATTGTTCAAGGGTCAACTGTACTTTAATATTTTTAATGACAATATTTGATAATATATGTTGGTTTTGTTTTATTTGCTTTGTTTTGTTTTACAAACAGCACTAAGTGATGAAGTAGTGTAAAATCTAAGTTCTGAGAGACTTAGAGACAAATAAAGACATTAACTTTTAGGTAGGTTAGGATCTTGTCCAAAATCTTACAATCCTTAGTGACCAGAGCATGGACTGGAACCCAGGTTTCCCAGCCAAGTGCTCTCCTCAAGTCACCATGCTGAAGTAGTAGGTGGGGTTCTATGTTATTAAGTGCAGAAATACATTTAGACAAAAATGCTCCAAACAATATCTACAAGCAATAAATATTAAGATTTAGGTAAGCATTAAATTTTCAAAAGGAAGCTTTTACAAGTGCTGATAACATTTGAAGAGTGATTACTCATAGTTGCTTTGTGGTGGATCTGTCTTTGCAGGACTTGGAAGATCATGATGGGGAAATTACTACATGAATAGGTTTAGCGGTTTGGGCCCTCAGCTTGTCTTTTCATCAGGCTAAAAGTTCCTCTCCTTTTCTGTCTGGAAGCTACACATTAAAAGATATAGCTCTGAATCATTCTAAGAAGATAATCTTTTTCTATTTTCCAATCATTTCAACTGTTTGATAGTATTAAAAGAAATAAGGACTTCCCTGGTGGTTCAGTGGTTAAGACTCCATGCTTCCACTGCAGGGGGCATGGTTCCATCGCTGATCAGGAAACTAAGATCACACGTGTGCGGCCAAAAAAAGAAAACTAAAAAAATTTTTTAAAAATACCTATTGAATGAGGTGTACAATTTCTTCAATACTGAACATTTTTTTTTAATTTATTTTTTTATATTTATTTTTGGCTATGTTGGGTCTTCGTTTCTGTGCGAGGGCTTTCTCTAGTTGTGGCAAGCGGGGGCCACTCTTCATCGCGGTGCGTGGGCCTCTCACTATCGTAGCCTCTCTTGTTGTGGAGCACAGGCTCCAGACGCGCAGGCTCAGTAGTTGTGGCTCACGGGCCTAGTTGCTCTGCAACATGTGGGATCCTCCCAAACCAGGGATCGAACCCATGTCCCCTGCATTATCAGGCAGACTCTCAACCACTGCGCCACCAGGGAAGCCCCAATACTGAACATTTTTGCAATATCTGACAGAAATGTAAAATTCAAAGTGTTTACACATTTAAAATATGTACAGCATGTTTTTATAAAAATCTAATATTTGTTTAGTTATGTAGAAATAGATAAATACATGAGGAAAGGAAGTGAACCATAAACTCATTGACAAATCATGAAAAATAACTGTTTCACATCAGTGCATATTACCCAGAATATGTTTTTTAAATTTCTTAAAGACAATCCTGCAGCCTGTGGAACAAAAACCACATTCACAGAAAGATAAACGAGATGAAAAGGCAGAGGGCTATGTACCAGATGAAGGAACAAGAGAAAACCCCAGAAAAACAACTAAGTGAAGTGGAGATAGGCAACCTTCCAGAAAAAGAATTCAGAATAATGATAGTGAACATTATCCAGGACCTCAGAAAAAGAATGGAGGCAAAGATCGAGAAGATGCAAGAAATGTTTAACAAAGACCTAGAAGAATTAAAGAACAAACAAACAGAGATGAACCATACAATAACTGAAATGAAAACTACACTAGAAGGAATCAATAGCAGAATAACTGAGGCAGAAGAACGGATGAGTGACCTGGAAGACGGAATGGTGGAATTCACTGCTGCGGAACAGAATAAAGAAAAAAGAATGAAAAGAAATGAAGACAGCATAAGAGACCTTGGGGACAATATTAAACGCAACAACATTCACATTATAGGGGTCCCAGAAGGAGAAGAGAGAGAGAACGAGAAAATATTTGAAGAGATTATAATCAAAAACTTCCCTAACATGAGAAAAGAAATAGCCACCCAAGTCCAGGAAGTGCAGCGAGTCCCATACAGGATAAACCCAAGGAGAAACATGCCGAGAAACATAGTAATCAAATTGGCAAAAATTAAAGACAAACAAAAATTATTGAAAGCAGCAAGGGAAAAATGACAAATAACATACGAGGGAACTCCCATAAGGTTAACAGCTGATTTCTCAGCAGAAACTCTACAGGCCAGAAGGGAGTGGCATGATATACTTAAAGTGATGAAAGGGAAGAACCTACAACCAAGATTACTCTACCCAGCAAGGATCTCATTCAGATTCAATGGAGAAATCAAAAGCTTTACAGACAAGCAAAAGCTAAGAGAATTCAGCACCACCAAATCAGCTCTACAACAAATGCTAAAGGAACTTCTCTAAGTGGGAAACACAAGAGAAGAAAAGGACCTACAAAAACAAACCCAAAACAATTAAGAAAATGGTCATAGGAACATACATATCGATAATTACCTTAAACGTGAATGGATTAAATGCTCCAACCAAAAGACACAGGCTCACTGAATGGATACAAAAACAAGACCCATATATATGCTGTCTACAAGAGACCCACTTCAGACCTAGGGACACACACAGACTGAAAGTGAGGGGATGGAAAAAGATATTCCATGCAAATGGAAATCAAAAGAAAGCTGGAGTAGCAATACTCATATCAGATAAAATAGACTTTAAAATAAAGAATGTTACAAGAGACAAGGAAGGGCACTACATAATGATAAAGAGATCAATCCAAGAAGACGATATAACAATTATAAATATATATGCACCCAACATAGGAGCACCTCAATACATAAGGCAACTGCTAACAGCTATAAAAGAGGAAATCGACAGAAACACAATCATAGTGGGGGACTTTAACACCTCACTTACACCAATGGACAGATCATCAAAAATGAAAATAAATAAGGAAACAGAAGCTTTAAATGACACAATAGACCAGATAGGTATAATTGATATTTATAGGACATTCCATCCAAAAACAGCAGATTACACTTTCTTCTCAAGTGCGCAAGGAACATTCTCCAGGAGAGATGATATCTTGGGTGACAAATCAAGTCTTGGTAATTTTAAGAAAATTGAAATCATATAAAGTATCATTTCCGACCACAATGCTATGAGACTAGATGTCAATTACAGGAAAAAAAACTGTAAAAAATACAAACACATAGAGGCTAAACAATATGCTACTAAGTAACCAAGAGATCACTGAAGAAATCAAAGAGGAAATAAAAAAATACCTAGAACAAATAACAATGAAAACACCATGAACCAAAACCTACGGGATGCAGCAAAAGCAGTTTTAAGAGGAAAATTTATATCAGTTCAATCCTACCTCAAGAAACAAGAAAAATCTCAAATAAACAACCTAACCTTACACCTAAAACAATTAGAGAAAGAAGAACAAAAAAACCTCGAAGTTAGCAGAAGGAAAGAAATCATAAAGATCAGACCAGAAACAAATGAAAAAGAAATGAAGGAAACGATAACAAAGATCAATAAAACTAAAAGGTGGTTCTTTGAGAAGAGAAAGAAAATTGATAAACCACTAGCCAGACTCATCAAGAAAAAAAGGGTGAAGGCTCAAATCAACAGAATTAGAAATGAAAAAGGAGGAGTAACAACTGACACTGCAGAAATACAAAGAATCATAAGGGATTACTATAAGCAACTACATACTAATAAAATGGACAACCTGGAAGAAATGGACAAATTCTTAGATAAGCACAACCTTCCGAAACTGAACCCGGAAGAAATAGAAAATATAAATAGATGAATCACAAGCACTGAAATTCAAACTGTGATTAAAAATCTTCCAACAAACAAAACCCAGGACCAGATGACTTCACAGGCAAATTCTGTCAATCATTTAGAGAAGAGCTAACACCTATCCTTCTCAAACTCTTCCAAAATATAGCAGAGGTAGGAACACTCCCAAACTCATTCTACGAGGCCACCATTACCCTGATACCAAAACCAGACAAAGATGTCACATAAAAAGAAACTACAGACCAATATCACTGATGAACATAGATGCAAAAATCCTGAACAAAATACTAGCAAACAGAATCCAATAGCACATTAAAAGGATCACACACCATGATCAAGTGGGGTTTAACCCAGGAGTGAAAGGATTCTTCAGTATACACAAATAAATCAATGTGATACACCATATTAACAAATTGAAGGGTAAAAACCATATGATAATCTCAATAGATGCAGGAAAAACTTTCGAAAAAAATTCAACACCCATTTATGATAAAAACCCTCCAGAAAGTAGGCATAGAGGGAACCTACCTCAACATAATAAAGGCCATATATGGCAAACCCACTGTCAACATCGTTCTCAATGGTGAAAAACTGAAACCATTTCCTCTAAGATCAGGAACAAAACAAGGTTTCCCACTCTCACCACTATTATTCAACATAGTTTTGGAAATTTTGGCCACAGCAATCAGAGAAGAAAAAGAAAAGGAATCCAAATAGGAAAAGAAGAAGTAAAGCTGTCACTGTTTGCAGATGACCTGATACTAAAATAGAGAATCCTAAAGATGCTTCCAGAAAACTACTAGAGCTAATCAATGAATTTGGTAAAGTAGTAGGATACAAAATTAATGCACAGAAATCTCTTGCATTCCTATACACTAATGATGAAAAATCTGAAAATGAAATTAAGGAAACACTCCCATTTACCATTGCAACAAAAAGAATAAAATACCTAGCTATAAACCTATCTAAGGAGACAAAAACCTGCATGCAGAAAACTATAAGACGCTGATGAAAGAAATTAAAGTTGATACAAACACATGGAGAGATATACCATGTTCTTGGATTGGAAGAATCAACATTGTGAACATGACTCTACTATCCAAAGCAATCTACAGATTCAGTGCCATCCCTATCAAACTACCAATGGCATTTTTCACAGAACTAGAACAAAAAATTTCACAATGTATGGAAACACAAAAGACCCCGAATAGCCAAAGCAATCTTGAGAAAGAAAAACGGAGCTGGAGGAATCAGCCTCCCGGACTTCAGACTATACTACAAAGCTACAGTCATCAAGACAATATGGTATTGGCACAAAAACAGAAATATAGATCAATGGAACAGGATAGAAAGCCCAGAGATAACCTCACACACATATGGTCACCTTATCTTCGATAAAGGAGGCAAGAATATACAATGGAGTAAAAAGCTTCTTCAGTAAGTGGTGCTGGGAAAACTGGACAGCTATATTTAAAAGAATAAAATTAGAACACTTCCTAACACCATACACAAAAATTAACTCAAAATGGATTAAAAACCTAAATGTAAGGCCAGACACTATCAAACTCTTAGAGGAAAACATAGGCAGAACACTCTATGACATAAATCACAGCAAGATCCTTTTTGATCCTCCTCCTAGAGAAATGGAAATAAAAACAAAAATAAACAAATGGGACCTAATGAAACTTAAAAGCTTTTGCATAGCAAAGGAAACCATTAACAAGATGAAAAGACAACCCTCAGACTGAGAGAACATATTTGCAAAGGAAGCAACTGACAAAGGATTAATCTCCAAAATATACAAGCAGCTCATGCAGCTTAATACCAGAAAAACAAACAACCCAATCCATAAATGGGCAGAAGACCTAAATAGACGTTTCTCCAAAGAAGATATACAGATTGCCAACAAACACATGAAAGGATGCTCAACATCACTAATCATTAGAGAAATGCAAATCAAAACTACAATGAGGTATCACCTCACACTAGTCAGAATGGCCAACATCAAAAAATCTACAAACGATAAATGCTAGAAAGGGTGTGGAGAAAAGGGAACCCTCTTGCACTGTTGGTGGGAATGTAAATTGATATAGCCACTATGGAGAACAGTATGGAGATTCCTTAAAAAACTAAAAAGAGGACTACCATATGACCCAGCAATCCCACTACTGGGCACATACCCTGAGAAAACTGTAATTCAAAAAGAGACATGTACCACAGTGTTCATTGCAGCACTATTTATAACCTCCAGGACATGGAAGCAACCTAAGTGTCCATCGACAAATGAAAGGATAAAGAAGATGTGGCACATATATACAGTAGAATATTACTGAGCCATAAAAAGAAACGAAATTGAGTTATTTGTAGTGAAGTGGATGGACCTAGAGTCTGTCATACGGAGTTAAGTAAGTCAGAAAGAGAAAAGCAAATACTGTATGCTAACACATATGTACAGAATCTAAAAAAAAAAAATTGTTATGAAGAACCTAGGGTCAGGACAGGAATAAAGACACAGACGTAGAGAATGGACTTGAGGACATGGGGAGGGGGAAGGGTAAGCTGGGACGAAGTGAGAGAGTGGCATGGACATATATACACTACCAAATGTAAAATAGATAGCTAGTGGGAAGCAGCTGCATAGCACAGGGAGATCAGCTTGGTGCTTTGTGACCACCTAGAGGGGTGGGATAGGGAGGATGGGAGGGAGACACAAGAGGGAGGAGATATGGGGATATATGTATATGTATAGCTGATTCACTTTGTTATACTGCAGAAACTAACACACTATTGTAAAGCAATTATACTCTAATAAAGATGTTAAAAAAAACCCATTATATTCTGAGTAGGTAAACAACAATATCCACTACAAGCCTTAAGTCATTTACCAGCTAAAACGGACTTTTCATCTCTTGAATTACTACGATATTTTATGGACTTTATCTTAGTCTTATGTTTTCCTCATATTATTAAAACTTTTCTTTTATATCTACGAGGCTTTAAGCTGCTTGAGGAGCAAGTACCTATATCTGATTCATGTTTTTATTCAACTTCCCCCTGTCTAGCATCTAGCATCGTGCTTTGTTAATATACTCTATGTAGAACTAATGAAGAAATAAATGCATGATGGAATGATCGTTTAAAATTATTTTCTTGAAATATAGGTTCTGTTTTATTAGAAGAGCTCAAGCAAGTTTGGCACAACATATTCAGATATGGAAAGGACTCATTCATTAGAGAAAAGCTGGGTACAATGGTGTCTACGACAACTTCCATTTTAATAGTTCATTTACCTCTTGAAGATTTGGTCTTTTAAGAGGAGGATGTCTTTTAAAAGGATTCTTCTTAACTACATATCTTTTCTAATCCACAGCTAGTCTGTAAAAAAATGGTACTTGTGCAGACACATGAAAGGAAAGTACAAAGTAGTTGGGAGGGATGGCATGTTAGCCTGCTAAAGATTATGCCTTTCTGTACAGGAAGAAATTTGACCTTAGACAGTTCTTACTTGTATTTAAATGAATAATACTCACTTAACACTGTTATTAGATAAATTAGTTGATCTTCTCTTGGAAAGGTAGTTTCTTCTTATCAGAATTTTAATTATATGAATAAAATGTACAGAGTTTTTAAGCTTCCAGATTCACTTTGGATAAAGTGAATATAGAAGCTATAGTTAATACTCACCTAAGTGGAAGCTACAGTTAATGAAAACTATTTTTACATAACTTTATGTATCAGAAATCTCACCTCAAAAATGCTTCACTCAAGCATTACACATTAAATCCAAATTGATCTCAAGACCCATATATATGGTGGCTTATTTGAACACTCCACTTTGGTGCCTCATGGTCAAAAACTGAACTTATGATCTGCCCTCATCAAACCAGTTTCTCTTCTAATGTTAGCTGTCTTAGTAAGTGACTTTTTCATCCACTGAGTTCTTTTCAGAAACCTGGGAGTCATCCTTGACATTCCCTTTTCTTCACTACCTTATATCTAATTCAAATTTTGTCACGTTTACTTCCCAAATGTGCAAAGTGTGTCTTGACTCTGTTTACTTCTCTCAGCCGCTCTTGTTTCTACTCCAGGCCACCATGATCAACTGCCTGGACTTAGACAAATAATCTCCAAACTGGTTTTCTTGTTTCTAATATTGTCTTTCTCCATTCCAGTACTCACACTTTCACCAGGTTGTTAATCCCCTCATTAAAAGCCTTTAATAGCTTTCCATTGTTCTATGGATAAACATAAATTCTATAAGATTTAGATAATATGGTTCCCACCTGTTTTTCCATCCTCATCTTTCAGTCATCTCTCTTTCTTCCTCACTTGACTCCATCCACACCCACCTTCTCTGTTTCTGAAATGCACTAAGTTCTTTTGCCTTTAAAGCCCTCGCACATCTTATTTCCTGCATGTGAGGTATTCCCTTCACCTTTCTCTCTCCCTACCCACCCCCCACCCCACATAGCTAGCACAGCTAACTTCTACTCATCTTTCAAGTCTCAAAGATTATTTAATTTGCCAGGGAATCTTTCTCGGAACCTCTTACCAGTTTAGGTTAATTCCTCCTACTATATAAACTCTTATAACCCTCTGCACTTTTACCTAATATCATGTATAATGGTCATATTAAATAATCATTTGTGCAATTATTTGTTAAACATGTGTTTTCTCCTTTACACGAGAACCACCATGAGGGTAGACATTGTGTCTATTTTTGTTCATCATTGCATTCCCACTACCTACCATAATGCCTAACATTTAGTATACATTCAATAAATATAAATTAAATGAATTAGTACTGAAAGCATTATCGAAGAAAAAAGATTTACTAAATGATTCTATTTGTCAAAGCATAGTTCATAGAGAAAGATAAGATGTGGCCAAATAGGAAGGGAAAGTGTGAGGCAACAAGTCACAGCAAAGGTGTTCTCCACTTGATTTTTTAAAAATGTGCCTCACAAATAACAGCAGTTTTTCTCTACCTTATACCTTCCAGGCACTGATCTTGACTTTACTCTGTGTACGTTTCATTCTTTTCTAGTCTTAGCCTCTCTCCAAATTGTTCTCTATGTAATGTCACTCACCAATTTCTATAGATTTTTTTGTAATATCATTACATTAAAAAAAAATCCCATTGACACTACTGTATTACAGACTGTGGTTATTTTATTTTTAATCTTCTGCAAAATCTCCTAAAAACATCTTCCTATCCCCAATTCATATAGCACTCTGATGTCAAATTAATCTTTGTAAAACAATTCTCTGTTCATGTCACCCACAGTTCAGAAGTCTTTGTTTGCCCTTTGCCATCTATAAATCTAAGCAGCTTACTTTGGCATTCATTGCCTTAGTCTCAATTTTTTCATCTGTTTCTTATGTGAATTATCTTTTTCAGTGGCCAGTCATATATTCTCACATCCACAATTTCGTTCATTCCTTTTTTTTCTTCTTCTTAGGATATCTTCCTTTCCTATTTTACATGTTTTTTACTCCAAAATGTATTTCCTGATTACTCCTGCGGGCAACCATGTTTTTTTTTTCTCTGAAATTTAATCTCATCTACATTCTAGGATTATCACTTGATACTAGGTAATATTTTCTATCATTTATTTTATTGTAATATATAGGAGCTGAATCCCCAACTAAATTGTTAATCATTTGAGAACTTTATTGAGGTCCCAGCATCTAAAATAGGAGCTAATAAACGAACTGTAGTCTCTGATAACTCATGGTAGTACCAGCCTTTAGAATGGTATTTAGTATACAATATAGCCTAATGTATATTTAGAATCAATCATGATGGATATCACTTAGTGAAAGGGAGGTGGGCCAGATGAACAGAATATCTTGAGGAATATCAAACATGCAGAATATTGCTAGTAGAGGAGCTAACTGAATTCACAAGCCTTGAGATTATTCATGTTTTGATGGTATCAGCTTTAGTTGAATTGTTCCCTGATGCAAGAGAGCATGAACAAAGGGCATTTCAATGGAAAGAATGGCATGACCAAAGGCTCATGTGTATGTAAGATGGGCTAATTTGATAAAAAAGGGGAAATTGCTCACTCCATGTGGAGACCATTAGATTATTATCCATTTTTTGTAGGGGGAAAAAAGTGAAGCTGTGTTTACATGAAAAAAAAAATCTTTTGTAAAGACTGCATAAAACAAAATCTTCTTTCCTATGCCAAGCTATCTTTTTTGAGAAATTGAGAGAATTTTGGTCAAGAAAAGAACAGAATTGGAGTATGTGTAGGTATGTAGCAAACTAGGTAAATAAAACTATACAAACTGAAAAAAATCCTGAGCCAATTCCCCATATTCTTACATCTACATTTCAAATTGTATCTCATTTGCCTGAACAGATAAATGAACTATTTCCTGATATTGATGTATTATAAATATTGTTGATTTATGCATCCAAATGATTACTTTTATAATTTGGATTTTTTTCCCTTCTTCAGTGAGATGTTGGTATTGATCAACATTTAACTGGAAAAGAG
The DNA here is from genome assembly GCF_965194825.1 of Balaenoptera physalus. Taxonomy (NCBI): domain Eukaryota; kingdom Metazoa; phylum Chordata; class Mammalia; order Artiodactyla; family Balaenopteridae; genus Balaenoptera; species Balaenoptera physalus. Next base: position 46,338,742 of record NC_138889.1, on the reverse strand, counting down.
AAAAGAACTTAAAATCCTTGGAATTCAAAACATATAAAAATTATCTTCCATATTCTTACATTTGGGGATGAAAAAATAATCTATTAGGTCAATAATTATGAAAGTAGATTATTTTCTGGTTAACGGAAGTCTAACACATCAAAACAATATAAATTGGTTCTTAATGGTAAACTAATATCTTGCTTTGATATTCAGAGGAGCATTTGAAAATTTGATATACTCTGTTCCTTGGCTCCTTAACACAATTTATTTACATATTTACAAACATTTTAGATGATACCATGTTGATCTGAGAGGCTTGAATATTATTTTCACTCTGCAAGTAAGTTGGTCATTAAAGATTTATTTCTTAGCGTTTTGTTTTTTAAGTTTCATTTTGATTTGTTTTGGTTCTGATTCCACTTACTTGAAAGAACTCCTAGACCTTTGCTGCAGGGCATACTAAGTAATGGAAGAGTGAGTTATGGAAAGCAGGCAAGCAGGTTATTTTATTTTGTTTTGGTTTTGCTAAAAGTGTGAGCTTGGGGGCTTTCAAGGCATTTAAATTATCATGTGTGCTGCTTATCCACAGACACAAAGTATCTAAGACAGACCCCCATAAAATCGTTCACATTGTCTTAATATGTCTCCATCTTTACCTATAGTGACCAATGTCACATGTGGTGAAAAATTTATATTTAATATCAATAGCCTAATTTTAAATTCTATAGTCATATTCAAGGATATAACCAGATAGGACAAAGCACAGAGGTAAGGTGCATGAACCCCTAAAGACCTCTCCTCAAATTCAACTTTTTCCTTCATAACCTGGTGACCTATGAATCGTTTTTCATCTTGGAGTGGGAAATGGTGACATTGTAACATCATTTGTGTTTAGGTGGTAATATCATTGTGTATTTGATATGTGGTCATATGAAGTTGAAAAGTCACCATTTCTAAAAGCTGTCATGGTGACAAAGTGAGGAGACCTTGGGAAAAGTCGAGGCTTCCTTGGTAGACAGATTAAGTCTTTCATGGCCTCCTGCCTCCAAGTAGGAGTGCTGGAAGGCAGAAAAAGTGTATGGTTGCAACTTTTGTCACAAACACTCATTGCTAGTTGAGTAAAATATTTTCTTTGGATTGATTTTGGAAAGTACTGGTAATGTATATTACATTAAGAACTTTGGAAAGTACTGGTAATGTATATTACATTTCCAGTGGCCTAGCTGACATTACTATGGTTTGGAAAGTTGAATTCATTCAATGCCCATTTAAAAGGGCATTTACACATCCAATGATCCTAGAAAGATGGATCACTGTTTCTGGTTGAAATTGCATTTTAATAGAATTCCAGCAAAAACAATATGAATTTCAATAAATTTCATGAAATGGCAACATTTTCAAAATGCAAAAGAAATAGCAAGAGTGATGGTGGTGTTTGACCCAGAATATGGAAGTTGAAAGTTCTGGGAAATTATGACAAGCTACAGAATCTGTAAGTTGCATCCTGGCTATCCCTTTATAGTAATAAAGAAGGAGTTTTAAAGACATAATCAGGGTCTCAGAAACATAGGATGTACATCATTACATAGGATGTACAAGGTTATCCTAACCCTGGGGTGATAGTGGTAGGGAAGACTGTAAGGAGCAGACCATGAAGAAGGAGAGAGATGAATTTCATGTGTACTGTCATGGAACACAGACTTGTGGTCTGAGAGTAGTGCTTTAAATATTCTAGTTTTCCTGCTATATCCCCATTATCTCTGCATATGTTTACATCAAGAGTTGGTAAACATTTTCTATAAAGGGACAGATGGTAAATATTTCAGACTTTTCAGGCCATATTGTCTCTGGTACAACCACTGCCTCTATGGCCATAGACAATACATAATAAAACGGGTGTGGCTGTGTTTTGACATCACTTTATTTACAAAAGTAGGTGACAAGCTGATTTGACCCACTCTTTGTCTAGATTCTTGCTCAACATGTCAAATTTTGCCCAGATCATGACATTAGCCTCCTTCCTATTTGTAAAAACAGTCTTTATATCTTCATTCATTTATTCAGGAAATTTTATAGCACATCAAGTACATACCAGACCCCATGTCATACAGTGTGATACAGTAGTGAAAGAAGACAGTTTCCTCTAAAAGTTTTTGTCTAAGAAACAGATGATAAATAAATGAAGAAGCAAGTAACCAAGATAATAAAAAATCACTTTATTACAAAGGAAACAAATACTATGATGTAAAAAAAGTAATTGAAGCTAGGAGCTCAACTTTAAATAGGGTAGTCAAGGAATGTTTTCTGAAGAAAGTGACATTTAAGCTGAAACCTGAATGATGGAGAAAACTAGCCATATCGTGAGCCTGGGGAAAGAGTATTCCAGGAAAGGGAAATGAAAAGTATAAAGGCTCTGAGATGGGAAAGTGCTTGGTATATTTTGAGAACAGAAAGGAAGACTATGTGCCTAGAATATCAGGTATAAAATGAGATTGTAGATGAAGATGGTATCCAGATCAAGTCAGGCCTTGAAGGTCATGGTAATGTGTGTGAAATGTTTTCTAATTGCAATGAGAAGCTGCTGAAAATGTTTTATGAGGGAGATAACAGGATATCATGTATATTTAAAAAAATATTCTGGTTGCTAGATAGTGAATTAAAGAGGAGAAGCAAGAGTGGAAGGAAAGAGATTAGAAGTTTCTACAGTGGTTCAGATGAGCGATTCTGAGAGTGGTTGCAGTGTAGAGAGACACAAGAGGCTGGATTTGATATGCATTTTGGAATAGAATAATAGGAATTGCCAAAGTATTGGATATGACAGTAGGGGAAAAGAGGAGTCAAAGATAACTCTTAGATTTTTGAATTGAACATCTAGGAGGCTGGTGGTGACATGTACTGAAATTGGGATTAGCAGAAGAGAAATGGATGGGGGGATGGAGTGACTCAAGAGTTTGCTTCATGCTTTGGATAAGTTGGGTTTAAAATGTTAATGAGAACTTAAGGAAACATATAAAATGGGAAATTGGATATGTGTTTGTAATTCAAGGGAGAGTACTGAACTAAAATTTTAATTTTTAGTGGTATTATCATACAGATGGTATTTAAAACATTGAGCTTGGTATATGCTTCCAGCCACATGGAATAAAGGCCTGGACATACCCATATATCTTAAACAAATAAAAAGTAGGACAAAAATATAAGAAACAATGGTTTTTCAGAAATTGAACCACCAGCATCTGAGAGAAGGAAAACAAATGAGTTGAATCCTACTATTGATCCAACATACTGCCTTAAGAGAATCTCTAGGCTGAAGTGCAGTGGGAGGGAACCCAAATGGACCCTCACAGTTTCCCTGAGTTGAGGAAACAGAGCTGAGAATGCAGAGAGAAATTTATAGGTCAGTGCACAGGAGAGAAGACATGTGGATGAGAAGACAGAGCTCTAGAAGTTGGAAAAGGCTTTCCCTTGAGTCTTCAGCTGAGTACTGATCAGACTTTATGTGAGAAAACTACCTGAGACTGGGGAAAGAGGAATAAATGCTCTGATACTCTCTCCTCCTTCCAGGAGGTAGAGCTAACAGTGGAGAAACCTGGAGATACAATCTTCATCAAGTGATTGAAGTTAACATCGTCAGTAATAATACATATTGATATCATATACCCCCGATGTGATGCGCTCAGGCGTGCACTTCTCCTTTGTGGTATTATTTTCAAAAATCTATGACACAAGCGTAATCATGAGAAAACATCCGACAAACCCAAAGTTCATGACTACTATTCTTCTGAAGTGTCAAGGTCATGAAGGATAAGGAAAGACTAAGGAACTGTCACAGATTAGAGGGGACTAGAGATATATCCTGGAACAAAAAATGGATATCAGTGGAAAAGCTGGGGAAATCCAAAATAAATTAGTTAGTAGTATTATAGTGATGTCAAACTCTCACTTTTAATAATTATGCCTTGGTTATGTGAGATGTTAACATTAAGGAGGAGCTGAATGAAGGGTATAAGAAAACTCTACTATCTTTGCAACTCTTTTGCAAGTCAAAAATTATTTCACCATAATTTTTTTTAAAGAGCAAAATTAAGACTTTTCAAATAATAAAACAGAGCACTGACACATCACTGGTGGAAAACTCTCCAATTAACCACACACATACATATAAACCGATGATGTTCATTCACTCCTTAAATATAAATATACTGGGGACTTATAATGGGTCAAGCACTGTGGGGTTTATAGAAACAAATGAAACATACATGTTCTTTTAGTTGCCAAAGGGGATGATGAGTGTTATTATCCTTGAGTAGAGGGAGACTGAGAAAGTTTGAATTTACAATAATGAAATTGGTTTCGGGGCTCAGCCATAAGTGTCTTTGAATCATCTTCAAAGTCTGGTTATCTTCAAGGTGGATGTGTATTGGGAAAATCAAGATTTCATAAGAAAATAACAAAACTGTATAACTGAAATACTTCTAATCTCTAATGTTTGTGCAAGAATCATTTTTTATTGGTGTTTGATGATCACATGTATTGTAGGCTTCTTCATTGCCTGAGTGAGTTTCTAGTTTGATTCGAGTCAATAGCATAGGTGTTAGGGCAGGCTTGCTAAAGTATCTGAGGTGTATGCTGAATAGTCTTGATGTATTAATCAGTATTAATGTTGTGAAATCAATATCTGTGTGTATTCTTTACCACTTCCAATATTCCTGTTCTGCACCTTCTATTAAGGAACACATTCAACAGAACTACTTTTCTATCTTTTCTCTGTTCCTTTGTGAATGGTAATATTTAAGAGGATTATTAAATATATTAAAATAAGTAGACAATTTCAAATGAATGAAGAAAGAGGTATTTACAGGATTTGTATGCTTCTGGAATCCTCCTGCGACTTTTTGCTGGCAGTGTAGCCTGTAAATATTTAATATTTTCCAGAAATTATCCTCAGAGGCTCAATCCATTAACTCAAGTGCATGCTGCAAAAACAGCTTCATATACTATTGACAGTACGTGAACAGAGGAAGGAAAGAAAATGAAATGGTTTTTCTGTCAAGTGCCATGATCTAGTCATCTCTGTGTTCTATGGATTTAGTTCAGTGCTTGGCAATACTGGAAGTTCTAAATTCAACTTTACTGAAATTAGTGAATAAATGAATGAATATATATTCCAGGGTTTCATTTAAAGAGCTTAAAGCATCACAACCTTTTCTATTGTCTCCCTAAGTGTCCTTGGCAAAGCCAATTTCTAGTGCAGTTCAACTATTTCAGGAATGTTTCCCATATACCAGTAGATGGCAGTCCCTCTTCACTTCTCATCTTTATTTAAGAGAGAGAAAGGAGGCAAGAGATTGAAAAAGAAAGGGATAGAAATGAAAACAGATAAAGATAGATTTTTAAATTCAGCACATTGTGTTTATTTAATTTTTATGAATGGATTTTTTTTCAAAGTGAACTGTTAAGAAGCAGGGGCAAGTAAAATATGTCTTAAGTTAATTGGAAATAAGTCATCAAACACAATTGACTTTGTGCTAGCTCATCAAATTTCATACCAATGTGTTATATTTTGATTAAATGACACTGTGTATTTTCTTCCGAAAAATAAGCTCATCAAGAGCCATGTGGAATATACGGTTTTTCTGTGTAAATGTCACCTAGTTCCTTGCCAAGGTGAGTACTCCAGGTGTGGTAGGCATCAGGTTTTTTTAGGATCTGGGGGTTCTACTTTGTTTTCAGCCTGATACCTTGGAGAGTGCTTAGGGAAAGCCTCAAACTATTTTTGTCTCCAAAATGTTTAAAATTTGTTGAGCAGCTCAGGATGCTGCCAACATCCAGACAAATTCATGCCCTAGCACTGAAGCATAATACAGAAAACTGCCCCAACAGGAGCTCATTATACATTTCCACAGAGATTCCCAATATGTGAAACACATTGATGCAGTCAAATTGCATCTCTGCTACAGTAGTTGCTAGGGAGCAAACTGAGATCACCAATTTCATTTCCTTTAGAACGAATCCTTACTTGAGGCTTAAATCATGAGTGCCAGAATAATTTCCTCAACCTCTTCCCCTCATTACATTCACCATTCCTCCATCTACTTCAGCCGTCTCACACTGACCCTGCTACGAAAGGAAAAAACATGACTAAAGCCTGGGGAACAATTCAGAATTTTAAATAGTGAGTCCAGTTTCCACTTGATTTTTTGGTATCCTCTTATTTAGTCTATTTTACAATTTGTCAACAGCTGAAAGCACAACCTTAAACATTTTTCTAATCTACAACCATTGTTAACTGCAGAACACAGGTCATGGGAAAAATACATTTTTCTTGAAAAGGATTATCTTCTCACTTATTTCTCATGAAATTCATTCCTCTGAAAGTAAACTGCTATAGGGATAGTTTGACTAATTTTATATTGTATTCAGATCTGTATTTTTATTTAGTTCTTAATATTTAGGAGATATATAAAACCAACTATATAGTTATAGTAGAAACAGGAACTGGTAGGAATGATATAAACAAATTGCAAAGGACACAGAAAGATACTTCATGTTTACAATGAACATATGTGTTTTCCCTTGACCTATCTGGAAATAACAGTCAGAAGGCACACAAGTCAACCATTGCAGATACATACTCTATTATAATTTTTGATGTTTGTGTATGTTTCCCCATTAGACTTTAAGACAGTTGAGGGTAAGAAATGTTCACATTAATTAATTCATGCAATCATGCTTTTATTAATCACTTATTGCATACTTAATATGCAACAGATTGGGGATAAAATAATGAATAAGACATAACTTCTGCCTTTAAGAAGCCTAAAATATGTAAAGGCAAGGCAGACACATACAAGTAAGGTCAATAAATTATGGGTGCCATGATGGAAGTATGTATTGGCTACAGTGGAATCACAAAAGATAGATCTTTTCCGTCTATAGGAATGTAAGGTGGAGTGATGGAAAGCTTCATTAGAAAGGAACTCTTGAACTATTTTGAAAGATGTACAGGAGTTCACTAGATTGAATAACCGTGAAGCAGAATATTCCACACAGAAGGATCAGTGTGGGAATTTAAAAAGGGCATACATAGTGTGGTTTATTTGAAAAGTGAAAATAATTTGTGTGAGAAAGTGCAAAATATAGGGTGGTAAATGTAGATAGACGTATGGTCAGGAAAGCTTTTCATGTCATATCAAGAAATTTGGACCTTATTTTCTGGGCACTTAGAGTCAGGAATGAGTTCTGAAGGAAAGTGACAATCTTACTTGCATTTTTGAAATTTCACTCTGATGGAGGTATAGTGGATAGATTGAGGGGTGGGAATTTGGCAACAACGAGATAAGTTGGGAGACTGCGATAGTTTAGGCAAGAGATGGAGGATGAGATGAGTCCAAGAGAAAAAATTAACAAGCTCAGTTTTGGATAGATTTCAATTAAGGTGCCTGTTGGGATTCCAAGAAGAAATATATAGCAGCATTTGGAATCAAGGGAAAACTCTGGATTAGAACTGTGGCCTTGAGAATCTATCCATATATAAATGCTGACTAAAGCCATGGATATAGATGAGACCATCTAGTGAAAATGAAAAGAGAAGAAAGGACAGACCATTGGAAAATGTAATGTTTAAGGTGTAAATGAGTAAAAAGGGGCTCTAAGATGAAAAATATGAGAAAGGCAGAAACCAAAGAAGGAGAAAGTGGCCTTGTAGAAATAAAGGTAGGAATATGACAAATGCAGAATAGAGGTAAAATAGGGTAAAAATTGACAAGAGTCTCTTGAATTTGGCAATTAGGAAGTAATGAGGGTCTTTTCCAGAGTGGTTTATATGGAGTAGTGGGGTAGAAACCTGAAGGTTGAAGTTTGAAGAGGGATTGGGAGGTGAGGAGGAGGAGATAAATATATAGATTATTCTTTCAAAGAACTTTATGGAGGGAGAAGAAAGAGATATCAGCTAAGTGGGTGTTAATGTATATATTTGGAATTGACCTTACCAAGCACACTTTTTCATCATTACAATACCATTTGCAGACATAAATGTGATCCATGTAACACCCAGAAACATTCATGTTCTATAAGTGAATGTGATTCTCTATTTTAGAACACTTAGCTATATAATCAGGTGGAACAATTAAGGTGTAGTATGGTCAAAGATGAAAGCTTATGGCCTTGTAAGGGAAAGCAGAGTGGAATCCATAGCTCTACTTTTGAAAATTCTCTTTGAGTTTTCTAGATGGATGGGGTTTGTCCTTGCTCAGCATAGTTTTGTCTTGTGGGTTGGGAGCAGAGAATTCCATAAACTATGTAAATGCATGACTGAATGGAATGAAGAGGAACTATTAACTCATAAAATGTGAGAGCTGGAAAAGCCCTCATCAGTCATCTGATCCCAAAAAGACCTGTACTCTGAAAACTATAAGATGCTGATGAAAGAAACTGAAGATGAAACAAACAGATGGAAAGATCATGTTCTTGGATTGGAAGAGTTAATATTATTAAAATGACTATACCACCCAAGGCAATCTACAGATTCAATGCAATACCTATCAGATTACCAATGGCATTTTTCACAGAACTAGAACAGAAAAATTTTAAATTTGTATGGAAACAAAAGACCCTGAATAGCCAAAGCAATCTTGAGAAAGAAAAAAAACTTAATAGCTTTATTAATAGAATCTCATTTTCCTAAATAAATCTGTGTAATACCAATATACAACACTGATAAAAGTGGAATTTAATTAATATAAACTTATAAATTTAGATTTATAATAGTTATATATTTTGAACTTAATAAGAAAATTAGTCTGTTTTAATGAACACAAATGTCTAAAAATCTGAACCTGGAAGTTGCAATTATATTATCCCACAGCATCCAATTTATTTATGTATTTTGCTTTGATTGTACTCTTAAAAGAAAATCCTGAATCACACAAGTAAGTTGTTATAAATGGTAACAATTTTAAAAACAGATCATATTGGAATCTTAGGAAACTCAGCAAATAAACTATCTGAAAGGGCAGGGACACTTAATATTTGTCTATTCATACATGGATTATAATTAAGACTATTATGAAGCATCCATTAAGTGTATTATAATGTATGAAGTTTTTGAGGCTTAAATTTAACTTAAGAAAGGCTCACCCTCCATAAATCTTTTATTGAATGATTATTGTACAATGGTCTGCAGATACAAAAAATGAATAGACACATAGCCTTTGCCCTTAAGAAATTTAGTGCAAAGGGAAAATTGGCTCATAAAAATAAAAGCAACAAAATATCAAAGATGAACTGAAAGAAGCAGGCAGTAATGTTTAGGCTACAGTGGAGAAACATAATGAGGAGAGAGCTCTATATTGAGGTTGTGGAAGAGAGTTATATGAAGCTTCCTGGAGGAGATGACACTTGCTCTGTTGTGAAGGATGTTTAAGAATTTACCAGGTTGACAAAGTTGGGGAGAAAACTAGTAGCTGATAAATGATATTATGTCTAAATGATTGAAAATTCTTCCTACCATTATGTAACATTTGCTGAAATTCTTGTCAGAGATACAAGAGTCAAGAAATAATTCTTATATAGTAACAATAAAACCACAGAATGGTATTATCATGATATGATAATGTATGAGTTTACTTGTACAAATTACTATACCACAAAGAAAACATGGACCAAGCAGAAATACCCAAGCATTGACTGGTATTTGTGTGTGTATGTTGCCTGAGTGCTTTAGTAGTGTACTGTCTGTTTATGAGCAGACATGTACAGGCCTGGATTTAAATAAAAGGTCAGTGTCACAGTATAAACTTTATAACTTATGACATATTTACAAAAAATCAAATATATGTAACCATGAAAGCAAGATAAACATCCTTTTCAAGGTTTATACAAAAACACATTAATATATTGGAGATTGGCAACAGGTGAAACTTCGGCTTATAACACATTTTAATATTCACTTACTCATTCCCACTTTTTTATTTTTATTTTTAGAAATTTATTTATTTATTTTATTTTATTTTATTTTTGGCTGTGTTGGGTCTTCGTTGCTGTGCACAGGCTTTCTCTAGTTGCAGCAGGAGGCGGCTACTCTTCATTGCAGTGTGTGGGCTTCTATTTGCGGTGGCTTCTCTTGTTGCAGAGCATGGGCTCTAGGCTTGTGGGCTTCAGTAGTTGTGGCTCACGAGCTCAGTAGTTGTGGCTCGCGGGCTCTAGAGTGCAGGCTCAGTAGTTGTGGCGCACGGGCTTCGTTGCTCCGCGGCATGTGGGATCTTCCCAGACCAGGGCTCGGACCCATGTCCCTTGCATTGGCAGGTGGATTCTTAACAACTGCGCCACCAGGGAAGCCCTCCCACTTTATTTTAGATACTTAAAAATATTTAAAAACTTAAAGAGATATGTGTATACTCATGTTCATAGCAGTATTATTTGAGATAGTCAAAAGGTGGAAGAGACACAAATACCTGCCAACAGATAAATGGATTAATAAAATGTAGTATATAAATGTATTATATACATGCAGTGAAATATTATTCACCCTGAAAAAGGAAGGAAATTCTACACATGCCACAATATGGATGAAACTTGAGGATATACTAAGTGAAATAAGCCAGTCAGAAAAGGACAAATACTGTATGATCTCACTAGGATGAGGTAAATAGAGTAGTCATTCTCATAGAAACACAAAGTAGAGTAGTGGTTACCAGGGGCTGGGGGAGGGGGACATGGGGAGCTGTTTAATGGGTGTAGAGTTGGGTTTTGCAAGATGAAAAGTTCTGGAGATTTATTGCATACCAGTGTGAATATACTTAATACTACTACAATACACACTTAAAAATGTTTAAGACAGTAAATTTTATGTTATATGTATTTTACTAAAGTTAAATACATACATATATTTAAAAATTAAACTAGAATAAAAGACTGATGGAACCCCTGCAGCCACTCTGGAACACAATTTAAAAGCCATTGCTTTAACCCATCAGCTCAGAGGTGAAACTTTAATGTAGAGCACCTAACCAAGTTGCCCACATGTGCCTAGAGTGTTTGTGTAGACCAGGTCTAGGACTCTTTGTACCTGACTCTGAGTTGAGTTATTTCTGTAATAAAACACTTTTTAAAAATCCCACTTTGTCCTCAAGAAAGCCTATTCCTATCACTAGCACTCCTACAAGTAAAGGAAATTAGTACGTATTACATCTGTTTTTATCTTTCCTTTGTTCTGGCAGATAGAAAAAATATTATGTTTCACTCTTCATTTTGAAAAAGAATGCTAGAAAAATGTAGACCGCAAATAGATATTCAGATTTAAGAAATACACGAATTCATTTCCATATTAATAATTAAAAAGAGTTTCTTGTTAAACTTGGATATCTTTGCTTCTTGTGGTATGAGCACTAATACGTTTGTTTGATTTCTTTGTGGTTAAATTGTGGTCATAAACTTATATTACAAAACAAATGAGCAAAAAATGAATTTATATAGGGTTTGACTTATTGTATGAGAGGTTTTATACCATTTTAGAAATGAGTGGTATCACATTCTACAATCCTGCATCTTGTAAAACGAAATGGCAGAAAATTAAAAACAGATTGAGAACATGTTTAAACTAAAAAAAAACCCCTTATACTCCAATACATTTAACCAAGTATAGATTAACTCTGGGAAAACCTATAACCATTGCAATTTGCTTAGTTGTGTTCACATGCTATGATATAACTAGAACAAAGTCTGCAATTACGCAAGTAGTAAATGTAACAGCAGTCCTTGAAAATCAATTGTACATGTTATGATAGCATATACTTAATTCATTTCATCTGTATCAACAACTATATTTGGATTTGTAAAGAAAAGCACTTTTTTGTTGTCTTAATAGTAAGACTTATTAAGCACCTGTTAAATGTATTACAACGCATGAGGTGCTTTGAGGCTTAAAGTTGACTTAATAAAGGCTCTCCCTCAAATGGTTAATGGTAGAGAAAGACTAGACATCATTAACAAAGATGCTGTGTGAACTTTGTGAACAATTCTCTCAATGCCTCTCCTTGATTCACTTTATCTTTTGCATATTTTTTGCTTCTTCTCCCATTCTCCTATTGCTTTTCCACTTTTTGTATTTGATCTGATTACCTATTACCTCCTTCCCGTACATCCTTTTCATTTTTGTATTCATGTACTAATTATACAGCTTTTCCTTGATTTACATATGTTTTCTTTGTTCTCTGTGACTGACTGTAGGAGACAAGTGTGTGAAGAAGTTAAGGGAGAGGAGTGATAAGCGGTAGATAATTGTGTAATGTGGCTGAAAAGATTGAGGCTTTTGATATGAGTCATAAGGTCACAAGTTACCTTTGCAGTATAAATATCTGGATTTGACTAGAATGCTGTGAATAGGTGTTCAAGGAATGAATTTGAAAGGAGGAATCAAAAAATAGATATTTATCTTTGCCTGGATAATGCACCGAAGAGATAGGAAAGCAACACTGTACCAAATGTAAAGGAAAAAACTCAATCCATGTTCTTCTAGAAAAATTATTTTCAACAAGAAAAAATTTGAGAAATATATGTTTCACTATGTCTGATTCTAAGATTATTGCATATATCATGTTTTCCCAAAATTAAACATCCAATTATTTTTAAAAATTCTTTTTATTTTTGACCATGCCCTGCGGCATGCAGGATCTTAGTTTCCCAACCAGGGATCAAACCCATGTCCCCTACATTGCGAGTGTGGAGTCTTACCCACTGGACCAACAGGGAAGTCCCCTTTTTAGAATCTAAATTTCCTAATAGTATGATAAATCTCTATTTCCCCAGAATGAAGTAGGCTAAAGTACTTTGGTTAATGGAAAGTTCTTGTTAACTGAGGCTTGCCAAAGAGCTCATATTTTGCACTGGATCCTAATGTTTTGAAACTTGTAACAAAGAATTAAGATTTATTAAATACCTCCAATAATTGCTAGTTCCTTACCAAAACTTCTAAAACATTGAAAGTATAGAATTAGAATTCTTCAGGCCTCTGTTCCGTGTTCCATCATTCTTTAAAAGTGTAACAAATTTAATAAGATAGTCATAAGTATATTTTTAAAGAAAGCTACTTTATACAGTGGCTTTGTAACACACTTATTTATAATTATCTAGTATTTTTGTCAAATACTATGTACATTCAGCTCTGAATATCTTGATTGCAGGGACTTAGCTTGTTCCTCTTTGAATCCTCAGCATACTTCTTTGCATATAGCAAATAGTAAATATTTACAAAAATATTGAATTTGTGACTTAGGGCTTTTCGTTCCGACACAGGAAAGAGGCTGAAATCCTAGAAGGCTACCTATTAATGATATTTTCTCAATATGATACTGTGTCCAGAAAGGATCAATAAATATGTGCTCTCACTAGGAAAGATATTGGAAACAAAATGAAAAAAAGTGCTTATCATAAATTACCCTAAATTGTTGAAATAGCTACATGTGGAAGTTCTGGTTCTCAGCCTCAAGAATACTACAGCATATCTGAAGGCAATTTAGAGAAAGTACACACAGCTTTTATTAGTAGAGATCAGAAAGTATAGGCTTTAATTTGACTGACCTTAGTTATAAAAAAGTATCTTATATTAGAATTGAATAAGAGACCTATAGGAGAAAATAATTTTGGACCTTATTTTCCTCTCATGACTTGAGTACTTAAGTGACTGTGAAATTGCCCTTCTAAGCAAAAGGAAAGAAAACAAGAAAATATTTACACTTCTGTGATTATAATGTTTCTACAATTAAGAGTCATGTTGAAACAAGAGCCAAATAGCAATGGGATTAATTAAGTAAAAATCTATACATCCTCTGTTTCTTATCATGATTATATGAGCTTCTCTCTGTATGTTTGCTGAGGAGGAGAGAACAGCCCAAGATATTCAGCTATTTAACTATGATTTTTGTGGTTAATTTCCCAGGAACGTAGTATTTGTATATGAGGTTTGTGATGACCAGAAAACTTATATGTTTGTTATAGGTTATTCTATTTGCTCACTCAGCCAATAAAATTTTTTTTAGTGGAAAATTGAATTTTCTTACTTAAGCTGTAAATTAATTTATTAGCTTTGAGAAAATTAATTCAGTGCTCTATAAATGAACTCCACCATCATATAATCAATTCAATACCATGTGTGGGTTTTCTGGTTAAAAAGAACGTTTTGACTAGCTCTCCTCTATAGCTGCCAAAAATTAGTGTTGCCTTTGACAGATCTAATTTAAATGCAGTATGAAGCTTGGAGCCTTTTACACATGTGACAACAGCTTAAAATATAGGACTTTCACTTAGAAAACATAAAATCTGGGAGTAGTAATCAACTAAGATTCATGAAGACAATGGATATTGTTAACATTGACTTATTTACTTGGAAATACTTAAACTTGAAAGAGTACACCTGAGACAAACGAGAGTGTATAAGTAAATACTAAGAAATGTTAAAGGCTTAAACATGAATTAGGTCAATAAGGTATTAGTTCAATTAATGACAGATGAAGTCAAGATTAAGGTAGGAGAATATCACTAAACTTTTTGAGTTTGTATTAGGAAAAATTACTCTGCTTCTTTACCAAAACATCTTTAGATGCTACCATCAAAGTATTATTGGATTAGATAAAATGAATTATTCTGGCTAGTGTTAGAAATCTGTATATGTAAGAAATATATTAAATATTTGCAATTAGATGATGATATTTACAATATTTAAAATATATTCTAATAGAGTTACCATATGATCCTGCAATCCCACTCCTGGGCATATATCCAGAGAAAACTCCAATTTGAAAAGATACATGCACCCCAATGTTCATAGCAGCACTATTTACAATAGCCAAGACATGGAAGCAACCTAAATGCCCATCAACAGATAAATGGGTAAAGAAGATGTGGTACATATATACAATGGAATATTACTCAGCCATAAAAAGGAATGAAATAATGCCATCTGTAGCAACATGGCTGTAACTAGAAATTATCATATTAAGTGAAGTCAGACAGAGAAAGACAAATATCATATGATATCACTTACATGTTATATCTAAAAAAATGATACAAATGAACTTATCTACAAAACAGAGAAAGACTCAGAGACATAGAAAACAAACTTATGGTTACCAAAGGGGATGGTGGTGGGGGGAGATAAATTAGGAGTTTGGGATTAACATATACACACTACTATATAAAATAGGTAAACAACAAGGACCTACTGTATATCACAGAGAACTATACTAAATACCTTGTAATAACCTATAATGGAAAAAAATCTGAAAAAAAAAAATTATTGAATCACTTTGCTATACACTTGAAACTAACATTTTAAATTAACTACACCTCAATAAAAAAGCATATTCTAACTTCTAC
Source organism: Balaenoptera physalus (assembly GCF_965194825.1). NCBI lineage: Eukaryota > Metazoa > Chordata > Mammalia > Artiodactyla > Balaenopteridae > Balaenoptera > Balaenoptera physalus. Next base: position 46,323,388 of record NC_138889.1, on the reverse strand, counting down.
CTTCTAACATGCTCTATGTAGAATTTCCCTTTCCTGTCTCAGGCAATCCCATAACTTTCTGGTCACTTTTAGGTAAAAAAAAAAAAAGTCTACTGCAGTACAGTACAATTTAAATCAGTTGAGTATTTTAAGTTCATATTCTTCCTTCTGCATAACTTTTGCTAAACCTCAGCCTGAGGGTCTCATTGTAAAGAAGGGCAAAATCAGCTCTTTAACTCCTCTCCTGCCTTTTTCTAGGATCAGAGATGGGGAAATGTGCAGAAGTCTTTTTATTTACTTGGTGCCTTTGTAATCTTCTTGGTTTTCAATGAGATGGGTATGGCCAGCATTTAAATGGTGACTCTTTCATGTGGAACGTGTGAGGTCATCACAGATTTTGTAGGTTTTCCCACTGAACAGCTTCATAATGTGGAAGCCATTCTCTTCACACCTTCCTTGAGTTCTCTTTCCCCGCAGTATATCATTTCTGTTGTTGCTGGAATCAGCTTCTGAGTTGGCTACTGAAGCCGATTTACCTTCTTATCTGGCTCATGGGAAATTCCCACACCCTTATCATGCCAAACAGTTTGAATGTTGCATGTCTCACTGCTATCTCCACTTTTCACTTTGCATAATCTCTCCACTCTCTCTTCCTTCTTCACAAATGATCTTGAGGGCCATAGGTAGATGTCCACCTAGACAAGGGGATGCCATCTTGTCTTCTTGCGTGCACCCCAATCTCTATAAATAGTTCTCTGGGAGCCTCCTTATTGGGATGAGAGGAGCAAACTTTATCCTTCCTTAGTGAAGGGAGGATGTAAAATTTTACTAGGATATCTACACTTCCTACAACTCTATTCATGGACCCTTTTATTTCCTTTTTTTTCTTTCATATAGTCTTTTTTAATATATATATAGCAAGAAAGCACTCATTTATTCTCCACTTAAATACCATACTTGAGATTTAAAATCACGTTTGGCAGTGTACTGCAGGATGCTAAATAAGACTTCACACATGTTGCTTTGGATTTCTTGATATCTTGTTATGTTTTTCATCATCCATTGGAACAATTAGTTCAGTTTCCTAGAAACATTTGAACAGTAGTTACGTGTTTGCCCAATAACCCAGTACCCTCTGGGTTTTTGAAGTGAAGAATGTTACTTGTACAAGTCAGAATCTGATACCAATTAAATGGTGACAGCTTTGCCAATAAATGAGAATACGCTCTTCCATGGCTAGGAAGGGAGACTGCCACAGCTGACAGGTCCCAAAGATACATGGACTTCTCATATAGTCTTGAGGGGTACCAGGAGGGTTGATGGTATCTATTTCTCTCAGTTAACCCTTCCAGAAGCTCTCTTTAGAATGCTTGTGTTGGCACTTGGGTGCAACTCTAAAGCAATTGGAAAAGTCAGGTTAACAATCAATTACATATATATTGAGCTGGAGATTTGCAGGAATACTTTTTCTTCCAATGTATTTTTTTATTCTCCCCCTCCCCAATTTTCAGATACAATAAATTACTTGAAGAAGATACTATTTAATGAAATATTAAAGACTTTAGAATCATTCTGTCCTCCATGCTTTCTCTCTTTAAACCTGAAGACTCATCTATCACTTAAAATTCAACCCCCTCTTTTTTAATTTTTTACCAATTTCTCATGAAATTAATTATTCATTTAAATAGTTCTCAACTTTCTCCTTGGAGACCTATGATGACATTATGATAAAAGAAGAATAAGTTTTATTACTGTGAATTTTTTTTATAGCTAGTAATTATTTAAATGGTTGGAAGAATTGTAGTTCATCTCTTTCTCACAGACATATAAGGGCCAATACAGAGTATGTACATCTATGGGAAAAAAATTAAATTCATATATACTTCATGCCTGAAAAATTTTTTCATTTATATGTGTCTATATGTATTTTGTGGTATTCAGAATGAAAATAACTTTCGTCTCCCCTCAAAAATAGTCTACTTCTAAGAAGACTAAGGTAAGAAGGTTTCTTCCATTTAAAGACAAATTGTTTACTTTGAAAAGTAAAATATAATAGTTGATTAAAAATTCAGTTTTTTGGACTTCCCTGGTGGCCCAATGGTTAAGAATCCGCCTGCCAATGCAGGGTACACGGGTTCAAGCCCTGGTCCAGGAAGATCCCACATGCTGCGGAGCAACTAAGCCCATGCACCACAACTACTGAGCCTGTGTGCCACAACTTTTGAAGCCCACGCGCCTAGAGCCCGTGCTCCACAACAAGAGAAGCCACTGCAATGAGAAGCCCGCGCACCTCAATGAAGAGTAGCCCCCACTCGCCGTGACTAGAGAAAGCCTGTGTGCAGCAATGAAGACCCAACACAGCCAAAAATAAATATAAAGAAATTAGTTTTAAAAAATTCAGTTTGTTAAATCTGATTGAAGATTCAGTCCGAAGCTATTTTGGAAGACTAGTATTTTAATTTGCATGCTGTAGTTTTTTATGCATTTATCTTATGCAGCTGTCTTTCAGTTTTGTGAAATAGTCAAGCAACTGTTGATAGGTGTGTTGAATTTAGTAAGACTGCCTTCCTTACTTAAATGATCTGTTTCCATTGAACTGCAAGTTAAAGATGACCTCATGCTTGCTGACACATTATTAGTGATTGATTGTTAAAGGAATGTTGATATTTCCTTATGATGCTTATTTTGCTTCTTCATATAGCATGTTGACCTTATTTTTTGTCCATTGTACACTTTCTGTTTTCTTTGAGAAGGACACAAGATAAATGTTCATAAAACAAGTTATGAATTATATCATGGAAAAAATCCAAATAGGAATTATCTGCTTTACAAGTACCAAATCTATCTCTTCTAAAAATATAAAAATAAAAAATAAAAGGCCTTTTTTATAGGACAAAATTTTCTCTTATTTATGCCTATTATTTATTTTATCTTTGAGTTACCATTACAATACTTAATATAAAAGACTCTATTTAAAAATTTTTCTAATACAGTAAGTCCTCTACATATGAATGAATTCCATTCTGAGAGTACTTTCATACGTCCAATTTGTTCGTTAAGTCCAGCAAAGTTAGCCTAGGTACCCAACTAACACAATCGGCTATACAGTACTGTACTGTAATAGGTTTATAATACTTTTCACAAAAATAATACATAAAAAAACAAACACAAAAAATAAAGAAACCATTTTTAATGTTACAGTACAGTACCTTGAAAAGTACAGTAGTACAGTACAACAGCTGGCTTACAGGGGCTGGCATCGAGTGAACAGGCAAGAAGAGTTACTGACTGGAGGAGGGAGAGGAGGTGGGAGATGGTAGAGCTGAGTGATCATCAGCAATAGGAGACGGAGGGCAAGCTGCAGTTTCACTCACGCCTGACGTTGATGTCACAGGTTCTGGTTCCTTGCTGGATTCAATTCTATCTCCCCTCTTGAAAAAACAATCCAGTGATGTCTGAGTAGTAGCTCTTTTTTTCTTGTCATAGATGACATGGTAGCCCTGGATTGCATTCTGAACGGCTGCTGCAACCTTTGTATACTGTTCTACGTTTGGGTCCTGTGCCTCAAAAACTAAGAGTCGCTCCTCAAATAGAGAAAATCCCCTTGCCATTTCCTGCATCATGAATCTCTTGGGTTCTTCGGTTACTTCTTCCTCTTGTCTTCTCTCTTCATCCTTTCTCTGGGCCTCCAATTCCATCAGGTCTTCATTAGTAAGCTCCTCATATTGCACAGCAAAAGTACTGTGAAGTACACAAAAGCACAACCACCTGTAGAAGCTGCACACATGTGACAATCTACGCCAGACACGTGAACTAACTTATGTGATTGGACATACAAACGCATGTTTGCATCTTTGAAAGTTTGCAACTTGAAGTTTCGTATGTAGGGGACTCACTGTATTTTGTTATAACATGTCATCTAACTGAAAATATTTTAAAAAATTTAAATTAACTTGGTAACATCTTAGAGTCATTTCATTAATTCACTTATCCTTTTATTCAACATCTTTTTCTAAACACCTGCACAGTACCAGCATTGAGCTAGATCCTGGAAATATGCTGGAAAACCGGAGACAAAGTCTCTACCCTCATGGAGCACAGCAGAGTCTGGTTATGGAGATAGGAAAAGAAAAATAACTAATAAATGTATAAACTAGAAAATTAAACATTGATGAGCATCTGAAGAAAATAAGCGCAGGGCTCTTATAGCACCTAGTCCATTGCAATTTGTGTGATAAACTCATCAGTTATTTGGTGTCAAGTATGCAAAACACATACACATGTGCTTTCACTCTCCTAAGAAATCACTATAGTTTGCTTGAACTTTAAAAAAAATTCCATCAAATATAGCTTTTCAATTATGATAGCTTTGCTATTTAAAAAAAATACACAATCACAAGTGAAGTAAAATGGACACAACAAGAAATTTAGTTTTCATTAATAGCCTGTGACAACTGTGAACAACATGGGATACATGTGCCCGTAGGATGAAGCCTAATTCTCCAGCCTTATCTCTCACTGTTCTTCAGTTACCCTTCTCCACCCATGTTCCAGTCTTAGTGAAGTCCTTGCTACTGAACATGTTTTATTTTTTCTTGCCTTTGGCCCTCTAAATGTACCATCTCCCATATTTTCTACATTCCCTACATTTTGTCTCCCTCCCTCCCCCTACAGAGCTATCATGTCTCAGTTTAGACTAGTGGTTTTCAAGGTGTGGTCCGCAGAAGCATCAGTATTACCTGGTCTTGTTAGAAATGCAAATCTCAAGTTCCATCCCAGATTATGGACTCAGGCACTGTGGGGTAGGACCCAGCAATCTGCGTTTTAACAAGCCTTGCAGGTGACTGATGTACAAACCTGCTAACATTTGAGAAATCCTGGTTTAAACTTTTTCTAGAAAGTCTTCCCAAACCCTCCACAGATGAGTGAGTCTGTGTATATAGACTTCTTATGTATATTTCTAACACAGGGTTGGCCAAACTATAGCCCCCCAGACCAAACCCAGCCTGCAGCTTTTTTTCTTTTGTAATAAAAGTCATTGGAATAAAATCACATCCATTTGCTATGTCTATGGCTCTATTGAGTTACAATTGCAGGAGGCAACAGAGGCTGTATGGCCTCCAAATCCTGATTTATTTTGTATCTGCCCCTTTGCAGAAAAGAAAAATAGGGCTGATTCCTGCTCTAATACTGTAGCATAGCACTTATTATGCTAAATTATCATTAGTTGTTTATTTACTATTCCTTTATTGCCAGGTACTTTTCTGAATTCTGGGATGCACTCACCCTCATGGAGCTTACATTCTGGTGTGGGTGGGATAGACAATGAGCAAATAAATATTATTCCCTTATTCAATAACATGATTGGAATTGTTCACTATGGTGTCTGGCCCAGTGTCTGGTTGATGGTGGACATTCAATAAATATCTGTTTTTTTCCATTTTTAATAATTGAAGTATAGTTAACTTACAATGTTGTGTTAGTTTCAGGTGGACAGCAAAGTGATTCAGTTCAGTGAATCTTTTTCAGATTCTTTTCCAGTATAGGTTATTACAAGATACTGAGTATCGTTCCCTATGCTATATACACTAGCTCCTTCTTGTTTATCTATTTTATATACAATTGTGTGTACATGCTAGGTAACCATAAGTTTGTTTTCTATGTCTGTGAGTCTATTTCTGTTTTGTAAATAAGTTCATTTGTATCATTTTTTTAGACTCCTCATATAAGTGATATCATATGATATTTGTCTTTGTCTGACTTACTTCACTTAATATGATAATCTCTAGGGTAAATATCTATTAATTAAATGAATTGCCAAATGAATGAATGAAAAAATGCCACAGAGTGACAGGAAAGGCAGTTCTGTTTGTACATGAGAGTCAGAGCACATGTAACTGACCTGTCTTGGGATTATTTTACTCTTCCCTGTTCATAGCTAATATCCTGAGATTCTACACTCAGTGAGTCTCAACCCTCATTTGGTGTTTGATTGCCACAAAAAGTGCTACATACCTCAGATAATATTAAAAAATTTAGCTCAGCTTTAAAGTTTTAAAATAATACATTCTTTTAGGAGAGGAAGCAAGGTTCATATCTATATGGCAAGCACAGTGAGTCGTGAGCCATTTCTGCAACTCCAGTAGTTGGGAATGATCACATTCTACCTTGCTATGGTATTTTAAGATATAGGCTACAGATATGAAAAATACTTTGGATCTTGGTTGAGTGGTTCATTATTTAAAGCACCAGGATAGCCTTATGTAAAATAATATTTATCTGTATTGAGAGAGTAGCCATTTTACTTTATGCTGTTTACATCAAGAAGAAATTATGAAAAAAACCCCATAACATTGTAAAGCAATTATACTCCAATAAAGATGAAAAAAAGAAGAAATTAATCTCAAGTCACTACCAATTATATATGTCATACTGATGGTAAAAATTCTGATCCAACATATTACTTTGTTCACTGGCAAATTCTATCCCATATGATCAAGTAAGAAAGGATTTTATTTTATTTCATCTGGGGATATATGTATATGTATAGCTGATCACTTTGTAATACAGCAGAAACTAACACACTACTGTAAGGCAGTTATACTCTAATAAAGATGTTAAAAAAAAGCAATGAAAACTGATAAAAAAGTGAATCAGGAGCTTTAAGTTAGTGACTTTCAGAGGGAAATAAGAAAATCATGAACAGCTGAAGATTTCCCTGCATTTGGAGCCAATTATTAACTCTACCTATGAAGCTAGTATAGATATCCAGCCAGTGAAGGTACCAGATTATTTGTACATTAAAGTACCTACTTTGATTTGTTTTATGATTAAATAAAATTGAGGAGATATCCAATGTGTTTTCCAAGTGGCCATTTCTAATTATGTGACTTGATACTCAGCCTATTCACAGAAAGACCCCAGCAGCAAGATATACAGCCCCTGAGGTGAGGGAATTAGGGAGATTGAGTGGCTTGGCCCCTTATCAAGCACATGGGTATTGAGCACAAAGTTGTGCATATAAAATATATAACACAGTGCTTGGCAGACAGTAAACACTCAATAAGTGATGGCCATTGTTATTAACCAGAATCCAAAAATTGACTTTCGAGAGGGACATGTTTTCTGATTCAAAGATGAGAGAAAACATCCCAAAGATCTCCTCTCCCTGCAAAAAAAAAAAAAAAAAAAAGTCATGGAAGGTATATCATTTGAAGGAAGTAGTAAATAATAGTTAATATCTGAGAGATAGAAATGGGAGAGAGTTCAGAGAAGATGGCAGGCTACATGTACATTTCTGTTGCCCTCTCCTTCCCCTTAGAATTACTCATTGAGTGGACTAGCATCCAAAGAAAACTGGGCCTGGAAGCAGAGAACAAGGTCTTGCCTTTGTGGAGATCCTGGCAGGAAGCACATACGTAGGACTTACCTCTTATCTGGGCCTGCCTAGATCCTGGACACTACAGAGAAGATCTCTTGTTGGACCAATTAGAGCTTTGTGCTTCCTGAAAAGAAGTTGGTCCATTGAGATCAATGGAGCACTAAGAAAAAACTAGCACCTGCCCATCCACATTTGCTGTAAGAACTTACTGGTCCCTCAGGTCCCTAAGTACCTCCCCCAATGCTGAAGAATTTGGCAGAGTTCTCTTTATCTCTGACTAGAAAGACATTAACCATTATAATTTATGGGAGTAGAGGGATTTTCTCCTTTGGACTCAATAGGTGGTCAAAAAACCTCAAGCTGATATATCCCCTGCTCAGAGGGCCAGACACAGCATGTATCCCACAAATTGTGGGATTAGAATTACTTGGGACTGAAAGCAATGGGAGAGGAATGCATTAAAGAAAGAGTGCCCTTGGAATTGATGGGTAACCATTAGTAGAATGTAAAATTTCCATAGAACCTCCAAACTGATGAGAGGAACGAGATAAAGGTAATTTGATCAAACAAGTAAAAAAAAAAGTATGGAAAAAATAAAAGAGAAAACAGCAGGGTATAATAGGGACTTCGTGGGTGGTCCAGTGGTTAAGACTCCATGCTTCCACTACAGGGGGTGTGGGTTCAATCCCTGGTCAAGGAACTAAGATCCCCTTGTGCCGTGCAGCATGGCCAAAAAAAAAAAAAAGCCAAAAAACCCCAGTGTATAATGGATAGAGGAATTATTGAATAAATTATGCTGCATCTGTTCTTTGGAAGTTTATACAGCATTAAAGAAAATTAATACAAACTATATAATTTGACCTGGAGGTAAAATTTCTATGAGGTATTCATGAAGAAAAAAAGCAAAATGTAGAGAATTATAGATAATATGATCATATTTTTATAAAACAAACAATGGAAAATCTAGATGACTATAAGTTTGTGTGTGCAAATATATTTGGTTTGTGTATGATTATATGAACATGAAGAATAATGTAGACTAATAAAGATTTCTAACATGACTTATGGGGTGGGGGTAGGAAGGGCTTATATTAACAGGAGATAATGTGGGTAAAGATGCAGAAAGAGAAGGGGCTGAGGGAGCCAAGAAACATAGGAAAAGCATAATCAACAGTAATTTGATCACACAAATAAAAACAAAAATAGGCTACTGTGAAAAAAAGTTCACAAAAATGGAAAAAAAATTATGCAATTAAAATAATACAAGTACATTTATGTGTACAGAAGTGGTTTTAAAGGAAAAACTGGAAAGGGCAGAGGTGTACCAGACAAATTATAAACAAAGAAAGGCAGGAGATGCAAAGTTGATATTAGACAAGTTAGGAATTTTAGGTTAAATAAGATAAAAAGAACACTGTGTAATAATAAAAAATAAAGAGTAGTAAAATGCAATTCTTTATGGAAAAGAACAGTAATAAACATGTATTTGCCAAAAACACAGCAGCTGATTACATAAAGACAATTTATTAAACCACAGGAGAATTCAATTTAAAAAATTAAATTAGGATATTTGGATTCACATTTATAGACCATGACAAATCAGGTAAACAAAAAGAAGTTCAGATGGGAAGAAACTGAATAATATAATCACACTTTGTGTGTGTGTGAGTGTGTGTGTGTAGGGAGAGAGAAGATAGAGAGAGAGAGACACACACAGAACCTTGCATCTCACAAATAGGAGACAATTTATTTTAATATCCATGGGATATTTTTAAAATCAGTGTTCCACTTGCTGACAAAGAATAAATGAGAACATTTTAAAGTAGAGATTTTACAGATCACATCCTCTGATAGTTAATTTTATAACCTAGAAGTTCTGAAAAATCAACTACTTGGAAATTAAGAAACATTCTCTTAGATAACCCTTAGATGAAGGAGGAATTCAAAAGTGAAATTACAAATTATCTAGAAAGTTATAAAAGGAAAACTCTACACTGAAACCCATGGGACACAGCTAAAGGTATTCTCATAGAAAAATTTACATTTTAAATGGTTTTATTTCTAAAGAAGAAAGACAAAAAATATGGAAACTTGGTATTAATCTTGAGAAATTTGACAAAACAAAGAATATGCTAAAACAAAGCAGTAGAAAGAATACATAAAAGTAGAATCTGGGGCTTCCCTGGTGGTGCAGTGGTTGAGAATCTGCCTGCTAATGCAGGAACACGGGTTCGAGCCCTGGTCTGGGAAGATCCCACATGCCGCGGAGCAGCTGGGCCCGTGAGCCACAATTACTGAGCCTGCGCGTCTGGAGCCTGTGCTCCACAACAAGAGAGGCCGCGATAGTGAGAGACCCGCGCACCGTGATGAAGAGTGGCCCCTGCTTGCCACAACTAGAGAAAGCCCTCGCACAGAAACGAAGACCCAACACAGCCGTAAATAAATAAATAAACAAATACTTTAAAAAAAAAATGACTCCCTTCTTTAAAAAAAAAAAAAGTAGAATCTGAAGAAATGAAGTAGAAAATAACAAATAAATAAGAAAAGATAAACCTGAAAACTATTTCTTTAAAAGATCAGTAATATAGATTATGAGCTGAACTAAGCAAAAAAGGGAAGCAAAAATGAATTATATCTCCATTTTCATTTTCTTCATTAGGAAAATCCTAAATGAAAATGGAGATATAATCCATATACATATGAGATTTAAATAATTATAAGCAAATACTCTAAACTTTTGAAAACCTAGATTACATGTTTTCTGAGAAAAAAGATAAATTACCAACATTGAGTCATGAATAAGCAGAAAACTTGGGATACCAATTATTGTAAAATAGATTGGAGAGGAGATTTAAAATATATCACTAAACAAGGAACTATGATGAGAGAGTTGCAAAGATTAATTTTATCCAATCTTTAGAAAAGAGATAGTTCTAATTTATTTTAAATTATAGACCATAAGAAAATGGGAGAAGTCTTCTAAATTCATTATAAAAAGACAATATGATATTAATATCAAAACATGATAAAAAGTGTACAAAGAAGGAAAATATAGTTCAATGATAGTTTAAATTATAGATGTAAATAAAATATTATCAACTGGAGTTCAGCAGTGAGGTATTCACAGATAGGATTCCAGGAATATGAGAGTGAGTACAAAATCAGGAAATTTAACACATTTTATAACACATGATGTTAATGAATATAAATGAATATAGCCCTAGATGCTGAAAGTTATTTGATGAAATTCAGCAGATATTCTTAATAAACCCTGACTAAAATAAGAAGGAAAAGAAATTTTCTTAGGATATCCTGTCTTAGGATAGGATAGTTTTCACTTGTAAACAATGAGAAGCTCATTTTGACGATTATTATTTAACTTTAAAAAATACATTCTACCTAGAAAAATGGTACGGATGAACCGGGTTGCAGGGCAGAAGTTGAGACACAGATGTAGAGAACAAACGTATGGACACCAAGGGGGGAAAACTGCGGTGGGGTGGGGATGGTGGTGTGCTGAATTGGGCGATTGGGATTGACATGTATAAAGTGATGTGTATAAAATTGATGACTGATTAAAAAAAAAATACATTCTAGCAAATGCAATAAGAAAAGAACATTACTGATTAATGTTTTCTGTATATAAGTTCATCGTATCTTTTTTTTTTAAGATTCCACATGTAAGTGATACCATATGATATTTGTCTTTCTCTTCCTGGCTTACTTCACTTAGTATGGTAATCTATAGATCCATCCATGTTGCTGTAAATGGCAGTATTTCATTCTTTTTATGGCTAAGTAATATTCCATTGCATATACATACCACATCTTCTTTATCCATTCCCCTATTGATGGAAATTTAGGTTGCTTCCATGTCTTGGCTATTGTAAATAGTGCTGCTATGAAAACTGGGGTGCATGTGTTTTTTCAAATTATGGTTTTCTCTAGATATATTCCCAGGAAAGGGATTGCTGGATCATATGGTAGCTCTACTTTTAGTTTTTTTTAAGGAACCTCCATACTGTTCTCCATAGTGACTATGGAGAACAATTTACACTCCCACCAACAGTGTAGGAGGGTTCGTTTTATGCAAAAATCCTCAACAAAATACTAGCAAACCAAATCCAACAATACATTAAAAGGGTCATACACTGTGATCAAGTGAGATTTATCCCAGGGATGCAAGGATTCTTCACTATCCACAAATCAATCAGTGTGATACACCACATTAACAAATTGAAGAGTGAAAACCATATGATCATCTCAATAGATGCGGAAAAAGCTTTTGATAACATTCAACATCCATTTATGATAAAAACTCTCCAGAAAGTGGGCACAGAGGGAACCTACCTCAACCTAATAAAGGCCACATATGACAAACCCACAGCTAACATCATACCCAATGGTGAAAAGCTGAAAGTTCCTCTAAGATCAGGAACAAGACAAGTATGTCCAGTGCAAAACTTCTTAAATGACAAAGTCAGAGCAGGTTCTCCTTGCTCCCATTCTCCCTACTACACTTGTGTTAAGTGCTATATTCATAAAAATTTACCAGAAATTTAACAAATAGATTAAAAAGTCAAATTTTATCACTGTTATTTTCAGACTAACTCATAGGTATACATGGTCAACATTTGTGTCACTCAGACAATAGGCTTTGTGGGAGCTAAGGCACTACAGGAAATTCACTTGACAACAGACTTCTCTTGCCATATTCAAAACGGAAAGCATTCTAAACCTCATCACATGCTCCTCCACATTCCCTTACAATGTAATTTCATCCTTGTTCGTTTTAAATATTATTGAAGGGAATTGAAACTGACAAGCCTCCTTGGTAATAGTTTAGAAAACTAGATTAAACATTCATTGATTTGCAAATGAAACTTCATGCAGCACTTCAGAGTAACTCATTCAAAAATCTTATAACTAATAAATGTGGTCCAGACATATAAATCTCCCAAATCATACATTCTATGCTTTAACATATGAAGAGATCATAGTGTGGGGTATCTTACAAACAACAAAACTGAAAATTTTTTCTTATGTTAAAAATCAGGTTTGGTCAATTTCCATATGCTTTCACTGAGCTGAGGAGGGGAGAGAGAGTGATGGGGGACTATTCAACATAAAGTGGGCATTTGTGTAGCAACTATAAAAAGGAGTACCCATACTAATAGATTGAGGTTTTTTAGTCTTCACTCTTACACATATTTAAAGTAAATTACAAATACACGCAATGTTTCAAAGGGATTTGAATATTGTTTTCATAGTGACTGAATTGACTTCAGGGTATATTTTAGTCACTGGAAGAAGGTGGGTAAATTTTTTAAAGTAGCAGTTCAAACTTTTATAATCTTTGTTTTATTTTTAAAAACTTACTCTGATTTCAGATGGCTGATTCCTTTTATTAAAAAATAAGAAAAATATTGGTTATTTGCTACTGATACCTGCCCCCCCCGACCCCCGCATTGGGCTGCACCCCGCAGGCCTACAAGGTCTGTACTTGCCCAGCTTCAAGATCGAAGAAACAGCCCAGAGTCGGTGACAGAAGCAAGGTCCTGGAGCAACACCGCACAGCGTGCAGTGGATGGCAGGCAGGACATGGTCATGGCGTCAGTCTTCACTCCCGGGGGCTGGGGGTGGTGGGGGGGAGGTTACTAGTTATAGGGGGAATTGACTTCAGGTTGGCTCATTGGTTACCAGGGAAACTAGCAGAGGGGCACGCCCCTCACCACCCCTTTGATAATCTCTCCAGGTGGAAATGTTCTAATCTAAAGGTTAGAACAATCACTAGCTAGGACCTGGGGCAAGTATGTAGGACGGTCAGTCAGGTGATGGTGTAGGTGAAGCAGGCACTGGTTGAGCAGGGGATGTACAGAGAGCAAGAGAACAGTCATCTTGTGTGGCCTGACCATACACTCCCCAACCTTGGCAAGATTATAATCCTCAAAATCTTTCAACTGTCATTATATTTGAGTGGATCACACACTAACAATTATATTGATATCAAAATTGGTATTAGGATTCTAAAATATATACATGTGAAAATACTATAGAAGTCAGTTATACAGGAAGAAATGATATTTAATAAGTTTATATACTTGTGTATTCATTTACTTAGCAAATATGAATTAAACATTTATTAAAAAAAAAAAAAAAATACCAGGATCCCACCAGGTGTTGGAGATACAATGATTAAACAAAACAGACTCATTTCCTGCTCTAATGAAGCTTAAAATATCAGGTTAGGAAATTGACAATTATAATATAGTAAGATAATTGATAAGTCTTGAGCTAAACAAGATGAATTTTGTAGTCTCTACTGTTGAGTCCACTAAAAAAATGTTAGACTCCTATTTTGTGTATGTCATTTTTATTAAATATTTATTATGGGGATGACTAAAAAATCATTTGTGGTAGATTGCATTTTCTAAAAATGTTCACAGCAGTATTTCTGGTCTCACATACTCTTACAATCCTTGTCACACCAACAGTCAAGACAAGGAGTCTATTTTCTATCCCTTTCAACTTGGAAGGGGTTGTATATGCTTCGACCAAAAGAGTATAGCAGATATGATACTATGTAACTTCCAAGACTAGATCTAAAAATTATACAGCTTCTCCCTGCCTCTCTCTTAAGATACTCACCACTGGAACATAGCCACCATGTTGTAAGGAAGCCCAAGTTAAAACGAAGGTTGTGTGTTCATATTTCTGTTGATAGCCCCAGTGAAGGTCTCAGCTGATAGCCAGTACCACTTGTGAGATGTGTGAGTGAGCAAGCCTTCAGATAACTATAGGCCTCAGTCTTTAAGCTGCCTCAGCTGAGTGGAGCCAAGACCAGCTATTACTTCCCGAAGGGCACATTTGTGAACAAAATAAATGCTTTTGATATTTTAAACCATTAAGTTTGAGATTTTTAAAATGCAGAAATAGATAGTTGAAAAAAAATGTCTCTATATCTTAACTTTGGTTCATTTCAGTAAAATAATTATTACAGTAGTATATAGTAAGAAAATAATGCTCCTTGGAAACTGACCGCTAGTTCTTGCCTATATTTCTCTATTTCCCCAAATTCATTTCCTTTTATTCATATACACTGTTTATATTTCCAGTCAAATATAACTTTTCACTTCTACCTTTTACTCATTCATTCCAGAGACATTTATTGAACATCTACTATGTCCTAGGCATTTTTTCTAGGTACTAGTTCTCGCTGGACACACTATGCTCCTTCACAGCTCTATATCTGTTCTATCAGAATACCTTTCTTTACCTTCTCTGACATACTTCAACTCCCCTTTCCATAACCAGTTCAGATGTCACATCTACTGTGAAGCCTTTCCTCACTCCACTGGTAGTAGCTGTATCTTTGTCTTGTTTTCAGATCACTATGCATATGTCTGTTATAGCTCTTACACACAACTATGATTCTAAATTTTAGTCTAACTCCTTACTAGATCTTAACTCTCTGGAGGTCAAGAAAAATGTGTTTTTAATCTATGAATCTCCTGCACTCTGTACCACAGTATCAGCAACAAACTAGTTTCATAATGTATGATGGTTGAATATTGTTAAAATATATTTAAGTATGATTAAGCACTGGCATTTTTTTTTAAACATCTTTATTGAAGTATAATTGCTTCACAATGGTGTGTTAGTTTCTGCTTTATAACAAAGTGAATCAGCTACACATATACACACGTTCCCATATCAGTTTCTGCTTTATAACAAAGTGAATCAGCTACACATATACACACGTTCCCATATCTCCTCCCTCCCGCATCTCCCTCTCTCCCACCCTCCCCATCCCACCCACCCAGGCGGTCACAAAGCACCGAACTGATCTCCCTGTGTTATGTGGCTGCTTCCCACTAGCTATCTATTTTACATTTGGTAGTGTATATATGTCCATGACACTCTCTCACCCTGTCACATCTCACCCCTCCCCCTCCCCATATCCTCAAGTCCATTCTTTAGTAGGTCTGTGTCTTTATTCCCATCTTGCCGCTAGGTTCTTCATGCCTTTTTTTTTTTTTTCCTTAGATTCCATATATATGTGTTAGCATACTGTATTTGTTCTTCTCTTTCTGACTTACTTCACTCTGTATGACAGACTCTAACTCCATCCACCTCATTACAAATACCTCCATTTCATTTCTTTTTATGGCTGAGTAATATTCCATTGTATATATGTGCCACATCTTCTTTATCCATTCATCTGATGATGGACACTTAGGTTGCTTCCATGTCCTGGCTATTGTAAATAGAGCTGCAATGAACATTTTGGTACATGACTCTTTTTGAATTATGGTTTTCTCAGGGTATATGCCCAGTAGTGGGATTGCTGGGTCGTATGGTAGTTCTATTTTTAGTTTCTTAAGGAACCTCCATACTGTTCTCCATAGTGGCTGTATCAATTTACATTCCCACCAACAGTGCAAGAGGGTTCCCTTTTCTCCACATCCTCTCCAGCATTTATTGTTTCTAGATTTTTTGATGATGGCCATTCTGACCGGTGTGAGATGATACCTCATTGTAGTTTTGATTTGCATTTCTCTAATGATTAATGATGTTGAGCATTCTTTCATGTGTCTGTTGGCCATCTGTATATCTTCTTTGGAGAAATGTCTATTTAGGTCTTCTGCCCATTTTTGGATTGGGTTGTTTGTTTTTTTGTTATTGAGCTGCATGAGCTGCTTGTAAATCTTGGAGGTTAATCCTTTGTCAGTTGCTTCATTTGCAAATATTTTCTCCCATTCTGAGGGTTGTCTTTTGGTCTTATTTATGGTTTCCTTTGCTGTGCAAAAGCTTTTAAGTTTCATTAGGTCCCATTTGTTTATTTTTGTTTTTATTTCCATTTCTCTAGGAGCTGGGTCAAAAAGGATCTTGCTGTGATTTATGTCATATAGTGTTCTACCTATGTTTTCCTCTAAGAGTTTGATAGTGTCTGGCTTTACACTTAGGTCTTTAATCCATTTTGAGTTTATTTTTGTGTATGATGTTAGGGAGTGCTCTAATTTCATACTTTTACATGTACCTGTCCAATTTTCCCAGCACCACTTATTGAAGAGGCTGTCTTTTCTCCACTGTATATGCTTGCCTCCTTTATCAAAGATAAGGTGACCATATGTGCGTGGGTTTATCTCTGGGCTTTCTATCCTGTTCCATTGATCTATATTTCTGTTTTTGTGCCAGTACCAAACTGTCTTGATTACTATAGCTTTGTAATATAGTCTGAAGTCAGGGAGCCTGATTCCTCCAGCTCCATTTTTCGTTCTCAAGATTGCTTTGGCTATTCGGGGTCTTTTGTGTCTCCATACAAATTGTGAAATTTTTTGTTCTAGTTCTGTGAAAAATGCCAGTGTTAGTTTGATAGGGATTGCATTGAATCTGTATATTGCTTTGAGTAGTAGAGTCATTTTCACAATGTTGATTCTTCCAATCCAAGAACATAGTATATCTCTCCATCTATTTGTATCATCTTTAATTTCTTTCATCAGTGTCCTATAATTTTCTGCATACAGGTCTTTTTTCTCCTTAGGTAGGTTTATTCCTAGATATTTTATTCTTTTTGTTGCAGTGGTAAACGGGAGTGTTTTCTTAATTTCACTTTCAGATTTTTCATCATTAGTATATAGGAATGCAAGAGATTTCTGTGCATTAATTTTGTATCCTGTTACTTTACCACATTCATTGATTAGCTCTAGTAGTTTTCTGGTGGCAGTTTTAGGATTCTCTATGTATAGTATCATGTCATCTGCAAACAGTGACAGCTTTACTTCTTCTTTTCCGATTTGGATTCCTTTTATTTCTTTGTCTTCTCTGATTGCTGTGGCTAACACTTCCAAAACTATGTTGAATAATAGTGGTGAGAGTGGGCAGCCTTGTCTTGTTCCTGATCTTAGTAGAAATGGTTTCAGTTTTTCACCATTGAGGACAATGTTGGCTGTGGGTTTGTCATATATGGCCTTTATTATGTTGAGGAAAGTTCCCTCAATGCCTACTTTCTGCAGCACTGGCATTTTTAAAACTATTTTTAGTACTCTATGAGAGTACCATTATACACATGATAATAAAAATTATGTCATTAGCTAGTGGAAGTACTGAGCTGAGATAATCAACAAATTTCATGTATGTCACCATAAGTCAGTCAAGTAGTCAAAGCTTTTGTCCACAACTAGCCTTAGATGATTTTAACAACCTGACAGAAGATTAAAGATTTCACTGTCTATTTCTATACTCCAAATATGTTTAGCTCTCAGATAGCTCTAACATAATCTCATAAGAAAGAATTTTTATTAACCTATTGAGCTGTCGCATTGAGTAAAAGGCCCCCTTTATGTACAACTAAGATATATATTTTTTAAACATCTTTATTGGAGTATAATTGCTTTAAGATATATTTTTCATGAAGTGTTCAGAACATTTTCTGCTTAACAGGATGTTTCATCCAAATAAATTGGTGTGATTGTTAACGGTACTTTTCTTTTTAATCATAAGAGCCTTCCGTATTAGGAACTGAACTGTTATCATTTACTGAGCTACAGTTCACTGGAGCCAAGACAGAGAGAGAAGGCCTCTCTTTGATCTTTCCCATTTCAAAGCTCAAATGGAGGTACCTTATGTACTTTTTAGTTACTTACATTTTAACAGGGTTCATTAAGAAATAATGCCATAAAATCAATTATGGTAGAGTTTCAGCATTGTGAACATGCCCATTACCAGATATGTAGGAAACTTGAGGGCTCTTTAGGGAAAGTTTCCTACATTATGAATGCTGCTTGGATTGACACCTCTGAGGAAGAGAAAGAAAAAGTAAATAAAATGACTAATTAGGACTCTGCAAAAGAGCCTAATTATGTGGAATGAGTCAAATGGTGCCCTTGACAGTCAGAAAAAATCTTTTTCTCAAAGTTCAGTCATTGCAGACGTATATTTTAACAGAACAATAAGTGGTTAATTGGGCGAAAGATTTTGATGGCTCTTTCATGGTCTAGTTTCACATGTCTTAGTTATCTCAGAGATACTTTGGGAATATTACAAATAAACACAAAGCTATCTCACTGAGAAGACAGCTTTAAGAAATAAGACATTTTTCATAAGTAAAATTTTTACACAGACTGAATTTTTCCCCAAGTAGTATAGGTACCCATGCACTGTGACTTTAGGAAATCTGATAATGACTCTTACTGTTCCCCAAATTTGCACACTCCAATTTAATATTCTCTGGTGGCTGAATTTTTTTTAATAAGGAAGATTATTCTATTTGATTCCTGATACTAAGATTGGAAATGTGAATATTCTAGGGAAAAGAAACGGATAATGTCTGTGGTTCTTATGAAGTTGGAAGTGGCTAATAGAATCTTTCTTTTTAGAAACTGATTGTGATAGAGTGGACCATGGACTTTGGAAAAGAAAGAGGAGCTCTTACTTATAGACAAGTTTTCCCATTTTATCATTCTGCCTAGGACCAACTCCATCCCCAAATAACTGAAACTTATCCATTTAAACAGTGGGTTGTATTTTATTTGTCATAGAAATGTATCTAAAACTGTAATGTGCATTTCCTTGATTTATTTTTTATTTTTTAAACATCTTTATTGGAGTATAATTGCTTTACAATGGTGCGTTAGTTTCTGCTTTATAACAAAGTGAATCAGTTATACATATACATATGTTCCCATATCTCTTCCCTCTTGCATCTCCCTCCCTCCCCCCTCCCTATCCCACCCCTCTAGGTGGTCACAAAGCACCGAGCTGATCTTCCTGTGCTATGCGGCTGCTTCCTTGATTTATTAAAGAGAGCATACTGCACAGAATATAAACGTTCTTCAGGACCCAGAGTCATTATTTTGTTTGTCCTGAAATTATGCTAGATTGCTGTATTGTGTCGTAATTCTGTTGTCTGGCTTTTAATGGCAGCCATCCCATCTTACTGCTGCTGGTTTTAGCAGCAACCTCTCCACACTTCTCTATCCTTCATTATTTCTCATATACTCTAAGCTCTATAATTTTAGAGTCATAAAGTCCTAGGTTTCAGTTCTGAATACAATATTTAGTAGTGGTTACTTAACCTCTTTAAGTCTTGTTTGGCTGGGGGGTGGTGCTAATGGTAGTACTTCCTACAGGGGCTATCGTGAGAACCTAACTGAAAATGCACATGAAGCCTAAAGCTTTTAGCTATAACTTGTTTAGCTGTCTGTGGTAGCTTAGAGACAACAAAGTATACCAAATGAAACAAAGTCTCCAAGCTTATTAAGTAAGCAACTTGAATTTTAAATATGATTTTGAAGTCATAAAAATCTTTCCAGAGGGCACATCAATTCCTTTTCCCTGTCACAGAATGTTCTTAGGAGGTTAGAGGTACTTTCCACTAATATTTAAATTTAAATGGTGTTTAGGAGAGAGAGGATTATAGAAGATGCTTGCCAGAAAAATGGGTAGAATTGTATTTTTACACACTAAAATCAAAGAATAATGTATAAGATTTCATTCAATGTATAACTATTACTTAAGATGCATCATTTGTCTCTCTAACTATAGCATAGTCACATGATGTTATCGCCTGAGTTTTGTTATTGCATTAGTATCATATACCCAACTTTGTGCTGTTTACAAAAATGACAGGTGCACAACCAAGTGTGAGTAATATTAGTGTAGAGGGAAAAAAATGAAGTGTGGAAAGGGACTTCTTTTGCTTTAGATATCATGGGTTTGCCCCTCCATTTGAGTCCAAGGAAATACCCTAGGAATTTGCATTCCAAAGCATCATTTCCTAGATGAAGGACTTTGGGAACCCAAAGTGAATTTTTAAAAGGTCAGTTTTTAGTTGCTTATGGCCTGCCTTTCCTTCCTCACACAGTTATTGCTGACATTCAGCATAGTCATGGAGAATATCCAATTAAGAGTCCTGCTTGGCAAGTCACCTTTAAATTCTTATGCCTTATTTGTCCCCTAGCATCTATTTGGAGTGCCACCATCTTGGAACCTTGAAGGTATATGATCTTTATTATAATGGCTACTCTCCAAGGAAATAAATGTTCTAAAATAAAAGTCAGGCCAGTGTGACAAAAAGTATCTGGACTTCTGCCCTCCCATCAGATCACTACACATAATCTTCAGGGCTTGTCTTTTCCTGGCCTTTATTTTCCAGTTGGGGCATGTGAAGAACAATGGCATATTTATAGCTTAATTACTTGGGGCTCTTTCAGCCTGAAGGTTCTCATACCAAATGATTTTGGCACCTTATGTGTAGTCAATTAGAGTTTGAGGGGAGGAATTGATATTGACTGAATCAGAGTTCATCTACTATTGCTTAGGAGCAAATTAGAGAATGAGTTCTACACTTTGTTCTACGATCAGATCTTCTCGAATGGAAAGTTCCCAGGTGGTTCAGAGGGCAGTGTTGGCAGTACAATTGGCTTTTGAGAGTTACACTTGACAAAATTAAAATAACTAAGGATAACTGGCATTTTGTTAAAATATCATAGGGAATCAGAGAACCAAGGTGATGAGAAAAGTTTCTTGCTTGTTTTGAATCCTAATAAGATTGCTTCTTTCTTCTAAGGCTTTCCACAGAGACCTCTTGAAAAAAATAAATGATTCTTTTCCAGACAGTGCTATTTTTTCTGAAGAGATTAGAAAATTTAAGTTATGGTCTTATCTTTAAAAATATAAGATTTTGCTTTTAAGAGAGAAGAAAAGTGGTAGATATGTAGTTAGATATTGACAGCTTCTGGGCATATTCAGATGTAAGTTTTAAAGACATTTGGTTAGAAGCTCTGTCCTTAAGTCTGCTGCTATTTGATTTGACAAGATATTGACCAAAACCACTCCTGATTCATCATAACTGAATAATTGAATACGAGTAGCTCATTAAAGCAGTTAAAGCTCATTTTCTCTGAAGTCATTCTTTGTCCTTTTCTTTCATCCCCAAAGCTGAAGATTATCAAGAGTCCAAATCTTAGGATTACTCTACAAGTTGAATAATCTTGGCACAAATACTGCCAAGCAGCTTAGGGCCCATTTTAATCCTTCAGAGATACTATGCAGTTTAAATCGATATTTTAACACCAAACGTCATAACAGAGAATACTCATAAGATAGCAAAAATACTATTAGTGAGGATTGAGTTTGCTGAAGAAATTGGAAGTAAAGAATGAAGAAATACAAGCAGAATTGACCAGGGAATATCTATTTTAAATGGGCAGTTTGTTTTAGCAATTTGGCTTTGTATATAATGCTCAATAATTTCATGTATAACCGGAGAGTTATGCTAGTAATTTGTTATTGTATCAGGAGAGAAGACCAAATATGCCTACTTTTATAATATTGCTTTGTGGTGTCACCATTACAAATTCCTATGGTCATTAGTTTTGTTGAATTTCCTTAGGATTAAACTGATGTCCCCATACATATCTTGGGGAAAAAAATCTTCTGGCTCACTTGTTTAGAAGTAGAGAAAAATCAATAGAATATGTTCAAAGACTAGCCACAGTGGAGATACCAAAGAAATGGTATTTGAGGAACTAATTTGGGTGACAAGACACACAATCATCAAAGATGACTAGTAATAATAATTGTATGAAAAGAATGATACAACTCATATGTTGTAGTTTTTGAGAAGTTTAGCAAAAGGAATGAACATCATGAGCTAGGCTAGTCAGGAATGTTATTACAGAAGTGGAGTTTCACTGTGTAGAAGTAGATAATATACAGGGGAAGAAATAAGTGCCATTCTAGAAAAAAAGCTGTGGGGAAGGACAGAGGCAGGAATGTTCAAGGGATATACTATTGTTGAAATGTACATTTTACACTGGGATGGAAGAGGAAAATATTGAAAAAGTAAGAGGATCAGATAGTAGAAGGACTGTGCTAGTTTTTGAGGGCTGCCATAGCAAAATATCACAGATGGGGCGACTTAAACAACAGAAAACTATTTTTCACAGTTCTGAAGGCTAGAAGTCCAAGAATGAGGTGTCGTGGCAGGTTTGGTTTCTTCTGAGACCTTTTTCCTTGGCTTGCAGCTGGCCATGTCTTCACATGACCTTTCCCCTGTGTGGATGCATCCCTGGTGTCTCTTCTTGTTTGTTCAAATTTCCTCTTCTTATTGTATTTAATTTTATTTATTTTTTTATACAGCAGGTTCTTATTAGTCATCCATTTTATACACATCAGTGTATACATGCCAATCCCAACCTCCGAATTCATCACACCCCCACCCCCACCCCCTGCCGCTTTCCCCCCTTGGTGTCCATACGTTTTTTTCTCTACATCTGTGTCTCAATTTCTGTCCTGCAAACCGGTTCATCTATAGCATTTTTCTAGGTTCCACATATATGCGTTAATATACGATATTTGTTTTTCTCTTTCTTGCTTCACTCTGTATGACAGTCTCTAGATCCATCCACGTCTCTATAAATGACCCAATTTCATTCCTTTTTATGGCTGAGTAATATTCCATTGTATATATGTACCACATCTTCTTTATCCATTCGTCTGTCAATGGGCATTTAGGTTGCTTCCATAACCTGGCTATTGTAAATAGTGCTGCAATGAACATTGGGGTGCATGTGTCTTTTTGAAGTATGGTTTTCGCTGGGTATATGCCCAGTAGTGAGATTGCTGGGTCATATGGTAATTCTTTTTTTAGTTTTTTAAGGAACCTCCATACTGTTCTCCATAGTGGCTGTATCAATTTACATTCCCACCAACAGTGCAAGAGGGTTCCCTTTTCTCCACACCCCCTCCAGCATTTGTTGATTGTAGATTTTCTGATGATGCCCATTCTAACTGGTGTGAGGTGATACCTCATTGTAGTTTTGAGGTGCATTTCTCTAATAATTAGTGATGGTGAGCAGCTTTTCATGTGCATCTTGGCCATCTGTGTGTCATCATTGGAGAAATGTCTATTTAGGTCTTCTGCCCATTTTTGGATTGGGTTGTTTGTTTCTTTAATATTGAGCTGCATGAGCTGTTTATATATTTTGGAGATTAATCCTTTGTCCGTTGATTCATTGGCAAATATTTTCTCCCATTCTGAGGGTTGTCTTTTGGTCTTGTTTATGGTTTCCTTTGCTGTGCAAAAGCTTTTAAGTTTCATTAGGTCCCATTTGTTTATTTTGGTCTTTATTTCCATTACTCTAGCAGGTGGATCAAAAAAGATCTTGCTGTGATTTATGTCAAAGAGTGTTCTTCTGATGTTTTCCTCTAAGAGTTTTATAGTGTCTGGTCTTATATTTAGGTGTTTAATCCATTTTGAGTTTATTTTTATGTAGGGTGTTAGGGAGTGTTCTAATTTCATTCTTTTACATGTAGCTGTCCAGTTTTCCCAGCACCACTTATTGAAGAGACTGTCTTTTCTCGATTGTATATCCTTGCCTCCTTTGTCATAGATTAGTTTACCATAGG
This sequence comes from Balaenoptera physalus, assembly GCF_965194825.1. NCBI lineage: Eukaryota > Metazoa > Chordata > Mammalia > Artiodactyla > Balaenopteridae > Balaenoptera > Balaenoptera physalus. The sequence continues at coordinate 46,299,615 of NC_138889.1, read as the reverse complement.
TGCGTGGGTTTGTCTCTGGGCTTTCTATCTTGTTCCATTGATTTATGTTTCTGTTTTTGTGCCAGTACCATATTGTCTTGATTACTGTAGCTTTGTAGTATAGTCTGAAGTCAGGGAGCCTGATTCCTCCAGCTCCACTTTTTTCCCTCAAGACTGCTTTTGCTATTCGGGGTCTTTTGTGTCTCCATACAAATTTTAAGATTTTTTGTCCTAGTTCTGTAAAAAATACCATTGGTAATTTGATAGGGATTGCATTGAATCTGTAGATTGCTTTGGGTAGTGTAGTCATTTTCACAATATTGATTCTTTCAATCCAAGAACATGGTATATCTCTCCATCTGTTGGTATAATCTTTAATTTCTTTCATCAGTGTCTTATAGTTTTCTGCATACAGGTCTTTTGTCTCCCTAGGTACGTTTATTCCTAGGTATTTTATTCTTTTTGTTGCAGTGGTAAACGGGAGTGTTTTCTTAATTTCACTTTCAGATTTTTCATCATTAGTATATAGGAATGCAAGAGATTTCTGTGCATTAATTTTGTATCCTGCAACTTTACCAAATTCATTGATTAGCTCTAGTAGTTTTCTGGTAGCATCTTTAGGATTCTCTGTGTATAGTATCATGTCATCTGCAAACAGTGACAGTTTTACTTCTTCTTTTCCAATTTGTATTTCTTTTATTTCTTTTTCTTCTATGACTGCCGTGGCTAGCACTTCCAAAATTATATTGAATAATAGTGGTGAGAGTGGACATCCTTGTCTCGTTCCTGATCTTAGAGGAAATGCTTTCAGTTTTTCACCATTGCGAATGATGTTTGCTGTGGGTTTGTCATATATGGCCTTTATTATGTTGAGGTAGGTTCCCTCTATGCCCACTTTCTGGAGAGTTTTTACCATAAATGGTTGTTGAATTTTGTCAAAAGCTTTTTCTGCATCTATTGAGATGATCATGTGGTTTTTCTTCTTCAATTTGTTAATGTGGTGTATCACATTGATTGAATTGCATATATTGAAGAATCCTTGCATTCCTGGAATAAATCCCACTTGATCATGATGTATGATCATTTTAATGTGTTGTTGGATTCTGTTTGCTAGTATTTTGTTGAAGAATTTTGCATCTATATTCAACAGTGATATTGGTCTGTAATTTTCCTTTTTTGTAGTATCTTTGTCTGGTTTTGGTATCAGGGTGATCGTGGACTCATAGAATGAGTTTGGGAGTGTTCCTTCCTCTGCAATTTTTTTGGAAGACTTTGAGAAGGATGGGTGTTACCTCTTCTTTAAATGTTTGATAGAATTCACCTGTGAAGCCATCTGGTTCTGGACTTTTTTTTGTTGGAAGATTTTTAATCACAGTTTCAATTTCATTACTTGTGATTGGTCTGTTCATATTTTCTATTTCTTCCTTGTTCAGTTTTGGGAGGTTATACCTTTCTAAGAATTTGTCCATTTCTTCCAGGTTTTCCATTTTATTGGCATAGAGTTGCTTGTAGTAGTCTCTTAGGATGCTTTGTATTTCTGCGGTGTCTGTTGTAACTTCTCCTTTTTCATTCTAATTAGATTGATTTGAGTCCTCTCCCTCTTTTTCTTGATGAGTCTGGCTAATGGTTTATCAATTTTATCTTCTCAGAGAACCAGCTTTTAGTTATATTTATCTTTGCTATTCTTTTCTTTTTTTCTACTTCATTTATTTCTGCTCTGATCTTTATGATTTCTTTCCTTCTGCTAACTTTGGGTTTTGTTTGTTATTCTTTCTCTAGTTCTTTCAGGTGTAAGGTTATATTGTTTATTTGAGATTTTTCTTGTTTCTTAAGGTAGGCTTGTATAGCTATAAACTTCCTTCTTAGAACTGCTTTTGCTGCATCCCATAGGTTTTGGATCATTGTGTTTTCATTGTCATTTGTCTCTAGGTATTTTTTGATTTCCTCTTTGATTTCTTCAGTGATCTCTTGTTTATTTAGTAACGTATTGTTTGCCTCCATGTGTTTGTGTTTTTTACGTTTTTTTCCCTGTAATTGATTTCTAATCTCATAGCATTGTGGTCAGAAAAGATGCCTTGATATGATTTCAATTTCCTTTAATTTACTGAGGCTTTATTTGTGACCCAAGATGTGATCTATCCTGGGGAATGTTCTCTGCACACTTGAAAAGCAAGTGTAATCTGCTGTTTTTGGATTCAACGTCCTATAAATATCAATTAAATCTATCTGGTCTATTGTGCCATTTAAAGCTTGTGTTTCTTTATTAATTTTCTGTTTGGATGATCTGTCCATTGGTGTAAGTGAGGTTTTAAAGTCCCCCACTATTATTGTGTTTCTGTCGATTTCTTCTTTTATAGCTGTTAGCAGTTGCCTTATGTATTGATGTGCTCCTATGTTTGGTGCATATATATTTATAATTGTTATATCTTCTTCTTGGATTGATCCCTTGATCATTATGTAGTGTCCTTCCTTGTCTCTTGTAACATTCTTTATTTTAAAGTCTATTTTATCTAATATGAGTATTGCTACTCCTGCTTTCTTTTGATTTCCATTTGCATGGAATATCTTTTTCCATCCCCTCACTTTCAGTCTGTATGTGTCCCTATGTCTGAAGTGGGTCTCTTGTAGACAGCATATATATAGGGGTCTTGTTTTTGTATCCATTCAGTGAACCTGTGTCTTTTGGTTGAAGCGTTTAATCCATTCACGTTTAAGGTAATTATTGATATGTATGTTCCTATTACCATTTTCTTACTCGTTTTGGGTTTGTTTTTGTAGGTCCTTTTCTTCTCTTGTGTTTCCCACTTAGAGCAGTTCCTTTAGCATTTGTTGTAGAGCTTGTTTGGTGGTGCTGTATTCTCTTAGCTTTTTCTTGTCTGTAAAGCTTTTGATTTCTCCATCAAATCTGAATGAGATCCTTGCCGGGTAGAGTACTCTTGGTTGTAGGTTTTTCCCTTTCATCACTCTAAGTATATATGCCACTCCCTTCTGGCTTGTAGAGTTTCTGCTGAGAAATCAGCTGTTAATCTTATGCGAGTTCCCTTGTATGTTATTTTTCGTTTTTCCCTTGCTGCTTTCAATAATTTTTCTTTGTCTTTAATTTTTGCCAATTTGATTACTATGTGCCTTCGCATGGTTCTCCTTGGGTTTATCCTGTATGAGACTGTGCTTCCTGGACTTGGGTGGCTATTTCCTTTCCCATGTTAGGGAAGTTTTTGACTATAATCTCTTCAAATACTTTCTAGGGTCCTTTCTCTCTCTCCTCTCCTTCTGGGACCCCTATAATGCGAATGTTGTTGCGTTTAATGTTGTCCCAGAAGTCTCTAAGGCTGTCTTCATTTCTTTTCATTCTTTTTTCTGTATTGTGTTCTGCAGCTGTGAATTCCACCATTCTGTCTTCCAGGTCACTTATCCATTCTTCTGCCTCAGTTATTCTGCTATTGATTCCTTCTAGTGTATTTTTCATTTCCAGTATTGTGTTGTGCATCTCTGTCTGTTTGTTCTTTAATTCTTCTAGGTCTTTGTGAAACATTTCTTGCAACTTCTTGATCTTTTCCTCCATTCTTTTTCCGAGGTCCTGGATCATGTTCACTATCATTATTCTGAATTCTTTTTTGGAAGGTTGCCTATTTCCCCTTCATTTAGTTGTTTTTCTGGGGTTTTATCTTGTTCCTTCATCTGGTACATAGCCTTCCGCCTTTTCATCTTGTTTATCTTTCTATGAATGCGGTTTTTGTTCCACAGGCTGCAGGATTGTAGTTCTTCTTGCTTCTGCTGTCTGCCCTCTGGTGGATGAGTCTGTCTAAGAGGCTTGTGCAAGTTTCCTGATGGGAGGGACTGGTGGTGGGTAGAGCTGGCTGTTGCTCTGGTGGGCAGAGCTAAGTAAAACTTTAATCCGCTTGCCTGTTGATAGGTGGGGCTGGGTCCCCTCCCTGTTGGTTGTTTGGCCTGAGGCGACTGAACATTGGAGCCTACCCGGGCTCTTTGGTGGGGCTAATGGCGGACTCTGGGCGGGATCATGCCAAGGAGTACTTCCCAGAACTTCTGCTGCCAGTGTCCTTGTCCTCACGATGAGACACAGCCACCCCCTGGTGGGGGGACCCCCCAACACTAGCAGGTAGGTCTGGTTCAGTCTCTATGGGGTCACTGCTCCTTCCCCTGGGTCCTGATGCACACACTACTTTGTTTGTGCCCTCCAAGAGTGGAGTCTCTGTTTTCCTCAGTCCTGTTGAAGTCCTGCAATCAAATCCCACTAGCCTTCAAAGTCTGATTCCCTAGGAATTCCTCCTCCTGTTGCCGGACCCCCAGGTTCAGAAACCTGACATGGGGCTCAGAACCTTCACTCCAGTGGGTGGACTTCTGTGGTATAAGTGTTCTCCAGTTTGTGAGTCACCCACCCAGCAGTTATGGGATTTGATTTTATTGTGATTATGCCCCTCCTACCATGTCATTGTGGCTTCTCTTTTGTCTTTGTATGTGGGGTATCTTTTTTGGTGAGTTCCAGTGTCTTCCTGTCAGTGATTGTTCAGCAGTTAGTTGTGATTCCAGTGTTATCGCAAGAGCGAGTGAGAGCACGTCCTTCTACTCTGCCATTTTGAACCAATCTCCTCCTCTTCTTATTTTTTTTTTTTTAATAAATTTATTTATTTATTTATTTATATTTATTTTTGGCTGTGTTGGGTCTTCGTTTCTGTGCGAGGGCTTTCTCTAGTTGTGGCGAGCGGGGGCCACTCTTCATCGCAGTGCGCGGGCCTCTCACCATCGCGGCCTCTCCCGTTGCGGAGCACAGGCTCCAGACACGGCCTCTCCCATTGCGGAGCACATGCTCCAGATGCGCAGGCTCAGTAATTGTGGCTCACGGGCTTAGTTGCTCCGCGGCATGTGGGATCTTCCCAAACTAGGGCTCGAACCTGTGTCCCCTGCATTGGCAGGCAGATTCTTACCCACTGCGCCACCAGGGAAGCCCCCTCCTCTTCTTATTAAGGACACCAATCAAATTGCATTAGGGCTCACTCTAATAGCCTCTTTTAACTTAATCACCTCTTTAAAGGCTCTGTTTCTACATATAGTTACATTCTGATGTATTAGGTGTTAGGGCTTCAACATGCGAACTTTGGAGGGCCACAATTCAGTTAAAATACTTGCATGCCATCTTGAGGAGAAGGTTTCAAAGAGAGAGCATTAGTGACATGGGATCTAGTTCTGACTGAGTCATTTGTTTTCTGTGTTCCCCTGAGTGTGTTGTGAAACCATTCTGGTCCTACACACAAAACGGAGTTGAACTAAAGAATCTCAAAGGTCTTCCTAACTAAAATTCTATATCTGGGGGAAATTCCTAATTGATAATAGGTCATATAGTCATAAGTTAATTGATGTCATAAATCAGCTTATTTACAGTCAATTAGACCAAACATAGCCTTCAGATAAGCATTTCTCAAACTCTTCCTAGGGCCAGTGGTGTCTCATAAGACACTAAAAGGTATTGCTCAAAAAATATTCTGAGTTTATAAAATTCAGGAAATTTTGGAAATTATTTTGACTGTAGGACTTTGAACTTTTAGGTAAGCCAAGGAATATTCTGGTGTGGAAGCTGTAGAAAGAATCCTGGGGCAGGTACGTTCTCCTTTTTTCCTAATGGAAAAATATCTCATCAGTATCCTCCTCTACTACCTCCTAGTTTGTACAACACATATAAGGAACAAGATCAAAGTTATTTTATTAGAATAGTTAAGCTTATTCTTTACAGTGTTTTTTCCCCCACTCTTTAATGGAAAAATCATTTTCTGAGGACATTCTAAACAATCTGCAAGTGATCATTATAAGTACATTTAAAAGTTATTCAAATGAAATTGAAGTAATCAAGGCAGGGTCAGGAGATAGGAATCCAAGAGAGACTAGAATACTCCAGCTGCCTTAATTCTCTTGATTTTATAAGCAGTATAAGACTTCATTTTTAAAGTCATGTGACAGCAGGAAGAACACAGAGAAGGGTCACCACTGGGCTTCAAGGGCTCCCACATAATCTTTGCTTGTCACTTGCTCTCTCCTGGCAGGTGGGGGGGGGGGACGGGACTGAGGCAAACTACTTCTGAACCCATAGGAGGCTGAGAACTCCAATTATGCTGGTTCCTGAGTTCTCTTTCCCCCTTTCCTTAGGGATTTGAAGGGCAGGAAGACATAGAGTTTGAGTTGATTTATTCACAGTTAGTTTTGGGGTTAGTCAATGAGAGCTGGGTTTAAAGAGAAAGGGCCTAATTCCTTTTTATTGAGTTCAGGGAGCACCACACATACACTCTAAGAGGCAGAGACAGTCTGCAGTAATTTCCAAGTTTATTTGACTATGTCCTTCTCCGTGTGTGTGGGGGTGGGGGGAAGAGAGAGAGAGAGAGAGTATCTCTTTTTTTCCCATAGACTTTATTTTGTAGAGCAGTTTTAGGTTTGCTGCAAAATTGAATGGAAAATATAGAGAGTTCCCACATACTCCCTATCCTCACACACCCACACATGCACAGCTTCTCACGATCAACATTTGTCACTAGTGTAGTGCTTTTGCTACAATCAATGAACCCGCAACGCCACATCATCATCACCCAAAGTCCATAGTTTACATTAGGGTTCACTCTTGGTGTTTTGTATTTTATGGGTTTTGACAAATGTGTAATGACATGTATCCATCATGATAGTATCATATAGAATAGTTTTACTCTAATACTTTTCTGTGCTCTGTCTGAGAATTCCCTTTTTACTGGTGTTTACCAGTACTGCAGGGGACACATTCTGAGAAATGCTGCTTCTAAAACAACTGTGGTTTATACGATTGAATAGGTGAAAGCCTTGTTTCTGCTTTATTGAAACCAGCAAGAGGAATTGATTCAAAACATATGCTACTTTATTTTCTGTTACAACTCCCTGGCAGTGTACCATGTGTCTCACTTTGTACTTTGCTAATACAAATAAACTAGTTAGGTGGTTTGGGGACCTAAGCATCTAATTCATTGCTCAATTACATTTGGTAAATATTTTAAAAGAAGGATTACTTATATTTTCTGCCAGGAATGTGAGAGTGTGCAACACGGAACTACACAAGAGTTTGTATGTTCTCTTTAACAATTGAATCTCATGAGAATTTTAGTTTCAAGAACACAGGTGTTTCACCTGAGGCCCAGCAGTTTAGTGAGGGTGAGCACTATTTCTGGAGTGTGAGGCATGTTTTATGATCATGGAACATGCTGCAGAGAAATAAGGGCAAGGATTTTTATCTTCAGACTTAAAGTCACAGAATTTCAGAGTCAAAACCTGATAAATATATTAACATGTATATGAGCATTTTTATTTTATATGATTATCAAACAACACCACAGCAAGACATCAGCCTTCCTGAAATACACTGAAAGTATTTGCAGTAGCAACTGAACTTGCAATTCCAAAGTAATAAATTACATGGATGTTAATGGGGAATATTTTGTCAATAGTGTTCAATCTTGATTTTCAAAAGGTTCAAGGGAGAAAAAAATAAGGGCACAAATCTTGGACTAGGGCACTTAGGTACTTTCCCTAGCTACATGCTGCTGGGAAAAATACTAATTCCTTTGAATTTCTGTCTCTTTGTTTATAAAAGGAGAAGGTTGGATTAAATGATCTTTATGTCTTTCTCCTCTTAACACTTTCTTAAAATTTTAAGCAATACACTAGAGCAGCAGTCCCCAAACTTTTTGGCACAAGGGACCGGTTTCGTGGAAGGCAGTTTTCCCACGGATCAGGGGTGGGGTGGGGTGGGGGGATGGTTCAGGCGGTAATGCGGGTAATGCGAGTGATGGGGACCGATGGGGAGCGGCAGATGAAGCTTTGTTTGCTTGTCCGCCGCTCACCTCCTGCTGTGCAGCCCGGTTCCTAACAGGCCATGGACTGTCCTCGGCCTGGGCATTGGGGACACCTGCACTTGAGAATGTTAATAAGACTTGTACATCTGGTCTACTACAATTCCTTCCTCTCTCCCCTGTTCCCTCTCTTCCTTCCTTCCTTCTTTCCTGTCTTCTTCCCATTCTTCCTTCCCCTTTCACAAATATTTATGAAGTTTGTCTACCAGGTTTTGGTCCTGACAAACAAGACAGAGTCCTTGACTTTAAAGAGCTTTTAATTTGGTGAGGGAGATAGAAAAGTGAATTGGAAATTAAAATACAGTGTGACACGTTGTACCATGGTGATAAATACTGTGGGAGAACGTAGAAGGAATACCTAACCTTCTCACGGAGTTTATAAAAGGGAGACATTTACAGAGGTTACAACAGAATGGCTGAACCATTTATTAAAACAGTGAAATACTTCTGTACAGTTTGGTAGTTAGCCTCTACCTGTACTCCAACTCTTTCCCCTGACACCTTGGCTGCTCAGGTTTCTCTCCAGAGACATTCCTCCCACATCTTGTCTTGACTGTGCCACTAAGGGGTACACTGGACACTGTGAGACTTCTATGACTCTGTTCCAGCGCCATAGCCTATGTCCTTTCCGATTGGTCACCAGTGCTTGCGCCATACTTGTTAAATGTTTTGAACATCACCCCTAATTCATGGATTGACTCTTAGAGAATTGATATATGAAAGATATTTAGGAGTGAAAGAGAGAAGCGTGGGAGAGAGTGTTTCAGACAAAGAGATCAATGTGTATACAGGTCCATCGGTGACAGAGAGGCCATTAGGGTTCAGAAACTGAAAATAGTTTAGTAGAACTGTACTAGTGAGTACTCAGAGAGAAGTGGTGAGAGAAAACTCTGGAGAAGTGGGCAAGCTCCAGATTACAAAGTGCTTTACGAGTCAGGCTAAGTAATATATATTGAAGATAAAAGGATATTATTTATGTATTTCTGAAGATGGCAGTACTGTGTTTTAATGGTGTTAGGAATTCCAGAAAAGATACTACAGAAAAGTCTAGATGCCAGTATCGTATAGGCATTTACTTACTACGTGTGATATCCGTACCAAAAATGGTGTAAGTAAGGTCTGTTTGTTATCCTCATACTCATACAGCTCTTTCCAGGCCATGCCAGAAGCATCAATATCTACTTCAATACCAAAGAAATAATTATAGACAATTACTGTGTCTTTCTTCGCATTCTATTCTAGAGGGAAAGGAATTGGGCATCTGGAGAGCAGACAATAAATTATCTCCAGATTTTATGCACTTTGAAAATGGTATTAAACTTGTTTTGGGGAGTTAACTATAAGGGTTTTCTAGAGAAATGTTTGAAGATTGATCTTTTTAATGGCCTAGATATTAGTGGTGTGTAATAAATGTTTAATGGATGCATGGGTGGATCAATGAAAAAAATGAATAAAAGGTGATAATTCTCAGGTGTAAAGTAGGTCTATTTCTTTCCTTTTCTGGATGTTTCTTTACCTGTGGAGGAAACCCTAGTAGCCTAAGACTTCTAGCATCTTTTTCTCAACCTCTCCCACTCACTCCTTGTTAGAAGAGGAGTGACTTAGTATTATTGATGAGTTTTAGAGAAGTAACCAGGCATGCCTTGCCCAACCAATTCTCTCTACTGTTCTTGGATTCAGTTAACACAAGGAAGTATGTTTTCTCTCATACTCCTTGGACAGACTCTTTGTTCTGTGGGGACAGGAGGATGCTGGGATAGATTTTCCTTGTTCTAATGTTACCATGTCTCAGTAGCCGAGTTTATCTAATTTTGGGGTTTGTTATTAAAAAGCCTGCTTACCAGCATATATTATTCAGGTTTTCTAGTATCAGCTTTATTAGTAATAAGGGTGATATTTTGAATCTCCTTTGCTGTCTCTTATGTCTTACATTTCAGTTGGTTCAGAAATCAAGTAGAAAATGAGGGGGCTATTTATTAGGCTCCTTTCAAATGTAATGATGCATTTTTCTCACTTAAGCCACAAGCAAGATATTTTCCGGCTAAGTTTAGAAAGGAAATTTGCTTAAACCTTATGTAAGAAAGCATTTACTTTTCACTTCATAGTTGCAAATATATCTTTTATAAATGTTTAAAAATCCTGTTACATTATCAGTGGTTTAATGGCTTCCTGTGATTGTACATTTTCTAATTATGATTCCAAACATAATTAACTTTTCCAATAAAAAAATAAGCAACCAAGGCTAAATCTCTAAAGTTTCTGTTCAGAAGACACGAAATAGTAACACTTGAAAAATTTGTATGTCTTTTCCAGCTTGCAAGCAAATCAGAGAGGTTTATATTAATATTTATTAATTATAATGTTTCAATTTGTTCTCAGAAAACAAATAGCAATACATATAGAAATTATGCAAAGAACCATAAGAGAATATTATATGAAACTATGGAAAAAAATTGAAAATCTATAGGAAATAGAGTGTGTCCCAGCAAAATATAAATTAACAAAATCAATCCAAGAGAAGTGGAAAATTTAATAGGCCAATTGTCAAAAAAAAATTGAAATTGTGATTAAGGAAACTTATTAAGAATGGAAGCTATCTTACTTATAAATAAAAGATTATTTCAATGTTGTCAAAATTATGTTAGCTCATACGAAATATATGACCTCCCAATTCATTTTATGAAGCCACAATAATGTTAATATTAAAACCTATAAGACATAACGCCTCATTTATTATTATAAAAGCAAAATTTATTTTAAAAATTACCAAATAGAACTATCATTGTTTCAAAGGACTATACCAGACCCCAATACAAGTTATTCTAGAAATGCTAGAGTTGTTCCATATTGATTGATCTATTAGCATAATTCATTTCCTTAACAAATTAGAGAAAAATTTATGTGTTTTTATCACTAAAATGCTGAAAATATATTTGAAAAAAAATTCTGGAGCCATGACTAATTAGAACTCTGAGTAAACAGGAGTATAAGGAAATTACTTAAACATGATAAAGATTTAAAAGCAAATACAAATATAAATTGTGAAATACTAGTAAATACCATTTTAATTACAATTAGAAACCAGAAAAGGATACATGTTAGTGCCATGATTAACCAATAATGTGTTGAAGGATGTAAAATATATAATAACAGGAAAAATCAAACAATGATTATAAATTTTGAAAGAACAATTATTTATTTTTGTTGACAAAGTGATTAAATAACCAGAAAGCCAAAGATATTCTAAGAAAAATATTATTTAACTTCAAATGAAAATAGGGAAAAGTTATTGTCCATAAGATGACCAGAAAAAATAGTAACTTTTCTAGCATAGTAACTATTCTAGCAATAAATAACTCGAAAACAGGAATTAGGAAAAGTCCCATTCATAATATAAACAGAAATCTATAAAGTACTTAGGAATCAATTTAACAAAGGATATCAACAACAATATGAAGAAAACTATTAAATCATTGATGCTAATAAATCACATGCAAAATCATATGTTATTCTTGAATGGAAAATTTTAACATCATGAAAATGATAATTCTCAAACAGTTGTTTGAAATTTAATATAACTACAGTTTGAATCCTAATATGATTTTTGAAAAAAATGGATAACTTATTTTGAAGTTTACATGTAACATTAAATATAAAAGAATTGAAGAAAATTATGAAAATGAACAAATATCAGAACAAGTTATAAAACCACAGTAATAAATGAATATGGTATTGAAATGGAAAGAGAAAACAGATGAGACAAAAAGAGAATCCAGAGAATCCTGAAATAGATTCCATTTTAAAGAAACTATTTTTTTAATGGAAAAAAATGAGCAAAGGATAGAAATCAGCAGCTAGCAAATGAGTAATTCTATATGGCTGGCAAAAATTGGAAAAGATGCTTAAGCTTGCTACTCAGAGAAATGAATAGTGAAGTAAAAATGAAATACTACTTCATTCTACAAGCTGCCAGAATTAAAATATACTCTAAAATCAATTGCTAACAAGGATGTGTGGAGCAATCCTATCATTGGTGAAAGACTTTTCTCATGTTATTGGTTTACTGGAAAACAATCTGGTACCATCTATTTAAAAAGTTCATATTCTTCTACTAAATGACCCCATTCCTAGGAATCTCTCCTCTAAAAAGAAATATACAATGTATAAGATTATGTTTCCAAGGATTTTTCTAGAATCATTGCTCTTGCGGACCAGAAAAACCCTAGAAACAAAATCAATCATCATCAATAAAGAAATGGTTCAATAAATTATGCAAAGATGGTATGTTCTCACATTGATTTGGTGGAATTTTCTCAAAATATTGTGGAGAGAGAGATTAAAAATCGAGAGAGGACTATAATATAATGATTTTTTTTTTTTTTGGTAAAATAAACAATGACACCAAGAGGAAGGTGGCCATGGAAGTCAGAATCCGCTAAGAAGGTTAAACAACTCACCTGCCAAATCAACTAGCCCTGAACATAGATGGTGCTGAAACATTCAGCCCATAGCCACCATTGTTGATAGTCAATAAGAAGAGAAAGGGATGGGTATGGGAATTCCTAATTCCCACCCCCTGGATGCTATGCCCTACAAGCAGGAGTGTATTGGGGTGACCCTTGAAGCCTAGGGAGCCTCTCACAGGTGCAAATCTTGGTGGTAGTGGTAAAAATATTCAAACCAGCACTTTGAAGGCCAAAGGGGAGGATTCCATGAGAACAGTAGTTGAACATGGGTCAGTCGCTCTTGAGAGATGGGAGAACGCCATTCCAAAGGGAAGGCGATGGTCTTCATTGCCCACAGCTGAGCAAAGTAGTCAGGTTCAGATCCCTGAATCCAGAGTGAGGGAGATGGGCATTGCCAGGAAAATTTGAGACCAATTTGTTATTTAGAAGTTTGCTGTTTAATTTTCAAATATTTGGGGATTCTTCAGCTATCTCTCTGTTATTGATTTCTAGCTTAATTTCATTGTGGTCTAAGAACATAATTTATATGATTTCTATTTTTAAAATTTTGTTAAGGTGTGTTAAAATATAGCCCAGAATGTGGTCTGTCTTGATTGAATATTCCATGAGAGATTGAGACGAATTTATATTCTGCTGTTGTTAGATGGAGTATTCTATAAATTTCAATTAGATCAACTTGAGAGTGACAGTGCTGTTCATGTCATTTACATCTTTATTGATTTTTCTGCCTGCTTAATCTATCACTTACTAAAAGAGGGATATGTGTCGAAGTCTCCCACCATAATACTCGATTTGTCTGTTTCTTATTTCATGTCAGTCTGTTTTTGCCTCATGTATTTCAATGCTTTGTTTCCAGTACAGGCATGTTTCAGACTATGTCTTCTTGGGGAATGATGTCTTCATCCATGATAGTGTTTCTTGTTCTGAAGTCTTCTTTGTCTGAAATTAATGTACCTACTCCAGCTTTCTTTTGGTTAATGTTAGCATGGTATATCCTTTTCCACCTTTTTACTTTTCGCATGAAACTTTATATTTAAAGTGTGTTTCTTGTAGACAATACATAGTTGGGACTTATTTTTTTCCAATCTAATAAACTTTGTCTTGTAATTGATGTGTTTTGATCATTAACATATAAAGTTATTATTTATATGGTTGGATTAATATGTACCATTTTTGTAACTTTTCTATTCATTGAATTTGCTCTTTGTTTCTTCCCTGCACTCCTTTTTTCTGCCTTCTCTGGTTTTAATTGAGCATTTTATATGCTTCTATTTTATCTCTTTCCTTAGCTTATCATTTATGCTTCTTTTTAAAATTTTTAGTGGTTACCTCAGAGTTTACAATATGCATTTTAACTAATCTAATCCCTCTTTAAATAACATTAGAATACTGTTTCACATTATTATAGACAACTTGTAATAGAATATTCCAAATTGCTCCATCCCATCTTTGTGATATTGCTGTTATTTATTTCACTTATTATTTATTTCACATATCCATCTTTTATAATCACTCAATATGTTTTAATCTTTATTGCTTTAACAGTTATCTTTTAGATTAATTACAAATAAGAAAAATAAAATATTTATTTTACTTGCATTTATTCCTTCTCTGATGTTCTTCCCTTTCTAATGTAGATCCGAGTTTCTGAGGGGATTTTTCTCAGATCTCACTCTGAGAACCTGGTGAGTTTCTAGGAAGAAGGCATATGCAATTTTTATGGGCACTAACACTGAGGTCCCAGAAGTTGGTTTCTTACTCTTAAACTAGTCCACTCAGCCTCCAGCATATAATCTAAATTGCTATTTAAATGTTTCTACCACTTAATGGCTCCAGCAACTTTTGTTTCAGATAAGCAGAGCGCAGTTGCTGCATCTCTCTGTATGTACCTTCAGGAAGTTGAGTGCCTTTCTCAAAGTCACAAAGCTTTTCAAAAGGCACTGCTGAGATGTGAACCCAGGTCTCTTTGATTCTATGTATGATACCACGTCGCCTCTTGTGAATGACTGAGATGCTTACTGTGAATGACTGGCTGGCATTGTTTGTATCTGTTAAACCTCTTTTGAAGGTACTGAAATAATGTAAAGGGAGAAGAGTATGGTAGCCAGGTTGATGTACTATCCAGATCCCCTTGCTGTTCAGGTGTGGGGAGTGCCATCAGCAGATAGCCTTCAGCTGTCAGCAACTTCATGGTCTATTTCAGCTGTGGAGAGCTGCCTCGGGAAACCAAGGCAGGTGCATCACAGCTCAAATTCTTCCTCTACCAAATGTTGCTTCCTTACACTTCCTTTCACAGATGTTGATGCCTAATAAACATCTTGCATTCCAAACTCCATCTTGGCATCTGCTTCTGGAGAAATAATTTTGTGACAGTTGATACCCGGAGTGGCCCAGGCCAGTAAAAAATAATTAGGGGCTTGGAAATTAGATCAATTACAGACCCATTACTGATAGTAAGGTAGAGTGCAGACAACCCCAGTGCAAGATGACACTCCAACCCTCCCTGGTGGTGAATTATGATGGTAATACCACTGGAAGGAAATGTACTTGAGGGTGTGATGTATTAAGCTTTTGAGAGGTACAAAAGAAATAGTAACTTTAAACTTTTTTTTTTTCCCGCAGTTGCATTTTAAAAATTAATTAATTAATTAGTTTATTTATTTTTGGCTGTGTTGGGTCTTCGTTTCTGTGCGAGGGCTTTCTCTAGCTGCGGCGAGCGGGGGCCGCTCTTCATCGCGGTGCGCGGGCCTCTCACTGTCGTGGCCTCTCCCGTTGCGGAGCACAGGCTCCAGACACGCAGGCTCAGTAGCTGTGGCTCACGGGCCCAGTTGCTCCGCGGCATGTGGGATCTTCCCAGACCAGGGCTCGAACCCGCATCCCCTGCATTGGCAGGCAGATTCTCAAGCACTGTGCCACCAGGGAAGCCCAAAATAGTAACTTTAAATATTATGGTATTGATGGCTATTTTGTTATTGATGAGATACAGAAAGATAATAACAGCTGAGTCTAAGTAACATAATACTATTAACCAGAAAGTCTCTTTGGTTGCATAAAGTGAAATTTTCATCTTCAGCAATGGAGTGGGGAAAGCTAATAATCAAGTCTAGGAGTTAAGAGAATGGATGAACTTGAAAGACTGTTAAATGCCTAACTAAGACAGGTTTCTTATGCCAAAGTGAGTGACCTGGTTGGGAAAATCTAGGACCCTGATACACTGCATGGTATTTCTGTGAGGATACTTTCAAATATTTTAATACCCTAGAATCCTCTGAATCTTCTGAGCCTGCAGATAAAGTCCACCCTTCTTGATTAAGAGTCAATATGCCCCGAGGAGTCCAGTTCTAGCTCTTGGAAAAGAAATTAACATTGTGTTTCATCTTTAGCTTTTATCACATTATTACTGCTCTGTACAGTAGATATTAAATCTGTATTTTATAGATGAAAAAATCTGTACATGATTTTTCAGGACTGATCCAAGGCAGTTACAAAGCTTTGCCTGGCAGGGCTCATGGGGGAAAGCTGCCCACCCCATTTCAGACTTGGTGCACAGCCCATGCACTGCAGTTTTCTGGAGAGAGTTGCAGTCAAGGACGCAGGCACTCTGGGCCAGCCATGTTCATACACATGTCTGCATTTGAGCCAAGGAGCCTCCACCTATTTTTAGGGAGCTTGGCTGAGCACCTTTCTACCCTTAGCCCTTCCTCCTCTCCCTACCCCTGGTCCATGGCTCCATAAAGATGTAGTAGTTCTGTGTTCAGCACTCTTCGGCAGTGAGATGATTCCCCCATCTGTGCTGTATTCACCTGATCCTCTCTGGGGAAAAAATCAACAGTGGGGAACCAGCACCTCTTTATTTTTGCCTTTTGCGTGCGCTGTTGCAATAAGTGAATAAGACTTGATTTTTACTTTCGTTTTGGCTCGTTGTCTTAATTGACCACCATTATACCTGACTGCATGACAAAATTGGCAAACAGTGAGCAGGGTGTTCAATTACACAAAATGTCCTTCTGGAAGAGCAAAAATCCTGAGGGTCCTACTGGGCACTTTGCCAGCCATGCAATGGGTCTTACCTGGGGAATGCTAGAAGATTGTATACAGAAACATTTTGGTTCCAAGGGGGATCACTGGCTCTTCTCTTTAGCCCCCGACTCCCTGGCTGAGCTCACCCAGCAGGTCGAATTAGAAATCCAACCAAGGGGCTCAAAGAAAACTAGGAAAACATTTCTGTACCTGCTGCTCGTGGTCCTCCTACAATGGGAGAAAAACTGTCAGAGGACGGTGCCACTGAATTGTGTCCAGTGACTACTGTTACTTCTGTACAGATCCCTGGTGTTGATGTATGTCCTGTGACACAGGAAGTTATGCAGACTTGTGCCTCCAGTGAAAAAGCTTGTAAAGCCCCTTGGAATTACTTTGCCTACCAGCCCAAAGAAACCTTAGAAAATTGGTTAGTTTACTTGCACAATGAAGGAGGTAATCTTGTTAAACTTAGTGAAGGAAAATGGCACCTTGTAGGGTGTGTCACTATAGACTCCCCCCCTTCAGAGTGCCCTGACAGAGGCCACTTTGCCTTAGGAGGGAGAGGGAGCGGGGCAGAAGAAGAGCAAGAACACCCAAGACCCTGTCCTTCTGCAGCTGGGTATTATTTCAGATCTGAAAAGTTTGGCCCACTTGTGATGAATCCTCTGCCACTGAAAAACGTGCCTGTCCTCTCCTCACAGAGGTGATAATGGCCCTATGCGCCACCCTCGTGGTCTCTTGGGTCTACAGTGAGTAACCGGAAACAGTGGATAATGAGACCGTTCACCAGACTCAGATTTCTAGGTTTGTCCCATGCTGCTCTTGCTGGTTACCCAGCCCAGTTAAACCTCCTTATGAAGTCAGGTCAATCAGCCTATGACACAATCCAAGTCTTAACTGACAAATTCTTAACAAGGAAAACATAGCCATATCAAGACAGCAAAAATCGACCCACAGAAAGAACAGCATATGAGCAGTAAACAGGCACCCTTTCCTGGACAACTTGGGCAAGAACTTCTCCCAAAAGACATTCAGGTTTGTTTACTCGATAATGGGGTCTCAAGGAGACTGATGAGTTCTCCCCCAAGGAACTTGTGACCAGGTACTTGGCCACAGAGGTGCCTGAAAGGAGACCTAGTGAGGTTCTGCATAATGGTGACTCCTGTGACTGACACAAGTGCTTTCTCCTTCTAGTGAAACCTGACCCAGCGAGTCTGGAGATGAATTAGAGTCCCATAAATAAACCTGGACCTCTCAACTTTCAGAAATGAGACTATGGGTTAGGGTAAGGTTCTCTGTCCCCAGAGTGATCAGGGGCCTTTGCCAAAGTTTGGGTTCAATGGAGAGATAAGGGAGAATCATATTTTTGAGCTTTTTGGATACTGGGCCCAGGTGACCCTGGTCCCTACAATCCCTAACACCGGGATGAGGGGAGGACAGATAATGCTCTGCCTTTGGGTCTGGGACCATCACCAGAACTCTTGCTTAGGCCTGGCTATGAATGGGTCCCTTTGGGTTCCTATAAAGCTCCACTGTTATGGACCCCACTACTGAACGTATTATTGGTAAAGTTGTATTGTCGATATGCAGTCCTGCTCACCCACACTCTGATGGGATTAGCTGATAATAATCCTAATAGAAAAGTGAAGATCATTTTAGTGGAGCATATGGAAAACTGTGCCTCTACCCAACTACTGTCACTTAGTGCCAGTGTTTCTCAAAAACGATTTCAGCTGCCTGTGAGAGAAAAAGAAATAACTGCCTTCACTGCTGAGCTTAAAGAAGCCAAAGTACCCTGTGAGACTATGTCTCCATTAAATAGACCCATCTAGCCTGTAGACAAGGCCTCTAGTACCTGGAAACTCACTTTTGACTATTGACAACTCAAGGCCACACTGCCACCCTGGACATTGTGACTATTGCCCAAGCAGAGGGAATTTGGCATATGGCAACTGATATCACAAATAATTTTTTTTAGTATTTCTTTTCACCACAATCTTGTTTAATTTGCCTTTTGTGGAATGGATTGCAACACATTTTTAATGTAACCTAAATTCCTTGACTATCTGCCATCAGTGGGTAGACTGTAATCTGAAAAAAAGTTTCTCTCCCAAAGGGAGCACTGGACTTATTGATGATGTACTCCTGATGGGCCCAGAGAAGGGTCCTGTCTAACAAAGGGTGGAAGCCCTGTTGACCCACATGCAGCAACACAGCTGGGACATTAACACAGATGAGGTTAATGAATCCAGGGGAAGTTCCTGAATGTAATCTAATTAGAGGTACGACTTCTCATTCCATTCCAGACTTCTAAGCTTTTGATTTTCACCAACTAATAAAAAAGAGGTTCAGGAATTGGTAGGTCTATTCAGCTACTGGTACGCTCATGTCCCCCACATGTAGATTTGATGGTATCTAACTCCCAGCTTTGTGTGGAGACCCGACCTACAGGATGTCCTGAAGGCCCTCCAATGGGCCACGCAGGCTGCCCTTTCCCTGGGCCCCAGTGATCCACATTTACCATTTGAGTTATGGGGCTCAGCAACCTCTCAGTTCACTAGTTGGAATTATGGCAGAAGGACATCACCAGGGCCAGCAGTACTGTTAGGCTTTTGGACCTATAAATTCCTGGAGTCAGCAGAAAGGTACATACATTTTGAGAGGCAATAATTGACTTATTATTGCACCTTAGTGGGTAATGAGCACATAATCCATGGCCGTGAGGTAGTCTTATAACCAGAAATCTCAATCATGTTGTGGGTCTGAGCAGAGGCCTGAAATTGCCAGATGGAAGTGGCTCAGAAACCCTTTCTAGTGAAGTGGAAATCGTATACACAGGAGTGGGTAAAGCCTGGCCCTGCTGGGGTCTTGAAACCATTAAAAGATCTCTGAGACCAAGATAAGGTCTCAGGAATGCCCTTCTGACCCCCAGGTATGTGGCTCGAGGAGCTGCTGCCTCTTTTGTCCCAATGAGGACCCAGATGTAGAGACCTCTAGGACCATGCATGGGCCTGGATCACTATTTGCTCCTCCTGGTTAGCTTCTACTGGGATGGAATGGGGTGCAGCTGCCGTTTAACTTGAAAGAGACCTGTCCCTTGCAGAGCATGGTAAAGGATGCTCAGGACAACTGGCAGAGCTTCGTGCAGTATGCATGGATCTAGGTCACCTCAGTAACTGAGCTGTGCTATGTTTTCACTGACTTATAGGCTATGACTAATACCATAGTCATTTGCTCAGGCCAATGGCAAGCCCTGAACTGGAATATAAAATAAGCTTCCCTGTGGAGATAAGACATTTGGATAAAAATTGATTTCGTTCCTAGTAAGCTTTTTGTTATTCATGTCACCAGAAATACTTCTACACTAATGAAAGGGCACATAATCAATGAACAGACCCCTCTTAGCTAAATATGAAGACTGAATTGTTCTCTACACCAGAGCTAGCAGATGTGAAACCAGTTGACTGCTGGATCCATGAGAAATAAAACAAATCACCATCCAGACAGGACCTCCATGCATGGATTTCCCCTGTTCATCAGAAGATCCTGAAACAGCATGGAAAACTGTCCTGCCTGCTAGACCCTGATTAAGGATAAAAATATCGCTTAGGTACAGTTTCTTGAACCAACAGGCAGGGTATTCTTGGCAGATAGATCACCTTGGGACTCTCATCCTATCCAGAAGTTTCTGCTGGATCCTAACTGCAGTTGATACTTTCTCTAGGTTTGTCCTAGGCATCCTCATGCATTCCACTGACTCAGGCCATACTAGACAGGTCTACAAGGCCACATTTTTCTTGTTTGGGTTCCCTGAGCACATTTCATCTCATAACAGATCTGGATTTGTGGCTCAAGCTACACATCAATGGGTCTGGTTATGGAACATATGATGCCCCATAAAACTTCCAAGTTGCAGGGCTGGTTGAGCATTTGAAAGGACAGATTTAAGTGACTGGGAGGAGGGAACAGGGTAACCCCATCCTGGACTAAATAGCTCAGGTGAGCAGTATGGGGTCTCAATGCAACAATTCCCCAAATGGGTACTTTTCATTTGTAACACATGTTTGACCAGACTGCCAAGTCCATTCTTTCGATTGTATACTCTTCTTTAATAATTATGGACACCTTGGTCTCCATGAGGGCCCTGCAAGGGCCTTCCATCCTCTTGACCCCTTCCTGAAAACTCAAGTTGATAGAAGATCAGGATGGCTATTGAACAGAAAGAAACAGTGGTCTCCTTTTCTATTTATCTCCTGGAAGCAGACCACTTGTTTTTGCCTACAAGGATCTTGAAGAAAATGACCATCAATTTGAGGTCTCTAGTTCAATATTTTCTTTAAGGTGGCCCTGCCATTTTCCCCTGAGTAGTCCCACAGAATGAATATCGTATATAAAATAAAAATTTATATAACTACAGGAGGATCCACGCCAGAAAGTTTGCATTCAGCACCCTGGGGATTAGGTCAGAGGTACTATGCTTTCCCATGATACAAGACAGACTGCCCAAGTTGTAGTCTATGGGGAATAGTTTTCCCAAAGGATAGGATGTGAGCATCTTCAGATCTGGGAGCTCAGATATGGTGGAAAAAAAGAGTAAGAATCTAACTTCTATTCTTTCCATCCCACAGGGTAGCCTGTGTGACTCCCACTTCACTGAGTTCATTGAAACATCTATCTAGGGCAGTTGCCACCACCATGAATTGGATGAACTGTTGGATATATTGCCCACTGCCTGATCCTAAACATCCGATTGCAGTGCACCTAAATACCACAAGTGGACATTTCAATAACCATGCACTGTTCTGGTACCTTAGGTACCTCAATCTTATTAATTTGGCTTTGATGCATTGCTGCAATTAAACTCTGACACAGCAGAGCCAAACACCTTCCTAAATGCCAACTCACTTCTGCTATGGATTGTGGCAAATGAAACATCTGGAGGAGGGGACATGGGATCCATCACTAGGGTCATTTTGCCTACAGCGATGGTGGTCTTTTCTTCCCCTACGCTTGCCCCTGCTGTACATAGATGCAGTTATTCCCAATGTCAAGGTCATCCAACTAGAAGAGTTGTGTGAAACCTGTCCTTGACCCTGGCTGAGGTTATTAATGATACTACCTCTGACTTGGGGGGCCCTAAACTCCTTGGCCTCAGTAGTATTGGATAATTGCATATCCCTCTACTTACTGTTGGCCAGCCAAGGAGGAGCATGCAACTGCCAACATCTTGTGTTGTACCTGGATCAATGGAACTGGTAAAGTAGAACGGTACCATTATGAGGCTTAGATGAGGGGGCTTCCTGGGACTCTAGAGTGGACCCTAATGGGCTATGTGGCATCTTTTACTAGATTGTTAATGCTTGGGGCTCATGGCTATGTTCACTTTTCCTGGCAGGCTTGATGATCCTGCTTGGGGTGATTTTGACTGTGGCCTTGGTCTTCTGTTGCCTCAGGTAGATTAACCTGTTATGATCACAGCTCCTTAATATCTAGTTCATTTGAATCCATGATGGAGTAGCTTATGCTTCTCTCTCAGGCCCTGCATGATCAAGACATAAAGTTGAAGAGCTCAACTCCAGGCCAAAATCTTATGTGTGATATTTCAGGCCCAACTCTAGGTGATTACAAGGCTTTGCCTGGCATGTCTCATGGGGGAAAGCTTCCCTCCCCACCTCAGATCTGGTGCATAGCTAGTGCCTTGCAATTTTCTAGAGGGAGTTACAGCTAAGGACTCAGGCACTCTAGGGCCAGCCATACTCATATGCATATCTATATTCCTAGCCAAGGTACCACCACTGAGACTTCCTTACTGGGGACCTTGGTTGAAGTACCTTTCTCAGTTTGAGTACCTTTCCTCTCCTAGTCCCTCCCCCTCTCTGTCCTCCCAGTTCATGGGTCCATATAAAGGCAGGAGCCTTTTGTTTAGCCCTCCTTGGCAGTGAGATGATTGTCCCAGTTCATACTTTATCTCCTCACCTGTACCTGGTACTGTTCTGTTGGGGGAAAATGGAACACTGGGAGCTGGCACCCCTTTTTGCCTCTTGCTTGCAATATTATAGTGAATGAATAACAGTGTGATTGATGCTTTGTTTGCTTAATTGTCCTAATTGAATACAAAACACTTGATTGCAGAATCCCCACCCCCACAGCCCCACCCCTTCCTTGAAGGAAGACATTTTGTCACACCTCATGTCCCCTCCTGACTGTGTCCTACAACCAGGGTTGAGATGCAGCATCACCCAGAGGGAGAGGTGCTGAGATTGATGAGAGGGCAGAAGGATTATATGTCCTAAAGTACCTGTGAGAAGTAGCCAGCATGTACCAGTAAGAGCTGGAGGAATACATGTGGGATTGGATTTGAAGTTTCTAGATTAAAGTGGCAGGAAGATGAATTTGGATAGAAAAAAGCTTATTGACTTACGAGCACTCTCTTGACATACATAATGTAACACCCTGGCAAGGATCCTAGATCATGCAAACTTTCTACTAGCACAGCTCCTAGAGCATGTGATAAGAAATGGTCAATACTTAGCAAGTTGAAATGTCATAAAGGAAAATGCAGGAGGGGATTAAAGGCCTTGGGGAAGTAGACCTGTTGGGATAGACACACTACGTACGTCCAGAAGACTTTCCAGTTGATTACATTTCATGGGAAGACCAAGAGGACATAGCATTTACCAAGGCAGTATAAGGAATTTGCTGATGACACAGGCACAAGAATCACTACAATTATGCAGCATCACTGCAATTGTGGTGGGTCTCTTCTTTGGGTGAGGGCTGGTAGCAGGACAGGCTATTACCAGAACCTGGATCACTGAGAATGAAGAAGACAGGACTCTGAAATAATAGAGACCATGTTGACACTTAATTACCAGATGCCAGGGTTTATAATTATTGTAATGAGCATCAGGGCCAAAGTGGTAGCTGAGGGGCTGACCTGCATCTGAAGAGTTATAAAGATGGTTAACAGACTGCAACCTTCCTAGAGCAGAATAGATGGGAAGCTACATCTGTCTTACTTAGCTTGTACTAACAGAAGAAATTAAGGACAGATTACTATGTGGCTGAGGGTAGTCTCCCAAATAAAATGTCAAAATCTCTTACCCAATATCCAAACCTGGGTTAGCGTTCAGACATAAAACCCTTTGACTAGTGAAGATGTCCCTTTCCTAGGGGAAAAGACACTGCAATACCATGGCAACTATACACAGTAAGGTTTTCCCCAGTTTTCCTGAAAAGAACCTGTGGTGTTTTATTCACTGGGGCAAAGGGAAAACCTAGGCATCTTATTAATTGTTGTAAATAGAGTCTGAATTAATATTTGGTATTGGGAGAGCTGAAGCAATATCATTACCTTCCTGTTAGAGTGAGGGCATATGAGGTGCAGGAGATGCCTGAAATTCAGAAAAGTTCTGGTTTACAGTGGATTCAATAGGCCTATTTGCATACCAGGCTGTAATCCCTTCAGTTTCCAAATGTATAATCTCCTACCTAATTGTCATTCCCTCTGTCCCCAGATGTATAATTCAGGTACATGCTTTGCAGTAGATAGTGGAACCCCCGCACTGTGTCCTGAGCCTGCGAGGGAATAGCTATTATAATGAGAAAGGCCAAGTGGAAGCCTCTGAAATTCTCCTCCAACTGAAGCCCAGATAGTAAATCAAAAACAATATTGTATGGGGGAGTTGGGAGCAGGGGGTGGGAGTAGCCCCTGGGGCATCTAAAGAATTTAATGATGATTGTCCTCATCATAGCGGTTTAATTCACCAGACCATCCCCTGAAGAAAGAATAAATCCTGGAGAGTAACTGTAGACTCCACAAACCCAACTAAGTCATAGCCACAATTTCAACGCTGTGCCAGATATGGAATCTTTGCTAGAACAGATCAATGTGGCTTCAAACTCCATCTCAGCATCTGCTTCTAGAGAAACCAAACTGCAGCAGAGAGAGATGGCAGAATTTGGCAATCTGTATTCTCATTTCACAGGAAAAATCAAGGCAGGTATAGTTCAGAGTTAAAAAAAAAAAAAAAAATGGAAAAGAAAAAAAAAAGTGTGTCTCTCAATCTTCCTCTATGGCCATCAGTTCATTTTGCTTCTAGATATTAGAAGCAACCCACTCTCATACATACATACATACATACATACATACATACATACATACATACATACATACAGGCTTTCTATTTACAAGCTAAGTATGCATGACCAGCCCTAGCTTCAGGGCATCATTTTTTAGGAAATACAGCATGCATGATATATCGATTGTCAGCTATCAGAAAAACATGAATCTCAAACAGTTTATAAGATATTGAGTTCATCCTGCTTGCTTTCAACAATTTTTTGTTAGGCTTACTGACATGTTTATTACATTATTATCTGAAGGCTTTTTCTTTATAACATTAGGGGAAAAGTTATACTAACACAAGTATGGTCACAGAGCCAAAGAATAACTAAACATTTAGAGGCTTTTCATGGGGACCAGAAGAACTTATATGTGTTTATCATAAAGGAATCTGACATCTGTCACTAATTCTGTGAAAGAACATTTGGGCTATAAGCATAGTGGACAACTTGTATTTATTTCTTCATTCAGATGCACCCTGCCACCACATTCTTTATCTAAATAACTATGAAATTACTTCACCTTTGTGGAATAATTGAATTTTTTCCAGTATTTTTCTGTTTCACGATTGATAACTTTAATTTGGTATGTTTCTAACGATGCTCTATTGAACAGTTTGCTTTCTCCTCTGCCTGTGACATCAGTCAAGTCTGTTGTATTGTTTTCTTTCAAGTAGTTCCCTGAACAAGGGCCCCTGAAGAAGGATCACATTGCGGTGAAATCTCTACATGAGCCCCTACTTGGTATTGGGTCAATTTGAGAAAAGGGGTGCCCTTCTGTGATTCATCTACCCGGAGATGGCAACCTTTTCTAATTCATACATAGGCATTTTATATACTATTGGTGGCCTCGCTCCTAATGTTGGCTCAGGTAGTCAAATTGTTTATTGATATTTCTCTGTTTAAAAATAAAAAATAAATTAGGGTTTTATAATCTCTACTTACAATTTGAGATGATTTTATCTCAAGTGAAATCTTACACATATAAATCTGAAAAAGTACGTTTTCCTTTCTTAACCTTTTCCTCTTTGAAGTTTTTATATTTTGTTAACTTATTTTTCAGTTATTATTCAGAAATATTGGCTTATATTTATAAGTTATATTGAATATAACTTATTCAGAAATATTGGCTCTTAATTTCATAGTTTCTTCCTTGGGACCTTTCCAGACTATTCTAGCTTTAGTCATTGGTAATAACTTAGAATTTTATAAGTAATTTTCTCTTTTTAATGTAAATTAAGCTAAATATACATTCATTTTTTTAAAGGTTACATATTCTTAACCTTGAGGGAAGACAGTATCAATGATTTGGGCTTTTGACAGGAGGATGAGGGAAGAAAAACTTGTATATTAATCATAAAGGAACCTGACATCTGTCAATCTTTTACTTCCCAAAGCCCTTAAACACCAGACTCAAAACTCACTAGAATGTAAAGCTGCTTGAAAGCAAAGATTTTTACTTGTCAGCACGTGGAATAGTGCCAGCATGTAGCAGGCATTCAATAGATACTTGTCATATAAATTCATTCTGTAAAGCCCTTTGAGCATTATGCCTCAAAGTTGAAAGAAAAAATCTAAATTTTATAAATTATGTTTTCATTACTATTTCTATTTCTCATATAAAGACTTAGCCTCAATAAAGCAGATTTTCCCTGCTAACATATCAAGGTATCTGAGCAGTGCACCATAGCACCCATGGCAAAGGATTGTTATGAGGAGTAAATTTAATTATATGAAATAATGTATGTTCCAGACATTATACATACCAATGTGTGGGACATTATACATTTTTAATATATGTTAAAATATGTATGGTAAAGTAATACACTATACTTCATGTAACATAATTAGACTTTTGCTTTGTTTCCAATTCCCTCATTTTTGATTGTAAAACATAGTCCATATTCATCTGAGTGATTTCATTCATTAAACAAATGAAAAAACACTTTTTTCCTATATCCTATGTCATACTTTTTTTGTAGCATCCAATGTTTTAGATGCTTTCCAATATTTATTGGAAACACGTTCTAATATTTATTTATCAACCAAATCAGTAGAGTAGAATCAGTTATTCTTATTCATACTCTAAGGGAATAAAGGAAACAGAATAATAGATTGGCACAATTGTTTCAAAGAAATCCTTTTGCTAATTTTAATTTTCTTAGAGAATTATATTCTATGGCTCCTTCCAATTACCTCAAAATTAGCATTACTTAGGTTCAAACTTCAACACTATAAAAATAACAGAAAATTAACTTTCTTAACTAGCAATAGTTCAGTTAGATGACCTATTTTTAAGAGTTCAAGTCAGTGTTAAGCTCAGAAACATCATGTATAATTATGTGAACGTCCAGTTTCTACATAGGGGAAATATGGATATTATATTGGCTATATATTCTGGCTATTATTGGCATATATATGGGTTTCTAAAAATCTATATGTCAATACTATGTTAAATGTTAAAAATATATAGTTAATATTTTTTAGTAATCTGTCACATTATTATCAATAATACATCATTTTTAAATCTTGGCAATAAAAAGTTGCTTCAGATATTGACACCCAAATTAAATGGTAATTGTTTTAGCTTTTCCAGAAATAGAAAACTGACTTGAAAATATACTGCAGGCTGGATACTTCTTCCTTCTCAATTGTTATAAAAAGTAGGTATTAATGGCATCAGAAATCGAAGCCCATTGAAAGAGGGAATGAGATTCAGCGTCTCAAATGAGGTGACAACAAAATAGAGGCAGATTTGGATGTTAAAGGAAAATGAATCTACACAAAGGGAAAATTATGCCCTAATTCCTGAAGACATTACTTCCCAAACCAATCTTGCCTTCTGCTCTGATCCAATATGAAAAAAGTCACTGCTAAGGTATATACATAATTCAACAAGCTGATTTGACACTGGTTGTTGCATTGAATGAAATCCCAATTTTAATTTCAGGAATAAATTTATCTATTTATCTATCTATCTATCTATCTATCTATCTATCTTCTGTTTTTAAGGTTGAGATCTATAATAACATTCATATTTCTCTTTCTCATGAAAAATATTTTAATGATTTAATCTATGGAAATATTGTTTTTCCAAAGCATCATGAAAACTCTCTTTCATTGCTATTTGTAATACAAACTGGAACAGACACTTTGGAAGATAGTTTGGCAGTTTGTTAAAATGCTAAACATAGTCTTACCATATGATATGGTATCATGCTGCTGGGTATTTAGTCAACTGATTTGATAACTTACGTCCACAAGAAAACCTGCACACAAAGGTTTATAGCACATTTATTCATAATCATCAATAACCGGAAGCAACCAAGATGTCCTTCAATAAATGAGTGGATAAACAAAGGTGAGATATAGCCAAACCATGAGGTACTATTTAGAAATATAAAGAAATGTGCTATCAGGCTATGCAAAAACGTGCATAAACCTTAAAGGCATATTGCTAAGTGAAAAAAGTCAAACTGAAAAAGGTTGCATACTATATCATTTCATTTATATGACATTCTGGAAGAGGCAGAACTATAGAGATGATAAACAGATCAGTGGTAGTCAGGGTTTAGGGAGGAGAGAGGGCTGAATAGTTGAAGCACAGATTTTTTTTTAAGATGCTTTAATTAGTCTGTATGATACTGTAATTGTAGACGCATGGCATACTTGACACTATGCATTTGTCAAAGCCTGTAGACCTTTACAGCACAAAAAGGAAATTGTAACGTATGCAAATAAAGAAATCATTTTGGAAGTTAGGGTATTCTGTAATTAGGCTTGAGATCCAAAATGAGCCAGTGTTTCAGTCTGTAACTCAAGGCTGGAAAAGACCAATATTCTAGCTTAACAATCAGGCAGGAGGAGTTCCCTTTTAATCGGCCTTTTTGTTCTATTCAGGTCTTCACTTGATTGGATGAGGCCCACCCACACTAGAGATGCAAACAGCTTTACTCAGCCTATCAGTTTAAATGTTAATCTTGTCCAAAAAGAACCTCACAGACACACTCAGAATAATGTTTGGCCAAATGTCTGGGCCCAGTCAAGTTGACACATAAAATTAACCACAACATTGGCTGTGACAAAAGAATCTAACTATATTACAAATGTATGAAATAATCTCACTGAAGAAGTAGTGGGAAAAGGTGCTGATTCAAGTAACTTTGGAAATGAGTGGAGACTATAAGACTAAAGACAAAAGAACTGAACATAGCACCATGCTCTTGTTGACTCGATTATTTCCCATGGAGGTACAGGTTAATAATTCTGAAACACTAACATGCATACTAGAATTTAATAATTATTTGTATAGATAGCGGATGGTAGGAACATACTTTGCTGGGGAACACCATTCAATGTACTCATAGTGGGTTCCAGGTATAGTCCCATTTTATGAAGAGAGAAAATCAATTCACTTGCAAATTATAGTAAGATTGCCAGGGTCCTGGTTAAATGATTTGTAGTCATATTTTTCCTGGTTCCTTAGCTGTGCAGATGCAGTCACTGAGAAAGCAGATGGATGAATTCATGAAGATTTGTGTTTCTGCTAGATAAGTGGCACAGGAAGACAGATGTTCAAAAGATAAAAACAATGATGTAAAAAACAATTTTTTTGATAGTTGAAAATCAGTAGTCTCCTTTCTGATTTACATATATTTCTTTGGAATACCCCTCCATTCCATATATTTTGTTTGTAGGAAAGTCATAGAGCAAAGTGAACATTTACTTTTTAAAATTAGATTTCACTTGGCACTATTTGATAATTGAGAGATCATTACATAATTCTGGTTAGTTTTCACTTTTTTAAAAATTAAAAAAATATTTTTACTGGATCTATTTGAAATAAAAATGCAGATATTACAGTATTGATCTGCCTGACTAATAATAAACTTCAAGCCCTAGAATATTGTTTCTAAGGTCTGTGATTCATTTGGTTTGAATGTATTTTAGGTTTTTTTAAAATAAAAATTCTACTTTGAATTGATTCTAATAAAACTGTATGGAATAATATATCATGCCAACAATTTGCATTAAAATAAGGAATATTAAAATACAGTTAAAACGGAGGTACAATATTATGACATATGTAGTAACTCAGGGAATATTTAATTTTAAATCCCATATCAATGTGTATGATATTGTTACATGTAGCAGGAGTTGAAATGTAGGTCATCTCACTGAACCAGATGGAGGGTCAGTTTTCTGTAGTCATGAGGCAACGTTAAGAAGCGAAGTGGACACAAAGTGTTTTATCAGTCCATCAAACCACAGACTCAGGAGAGGAAATTTTCATTATGCATAATGCAAGACACCTAACCATTCTTATTTCACTGAATTTCAATATATATCCAGTTCAAAGAGAAAGAATTCATAACATTATATGCTCTTCTTATAGCCCTAGAGCGTGACAATATCAGTTCAAGGCAATAGTCATATTATGAGTTGGTAGTGTATTTTGCATGTTTATAGGAAAGATGTCCATTATAGAATGCATTCATAAAGTATGTTTTCAACACATCTATCCTCTATGACTATTAAAATGAAATATTCTTAAAACTTCTGTCAAGTGTCCTGTACCAACACTTCTACCTCTTTTAAAAATCAAATCATATTGTCTAACCCATTTAAAAATCATCCATATTGTCAACTATATTTGGCATATGCAACTATGAATTGATATTTTTTTAACACTTAATTGCTGAGCAGGGATTAGAGTTCTTTGTGTCTACTGTACATTTCAAGTGTCAGGAGTACAGTATTTGTTGTGATGACATGAAAATTAATAAGCTAGTAGAATATTTGTGACAAGAAGCCAAAAAATCTCCTTAAGTTATTGGTTGGAATTTAGGCTTAATAGTGACAGGGAACTGGCCTACCTTTCTCACCATAGGGTTTTCAGTGCTTAGCCAAATGTTGGGCATATAAAATGGTCTTTAAAATATTTATGCATAAAAATACTACTGAGTTGAACATCAAAGAATTATTATAAAGAGCTCAGTTACTTACAAAGTTGGTAAAAATTGGATCATCAGTATTAAAAGCATATATCTTGAATATGCAATAACTTAAACTCTGAATTAATGAGTTTATTTATTGTCTTCATCCACGGTTAAGTATGGTCTGATTCCAGCATTTTTTCCCTATGTACATCGCATGTTCATTGCCTAATTTATCTACTGTTTTTTTTTTAATCATGGAGATTGGCTTGTTTTCAGATCATTATTATATTTTCCGTTGAGCTTTTGTAAATTCTATTTTTTGGAGGATTGTATTGGTACATTGTAGAAATAACATTAGTTGTTGTATATTTTTCAGCTGTAGTGAAGGATTATTACAGAATCTCATTCACCTTTAAACATTAGTGTGCTTTAGTCACCAAGATTTACCTCCTTTCATTTGTCATTCCACAAACTTTTAGAATCCCACCTAAAATTTTAAAAAAGTGTCTATAATTTGAGAGGCTAGTTTGTGCCAAAGAGCTGGGGACTCTGTATAATTATCTTTAATCCTCACAACATTTCTGCAAAATGGTTATTTTTGTATCTATATTACTTTGCATATAAAGAAACTGAGGTTCATAGACAATGAGTATATTTCCCAAGACCCCCTAGCTACTAAGTGATAGAACTGGAACCCTTGTTTGTTACCTGAGTCTAGAGTCTCTTAATAACTACTGTGTTCCATTTTTGATCCAGGTAGTGATTTTTGGCTATTTCTCCTAAGTAGTTCTTTATGCCTTAACTTGAACATCTCTGTGGATTGGTCATTCCTCGTCTTGGATTGATTTTTTCCTATAATAGGAACACTGGCAGGGTCTTGTTATTTCTATAGAGAAGTGACTTCTACTAGGGATTTGCAACTGAACATTTTGACTTGCTTAAATTTCTAACTTGCCCAGCTGCCTTTCTTTTTGGGCCAGGCCAGGCCAGGTAACTTCATGATACTCCTATTTTATATATATATGAAATATGTAAATCATCTATAAATTTACTCTCTCTCTCTCTCTCTGTCTCTCACTGTCTCACTCACTCTCTCTACATATATATATATATATACACACACAGTAGTTTGGGTTTTAATCATGTGGTGGCTAACACCAGAAATTAAAGAGAGAGAGATAAAGAGACAGAGAGATGGAGAAAGAGAGAGAGGGAGAGAGAGAGAGAATGAAAGAGAGAGAGATTTGATATAATGAGGCAAGTACTTTAAATATAAAGGATCTTGCATTAATCAAACCGTCTTATTCCCAAATATATTATAAAAGAGAAAAAATTCTTCGTACATTTATTTTGGGTTTTGATAATCTGAAATATTACAAATGTTTGTGGTAATTAATAAAAAGTAGAGCCACCAATATAACAGGGACATTTAAGTATTAGCTTTCAAGTAACTGTAATGCCGCGTTCCATCTTGAAGTCTTCTAATACTTCACCATCCTGGAGAGCCCTTCACTAGATGGAGAATCCAAGGGATTGATTACAAATGGTTTGCATAGTTTACATTGTGGTAATCTCTTTGGAGACTCAAAGAGGATATATGTGAGTACAATATACAATTCCACAGAAATTTCTCTGAATTTTATACTATTAACTTTATATTTAATTACTATCTACTCTTTGTTAAGTGCACTTGCATGCAGAGAGCTCCAAAGCAAATCTTAGATAGCTCCAAAAAGTGTTCATAAAAGTGATCACCAATAATGATGATCCTCTTGAATCTTCTCACTCTTTATCATTCTTTGCAAAGTAAAATGTACATAGCAATTGCTTATTTGTCTTTTCTACTTAGTAGTGGACTATTTAATCCCACTAGAGTGAAGCTGGTGTTAGAAGGACACACAAAGGCTCTACTTACTACCTGTGGGACATTTGATCTTGCAATGTATGGGACATTTGATCTTGCAATGTATCAGTTTCCTTATGCATAAAATGGGGACAGAAATATTAATATACTCACAGGTATAGTAGGCAGTATAATAGAGTGGGTAAGCTTAGACTTTTCAGTTAGGAAGATAAAATTCTTCATTCTTTCTAAGTGTGGGAACTTGGCAAATTAATTAATCCATTAGAGCCTCAATTACCTTATTTAAGAAAATGCAGTTAATAAAAATTTTCCCATATCATCATTGTAGAGTGCTTGACAAAGTGCCTGGCTATAAAAATAACATCTAAATAAGTGGTATTTGTTATTATTTATAGTAATAATGTTTGTGACAGGTTTTTGTTTTTTAATTTTATTTATTTATTTTATTTATGGCTGTGTTGGGTCTTCGTTTCTGTGCGAGGGCTTTCTCTAGTTGTGGCAAGCGGGGGCCACTCTTCATAGCGGTGCGCGGGCCTCTCACTATCGCGGCCTCACTTGTTGCGGAGCACAGGCTCCAGACACGCAGGCTCAGTAATTGGGGCTCACGGGCCCAGTTGCTCCGCGGCATGTGGGATTTTCCCAGACCAGGGCTCGAACCCGTGTCCCCTGCATTGGCAGGCAGATTCTCAACCACTGTGCCACCAGGGAAGCCCCTGTGACAGGTCTTTATGAAGAGTAACATTTTACACAAATTTATGATATGTTAATCTTAATTTTAGTAATTAAAATTAGATAATTTAGTTTATCAAAATTTTTAGGACTTCAAACTTGTATGCAAAAAAGGAGCTATAAGTCTGGTGAGCTATTTTAGAATTACAGTCCACTATGTGATTAATATAATGGTATTTCTGGATGAAGAAATGTTTCCAGATTTTTAGCCAACACAAAGAAGAAGAATTTTCTTGAAAATTTGGAAATGCACAAATTGGGGTGCACAGGTAAAGACTGTCTTATTGCATTTTGATTCTAATAGTATATGTCATCTCAAGAATAATAATTACTTCAAAAGTTGTTTTGCAGATAATGAGATAAGATATGCAAATATCCAGCATTTTCTTGCCATGTAGTAACTGCTCAATATGTGGATGTTGCTTTTCCCTAAAGTGTAAATTGCTTCATGTGAAGGATTATGATTTTTGCTCTCTGCTTCTCAAAAATAGTGCCTTGTACAGAGTAGATACTTAATACAGGTTACCCAATAGTTGCAGTTCATTCACTACTAAAGGGATTGCAGTTGTTCATGCAGGATAATTCATTTCTTTATTGCTTTATTTATTCAGTCAGGTTTTACTAGTATCTACTGTGCGACAGGCTCCAAGCTAAATGCTAGAGACTTTAAAATGAGTACGACAAAAGAGTTCCCATCTTCAAAAAAATCATAGCCTAGTGGGAGAGGTCACATCTACACAAATAATTGTAGTACATTTTAAGTATTTAGGTATGGCTTTAACAAAATATCAATGTGGATACATAGAGGGAATAATATTAGAACCATAAAAATCAAAATGGCACTGTTTTCCAACGTATCAGACATTTTTAGGAATGGGAAGTTTTCTTATCCCAATTAGCTTACATTTCATTAATATCATAAAATAAAATACCCAGATTACTTAAATATATTTTTGGACAAAAAGAATAGTACTCTGTTAGTGACTTCTATTGGCAACATTCACAACGGTGAGTAAAAGAAATCCGCAGAAATCTCTGTGTCCTTAGCTTTAACACTGCATGTTGCAGATGACTCTCTTGGGGCTAAAATCATTTGTTGGTTTTTTATGGAGCTGCTGTTGTTTGCTACCATACGTTATATGAACTACAACTTTTTGGCCCTTTTGCCCTTAGCAGAATGGAAGATGCTGGCTAGTTTTGAGTTATCTTCCTCATATACAAATTCTATTTTTTTCCACAGGCATTTTGATAGATATTCTTTTTAAATAATTCAGACATACTATTTATATTCTTTTCAAGATGTTGTAGAGTTGTGATGAAGACAATGCCACAGTCCCTTTTTTGAAATATTCTCTTGCTTACTGTTTCGAGACAAATGAGCATTTTCTTAAGAGAGATGGCTTTCTTCGCTTGTAATTTTTAATTTTAAAAATGTATTATTTATTTGTAATTTTTATATTGAATATTTTAAGTAATTGATTCACACTATTTTTACAAAATCAAAGTACTTAAAGTTGTCCCCTGCCCCAACATTTCCATCCCTCAAATCCTGTTTCTGGGGCAAATTCTATTAACTCTTTTATTAGTTTCTTCCAGAAACTTCCTCTGTATCTCTAAATAAAATGCTTATCTTCCTTATTCTTGACATAGGTTTTAAGATTATCTTATGAATTCCACTTACAATAGTTGAAGATGAAACTAGCTGCACCACTTGCACATTTTGTAGTAGATTTATTGTACTGCTGGACCCAATTTTTACACCTTGCTTGTTCACACCCTTTGGAAGTATCTTCTCATACTGATTCTGAGCTTGGCCATAAAGTTTTTACACTAGGACTTTAGCAAAATTGATGCAAAGGGAGGTTGAAATAGCACTAGTCCATTTATACTTCCTTTCTTGGATTCCTGCCAATGCCATGAGACTGAGCCCTGTCTAGCCTGCTATAGGATGAGAGGCTTTGTGGATCAAAACAAGTAGTCTTAGATCCAACCATTCTTGACCTTCCAGCTCTTACCTGACTGAAGATGCTTGAGCAAATCCAGAATCACTCAATCAACCTGTGGACTCATAAGGTGTTTTTAAGTTTAACAATTAAGCTTCAGAGTAAAATACATTCTTTTGCAGACGTAGAGAACGGACTTGAGGACACGGTGGGGAGGGAGCGGAAGCTGGGACGAGGTGAGACAGTGGCATTGACATATATACACTACCAAATGTAAAGTGGGTGCCTAGTGGGAAGCTGCTGCATAGCATGGGGAGATCAGCTCGATGCTTTGTTGACGACCTAGAGGGGTGGGATAGGAAGGGTAGAAGGGAGGCTCAAGATGGAGAGGATATGGGGATATATGTATACATATAGCTGATTCACTTTGTCATACAGCAGAAACTAACACAACATTGTAAAGCAATTATACTCCAATAAAGATGTAAGAAAACAAAAAACAAAACAAAAAAACACATTCTTTACTTTCAATTTTATTTTTGTAAATTTATTAATTTTTTAATTTATTTTTGGCTGTGCTGGGTCTTCGTTGCTGCCTGCGGGCCTTCTCTAGCTGCAGAGAGCGGGGGCTACTCTTCGTTGCGGTGCGTGGGCTTCTCATTGCCATGGCTTCTCCTGTTGCCGAGCACGGGCTCTAGGTGCATGGGCTTCAGTAGTTGTGGCACGCAGGCTCAGTAGTTGTGGCTCACACGCTCTAGAGCGCATGCTCAGTAGTTGTGGTGTATGGGCTTAGTTGCTAGGTGGCATGTGGGATCTTCCTGGACCAGGGATCAAACCCATGTTCCCTGAATTGGCAGGCAGATTCTCAACCAGTGCCCCACCAGGGAAGTCCCTACTTTAACTTTTAAAATATAATTTTATCATATTATTCTATCTAGCCCCTTCCTTTCTCCCCATCTTTTGTTTTGTTTTGAGCCCTCTTATATCATGCTTTAATCTGAAATTGTTGTTTTCTAGATGTGATTCATCCTGGAACTTCTAGTTGCCACTCTTCTAGGTTGAATATTCAGCCATTACCTGGAATCTATGACTTTTTCTTTTCTTGGTTAACTCCTTTATGTTGGAGGGCATATTTTCCAATTTCATCCAAGAAAGTGTGCATGTGATGTATATATTCTGAGTGCTTATAAATCTGAAATTATCTTTATTCTATAGTCAACTCATTAGATATTTTGTTTTCCTAAGTGGAAAATTATTTCTCCTGAAAAATTTGAGAGTATTTATCCTAGGTCTTTTAGCATGCATGCCACTATTTAAGAGTCCAAGTCTTAGTGTCATTCCTTTGTGTATGACCTGCACTCTGCACTCTACAAGCGTTAAGGACCTTTTCTTCTGAATTTCT
This sequence comes from Balaenoptera physalus, assembly GCF_965194825.1. Classification (NCBI taxonomy): domain Eukaryota; kingdom Metazoa; phylum Chordata; class Mammalia; order Artiodactyla; family Balaenopteridae; genus Balaenoptera; species Balaenoptera physalus. The sequence goes on along the minus strand of NC_138889.1, from coordinate 46,263,272 downwards.
TCATTGTTCCAAGAAATAACAAAGTGAGTTTGTTTAGAATGATGTCTAGAAAACTAGATCTATCCATTGGGAAAAGTAGAACTGGATTGATATTAACACTATAGATTCATGGTAGAATCTAGTTGAATAGAAGACCTGAATGAGAAAGGTAAAAATATAAAGTTAATAAATGAAAATATAGGAAAATGCTTTTGTGATCTATGGGTTGGGAAGAACTTTAAACAATTTTAAAAGCATAAACTTTTAGATCAAAAAGTTGAATTTAATTCCATCAAAATAAGATTTTTTTTGTTCACTGAAGGGTATCATAGACAAAGTTAAGACATGACAAACATGGATACAAGACTTGCAATGATTAAAAATGAAAGGAAATCAGAATGCCAAATATTTAAGAAGTTACGCATTCAACAAAAAAAAATCAGTAATCTCATTAGGAGAATGGGTGAATGATATGGAACAGAAAATTTAATAAGAAACCCCCAAACCTAATAAGCTGATAAAGAGATGACAAAAAATTATTAGTAATCAGGGAAACTGGATTTTAAAACTGCAATATGATATCACTTACAGCTACGGTATTAGACCAGAAAAATTAAAAAGCTGAATAACGCCAAATGCTGGTGAGGTTTTGGGAATACAGGAACTTTCATTCTCTGCTAGTGGAAGTTTAGACTGGTGTAGCCATTCTGGAAGGAGTCAAGATAAGCACACCAATACTATTTGATCCAAGGGTAGTCCTTAGAATAGCAGTAATTCTAACATACTGGTAAGGGGGCACGAATAAACACTCTCCTAGAAGAATTATTTGTATTGATTGAGAGATGGAGGCAAGGTGGATGTCCATAAGTGGGGGAGGATAAGTAAAATACAGCAATTGCACAACATGGAATAGTATGCAGAATTTAGAAACAATATGTTAAATGTACACATTGCTACTTGTGTGGAGCTTAAAAATGATAGCCTTTGGAGTGAAAAAAAGAAATAGAATTAAATATATAACAAAATAACATATTTTATAAATCTATCTATCTATCATCTATCATCATCATCATCTATCTTTTCTTTATCTCTTGCTTGTATGCAGCTTATGCCTCAGGACTCCTCTAAGGAAACTGATGCCTGCAATTACCAAACCCCTTAGAGTTACTTAATGACAGAACATGCTTTGAATTGCTTCTCTTTCTTCATGTATTTTAGGTGGTTAGTTTGGAATTTTTAAAAGACACACAAAAACAATTTTACTTTTTTTTTATGCTTCGTAAAAATCACAGTTTATATTTAAGCTTGTAATATACCATAACCTAAAACCATAAAAATTTCAATAAAAATTTAATGAGAATTTATCATATTCTAAGCAGTATGACATGCTCTAAGAATATAACAATAAATAAGACACATTACCTTTGGCTTCCTGAAAGTTACGTGATAAATTAGTGTTTGGGGGAGTTGGGGGGGGTGCGGTACATGAGAACTTATTTATTCATAGCGTCATTTAACACAGCGGTTCCCAACCTTTCTGGCACCAGGGACCGGTTTTGAGGAAGACAATTTTTCCACGGAGCTGGCAGGGGGATGGTTCAGGTGGTAATGCAAGCGATGGGGAACAATGGGGAGTGGCAGATGATGCTTTGCTCGCTCGCCCCCCCGCTGCTCACCTCCTGCTTTGCAGCCTGGTTCCTAACAGGTCGTGGATCAGTAATGGTCCGCAGCTGGAGGGCTGGGGACCCCTGATTTAACAAATATTTTTTCAGCTTTATTGAAATATAATTGACAAATAAAATTGTAAGATACTTAAGGCATACAAAGTGATGATTTAATATATGTATACATTGTGAAAGGATTCTCCCATCAAGTTAATAAACACATCCATCACTCACATATTCAAATTTTTTTAATTGCTGAATAAATTTATGTTCTAATCTCTTAGCAATTTTCAATTGTACATTAATGTGTTATCAACTGTAGTCACCATGTTATACATTAGATCCACTGGCAACTTTTTAAATCTGTTTCTCAGTTTGACTTTTTTTTTTTTTTTTTAGATTTCACATTTAATTGATACCATGCAGGATATTTCTTTCTCTGTTTTAGGTAATGCCCTCCAGGTCCATCCATGCTGTTGCAAATGACAGTATTTTCTTCTTTTTAAAGGCTGAATAATAGTCCATTGAATGTATCTACCACATTTTCTTGATCCATTCACTCATTGATAGATACTTTGGTTGTTTCCATGCCTTAGCTATTGTGAATAATGCTGCAAGGAACATGAGAGTACAGATATCTCTTTGAGATGATGGTTTCCTTTTATTTTGAATATATACACAGAAGTGGGATTGCTGGGTCCTATGGTAGTTCTATTTTTAATTTCTGGAGGAACCTCCATACTGTTCTCAATAGTGGCTGTACCAGTCTACATTCCTACCAATAGTGTACAAGATTTCCCTTTTGTCCACATCCTCACCAGCATTTGTTATCTCTTATCTATGATAATAGCTGTTCTAACAGGTGTGAGGTGATTTCTTATTGTGGTTTTGATTTGTATTTCTCTGATGATTAGTGATGTTGAGCACCTTTTCACGTAACTGTGGGTCTATCTTCTTAGGAGAAATGTCTATGTAGTTCCTTTGCTCATTTTTTAATTGGATTATTTGTTTTTTTGCTATTGAGCTATATAAGCTCCTTGTATATTTTGGATATTAATCCTTATTGGTTATGTGATTTGCAAACATTTTCTCTCATTCCATAGGTTGCCTTTTCATTTGGTTGATGATTTCCTTTCATGATCAGGAGTATTTTAGTTTAATGTGGTCCCACATGCTTGTTTTTATTTTTGTTGCTTTCGCTTTGGGTGTCAAATCCAAAACAGTGTTGCCAAGAAGAATGTCAAAGAGCTTATGCCTTATATTTTCTTCTAAGAGTTTTACAGTTTCAGGTTAAGTTCAAGTCTTTAAACCACTTTCAGTTGTATTTTTGTATTTGAGTTGATGATGTCAGATCCACATCTTTTGGATGTGGCTGTCCATCTCATGTAGGAGGTAAACTTTGTCAATCAGCCTGGCCTGAGCTCTTGGTTATATCTCAAAGTTCTGTGATTGTCCAAGTCACCTTCTTTGTTCTTAGTGGTTCCCAGTAGTTGAGGGTATGCCAAGACTGAGCTGTGTCTCAAAGGTTAGGATCACATTCAGTACTTAGATGAAGAGTGATAGTAAGCCAGGCCCTCAGGAAGCAGCTATTAAAGTATCCATGGCAAGCTTCCGAAGCTTCTGACAGATGTCAGGGGCTAATTGTGGGTTGCAAATACAATGCATCCCTCAAAGTGTTTGGGTCTACGTTCATGTACTTTCTAAGGGCATCTACCAATAGGGCCGGAAATAGGACTGGATTTTCATCTTGGCCTTGGATGATCTCTTTAACCTTATCATAGTTAATAGGTTTAATTACGCATCGTTTCATCCCTTCTGTGAGGCCAAGGATCATGTGTTCCCTCTAGTGATAGTCCCAATAGGGATCCATTAGAGGCACTGCTGTCATGCCCACGGGGTACGGATGAGGTTGGGCAATGTGTAATCCATCAGCATATGTTTGGGCCTGTGCCCAAATACAGGTCTTTTTCTCAAGACCTGGTGCAGCAGTGGGAAAGGACAATATTTAGATCCTTCCAGGTAAGGTCCAAGGAAAGAGTCAGTCCCTGGAGTTCTTTGGTGAACCGGCTAGGGTCCCCTGAGAATCTGCCTAAGCAAGTGCGGCACTGATTGAGGTTAGACAAAGAAAAAGGGGTGTGGACTCTGGTAATTCCCTGAGGTCCACCTACTACCTGAAGGGGGCAAAGAAGCTCTGGCTGCACTTCTGGTACGGAAATGTAAAGAGGCATATAGGGTGGGGGAGGGGCTGAAGATGGTGAAAGAGTTTGGGGGCTTGGGTCTTCTGTTTGGGGCGTGTGTTGCTCCAGGGATGCCACTGAAGAGGGCTTTTGTACAGCCTGAATGGGCCCCAGCCAGCTAGGCTCCCTAACATAGGACTTGCATAGCTCCAGGTTCTCTCTTAGGGCCATAAAAACCTAAACCTAAGGAACTTCTGTCCATTTCCCCTGCCTTTTGCAAAAGATGTCTAACTATAGGATGGTATTATAGTTGAGGCTTTCATTTTCTGGCCAGGCCTCATTGTCCTCAAATTTATATGGGAGCCTAGCTGTGTTACAAAAGAAAATGAGCTTTTTTTGGTTTTGTTTTGTTTTAAAGAATGTAGAGAAAACTTGTCCCAGTGACTCAGAATGCACCTGAGGGTGAGCCCTTGGGGACGGAGGAGGTGTTTCCCATCGTTCCTTCAGGGAGAGGGTGCTTCTGTACCAGAGAGAAGCACTAGCGTTAGGAGGTCCCATGGGGGCGCTCTAATACAGGACTGGTTCCCGTTACTCCATCCGCCTAGTCCTGTCGACCTTAGCCACAGTGGGGGTTAGCTACTCAGCCATGTGGTGGTCCTGCTAGCCCCCGTGTCCTGGGGCCTGTGTCCTATCCTGGGCATCCATGGTACCCTGGATGAGTGACCTTCCTGAAGACTTCTCTGTAGACTTTATGGCCAATGATTAATCCCTGTGTTCTAGGGTATGTTCCCCTGGAATGGACATCCTTATAGGTCTAGGACCTATTTAGGTCCTAGCTTTTTTTTTTTTTTTTTTTTTTCTAAAATGGTGGTAAATTTCTGAAAACAGGCACTGGCCATTAAGGGAGGTGGTTTATGAAAAAGCCTCTCTTTTCCCTTCCCTTTTGTGGGTAATACCCCGGCCTAAGTGCCAGCCTCCCCCTCCATCCCTTCCCATACTTGCTCTGTCCAGCCAGTGGCAGGCCGGGAGCAAGGGGGATATGGCCGCTGGAGGTGGAGGCACCATGTCTGCATTTAGGGGGACAGAGGGCGGGTCCAGTGGCCCTGCAAGGACACTACCAATAGAGCGACCCGGGGGTGGTGAGGAGGTAAGAACAGCGAACTCGGGTCACTGCATGGGCACGTATCCTGGGCTGTGGCCATGTGCACAGCCAAGCCAGCGCAAGCCGCTCCCAGCGTGAGCCACCCCGCACCAACAGGGCGAGGCGGGGGGTTGGGCAGGGATGGACCACGGCAGACCACGGAGGGGGTCAGCGGGAACACCAGGCAGAGAAGAATGGCGGCCAGGACATGGTCCCACCATCATGGGTCCCAGCCGTGGGGGAATGGGCCATCCCCCTTCCCAGCTTCTGGAGGTGTGCGCACAGACCACCCATGATGCCAGGGAACTCCCGAAGGAGCTCAGCCGCTGCAACCACGGATCGAGGTCTAAGTGAGGCTGCACTTTATATTTTCACACACTTGTACCGGATGACACTTAATTACATGGTGGATAAGGCAAACCCAGAGGGCAAAGGTCCTACGCTTCAGGTCCCTAGCTGCCTGTGAGGATGGTGGGAAACTCTTCTTGACACACCCTGCACATATGTAACAGTGAGAAGTGGAAGACCTAGCAGCAAGGTTGGAAAATGCCTGGCAGATTTCTTTTTGCCCACATTTTCAGCAGAGTAAGGCACAAAATAAGAGTGGAAAGTAAGAGTGAGGTAGGGATGCAGAGACAAGGATAGCCAGGCATAGGTGGACTAATAATAAGCCTATAAGTGTAGCCGCTGGGAGAGGGCAGTGTTACGCTTTTAACTGTGTGCCTAAGAACCTTGTGTGGAAATTGCCTTGAGGTGGGTGGACAGACCTATTGTCTCTAGTCGTTTCCATGACCCACTCATCCTCTTAAGGGAGATTTCTCCTGGCAAGTACCCCAGTGGCTTTTAAATGCTTGACCTGTGCCCACATCTTTGCAGCAATAGGTCCAAAAATGGGACAGACAATAAGAAAGAGAGAGAGGGAGAGAGAGAGAGAGAGAGAGAGGAAATGGCAGGAAGTAAGGAGGCAGTGCCTCTCAAGCACAAGGGAAGCGAGAGGCTGAGGCTTACTGAATTCTCCTGGCTGGTTTCCCAAAGATGTTCCTGGAGGGTAGGTTCTTGTCTCTCATTGCAGAAAGAATTCAGAGATGAAACAGGGAGGTCAAGAAAGTAAAGTGAGGATTTATTCAAGCAATAGTATGCTCTAAAAGGAAGAGGGGGCAAGCCCAGGTGAGTAGCTGCCCTAAGTTTCTTTGGCAAACTGGTTATGTGGAGACTAGAAATGAAGGGGCAGAATATTCACTGGGAAGGGAGGGGTTTGGGGGTCATATTCCCTGATTTTCATCCCAGCTCCACCTCCCCAGGGGAGGAGGGATTTATGTCCTTATTTAGTCTTGCTCAGAAGTATCATGGTGTCAGTGCATGATGGGTACTTCTTATCTGCAAGGCCAATTTTATTATAATGAGCACAACTCTGCCTCCAGGACACTTTCATCTCCAAATGTGTGGTTTCCTATCAGTCTGGAGGCTCTTGATTTTCTTTGTCTGCCCAGGACCCCTCCTATTTACGAGATGCATGGTTTCCTGCCATCTGGCCCATGCCCCCTTTTTCTGTTCATATCTAGCTACCTGCCTGCTTTAACATTAAGAACTGCTTCTTTGATTGCTGTGGTCCTGTGGGACTCATGAATGGAAGCCCCATTGGCTATCAGAGCTGGGTGTTCTGGGGACCTGTCCCTTGGGCAGCATCTGCACGCCTGGGGCACAAATTGTATGTATGAGCTCCTTCCAGGAAGATACTGGCAACTTGCAGGAGGCTACAGAGAGATGGCAGGGGAGGTGTCTGTGGGTTTCCTTGTCTCCAAGAGTATTGCAGGATGCCCTTAGATATGTGCTGAGAAGCTTGACCCTCAGGCAACAGTTTTCAAAGTAAACAAATGGACCCCTTTCAAGGGAAGACTGGGAGATGGGCGATTTTGCCTGCTCCCTCTGCACTGAGTCCCAGCAGGATAGTCATAGAGAGTGCTTGCATGCCTGTTAACAACTGCCTTTTCATTTGCTACAGTCTTGTGGGTCTCCTGGAAGCAAGCCTCATTGGCTTTTAGAGCTAGATGTTTTAGGGGCCCATCTCTTGAGTGGGAGGCTTAAAAGTTGTGTCGCTAAATGTGGGACCCAAACCCTTTGATGCTCAGGGAGAAACTGGTAGTTGGGAATTCTTTCTTGATTGTATGGTGCTGTTCTGGGGGTGGGATTTAGGTCAGACTGTGTCTCAGCCTTTCCTGCCCTTTCTGATGTGGGTATTTTCTCACTCACGTGATATGTAGAAGTCACTCACTCAGTTTCTGGACTTATTGCAGAAGCAATTGCTCCATGTGTACCCTGGGTGCATCTGTAGGAGGAGGGGAATTCAGGACCCTGCTATGTCACCATCTTTGTCAACTTCTTGACACTTTTACCCTTAGAAAGAAAGAAAATAAATCAGGAATAATAATATGGTTGACTCTTGGACAACACAGGCTTGAACTGCACGGGTCCACTTATACTGGAATTTTAAAAATAAATACGTACCACGGTACTCCGCAGTCTGCAGTTGGGTGAATCCGTGGATGTGGAACCTTGGATGTGGAAGGCCCACTGTAAAGTTTATATGTGGATTTTCATCTGCATGGGGGTTGGCCCCCTGCCCGCTGCATTGTTCAAGGGTCAACTGTACTTCTCATTATTTAGTACACACACCAGTCTATTTGGCACTATCTCCATTGTACTTGGGTACTGTATTTTATGACTGAAACAAAGAATGACAGTGCTGTATAATAAAACATAAGAGGGAAATGCAATTTTACCCGTCTTTTGTTAGGCAATCACTATGACGTAGCTTGAATTTAATTTATATAAATTTTTTCCTACACATGCACCTACAAACACAAGTGATAAGATCTCCGCAAAGAATAAAACTGTTAGTTTCTTTAGTAATAGTCATACAATTGATCTATTCCATTTAATTCATTTTTGTGCCTTCAATGCTTACTTTATATTAGAAATTTAATCATTAGAAATAATTTCTAGGATGTAAGAAAATTCAAAAAAGAAGGGAGAACTGATTAGTCATTTTCCTACCACCCAGACACAAACAGAGGTAATATTTGTGTGTTTCCTTCCAATATTTGTTTCACTCAGCATTGGTTTTGAAAAAAACTCCCTTGTAATTTATTTCTATTTTGTTCCCATAAACACTTGTGCAAAACTGGCTTCCTTGGGACCTCTTTAACCTCAAGAAAATCTCTACAGGATAAGAATAGAGAAGGTGATATTGTGAGTCAGATTTCTTTTATCTGATTTTTATTTTGAAATGAAGTAAGACTTCCTTGTAATATCTCACATATTAAACAACTTTTTAAGCAAGTTAGACTGTTTAGAAGGTTTTTCATAATACCTATGCTAGAAATTTTGACAATAACTCCTCATTTAGGTAGTTCTTTCAGAAAAATTAATAAAGTAGAGTAATTTAGGAGTTAGGGAGTTTAGTGAGCACAACACAGAGATTGAAATTAGGTTTTTAATGCAATGACTGGCAGTAAATTCCATAAAATTCAATGAAATACTTATTGAATGTTGGAAGAAAGAAAATTCTGTAACGAAGGAGGAGACAGTATTTATCAAGGCACTCTGTAGGGTTATGGCATTTTACTTCAGTAGCCAGGGAAGTGGATTTGGGCATAAGTTCATCAGCTAACTCCTTCTTTTGCCAGAAAAAACGACCTTCATGGGATATATTTCACTAGGAGGCCCCGCTCACAAATAGTAACAGGACTTAACAGCTATCCTTATTCCCTTCTAAAAATATCTTGAGAGAACTTACCCTAAGATACACACAATGATCTAAATTAGATCTATGGTTGCCTGATCCCTAATAAGTCACACTCATTGTAGGGAGCATGGCCTAAACAGTTGCACAGAGCTTCCTGTTTAACTGCTTAACACTTTATTTAGTGCTCAGCTGTTTTCCATCCTGAAATTCTTAATAATTTTTGAACAAGGGGTCCACCATTTTTATGCTGCACTTGCCCATGCAGATTATGTAGCTTGTCCTATATACCATTTAGTTTTATAGTATCTCTCCAGATGGAAATCAGTAACTGCTCTCCTGAACTGCTGAAAATCATTAAGAAAATAAAAATCTTGTAAGGTTGGTAGTGTATTGCTTAGTTTCACTCTGGGTTAGTGTCAAAGAAATGTAATGACATCATGTTCTCGTGTGCTCCGTAAAAAATGGAGTCCTCTTTTTTTTCTCTTTCTTTTCTCACCTCGCAAATTATTTCTATATTTTACTTGCATTGCTTAAAGTACATAAATCCCATTTCATGACATTGTGTTTTCATTTGTGTAAAATGTTTCTCATACTAAAGATATTTTATTGTTATTGAATATTGGAAAATAAAAAGACTATGCATATTGAGAATTAGATAGCCTAAGTATATTTTGCTTAATTCCCAAATGAAATGACAGATTTTCAAGTGTGTAATATTTGAATCAATTTTATAATAGTCCAGGGCTCTCTGTAGGCCCATTGTAGTCCTCTTATTTATAACGTTTCTCATTTGCACAGCTTCTGTATATTTTGAAACAATGATGGTAGCTTAATCATATTAAGAAACAATTATAGCAACACTATCTTTAATTTCTAATTTTGATTTGACTATAACATAGAGATCACACATTTTACTAAACAATCCTCACAGAGTACATATTTATACTGTGTCATAAATTAACTTTAACAGGCCAGATGAAGCTCCAATTTCTGTCCTTACAAGTAATGCCAAGAATGTCAATTATGCTCATGTGTTTCTGATTTTCTGGTTGAAGTTTTTTTTTTTTTTAAGGTGAAAGTCAAAATTTTATTTTATTATTTTTTTGACGTTTTTATTGGAATATAATTGCTTTACAATGGTGTGTTAGTTTCTGCTTTATAAAGAAGTGAATCAGTTATACATATACGTATATCCCCATATCTCCTCCCTCTTGAGTCTCCCTCCCACCCTCCCTATCCCACCCCTCTAGGTGGTCACAAACCACAGAGCTGATCTCCCTGTGCTATGTAGCTGCTTTCCGCTGGCTATCTATTTTACATTTGGTAGTGTATATATGTCCATATATACACTACCACTCACTCACTTTGTCCCAGCTTACACTTCCCCCTCCCCGTGTCCTCAAATCCATTCTCTAGTAGGTCTGCATCTTTATTCCCATCTTGCCCCTAGGTTCTTCGTGACCATCTTTTTTTTTTTTTTTTTTAGATTCCATATATATGTGTTAGCATACGATGTTTGTTTTTCTGTTTCTGACTTACTTCACTCTGTTTGACAAACTCTAGGTGCATCCACCTCAGTACAAATAACTCAATTTCGTTTCTTTTTATGGCTGAGTAATATTCCATTGTATATATGTGCCACATCTTCTTTATCCATTCATCTGTCAATGGACACTTGGTTGCTTCCATGTCCTGGCTACTGTAAAAAGAGCTGCAATGAATATTGTGGTACATGACTCTTTTTGAATTATGGTTTTCTCAGGGTATATGCCCAGTAGTGGGATTGCTGGGTCATATGGTAGTTCTATTTTTAGTTTTTTAAGGAACCTCCATACTGTCCTCCATAGTGACTGTATCAATTTACATTCCCACCAACAGTGCAAGAGGGTTCCCTTTTCTCCACACCCCCTCCAGCATTTATTGTTTTTAGATATTTTGATGAGGGCCATTCTGACCAGTGTGAGATGATATCTCATTGTAGTTTTGATTTGCATTTCTCTAATGATTAATGATGATGAGCATTCTTTCATGTGTTTGTTGACAATCTGTATATCTTCTTTGGAGAAATGTCTATTTAGGTCTTCTGCCCATTTTTGGATTGGGTTGTTTTTTTTGATATTGAGCTGCATGAGCTGCTTCTAAATTTTGGAGATTAATCCTTTGTCAGTTGCTTCATTTGCAAATATTTTCTCCCATTCTGAAGATTGTCTTTTCGTCTTGTTTATGGTTTCTTTTGCTATGCAAAAACTTCTAAGTTTCATTAGGTCCTATTTGTTTATTTTTGTTTTTATTTCCATTTCTCTAGGAACTGGGTCAAAAAGGATCTTGCTGTGATTTATGTCATAGAGTGTTCTGCCTATGTTTTCCTCTAAGACTTTGATAGTGTCTGGCCTTACATTTAGGTCTTTAATCTATTTTGAGTTTATTTTTGTGTATGGTGTTAAGGAGTGTTCTAATTTCATTCTTTTACATGTAGCTCTCCAGTTTTCCCAGCACCACTTATTGAAGAGGCTGTCTTTTCTCCACTGTATATTCTTGCCTCCCTTATCAAAGATAAGGTGACCATATGTGCGTGGGTTTATCTCTGGGCTTCCTATCCTGTTCCGTGGATCTATATTTCTGTTTTTGTGCCAGTACCATACTGTCTTGATTACTGTAGCTTTGTAGTATAGCCTGAAGTCCGAGAGCTTGATTCCTCCAGCTCCGTTTTTCTTTCTCAAGATTGCTTCGGCTATTCAGGTTCTTTTGTGTTTCCATACAAATTGTGAACTTTTTTATTCTATTTCTGTGAAAAATGCCATTGGTAGTTTGATAGGGATTGCATTGAATCTGTAGATTGCTTTGGGTAGTAGAGTCATTTTCACAATGTTGATTCTTCCAATCCAAGAACATGGTATATCTCTCCATCTATTTGTATCATCTTTAATTTCTTTCATCAGTGTCTTATAATTTTCTGCATACAGTTCTTTTGTCTCCTTAGGTAGGTTTATTCCTAGATATTTTATTCTTTTTGTTGCAATGGTAAACGAGAGGGTGTTCTTACTTTCACTTTCAGATTATTCATCATTAGTGTATAGGAATGCAAGAGATTTCTGTGCATTAATTTTGTATCCTCCAACTTTACCAAATTCATTGATTAGCTCTAGTCATGTTCTGGTAGCATCTTTAGGATTCTCTACGTATAGTATCATGTCATCAACAAACAGCGACAGCTGTACTTCTTCTTTTCTGATTTGAATTCCTTTTATTTCTTTTTCTTCTCTGATTGCTGTGGCTAAAACTTCCACAACTATGTTGAATAATAGTGGTGAGAGTGGGCAGCCTTGTCTTGTTCCTGATCTTAGTGGAAATGGTTTCAGTTTTTCACCATTCAGGACGATGTTGGCTGTGGGTTTGTCATATATGGCCTTTATTATGTTGAGGTAAGTTCCCTCTATGCCTACTTTCTGCAGGGCTTTTATCATAATGGGTGTTGAATTTTGTCAAAAGCTTTCTCTGCATCGATTGAGATGATCATATGGTTTTTCTCCATCACTTTGTTAATATAGTGTATCACATTGATTGATTTGCGTATATTGAAGAATCCTTGCATTCCTGGGATAAACCCCACTTGATCATGGTGTATGATCCTTTTAATGTGCTGTTGGATTCTGTTTGCTAGTATTTTGCTGAGGATTTTTGCATCTATGTTCATCAGTGTTATTGGCCTGTAGTTTTCTTTTTTTGTGACATCTTTGTCTGGTTTTGGTATCAGGGTGATGGTGGCCTCATAGAATGAGTTTGGGCATGTTCCTCCCTCTGCTATATTTTGGAAGAGTTTGAGAAGGATAGGTGTTAGCTCTTCTCTAAATGTTTGATAGAATTCGCCTGTGAAGCCATCTGGTCCTGGGCTTTTGTTTGTTGGAAGATTTTTAATCACAGTTTCAATTTCAGTGCTTGTGATTGGTCTGTTTATATTTTCTATTTCTTCCTGGTTCGGTCTCGGAAGGTTGTGTATTTCTAAGAATTTGTCCATTTCTTCCAGGTTGTCCATTTTATTGGCATATAGTTGCTAGTAGTAATCTCTCATGATCCTTTGTATTTCTGCAGTGTCAGTTGTTACTGCTCCTTTTTCATTTCTAATTCTGTTGATTTGAGTCTTGTCCCTTTTTTTCTTGATGAGTCTGGCTAATGGTTTATCAATTTTGCTTATCTTCTCAAAGAACCAGCTTTTAGTTTTATTGATCTTTGCTATCGTTTCCTCATTTCCTTTTCATTTATTTCTGATCTGATGTTTATGATTTCTTTCCTTCTGCTAACTTTGGGGTTTTTTTGTTCTTCTTTCTCTAATTGCTTTAGGTGTAAGGTTAGGTTGTTTATTTGAGATGTATCTTGTTTCTTAAGGTAGGATTGTATTGCTATAAACTTCCCTCTTCAACCTGCTTTTGCTGCATCCCATAGGTTTGGGGTCATCGTGTTTTCATTGTTATTTGTTTCTAGGTATTTTTTGATTTCCTCTTTGATTTCTTCAGTGATCTCTTGGTTATTAAGTAGTGTATTGTTTAGCCTCCACGTGTTTGTATTTTTTACAGATTTTTTCGTGTAATTGATATCTAGTCTAATAGCGCTTTGATCATAAAAGATACTTGATACGATTTCAATTTTCTTAAATTTACCAAGGCTTAACTTGTGACCCAAGATATGATCTCTCCTGGAGAATGTTCCATGAGCACTTGAGAAGAAAGTCTCTTTGAAGTTCTAATTACAATACTATCCTATATCTTAGGATAACTGTAAAGTATGTGGAATCTGTTCTTCTCACAAGCAGACCTGTCTTCTGGCTCCAACCTGCTCTGCCCAACATAGATCACTAATCTTGACACTGAGTTTCACATTTCCTTAAGCAGGTGTTTACAGCTTCTTTTTTTTAACCATTTTGCTTCTATTTATTCTCCCTTTGTATTCTAATTACTGGCATTACTATGATCTAGCAAAACACCAAATAAAATATTAAATGTGTGTTAGTCTGCTAGGACTGCCATAACAAAATACAAGAGACTGTGTGGTTTAAACAACAGACATTTATTTTCTAGCCTCCTGACTAGAGGTCCAAGATCAAGGGGACACAGGCAGTTTTAGTCTCTTCTAAGGCCTGTCTCCTTAGCTTGCAGATGGCTGCCTTCTTGCTGTGTCCTCGCTTGGCCCTTCCTCTTTGCATATGCCTCTGGTGTTTTTTCCTTTTCTTATAATACACCAGTCATATTGGGTTAGGGACCCACCCTAACATCTTCATTTTAGTTTAATCACTTCTTTAAAGACCTTATATCCATATATGATTATATTATGCGGTACTGGGGTTTGGGACTTCAACATCTGAATTTTAGGGTGACACCATTCAGCTCATAACAAAATGGAACCTCAGAACATCAGCGGCTGAAAGTCTAAACACTTCAAGTCTATAAAATGAAGGTTGGGATAATTGATTTCTGTGATTCTCTGATAGGGATAAATATATTAGTGCTAAAGCATAATAGTCAAATGTGTTTTAAATCTTTAGCCTTGAAATTGCCAAAACTTTTGGGCCATCAAAATATGTGGGTACTATAAAATTATAAAGCAAGGGATATGTTTGATCTTTGCAAATTTTCTTAGTTGAGTCCTTTCTAAATTACTTCAAACAGTCCCATTGGTATTTTTAGGTTAGTCGATTTTATGAGTTAAACACTGAATATGTGTTAAATTTTAAAGATATTATACTTTTATTCCCATTTACTTTGACAAAGGTTAATTGGATGTTTACTCCATGACACTGGGCTGTTCTCTAGTCTATATGGCCGGACACTTTTCTAGACTCTTATCAACCATAGAGCAGAACACAGCCCCACTAACTGGAAGTGTCTATAGGAAATCTATACTATTCAAGCCTTTTCAGTTCAGACTGAAGCTGTGAAGGCTCTGGAGAAAGCTCACATTGCAGAGCACATGACATTTATTTTGAAATATTCCCATTTGACATGACCCTGCTTCATCTTCCTCTTTGTCTACCTTCCTGAGGAATTCCTCCCCTCTCCTAATCCCACCATGCAATGTCAGCCTCCTTTATTCTTCCCTCTCTTAAAAGAGAATCAAATATGATTTCACCTGTGAATTTCAAATTTCACATCCTTTCATCTAATAGAACAACTCAGTGATAAGCATTATTTTACCGCAGTATTATCTTAGGAATATCATCTTTCCCCCCCACCTATATAGATTATCTACAGATTTCCTTAGAAAGATGAGTTTTCTCTTTGAGGAAACTCCAATTTCTAAATAAGTTGCTAATTTAGCATATTTTTAAAATCCTGTATTCTTTCATTCATCTCTCTCTCTCTCTCTCTCTCTCTATCTATCTATCTATCTATCTATCATCTCTACATTCATTCATCTAAAAATCACTTACCCTATGGCCAATTTGTTACCATTATTATAGAATCTTTGAGGTCATGTAATTTAATCCAACCCTGTCACCTTGTGGTTGGTAATGAGATGATGCCTGAAGAAATTGTGTTCTTCCCAGGTAATTGGTATCAGGACTAGAATCAGATTTTATATCTCTTGATTCTTTACCTTTCTAGGTCTTGATTGCCTCTTCTATTAAATGAGGATAATAATGAAGGCAAAGGGTGCAGTAGACAAGTTTAACTCATATCCATTTATTTAAGTCCTGTCTATCCTTACAGTTTATACTCAAGTCTAAACTTTTACCTATGGTAAACTTCCAAACTTCCATAGAGCTTTATATCTTCCTCTTTCTAAACTTTCATAGAGCTTCATGTCTTCCTTTTCAGTTCTTTGATTTTATTTTGTTACTCCAAAATATCTCTGTATTAGTTAGGGTTCTCGATTGCAAAAAAAACCCCACCAATTCTGCTTCATAAAAGCAGAAAATAAATTTATTAAAATGGTGTTATGAAGACCACATAAATGTTAAGGAATAACCAAGAATTGCTGGGCATCTTATCTACTCTTCTATGAGTGACTTACCTAGGACACAATGGCTGGCTCTGTTGTCAGTGGACACTTGCTACCATAGGATATTCTACTCAGTGCTGCTGTACTCAACTCCACTGTAACCACTGTAGATAAATTCTAATTGACTAAGACTTTGTAGCACTTTCTCAAGATTCAAATTTCTGGGTGGGAACATCCACTTGGCTGTGATTGAGTGACATACAGAAGCTCTAAGTTGTTATGTCCTAGACTGTAGTTGCTGAAGGTATGTGGCTATTGAGCACTGGAAATGTGGCTATCTGAACTGAAATGGGCAAGTGCGAAATGCACATCAGGTTTTGAAGATTTAGCCCCTTCCTTCAAATAAAATATCTCATTAGTAATTTTTATGTGGATTGCATTTTGAAATAATAATATTTTAAATATATTGGGTTAATATTTTAATGTTATGTTATTTAATATTATTAGAAAATCATATTAAAATTACCTTTACCTTGTCCCTTTCAAAATGTGGTTTCTAGAAAATTTTAAATTACATATGTGGCCCACATTTGTGGCTTGACTTATATTTCTATCAGACAGTGCTATTGTGGAATCCTCATGTTTAGGAGAGCCAAAATCAACCCCCCTGGGGCATTTTACCAAATAGGAGGATTCACATCCATCCATAATCACTTAGGCCACTTTGTTTCATATTCTGTGATTTCTTTCTTTCTCTTTGGAACATGATGAAAACTCGATACATAGATTTTTCTCATTTATACGAATCTTTCAGCATAGATTTCTGCATTGGAACCTAACAGAGCCTTAGTAAGTATTTGCTGAATTTGTAAGTTGTAAATCCGTGATTTTATAGAATTACCTAAATGTTTTGGAATCCATAATTGTGGTGTGGTTAATTTAAATAGTATACTAAAGTAATCATTTAGAATTTGAGAAATAAAACTGGCTTGAGAAGGCAAAGTATGTACTATTATTATCTCTACTTCTCTAGTAGAAGGTTGAAGAAAGAATGCTTAGTTTGCACTAGGCAGTTTCACTTATAATGTCATTTAATATGCCTGACAGTCTGGTCATACCCATTTTAAAGATCAGCTAATGAGATTATGAAAAGTTCACTAACTTCCTGAAGGTTACATAACCCCTCAATTGGCAAGACTGAGGTTTGAACCCAGTATTGTCAGACTTCCTAGCTTAGGCATTTTCTACTAAATTATGTATTCATAACAATAAAATTTAAATATCTGATGTTGATATTTTTTACATTTTTTTATAGTTAAAACGAGTTAATGTTGAAGAAAATTCCACAGTCATATCAAAGGCTACCTGAGTATCATGTAAAAATTTTGCTAAGCAACATTTTTTAGTAAGTTAAATATACACAGCCAGAAAATGCTATGTCTTCAGTTTTCTCGTGAATAGGTTTTAAATTAGAGACAAAAGTCATAGGAAAATATACTTTGGTATTATTGAGTGCTTA
This sequence comes from Balaenoptera physalus, assembly GCF_965194825.1. Taxonomy (NCBI): domain Eukaryota; kingdom Metazoa; phylum Chordata; class Mammalia; order Artiodactyla; family Balaenopteridae; genus Balaenoptera; species Balaenoptera physalus. The sequence goes on along the minus strand of NC_138889.1, from coordinate 46,246,114 downwards.
ATGCCTGAATATATCTTAAGATCTCTTGAAATTCTAAAACACAGCTGGGCAATGTATCTAGGCATAATTTATTTTTTTAAAGCCACTCACGCCTGGCTATATTTTCAATGTACTGGGTTTTGTGGATTTACTCTTTCACAAAAAGCACTTATGCCTAGTAAAATTCATTCTACTCTAAATGAAGAAATCCCTAAGGTTCACAATGAATATGGTATCATAGCAATGGTTTGTGCCATGATTTAAAGTAAATTATTTTTATATTACATCCATTTAAATAGTATAATATCCATTTCATGTTCTGGAAGTAATTTTTAGTGAGCATTTTTCCATCTCCACTAATGATGAAGTAATGGAGGACACTGATAGAGATTTTAAAATGTCTGGATTCAAATTTCTCCTTAATATGACATTTTAAAGACAAATAGCACTATGCTTTTCTCTGGTGAGGGAGATTTCTTACTTTGGATATAAGGTCACCTTTCTATGCTTGTAACAGATAAGCACAGGCTTTTGCTTCTATCATAGAAATAAAAACAAAAAGACATCACATAATTAAAATCAACATTTTCAAAAGTGTATTAGTGTATTTCTTGATGTTAATAGTTTGTTTTTTTTTTTTTAACCATAAAACCAAAAATCTCAGTGGCCTATGGTTAGTTTGGATCCTTCATTCTCAAGTAACAAAAACTTCAATTCAAGTTATTGTAACCGGACAGCTACATGTAAAAGAATGAAATTAGAACACTCCCTAACACCATACACAAAAATAAACTCAAAATGGATTAAAGACCTAAATGTAAGGCCAGACACTATAAAACTCTTAGAGGAAGACATGGGCAGAACACTCTATGACATCAATCACAGCAAGATCCTTTTTGACCCACCTCCTAGAGAAATGGAAATAAAAACAAAAATAAACAAATGGACCTAATGAAACTTAAAAGCTTTTGCCCAGCAAAGGAAACCATAAACAAGACGAAAAGACAACCCTCAGAATGGGAGAAAATATTTGCAAATGAAGCAACTGACAAAGGATTAATCTCCAAAATATACAACTAGCTCATGCAGCTCAATATCAAAAATACAAACAACCCAATCCAAAAATGGGCCGAAGACCTATATAGACATTTCTCCAAAGAAGATATACAGTTTGCCAGCAAACACATGAAAGGATGCTCAACATCATTAATCATTAGAGAAATGCAAATCAAAACTACAATGAGGTATCACCTCACACCAGTCAGAATGGCCATCATCAAAAAATCTACAAATAATAAATGCTGGAGAGGGTGTGGAGAAAAGGGAACCCTCTTGCACTGTTGGTGAAAATGTAAATTGATACAGCCACTATGGAGAACAGGATGGAGATTCCTTAAAAAACTAAAAATAGAACTACCATATGACCCAGCAATCCCACTACTAGACATATACCCTGAGAAAACCATAATTCAAAAAGAGTCATGTACCACAATGTTCATTGCAGCTCTTTTTACAGTAGCCAGGACATGGAAGCAACCAAGTGTCCATCTACAGATGAATGGATAAAGAAGATGTGGCACATATATACAATGGAATATTACTCAGCCATAAAAAGAAACAAAATTGAGTTATTTATAGTGAGGTGGATGGACCTAGAGTCTGTCATACAGAGTGAAGTAAGTCAGAAAGAGAAAAACAAATACCATATGCTAACACGTATATATGGAATCTTAAAAAAAAAAAGGTTCTGAAGAACCTAGGGGCAGGACAGGAATAAAGATGCAGATATAGAGAATGGACTTGAGGACACAGGGAGGGGGAAGTGTAAGCTGGGACGACGTGAGAGAGTGGCATGGACATATATACACTACCAAATGTAAAATAGATAGCTAGTGGGAAGCAGCCGCATAGCACAGGGCGATCAGCTTGGTGCTTTGTGACCACCTAGAGGGGTGGGATAGGGAGGGTGGGAGGCAGGGAGACGCAAGAGGGAGGAGATATGTGGACATAATGTATATGTATAGCTGATTCACTTTGTTATACAGCAGAAACTAACATACCATTGTAAAGCAATTATACTCCAATAAAGATGTTGTAAAAACAAAAAACAAATTATTTTAACCAGGAGAGGAAGAGATCAGCCAGTCTTAAAACCTTCAGCTCACTTGCTTTTTCTGTCTCTCTGGTCTTTGCTTCTCTCTGAATATTATACACACAATGGTTACAGTAAGCTCCAAATTGATATTGTTAGTGTTTGCAACCAGCAAAAATAAAGGGCTCGTTCTCACCACCTCAAGATAGAAAATACTATTGAAGGATTTGACTGACCCAGCTTGGGTCATAGACCCATTTGTAACCCAGTTTTTGTGCCATGGAATATAGATACTTATTCCCACACGTGGTGGAGAGAGATTTGTAACCAGAAGTAATGCCTGGGAAAGTAGCATTAGCACACAAAACTATAACAGGATTAAGAAACATTTGAACAGATTTCTGTACACTAGGCCATTTAGAGTCTGTAACATGCTAATATGAATTATGGGTCTGTAGACCAGAAGGATATTTTATCTAAAGTTTTCTGAATATATTTGAATATAGAGATTTCCTTTTAATGGGACATCTTGTGAGATTAATGTGTTATCTGGTTGCAGATTTACTCACACACAAGTAGAATATTCAGTTTCTGTTATCAATCTAATAGTTTTCCTGAGCTCCTGCACTGCTGAGTGGATGGTCTAACTAAGGTGTGTATTTATAGAGTGAGTGAGTATGTGGATGTGGGCAACTTTAGCTGCCGATCAAACCTATCTCAGAATTTTCAGTTTACACAGTCCCTTTCAAGAAGTTTGTCTCTCTGGGTGAAAGGCTCAGTTAGTTAAATCATCTCCCTCATCTCTCAAATTGGCATCTGGCTATATGGGTAAGGATGAGCTTGCTTATATTACCCATTGGCAATGGGGTCTGTGCTCTTTCCTCTGGGTTCTTGCCAGCCTCTACTATGGGATGACTGATTTGGGCCCTTGGTTCCATGTGCAGGGATTTGCTGGAAATGTGGCTGGTGACCTTAGAGTTCATAACTTGGCCCAAGTTGGACTTTTTGGTCTTCTTTTAGTAACTGGCTCTACTTCAGCTCTTGCTAGTGCTACACACATTTATGTTGAAATAGCTTGCAATCAATCGCTGGCCAAGGCTGTCTATTCCATAAAAGGGGTCCTGTTTCCCATGACCGTGGTCATTCTATGAAATGTCATTGGTTCTTCACTCAGCTACTTTTCACATATTCCCACCCTACCCCCTTGGAGCATATGGGAAATTCTGGAGCCTGTTCACACTAGGTCAGAATTGAAGGTGGTTGAGGAGTGTAAACTTGGGACTTCTCTTTCCTTAACTACACTTTCTGCTATTATCTTCCCTGAAGCTTCCTCCCCATGTTGGCAAATCAGGGAAGCTTTTTTTACTTTTCCCTCAAACTATCTAACAAACAAAGCCTGCAGCCTGTCCTCACTCCCCAGCTAAGTGGATGCCAGACACATGCATCCCTTGTCTTGCTCAACTTATTTGAATTCTTCCCCTTTTTCTCACTCCATCAGCCATAAGGGACTTTCTTATTGATGTTATTATAGGTAAAATTAGCTTAGAATTTTAGGAATCTTCTTTTTTCTTGTAACAAACTTTATTCCCTACACTGTTGTCTAGAGAGTGATTGAAAAAAATAATGAAGTCAACTTTGTGATTCAAACCTAAAGAAGGACCACTTAGTTCTAGGTGAATTTACTCTCACCCTGAGGGGACCAATGACATTGACTCAATGGGTTGGAGCATACACAGAACAGATTTATCAGTTATGAAAGCATATATGAAAATATTTCAAAAGAATATTATCGTCACTGTAAATTTTTGATAGCACATGCTTTGGGGTATGCTGACCTAGTCCAGACTCCTAATTAACTAATGATAAAAGGCAGCCTAAGAGATGTGCTTTGATTTTGCAATGTCAAACAAGTCTTTAGGGTCAGGACTAGAACCCAAATCTCTTACTGCCAGATCATCTTGGCCCCCACTTAACCTTTTTAATTTGTCTTTTGGATATAGTCCTTCATGAAATTTTGAATTAAGCAGCACCACACAGATATTAACATCCTTGAGTTTTCATAAGATTCCAACAGGGAAGAGATATGGAGGGAACATGAAAGCCAAAAAGTCTCTTTCTCTAGGTAATAATAGCTAATGATTTCAAAGTACTTGTGTGCAGATGCAGTTTTGTGCTCTAATTATATTAACTCAATCATGTCTCACAACAATGCAATGAAATAAAAACTATTACCCTGATTTACAGATAAGGAAACTGAGACACAGAGAAATTGTACAACTTGTCTTCTGTTACATAGTAAGTAAGTGATAAAGCTAGGGATTGAACCTAGGCAGTCCTGCTCCAGAATCCATGCTTTGCCCACTACACTACTGCCTCTTAAAAACCTTTGCAGGAGCCATCTCAGACTTCCTCTGGCTGAATTTTCCATTTCTCAAGGATCTTCTGATCGAAGAGAAGGTGAAATAAAAAATGGCTATGATTAATTCCCTTATTCAATTTTAGAATTGTTTCTAACAGCTCAGGTAGGGAACCAGAGAGTTCTAGGTTCAGTGTCATAGGGATTTCTTTTTATTCCATTGTGCCATGATTCAAACCACTCTTAATAAAACTGGATTTGGGAATTAGGAGAAAATATTAAATGGGAAGCTCAAATGCTAAAAATAAATTCTCTCTCTTGGTAACTGTTTGTGATACTGTCTTGGGACATCCAATATCATGACTGGAGAAAACCTTTTTATTCCTTTCCCCTCACCCCAGTCCCTGAGATGTCTCAATCCTGGTATTTCTATGTGGGTGATATACGATGCCATCCAAGGCATGGAGGCAGTGGGGATTCTGCCTGTGAGTATAGTTAATAGCTCGTTAATTGCTCCTGACAACGAACTACAAGAAAGTTCTTGTTTGCAAACTTTCTGAACGCTGAGTTTCAATTGTGGTCAGATAGTAAGTCTTGGGATAGCAAGTCAGTTATGGGTCCTTAACATTTTGGGCTAAGTATAATCAGTCACTCTCCAAGGTATGAGCTCATCATGTGAGATGCCAAAAAGGAAGCTCAACTTTGTCCCAGCTGTCCAATCCTTTTATTTTTTAAACTGTCTTATTTTGGAAGAGCCCTCCAACAATGGAGGTAGATATCATTTCATAATGGGTTATGAAATGTCATATGAGAAGAATTGGTGTGATAGTGTAAAGAACACCAACTTTGGATTTGGGCAGACCTGGCACAAATCCTGGAACTGCTTCTTATTTCCTATGTGATACTGCTGTAACTCAAGCTCTTGAGCTGTAAAATGGAAATAATATCTATTTCCAAACTTAAATGCAACAACATTGAAAAAATGCCTACCATGTACTAATTTTTATTTTTAAAATAAGGTTTGCCTTGATTTAGGATTGTAAGGATTTTCTTTAGTTAAAGCTACTTACTTTCCCCCCAGTTTTATTGAGATATATTTGACATGTAACATTGTATTAGTTTAAGGTGTACAACATAATAATTTGATATGTGTTTATATTGCAAAATAACTACCACAAGTTTAGTTAACATCTGTCACCTCACAGTTTACATTTTTTCTTCTTGTGATGAGAAATTTATCTACTGTTAATAGCCTAAAATGTTGAAGGTGGATGGAATAAAAAGTCTTAACACAGGTTTTAATATAATGAAGAAAATTGCAGATTTTGTCACTGAATTAATCTGATTAACTCTAGGCTAGGTAGCCCAGATATTTAGAGCTGTGCTTATCATTATTTCAGAACCCCTCAAGTGGGATATATGCTCTCAAGATTTGTTGTCATTTTTGTTCTTTTTTCCTTTTTCATATATCAATGTAGGCAGTGAAAGTGTTTTGCTTACTTCAATGTTAGAATTTGTAGAATATTTTAATAGTAATGGTTTAATGGAAAAACTACATGAAACACTCTATGAGATAGTGTTTCAGGAAATCTGGAGAGATAATTACCATAACTATAAGCCTCTCAAATTACTTACTCTACCTCATTTAATAAATTTCTAAATCTTTTCTTTTTCCCTATCATATTACATAATGTCTATTTTCTTTAATAACTGTTTTAGTGTCTTGTTTTTGACTTAAAAGAAGACTTATTTTATGCTTGATATACAGTGTCTCAAAAGTGTTAACATTTGGAGGTAATATAGCCTCAGAAACCTGTATCATCTTTGGCTCTTCTCTCTTACGTCCATTATCCACTCATCAAACTGGGTTATATGGCCCTTTTTACATGTGACCTTTCCTGTGCAACTGTACTGTTTTATTTCCTACCCAGTCCAATTTTTTTCAGTAAATATTTACTGAGTGCCCACATATCATTCATAGTTATACATTCTGGGACAAAGGTGAATAAAAATTGGTTCTTGGCCTTGAGGAAATTTTAGTATGATGAGGGAGATGAGCAAGGAAAGAGCTAATCAAAATTCAGCATGACTAAATAGGATACAACATCTTTTCTGTTTCCTTTTTTTTTTTTTTCTTTGCTGCTGTGGTACCTAGTTCACCTGATCAGTGCAAATTTATCAAGTGTATAATGTATCTGTTCCTTGAGTGGGGACAGTAGTGAACAAGATAAATACAGTCCCTATATTTTAGGATTTTCCTGCTTAGTGAAGAAAACAGAAATACAAATAACGACAAATAAATAAATATTTACAAATACTCTATGTTTTATAAAATGGAAGAAACCAGCAGATATTAAATAATTAATTTAAATCAATTAAATTTGATTAATAGAAAACAAAAGCTCGCAAATAGTTGTTTGCCCATGATGTTGTTTTGACTGAGCTTTAGACTGTAAAGTTAACACATTTGTGCAGAAACACACTTTTCTCCTCTTGAAAGCATTAATTTTTATTTAATGTTGATTACTTCATGGGTTTAAAATGTGTAGGCTTTTTCCTATTAAAGTTCTGATTAAGTGTTTCATCTCTTTTTCTTAGCATAGAACCATTTCATTGGGCCTATAAATGCTATGATAAGTTCATTTTCTTTCATACAGCATTAGTTCTTTCAAAGTGTCCTGATATTCTTATGTAGCATATTAACTTTTTGATACAACATAAGGGAAAAATATAAGTATATTAAGTTCCACAAATGGTGCACAGTAGGTTTTCAGTTATTGGTAAAAAAAACTATACCCATTCTATTTTGATGATTTCCTACTTTTTTTTTTATCTCTTATATTTCTAAGGATGGTAGGCATTTTAAAAAATATTCCATTTAAAAATTTCATTAACAGTAACCATCTTTTTGCCTTATAGTTTGTGTCACCAGTTTTTATGAATCTTCCATTCTTTTGGTGCTTGCTATTTTAGAGGTAGCTATCCTATAACATGGAAAGAGCATTGGATTTAGTTTACAAATCAACACTGTAGCTCTGATTCTGTTACTTACCAGCTGTGTGACTTCAGAAAAGTCAATTCTCAGGGGCTTCAATTTCATCATTAATAATATGGGCATGGTTATACCTACCATACTGAGTGTGTTTATATTAGAACACTTGATTACCTGTAGAGCCAGGCACATAGTAGGTGGTCAGTTTCCTTTTTTTTATGATTACATTTTCTATCATATCATAAGAATCTAAGGAATTCCCTGGCGGTGCAGTGGTTAGGACTACACACTTTCACTGCGGAGGGTGCGGGTTCAATCCCTGGTAGAGGAATTGAGATCCCACAAGCCGTGGGGCACAGCTAAAATAAATAAATAAATAAATAAATATTTTTAAAAAGAATCTCATAATTAGCACCCACATAAACAAGGGACAGATAAGGAGTGGTATTCCTCTGTATTCTGGAGTGGGGCATATTTTAATTGATTTTTACTTGTTATATACATTTTTGCAAAAATTTTATAAGAATTCTGTGGTGGTTATAAGGAAGTTGACTCAGAAGTATTATTCCTGAGTCATAATCATGTTCCAAAAAATGCAAAGAGAAATGTGGAGGAACATAGAACTTCCTTTCTTCTCACCTTCTCTCCCTTCCCTCCTTCCCTTCCTCCTCCTCCTCCACTCCTTCTTCTTCTTTCTCTCTTTCTCTCTTTTTCTCTCTCTCTGCTTGTCTCTCTCTCTGTTTCTCATTTTCTTTCTTAGTCTGTAAAGAAAGCCATTTTCTGCATAAACATCCATGAGTTAACAAAGCCAGCCTTTTAAGCATGTTTCCAAAAGAAAGCATTCTTTAGAAAGACTCCTTTGTAACTACCAGCTTATAAACTCTTATAAATCTTAAGAATACAAAGTAATGTATAAAGGGAACATCTATCATAACTGTGTTTTTGAATTAAAAATATATAATATTTTTACAAAATTTTGGGGCCAAGGAAATAATCATCCTTATTCCACTACCCTAAACTACACAATTTTTATACATTTTGTGTTTCTTTGTAGCACATACATACATATATATTTTTTAATCATCTTAAGCATAGTTTACATAAACATTTATATCTTGATTTTTTAAAATAATATATCCAAGAACCACTTTAATCTCCACGAGGGAAACTACAGAGGAGATACTGGAGGAGGGGTACTTAATTTATTTCAGATTCAATATTCTGCTGTGTCAATTATTTTAATTTATATCTTGATTTTAAATTAGCTTTATGTGATTATTTCTCTGTATTGCTACACAGTTTTATAATTATCATTTTTAGTGGCTGCTCTTTATTTTCTTGAGTTTCTACCAAAATATATTTAAATAATGCCATTTTGTTAGATACAAAAAGTACCTTCTGTTGGTTTATTATAACAAAAATATATTTTGAATACTTTTACATATAACTTTATTATTTTCATAGAAAAAATTCTCAAAATTTAATTGTTAGGTCTAAAACAAAAAACATTTTTATGTTCCTTTATATATATTACCAGATTATCTCTCAAAAGTGTTCAAATAATTTTTTCTTCCACAATATAATTTGTATTTTATGCCAGCTTTATTAGACTTCAGTATTAATTCAATTTTATTTTATTAATTTAAAAATATTACTATATAACTATATAAATAACTTGTTAGAGATATCATCAGCCTGGAAAATTTTTAACACTCTCAATTATTCTTTGAACATTACTAATGCCTAATTTTGTTTTACATATGAGAAATTTAAAGATAAAAAGTCTCTTTGATAAACATCAGTAAATATTTGAAGTAGTCATAGAAGGATGAGAATTATTTTGCTGCATGGAGAAGTATCTGTCAACTTAGTAAGTCCTCTATGAATTCCTGTAATAAAGAAATTCTATACTAAATAAACACGTATAAATGTATTTACATAAAATGTTTCTCCACTCACAAGAGGAGAAGAGCGAGGTAAAGATTAGAAAACAGAAAAGAAAAAGTATGTGTGGTATATAGTGAATGTCTTTAACTCAATGGGATTTGTGTTGTGGAGAAGCAGATGGTGATACTGGAAGGACAGAGGGGGCCTAGTTAGAAGAGGACTTTAAATACAAGTTTAGAATTTATTTGGTGGCTATAGGGGAATAATTTTAGGGTGAACTATCTAATTATAGTTGATTGAGAGGTAATACCTAGAAGTATTTTTTTTTGCCTTTTAAAATTAACAATGGCACTGGAAATCAGTGTGTAGAAATAAGACTAACACTTAGAGCCCCCCAAAATGAACAAAAGATGTTTTAGAGTTTCCTTTCAATGTGAGGTAATGTTGGAAAGATGAGTTGAGTTTGGATACTTGGTAAAGTATTATACTTTCCTAAGTTTAGGAGAGACAGGACATTGGTTTTTCACAGTGATAAACATCTACCTCAAAATATATCTCTCTAAATCTGTACACTGCAACTATGATTTACTTAGATTGTGGTCTAAGTTACCTTACCATCTCTTACCTAGACAAACTGAGTTGCTTCCTATCTGTTTAATTTTTTTCTTTATTTTTCATGAAGAGACAAGTAGCAGTTGAATACTTAGAAAAACTTACCATTCCAGATTAACTGAAATAATAATTAAAAAACAGGGACTCTGGACCTAGGCAGTGGTTTTGCCACTTTTTACTTGTCTTACCTAGACCAAATTATTTTACCTCCCTGTGGTGCATTTTCCTTCTCTGTTATGTTTGTAAAGATAGTAACTAACTCATTTTTGTTGCTATGAAAATAATACACTCTTAGGACAGCACCTGGGACATATAAGCACCTGATAGATGTTGATAGTAATTATTAACATAAATGTTGATAGTAATTATTATTGACTATTTATGAATTCAGATTCTTTGATGTATCTTAACTGGTTATTTACTCCATGTTGATTGATAACTGACCCTCTGACAGTTACCAAGCCAAACCCTGAAGTTTGATTCACCGTGTGGTTTTAGCACTGGATTCCTCAATTCCTGGAGTTTGAGTATTGGCTCTACTGCATATATGTTGAATATTGTCAAGTTGTTGAACCTTAGTTTTTCCTATGTAAAATGATGGTAAAAATTTTTACATAAAATTATTGAGAAGACTGTCTTCATCACAGTGATTGATGTTTCTCTAAGGAGGGTTGAATAAGTCATTTCAGACAGAAAATAATATACTACTCTTAAAAATCTACTGCGAAAGTGATACCAGAACTTTTAAAAATTGCCCAATCTAGTGCTTAATCATCCTCTCAGGAAATTCTTTCTTTTGCCTGGAGGTGGTTTTGGCATATCCTTTATCAAGAAAGTAGTTTAGTAGACCACCCTCTATGTGCATGCTCTCAGAAAACCAAAAGAGGATTTTTTTTTTGATTCAGAGGCATCATGGATTTGTTGAGATACAGAATCTTTCTCTAAGAGTGGGGTCACCACATTCCCCAAAGGAACCATTTATCTTCCTCCACTCTCAAGTCTAACACTTCTTATAGGGAACTTAAATCCTTCTAATGCAATTTAAGCCAATTTCCTGAGGTGTATCTTACTAGGGATGGAGAACAGCTGGCCACCATTTTCTATATAATAAATCTTTGTAGGCTTTAAGTTTAGTTTTTAATTTGCCATTCTTTTTCTAAGCAAGCTACAACTTCATTGTTGTTTCCTCCTCCCTGGTCTCCTATCCCATGTAGGCCTGTTTTTTCTACCTACTAATTTAACTAATTTACCTACTAGTTTAATTCTCATACATTGCCAGTAAAATCATTAGCTAAATATAGTTTTGGGGATTTTTATCCTTATCTCCCACAGAATATAAATGACAATTTAAAGGATGTCTTTTAACTAAAATATTTTCCTTGGAGTGTGCTACATAATGTATTTATGCTATTTTTAGGGTGATTCTGCACTAATATAGGTTTTACAGTGAGTATGAATGTTGTACTACAATCACAAGGCATGATTAGTCTTTCTTGCCTATCAGTGTTAAGCACAGTAAGTTTTAATATTGGCTATAGCTTTTATTACTTTCCTTTGTAATTTTTTCCACATAGTGATTACTTTCTCATTATTGGTGCTATATGATCCAAAAATCTTATGCCACTAACTTAAAAAAATCAAAATGCTCAAATAATTAATACATTTTTTTTAATTAGAAAAAGTGATAGGACATAACTTTAAATCAACTTAGGAAGTTATTTTCTTATCATACAGACACTGCTAACATTTATACTAACATTTTGACCTTTTTCCTAGAGAGACAACTAAAAGATTTTTTTCAAGCTAAGAGAAGAAAAAAATATGAAATGGTAATAAAAAAGAATCTAGGGGTCTGGGCAAGATGGCGGAAGAGTAAGACGCGGAGATCACCCTCCTTCCCACAGATACATCAGAAATACATCTACACGTGGAACTGCCCCTACAGAACATCCACTGAATGCTGGCAGAAGACGTCAGACCTCCCAAAAGGCAAGAAACTCCCCATGTACTTGGGTAGGGCAAAAGAAAAAAGAAATAACAGAGACAAAAGAATAGGGACGGGGCCTGCACCAGTGGGAGGGAGCTGTGAAGGAGGAAAGGTTTCCACACACTAGGAAGCCCCTTCGCGGGCGGAGACTGTGGGTGGCGGAGGGGGGGAGCTTCAGAGCCATGGAGGAGAGCGCAGCCACAGGGGTGCAGAGGGCAAAGCGGAGAGATTCCCGCACAGAGTATCACTGCTGACCAGCACTCAGCAGCCCGAGAGGCTTGTCTGCTCAGCCGCCGGGGTGGGCAGGGGCTGCGAGCTGAGGCTCTGGCTCCAGAGTTCAGACCGCAGGGAGAGGACTGGGTTTGGCTGTGTGAGCACAGCCTGAAAGGGTTAGCGCACCACAGCTAGCCGGGAGAGAGTCTGGGAAAAAGTCTGCAACTGCCGAAGAGGCAAGAGACTTTTTCTTGCCTCTTTGTTTCACCGTGCGCGAGGAGAGGGGATTCAGAGCGCCGCCTAAACGAGCTCCAGAGACGGGCGTGAGCCGCAGCTATCAGCGCGGACCCCAGAGATGGGCATGAGACGCTAAGGCTGTGGCTGCCACCACCAAAAAGCCTGTGTGCAAGCACAGGTCACTCTCCACACCTCCCCTTCCGGGAGGCTGTGCAGCCCGCCACTGCCAGGGTCCCGTGATCCGGGGACAACTTCCCCAGGAGAACGCACGGCGCGCCTCAGGCTGCTGCAACATCACGCTGGCCTCTGCCACCGCAGGCTCACCCCGCATCCATACCCTTCCCTCCCCCCGGCCTGAGTGAGCCAGAGCCCCTGAAGCAGCTGCTCCTTTAACCCCGTCCTGTCTGAGTGAAGAACAGACGCCCTCAGGCGACCTACACACAGAGGCAGGTCCAAATACAAAGCTGAACCCCGGGAGCTGTGCGAACAAAGAAGAGAAAGGGAAATTTCTCCCAGCAGCCTCAGGAGCAGCTGATTAAATTTCCACAGTCAACTTGATGTGCCTGCATCTGTGGACTACCTGAATAGACAATGAATCATCCCAAATTCAGGAGGTGGACTTTGGGAGCAGGATATATTAATTTTTCCCCATTTCCTCTTTTTGTGAGTGTATATGTGTATGCTTCTGGGTGAGATTTTGTCTGTATAGCTTTGCTTTCACCATTTGTCCTGGGGTTCGGTCTGTCCGTTTTTTTTTTTTTCTTTTGACTTAAAAATTTTTTTCTCTTAATAAATTTTTTCTTAATAATTGTTTTCGTAATTTTTTATTTTAAAAAATTAATTTTTTCTTACTAAATCTTTTCTTATTTTTTATTATAAAATATTAAAAAATTATTTTAAAAAATTTAAAAAAAATTTTCTTAATAAATTTCTTCTTAATAATTTTATTCTTATTTTTATTATAATAGCTTTATTTTATTTTATTTTATCCTCTTCCTTTCTTTCTTTCTATTTTTTCTCCCTTTTACTCTGAGCCGTGTGGATGAAAGGCTCTTGGTGCTCCAGCCAGGCATCAGGGCTGTGCCTCTGAGGTGGGAGAACCAACTTCAGGACACTGGTCCACAAGAAACCTCCCAGCTCCACGTAATACCAAACGGGGAAAATCTCTCAGAGATCTCCATCTCAACATCAAGACCCAGCTTCACTCAACGACCAGCAAGCTACAGTGCTGGACACCCTATGCCAAACAACTAGCAAGACAGGAACACAGCCCCATCCATTAGCAGAGAGGCTGCCTAAAATCATAATAAGGCCACAGACACCCCAAAACACACCACCAGATGTGGACGTGCCTACCAGAGAGACAAGACCCAGCCTCATCCACCAGAACACAGGCACTAGTCCCCTCCACCAGGAAGCTTACACAACCCACTGAACCAACCTTAGCCACTGGGGACAGATACCAAAAACAACGGGAACTACGAACCTGCAGCCTGTGAAAAGGAGACCCCAAACACAGTAAGATAAGCAAAATGAGAAGACAGAAGAACACACAGCAGATAAAGGAGCAGGGTCAAAACACACCAGACTTAACAAATGAGGAAGAAATAGGCAGTCTACCTGAAAAAGAATTCAGAATAATGATAGTAAAGATGATCCAAAATCTTGGAAATAGCATAGACAAAATGCAAGAAACATTTAACAAGGACGTAGAAGAACTAAAGAGGAACCAAGCAACGATGAAAAACACAATAAATGAAATTAAAAATACTCTAGAAGGGATCAATAGCAGAATAACTGAGGCAGAAGAAAGGGTAAGTGACCTGGAAGATAAAATATTGGAAATAACTACTGCAGAGCAGAATAAAGAAAAAAGAATGAAAAGAACTGAGGACAGTCTCAGAGACCTCTGGGACAACATTAAACGCACCAATATTCGAATTATAGGGGTCCCAGAAGAAGAAGAGAAAAACAAAGGGACTGAGAAAATATTTGAAGAGATTATAGTTGAAAACTTCCCTAATATGGGAAAGGAAATAGTTAATCAAGTCCTGGAAGCACAGAGAGTCCCATACAGGATAAATCCAAGGAGAAACACGTCAAGACACATATTTATCAAACTATCAAAATTAAATATAAAGAAAACATATTAAAAGCATCAAGGGAAAAACAACAAATAACACACAAGGGAATCCCCATAAGGTTAACAGCTGACGTTTCAGCAGAAACTCTGCAAGCCAGAAGGGAGTGGCAGGATATACTTAAAGTGATGAAGGAGAAAAACCTACAACCAAGGTTACTCTACCCAGCAAGGATCTCATTCATATTTGATGGAGAAATTAAAACCTTTACAGACAAGCAAAAGCTGAGAGAGTTCAGCACCACCAAACCAGCTTTACAACAAATGCTAAAGGAACTTCTCTAGGCAAGAAACACAAAAGAAGGAAAACACCTACAATAACAAACCCAAAACATTTAAGAAAATGGGAATAGGAACATACATCTCGATAATTACCTTAAATGTAAATGGATTAAATGCTCCCACCAAAAGACACAGACTGGCTGAATGGATACAAAAACAAGACCCATATATATGCTGTCTACAAGAGACACACTTCAGACCTAGGGACACATAAAGACTGAAAGTGAGGGGATGGAAAAAGATATTCCATGCAAATGGAAATCAAAAGAAAGCTGGAGTAGCAATTCTCATATCAGACAAAATAGACTTTAAAATAAAGACTATTACAAGAGACAAAGAAGGACACTATATAATGATCAAGGGATCGATCCAAGAAGAAGGTATAACAATTGTAAATATTTATGCAACCAACATAGCAGCACCTCAATACATAAGGCAAATACTAACAGCCATAAAAGGGGAAACCGACAGTAACACAATCATAGTAGGGGACTTTAACACCCCACTTTCACCAATGGACAGATCATCCAAAATGAAAATAAATAAGGAAACACAAGCTTTAAATGATACATTATTGATATTTATAGGACATTCCACCCCAAAACAACAGAATACACATTTTTCTCAAGTGCTTATGGAACATTTTTCCAGGATAAATCATATCTTGGGTCACAAATCAAGCCTTGGTAAATTTAAGAAAATTGAAATCGTATCAAGTATCTTTTCCGACCACAACGCTATGAGACTATATCAATTACAGGAAAAGATCTGTAAAAAATACAAACACATGGAGGCTACACAATACACTACTTAATAACAAAGTGATCACTGAAGAAATCAAAGGGGAAATCAAAAAATACCTAGAAACAAATGACAATGGAGACACGACGACCCAAAACCTATGGGATGCAGCAAAAGCAGTTCTAACAGGGAAGTTTATAGCAATACAAGCCTACCTCAAGAAACAGGAAACATCTCGAATAAACAACCTAACCTTGCACCTAAAGCAATTAGAGAAAGAAGAACAAAAAACCCCAAAGATAGCAGAAGGAAAGAAATCATAAAGATCAGATCAGAAATAAATGAAAAAGAAATGAAGGAAACAATAACAAAGATCAATAAAACTAAAATCTGGTTCTTTGAGAAGATAAACAAAATTGATAAACCATTAGCCAGACTCATCAAGAGAAAAAGGGAGAAGACTCAAATCAATAGAATTAGAAATGAAAAAGGAGAAGTAACAACTGACACTGCAGAAATACAAACGATCATGAGAGATTACTAAAAGCAACTCTATGCCAATAAAATGGACAACCTGGAAGAAATGGACAAATTCTTAGAAATGCACAACTTGCCGAGACTGAACCAGGAAGAAACAGAAAATATGAACCGACCAATCACAAGTACTGAAATTGAAACTGTGATTTAAAATCTTCCAACAAACAAAAGCTCAGGACCAGGTGGCTTCACAGGCGAATTCTATCAAACATTTAGAGAAGAGCTAACACCTATCCTTCTCAAACTCTTCCAAAATATGGCAGAGGGAGGAACACTCCCCAGCTCATTCTACGAGGCAACCATCACCCTGATACCAAAACCAGACAAAGATGTCACAAAGAAAGAAAACTACAGGCCAATATCACTGATGAACATAGATGCAAAAATCCTCAACAAAATACTAGCAAACAGAATCCAACAGCACATTAAAAGGATCATACACCATGATCAAGTGGGGTTTATCCCAGGAATGCAAGGATTCTTCAATACACACAAATCAATCAATGTGATACACCATATAAACAAATTGAAGGAGAAAAACCATATGATCATCTCAATAGATGAAGAGAAAGCTTTTGACAAAATTCAACACCCATTTGTGATAAAAGTCCTGCAGAAAGTAGACATAGAGGGAACTTTCCTCAACATAATAAAGGCCATATATGACAAACCCACAGCCAACATCGTCCTGAATGGTGAAAAACTGAAACCATTTCCACTAAGATCAGGAACAAGACATGGTTGCCCACTCTCACCACTATTGTTCAACATAGTTTTGGAAGTGTTAGCCACAGCAATCAGAGAAGAAAAAGAAATAAAAGGAATCCAAATCGGAAAAGAAGAAGTAAAGCTGTCACTGTTTGAAGATGACATGATACTATACATAGAGAATCCTAAAGATGCTACCAGAAAACTCCTAGAGCTAATCAATGAATTTGGAAAGGTTGGAGGATACAAAATTAATGCACAGAAATCTCTTGCATTCCTATACACTAATGATGAAAAATCTGAAAGTGAAATTAAGAAAACACTCCTGTTTACCATTGCAACAAAAAGAATAAAATATCTAGGAATAAACCTACCTAAGGAGACAAAAGACCTGTATGCAGAAAATTATAAGACGCTGATGAAAGAAATTAAAGATGATACAAATAGATGGAGAGATATACCATGTTCTTGGATTGGAAGAATCAGCATTGTGAACATGACTCTACTACCCAAGGCAATCTACAGATTCAGTGCAATCCCTATCAAACTACCACTGCCATTTTTCACAGAACTAGAACAAAAAATTTCACAATTTGTATGGAGATACAAAAGACACCGAATAGCCAAAGCAATCTTGAGAATGAAAATTGGAGCTGGAGGAATCAGGCTCCCTGAATTCAGACTATACTACAAAGCTACAGTAATCAAGACAGTATGGTACTGGCACAAAAACAGAAACATAGATCAATGGAACAGGATAGAAAGCCCAGAGATAAACCCACGCACATATGGTCACCTTATCATTGATAAAGGAGGCAAGCATATACAGTGGAGAAAAGACAGCCTCTTCAATAAGTGGTGTTGGGACAACTGCACAGGTACATGTAAAAGTATGAAATTAGAACATTCCCTAACATCATACACAAAAATAAACTCAAAATGGATTAAAGACCTAAATGTAAAGCCAGACACTATCAAACTCTTAGAGGAAAACATAGGCAGAACACTCTATGACATAAATCACAGCAAGATCCTTCTTGACCCAGCTCCTAGAGAAGTGGAAATAAAAACACAAATAAACAAATGGGACCTAATGAAACTTAAAAGCTTTTGCACAGTAAAGGAAACCATAAACAAGACCAAAAGACAACCCTCAGAATGGGAGAAAATATTTACAAATGAAGCAACTGACAAAGGATTAATCTCCAAGATTTACAAGCAGCTCATGCAGCTCAATAACAAAAAAACAAACAACCCAATCCAAAAATGGGCAGAAGACCTAAACAGACATTTCTCCAAAGAAGATATACAGATGGCCAACAGACACATGAAAGAATGCTCAACATCCTTAATCATTAGAGAAATGCAAATCAAAACTACAATGAGGTATCATCTCACACTGGTCAGAATGGCCATCATCAAAATATCTAGAAACAATAAATGCCGGAGAGGGTGTGGAGAAAAGGGAACCCTCTTGCACTGTTGGTGGGAATGTAAATTGATACAGCCACTATGGAGAACCGTATGGAGGTTCCTTAAAAAACTACAAATAGAACTACTATACGACCCAGCAATCCCACTACTGGGCATATACCCTGAGAAAACCATAATTCAAAAAGAGTCATGTACCAAAATATTCATTGCAGCTCTATTTACAATAGCCAGGACATGGAAGCAACCTAAGTGTCCATCATCGGATGAATGGATAAAGAAGATGTGGCACATATATACAATGGAATATTACTCAACCATAAAAAGAAACGAAATTGAGGTATTTGTAGTGAGGTGGTTGGAGTTAGAGTCTGTCATACAGAGTGAAGTAAGTCAGAAAGAGAAAAACAAATACAGTATGCTAACACATATATATGGAATCTAAGGGGGAAAAAAAAGGTCATGAAGAACCTAGTGGCAAGACGGGAATAAAGACACAGGCCTACTAGAGAATGGACTTGAGGATATCGGGAGGGGGAGGCGTAAGATGTGACAGGGTGAGAGAGCGCCATGGACATATATACACTACCAAATGTAAAATAGATAGCTAGTGGGAAGCAGCTGCATAGCACAGGGAGATTAGCTTGGTGCTTTGTGACCACCTAGAGCGGTGGGATAGGGAGGGTGGGAGGGAGGGAGATGCAAGAGGGAAGAGATATGGGAACATATTGTATATGTATAACTGATTCACTTTGTTATAAAGCAGAAACTAATACACCATTGTAAAGCAATTTTACTCCAATAAAGATGTTAAAAAAAAAAAAAAGAATCTACCCAATGAGGACAAATAAAGAACACAAAAAAAGAGAAAGCACTTAATAAAATGATAAATTAAATATACCAATAATTGCATCAAATATAAAGAAACTTAATGCTATAATTTAAAGAGGCTATTAGTTTATATTAGATAAAAGAAAACCCTATATGTACTGCTTAATAGAAATATATTTTAAACAAAGTTTAAAGGTTGAAAAATAAAAGGATGATAAAATGTATAATATGGAAATACTAACCAAAAAAATGTTAGTGTAGCTATATTGATACAAGACTTCAATACAAAAACATTAATAGCGATTGCAAGGGATATTTCATAATAATGAAATATTCAATTTTCCAGGAAGATATATCAATTCTAAATAAGTGTAACACAATCTCTCTCGAAATTCACTATCAGAATGGGAGGTTTTAACATACTTCCTTTGTAATTGAGAGAGCAATCAGGCAGAATTCAGTAAAGATGTAAAAGATATAAACCAAATGATAAGTAACTTAGGTTTAACTTAAATGTATAGAATACTGTGCCTAACAGCTGTAGTATTCACATTATTTATGATTACACATAGAGCTTTTCCAGAACTGACCATACATACTTTACGACAAAACACTTTTGACAAATTTCAGAAGATTAAAATCCCACAGACTATATATCCTCTAACTATTATGAATTAATGTAGAAATCAATTACCAAAAAGATAATCAGAAAATAAATCCCAAATCCCCAATGTTTTGAAATTGTGATAAAAGGCTAAAAAAACCAAAGGTTAAATAAAACCACAATGGAAATTAGACAATGAGAAAAAGTACTGACTGATATAGAGAAATTTTCAGAATAAATTTTAAATAAAAAAAGAAAAGCATAAGAAAAAAGTGAGAATAAGGAAATATACACATATTTATTCATTTTTGCAAACAAAACAAAACCCAGAAACAGGAAGTCAAGAACATGAGCTTGGTTGTCCATAGAAGATGTGTAGAAATGAGGTGGAAGCCTAGAGGAACAAGGGGCAGAGGCGAGGATGCTCACTCACTCATCTGAGTGAAACTTTTTGTACAGTTTTGACTATTAAAGCCAAGTTATATTTTTTAAAGAAATTAAATCAACAATGGACTACAAACAGAAACAGATTCAGTTTCCAATGTATAGATTAGCCACATCTGTAAAGGATGAAGGAAAGACTTGCCTAAGTTAACACTAGAACAAATACTTTGACTATATACCATTGAGCTAAAAAATGAATCAAACTGTAAACAATATCAAATTTTTAAATAGGTGTGTTTTACATAGAGATATGGGTTAGGGATTCTCAAATTAAATGTGTATTCTAAGGAGGAACATATATTTTTATATAGAAGGAGCCAGATTTCTCACTGTCAGAAAAAGGGATTAGAAATATGCAAAGGCTAGAATGAATCTTGTGACAGTTAATTGAAATTTTAAGTATCCGTATGAATTCATGCTTAGATTGATATGTAGATAGAATGAAAAGGAGAGAGAGAGAGAGAGAGAGAGAGAGAGAGATTTTGAATCTGAACTCCCTTCTCTGCTATAAGACATCCAAGCTCATTGGAAACATGGCTGATTCCAGGGCTGGGCCTGGGAGAGTTCATGATGAACCCGGAACATCTTGCTTTATCAGAAAACAAGGAAGCAATTAAAATGATCGGGGCATGTCAAAAGGCACCGAAGTCAATGTGAAAGGGCTACCATTGATCAAATCAGGATCAATTTGAACATCAAAATAAATAATTATATTAATGGATCGTTATAGAATAAAATTAGTATTAATGAGTCCATATTAATATAAATAAATGAATAACTAAATTAAATGTAGAGAAAAAATATTTTCCTTACAGTAGAATGCCGAGTATTAATTGCAGAAGAAATGATGGGATTAAAAAAATCACCATTTGGCAACCAGTATTGTAGTAATAGGAAAGTACTTGCTAAAACTAGAAAGTGAAAGTTTGATGAGAAAAAAGATATCCATATAATTTCAAAAGCACCTTCCAACAGTATATATAATAATTAAAAGAGGAAAAAACGGTATTGTTATAATGGGAAAACCTGGCAGATGCCACCTCAACCAAATGGTCAAAGTTAGCATCACCAGTAATGGCACAAATAGATTAACATATGCCCCCCTGACATGTTGTGGTGAGGGCACAGCATCATTTCTATGGTTGATATTCCTGCTAAAAATGCATAAACTGAATCTAATTATGAGGAAACTTTAGACATACTGAAATTGGGGAACATTCTATGAATTAAATGTATACCTCTTCAAAAATGTCAAGGTCATGAAAGACAAAAATAGACTAAAGTATATTTCCAGCTTCAAGGAAATTAAGGAACTATAACAAGGAGATTAAGGAACTATAACAATTAAATGCAATATTATTTTTTGATATAAAGGAAATCAATGGGACAATTTTCAAAATTTTTATATGATCTGTAGGGTAGATCATTGTACTATATCAATTATACCATATTAACTTGTGCAGTGGTTATTTAAAAGAGTATTTATATTTTAGAATTGAAATATTTAGAGAGAAAGGGCATGATGTCTGCAGCTTGGACTCAAGGATTCTTACTTTTGGTATCTCTCTTTCTCTTTTTATTAATTTCTCTCCTGATAAAACCAATGTGGTGGAATATTAACATGTGGAGAGTGTGAGTGAAGTATGTATGAAACTTTATATTGCTATTTAAAAAATTCTTTAAGATTGTTTCAAAATAAAAAGTTAAAAAAGTATTTCATACCTCTTGTAGCAGAATCTGTCATCCCACTCTATATTGATTCATTCACTTCTATACTCTGAAGGTTGCATATTGGTAACATCTGCAATTCCTTGACTGAGGACCATTGTCTGGACGCAGGAGCCTTACGGTCCAACTGGAAGGAAAACCAGAAGTGCCAGAAAGTTAATAGCACTGGAAAAAGCCCTCAACTGATGATGGATTAGAATATATGATAGTTAACTACCCCAGAGTGTTTGACTCTTAGTTGAGGTAAGTGGGAGGTGCATCCTAAATTTTCTCTCAGAGTTCACTTGTGGAATTAAGTTCTAGTTGCCCATACTAGTAACTTGCTTAAATAATGTATCCTCTATTGGCTTCCTTCCCTGTCTCCGTTCCCTACTCCTCAGCCAAGTTCCTGGGATTTCCTCACAAATCAATTTTCTTTGCACTTGAATCTTTGTTTTGGGGTCCGTTTCTGGGGGAATCAAAGAAGGACAATTAGGAACAGACCCTCTATATATAATGCTAGAATTTGGGTCATATATTAGCCCAATGACTACAAGTACTCATTGCTAGTGGTGAGTGGAATAAGAATAATTTCTGTATACTGTAGGATCATAATTACTAAGACACTTATCTTTAGTAAGTTAAGATGGCATATAGGTGACAGGGAACACTTTGGCTTAAGCAATGTCTGCAGCATTTGACAGATATGGAGCAATAGTAATTATAAGGATTGTGGAGTTAGTGGGTGGTTGTTAACTGACAGTGAAACACTGAAGGAGTAAAATGATTAGCTTTCCTCCCTACTGATGTTTAGGACAATCAGCAATCAACTCAGGATACAGTGTAAATATCAGAAGGTCTTTATGGCAGCATTTAGAGAGAGCATCATGTCCTGCAAATGGAGAGCAGACTGTACTGAAAAGAATGCTCAAAGTCTGATTTGGAGAGTAGTGAGAATACACAGGCTGATTCACAGTCTTGACAAGACTGTAAGAGGCAGTCTAGATAGGTTTGGGGATATTTGGGTAGATGTTCCTGACAATCATTAGTCCCTAGATTCTATTGAACATTCTGAGATCTTATGAGAGAATATCAGCCCCTTGGTAGAGGAAAGCTGCTTTTTCCTGACTAGAGAATATGGAAACGCCTCATCTGATTTATTATGTATGGCTGGAGAACCCACCATGTGACTGACTGTATTTTCAGATGATATTCTTCTCACTACAGTGATAAGAAATCCTCTTATCACTAGTCAGGAAGTAGAGGTATTGTTGCAATGCTTTATGGTGTGTATACTCTGTAGACCAGTGTTATTAGTAGGAAATACTGTTACAGGGTCAATGACAGCAGCACTTGGAGTAGCAGAATTAAATTGTGGGAGGCAAAATAAATATAATTACTACAATTTGCAGCAAGGCCAGAATGTCGATCATGGGGCTGGACTCACCAGGGCTCTGTGCCAATGGTTAAAAAATGATGACATTCCTGTGGGTGAGATAGATGTGGGAATCAATAAAGATATTGATTGACATATATAACCAAAAAGGTTAAAGGTAAGTAGGACACTGATGCTGGCTACCATAATGGAAAATTATGATCCTTTGCCTTATTTCCAAACTTAAGGTATTTTTCAGACCCAGAACTTATGGTTGAAAGTGAAAGTGGGTCCCCTTGAAGAAGGGCCCATCAATGATATAGCAAATATTTATAGTTCCCCAATTATTTACAATTCCCCCCCAACCCTTCCCCCAAAGTAAACAATGACTATTTAACAGAGTTCTTTATCCTGAAGAAAAGAGAATACCCAGGTCCTTTGAAGGCTATTGGATACAAGGCTTAAGGTGACATGGATACCTGAAAACCCACACATTGTCATGGTCCTTCTGGTCGAATGGAGTTAATGGATCTCTATATCTACTCTGTGATCATTTTATTGGTCCCTCAGTGTACATTTGGGATTGTTATAAAATCAGTTATATTAATCACTCATTTTGATTCCTTGACCTGTGGAGTAAGAACTGTAATGATTGGAAAACAAGTGGAAGCCACAAAACTGTACCCTCTCCCACTCCCAAATTAAGGCAATAAGCCAGAAGCAATGCTGTATCATAGGTAAAATGGCCGATATTACTTTAATCCTCAAATACATTAAATTCAGGAGTGGTAGTCCACATCGTATCCTGTTTAATTTGCCAGTCTTGATCCTACAAAAAAAATTGAGATGGATAATGGTAGATGGGGGTTGATTACTCTATACTTAACCAAATGGTAGCTTTAATCACAGTGCTAGATATTGTAGCTCTACTCGAACAGATCAGAATAGCGTACAGTAGTTAGTTTGTGGCTATCTATCTGCCAAATGGCTTATTTATAATTCCTATCAAGAAATAGAATTAAAAACAGCTCACGTTCAGTTGGCAAGAACTGCAGGATACCAATTATCATATTGTCCCAGAGCTATGTTAACTCTTCAGCTCTGTATCACAACATGATCTGAAAGGACCTTGAATCACATTAAATTTAAAAAAATTAGTGAGCAGGAAATTGCAATTGATCTGAATACTGTGATAAATACTTGTGTGCTGAAGGGTGTAGAATAAACACTATAAAGACTCGGGGCCTGACACCTTAGTAAAATTTCGGAGTGTCCATTTGTCTGAGTCATGTCTACATATGCTCTGCAAAGTAAGTAACAATAACCACAAATTGCACATTCTATCAGAGTCTTATCGACCTCTTTTGATTTTGGAGACAGTACATAACACACTGCTCTGTTCCACTTAGATTACACAGAAGGATGCCGATTTTCAGTGGGCCCCAAAAGGCTCTGCAATTGGTTTTGGTTGTGGTACAAGTGGTCTTATCACATGTCTTGGACAGTCCCATTATAGTAGCGTTCTTCAAGCTCTAATAGGAGCAGGGTAAGAAGCAATAGTTTGATTGTTGCAGACATGGTCTGTGGCCATCCCATATTTTCTGAGCACTCATTTCTATATTCTAATGGTGCTGTGTACTATGGTCACTTGCAAAAGCTTACCTAATGGTTCCTTTTATGGAATGGAATGGTGGTTGCATTCAGAGCTAGCTTGACTGATGCACAAGGATGGCTAGAACCGTCCTTTTCCTCTTCCTCTTCCATTAATTGGGATAACCTTGGAGCATACTTTATACCATTTCTCAGTAAGATTATCCCCAGTTGTCCACAGTTGTAACCTTTGGTTACACCCCTTATTGGCTTATTTCCTTACCTAACTTACTTTCAGTTTCCTGCTGGTGTTTTCTGGGATCTCTCCTTCCAAATAAACTCTTCCAATTTGAATCCTTGTCTCAAGTTCTGCTTCTGTATGAACTCAAGCTAAGACTCAGGAAAAATCAATAAAAGATAGAAAAGATCTCTATACAGAAAACTGTATAATGTTCCTTGTATACTAAGACTTATACAAATGAAGGGGGATACCAATTTATGGATTGGAAGTCTCAATATTGTAAATATATAAATTCTCCTTAAATTTTTTATAAGTTATATGCAAAATCAATCAAAACCCAACAGAAAGATTTTTAAAAATAAAATTTGCAAAGTGATTCTCAAATTTATATGGAAATTCAAAGATAGAATAACCAAGACACTGCTGAAGAAGATTGACGTGATAGAACTCACTCTACTATAAGACTTTTAGACTGTATGGTATTGGCATAAACATAGACAAATTGACTGATAGAATGGAAATGGAGAGCTACAAACAGGCCCATTTATATAAATTATGACAAAGGTGGCACTGTAGAGCAATAATAAAATAATATTTTTCAATTGACCCCTGCCTCACAGAATAATTAAAACTATATATATATATATATATATATATATATATATATATATATATATATATAAAATATAATAATTCTAAGGGGAGTTTATATCTAACTGTAAAAGACAAAGCAAAGCTCCTAGATGATGATATAGGAGAAAAACTTTAGGACATAAACTTAACATTATCAAAAAAAAAAAGGGAGTGATTTACCATAAACGATAAGATAATCATGACCTCTGGAGATGCAAAGGGTAGTAATTTGGATTGAGAACAAGGGAGTTATGAAGTCAGCAGATCCCTATTTCTCATCCAAGGAGGTGGGTACAGGTTTATTCAATTTGTGGTAATTACTTGTTCATACGTTCTTGCTTGGTAAAAATTTTTGTATGAGTTTTGCAATTCATATTTAAAACTAATTCAGAAAAAAGAAACAAAAAAGACAAAAACAAAGCATTTAACATTTGATTCCAGCAGTACTGAAGCCATGGATGTTTCAGAAGTAGTCACTAATATTGCATTCTTACCATCCACATTCATACAGAAGAAGAATGCTCACATCTGAAAGCAACATATGATCAGCTCAAGAGCAAATGTTTAGGAAGGCATGCAATAGGGCTATGCTTTATCATTTTTTTTTTTTTTTTGGTCCACAGTACACAAATAAATCAACCTCTATTAATCTTTTAAGAGCACAGTTTTGCATGCTCGAATCAATTGGTCCCTTATGAATGTATTAGAAAGGCTTTGAACAAACTATTGCCCATGACTTCTGTTCTAGAAATAAGAGGAGCAAGAGACTATTTCTGAACCCATTTTTTCTGGTTCCTTCCTCTATGTCTTTTCTATCCCAACGTACTGAAATAACATTTTCATTTTCGTGTCATCGTTTTTTTCTTTTTTTTTTTTTTAAGTCCTACATTGCTGATACACTTATACTGGTTTTCAATTCCTTTCAGTCTGAATTGCTACTGAAGGTGATTCAGAGAGAAAAACTTCTTGAGACGTCATATATCTTTGTAATTCTAAGAATAATCTGCTTATTGTGAAAACATACACAATGCAGAGGCATAAGAAATTTAAAAAAACAGAAATAGCCAGTTGATAGTTTGATTTTTTGTTGTTGTTACGCGTTTGTATGAGTTGTATATTTTGGATATTAACCTCTTATTGGATTTGAGGTTTGTAAATATTTTCTCCCATTCAGTACATTGCCTTTTCATTTGATGGTTTCCTTTGCTATGCAGAAGCTTTTTAAATTGTTGTAGTCCTACTTGTCTATTTTTGTTTTTGTTGCTTTTCCCTTTGGTGTCAAATCAAAAAACCATTGCAGAGGCCGATGTCAAGGAGCTTATCTCCTATGTTTTCTTCTAGGAGTCTTATGGTTTCAGGTCTTATGATCAAGTCTTTTAATCCATTTTGAGTTGACTTCTGTGTATGGTGTAAGACAGAAGACCAGTTTCACTCTTTTGTGTATGCCCATTGAGTTTTTCCAGCACTATTTATTGAAGAAGTATATTTTCCCAATTGTATATTTTTGGCCTCTTTGTCATAGTTAAATTAACTGTATATGTGCATGGTTATTTTTGGCCTCTCTATTATGTTTCATTGATCAGTATATCTTCTTTTTATGCCAATACCATATTTTTTGATTACTATAGCTTTGTAATATAGCTTGAAGTCAGGAAGTGTGATGTCTTCAGTTTTGTTCTTATCTCTTAAGATTTCTTTGGCTATTTGGGGTCTTTTGTATTTCCATTAAAATTTGGGGATGCTATTTTCTATTTCTGTGAAAACTGCTGTTGAAATTTTGTAATAGATTGCATTGAATCTGTATATTTCTTTGGGTAATGTGGACATTTTAACAATATTAATTCTTCCAATTTATGAATATGGGATATCTTTCCATTTTTTTCATCTTCTTCAATTTCTTTCATCAATGACATATTTTTCAGTGTGTAGATCACACACATCCTTGGTTAAATTTATTATTTTTGTTATTGTAAACTAGGTTGTTTTCTGAATTCCTCTTTCTGATAGTTTGTTGTTTATAAATAGAAAACCAACTTACTTTTTTATTTTTTAATTTTTCTAACATCTTTATTGTAGTATAATTGCTTTACAATATTGTGTTAGTTTCTGCTGTATAACAAAGTGAATCAGCTGTACACATACATATATCCCCATATCCCCTCCTTCTTGTGCCTCCCTCCCACCCTACCTATCCCACCCCTCTAGGTGGTCACAAAGCACCAAGCTGATCTCCCTGTGATATGCGACTGCTTCCCACTAGCTATCTATTTTACATTTGGTAGTGTATATATATCAATGCTACTCTCTCACTTCATCCCAGTTTATCCTTCCCCCTCCCCGTGTTCTCAAGTCCATTCTCTACGTCTGCGTCTTTATTCCTGTCCTGTCCCTAGGTTCATCAGAACCTTTTTTTTTTAGATTCCATATATATGTGTTAGCATACAGTATTTGTTTTTCTCTTTCTGACTTACTTCACTCTGTATGACAGACTCTACATACATCCACGTCACTACAAATAACACAATTTTGTTTCTTTTTATGGCTAAGTAATATTTCATTATAAATATGTGCCACATCTTCCTTATCCATTCATCTGTTGATAGACACTTAGGTTGCTTCCATGTCCTGGCTATTGTAAATAGTGCTGCAATGAACATTGTGGTACATGACTCTTTTTGAATTATGGTATTCTCAGGGTATATGCCCAGTAGTGGGATTACTGGTTCATATGGTAGTTCTATTTTTAGTTTTTTTAAGGAACCTCCATACTGTTCTCCATATTGGCTGTATCAAGTTACAATCCCACAACAGTGCAAGAGGGTTCCCTTTTCTCCACACCCTCTCCAGCATTTATTGTTTGTAGATTTTTTAATGATGGCCATTCTGACCATCAGGTGATACCTGATGTGAGGTGATACCTCATTGTAGTTTTGATTTGCATTTCTCTAGTAATTAGTGATGTTGAGCATCCTTTCATGTGTTTGTTGGCAATTTGTATATCTTCTTTGGAGAAATGTCTATTTAGATCTTCTGCCCATTTTTGGATTGGGTTGTTTGTTTTTTTGATAGTGAGCTGCATGAGCTGCTTGTATATTTTGGAGATTAATTCTTTGTCAGTTGAAGAAGTAACTTACTTTTGTATATAGATTTTGTATCCTGCAATATTAGTGAAATCACTGATTAGTTCTAACAGCTTTTTGTTGGAGCCTTTAGAGTTTTTTCTAAATAATATCATGCCATCTGCAAATGGAGACAGTTTTAATTCTTCCTTTCCTATTTGGATGCTGTTTATTTCTTTTTCTTGCCTAACTGCCCTGGCTAGGACTTCCAGTACTATGTTGAATATAAAAGTGGTGAGAGTGAGCATCCTTGTCTTTTTCCTGATCTTAGAGATAAAGCTCCCAGCATTTCACCATTGAGCATGATGTTAGCTGTGGTCTTGTCATAGATTGTCTTTATTATGTTGAGGTATGTTCCCTCTATACCCAGTTTGTTGATAGTTGTTATCGGGAAAGGATATTAAATTTGGTCAAATGCTTTTTCTGCATCTATTAAGATGATTATATAATTTTTATCCTTCAATTTTTTAATGTGGTGTATCCTAGTTTTTGATTTGTGAATGTTGAATCATCCTTGCATCCCTGGAATAAATCCCACTTAATTGTGGTATATGATCCTTTCAGTGTACTGTTGAATTTGATTTGCTAATACTTTTTTGAGGATTTTGCATCTATGTTCATCAGGGATATTGGTCTATAATTTTCTTTTCTTGTAGTATTTCTGTCTGGCTCTCTTTCCATTCCTTTTATTCCTTGAATTTATTTGTTGATTCTAGGATGTAAAGCTCCCTGTGGTAAGTAAGCTGTAAAAGTGAAGGAATTTTTATGTGTTTTGCTCACTCTTGGGTCCCCATTTTAGAAGACAACTGGAACATAGTAAACACAATAAATATTTGTTGAACAGAACTGAGATATAAGCCTGAATATTGTTTATGTGGGAATATATATTGTTCACATGTTAACACTCACTGCAAAAGCAAAAAATATATATATATATATACACACATATATATATGTATATATACAGTTGACCCTTGATCAGAATGACATGGGTCCACTTATATGTGGATTTTTTTCAAAAAGTAAAAACAGTACCACGTGATCTATGGTTGGTTGAATCTGAGGATTTGGAACCACTGAGGGCTGACTATGGGACTTCACCATACATGGATTCTGGTATCCATGGTGGATCTTGGAACCAATCTCCCACAGATACCAAGGGAGGAATATGTGTATTTGTGTGTGTGTATAAAATTTTGTAATCCTACCCATATTAATATGACTATACAACCCAAAGTATCCAGAAATTCCAATGTTTGCTTGTTGTCTGTTGGCTTCCAACCAGTTTAGTATTTGTCATTATGAAAGTATCCCAGTCTACGGAAAATTGTGGTTCCTTCTTTATATCTTTATATCTTTAGTTACGGAAAGTCTTTTCTGCTAGGCTTCCAGTCATTCTCATAGATAGTTGCTCTGTAAATAGTTGTAATTTTGGTGTGCCTGTGGGAGGTGAGCTCAGGGTTTTCTTACTCTGCTTGGTCACATCCCCCATATCTTCTAGAGTTACATAATAAAATACTTTTAATGAAATAACTTGAAGGCTAGAATTTGCATCAATAAAATATGAGAGATAAAAGATGATGGGAGTAGAGGTGAAACAAAATGGGCGTGAGGTGATAATTGGTGAAGCTGGATAAAGTGACAGATTTGTTATGTATCAGTTTTTCTCATATAACTTTGTATTTTATTCTTATGTCCCTATTTTTTAAACAATTGTAAACAGTTAGCTGCTTAAATAATTACTTAGAGTAAAATTCAAGAATATGTTAGTCAACTACTGAATATTCAAACTTGTGTGTCTGGAGCATGCTAAAACTTTATATTTCTGTTATAGTTTTTCCCCGGGTATGTACTGACAAGCTTTTTGTTTTCTTAGAACTTTCTAAATATATTTCTCAGCAAGGAGTCTAGTGAGGGGACAGATTTCAACAAGTTCCTATGCATTATTGAATTATTTTCTCACTTGGCCAATTGAGAAATTGCTTTTCGACAACATGAAGATTTGTACTCCTACCTTTGTGATACAAATTGTTCTGATTTATGGTCTAGTTCTACATGACTCCTAGATGGTAGGGATGATATAAGTAGGCTATTCTGGGCACCTGAGTTATCTTTTTTTTTCCCCAACTAGAAAATTTTGAATTTGCCAAAAGTTTTTAATAAAACCAAAAAATTAACTTCAGGACTAAAAGGTCTAGGAGTTCAACATGTCTTATCTTTTCTCCTAAAAAAGCAGCAATTTATGAGTTTGTCCCAAGCAAGATGGAGTTAATGCAAGGTCATTGGTTCAGGAACCCAAGAACGAGCAATTATGCATATTGCCCTAAAAGGCAATGGAAATAAATATCTGGACAGACTACACCACTGGACTGCAACTCTAATGAAGAAGAAAATTGGGGGCGGGGGAGGATGTAAGTGTCAGGAAGCAAAACAGAAAGTGTAGAAACCAGTTGGAAGCAACATTTCCTGTTTGAAATGAGAACGGGAAAGAAATGGTTTCATTGACATCATCTACCTTCTCATTCAAAGTGTGAATTACGGACACAGAAAACAATCTTATGGTTACCAAAGGGGAAAAAGTGGGTTGGGAGGGATGAATTAGGAGTTTGGGATTAATAGATACACACTAGTATATAAAAAATATATAAACAACAAGGACCGACTATACAGCACAGGGAACTATACTCAATATTTTGTAATAACCTATAATGGAAAAGAATCTGAAAAAAGAATATATATGTATATATGTATATATATGTATTTGTGTGTGTATATATATATATAGCTGAATCACTTTGCTGTGCACCTGAAACTAACACAACATTGTAGATCAACTATACTTCAATATAAAAAATTTGTTTAAGGTGTGAATTATTTTCTTTCTGTTTATGAATAAGCAGAAGTGGGACAAAGCAATAAAAATTTTGACTTTTATAATAATAATAAGAAAAACATTTATTGAGTGCTGATTTCAGAGCCTAGAATTGTGTGACAAATTTGTCATACATATACTACTATAATTCTCATTCCTCAGGATGTAAATACTATGATTATCTCCACTTTATAAATGAGAAGACTAAGGCAGAGAGAGGTAAAGCAAACATCTGAAGGTTACTGAGTAAAAGAACCCAGATTTGAACTTGGACAATGTCAGTCTGACTCCAGAGCCAGGACATGTATAATATGCTCTATTAAATAACTGGATAATTATACAAAAATGCCCCCAAAGCAGTAACACCACAATACATATCTTTAACTAAAGAAGTTTAGATTCAATCAATATGTATGGAAAACATTCCATGGGTCAAGTTCTACACTGGTAAATTTTCATATATTTTTGTTTTACTTAATCCCCATAAAATATTTTATTAGTAGGTGGTAGCAGCTAATAAGTAATAGGGCTTGATTTTGTATTCTTATTCTGAGTCTGTGATATCTCCATGCTACCTTCCTCTAAGAAACTACCAAATTATTTATATTGTTCTTTCTTTTAACTTGTTTAAATTGTTTTATTGTGTTAAAATATGTATAATATAATTTAGCTTTAGTGACACTTAGTACATTTACAACGTTGCACAACTATCACCACTATTTAGTTCCAGAATATTTTTTCATCACTCCAGTAGGAAGCCTTATACATATTAAGCATTTCTGTTCATCACATTCTACCTCCAAGCCCTCACAAGCACTACTCTGTTTTCTGTCTCTATGGATCTGCTATTTGTTAATATTTATATAAATGGAATCCCAAACATGTGGCCTTTTGTGTCTGGTTTCTTTCACTTAGCCTAATGTTTTGAAGGTTCATTCATGTTGTAGTATGTATCAGTACTTCATTCCTTTTTATGGCTGAATGATATTCCATTATCTGAACATCCCATGTTTGGCATATCCATTAATCAGTTGATGGACATTTGAGTCATTTCCTTGACTTCTTGATTTGGCTAAAGTGCTGCTATGAACATTCATGTGCAAGTTTTTGTTTGAACATCTGTTTTCAGTTCTTTTAAGTACATACTCAGAAATGGAATTGCTGGAACACATGGTAATTCTTTGTTTAATTTAAATAGGTATGGCCAAACTGTTTCCTGCAGTGGCTGCATCATTTTACATTCCCACCAGCAGTGTAGAAGGGTTCTAGTTTTTTCCATATTCTCACAAACACTTGCTGTTTTCCATTTTTTTGTAGTTATCCTACTGGGTGTGAAGCACTATCTTAGTATGGTTTAGATTTGCATTTGCTTAATGGCTAAGCATGTTGGGCATCTTTTCATGGGCTTGTTGGCTATTTATATATCTTTGGAGAAAATATTTAATATTAGGCCTATTTCTGCCTTATAATGCATTAAATTGTGAGTTTAATCAATTTATATTTATAGTAATTACTAGTAAGGAAGGATTTATTTCTGCCATTTTTCTGTTTTCTTTCTTTATGTTATATCTTTTTTGTTCCTTAATTCTTTCATTAATGCTTTTTGTTTTTTCTAATTGACTATTTCTAGTGTATCATTTTGATTTAATTCCCATTTTCCTTTACCTATCTATTTATTTTTTGTTTTCATTCTTTTATCTTTCTGCTCCTCAGCCTAGATAGTTTCAATTGGCCTATCTTCAAGTTTGTTGATTCTTTCTTTTGTCTGCTCAGATCTACCGTTGGACTCTTGTAATGAGATTTTCATTTCAGTTTTATACTTCTCAGCTCTAGCATATCTATTTGTTTTTTTTTTTTTAATAAATTTATTTATTTCTTTTTGGCTGTGTTGGGTCTTTGTTTCTGTGCGAGGACTTTCTCTAGTTGCGGCGAGCGGGGGCCACTCTTCATCGCGGTGCGTGGGCCTCTCACTGTCGCGGCCTCTCTTGTTGTGGAGCACAGGCTCCAGACGCGCAGGCTCAGTAGTTGTGGCTCACAGGTCCAGTTGCTCCGCGGCATGTGGGATTTTCCCAGACCAGGGCTCAAACCTGTGTCCCCTGCATTGGCAGGCGGATTCTCAACCACTGCACCACCAGGGAAGCCCTATTTGGTTTTTTTTGAATAATTTTTATGTCATTATTGATATTCTCTATTAATTATATAGATTAGTATATTCTGTAATAGTTTTCCTGTTTTCCTTTGATTTTGTGTCCATGGTGTCCTTTAGCTCTTTGCGCATAAGACATTTGTAAGTCCAATATCTGTGCTTCCTCAAGAATGGTTTCTGAAATTTCTTTGATTCTTATTAATGAGCCCTGTTTTCCTTGTCTCATAATTGTTTTGGTTAAAAACTGGAGAATTTGAATATTATAATGAGATAACTGTAGAATATCAGATCCTCCTTCCTCTACCCACTCCCACCAGGTTTTGCACTGTTGCTTTTTTGTTGTCTGCAGTCATCCATTTTTTTCAGTGGTTTTTCCAAACTATTTTGCAAAGACAGTATTTCTTGTCATTGTGATGTCACTGAGTCTCCATTCCATTGGCTTAGCAGTCAGCCAGTGACCTGACAGAGATCTCCTTAAACTCCTGAAGCCTAAAACAACAAAATAAGGTAAAAAATACTCTCTTGTTCTATGTAGATTGGTTCTGAGCTAGAGCACTCCTTCAATGCTTAGCCAAGATGCTTATAACTCTGCCTTAGCCATTTTCTTCTGCTTATTCAGTGCTCAAAGTCAGTCAGAAGTTAACTGTAGGATCTCTTGAGGTCTTTTATGGTCATATATCCATCCCTGATCATGATGTGGCCCTCTGATTCCCTAGCAGATACAAAAGCCATTTAAAACCCTCATTCTCCCACGTATATTCTTCCTCAGCCTCATTTTCCCCAGGTTTTGAGGTCTGTCTTAGAGCATCTTGCCCCATCTGCTCTGCCTTGCCACAGGTGGCTGTAATAATATATGTTTTTAAATACTTTTGAAAAGCACTTACCAAGAGGTCACTCCAGCCCTGAGAGAGTTCCAAGAGGGTGCAAATAAAGGCAAATCTCAGAGCCAATCCACTAGCTAACCACCAAACAGGTCAAAATCATAACCACAATAATCCACAATTATTTGAGAACAAGGTCAATTTACACATCAGGTCACACAAGGAATGGAGGTTGTGTTCCAATGGCTGTCGCTGATCTGAAGAATGGAGGATGGTAGGCTGGTAAAAAAAAGTGCCATAACAATCATAAGGTTAATCTGTAAATTTAAAAATAAAAATACCTCATAATTAGTAATGAAAACTAAAGTAGATAATATATGATTTTTTTAACATCTTTATTGGAGTATAATTGCTTTACAATGGTGTGCTAGTTTCTGCTTTATAACAAAGTGAATCAGCTATATGTATACATATATCCCCATATCCCCTCCCTCTTGCATCTCCCTCCCACCCTCCCTATCCTACCCCTCTAGGTGGTCACAAAGCACCAAGATGATCGCCCTGTGCCATGCAGCTGCTTCCCACTAGCTATCTATTTTACATTTGGTAGTATATATATGTCAATGCTACTCTCTCACTTCGTCCCAGCTTACCATCCCCCATCCCCATGTCCTCAAGTCCATTCTGTACATCTGCGTCTTTATTCCTGTCCGGCCCCTAGGTTCATCAGAACGATTTTTTTTTTTTTTTAGATTCCATATATATGTGTTAGCATACAGTATTTGTTTCTTTCTGACTTACTTCACTCTGTATGACAGACTCTAGGTCCATCCACCTCACTACAAATAACTCAATTTTGTTTCTTTTTATGGCAGAGTAATATTCCATATTATATGTATATATGTGCCACATCTTCTTTATCCATTCATCTGTCACCGTACACTTAGGTTGCTTCCATGTCCTGGCTATTGTAAATAGTGCTGCGATGAACATTGTGGTACATGTCTCTTTTTGAATTATGGTTTTCTCAGGGTATATGCCCAGTAGTGAGATTGCTGGGTCATATGGTACTACAGACCAATATCAATGATGAACATAGATGCAAAAATTCTCAACAAATACTATCAAACAGAATCCAACAACACATTAAAAGGATCATACACCATGATCAAGTGGGGTTAATCCCAGGAATGCAAGGATTCTTCAATATATGTATATCAATCAATGTGATACACCATATTAACAAACTGAAGGATAAAAACCATATGATCATCTCAATAGATGCAGAAAAAGCTTTTGACAAAATTCAACACCCATTTATGATAAAAACTCTCCAGAAAGTGCACATAGCGGGAACCCCCCTCAACATAATAAAGGCCATATATGACAAACCCACTGCCAACATCGTTCTCAATGGTGAAAAACTGA
The DNA here is from genome assembly GCF_965194825.1 of Balaenoptera physalus. Taxonomy (NCBI): domain Eukaryota; kingdom Metazoa; phylum Chordata; class Mammalia; order Artiodactyla; family Balaenopteridae; genus Balaenoptera; species Balaenoptera physalus. The sequence goes on along the minus strand of NC_138889.1, from coordinate 46,210,109 downwards.
AACCATTTCCACTAAGATCAGGAACAAGACAAGGTTGCCCACTCTCACAGCTATTATTCAACTTAGTTTTGGAATTAGCCATGGCAATCAGGCAAGAAAAAGAAATAAAAGGAATCCAAATTGGAAAAGAAGTAAAGTTGTCACTGTTTGCAGATGACATGATACTATACACGGAGGATCCTAAAGATGCTACCAGAAAACTACTAGAGCTAATCAATGAATTTGGTAAAGTAGCAGGATATAAAATTAATGCACAGAAATCTCTTGCATTCCTATACACTAATAACAAAAAATCGAAAAGAGAAATTAAGGAAACACTCCCTTTTACCATTGCAACAAGAAGAATAAAATACCTAGGAATAAACCTACCGAAGGAGACAAAAGACCTGTATGCAGAAAACTATAAGACACTGATGAAAGAAATTAAAGATGATACAAACAGATGGAGAGATACACCATGTTCTTGGATTGGAAGAATCAACATTGTGAAAATGACTATACTACCCAAAGCAATCTACAGATTCAGTGCCACCCCTATCAAACTACCACTGGCATTTTTCACAGAACTAGAACAAAAAATTTTATAATTTGTATAGAAACAAAAAGACCCTGAATAGCCAAAGCAGTCTTGAGAAAGAAAAATGGAGCTGGAGGAATCAGGCTCCTTGATTTCAGATAATGTATGATTAACTCTCAGTATGTCCAATATTGTTCAGTAAATGCATGGTATTATTACTATTGTTTATGAAAAGATTTTTTTTCTTCTTTTTTGTTACTATGTTGTAGACAGAGAGCAGAGTAATTCTTTCTGAACACATTGGACAGCATTTTATCAATTTTAACCTTTAACATACTAAATCAAGAGTTAGCAACTAGTGACTATGGCTAACCAGGAAGAATGAATTATTGTCCCCATTCATACCACCCTCATATTCCTCATTATCATACCTGTCAGCAGGACCAGATTTGCCCATCTATGCATTAGTTCTCAACCACTGCGCCAGCAGGGAAACCCCCATCCCTATTCTTTTGTCCCTGTTTTTTCTTTTTTCTTTTGCCCTACCCAGGTATGTGGAGAGTTTCTTGCCTTTTGGGAAGTCTGAGGTCTTCTGCCAGAGTTCAGTAGGTGTTCTGTACGAGTTGTTCCACATGTAGATGTATTTCTGATGTATTTGTGGGGAGGAAGATGATCTCCACATCTTACTCCTCCACCATCTTGAAGGTCTCCTCTACTGACATTATTTCATTGTAACTACACTGCAAACCTGAACCTCTTTATTTTGGTATAAATGCAAGTTCAGAATGTAGACTCTCTGTCCTCTTAAAAGGTATCATTCTTGCCTGAAGTGTAGATGTAGGCATTTGAAGTCCACAAAACAACTTTTAATTTGCTAAATTATCAGAGTCATTCTGCAAAATAATCTTTCTTTCTCTGGAGCATACAGGACAAACTCATAGCACAGTTTACATTTCTGTGTTCCTAGATACATGAATCTCTTTAGCAGTTGTGTAATATAAACCTGTTAATTAAATTGCTAGTGCAACTAAATAGTCTATAGGTTCCTAATCGCAGGTAATAGCCCATGGCATCTTTTTTCCTTTTTAAATAGTCAATAAGGGACTTCCCTGGTGGCTCAGTGGTTAAGAATCCACCTGCCAGTGCAGGGGACACAGGTTGGAGCCCTGGTCTGGGAAGATCCCACATGCCGCGGAGCAACTAAGCCCATGCGCCACAACTACTGAGCCTGCGCTCTAGAGCCCGCGAGCCACAACTACTGACGTCCGCCTGCCTAGAGCCCGTGCTCCTCAAGAGAAGACACTGCAATGAGAAACCCGCGCACCACAATGAAGAGTAACCCCTGCTTGCCGCAACTAGAGAAAGCCTGTGTGCAGCAACAAAGACCCAACGCAGCCAAAAATAAATAAATAAATAAATAAATAAATAAATAAATAAATAAATAAATTTATAAAAAAATAAAATAGTCAATAAAAATGCATAGTGTTGCTACCATCTTAGTTCGTGTATCACATTTATATTCCATTTCTAAAAATCTCAAGTATAACAACATCATCATAGCAATAACCAAGGAATAAGTGTAAAGGGTTAGCATTATCTATGATACTTTACTAATTATTAACATAATTTTATATTTGTTGGTTTTAGATGCTACAGTTTTTGAGTATTTTTATGGAAAATGAATTGCCTTTTACTCTGTATAGCCTCAATATTTTTGTTTTTGGCAGTAGTTAGTGAATCAGATTGTAAATGTGTAATATATCAAACATAGAGTGCTAGTTACTGGGCACAGAAAGTCAGGTAAGATATGCTCCTTGCCATTAAATGGCTTGTGGCCTACTTGAGAAAACAAACTTATAAATCAGTGGTGACAATTGTGGTAGATAAACTTTAAGGTGACTCCCATGACACCCACATCTTGGTGTTCACACCCTTGTATAATTCTCTCTCCTTGATTGTGGGAGGACCTGTGGATTACTTTTAACCAATAACATATGGCAATGGTGATAAGATGTGACATCTGTGATTACATTATGCTATATAAGACTTTTTCTTGCTGGTAGACTTGCTCTAGAACCTTTCCCCGCTTGCTGTCTTTGAAGAAGCAAGCAAGCCATGAGTTGAAGAGCCACAAATAAAGTATACCAACCAATTGAAAGCAAATTTTTCCCCATTGAACTTCCCAATGAGAACCTAGCCCTTATCAACACCTTGATTGTATTCTTGCATAGGCACCCAACTTAGCTGTGCCCAGAATCCTGATCCACAGGAATTGTTAGATAAATGTGCATTGTTTTAAACTGCTAAGTTTGTGGTAATTTATTATGCAGCATAGAAAACTAGTTCAACAATTTCATGTTAGACAGCCTTATAATCATGCTGCTTTGGGAGTACATGGTATAAGCACTGGAATCACGGGTCAGGAAGGATTCCTGGAGAATGCAAGTCTTAAGCTAAAATTAGATGGATATTAGCTAGAAAAAAGAGTTACCAGAAAATTTTACTTGGAGTTAGCTAGAAGAAAGAGGAATAGCATTTCAGATAGAAGAAAAACCTTGTGTGAGGTCTCAGAGGCAGGAGTGTGCCATTGTTGAACTGTATATTTTTGTAATATGGCTAAAGTGATGGTATATGTCTTAATGTAATGAGAAATGAGAGGTTGTCAGGGGCCAGAATTTATATAGGACTTCTATCCTGGTAAGATACTTCAAATTTGTATGATGGGAGACCTTTAAAATAATTTAAACTTGGAAGTTGTGATCAGATTAATGGGCAAAGTCAATTTAGCTTAGAACTTGTAATATGTGATGAGTCAAAAGCCAATTCTAGCTTTAAGAACAAAGATTACAAGAATAAGAAGCAACCAGCTCCTCTTTCCTTTTTCCTCCATTGTGCCTTCTGAGAACTTCTACAAGGACCTCACCTCCTTGTATTGAATCTATTTGCCTGACTCTCTAAGAGACTACGAGGTTCTGATGGGCAACTACCATGTCTTATTCACTTGTTTCTCCAGAAGCTAAAACATTACCAGTTACATGACTTATACTATGACAAGATAAATTGTTACTGGCTTAATAGACCATTCAGGCATGGTTTTGCGAAGTTGAGAGTAAGTTTAGAATAAATAAGAGAGAGAGCAAATTAAAAGGTAAGAATTTCCACTTCAGAAAATATGCTCAAAGTATATCTGAAATAAATCACAAAATAATGAACTTTGCTTCTTTTTGCAAGCCTATGATATAATGTGTATACTATTTTAGTAGGCTTATTTAAAACACTGTGTTTTGAGAATGAAAAAAAGAAGGCAATAATATCCACTGTGGAATTTAAATAGTCATGTCGTATGAAACAAGCTTTGGAGTTCATGTTAGGCTGGGGTTAGGATTGGAAAATGGGATTAGAACAATAATTAGCCACCATATTTCTTGAATGAAATTGTGTTATAGACTTCTGGGAGGTCACTGAGGTATATCGAGCCTTATCCTATTTAGAGTCATGCTGAAACATTCTTAGAAAACCCATATGATGAGCCATGCCATCATTCTTCCCTTATTCTCTGTTTTTCCAACTCAACTGGTGTAGTCTAAACTCTCTTTCTTTCACATCTATATTATGGAACTACCTTCCTGGTTGATCTCTTGTGTCAAAACTAGACTAATAGTAAGGAAGGATGATGGGTTTTAAGTCAAACAGAGCCAATATTGAAACTGAGCTCTTATCCTTTTTTCAAATAGTCTAATGTCATTGACTCTTTTTTCTTTATGTGAAAAAAAAAAACCTATTCTCTATTTGTAAGGATTATTGGGACTATTAAATAAGAAATTTTATGTTTATAATCACAGTAAATATAATTCTCAGATATTGTTAATTATTTCTGATTTTTCACCAACTGAATAAGCCCAAATAAAGTAGGTAGATATTTACTGAGAGGTACCATGGGACAGAGGAAAAAACATGATCAGTTGGACCTCATCTACAGTCCTGTCTTTATTTCCTTATTTTTACATATATTTTCACATATACGACCCCAAGTAGTGTGCAGCTGGTGAGCAAAACAAACAATTAACCAAATATTTATAAAATTGAGTAAAACTAGTCCTAGTATTGGCTAACCTCTTTGGCTGAAGCATAAGATGGGAGATTTGAGTCTTCTAGGTTACTATTCTGCTATGTTCATTAAAACAGTCTCAAAAGAGTAATAAATATAATAGTAGCATAAATAATATATAATAATAATAATTAATATCTAGTTTATTCCCAGTGAATTGAGGACTTCACAAAATGTGATAAAAGTTGTTTCCTTGACTATTTGAAAGTGCTATTATTATACACTTTGAAAATCTTTTTTGGCTGTGGTTCAATCTAAACTTGTCAAAAGTCAGGAGTAAGCTCTCCATCATCACCATCATCAATTTTCCAAAGTTCTAGAGACAAAATCATACACATGTGTAATTTAAACTTTTTTGACTATGGTAAATTTGAGAACAATTTAGCTGTCACAGTAGGAATCATGGGTAATATAGTATAAAAAATGAGAACAATGACATACCATTATTACTGATAAGTATAGTCTAAAATTAGCTGATGTAGTGATTTCAGGCTTGAATGCACAGCTGTACCTTATACCTCTGAGAATTGTTTGCAAGAATCCAGTTTCAGAGAGCTCATTTTTAGCGATCACTTTTTGCAAACTTTAGTCATTGTTTATTAAGATTTATTTTTTCCCTGTATCAGTTTTGAAAATAATCACTCTAATAAAGTAACATTAAAAGATTTTATTCCTTAGTAAATATTCATTTTTAAAATACTAATTACTATTGAATTAGACAATGTTTTTGAAAGTAATTTGCATGTTTTTAAGTGTTCTATAAGGTAATACGTGGTATCTCACACAGTAGGTGCTCAAGAAATGTTTTTGAATAAGTGAAAAATGTTATTCTTCTGCCTTTCCTTCTTTTACTTCTTTTTATATTTCTTCTTTCACATATCTATTGAGCAACACTTTCTCTCCAGCTCGCCAATATTCCTACCATGGTGAACACTGGCTTGCAATTTAGACAGAATTAAGTGTTTTGTGGAAAAATAAAAATTTTCCCTCAGGGAACTGTTAAAATTTAAGGACTCAGTCTTCAGTAAAATGCACATATTCAAATATACACAATATTTGTATATATTTTAAAGGAGTACGTATCATCTTTCCTCCTGCTCAAGTTCACTGCCAGGTTAAGAATGCGTGGAATAGCATAGTGCTCTTTGGAAAGAAACAATTGCATGGAGATAAGAGCTACTGGCATTTGAAGGCTTATCCTACAAAGGGGTTAGAAAGCTGGTTATTTTGGGAGTTGGAATTGTGAAAAACATTTAAACATTTAGAGACTCTATAGGTTCCAAATGGCAGAGGAATAAAGAAATAGAGTAAATAAGTAGCTCAAGGTAGTTAAGTTGTGTTGGACACAGACCAAAGGGTCTTATGATTAAACTTGTAACTCAAATAACAACGAGTTACAATCTACATATTTTTGGTTGGATAATATACTATGAAGTCCCATCCAGACAAATATTTCAAACAAATTTCTCATCATGAGTGACTCTCTGGGGTATTGACATAACGGAAAGGTTAGTGACTTTACATTAGAATCTCTAGTTCTCCCACATGTATTGGTGACTTTGGGCAACTTACTGATCCAATTTGATCTTAATTTCTTCATTTAAATTGACAACAGTAATACTCAACAATAATATCTCATGGTATTGGTATTATAATAGTAACATGAAATTAATATGCTGAAGATCTATTGCCCTGCATGGTGTTATTTTGATAATTTATACGGAAAGAGAGAAAAAAAATGTAGTTTTCTGGTGAGTATAAAGCAACAAGTTTTACAATAATTTTTTTTAGATATGTGGGTTTTTAATTGTTTTGGCCCAGTCCCTTTGAGCCAAAAGCAGAGATTGATTCTCTAATTAGATTTTATGTAATATATAAGAAATAGGTTATCTTTAATCAAATTCCTCTGAGGATTTTTCTTCAAAGAGTAGGACAAGATCTTTAATTCATTTTGTGGAAAGTACTGTTTAATTATTAAAATGTAAAGTACTTTGAATCAATTTAAAATTGTCCCAGAAGATTCCCTTCTTTTAAAAAGAATATTTGGGAAAAGGGAGTTAAATATCACTTAAATTATATAAAACCTTCCACAAAAATAGATAAAGTTAATAAACAACTAATCTAATTTAAGTCAATATATGCCTCAGAATTGAGTTGTGTTATACCCAAAAGAAGTTTAAGATATAGGCATAAGATATGAAGAAAAAATGAGGGAGCTTTACATGTCAGAAAAGTAATATATTGTTTCAGAATGGAGAAAATACAGTAATGGAAGTCAACGAGAATCCTATTGTTTTCATTTCGCTTTGACTTAGGGAGGAGACAGAGGAAACCAAAGACTCAGTCCACTAACAACTACTTGACAGGACTAGCTCTGACAGCAGTGACCAGTTCAAGCCTCAAATCAGGGAGAGCACGGGTACAGGCAAAATTCTAGGACAAGAAATCCTGGAAGTGCTGACGTGAAGGGCAAGGACAGAAATTACTTACTTTAAGAAAAAGTGGCTCAATGAGAGGATACTGTGGAGGATAATTGGAACTTGTACAATGGCAAAGAAATTCTTTTTCTTCTGAGATTTACATTTTATATTGACACCTCATTTACTATAAATTTTTGACACTCTCTATGGTCCCTTTCAGCTCTCAATTTTCTGTGGCGTTTAGAAGTATGATACTGATATTTATGCTAATATTCTTATAAAGATTTCATTTTGTTTAAAAGAAATAAAATAGGTTGCCCTGATTGAATGTTTCTAAGTCTGGCTATTTGTTTTTGGGTCTTTATCCTGAATTTCCATGCTGTTATATAAAACAACAGGGAAAGCAATAGTACCACTCCTGAGATCCAGAACAGATACCATGGAGAATATTAAACTTTCCAGTAGGCTGGTCTATAGACAAAGTTTCAGTGAAACACTCAAACAATTCCCATCATATAAATAAAATTGGGAGTTATTTAATGCTATTGATATTATTTTTGGATTTCCCACATACAAACCCAAGGAGTAGTTAAATTTTCTCACATAATTATCATTACAGAGAGATCAACTTTTTCAAAATGCATCACAAGATAAAAATCATATCCCTGGATGAAGAGAAGTGTTGGAAGACACTATATCAGACTTTTATTTAATAGTAAAACATTTGACTAAACCACGTGATGGGATTTTATTTGATATTCCACAAACTCACTCAAAAAGAGGATGGAGCTGAGTGAGGTACAAGATTTTTTTCCCCCTTGTTCTGACCCTCTGCCCACTCTCTATGGACATGTACTATCCAAAGTGATCTATTTTTCGGAGTTGTATTTAAAAAGTTGTGACAATATTTCAAGTCCTTATTGATATTGAGAGCATACTTAAACTTTTTACAGTAGCCCACCCTTATTCCCAGTTTTGCTTTCCATGGTTTCAGTTACCTATGATCAACTTTGGTCTGAAAATATTAATTGGAAAATTCCAGAAATAAGCAATTCATATTTTAAATTGCATGGAGTTTTAAGTAGCTTGATGAAATCTTACACCATCCTGCTTCATCGCACTTGAGATCATTCCTTTGTCTGGCATATTCATGCTGTATATGCTACCCACCACATAGGCACTTAGTAGCCATCTCAGTTATCAGATCCACTGTTACGGTATCACAGTGCTTGTGTTCAAGTAATCCTTATTTTACTTAGCAGTGATCCCAATGCACAAGAGTAGTGATGCTGGCAATTCCGATAGTCTCTTACTGTGCCTAATTTATAAATTACACTTTATCATAGCTATGTCTGTATAGGAAAAAACTTAGTATACATAGGGTTTCAGGTAACCATCGGGTATATTGGAATATAACCCCTGAAGATAAGGGGAGACTACTGTACATCCAATTATTTTCAAATCTCCCAAGGTTTATTTTATTTTATTTTATTAAAAATTCATCATAATTTTTTCATATTTCCTAATATTTCAAAACACATTTTTCCTAATTAAAAATAGCTTTTGCTCTCAATAATAAAAGTAACACCTGTAAATCATGAAAACTAAAATATTATTAAAAAGTAAAGATAAACTAATGATTACTACTGTTAGTTTTTTGGTGAATATAGACATCTCCCTATAAAAAGTTACATAGACAGATATTATTAATATAAAATTTACGTTTTCATGCTATATATATTCTATAACCAATGTTTTCATTAAGTGGTATGACAAAGATATCTGTCATGCCAATAAATAAAGATCTATATTGTAGATACCTGGTTCATAGTTTGGCCATAATACTTTATATATTCATTTATCTGTAGATGTACATTTAGGTTTTCCCCCTAGTATATTACTATTATAAAATTGACTTTGATTAACAAATATATAGGCACATTTTTGTACATGCATCTGATTATTGCCTCTCAATATATTCCAGGAAGTAGGATTGCTAGGTCGAGGGATATATAATTTTAAATAAATTTTGATACAGGAAGTGTATACTCAACATGGCAACCAAAAGGGAGTGAAGGCATTTCCTCACTCCCATCTTCTCTAGACTTTCTAATAGACTTTGCTGTTCCTTTAAATATTCAAAAATCTTATTGGCATTGAAGGGGATCAGAATATTCCACCCCCCTAAAAATGCCACTTTGGCATAAGAATTATTTTGAGCTTGAAGTCAATTGAAAAACAACAAACAAAAGAAAAGCTCTCTGTCCTCCACCTTTTCTGCCTAAGAGCAGGGCATAAATTGCCCTTCATAAAGGTAATATACATTTCCATCTGTAAAGGTGTTCCCTCTCCCATGCCAGGAAGACCTGAGATAACACTGAGATGAGTCTGTATAACACATGTTAATAAACAACCCTTACTTACCATACATCTCCTAGTCAGCTTCCCACAATTTATTGCTCTTTTTTAAATGATGTATAAGCCCCCAGTCTAACCACTTCTTTGGGTTTTCACTTTTTTTCTGTAGAGTCTCCATGCACATAAAATTTTTATGCTTTTATGCTGTTAATCTGTCTTTTGCCAGTTTAATTTGCATGTCTCAATTACAGAACATAAGAACACAGAGGAAAAGTTTTTCATTCCTTTTAGCGTAAAATACCTTCTTGTGTGTGATGTCACAAAGTTGAATGTAGAATGACATTAAAGTTGAAAAAATTTAAAAATTTTTCAAAATAAAGTTTAATTTCACAATATCCTGCTTATAGTAGAAAATGGCTATCTATAAATAGCTCTCAGATAGCTGTTATTCCAGCTTAGCAAAGCAAGATTTAAAGCTCATAATGGGTAAGAAATAAAATAAGTGCTTCTTTCCTTCTTTCTTATCTTCCTCCCTTCCTCTCTCTCCTCCTCCTCCTTTTCTGTCTTCTATTCTGTTGCAAACACTAATTGAAAACATACTTGATCCCTTAGTTTTCTTAGGTGCTGGAACTTCAAAAAACAAATTGTGCATGACTATCTTTCTCTAGGAGCTTACAAGTGATGGTGTGTAGATGACTGCAATAAAACAAACAGCCTTGATAATAGTGGCCTCCTTAACGGTGTAATTTCATGGGTGGCAAAAAAGGCTTTCCCATTGCAGGGGTGAAATGAACAAAGGCTTTGGAGTTAGATGAGTGGGAGTTTAAAGTTTGGCTCATCTGCTTGTCAACCATCCAACCTAGGGCAAGCCTCTTAATTCTTGCTAAACCTCAAAGTCCTCATTTGTAAAACAGAGAGAATAATCATGACTCAGAAATTCTTTGAGAATTAAAAATTGTTTAGAGCACACAGCCTAATTTTTGTATTTGGTAAATATTATTTTCATTCTTTATTATTAATTGAAGTTTCACAATAAAAACTATAGAATGTTAGGACTGGTAGGGTTTATCTTTAAAGATAACCAAGTTTTAGTTCATTGTGTTAAAGTTAAAAACAACAACAAAACAAAACAAAAAATGGAGGCTTAGAATGGGCAATAACTTACCCAAGGATAAATAGTGATTAGTTCAGGGTCACACAAGTTGAAAGTTAAAAGACTCAGAGTGGGTGCTTATGTGAGATTAAGATTAATTCTTTACCTTAAGACTTTATCCCCTTTCAAAATTCAAATTACCTCAGAGAGAGATAACATCCTAAGTCTGGTTATCAGTTATAATTTAGTGCTACTGTTCATAGACCCGATAAAATATTTCCTGAGATAGTCATAACTCTTATATTGCATATAAAATTAGGAACTATAGATAAAGATGAAACATACCATATTCTCTGAGATGAAAACCTAGCAGAAAGGATACATATGTAATCACCAAGGGACAGAGGGAGAATCTCTCTGCTAGGCATTTTCCTATGGTATTGCATTACCTTTTTTTTTTTAATCCTATGATAATATGAAGTGGCTGACATTCTCTCCATTTTAAAGAAGAGATCTGAAGTTCAGAGAGAAATTTGGTAATGAGCAATAGAGTCTGTACTCAAAACTGTGTCAGCTTGACTTCAAATCCCATGGTATTCCCATTATACCATAATGCCTTCAGCCAAGACTGACTATTTAATAAACAGTTCTGTCTAAAGCCAACCTTGCTGCTCCATCCAGCTTATAGTTCCAAGATAAATTTATAGTCCTTTTTAGGGGGGAGGTCTAGGACAAAGCAACTCTTATTAAAGGACCATAACCAAAAGAAAATGGGAGCTTAAACTTAAAACAAAAGTAGAAAAACTTAATTAGACCTAATACTTAAGAAAAAAGCAGACTATATACATAGTCTGCTATGTTACTTTTACAACTATCAGATCAGAATGGCCCCAAGTTTTGTCTCCCAAATCTCTTCTATCCTCACTGTCCTCACTAGAGGCACACTTCTTTAGGTTTATTGTAAGAGTCATTCTTAAATTTATGTAGCACTTTGTACTTTGTAGCACTTTGCATCTCTTTGTTAGCTCTTCTTCTTTCAATGGCAGTCTCCAAAAACAAGATGGGAAGGTAATTGAGGCTTTTTATCTTCCAGGCTTCCAGATATGGTTAGAGTTTTAGGAGGGGTGGTGGAGAGGATGAAGACAAAATGTGGAGGGGACTTAGAGGCATGGCATGGGCAATCAGAAGGGCAATCTGTCTCCTACATAGTTTACATACAGTGAGCTTTGATGGGATAATTGAGTAGGAGAAAATCTAGATAGGCTCTACATTTAGGCCTTAGTAACCCAAAGTGTTTGCTACGTTCAACTTTATTGTAAGAGATTATTATTTTGTGATTACTTCTGTGAAGTAAACATAGTCATCATTATTATCCGCAATCATAGATTGAAGAGATATTTTTTTCATGGGGGGAGGACACAGAGAAACAAAATCATTCCCAACCCCAAGGAGGTGGTAATACTCAACAAGAGCTCAAGTTTATCTTATTCACCTTGTGACTAGGTGCATCAGACCAAATAAATTACTACATGCTTGTAGAAGATTGTGTTACTTTTCACCATGTAGCTTGATTTATCTCCCGTGGTACTACAAATGTGGAAGGTTATATACCTTTGTCTGTTGAACCCAGGCATATCCATGTGACTTTTTTTGATCAATAAAATTTTGCCAGATGTGACATGTGGCATCCCATGAAACAGCTTTAAGAACTAGTGTCTGGTTCATAATTGTCTCTGTTTTCTTGGCATCTGTGATCATGGAAGAATAACATGAGATGATATCTTTGTCAAACTGGTCAGTGAGTGACCACAATGAGCAGAGCCCTCTTATGAACCTGCAATACATACATAGTGTGAGTAAAATATACATTTTATTGTTTTAAACCATTGAGTTCTCAGGTTGTTTATTGTTGCCGCATAACTTCACCAATCCTGATAGACTGTCTAAGTAAGTTTTGTTGAATAAATGAATAACGAACCTGTTTTTAGTGTCTAATATTTGCAATTGACTTGCTATTTGCTATAGGATGTTAAAAGTGGAATACTACATTTTGAAAATAATTTATAAATATATTTACTTAGAAAATACAATTTATAAATTATAAATAATAATCCTACCTTGTGGTCAGGAACAGTTTCATTGAGTAGTTACTAGGCAACAGGGTTTTTATAAGGTTACAATAATAATGTGAAAGGAAAGGAATTAATTTACCAATTCTTTAAATATTTACTGAGTGCCTACTGTGAGTCAGACATTTTGTTTAACATTTCCTATTATTCAAACATATAATATGTGAGCCTGTTGAGCGGTTATTTTTTAATTTTCATAGGGAGCTGGCAGGTTAATTCAATCCTAGCATTTAGGGAAGAGACTGCATTTCAATCCATTCCATTGTTTCCCTCCCACACAGAGGATAAATGCCTACTGGGAGACATTTACACTTAAAGACACTCTTATTATGAAGGTAAACTTGATAGCTTTAATGCCAGTGGAGAGGATCATTAAAGTTTATATGTCCACTGATAAGGGCCAGCCAGTTCCTTTCCAGAGCAGAAGTTTATTGAATCAAAAAGTCAGGAAAAGTCAAGGCTGGGAAGAATCAGAGGACACATTTTTGGTTATGAGGCTTGTGGGAAAGGAAAGCTCTGGTCCTGAATGGAACTGAAGTAGCAGAAGAACACAGCATCAGGAAAATAGATAATGTGGACCAATTAATACATTTAAAATTTTGACTTCCAAGACTGGATTCTGTTGAACTGAGCAGGAAAATGGAAATCTATTTTCCTTGGGAATGGGGGGAAGTATATAATTCTGGAAAATTAAGAAGGAAGATGAGCAAGGTGGTTCTGTTGGAAGTGACCCTGGAAATCCCTCAGATATCTCTGATTGAGAAGCTTGCATAGTGACTCCTCATGAGTTGGCTTTCTCTTTGGCCAGGTTCCCTTAGGCAGACAGGCTTTTGTAGTCATCCCTGCAACTAAAGACAGCACCTGCCTTACAAAGCATGACGGATGGGATCTTTGCAGGAAATCCACCAGAGAAGATTATTAGTTATTTAGGCAATTATTGGAATATTTTAAAGGATACTATAACAAGATTCAGAAAGCCATGGAGAAGCCATTTAAATTATCCGGACATTATCAGAGCCTCTGATTCTGTCTGTATCTGCTCCACAAAGGATAGATAACAACTGTACACTTTATTCAACTGATTGTAAATTCTACCCACTCTTCTCAGCCTATTTTGAATTTTACCTCCTTCAAGGATCTTTACTGCTGCCTTAAACTGGGTATAACTTCTTTCAGTAAACAAGCATAAAATTTCAAATATAACTTATCATGTATGCCCTTCACAACTGCATGGAAAGTCCAAAGATGGTAGACCTGTTGTCTTTTACTTGTTTCTTTATCACACACAGAGCTCAGCTCACTTATTACGTAATAAGTGCTTCATTAATATTAATTGACTAATTTTAGGTTTTATAAATAAGGTTATAAATCTAAGCTTGTGAGAAACTTAGTTGGCTATGTGACTGACATATGATGCATTTTATTTGAAAAATTGAAATATATTTTGATGGTCAAAATTTAATTTAAACTTTCAAGTGGTACTGGAAATCAATCTTTTCAAATTTCAGTGATACATACTGCTAGAGAAGTCTTTTTAGGTAGCTATGATTTCAGCAGAAACTCTATTTTCAGAAACAAAATTTTCATCAGCCCCTAGAAAATTCTCATCAGCCTTCAGAATGATGACTTTAGTCCATTTGCTAACGTTTGTCTATATATATAAGAAAGTGTTTCCTGGAGTTTCTGTACTTGGTACCAGAGCATTAAACTTTTAGGCCTTTTCATTAGCTAAAATTCAAAGCAACAGCCAAAGAGATAGGTTGAAATGGGAACCCTTCTTGTTTGGTCCCTGACAGTTGCTGTGGTTGTAATTGCTATATTTGCTCTTCTTCTTGACTGCAATCATGGCATTGCAGGACAACAGTCATTTAAATACTATAAGCTGAAAATAACATGGTTAAGAGCCATGTTTGATGTTCATATGTGGTTTTTTGGCATCTCTTGTGCAGACCCATCTGTTTGATGGCAGAGTGCCTATATACAAGGTAGTATGCCAGTTTCTTTGGGGGGTAATAATGCTAATTAAGAGTGGTTCTCAGTGGGCAAGCTGCCAAATGTTACAAGTACCATCTCCTTGTTGACTCTTCTCTTTTGTTTCTATTTTACCACATGGAATATATAAGCCTCCTTGAATCAATCTAGTTCCTGGATTTTCATTTTTCTTCCTTTTCTTCTTCTTCTTCTTTTTTTTTTTTTTGGTAGGGACTGCTTAGACATGGCTATAAATTCAAAATTGAGGGACATATCATGTGGCCATGTTTAAAGAATACTAAGAGCAGTGTACATTAATCAGACTCGTTCAGAAAGAATATTATCAATGAAATCAGATTCATTTTAGGAAGACAATAAAGTCATTTTGCTTTAGATTGATTCTTATTTTTCTTTCTCAATATATTTCTGCAGAAGCAGTACTCCAGCACATATGAATAGATCAAGCTATTAAATGCATAAAGACATAGAGACCAGTGAATAATCAATAATTTAATTAATTCATTATAGGTACAAAATTGATCAGGTGAAAATGTAACACACTGGAGACAAGATTTCTAGACCATAGATCACGAGGTCAGAGAGAAATCGAATGAGGTGTCAGTGACATAGAGAAGGATAATCGTAAAAGACCCTGCAGATAGTGAAGGCTAAATAGTACTGAAATTACTCATTTATGCTAGTGGGTGGTGGGGGACTATTGGGAGGAAATTAGAAAAAAACCCCGCAATGTTGGCCCTTAAGGACCATATAATCTAATAAAGTAAGTTAAAAATAAGCAATTACTTTTGATTCAAGACAGAGCAATATATACATGCTAAATAAATGGAAAGTAACATGTTCTGGAAACATAAAGGAGGGAATATTTATGATTATTTCACCATGGAAGGCTTCCAAAAAAGAAGTCACAGATGAGGTTGTTCTTTAAGGTAACAATGTATTCCAATAAGCAAAGAGTAAATGGGGGCCAGGAAGAAATACTAAGCTAATGGACCACCATGGGTAAAGGAATGGAGGTTAAGGTTTGTTTTGTAGATAATGATGAGTCCATCCTTAAATCCTGAAGGGTTTTCACCATGAGAAATCTTGAAAGTGTTACTGAACCAAACTTGAATTTGCTCACTCGCTCACAGTAAAGTCAATCTACTGACACTGGGTCATAGTGAAGGACAGTACAGCATTTATTGTAAGGTGCCAGGCAAGGAGTTTGGGGCGGCTAATGCTCAAAAAATCCCAGCTTCAGGGAAGCATTTCTGTTTTTAACATCTTTATTGGAGTATAATTGCTTTAAAATGTTGTGTTAGTTTCTGCTGTACAACAAAGTGAATCAGCTATATGTATACATATATCCCCATATCCCCTCCCTCTTGTGTCTCCCTCCCACCGTCCCTATCCCACTCCTCTAGGTGGTCACAAAGCACCGGGCTGATCTCCTTGTGCTATGTGGCTGCTTCCCACTAGCTATGGGCTTTACATTTGGTAGTGTATATGTCAATGCCACTCTCTCACTTCTTCAGGGAAGCATTTTTAAAGGCAAAGTGAGGGAGAGGATTCACAGGATATGTGATCAGCTCCTGTACAGTTCTCTGATTGGTCGACGGTGAGGTAACAGGGTAGTGTCACAAGGGTTAACACTGTAAATCCTCAGGTTCCAGCCGATCTGGGGGCTATGTGCTCATGGTCATCAAGTAGTTAACTTTTTACATTTGGTGGGGGTTTTAGCATCAACAGTTCAGGAAATGTGCATCAGATACTGTTGTCTAGGTACCTCAGAGAGGAACTAAAGGTTCTGTTGACTGCCATAAGGCTGATTTACTATTTAAATCCTTACCAGTTCTCCTGACCCAACTGTTATTTTTGTTGCTACATGTTCACATCCTTTCAATAATTAATTCTTGAGCCAGGCTTTTGTGACTCAGGGGAGGCCTGGGAGACTACATTTTTCTACAAACAAGACACAGGCAGCGGACATGGGGGGAGGGGTTTGTCACAGGAAGGCCCCACAGGGTCCTGATCGGTTACAAAACCAGTGGTGATACACTGTAGGCTCCATGTGAGTAGTAGAGGAGCAGAACAGTTATTTTAGAAAGTTAACTTTGGCAACAGCATGAAACATGTTTTGGAGAGGTGAGAAACTCAAGTTATGGAATCAAATTAGGAGACTCTTTTAGGAAAAAGAGTTATTGTGACAGAAGCCCTCTTTGGTACAATCTGCCACTTGGAAGGTATAAATCTTTTAAAAACCATCAGCTTAAGTTTGTGTGGGCAGACAAGAAATTTGAAATTCAGATGCAGATTGATTAGATAAATAGATCTTAATAGAAGACCGAGAGTTGTAAACATGGTACACACTTTACATACCCAAGGAAATGAGAAAAAGAGAGAAGCTTTATATAAAATATAAATAGTAATGATATAAAAGTCAATGGATGAGTTATGTTTCTTTTTTTTTAACATCTTTCTTGGAGTATAATTGCTTTACAATGGTGTGTAAGTTTCTGCTTTATAACAAAGTGAATCAGCTATACATATACATATGTCCCCATATCTCTTCCCTCTTGCATCTCCCTCCCTCCCACCCTCCCTATCCCACCCCTCTAGGTGGTCACAAAGCACCGAGCTGATCTCCCTGTGCTATGCAACTGCTTCCCACTAGCTATCTATTTTACATTTGGTAGTGTATATATGTCCATGCCGCTCTCTCACCCTGTCACATCTTACGCCTCCCCCTCCCGATATCCTCAAGTCCATTCTCTAGTAGGCCTGTGTCTTTATTCCCATCTTGCCCCTAGGTTCTTCATGACCATTTTTTTGTTTTTGTTTTTTAGATTACATTTATACGTGTTAGTATACGTTATTTGTTTTTCTCTGACTTACTTCACTCTGTATGACAGACTCTAACTCCATCCACCTCATTACAAACAACTCAATTTCATTTCTTTTTATGGCTGAGTAATATTCCATTGTATATATGTGCCACATCTTCTTTATCCATTCATCTGTTGATGGACACTTAGGTTACTTCCATGTCCTGGCTATTGTAAATAGAGCTTCAGTGAACATTTTGGTACATGACTCTTTTTTTGAATTATGGTTTTCTCAGGATATATGCCCAGTAGTGGGACTGCTGGGTCGTATGGTAGTTCTATTTTTAGTTTTTTAAGGAACCTCCATACTGTTCTCCACAGTGGCTGTATCAATTTACATTCCCACCAACAGTGCAAGAGGGTCCCTTTGCTCCACACACTCTCCAGAATTTATTGTTTGTAGATTTTTTGATTATGGCCATTCTGACCAGTGTGAGATGATATATCATTGTAGTTTTGATTTGCATTTCTCTAATGATTAATGATGTTGAGCATTCTTTCATGTGTTTGTTGGCAATCTGTATATCTTCTTTGGAGAAATGTCTGTGTAGGTCTTCTGCCCATTTTTGGATTGGGTTGTTTGGTTTTTGATATTGAGCTGCATGAGCTGCTTGTAAATTTTGGAGACTAATCCTTTGTCATTTGCTTCATTTGCAAATATTTTCTCCCATTCTGAGGGTTGTCTTTTTGTCTTGTTTATGGTTTCCTTTGCTTGGCAAAAGCTTTTAAGTTTCATTAGGTCCATTTGTTTATTTTTGTTTTTATTTCCATTTCTCTAGGAGGTGGGTCAAAAAGGATCTTGCAGTGATTTATGTCACAGAGTGTTCTGCCTATGTTTTCCTCTAAGAGTTTGATGGTGTCTGGCCTTACATTTAGGTCTTTAATCCATTTTGAGTTTATTTTTGTGTATGGTGTTAGGAAGTGTTCTAATTTCATTCTTTTACATGTAGCTGTCCAGTTTTCCCAGCACCACTTGTTGAAGAGGTTGCCTTTTCTCCACTGTATATTCTTGCCTCCTTTATCAAAGATAACGTGACCATATGTGCGTAGGTTGATCTCTGGGCTTTCTATCCTATTCCATTGATCTATATATCTTTTTTTGTGCCAGTACCATACTGTCTTGATTACTGTAGCTTTGTAGTGTAGTCTGAACTCAGGAAGCCTGATTCCTCCAGCTCCGTTTTTCTTTCTCAAGATTGCATTGGCTATTCGGGGTCTTTTGTGTTTCCATACAAATTGTGAAATTTTTTGTTCTATTTCTGTGAAAAATGCCAGTGGTAGTTTGATAGGGATTGCATTGAATCTGTAGATTGCTTTGGGTAGTAGGGTCATTTTCACAATGTTCATTCTTCCAATCCAAGAACATGGTATATCTCTCCATCTGTTTGTATCATCTTTAATTTCTTTCATCAGTGTCTTATAATTTTCTGCATACAGGTCTTTTGTCTCCTTAGGTAGGTTTATTCCTAGGTATTTTATTCTTTTTGTTGCAGTGGTAAATGGGAGTGTTTTCTTAATTTCACTTTCAGATTTTTCATCATTAGCGTATAGAAATGCAAGAGATTTCTGTGCATTAATTTTGTATCCTGCTACTTTACCAAATTCGTTGATTAGTTCTATTAGTTCTCTGGTAGCATCTTTAGGATTCTCTGTGTATAGTATCATTTCATCAGCAATCAGTGACAGCTTTACTTCTTCTTTTCTGATTTGGATTCCTTTTATTTCTTTTTCTTCTCTGATTGCTGTGGCTAAAACTTCCAAAACTAAGTTGAATAATAGTGGTGAGAGTGGGCAACCTTGTCCTGTTCCTGATCTTAGTGGAAATGATTTCAGTTTTTCACCATTGAGGACAATGTTGGCTGTGGGTTTGTCATATATGGCCTTTATTATGTTGAAGTAAGTTCCCTCTATGCTTACTTTCTGGAGGGTTTTTAACATAAATAGGTGTTGAATTTTGTCAAAAGCTTTCTCTGCATCGATTGAGATGATCATATGGTTTTTCTCCTTCAATTTGTTAATATGGTGTATCACATTGATTGATTTGTGTGTATTGAAGAATCCTTGCATTCGTGGGATAAACCCCACTTGATCATGGTGTATGATCCTTTTAATGTGCTGTTGGGTTCTGTTTACTAGTATTTTGTTGAGGATTTTTGCATCTATGTTCATCAGTGATATTGGTCTGTAGTTTTCTTTCTTTGTGACATCTTTGTCTGGTTTTGGTATCAGGGTGATGGTGGCCTCGTAGAATGAGTTTGGGTGTGTTCCTCCCTCTGCTACATTTTGGAAGAGTTTGAGAAGGATAGGTGTTAGCTCTTCTCTAAATGTTTGATAGAATTCACCTGTGAAGCCATCTGGTGCTGGGTTTTTGTTTGTTGGAAGATTTTTAGTCACAGTTTCAATTTCAGTGCTTGTGATTGGTCTGTTCATATTTTCTATTTCTTCCTGGTTCAGTCTCGGAAGGTTGTGCATTTCTAAGACTTTGTCCATTTCCTCCAGGTTGTCCATTTTAATGGGATATAGTTGCTTGTAGTAATCTCTCATGATCGTTTGTATTTCTGCAGTGTCAGTTGTTACTTCTCCTTTTTCATTTCTAATTCTGTTGATTTAAGTGTTCTCCGTTTTTTTCTTGATGAGTCTGGCTAATGGTTTATCAATTTTGTTTATCTTCTCAAAGAACCAGCTTTTAGTCTTTTTGATCTTTGCTATTGTTTCCTTCATTTCTTTTTCATTTTTTTTTTTTTCTGATCTGATCTTTGATTTCTTTCCTTCTGCTAACTTTGGGGTTTTTTTG
The DNA here is from genome assembly GCF_965194825.1 of Balaenoptera physalus. Taxonomy (NCBI): domain Eukaryota; kingdom Metazoa; phylum Chordata; class Mammalia; order Artiodactyla; family Balaenopteridae; genus Balaenoptera; species Balaenoptera physalus. The sequence goes on along the minus strand of NC_138889.1, from coordinate 46,189,834 downwards.
TTCTTCTTTCTCTAATTGCTTTAGGTGTAAGGTTAGGTTATTTACTTGAGATGTTTCTTGTTTCTTAAGGTAGGATTGTATTGCTATAAACTTCCCTCTTAGAACTACTTTAGCTGCATCCCATAGGTATTGGCTCGTCGTGTTTTCATTGTCATTTGTTTCTAGGAGTTATGTTTCTTGATGGGGTAACAGCCACTGTATGTGATTATATTTCTTAAACAATTTTTTTCTGCAGTGAATGGGAAGTAAATATTTTTGTGCAAGCTAGGCTTTCTTCTACTTTACTTCTTAGACTAATTTACAAAAAAGGCTTATGGAAGAGGATACACATTAAAAAAATAGTCAAAATAAATAATTAAAAATCCCACCACCCAACCATCAGAAATGAGGGAAATAAGGAGACTTAAAAGAAGGTAGCAGGACTTGTAGGCATGTCTGATGGGGATTGGGAGAAGGTCCTCTTAACTTCAGTTTACTGTTTACCACACTTCAAGATGAAATTTACAATTACTTCACCCCATTCAAAAGTGGTTATATTGCCTGAGGGAGCTTGTTTGAGCCCGAGGTTGCCTAGTGGAGACTAGAATGGAAAAATTAGATAAAAGGTGTGCTTGTTTTAACAATGTGTAATTCTGTGAAAATTCAAGGTCCTCTAGTATTATTAATTAACAGCTTCATGAAATCCCACCTCAGCCTTCTTCCCATAGCTTTTACTCCTTTTTGCTTCTATACTCTCATCCAGGTAAAGCAGGTTTATTATCGTTTGATGCATGGTGGATGTGTGTCCATGGAGAAGCCTATTTGGAGTAAGCAGGTTTGAATTACAAGAAGCAAGAATTGTATTATGCAAATGTTCTATTAAAATTACCCTAAAATTGAATTTAAATTACACTTTTCCACATAGAATTAGGCTTTGAAAATGAGGATAGATTTGAAATGCACTGGGCATTGAAAGCTCTTTGTGGCTCTACCTTTTCAGCCAGAAGAAAGGTAATGGGCAGCAAGACGATTCAAAGAAAAAGAGACAGAAGCACATGGAAAAGAGTCTAATATGAAACAAGAGGCCAAAAGATTGCTAATAGCTGATGTAACATTTTAAAGCACAGATTTTTTCCTACATATTTAGTTAACAATAACCTTATTACATTGCTACTATGCCTTTATATTTCTTCCCTTGGAGAATATGTCAGTAAGCATTGTGTGTATAGTAGTATAGAAATTACAGTCTTTCTACTATAGTTATCAGGCCCATTTAATTGGCCTCCTAAAAGAGGCAAATATCTTATTTACCTGGAGATAATTACTTATCTTATGTTTGGGAAAAATCTCTATCATTCAAATGGCAAATATTTTCATTATTATGAAGGACAAAAATAAAGATACATTATTTAGGAGTAAATGATGGGTATGAAAGGCAATAATACTCTTTAAACATCACTATTCTTAAAACCATTGGAATTATGCAAATATTTTAAACTCTGTAAATTGGACCAAAGATTTATTTTCATTTCAGTTAGATATGGATAGCACGCTTTGTCTAATAAAGAGGCACAGTCTTCCAGGACATAATTCACTTCCTGGGAATAACTTCTTTTCCTACTCTTTCTCTTGTTATCTCTGAATATGCCTTTGAGGGCAATCCAGTCAATAAAGCCTTATCAGTCTATTGGTATAGGAAGGGCACCTTCAATAATTGCCTCTAATTCCCTGTAGCTGGAAGCAATTCTTACCTTCCATTGATTAGTGACCTTATAATCAGTGTTACTATTGGGGTGGACATGCGTATCTAGAGAACTCAACATAGGAAAATAGTGTGGGAATAACTGACATTTTACCACTCTTCATTTTTTGTCCAGGGCAGACATTAATAATCAATCACAGCAGTCTTTTTCATTGAGTCAGGGCATGGCTTCAGATCCTTCTTAACACAGAACTCTGGAGAGCCTCATTAGTCAACAAAATTTTTTCATGAAAGATAAAACGTGTTTTTAAAAAATATATACATAGACTTTAAAATCAGAAAAGCTGGATTCTGGTCCCAGTTCTGCCACTTGGGCAAGTCACTTTACTTCATTTAGCTTCTTTAAATCTCTCTTTTCTCATTTAAAATTTAGTTTTATATATATGTACATATATAATAATATAATTATATCTATATATATCTATATATATCTATATATGGCCTTTTCTGACTATACATGAGGTCAAGTGTGATAAAACTTTGTAAATTGCAAAGTGCTATTTAGACATAAGGTATCTATTCATTTCTACTAGATTGGAAATGCCAAACATAATTCTTGCCTTACAGCAGACACTCTTTCACCTTCCCTTCTTAGCCTTATTTAAGAACGTGATGGGGAGCTCTCTGCTAACTTATGGTCCTTTCTTCCCTTATTCAAAGTGCAACTTAGAGAAACATTTTCCCAAAGATTTAAGAGGTCTAAAATTTAACAACATTCCAAGTCTCCTCTCAATAGCTCTTGCTGCCAGTAATACTGCATAATTAATCGTCCACATGACTATGGTGGAGATTCCAACATTTCTGACTGTGTAGCCTTTCTATTGACGAGATCGGCATCTTGTTTTTGAAGAAGACTGGTGTGTGGAGAGTGATGACCAGGGGTGCATATGATTCCAAAAGGGTTCATAACAGTTAGAAGCAAGATAGATAGTGGCATCTGAAGGAATATTTTTAAGGTCTAAATGAAGTATCAAATTATTCAAGTTCTTCTAGCTAAAGGGAATTCCAGCAAACAGGGGATTTCTTTATAGAAAAAAAGTTGGTTATCTTTATAGTATCAGATCGCCATACAATTATTAATCTTATACTTCAAAAACATTTATTTTCTACCTTAACAAAATGGCGATTATACAAATAACCACTAGTTTGCAAATATGTGATTTGATTTCATTCTTAAAATAAAAGGAAGATATTTTAGTTTCAGGTACTGTTTATTCATTTATTAACAGCTATTGAGTCTTCCAAGTGCCAGGCCCTGTACTGGAAACTGCATATCTACCCTCAAGAAGCTTAAGTTCTGATGAGGAAAAGAGACATGTTATATAGGTTACAGACACTTTGGAGCATGGGCGAGGAGAACGACTAGTTTTGTCTTTTCCCTTTCTTTTCCCTATAGTTTTTCATCATCCGTGCTCTCAAGTCCTCTCACCACTGCCAGCTGTACTAAATCTCTCAGTAGCTTCTCTAAGAATATTGTTACTAGGAAAATAGTCTCTTTAGTCATGCCTAGAGGACTTCATTTTGAAAAAAAAGATTGGACTTATTACTTCCAATTTTTGAAGGACAATATCATATCTCTTACTCAGGAACTACTTTCAAAATATCTTGGCAACTTCATGGTCAAAGTTAAGAGAAAAAAAAAAAGGCTATTGTCTGCTACTCCTTTGAGCCTTCCCTTTCAGTTCTGGGTTCCAGCTTGAGAGAACTGTCTCACTTTCAGGATGTTGGCAAAGAATATGACCTCACTATTCAGGAGTGATCCTATTCTCTTTCACAGCATAGAGAGTTTATACTTAAATTTCTATGAGTACGATTGCCATATAATACAACGCCACAGCCACAACTACCATATAGTAATAACTGCACAATCCAGTTATCATATTAGTATTCCCTCTCTCCCTCCACTTATAAACATGCAATAATTTCCTGATTACTTTTGTCCCGTTGCAAATTTCTTTTATTCCTGGTTTCCTGATAGGTTCTGTTAACCTAGTTAGAAACTTATTTTCTAGCATGGAAGTAAAGTTTCTAACACTTTTGGCCACAAAAATGAGTGACACATACGCAGAGACACATATTCCCACAGTAGAGACAAAGCACACATGTTTTTAGTCTTCTTGGGACAGATAAGAAGAAAGAGAAGGAACCTAACCAAAGAAGGGAATTAAGAGCTGAGATGTCTTATATTCTAGGCAAGTTTTGATGTATATTAATGTCAAAGAGGAGTGGGTAGAGTTGTTCCAAAGTCTTACTGGCCCTCAAGAAGGATTACAACTTCTGTCATCTGGTCTCAGAGCTTACAAAGCACTGACTGACTGAATAGTGTCCAGTTGCCTGAGGCTGTCCTGTCTCAACAGTTATCAAAACCTCCATCTTCTGCACCCTGTTGGTTGTAGAGCTAATCATTTTGAGATGAGTCAGGCATTTGGGATCTGAGTTGCCCAGGAAGCCAGAAGATTGACTATTTAGAGGCTAAACTGCAAAAGCAAGAGTAACCTACTAGACCTTTAAAAAATTGCAGTAAAAAGCTACTCAAAACAGAGTATTGATTCCTAATTCAAACCAGATACATTTTCAAATTTCATCTGCCAAATTTCTATCCATAGCCTGTGATAGTTTTGAGACCAAAAAATAATAGCTAAGTACAAAGTAATATTTTCTTGAAGGGTCCTCAAGTGAGGAGATTGGCCTGGGCACCTTAATGAGACATGAACATGCATATATTTCCAGTATGTCTTTGCTAACTTGATGAAAGAAAACCAATCATAACACTCAACCTGACCCCCTATTTTTCAGTATTGAACATGGAAAAACTATTTAATCGAGCTTAGTTTATTCACTCATGGAATGTCATGTTGTATTACAGTCATTTACGTACATGGCAGCCCACTCAGTGGGCTTATTCCCAAGCCTTTCCACAGGACTGGTTATATAGTCAATTATGGTCCATTTGTCCTCTTGACTATTATGGTCTACTGAATAAATTTAAACAGTTTCTACCCAGAACCTTCATAATCTCTATACCAAATCTCAACACTCCCCTCTTCATATTTTCTTCTGCTAAGTTCCTTTTTTCTTTCAGTGACTATTTTCTTTGGTTTCTTCCCATAATCTTATCAAAATCATAAATTGTTAAACATACCTACACAGCTGTCTCCATTTCACTGAAATTATATGTATTTACTAGAATCTAAAAATAAAAAAATAATGAAATCATTTTTTTTGACTTGAGTGAATATCATTTTCCCCATCATAGGGCCTTTAATATAGAAGCTTACACTTTTTGTGATGTCAAATCACTATAATGTTCTTGTTATTCTTTTCTATCAACCTCACCTCCACTTGAAAGAATATTACTAATCATAAAATTAAAATAGAATTGGTAGTAGGAATAGTATAATGAACAGAATAAACTGAATGAATTAGGAATATAGTTTTGCTGCTAATATGTATTATTATATTTATATTTATTAACTGAAGGGATATTACCTTTTTTTTTTTTTTTGGAATGCATCAGTTTTATTTTCAAAGAGGACCAGGCTGTAACCTTGACAACCATTCAAAGCACTATCCCTCCCCTCCAGACCTGAACATACTGTGATCAAGGAGCAAGGCAGGGTTTATATAATGGGCAGGAAATAAATAGATGATTGAATTATTGCCATTCAGCAACTAGTCACTGAGCGAGCACTCCAGTATCTTCTGTGAGGATAAAGAAATGAATCGAAATAGATATCTTCTCCTCACAAACTTACAGTTTTGCAGAAGAAATAAGAGAGATTCATAAAAATTAGAATATACATTAGCAAGTGATACACATGTCCTGTTATCTGAGAACCACGTGTTACTGTTTTTACTTCTCCTTTCTGAAAATTTTCTTTTAGCAAAAATTACATTTCTGGTTTCGGAAGTTTGGGGACTCTTCCAGGCTAAAAATAAGATGCTAATATATACCTCCCCTAAAACTCATCCCACCCTCTACGTTCTGGAATATTGTCAATCTTCTCTGTGTCTATGAGGGATATTACCATTTTTTGGAAGAATACGCCGATAGAATCATCATGTAGCTATAGAAAAAAAAATCTTTGGTACTCTCTTCACATTATCACTTTCTAAAATATGGCTTTAAATTAATCTTACCTGGGTCTACTTTCTTCTCTCTCTCACTATAGCTCATCCCCTAACACCTAACCTCTCATTTGTTTTCCTCATCTCTAAAGTAGGAATGCAAGTAATAATACCTATGTTTCAAGGACAATGTGAAGATTAAATTAAGCAAAGTGAAAAAATTCTGTGAACTGTACAATGATATACAAATATATTTCTGTTATTTCCATTGTAGGAGTGTTTAGGTATTATAAGTTACACAAGGGACAAGTCTTATTTGGCAGCTGTCTTGTAACTCCAAATAAATTTATTTGTCATGTATTTATTGAGGGATTTACAGCCTCTAGAGAATATTCTCTGTGAGAGTGCTTCTTTTGAATTTTCTTTTGTTCTTTTTCCCCCATCTGGCTAGCTGAATTCTCCATAGACAAATAATGACCTTGGCTGGGTAGCTAAGATACAACTAAAGTTTCCAGTGATTTCTATAGTACGGATTCAGCACTTATGGAAATTCAATTTAAAAATGGAAAATATCCCTTAACTAGAGAATTATCCCCTTAAAGTTTCCTCTTTAGAAATGATGGCTGTCCTGAGGTCTGACATGCATTACTGCCTTTTCTTCCTGTATGTTTTTCTATGTTTTAGGTCTATTTTCTCAGCCTAATGAGATTGCAAGCTCCCCTAGTGTCATTTTTGTTTCTGGTATATTGGTCTCTACAAGATGCTTTGATTTTGTTTCATGACAATGAAATAATAGCAGTGATAATGAAGGTCTTAGTTTAAATGTTGTCAAGTGGTGCAGTTGAGAATTTAATTGATACAAATGATATTTGTATCATTGTGAAATAAATTATATGCAGGGTGATGTATTTTAGAAATAACCTTCCATAGTAGAAAGGCGCTTTTGGACAGTACTCTTCCAATTTGTTTGAAAATCATTTAAGAACCCTAAAAAATATACTTTCTTAGAATAAAGCTTTTTTTGTTGTTTTTGTTTCATTTCATGTGGTCTATTAAATAGCCTTTGTCACATTTAAGCTGTGTACTTTCTTTAAAACTATTAAAAATATATGTATAGGCTTATGACATGAAGTGGACTTGGATATTTGAAGTAGGGAAATGCCATAGTTATTTAATTTAAACAAATGGCAGAGAATTTTATAGTGCTTGTTGTAAAGTAACAAACCATATCTAGTCATATCCAGAGACCATTATTTAAAAGGTATCATCATACCATGATGATCCCTTCTGTGCTTGCACTGTTTTACCACAAAATCCTGAAGAAAGGTTTTTAAGTTTCATGGCAGACAGTAGATAGTGATTATATTCAAGAATAAGAAGTATTTGAAATTGATACTGATATACACACAAGTTTGTAGTGAGTAAAACTGAGTGTGAGATCTCCAATTTTACCTTACTTTGTAGGTTTTCAGAACAATTGCTCTCAGATGTTCACATTTAAACTGAAAAGTAACAAGATTGATTAGTCATTGAGTTGTTCATGCTGGGCTAGAAAATTTATTGAAGGAACTTAGTTCTGAAATAAAGTTGGGCAAGAAATGCCTTTTAGAAGTTTATAGGAAAATATTTTGACAGCTTTCCTTTGAGAAATGACAATATCTATTATCAAGCAGTAAACTTGTTAATGACAGAAGTGAAATACTGTGCCTAACCAGATCGTTATTTATAATTGCTCAAAACATTTTTACTTTGAGCATACTCACATATAAAGTTATTTTTCCCCAGTCAAGTTCTGATTTAAAAGGAAATTTGTTTGCAAGTTTAACCTTCTTTGATTACGCCTTTGTCATTGAAATCTAAGACAAATGTATTTTTGGTACATGGGAAAAACCGAGACTCATATTGCAGTGCTTTGGACATGAAATGTTTGTAAATTCATCAAGTTAAAAATCTGCATGAAGTGATATAAATCTGGTGGCTATCTGAAACATTAAAAATCCTACCATTCTTTGATGTGTCAAAAAAAAAAAAGAAAAAGGAAATTTGAATCTCACAATGTGAAAAAAAAAACCCACAAACTTTTGAGCCCCATGGACCAAAATCTCAACATATATTTTATTACATTTTCATGATAATAACTATATTAAGCTGCAGTTTTTCATGTATCTTTTTACCATGCTTTATTCACCAATATTTTTATAAATTTTGTGTAAAATATTGTATGGCATCATACATATATGGAATGCACACTATTCGTGATGTTCTTTTAAAGAACTCGGTACCATTAGAAAGACAGCTATTTTCAATAACCATATAGTAGCTAATTATTGTTGTGCATTTAGAAGAGCACAGCAAAGGAGGAAATGGAAACAGGGAATAGAGACAAATCTTTGAGGAATTGTGTTGTAACATTCATAAGCTATTGAATAATCATAAAAAAGGTAATAAATATAAAATTAAGCTAATTTATGGGATAAGATCACAATGGAGATGGAATAAAATTAAAGTGTACAGTTAGGCTTTCAACAAATGATGCTGGAAAAATTGGACATCCATATGAAAAAAAATGAACCTTGACCCATACCACATATCACATTAAAATTTACCATGAAATACCAGGTACCACAGACCTAGATGTAAAACTTTAAAACTATATACATTATAGAAGAAAAATATGAGAAAAATCTTTGTGTATTTGACTAAGGTAAAGATGTATTAGATACTACACCAAAAGTATGATACATAAAAGAAAAAAAAAAGAAATCAGTCCTCATCAAAGGTAAAAAATCTACTCATAAAGATACTGTTAGTAAAAAGACAAGCCCCAGATTAGGAGACAGTATTTGTACAACTTAAATCTAATAAGGGGCTTCTATACAGAATATATAGACAACTCTGAAGCAATAATAAGAAAATGAACAAAGAAAAACCCACAATGAAAATGAGAAAGGATTTGAACAGACATTTCACCAAAACAACACACAAATGGTTAATAAGCACATGAAAAAATTCTTAACACAATTAGTCATTAGGGAAATGTAAATTGAAAGCCTAATTGTATATCCCTACATACCAATTAGATAAAATAAAATAAAAATATCAGACAATACACAGGGCTGGTGAAGATGCAGAGTAATGGAACTCTCATCCCATATACTGTTGGTGTAAATAAAAAATTGCACAGCCACTTTAGAAAATGGTTTGCCAGTTTTGTATAAAGTTAAGCATATATTTACCATAAATACCAGCCATCCCATTCCTAAGTATTTAACCAAGAGAAATGAAAAGTTATGATCATCCAAAAACCTGTACATGAATGTTTATGGCAGTTTTATTCATAACCATCAAAGATTGGAAACAACTCAAGTTCCTTCCACTGGTGAATGGATAAACAGTGGCATATCCATACAATGGAATATCACTCAGCAAAATAAATAAATAAATAAATAAATAAAATAAAAATTGATTCTCAACAACATAGATAAATCTCGAATTATGGTATGTGAAAGAAGCCTGACTCATAACACCACATAGTATATGACTCCACTTATATGACATTCTAGCAAAAATATGTGCATAGAAAACAAATCAGTGGTTGCCAGGGGTTATGGGTGGGAAAGTGTTGACTATAAAGGGATACAAGGGAATTTTGGGGGATGATGGAAATGTTCTATTTTTTCATTGTAGAGGTGATTAGCTGATTGTATGCATTGGCCACAGCTCATAGAGCTGTATGTTTGAAAGGGCAAACTCTACTGTATATCTCAATAAATCTGACTCCCTCTCCTCCAAAAGAAAACCTACTTGGTTGCCATTGGTGGATCCAGGGATATAGCTGGTTATCTTGATAACTGGTGAACCATATCACTTGGAAACAAAATAGTTGTTGCTAGGAAAGTTTCTCTTCATAGATTTATTCCAGTTAATGGATATAAAAAGAATGATAGAATAATACCATTTTGCAAATGTTAGCAGATCTAATCATCAGTGGCTTCTAACATCGCATAAAGAGATACACCAAACATAATCACTTCCCGAAAGAAGAATACACATCCTCTATGAAGTCATCTTGCAAAAAACAAAAAAAGAACTGAAATCAAATTAAGCCTTTATATGCAAATACCCAATTTATGGGAAATATGGAGGAGAGAAAAACATGTTAAACTACACCTTGCAGACGTAATAAGCAAAATCCAGACTGTGGAAACTCTACAGTTCTTCAAGAGCACATTGTAGGGAAAGAAAAAAAAGGATAAAAGGAAAATTGTAGATTAAAAGAGACATGGAGACATAAGGGACAGATTAACCCATTTCAGTGTGTGAACCTTATTTGAATCCTGACTCAGACATACAAATTATTAAAAAAAAAAAAAGTGTTTGAGAGACAATGGGAAATTTGATGACCACAAGATATTATGGCTATTTTTTTTTAAGTGATAATGATGTCATATACTTTTTTAAGTTTTATTATTTGGAGATAAACACTTGATTACCCGCAAATAAAATTATATGATTGATTTTCTGGATTTGCTTCAAAACAATCAGGAAATGGGGAAAATGGGTCCAGGATACAGAATAAATAAGATTGGCTATGAGCATATAGTGTTGAGGTTGAGTGATGATGGTTGCAAGGGTTCCTTTATATAATCTTATCTCCTGTTGTATATATTTAAATTTTTCTGCTTTAAAACTTAAAAAAAAAAAGGAAAAGAAAAGGAGAAATGCAGGAAGAGAAGAGAGGAGAAAAGTTTGGAAAAAAGATAATAATACTGCTGCTGATGCCACAATAGTATAGCACTTTATAGGTTACAGAAAATTTCACATTCAGTATTCCAGACAAAAAGGTGACCTGACTCTCAGCTTCTTTCCTAATCACTTTCTGCCAGGCACAGGATACCTGCATAGCTGGAGACCTAGTATGACAAACATAAAAGATACTCAATAAACATTCATCAAAAAATGAAAAAAAGGTACAGGAAGAGAGATTAAATTTAGGTAAATGTGAGAGAAATCTTTTTTCTGAGACAGACAAAAAGTGAATGAATATATAAAAAGTGAATGAATATATATGAATATATAAAAACATATAAAGTTAGGGAATATTTTTGAGGCAGTTGTGAGGAGTGTCTCATTCTTCTGCATGGTGTGGAGATGGTGAGTGTGTGTACATGGGCTGGAGGTTGGGTGAGTCACGGGAAAAGAATGAGGACCTTGAACAGAGTGGGAATATTTGTTGTGAGCAACAGGCTGTAGATTCACCGGGAATATCCCAGGAGGAAATAGATATTCATTAGTGTCAAGGCTCTTTACAGTTATTATGTTTATCTTACTCATAGAAGGGCTTACCTCCTGGGACAGATTTTACCAATCTGCACTTTTATTACATCTCATTTTACTTCATGTGACAACTAGTGGCGTGCTCTCTTTTCACACATCCTTCTTTCAGATGTCAACAAACATCCACTTTCATTTTTCTTTCTAATAAAACTTTGGATGGATCTTTTGCCAAGGATATAGTTGTTAAATCATTACCAAATACTGTTAAAAAGCTGTGGAAAAATAGAGCAGTATACTCACGGTAGACGGCAAGAGATGGATGCAAGAACAATTATCATTGGAGTTTAGGTTTGCTCCTTGAGCATCAACCCAGATTAAAAAAAAAAAGACAGATTAATTCATTAGGGAGAAAACAAGTAACTAAAATAAACCAAACCAAAACCAAAACAAAGCCTTAAGAAGCCAATAGAGTATGGCAGTTTCTAATATTTCAACATGGGATGGCTCATGGTTTATCCTGAAGAGCTACAAGGCTACTCCGTGGTAAAGGTTACAGCACAGACTTCGGAGCTGGGCAGACAAGCTCCTAGTGCTACATTTTCCAGCAGTACGACTTTGGGCAAGTAATTTAAATTCTTTGACACCCTGGTTACATATCCAAACATGAAAGCTAATGCAGGTTGATGGGGGAAAAGAAAAGGTTTTAGAGCTAGGAAATACTCTGATGTGTTCAATACACACAGAGGCAAAATGGCTCCTATCAGTTGCAAGGGAAATGGAACTATTTCATAACAGCAAAGGCATCAGCACAATGATATATGATCAATATTCGAGTGTCAGTCAGACAACTGTGTCAATTTGGATTAGATGTTTCTTGGATCCTGTTTCCATTTTTAAACGACAAAATATTAGATGTAAAATGTATGGATTAAGACTTCAACTATACACTTCCTCATCTATAAATGGGGATTAATGTGAGGATTAAAGATGGCCCTTACCTTGTAGACCATGAATGCATACTATTTTAATCCTTAATTGATACTATTATAAATATTATGATATACCTGCTGCACTGCTGCCTGCCTTCATCCAGGCCAGTAGGTTCCTATGCCCATAAGGCATTACAAGGGCACCAAAAAGAGCTTGAACGGCGTTTTTCCTGAGGAAATTTCTCTATCACTTTCTGTTGCATTCAGTTCCTTTCACATGAGACGAGGCATTCTCATCCAAGAGCTAAGGTACATAAATGACTAGTAATAGATCTTGCCCTGAGAGCAAATTTTGATGAGGAAAGAGGAATTGCAAAGAATGCGGATACTGCACCCTTGAAGGAGTGGTAACCCTCCGCCTTGCCCAGCACACTCCCGCGAGAAGGAGACGGGGTAAAGAAAGGGGAGACTATTAAGGGAAACTTATTGCCTAATCAGTGGTGACGTCATTGCCTTTCAAAGATATGGGGAAGAGCCATTAGCTGACTGGAATTAGTTTAGCTGCTGTTTCGGCAGACCAAACCAGGAGCTGACCTGATGTTTCTTGTCTATTGTGCCCTTTCCACAATGTAGGCACTCTGCCCTGGCTTTGCTGAGACATTGGGCAGAAATATTAGCAGCTAGTTTTCAAAGGATGTCTTAAAACTTGCAGCCCAACTTATGAAATAGAACAGAAGTAAAAAAGAAAAAAAATCTACCCAGGTTTTCCCACATTTAAACTCTCAGAGTCGTACTAACTTTGAAACAGATTTGAGTCAACATACAACCAAAATGTCAATCAGAAAATATTTCACGAACTTGTGGATTCTGATTCTAAGACAGGCTAAAGCAGATTTGGTACCACTCTTTGTGATCCCCGTTTCATGAATATTGATTAGGTGACTGCTTAAATTCCTTTCTGTCTGACAACAGTTACACAGTGAAAGTGATAATCACTGTGGGAAGATATAGAATTTCCTTTCCACTTAAAAGAAAGGGCAGCATTGTAAAAAAAAAAAAAAAATGGTGCTAATTAGTTGGATATAATTACAAATTCATCAGAGTTAAAATGTCCACTACCAGCAGAAAATGCAATTCGCCATACGTGTTGGAAATATGCAAGAAAGGATTTTCCTGCGCTATTTTCTGCAGCTGGAGTGTGGCCTTAGATTATTTGTGGGTTTCCAAGTATTTGAATTATGCAAGCTGGTTGACTGAGTGGCCTCAAGCATTCAGGAGACAAGCTTTTTCAGCTCTTAATAAAAAATGAGTTTCTTTGCAAATGTATATCGAAATCTGCAGTTTCAATTTTCAGCCATTTTAGGGAGTGTAAGAAACATTTTTCAGTTAAATTTATATGCTCAGAGCTGCTTAACATGGAGATTGCCTGAGGCCAAAAAAAAAAGAAAAAAGAAAAACATGAAGATAGAAATCTTGAAAATGGTCTTCAAATTAAAAAATAATCTAAGAGTAATGTCAGATGAACATAGTTTTGGGTATTCATTTATCTTGTTATTTTAAGCATGTGTCTTTAAGCCTCCAATTAGTAAGTGTCTAATGTAGAAAATAATTGATGAGCAGAACAATAGACATTTAAAATATTCTAAGAACATTTAGTACTTCTCAATGAAGCCCTGTTCTATAGGTAGCCTATGAAAAAATAGAATAAGGAATGAAGATTGGAAATGTATTTCCTCGTCTCTTACTGTTATTTTTACAAAGCCTATATTTAAAATATTTACCCAATATTTCTTGCTCTGAAATAGCATTTCTTGTCAGAGTTTTATATTCCTGAGTTTATGTTCTTAAACTCCTAGGATGTCTTGCTATGAAACATTCCCTTAGGTAATCAAACCAAGGCTTTAGAGACCTCATTCAGGTTAAAACATTTTTTTTCTCTAAATCTAAAACCATTTCTTTGATTTTGGGTTGCACACTTGATCCAATTACAGCTATTGCTTTAAGTTCACCTTTACCTTTTATCGGTGGGTTAAGAACTACATAAATGATGCTCAGTTAATTGTGTTGTTAGAACACATATATTGCCCATGATTACAATAATAATTAACACAATGTTTAAACTTCTGAATAAAAATATGCATTCATTTTCAAGGCCAAAGAAACTGTTTCAAAATCCCTCAGGTTTTCATCCATTTTATCAAAGGGCAATATTTGTTCTGAGAATTGAATTCTCCAAAATGTTTTGGACTGTTTTCTTTAACTCTCAGTAAAAACCCTGCCCTCTGCTTTATACCCGACTTTTAATCAGGGCTGAATCAAAGATTTGACAGCATAGTATTTTGTCCAAGAATCATAGAATTTTCCCTGAGCACAACTTCAGTTTGTTTTTTTTGTTTTTTTTCACAACTTCAGTTTTATATTATTTACAGCTCTTTAGGTTGAATGTGACAGAAAACCCAAGCCAAACTGCTTTCAGCAAAAAATTAGTTTTTTGGCTTATGTAACTGTTAAGTCCCAAGGGTGGTGTTGCATTCAAGGGAGCCTGAGTAGGGCTCAAAATCTTCCAAGAGAACCTAGATTTCCTTTGTTGCTTCTCTACTCACCTCTGTAAGTGAGCTTTCCTATGCTACCAGTGTGGGCTCATGGTCATACCAACTCTAGCCTATATCCGCTTCACTCAAGTCCTGTAGAAAAGAATGTCTGCTTTTATTTCATGAATTTCAGCTAAAATCTCCTTGGTCTTAGGGTTTTTGACTCAGTCATATGGACATCCTTGAAACAATTGCTCTGGCCAGAAGAACATAAAATACAGATGGGTTTAGCTTAACAAGGGCATATTTCTGGGGTTATGGTTGAGGTCAACTTCTTGAAAGTCTTGGACTAAAAATATGGGAGAAAACAGAAGTGTGAATACATGCTCAGTTGCCAAAAGAATATATATTCACGAAGGCTGTATCTTATACATTTTTATGAGCTGTATTTAATTATATTACTTTCAGTATGTTGTACACTTCTGGTTTTGGTTTATCTATAATGCAAAGGTTGTTTATAAAGAGTTTTAAAATATCCAAGTGGTGGGGTGTATTAGTCTGCTCAGGCTACCATAACACAATGCCACAGACCGGGTGGCTTAAACAACAGAAATTAATTTTCTTACAGTTCTGGAGACTGGAAGTCAAAGGTCAAGGTGCCAGCAGGGTTGGTATCTGGTGAATGCTCTCCCCTTGGGTTGTAAGTGGCTGCTGTCTCTCTGTGTGCTCACATGGCCTTTCCTTGGTGTGTGTGGAGAGATATGCCGGTCTCTGGTGTCTCTTCTTATAAGGATAGGATCAGGGCCCCACCCTGACCTTGTTTAACCTTAATTCCTTCCTTAGAGGCCTCATCTCCGTATGTAGCCACACTGGGGGTTAGGGCTTCCGCATATGAATTTTGGAGGGACGTAAAGCATTTGATCCATAACATGGAGTTTTAATTTATGTTATTATTAATTTCTAATTTTTTTCAGGTTAAATATAGCATGGTGGTTAAAAAGACAAATCCTGAAGCTAAGCTATTTCGATGTACCACTTGCTAGTTATGCATTTTACTTGAGCCTTTCACTTCATATCTCTGTGCTTCTGTTCCCTTATCGTAAAGTATTGATAATAACAGTGCCTACCTCATTGGGTTTTAGAGGATTCAAGTGCACTTAAAATTGTTCCTGGCACATAGAAAATGCTTAAAAATGTTACTTTTCCTTTTCATTCTCCTCCTTCTCTTTCCTCTTCCTTCCTATTTTACCTCCTTCTCCTTCTTCATCTTCCTTGGGATGTTCTGTTTCTCCTTTTTAGAATTTGTTGAGTTTTCCTTTGTAGTGCAACATTTGGTAATGTTTGCAAATGATTGATGGACCATTCAAGGAAATGTGTACTCTTTTGTCAATGATAGTTTTAATAAATATAAATCAACAGCCTTATTAATTATATTTGTTAAGATAATAGCTCTATGAATTTCTGGTAGATCTTGCTTTATATATTTTGATTCTATATTGTTCGGAACCTGAAAGATTATGGCAGTTTAAGAAAATTTAAAAAAAGGTTAACAGCATTTAATGAGATGTTCAGGAAGGAGGAAAGATCTTGTCAAGTCTCCTGTAAGCATGCTGATAACCAGATCTGATTCACACAGTAATGCAATTACTAGAGAAAAGATAATAGAAAGTTATTATCTATGAAATGATTTTAAGAGGATATACCTGTTGTGGTAGGCCTAGTAATGGCTCTCCTTAATATCTGGAATCTGTGAATAGGTTATATTACATGAGAAAAGAGACTTGCATGTGTAATTAAGGCTATAGATAGGGCAATTATCCTGGCTTATCTGGGTGGGCCCAGTCTAATTATTATTAGAGCCCTTAAAAGCAGAAAACTTTCTTTCGCTGGATTCAGAGAGATGCAACAGAAGGAGGCAGAAATTATGCAACATAAACAAAAGTTAGATTTCAAGTGTGAGAAGAATATGATGCATCATTGTGAGTTCTGAAATATAGAGCCTGTGTACGAGGACTGGAGAATTGCCTCTAGGAGCTAAGGGGCACTCCTCTGCGACAGAGAGCAAAGAAATCGGGACCTTAGTCCTGCAACCACAAGGAATTATACTTGACCGACCCTCTGAGTGAGCTTGGAAAGGATTCTTCCCCAGAGCCTATAGTAAGAAACATATCCATGTGACACCTTCATTTTAGCCCTGTAAGGCCCTTAGACTTCTTTTTTTTTTTATTTTTATTTTTTGAGTTTCACTGTGGACTCATGCGTTTTTATTTTATTTTATTTTATAAAAATTATTATTTATTTATTTATTTATTTTTGGCTGTGTTGGGTCTTCGTTTTTCTGTGCGAGGGCTTTCTCCAGTTGCGGCAAGCAGGGGCCACTCTTCATCGCAGTGCGCGGGCCTCTCACTATTGCGGCCTCTCTTGTTGCGGAGCACAGGCTCCAGACGCACAGGCTCAGTAGTTGTGGCTCACAGGCCTAGTTGCTCCTCGGCACGTGGGATCTTCCCAGAGGGCTCGAACCCGTGTCCCCTGCATCGGCAGGCAGATTCTCAACCACTGCGCCACCAGGGAAGCCCGACCCTTAGACTTCTGACCTGTAGAAAATGTGAGATAATATATTTGTGTTTGAAGCTGCTAAATTTGAAGTAATTTGTTATGGCGGTAATGGAAAACTAACATGCCTGGTTTGTCTATGCTGCTTAATTTTTTTATGGGAGCATGATTTACAGGAGAATTGGATATAAAATGGAGAAATCCCATAAGCAAATTTTATTCCCCTATGTAAACAATATATCCACACACATTTCCCCCCCACCCCCCAAAAAAAGAAAACTTCACAGATTAACTTTTAAACCAGAGTGTATGATAATGAGGAAGAAGAAGGACTTTAATTGGGTACTGAGTCTGACAGCATCAGACTTCTCCAAGGGAAGAATGTTTGCCTGTGCCTTGTGCTTACTGTATCTTTTCATTTATTAATAAAATTGTTACTGAGATTCATGTGAATCTGATTTGACAATTAAACCATTTATGCTCCCACACAGCTACATCCTCCTTTTTCACAGCAGTTCTTTTCATTGTAAATCTCGATTTGTATCATATAATAGTGTATTCCATAAATTGAAATTGATTTCATATTAATATTTATTTTTAATTAACTTGTATTGGATTATAGTTGCTTTATATATTAATATTTAAACTTCAGTTTTTATTCCTGTTGATTTTATTACTGTTTTTTTCAGATATATCTTTATCCATCCTTTTGTTTTTGATATTTCTAAGTCACTATTTTCAGATGTCTCACATGTGGCATATAGTTGCTTTATTTTCAATGCAACAGTATGCTTTTCTATTAATATGTGTTTTTACCATTTGCATTTACTAGTATAATAAATGTTTTGCCTAATATGTCATCTCCGTTTGTTTTCTGTTTTAATATTTCCTTGCTATCACTTTGCTTTGAATCTGTAGTTGTCTTATTGTTTTATTTTTTGTTTCCCTCTCCTTAAGATAATTTTGAGGTTTACAGTTTTTTAAAACATGAATCTTTGTAATTTTGAATTGAATTGTGTATTTTCTTAATTCTACAGTTGAAACTGCAGGACTCTGCAGGAAAAGATGAAAGAACTTTCTCATGACATAATATTACAAAGAATATTGGCATAAAAATTACTTTACTAGAGATGTAATTTGAGTAGAATCTCTTGACTTTCATATTTGTCATTAATGTCAGTTGACTGCAAGTTATTTTTCTAAAAAAATAAAAGCAAGTGAGAACATTTTGAAAGGTAATCATATGACATGGAGTTTTCCATTGCCAATATATTGACATAATACCTCTTATCACTAAGGAAGGAGGAATAACAATGTGATAATATGTAAGTTGGCTCCTTTTCAGTACATCAAATGAGAGACATATTCTGAATTTACTTTGGCATTAAGGAAATGTTTCCTACATTAACATACTAGATTGACTTCCCTGATTCTTGGTTTCTCTAGGATCAATCTCTCAGGTGATAAGAGTCATCAGAAAATATGAAAAATCTGGGCTAACTTATTATCTACAGTTTCAATGCCAAAACGTTGTCTTTCAGGATGCAGTTCATATAATTTTTTTATAGCCTCCACCTGCTCAGCTTACGGATGCCAAAGGAAGGCACTATAATTTACTAAAAGTAACTTTTCAGAGAAAGTCTAAATAAAATTCCAAAACGCAGATGCTGTTTAGAAACCTTCAATGTTTTCTCATTGCCTATAAGATAAAATTTAAAATCCTTAATATATTTAAAAAATACTTCTTAAGAAGATGTTTCAATCACATTCCCGGTTATTCTCACTTACGTATTTGAAATTTCCACCACATCAAACTACCCACCCTTCCTTGTCATACATTTTCACACCTCTCTGCTTTTATCCATGCTATTTCCTCTGTGTAGAATGCCCTTTTCTTTATCTCTTCATGTGGTGACTTCCTATAAATCCTTTAAGAGCCAACCCTATGAAATCTTGCCTCACACAAAATTAATTCATTTTTTCCTTTATGCATTCATATCACCTTTCTTACGCTTCTCTTTTATGCACATACATATTCTGTGTCTCCCTCATTGCAATATAGGGCAAAAGTTATGTGTACTTCCTTTTCGTCTCCATCACAACAACAGAAAGCCTGTCCCTGATATATATTACTTATTTAAATTGAATACATGAGTGTATTTATTGTGTTAGCACTCTTCACTCTGCTCTGTGCACCAGGAGCCTGACTTTTTCTCTGATTAATGAATGAAGAAGACTGAGAGAGAATTAGCTTTCCCTCACCTTTTTGTTCCATTCAGGCCCTTAATGAGGTTGGGAAGAAATAATACTAATTTGGGACAGATGGCACAATAACACCACCACCAACAACCACTTACTGAGTGCTTACGACGTTATCTAATTTCATCCTTTTATATAAGACTTTAAGGTGTTTTTATCCTAGTTTTATAGTTGAGAAAATTGGGGCTCAGTGACAGTAAGAACTGGATAGTGTAGTAACCTGTGGTACAAGCTGGCTATGTGCCTTACTAGCTTTGAAAATTTGTATGTCACTTAAGCTCTAAAGGATGCAATATGCTCATCTGTGTCAAGAATTTAAGTGATTTTGAAGTGTCATTTCAACTTTAACATGTCCATATTCTAATTGTAACTATATCCATACTGAGCTATTTCCCTTCACTGTGGTTGAATTTATAATGATGGGCATGTTCATCATAAGTACAATATCATTATATATGCCATTAATCTTCATTATCTATTATACTACACCTAAGGGGTAACAATAAAGTTTTTGTTTTATGATACCTTGCTCAACTAAAACACTTGTGAGATGTTAATTTTATACCATGAATATTTTTTTTTTGTAAAGTGAAATCAAAGAAACAACTCTAAAAGGCTTGACAAATTTAATGGAATTCCTTTTACTAAGGCAGAGTCACCAAAGCAATAAAGAAATGGTCTCAAGTCAATAGAAAAAAAAATCGTCTTATTTTTATGAGACTGAGCAAATGATTCTGCTAAGTCATGGAAGAATAGGCATCAACTGTTCTGACAGGTCAGCTATGGTACTACCCACCCAGAATTTCTAATAATTTTTAATTGCAAATGTAGAAAATGTTGCAGCAATCTATTCTTTAACAATATTTTTAGAAATTTTTATTAAATATATTGCATCAGGTATTATTTCACTTTTATACTACATATATAATATATATATTTATTGAATCTGTTTTATTTTGCTCAGATACTGCAACTTCTGCAGCTTCAAACATTATATTATTTAGTACATTGCTTCTGTTTTATTTCACTCAAAACCTGCAACTTCTATAGCTTCAAACATATTATTCAGTACATTAAAATAGAAACCATAGACCTCCCTTCTATGATCAAATATGTATATATTTATAAAATTTCAACCTTCTTAAGTATTATTTTCTCTAAATTAGGTTTTATTTAATTCATGTATTTAAATTATCAAAAGTTGCCTTGTATTTCATTTCAATATTTTTTAAAGTATTATAGCATGTTGGTTGTTTCCTTATGTGCTTTTGTTAGGGAAGCACAAAGAAGGGAATGCACTATTTTTGAGTCCTGTTATGTGTCATATATTGTGCTAGTTAATTTACCCCTTATGCATCTAGATAGTCAGATTCTTGAATTGTTTAATTATATTAACATAGGAAACATTTCACTTTGATATCTGGTTAAATTAGACAGTATTACCCAGACTGAAATTATGTATATAAAATAAAACACTAGCATATAGACTATGTGCCAATTCAATTCAAATCAACAAACACTCATTGAGTAACTTCTAATATGTTGAATCCCACATCCTTATAATTTGAGATTCCAGGATATGGCTAGAAAGGACCATCACAAAATCTTGTAATATATTTATTTAAGAACCTCACATTTCCAGCACAGATGTCAGTTTTCTTCCTCTAATAGGCAGCTGAAATCACCTCCTTTACAAAGCTCTGCAAAGCTCAAACTCATCTTTGGAGTAACCATTCATTTAGCCCTTCCTGACTGCAGTTTCTGACTCCAAACAAAAGGTAGATGTCCCTGTCCTAAGCCAAACCTCTCTTAAAAGTCCTCTCTTATCTTTGCTGCTTAATGCAATTCTGAGGCTGGGCCATAAGTCACTTCTCCAAAAGCTGGGTTGTTTCCATGTACACCTGGGAATCAGAGTGTTCACTCATCTTTGAAGTCCTCAAGAGGCATTCTCTTTCATCTACATTGTCCCAAAAGATACCTTTCTAAGTTATATGATCATTCTTTTTGCTTAAAATCCTTGGATGCTTCCACATTGCCTAATGAGAGAATGCAGACTCCTCAGCATGTTGTGTGCTGTTTTCTGGTCTTACCTCTGTCAAAGCAACAATTACACCAGACAAAGTTAAACAGACAAGGAAGTCTTTATTTAAGATTACTACAATAAAGGAGAAAGGCCAGAACTCAGTCTGAGCTCAAGTCCACTGAAACAAAGGGCTGCAGTTTTTAAGGGCTGGATTTGGAGGAGTTATAGGCCATCTATGTTGCTAATTGACTTTACCCAAAGGAAGAGTACACTTTCTCGTATCTTCAAGATGGGAGATATTTTTACAACTTGGAGCAAGATACCTGTCAATATTAAGTTCCTACCTACCCTCCCATAGAAAGTGGGAGATAGGGATGTTGTCTTTCTTGATGATTGCATTTCAAAGGGACAGCTCCAGGTCCCTGAGAAAGACAGTTCTGAGTTGAAAAACTGGCAAGAAGCTTTTAAAAAGATTTACATCTCAAATGAGCAGAGAGTGAATTTACAATTATAATTTTCTAAGGTAAAAGCTCTGAGAAAAGGGAGGTCAAGGGTCTAGAGTCTGGAAGAAGACTGTCTCAGGTTTCTTCAAGCTGAAGGAAATGTTAAGGCTGTCTTCATTACCTCTAAATCCCCACTTTGCATTTCTTAAGCTCATCTGGTTACCATTCTCTGAATATGTTACATGCTCTCTTATTTTATTTTATTTTATTTTATTTTATTTTATTTTATTTTATTTTATTTTATCTATCTATCCATCTAATTTTAATGTCAGGATTGTACAAAATGCTTTTCTTTGGGTGGTAGAATTCTCTTCAAAAGCTTTCATTACTCTAAAGATGTAGTATACAATCTTCAACATGGCCTAGAAGTGTTCCCTATCTGATCCTGACTAGGGTTTCAGCTCATCTTATATAACTCTCCTCCAATACTCTGCTCTAGAACAAGGTTTTTTGTTGTTGTGGATGGTTGAGTGTGTTCTACATCTTTTTACCAGATGATCTTTGTACCTACAGTGATCTTTCTTGATTTCATCCTTCACTTTGCCTAATTAACTCCACCAAACTTAAGTAGGGTAAATTTGGGTTCTGTCTTATATGTTTTAACAGATCCTCATTCTTTGTCTTCATAGAATATACTTCAGTTTGTAATTATATGTACATTCTTTAATGTACATTTAAATCATTTCTGTCTCCTATATTGGGTTATAATGGATCAGGGATTGAATACATTGATAAAAATGATATCCCTATTGCCTAGCCCAGTGCCTGGAACATAGGAGTTCTCAAAAAAAAAAAATAAATAAATAATAATAATAATAATAAGTAAATAAATAAAAGAGTAGATAAATAAATAAATTGAGTGTATGAATTTTCAAGAGTCAATTTGAATATTATTTTCTTGGTTAAATTTTTTCTCCCCCTTTAGAGGCAGTGTTAAGTATTCATCTGTTTTTCTATTGATCATTGTTAATAAATACAAAATAGTATTCATTGTATTGATTGTGTATAAGCCAGTCTCCTCCTTCACTAGCTTATGAGCGCCTTAAGAGTAGGAGATTTTTGACTTAAATTCATATGTATCTCAGCTCTTAGAGAAATTCCTGATAAGTAGTTCAAGTAGAAAAAAAAGCATTCAGTGAATTAATAAGCATATATTAAGCACTTACAGTGCCCAATATTAGTACAGTGTGATATCTGTTGACCTGATATTTATAAGCACTGTGGAAATTTGAAATTATTTTAAATTAGTATTTAAAATGTATGTTTCAACAGTACATACTGAAAATCTTTGAAAGAATACTCTTACTGATATAAAAATACTCAACTACTGCTTAATGCCTCCTCAGTTATATTAGAAAGAGAAATTTAGAGAATATTTATGACTGAGTGACTACATATATGTAATAAACAAAATGTCTAGCCAAATAGACAAAGGCTGTAATTGAATTTAAATCTGTATAATCTTTATTCCTTGTCATAATCATAGATTCAGTGTTGATTATTAACAATTTAGTTATAGATGGTTAGAGAGATAATACAGAAAAAGAGAGACTGTTCATTTGTTCATTGGTATGCTTAATTTCCCAAGAGTGTAAGCCTTATCTCAATGCTAATGATGACCCCAAATCTTCTAAGATATGCCTGTGTTTGCTGAGACCATAAAACTATCTTTGAGATGGAAAATTGAATTCTGTCACTTAAACTATGTTATAAATAGATCAGTTTTAAGATAATCTGTCTGCAAATGAGCTCCTTGTCATTTTTTAATTTAAATATATCTCTGTATCTATGTATCTATCTAATATAATTTTATTCATTAGGGAGATAATATTTGTCTTGGCTCTTCCCCACTGTTTAAAGAAATAAAAATGTATCACCTATGGTAGATCTGAATGAAAATACAATACCAAATTTAATTTTATCAAAACATGTTGAGAAGACAAAATTTAACGTAAAAATAATCAATGAACTAAAAATACTATATTTATTTAAAATCTAGATAAGTTTGATAGCAGTTAAGAGAAAAGAAATATCACTACAGCGTATAAATTTTAGAAAGATTTCTTAAAATGTTTGAGGTATATCTTGAAGCATGGGAGAAACATCTGAATTGCAAGCAAGCATTTTACATTAGGTTGGACAACCCCCCCACCCCCCACCCAAAACTACAAGTTAAAATATACTGTGATATGATGCTGGAAAACTATACCGGGTGCAGCAGAGAGCATCCAGTTACTATGCCGTGAGCAAAACATCAGAGGATTAAGATATAAACAGTGACACAGCTTTAACTAAATATTGTTTTAAGACACAAACTCAAGAATCATCATCTGTATAGGAAGATCATTCTGTACTCACTGGTCTTTTCAACCACTGCTACCAAAATTAATAATAGTATCATTCAGGCAAGAGGTTTTTCTTATCTGTTCCTTACTTTTTGCTTTTCTCTTTTCTGCTTTTCTGTCCATTTTTTGTCCTTTATTTTTTAAATGTGTTTCATTCTTCTTAATTACAAAAGTTAAATAGACATACTGTAGAAAATTTAGAAAGTCCAGAAATTTGTAACAGAGAAGTTAAAAATGACATATAGTTATGTATTAAGGTGACCTTCATAGTTGTTTTAGTGTGTTTCCTTATAAACTTCATGTTTAAACTAAGCATATTTACATAGTTTCTGAAAAAGAGGAAGATAAGTGATGTTCCTGATAATATAGCTTTCCTTTGATAGTTAGCAGAGCATTAAAATTAATAAACATACACATGTGTATGAGCACACATGCATACACACCCAGCCACACATGAATTACATTTCCTCCCGTCTCCCTCTCAGCTGCAGGTAATGGGACATGAGAATGCCAAGTTTCCATATCTGTTCTTTTCCCCCCAGTAATGAGATGTGTTGTCTCTGAATGTGTGCAGAAAGAAAGGAAATCTTTGGTGGGAAATGGGGCAGTTGCTGCTTAAGAAAACAGTATTCCTATAGATCGTTTCTGGTTGATTTAGAAACACATTTTTTAGTTAGGGGAAGAGAACTGGGTTGAGTAAAACCAAAGCTTACCTCTTTCTTGATTGGCGTCCTAGGTCAGAAGTTGAAGTATACAAAAAGAGGCCAGTAAAACTTGCCCCTAGTAGACATTATCCACTGACATTAATGAATTAATGACTGCTAACCTAAGTTTCCAGTGCTAATGTGTTTCATTGTTTAGTATTTTTAATTATTTAGTGTGGTAGAGAGAGATGGTACATTAGAGAATACTGCATTTATATTGTCTTAACCTAGATGTACTGTTGTTTTTCCTTTTAAAGAAGAACTAGTTTAATGATTTTTTTTATGAGAAATGCTTTTTCACTTTAGATAATAGGTTTTTTTAAAGCCTCATCAATCATAATTTTGAAAAGACTCCTCAAATATTGTTTTAGTTAACTAGAAGGTCAGAATTCATGAAGATGGTCTCATAATAAGTTTTCAGGTATTTGGTCTCTACTCATAAGCATCTTTAGAAAATTAATTGCCTTTTTTTCAGCTTAGCATATAACCTTACTGGCCTCCCATAAGATTAGATGTTCAAAATAGGTGAATTTGACAATTATCTCTCAAACATTTTTTATTTCTCTCCAGTACAGAACAGTTTCTGCTTCTTGAGAAGTTAAAGGACAGATGAAACTCTGGAGTAAAAATTGACAAATTCTGTCAACAGCAAATTATTTTTGCTCTGCTTATGAGGTTTAGGTTATATTCTCTCACTTTCATCATTCCATTACACCAAGTACTTAAATTTTGGTCCACTTTCCATAATATTCTTTTTGGAAACTTAGTGAGCTTATTTAGATGTTTATGAGTTCCTTTAAGGGCGTACTAGCGATTTTTTGCTCTTTATGGTTTGCTTTCTACATTTCTCTACCTGGCTCTGTGGCTAAGAGTTTGAGCAATATGGGTTCTGTGTCTTTTAGATTCCAACTGGTGTTAGCCAATGGGGGACCTGGCAGGAGATTAAATGAAGGGAAAAAAAGTGAAATCAACTTACTTATTTTCCTAGCTCCATCACTTCTAGGTCAACTCAAGCTAGTTGTTTCATCTACATTGAAGGATAAAGCTTTTATCAAGTGCATATTCTATATAATTGTACTGGGTTTAATAGTGTCCACCCCAAATTTATGTCATTCCCAGAACCTCAGATGTGACCTAATTTGGATTTAAGGTCCTTGTAGATGTAATTAGTTAAGATGATGTCATATTGGAGTAGAGTGGGCCTTATATCCAATATAACTAGTGTGTTTATTAGAAGGGGAGAAGAGACACAGAGTCAGAAAGACATACAGGGAAGATGACCATGTGAAGATGGAGACAGATTGGAGTGATGCATCTACTAGCTAAAAAACACCAGGGGTTGCCAATAACCTCCACAAGCTAGGAAGAGGCAAGGGTGGATCGCCTCTAGAGCCTTCAGAGAGAACTTGGCCCTAATGATAACTTGATTTCAGACTTCTAGCCTTCCTATCTGTGAAAGAATATACTTCTGTTTTTTTATAGCACTCAGTTTCTTGTACTTTCTTATTGCAACCCTAGAAAACTAATACAACCACTATCTTCATCAGAAGTCAAGTAATTTCTTTCTCCCCTTGTCTCTTTGGGCCCAAGAACTGTAACACTATACTTCAAATTAATGTCTTATCCTTTGTGGTTTCCTGACATTGCTACTGTTGTAAATTTACAAGGAAACCCTTCTCAAATTACCTTGTGTACCAAGATCTTAAGTGTACCATCTGCTTCTTAACAAAATCCTAATTATTAAGTAATTAGTCCTGCAAGTGGCCAGAAAAAATAATCCATTGAATACATATTTGGAGATTATTTTGGTTCATATTTTCAAGCAATACTTTTCTTGCCTAGAGAGAATGAAGCTTCGCCTAATCCTTACCTCTGGTGGCAGTATGGGATGAAGTACAGGTAGAGAACAAGCTTTGGGAGATCACCTGGCAACTAATCATTGTGACAACATTGGTGATTATAAAAATTGTCTAATCACAATTACTTTTTGGGTTAACCCTAGAGATCATACATCAGTAGAAACAGAAGTTAAAAACTATTAACATGTAACTAAGAATATGTATTGAAAATCAGAATGCCTCAATGGCAGCTTTAAAAGAATCTGTTCTCTCTCATATGAGGACCAAATCCAGAAAATAACTGGAAGGAATACAGACTTGAAATACCAATTATGTACTTATTACCACCATCTCTCTTACACTAATATATGGGTACTGCTGAAGGAACAGCAGGAACTTGAGACATGGAATTGTTATGTGTGTACATTCATGGATGAAACTAAGAACTTCAAAACTCAGTGTTTTCTTGAATGTCTTTTGTCATTGCAGACAACATCTTCCTCCATGAAGGAATAGTCTTATATATTTAAAAACATTTTAATAGATGTATAACATGCGGAAGCAAGCATTTATCCTCAAGACCCAACCCACTACCTCAATATTACCCCTAGGCCCATCCTTGACAGGGGTGCATTCACGTAGAATTTGTATTTAATTGGCAGCTTCAGCACTTGGGCCTAACATTAATAGTTAATTTGGTTGGATAATTGAAGCCTAGTTGCAATGGTGGCCTTTAGTTAATGAGGCCTTTGTGCCAGAAGTTTCTTGTCATACTGTAGAGAAAGATATCTGAAAGCTACTGGAAATGAGTATGTTGGAATGAAACTGTTATAAGGAACCTGCTCAGCTACTCCTGAACCACACTTTCTGTCAGTAAGAGAGGTCATATCTTAATTAGAATTAAAAAACTATTTTGGCTAAAATATATGTATATATTGGCTAGGGAATACCAATCTATGGTGGTTCTCCTCTGTAGGTAAGAAATAAAATGGGAAAGATGGTGATAAAATGTGCTAATGGAGCTGAATTCCATGATTTTAACAGAAAAAAATGGAATCTCAGAATGACAGAGGTTGATGGCATTGCTTGAATACCACAGTTGAAGTGGAAGCAATTAATGAAATAAGCTACAACAATTCCAAGGGAAGCAGACTATTTCGATACATAGAGACTTGTGACAATTTATTTTATTTTAATCCAGGATCCTTAAAATAAAATAAGTGGGCAATGGGTATGGTTCAGCTTGACAGATATAGGTGGAAATTCTAGATCTTCTGGTCAGAAATCCTAATATAGCTAATATTGTGGGGATTAAGGTACTCTCTTCTTGTGTCCAGGCTTAAGCCAGTTCACAGATCTAGCACTACTTACAGAAGGAGACTGAGTCCCTTTATGGAAAAGCCCTACAATAGTCATATGATTAGGTCTTTAATATTCACCTTGACTTTTCCAAAAGCATATGCAATACCAAGTTAACTGTACACTGGAAAAAGAAAACCTCCAGACATTCCTGGATTTGCTTTTATTGACTTAGATCATGTACTTATCCTCAAAGTCCCCAAATGCCATAAGCCCTGAGTTAGTGTAGTCAAGTGACATTTGAAGAGTTGACCTAAGTCAATTTAAAAGGGCTTTAGTGGGACCATGGATGTATCCTGTGGTTATTTACCCAGTCCCAGAAAGTACAGTGGGGAATAAATGTACTTAGTTATTGTAGGATCTTCGTACTTGTCATTAAAACTTGTAGTGAGGATGGAAAAATTATAAAATTATAATTATGGTGATAAAGGCATGAAAATGTTCTATATGAATGTCATCCCAGGATGTTAAACTAACAGTAATACTATATCCCTTGGAAAAATTGCTAAGACTATTGCCATTAACTTGAGAAATGTGGTGATTCTTACCACATCCACATTGACTAGCCTGTTTGGTCATTTAAAAAGTCAAAGTTATGGAAAACAATGGTAGAAAATTTTTTTAAAAAACACACATCCAGTTATTGGTATCAATTATATCTGTGATTCTGGATGTGGTAACTTCACTGGAGAAAATCAATAGAGTCCCTGACACATGGTACGTAGATAATGATTTAGAGTATATATTTATTTTTGCAATTCCCACAACAACAAAAAAAAATTAGAAATAAATTGAATTTATATAGTAAAGCCAAACATATAGCTTTAGACTCTTTAAACAGTACTGTCATCCTGGTTTCTATCCTGCTCCATCCTACCTTGTTATCCCAGGGAATATCATGCCCATCCATTTAAGAAATGAGACAGAGACCACAAACATTCAAAATGAACTATGACTCATGAAAAGATAAACTTTACCAAAACATGATATGAAATACAAGCTATCTAAGCTCAATTTTAAAAAACACTTTGTTTTAACACCAAGTAATTCAGATCAAGAGGTTTCATAAAAATAATGTAACATAATATCATAACAAGAGTGAGTCCATATGGATTCATGTATTTCAAATATAGAGTACACAATGCTCCATAAATTGTTATAGTTTAAAAATTCTGGCCAATCAGTGCCCTAAAGCTAAAGGCAAATTTGACAGATATGTTGACTGCAGCCTTGTGAGAGCTCAAGCAGGTGATCTATGTCTATGCCTGGAACCCTAAACCAAGGAAATTATGAGGTAATAAATATGTGTTGCTCTAAGTTCCTAGGTTTGTGATAATTTGGTATGCAGCAATAGAAAACTGATAACAGATTTTGGTACCAGAAGTGAGATGCTGTGATAACAAAGATCTAAACAGGAGTGACTTTGGAGCCAAGCAATAGACTGAGGCTGGAAGAATTTTGAGGAACATGATAGAAAGCCTAAATTGCTTTGAACAGAGTTTTAATAGAAATTTAGACTTGCAGCTGAGGGCTCAGAAGGAAGTGAGAAACAGGTTATTGGAAACTCAAGGAATGGGGGATCATTGTTATGTAGCAGCAGAATATTTAGCAAAATTATCTCCTGAAGTTATGTGAAAATCAGAACTTTTAAGTGGTGAACTTGGTTATAAAACTAAGGAAATTTCCAAGAAATTTGTTGAAGGTGAAATTTGATTCCTTCTTAATGCTCATAGAAAATTGAAAAAAGGAGAGAGATATTGAGGGAAGACTATTAAACAAAAAGAAAATAGGAGTTAACAGTTTTGAAAATTCTCAGTCTCTCCATATGGAAAAAGATCCTAACATTAAAGGATTCACTATCAGGAAAGAATACTCTAGAAAAAAGGCTAAGATGTTAACTGCATAACATGTTGTTAAAACCTCAGAAAGATAAAAAGGTCAGAGTATTCAGTCACATAAAGGGTTCTCACAAGATTAAGGGTATGTCTCACAAATCCTCTCAAAGTATAGGACCTCTAGGAAGCCTAAGGACATTTTTCCTCATTAGAAAAGATGTTACCTAAAAAAAGTCTGTAAGTGTGGCATTTGTCTAGTGAGGTGAACTCCAGTGAAATCTATGGGAGACCTACACAGTTTCTGAGAAATTTACTTCAGCAAAAACTACCAGCTTGGACTGAAGAGGGCAGAAAGTGTACAAAATAAAAAGAGACTGTTGAAGTCCCAAAATTCTACTGGAAACAATCAGGCTGATAAGATTCCTCCACGAACACATGCTATCTTTCATTATAAAGGAAGTATGACTCAAAGGACACACCAAGAGCCCAAACGGTAGAACTGAAAGGCAGGGTGCATTATTCCCAGGCTTTGAAAACTAATCAAGGAACTACGGCTGGACTTTGCATGGCTGGATGTGGGAAATGCCAGAAATGTACCAGTGATTCTTTTTTACTTTTACTTTTCTCCATTTTTGAACCAAAAAGACTACAGCTATTATACTATGCCTGTCCCACTGTTGTATGTTGGGTGTGTTTGAGCAAGACAACTTTTTCCTTAGTTTCAAAGGTGCATAGGTGGAGAGGAATTGTATCCGCAGTGCTGTACTTAATAGGTTATACCCAGAAGCCTCGTCTGTACATGGACCAGATACATAACCAGTGAGATTATGCACTTTGAGCAAATGCTGAAGTGGGTGTTAGACTGTAGGAACTTGG
Organism: Balaenoptera physalus; assembly: GCF_965194825.1. Classification (NCBI taxonomy): domain Eukaryota; kingdom Metazoa; phylum Chordata; class Mammalia; order Artiodactyla; family Balaenopteridae; genus Balaenoptera; species Balaenoptera physalus. Next base: position 46,158,993 of record NC_138889.1, on the reverse strand, counting down.
GAGGGGGTAAATGTATTTTGCATGTGGGAGGGTTGTGAATCACTGCAGGCTGGATGGTAGACTATGGCAGATAGATTCTATAGTAACCCACAAGAACTCCTACCTCTTGATGTTCACATTTTTGTTTTTCTAGTTCTGAGATGTAGGGGGCCATTTACAAAGACTGGGGAGAAGCATCCAAATGTTAAGAACTTCCCCAGCTCCAGCTGTCTTCCAAGAAAGAAATGAAGACCTCAGATTACAGTCACATGGAGCTGAATTCTGTAAACCACCTGAAAGAGCCTGTAAAAGGGTTCTCCCCTAAAGCTTCCAGGTGAGAACCCAGGCTGGTCAACATCTTCATTTTGACTTTGTGGGACCAGAGCAGAGAAACTAGCTGACCCACCAGACTTTTGACCTACAGAACAATGAGATAATAAATTTATGCTTTTTAAGCTGCTAAGTTTGTGATAATTTTTTATGGCAGCACTAGAAAACCAAAACAACAGTATATGAATGAGAAGAAAGAGGAGGGAGGGCAAGTATAAAAGACATAAATCCTGTTAATAAAATAAGATGAAATCAATGTATAGTATAGTGATAAATCAATAAATGCTACAAACCTTATTATCTAGATATGTGGAAATAAATATCATGAAAATATAATAAAATATAAAATATTTTAAAATAATATAAAGTATTAAAAGTGATTATCTCAAGAGATCAGAACTACAGTGATAGGAATGTCTAAGACTGCTATTCATTGTAAGACTTTTAGTATTATTTGACTTTCAAATGGATATGTGTAAATCACATTAATAACTTTTTGGAAATATGTTAATAGGGGCTATCTCTCTGTTTCAGATAATTTTTTTATTTTAGAATATTTTTGTATATCTTCAGGTTTTTAAAAATGGATAATTATTACTTTTATAATCAGGAAAAAAGTTTAAAAATTTCTAATGCTCATTTTGGTCAGAGGCACATTTTAAAGTGATATAACAATATTTCTCTATGAGTGTGCTATAAATTGCATACATATATTTTCATATCTTTTCCTTGCCAGAATATCTGATGATATTATCTAGTACCTAACACAGGTAGCATGGTAATTTCTCAATAAATATTCATTGAATAAATATTAATTACTATCAATATCATTTGAAGCACTCTCATGTACGATTAAAACTTGTACTGAATTATATTTTTTGAAGTACTTCTTTAAGTTGCTTTTCATATTTTGCCTACTAATCTTTTACTATTGGCATGGTTAATTTGTTAGCATGAGCCTCTTCATTTAGATGAGGGAAGATAAAACCAGAAGGGTGAAACAACCTTACTGAGATCACACTAGAGGTAATCAGTTGAAAAATTGAGATACAAACCCAAATTATCTGAATGCTATATTAGAGGTCTTTTTGTGGTATATCATCTGAAATATCCTTTTATTCAGAATTTGTGTCATTACTACATTGCCTTTTACTTTTTTCAAGGAAATATATTATAAAAAATTGGAAATCTGGTCAATTCTTATGTGATGGTGCTAGTATTTCCACATACCCCTTGTCATAAATTATATAATCAACTCAGCAAAATTAATAACCATGGCAATCTCTCCTTACATTCTGCAAATATTTCAATCCTGGATCCATTAATAATGGTGATTTTTTTATAACAGGCTGTGAACTGGCAAACCATCAAGAGTACTAAAGTCAGACTTCTTTCTTGGCTGTTTTTTATTTCATTTCCTCATTCTATTTTATGAGATTGGTTTATGTTATTTGATTTCTCATTAAATTTTATATTTGTGGGTTTATTTTATGATTTCTCTGATGTGCCAAGACACCCTTGCTGCAAGTGATAGGAAAAAGATGGATAACTTTGAGGAGACAGTTTATCTGATAAAAAATTCTGTGTATATGCTTTTCTATCAAGAGCATTCTGTTATATTTATTGTTTTAGGAATAATCTAAGGATCACTATGTTCTAAATTCTGTCTGGCTCTTTTTAAACCATTCTTTATGTCACCTATGTACCAAAAATACAATTAAGATTTTATAAATGCTTTTCATTTCAAATTTTACTATTTATGACTAGGGCTTATATGAGTAAACCATAACTGCAAAACTAGGGTGGAAACTAGTTGGATCTCTTGGAACATTGTTACTCTTTTAATAAAACAATAATAATAATATTAACCCTCTATTCTTCATAAGGCTGTTATGAGAGTCAAGTTAGCAAATTAATGAAAATGTATGGAAATGGGAAAATATTGCTATTGTAATTGTTTTCTCTTTTGTACTGGAACACAGTGCACCTGGTGGTGATCATTACTTGCATGTGAAGTTATTCCACAGTGTTCAGCTGATCCTTTCTGGCTTTTCTTTTGCATAGTGCCCATGGAAGATATTTGGTTTTGCTTTATAATGATAAGCATGATAGTTCACAGGGCTACTGTAGTTTGTGACTTAATATTTTAAAAACACCAGGAGAATTGAAAAGAGGTATACCAGTGATTCAGTGGTTCACTATTGTACAGTGAACTCTGGTAGAGACATTGAGTTATAGCAGAGAGTCTATGTATCTTGTAGGATCTATAGACGAATACATAAAATGTTGTGGACTTACACTATTTTTAAAATTTATGTAGGTGCTATGTGAACAATAAGATAAAAATTAATATAAAAGTATTTCTTTACTTCTAGTAGCTTTTGTATTATATTTTCTCAAAATAAGTAGAATGTAAATATATAATGATGGATGATAAAATCATTTTATATTAGAATGTGGTCTTTCTGCTTATAAGAGAAATTCTTAACCTGGAATCTACAAAATTTTGTAAAATGCATGTTGCATATGTGTGTGTTTGTTGTGGAGTCTGTGGAGAATGCATATCTTTAATTCACTTCTTTAAAGTATGAAGTCCACTGTTCTGTAAATTTGGAACAACTAAACTACCCAATACCTGCTTTCTTTTCTCAGGATGTGAGATGGGAAAACGTATGACATTAGTTAAAAATGACATATGGGACTTTCAGCCCCATAACACTGAGAAAGTCATTCTTCCAATTCTCTCCATATTGAATTTAGGATAGAATGTTGTTAAAAGGCAGTAAAGATTCAGGGAAATGGGAAAAATAAAAAGAAAAGTAAGGTTAGATATAAAGATCAAACGTAAGAAAACTAAATCAGCACTATCAAAAGACTGGTAATCACACTGTAGTGAAAGCTACGGGGAAATGATAAGCCTGTATTTTTTTTTTTTTTTTTAAATGTTGAGCTTCTTTAGGAGTTTTTGTTTAAATTCCTCTACTTTTTTTTTTTTAAATTTATTTATTTATTATTTATGGGTGTGTTGGGTCTTCGTTTCTGTGCGAGGGCTTTCTCTAGTTGCGGCAAGTGGGGGCCACTCTTCATCGCGGTGCGCGGGCCTCTCATTATCGCGGCCTCTCTTGTTGCAGAGCACAGGCTCCAGACGTGCAGGCTCAGCAGTTGTGGCTCACGGGCCTAGTTGCTCCGCGGCATATGGGATCTTCCCAGACCGGGGCTCGAACCCGTGTCCCCTGCATTGGCAGGCAGACTCTCAACCACTGCGCCACCAGGGAAGCCCGATAAGCCTGTATTTTAATCTCAGCTCTCATAGAGACACTTTCTTTGGGATTTTAATATTCCAGAACCTTTTGGTTGAAAGTGACAGAAACTCAGCTTTACTTAGCTTAGGCCAAAGGGGGTATTTTTTTTTTTAGATCACTGATATATTTTCTATGATTCTAAATCTTTTAGGTTTTTTAACATCTATTTTAAGGCTCAGAATATAATTTATTTGGTAAATGCTCAAAGTGCACCTGAAAAAAAAAGATCTTTCTACATTTATTGAGGGGATGATTCTATTAAATATCAAGTAAGTCAATTTGGTTGAAAATGTTGCTCAAGTATTCTATATCTTTAGTGATATTCTACTTGTTTTATCAATTATTATAAGAAGGATATTGAAATTTCTGATTGGACTTGTAGATTTTTTAATTTCTCTTTTTATTTATATTAATTTTTACTTCATGTATCTTGAAGCTTTGTTATATAATTGTGGATTTTTCTATTTCTTCTTGCAGTCTTGTCATTTTTTGATCCATGTATTTTGAAGTTCTGTTATTAGGTGTATAATAATGTAACAATAGTAGGAGACAAATACTGCACTTTCAATATTAGATAAGTCATCCAGACAGAAAATTAATAAGAAAATATAGAATCTGAATAACACTATAAACCAAACATATGTAGACATTTATTCCAACAGCACCAGAATATACATTCTTCTTAAGTGCAAACAAACAGAACATTCTCCAGGATTGATCATATGTAGTGCCACAAGCTAATCTTAACAAATTTAAGAAGATTTACATCATATCAAGTATCTTTTCTTACTATAATGATATGAAACTGAAAATAAATAACAGGATGAAAATGAAGAATAATCACGAATACATGATGGGTAAACAATACACTTTGGAACAACCAATGGGTCAAAGAATAAATTAAAGCAAAAATCATTTTGAGAAAAATGAAAATGGAAACACAACATACTAAAACTTATGGGATGCAGCAAAATCATTTCTAAGAAGGAATTTTATGGTGATAAACACCTACATTAAGAAAAATGAAAAATTTCAAACAACCTAACTTTACACCTCAAGAACTAGAAAAAGAAGAAAAATAGAAGCACAAAGTTAGCAGAAGAAAGGACATAACAAAAAAAAAGTACAAATAAATGAAATAGAGACAAGAAAAGCAATAGGAAAAAAAATCAATGAAACTAAGACATGTTTTTTGAACAGATGAACAGAATTGACAAACTTTTAACTAGACTAAACAAGAAAAAAATAAAGGACTGAAATAAACAAAATTATAAATGAGAGAAATTAAGCAAACATGAGAGAAAAATTCATAACAATGAATTTAACAATGATTTCTTACCTATGACACCAAAAGCACAAGGAACAAAATACAACATTTTTTTGTGATGAAAACACTTAACAAACTAGGAATAAAAAGAAACTTCCTGAACATGGTACAGAATATCTTTGAAAATCTTACAACTGACAACATTCTCAATGGTATGACTTCACTATAAGACCAAGAGCAAGACTAGGATATCCTCTCACCATTTCACTGAACACTGTGTTGAAGATTCTATCCAGGGAAATTAGGTAAGAAAAATAAATGAAAAGACATCACAAGTGAAAAGAAAAATGTAAATATCTCTATTTTGAACATGATATGATCTTATATACAGGAAATCATAATCATAAAGAAACCAATAAAAACTATTAGAGTTAATAAAAGAGTCCAGCAAGGTTTCAGTACACATACTCAGTATACAAATATCACTTATATTTCTCTATACTAGCAATGAACATTCCAAAGCAAAATTTAGGAAACAATTGCATTCACAAAATCTTCAAAGATCATAAAATTTTAGGCATAAATTTAACGAAAAAAGTGCAAGACTTGTACACTGAAAACAACAAAACATTGTTGAAAGAATTTGAAGATATAAATACATGGAAAGACATCCTGTGTTCCTGGATTGGAAGACTTAATATTGTTAAAAGACAATACTCCCCAATTTCATCTATTGATTCAATAGAATCCCTATCAACATACAGTTAACTTTTTTTTTTTTGCATAAATTGTTCAGCTGATCCTAGATTCATATAGAAATGCCTTATTAACATATTTTAAAAAGAAGAACAAAGTTAGAGGACTCACATTTTCTGATTTTACAACTTACTCCAAAACTACAGTGATTAAGATACTGATATAAAGATAGACATATAGATCAATGGAATAGAATTGAGGGTACATAAGTAAACCTTTACTTTTATGGTAAATTTATTTTTTACAAGATGACAAGAAAATTGAATGGAGAAAGAAATGTCTTTTCCACAAATGGTCTTGGGACAACTAGATATCCATATGGAAAAAGATGAAGTGGACCCCTCTTTCCTTTACCCCATATACAGAAATTAACCAAAAATGGGTAATAGGCATAAATTTAAGAGCCAAATTCTAAAGCTAAGTCTTAGAAAAAAACATAGGAGTAGATCTCCATAATTTTGCATTAGGTAATGGTTTTCTAGATATGGCATCCAAAGTACATGTGACAAAAAATAGATAAATTATAATGACTATAGACTAATAGACTATATCCAAATTAAAAATGTGCTAAAAATGATACCATCAAGAAATTGGCAATAAAACACAAGAATGAAAGAAAATAGATGAACAGAATTGACAAATTTTATGCCCATTTTATAATTGTGATATTTGTCTTTTTTATGATTGGATTGGAATTATTCTATATATTCTGAAACTAGTTCCTTATTAGATATGTGATATGCAAATATTTTCTTTCATTCTTGTGTTGTATTGCCAATTTCTTGATGGTATCATTTTTAGCACATTTTTAATTTGGATGTAGTCTATTAGTCTATAGTCATTATTAATTGTATTTTCCTGCTTTCTTGCATGCCTAGCTATTTTTTACTATATGCAGTACATTGTGAATTTTACCAGTTGAGTACTGGACTGTAAAAAAATTATTGAAATATACTTGAGCCTTTTTATGGCATATAATTAAGTTATATGGAAACAATTTTATCCTTTAAAGTTTTGAACTTATGCTTTGTTAAACGAAACCAAAGAAACCTTTACTCTAGGAATAATTTTGCCTCACTTTGTGCCAATACCCTGGTAGTGATGAATTAGTAGTATGTTTTTCACTGTGGCTAGTAGAAACATGGACTATTTATGACCCTCTGTGAGCTCTAGGGATATTCTAGCTCTGATCTTCTTGGGTGTTTCTATTTCTGGTCTTGTACATGCATGCATTGATAAGTACTCAGCTGAAGATTTAAGGTGTGCATGAGGAGTCTTTTGATCTCTGGAGTGCTCTGTTTCTACAGCTCTCTTCTTTTTGATGCTTCACTCTGTGAACTCTTGCCACATTGGCCTCCAAGCTCTATTCCCTCCACTCTGGCAGACCTCTGTGCTCTGATCGGGCTCCCTCTGTCTGCATAGTGTTCTGGAACCACTTTTCAGGCAGTAAGTTGGAGCTATCATTGGGCCCATCTCATTTGTATCCCTTCTCTCAAAGATCTCTGTTCTGTGATGCCTAATGTGCAATATTCATAAATTGTTGTTACTTCATATTTTTTTCTTTTCTTTTGTTTTCTGGTTACTTTTGGTTGTTTTTCAGGGGCTGGGTAAATCCAATCCCTTTTGTTCCATCTCAACCAGAAGCGGAAGTCAGCTTCCCATATCAAAGATATGATGTATTATAACAAACTTAAGTTGAAGATATTCAATTCAGAGGTTGTTATTATGGTATGTCGTATTTTTGATTTGTGAAAATCATGTTTAGGAAAATAAATATTTCTTGTGTAAAATTTTCTCATTTAAGCCTTTTTTATATTGCAATATAATCTCTCCTAGAAGTTTTTATTTTTAAGGAAATCACAATGCTTAGAAATAAATCAAATGTATTTAAATACTAGGTATGTATAGAAAAAGAAGAGATTCTGCCTTTTAACACCATTTATGTACATGTTGCCATTATGTCATAGAACTTTGAAGGATAAATTAAAGCTTTAAAGTGTATATAACAAATAATGTGATATGTATAGATAATGATATTAAATATATATATACAGGTGATATTTATGCATGAGTAGAAATAGAAATATCTATATATGTTTATAAATAAAGGAATGGAGAAAGATAAACTATGGAGGTGTATACATTTCAGACAAAGGAGATTTTAGAACGAGGAAATATCTAAAATTAATAATCTCAGTTTACACATCTAGGAAACCAGAGGGAAAAAATCAATTTATATTTGAAGCAAACAGGAGAAAATAAATAATAAAAATTATAGCAGAAATTGATGAAACCAAAAGCAGGAAAACATTAGAGAAAATCAACAAAACCAAAAGCTTGTTCTTTGAAAAGCTCAATAAAACTGATAAATTTCTAGTCAGGTGAAACAAGGCAAGGATGTTTCCTCTCCTCATCCCTATCCAACATCATATTGAAAGTCTTAGTGCAGTATGACAAGATAAGGAAATAAAAGGTGTATAAATGAGAAAGAAATTAAACATAAAAATGTCTCTATTGCGTATGCAGAAAATCTAAAGAATCTACACACAAAAAATTCCTGGAACTAATAAGTGAGTATAGGAATGTCACAGGAAACAAGGTTATATATAAGACTCAGTAGCTTTACTATATACCTGCAATGAACAAGTGAAACTTTAAAATTAAAAATGTACATATATATATACACATGCGCTATTATACACACATATATTTCCCTGTTCTGTCAGCTGAGAGGGTCTAGAAGAGAACAGTAGGAATGAACATATCTAGCGCCCTTATCTTCGTTTCTTATACTATTTTCCAATACAAGAAACCAGGGCTCCTTGGAGAAATGGCTGACTCTAGGATTGGAGCAGGAAATTTATAAGATGTGCTTGGAGTATTTTGCAGTGCCAGAAAGTATGAAAGTGCTCATAAACCAACAAACACCACATGAGGGGTATGTCAAGGAGACACAGGAGCCAATTGAAAGGGCTCCCAGTGGCTAAAAGCTGGAACAACTTGAGCAACAAAATAAATGGCTTTGTATTGAATTACAACTCCAAGTATAAAGTAAATATTCCTGAATCTATATTGAAGTAAATAAATGAATAAATAAATTAGTAAAGAAATAAATAAACGGGGTGGGGACTAATCTCTTGCAGAAGAATTCCAAATGATTTATGTAGATATTCTGATTTGAAGAGGTGGTACACTACTCCCCACTCCTTAAGTGTGTGCTACACATAATGACTTCCTTACAAAGATTACAGTATGAAAGAGGGCAGGAGAGTAACATACTGGAGAATCTTGTCAAACACTACCTCAGTCATGTGATCAAGCTTAACATCAACAGTAATAAGTCATATCAATAGAATGTTCTCTTGATATTATGTAATAATATTGGCACTTTATCTGTGGGTCCTTCCAAAAATATAACCCCAGTCTAATCATGAGAAAAGCACCAGAAAACTCACAATTGAGGGACATTCTATAAAACATCTGACCAGTATTCCTGAATCCTATGAAGTTATCAAAAACAAGGAAATTCTGACATACTGTAACAACCAAGAGAAGCCTAAGGATACATGAGGCTCCTGGAACAGAAAAATAACATTAGGTAAAAATCAAGTAAACCTGAATAAAGCAGTACATAACACAAGAAGGCATACAATAAGTATTTATTAATTGAGTGAATTGATGATGGCTATCCACCTTGATCCTATTATTTCTTTACTGTGTTAAGAAAGTAAAAATGTTTTCAGGTGATGTCTACTATTAACCATCTTTATCATCCTTATAATGGCCCCATGTCAGTTACCACCCCTTTTATCTCTTTCCCTTTAGAGCAAAATTCCTCAGAAGAGTTGTCTGATCTTACAGCCTCAATTTCTTTCCTTGCATTTTTCCTAAATCCAATCCCATCAAAATTTTTTTTGTCTCTACAAAGATCCTGGCTACCAATGATCTTCACATTGCTAAATAAAATAGTAAATTTCCAGGTGTCTTACTACTTGACCATCACTGGTGTTTGGCAGAGCTAATCATTCCCTCATTCTTGAAAGATTTTCTTCTTGTTTCGCTTTTAGGAAAATTCAGAACCTGGTTTTCCACCCACCTTTTGGCTGGTAATTCTCATAATATTTTGGTCATTCTTTCCCTAGTCTCCATTCCCTAAATATTGGAATACATCAGGGTTAGTTCTTCGAACTCTTGTTTTTTCTATTTACACTTGTATACATAGAAATCTCATACCTTCTCTTGTATGTATATGTATAATTGAATCACTTTGCTGTACAGCAAAACTTAGCACAACGTTGTAAATCAACTATACTTCAATAAAAAAAAAACAAGTAAATAAGAAACAAATTGACCTATTTCAACCAAGTCCATTTGGTTGTCATATTCATTTCCTTTTTAAATACTCCATTTTCCCTGTGTAACAGGGAAATTTTTTCCAATAAGGCAAATGGATGATGATTTGCTCCCTGAAAATAAATGTTACAAAAAAAAAAAAGAAATTCATACATTCTCAAAAATCCTAAGTATCATAACTATGTTGATTATTTTAAATTTATATTTCCATTTCAGACCTCTACTCTAAACTCTGGACTCATTTATTGAACCACTTAATATCTCCACTTGGGTATTTAATAGGCAATCCAAACACACAATTCTAATTTTAAGCACTTATTCATTGTCCAAACTCCTGATATTTTCCCCCACAGTTGCTCATCCAAAAATTTTCTCCATTTCAATGAATGGTAACTATAAACTTACAGTTTCTCAGGTCAAAAACCATGAGCCCCTCTTTAATTCTTCTCTTTATTCTTTCTCCTCGTTCAATTCTTCAGGAAATCCGTAGGTTCTACCTTCAAAGACCTAGAATCTCACCACTCCTCACTATCCTTATGTCACCACTGTAGGCCTAATCATCGAAGCCAATATCATCTCTTACCCAGATCAGTATTACTGTTAGCCCCTAATCGTTCTTCCTGCTACCTCCGTTACTCATCTGCATTCTACTCTTAACACAGCAACCAGAATGATATTATTGCAATGTAAGTTAAATCGGTCATTCCTATTCTCAGGACCCTCAAATGGCTTTATGCCTCGCTTGAAATTAAAGGCAAGGCATTTCCAGTGGCCTTTAAAACCGCGTACATCTATACCTTCCCATCACCCATGATCTCATCACCTCCCTGCTGTTATGTTCTACTTTTTGTTTCTCTTTTCCATATGCCTGTCACCCAGTTCTCACTGGCTGTTCCTTACACACTCCAGGGACACTTCTTCCCCAGCATCTTTACATTCACTGTTCCCTCTGCTGTAGTGATGCTCTTCAAGTTATCTGCCTGGCTGATTCTCTCACCTCTGTTAGTCCTTTCATCAGATATCACCTTCTTAATGAAAATCTTTCTTGTCACTCCAATTGAACAAGCAACCCCACACACCCTCACCTCCATCAACATTTCAGTATTCTCAGTCCTTCTACTGTGATTGTTTTCTTTTCCCTGTCATTTACCTAATACATGGTGGATCAACATTTACTCATCATTTTTGTATATTTCTTCTCTCTCCACTAGAATGTAAGTTCCATGATGGCAGGATCTATATCTTCAGTACCTAGAATAGAGCCTGGCACATAGAGGTCATTCAATTAATGACTGTTGATTAACCTTTTTATAAAAAGAGAGAAGTTTTCTTTTTTTCCAGTGAAGGAAATAAATAGATCTTGAGTAGAGGCACCATAAAAATGTGCAACAAGGATCTACTGTATAGCACAGAGAACTCTGCTCAGTATTATGTAACAACCTAAACGGGAAAATAATTTGAAAAAGAATAGATACATGTATATGTATAACTGAATCACTTTGCTGTACACCTGAAACTATCATAACATTGTTAATCAGCTATATTCCAATATAAAATAAAAAGTTAAAAACATGTGGAATAAACATGGCTTTTCAGTCCCCAAATTCTGCTATTTACTAGCAGAGTAAGTTACCCAAGTTTTTTAATCTGTCAAATTATCAGTTTCTTTACTTGAAAAGTTGCTATAATAATACAATTTCTAACAACTTGCATGGGGATTAAATGAGGTAACTTATAAAGTACTGTTGGACATTTTAGTAGATTTTTAATAATGTTGGTTCTCATTGTCCTTAGATATGGTGTGCATGTGTGTGTGTGGGGGGGGGGATAGTTTACAAAATGATGTCAATTCATGTGATGCATTTCCATTTTTTTTCTTCTTTCATTTGGACAGACTGAGCTGACAGTAAAGGAGAAATTTACCCAGCATCCAGTCATTGGTATCCCAGAGAAGAAACCGTAGCTGAGCATTAAATAAAGAGCAGCATCCTCCAAGGTTTGCAGCTGTGTGTGAGATAATCATAAGCCTGGGAACATGCTGAGCCGGGAAGCTGAGAGCAAAGTGTTTCCAATTCCTGATAACTACATTTGTCTTATAATGACTGCAGTTGTCTAAGTGTCATTTCCCTTACAAGAAGGTACCTTTGCTGAATGGAGCTGGGGAGGTAAAGCCAGCCCCAAAGACATGTGATCACCATTGCCCTGTAATTGTGCAGGCAGGTTAACTAGTCAGGCTGTTCCTTTGGTTCTGGCTATTTTGAAAATGAAAAGAAATGCAGGGTAACTATAGCCCTATTGCCAATTGCCTTGAAAAAGATACAGTCAATTTTCTCTTTTGTTCTTAGCAGAAACACCGGTGGTATCATCTAGGGGTGAGGAAACTTTATTGTCTAGGTGTAATCAATGTGGTTTGAGGGCTTTGTGAAAGTTTACTTATCGCCTTTTAGTGAAAAATGATTCATTTTCTGTGCCAGTAATATCTACAGGCTATATAATCTTCATAACTAGGCTACTAAGTTCTTAAACTTGTCACCCACTTAACATGAAATTTAGAAAGATGCAAAATATTCTCCCCAAAATGTATATTCGGGAACTCTCTCCAATCGTTTCCCTCATTGTCAAATCCAAAATAATGCTATGAGAGAAAAATTATACAGCAAATGTATGCAGCTATAGTGAATTATAAATTTTCCAAAGCGAATTCTTGGAAGTTGCTGCCAAAAGCTGTTGCGGAAAGATCTATAACTTGGCATCAAGTGGCCTGGACCTGTGCTTTCAATTTAACTAAGTGAAACCACACATATCTATATAGGCAATACAAGGGTGGAAGAATATCTAAATTTTTGTTCATTGCTTGCTTAGTTGTAATTGGATTTGTCTCTGCTTATTCCATGGGGTAATTTGGTTATCCCTTCTTGTAAAGAGAGGAAAATAAAGGAGAAAATAATATCTAGCAATAATAATGCCACCTCAGCTCTAGTAATGCATTTTTCAAGTGTTTATATAATGTCATTGTTTTAGTAGTGCCTAATCCCAATGACAGGCATCTTCAGGTATTCAACTCCATTAGCGTTTTGTAGTCAATGTTAATTGATAAGTAGTCAATGTAAATGGGGACAGTGGATAAAGCTCTCATCAGGGTAGACAATTGTTACTAAACTCTACTGTCATTGTATCTGACCTGTCCCTCAATTTTATGCTCTCAATTGTCACTTGTCACTTCCCATGATGAATTTAAGTGATATATTGAGTCCTCAGGGATTTAACTGCTCCAAGTTTAATCTAGCATTTCTTGAAATACGCTACGTAGTACTTTCACAAATCTTCATGCTAACTGTTATAACTCTTACTCTACTCAGGATTGCTACTGGGTGGCAGAAGACAGATTAAGAACAAGAGGGGGTGGCTAAGGGGAACAAAAGAAGTAATGACTTGGGATTTATTGCACAACCATTAACTGATTACTTTCTGTGTATTTCAATGTGCAATAAAAACATCACCCTGTTTCTCTCCTCAAGAAAATCCCAATACAATAACCTATCAAGCTATCCAAGGAAAGATCAAGTTCTAAATCCTAATTCAGTTCTGTATTAGCCACTTGACCTCTGGCAAATAATTTTTTTTAATTGAAGTATTGTTGATTTACAATATTATATTAGTTTCAGATGTGCAACAATGTGATTCAATATTTTTATAGGCTATACTCCATTTAAAGTTATTAGACAAATAATTGTTTAATTTAATTAAGCATTGGTTTCATAATCTGTAAAAAAGTCTTGCAGAGAAGTTAATTTTAAAAAAACAGTGTATGTAAAAGTGCTTAGGATTTTTGTCTGACATATAGTAGATATACATGTATTTTTCTGCTTCTCTGAGGACAAAGTCAAGATTACATAATACTTATGAAATCTCTTACCTATGGGAACTGGAAATAGGGTAAGGTAGATGAAGAGGCAAAGATATGAATGTCAATACATTCACTCTCATAATTTTTTTAGGTGGGAGAAAAGGACATTGGGAATCTTTTCCTTACTTGACATGAAAAGCCCCAACACTAATGATAAACAATCAAGGCAGCATCCACAGGTATTTTAATCATCATATAACTGTGAGTCTTGGATATAGGAATTTGCTTTGATTAGCGTCAATAACTGAGAGAGAAATGTATTCCCATTCTTTAGGTTCTTTTTGCAAGACAATATTTCTCATGCAGCTGGTTTAAGCTCATTCTTTAGAAAAACATACTCTCTTTTTTAATTTTTTTTGGTATTACTTTTTTATTAAAAACATACTCTCTTAAATTGATGTAAATCAGCAAATGATTTGTTAAATTATTTGAAATAGCTTAAGCAAGTTCTTCCAGAAAGGGGAGTAGAGTCTATACGTGTAAGAGGGCTGTTACTCTAATTTAACAAGAGGCTTCATTCCACCAGAGAAATACTGTTGGTTTTATGATCACTGAGAATGAGAAAATGGGAGGGGCTCTCCCTCCATCTGTGACTCCTTCTCAATAATAACTCAACCTACAAGGTCATCCCCACCTCTTTCCACAGCCAGCTGAACTTCTTATACAAAAGGAGCAAGGTACCAATTAAGGATTACTCTTACAATTCAGATTTTTTTAAATTAAAGGGTTGTTGCTAGCGCATACAATTCTGTAAGAGTATTTATTTTAATGACATTCTCTATTTTTGCCTCAGTTTTTAATAAGAGAACCTGCAGATTTGCCTCACAGTTTTCTCCAGACCATCTTAGCTGGAAGATGAATGTTAATTGCCTTACTGTGAGCTAGGGCGAATTGACAGGAGGAGTTAAGTTTAGAAAACTTGGCTATGGCCTAAGAATGACTGACTCCTCCAACCTGCTCCTTTCTAGCTAGAAGCTTCTGAATGGAGGGCATTTAAAAATGCTTTTGTTAGCACAAGTCCGTGTCCGATGCACAGTGAGGCCAAACAAACCGAAACGTCGGAGTTTGGAGCAGAGAGAGGTTTATTGCAGGGCCATGCAAGGAGATGGGTGGCTCATGCTCTAAAAATCCCTGAGCTCCCCGAAGGGTTTCTTCGGCAAAGCATTTTTAAAAGCCAGGTGAGTGGGGTGGGTCGCAGGGTACGTGATCAGCTCATGCACAATTCTCTGGCTGATGGTGAGGGAACAGGGCACTGTAACAGGGGTTAACATTATCTGTCCTTGAACTCCAGGAGGCCTGGGGCTGTGTGCTCATGGTCATCAAGTAGTTAACGTCTTCCATTTGGTGGGGAATTTTTATGTCTGTAAAACAACTCAGGAAATTTGCAACAAATAGTTATCTAGTTACTTCAGAGAGGAGCTAAAGCAAAGGATATGGGGGAAGGCCTGTCCTAGGAAGGCCCTGTAAGGTCCTGCTTGGTTACACTTTCTATTTATAAAAATGATGATTCTGATGATTCATGACAAATACTTTTACGTATTTTTGAGGATTCAGTCTCTGACCAGTTCTGCTCTGAGTTTATAGATATAGTTACAAATATGATGTAAGCAAAAATTTATAGAGCTCTAGTACGGGTTTTAATGGGTAGATATCTGAGGAGAAGGCAAAGAGAAAGAGCCACAAGTAACACAAAGAAGATATGCTCCTGAAACATGGAAATAATGCCTTTACCTGTCTTTCAGTGGGGTGAAAGAAGGCAAGGGGTAGCACTCTGATGAAGGCTTTCTAACAGAGGAGTATTTGTATCCAAAGTCACAGATAACACTGAAATTAAGGTAACAAGTAGAGATAAGAGTTACATAGAGAAGGGAATACAAGCCAATTGCCAAACCAAGGGGGGAACTATGGATATATACACAGGGAACATAGCTTAATAGGGTGAGCAGAAGTGCTTTCCTGGCAATTTTTCAAGACAGGTATCTGACCACAGCAAATTTCATAGGCTATCAGCAGAGAGTTTATCAAGGGCCAGGACCAGGATGAGAGATTACCCAGTACAGGTATTGGTTAATACCTGAGACAGTACAGGTATTCTCTTGGATGCACTCGATAAGTATTCTTACCAATTCTTTGGTGAGGAGGAAGGGTCCACTGTATATCCTTTACATTTCATTGCATGTAAAAGTAATTCATGTCTTTGACACCTGAATGTCATTAAGTCCTCCAATTATCTGTTGTCCATCTGGTCTTTAAATACAAACTGCCCTGAGTTCTCATTCCTCTTCTTGTGGAAAGTATAGCCACCCCCCACTATCTTGCATGGATTACAGTATCTTGCAATATCATGATCTAATTTCTTTTTCCACTGAATTCTCAATTTTACATTCTTTGGTTGTTTTCCTCTCTCTGCTTTTATATCCCTAAGCATAGAAAATCTCCCCTTTCCTCCGGAGCCCAGAGCCATTGATTAGACTAATTTGGATAAGGTGAACAGGTCATAACTTAAAATTGAATTATCAAGCAACTCAATCCTTTGGCCTCTTGACCACACCTGCTACAGCCTCTTGTCCAACCCTGTCACAGGTAAATTTTTCACACCTACTTTCCTCACAGCCATGCCCAAGGCCATGTCTATTTGATCTTCCCTCCCTCTATCCCTTTTTTCCCCTAATCCTCCAAATGTCTGATATTTGCCATTTACAATAATTTGTTGAGTTCTCTGCTAGTAGTCCCTTCCACACTTTGTAGGAGACAGGACAAGATAATAATCATTTTGTATAACTAAGCAGCAATCCATCTAGGTGTTTTGTCTCCCCCCCACCAAGCTTTATTGAAATATAATTGACATAATAACAGTGTGAGTTTAAGGAACAATGTGATAATTTGATGTATGTATACATTGAGAAATGATTACCACAAAAGGGTAGTTAATACATCCATCACATCACATAACTACTATTTTCTTGGTAGTGAGAACATTTAAGATCTACCCTCTTATCAACTTTTGCATATATAATACAGAATTATTAATTATAGGCACCGTGGTGTACATTAGATCGCCAGAACTTATCACTGGAAATTTCTACCCTTTGACCAATGTCTCTGCATTTCCTCTAAACCCCAGCCCCAGAAAACCACCATTCTTCTCTCCGTTTCTCTAAGTTCAGCTTTTTAAAACAATTTCATGTATTAGTGAGATCATTTAATTGTGATCTTTATTTGTATTTGTCTTTCTTTGTTTGACTTATTTCACTTAGCATAATACACTCAAGGTATATCCATGTTGTTGCAAATGGCAGGATTTCTTTCTTTTTATGACTAAATGATATTCCATTGTATATGTATACCACATCTTCTTTATCCATTCATCTGTTGATGGAAACTAAGGTCATCTCTGTGTCTTGGTTATTGTGAATAGTACTGCAATGAACATGAGGGTGGAGATATCTCTTTGAGATAGTGATTTCATTTCCTTTGATATACACCCAGAAGTGAGATTGCTGGATCACATGGTAGTTCTATTTTTAATTTTTTGGGGAACCTTCATACAGTTTTCCAAGTGGTTTACCAGATTATATTCTAACCAAAGGTGCACAAGTTTTCCGTTAACTATGCATCCTCATCAACACTTGTCTCTTGTCTTTTTGATTGGGGCGATATCTCATTGTGGTTTTGATTTGCATTTCCTAGATGATTTACGATGTTGAGCGATGTTGAGAATGGGATACAAAAGAGGGACTTCTTATTTGGCCATCTTGCTGATGTCACTACCCATCTAGGTGTTTTCTTAATGAACACTATTTACCCTGGCAATACTGCTCCTGCCCTAGAATGCAGCTCAGTAATAATTGTATTTTTCTTTTATTTATTATTTTTTTATTTGGCTACATTGAGCAGCTTGTGGGATCTTGGGTCTCCAACGACCAGGGATGGAACCCGGGCCACGGCAGTGAAAGCCCTGGGTCCTAGAGTCCTAACCACTGGACCACCAGGGAACTCCTTGCATTTTTTATTTATTTATTTATTTATTTATGGCTATGTTGGGTCTTCGTTTCTGTGTGAGGGCTTTCTCTAATTGTGGCAAGCGGGGGCCACTCTTCATTGTAGTGTGCAGGCCTCTCACTATCGCGGCCTCTCTTATTGCGGAGCACAGGCTCCAGACGTGCAGGCTCAGTAGTTGTGGCTCACGGGCCCAGTTGCTCCGCGGCATGTGGGATCTTCCCAGACCAGGGCTCGAACCCGTGTCCCCTGCATTGGCAGGCAGATGCTCAACCACTGCGCCACCAGGGAAGCCCTCCTTGCATTTTTAGTATCTATTTTTCTTTCTGTTCTACTGTAAAAGGTATGTTAGAAAGCATATATTGTTTTCACCACAGGTATTGGGTTATGGATTCAATTCTCCTTCAAGTTAAAAGTTGTAAGATAAAGGTAATTTGGTTGGTTAGAACTTGATTAATTACTAGTCAAGTATCTAGTACTCAGAATGAGAAAAATTCATAAGCCTCTTGAGACTATAATTAGAACATATTACAAAGTTTGCCAAATCTCATATTTATTACTGTCATTGGGAGGTTTTTGTTTTGTTTTGTTTTTTGATTTTTTTGGTGCTTGAGGGTGGATTTTGTGCACAGAAAATAAAAATTGTAGCTACTTTAACATATGAAATTAATATTTCCTTCATATTCAAATTTAAAAACCTATTAATCCATAAGCTTTCAGTTTTTACTTACAAGTGTTATCATTATATTTAATAAACCTATCAAACATTAACAATTATCTTAGCCTTTATAATTAAATTTTCTTAAAATTTGAAGCTGCTTTTATAAATTAAACATAATCAATTTTCTCCTTAAGTACTTCAACTGCCTAACAAATAAAATCTTTCTAAGTACTTAAGTCTTATAAATCTAATAGATTACACTTATTAAACTTATAAATGTGATACTTTTTATATTCAATACTATATCAAATTTAGTCATCTTTAACCTTTCACATTAAAGTCAAAACTTTCATTATTTACTAAAATATTTTCATTATAATCATAAAGTTAAGCTATTAGGTACTCTAATGTGTAATTTTCTATTAAACAACAGTATTTATAATCATATATGTAAATACATAGACACACAAATTGTTCTCAAGTTTAACATAAGAACATTAAAACTATAGACCCCATTACATCTAAATTTTTATGATCCATTTAAAATTAAATATTTTGCCCCACGAAGGAAACATATTTGCCCTCCAAGGAAATATTAGTATCATTTCAAGCAATTCAGAGTTATTTTCCCAAGAAATTTGGGATTGCATGCCCAATCTAGCTGAGGTTGCACATCAAGCAGAGATTTTGGAGGAGAACTGACATCTGGATTGTTCTTTTCAGGACAATAAGAGATGCATAGAGTTCTCACTTATAATTCCTATGTATCAACTCCAAGTCCACACTCTCCAAATAATATGGTCTTTTAGACTAGATACCCTGGATGTATGTTAGCTAATAGACACTTCACAAATCCTACTTGAATCTCAAACCATTGTAGATTGCTTCACCTGTAGAATGGATCCAAATAGTCTTTTTTATTAACTGCTTATTTCATTCTGAATTATTCCCACATAATTCCCATATGGCAAGGCCATAAATCTTAGGGATATTAAAATTACTTCTGACTTCATTCTATATGTCTTGTGGTTTACTCTTGCATTATGGTCAGGGCACTAAACCATTAAAATGACAATAACAGGGGCTTCCCTGGTGGCGCAGTGGTTGGGAGTCTGCCTGCCAATGCAGGGGACACGGGTTCGAGCCCTGGTCTGGGAAGATCCCACATGCCGCAGAGCAGCTGGGCCCGTGAGCCACAATTACTGAGCCTGCGCGTCTGGAGCCTGTGCTCCGCAACAAGTGAGGCTGCGGTGGTGAGAGGCCTGCGCACCGCGATGAAGAGTGGCCCCCACTTGCCACAACTAGAGAAAGCCCTCACACAGAAACGAAGACCCAACACAGCCATAAATAAATAAATAAAATTAAAAAAAAAAAAAAAAATGACAATAACAGGCCTAAAGTCTGGATTTTTCATACTCTTTCTGAGGGAGTTATATATCTAGTCAGAGATACATGTTTACAGAATAAAATAATTGTCTTTATTGTATTTACTTATAGGTATGTCTTAATTTTTTTTTTTTTTTTTTTTTTTGGTCGCATTCGGTCTTCGTTGCTGCACACGGACTTTCTCTAGTTGCAACGAGCGGGGGGCTACTCTTTGTTGCGGTGCATGCGTTTCTCATTGTGGTGGCTTCTCTTGTTGCGGAGCATGGGCTCTAGACATGTGGGCTTCAGTAGTTGCAGTGTGTGGGCTCTAGTGCACCTGGGCTTCAGTAGTTGCGGTGCGCGGGTGCACGGGCTCATGGGCTCTAGGGCGCAGGCTTAGTAGTTGTGGTGCACGGGCTTAGTTGCTCCACAGCATGTGGGGTCTTCCCAGATCGAACCTATGTCCCCTGCATTGGCAGGCAGATTCTTAACCACTGCATCACCAGGGAAGTCCTGGTATGTATTAATTTAGAATAACAATGTTTATAGTTTTCTGCGAATTAATATTTTTCACAAATCCTATAATTTTCTTGTGCATACTATAGTTGATTTATATTACACATATTAATTTATATAGTTTACTATACATAAAAATTTACCATAGTATGTGCAGCAAAATTTTTAATTGTTTGGTTTTATTTTAAAATTTTATCCACATTTGTTATACTTACTATGTAACCTTCCAAGAAGCAAAATTTCGTGGAAGGACTATCCTGAAAATAAAGCAATATTTTTAAAGTCATCTTCTTTACATTTTCCATATACATATTATACTTTATATGCCTATACTAATATAAAGTTTTATACATTTCTACATGTTCTATTGTATTTTGTTTTAAATATATGAATGTATTGAGTGTAAACATCTAGAAATCTTATAATCTGTTTTGTCATGTTTTCCTTTTTTGATTCTAGGAGTTCCAAAAAGAGGAAGTGGCCTGGGCCATTTTGGATTTGGAAAAATTGAGAAAGGAGTAGAGGCTTCAAAGGTACTAGATTCCTTTAACTACAGGCAATCTTAACTTTTTTTTTCAGGTCATTGTGTATCTATTATATTACTATTAAAAACTGAAAAGTTTTTTCCTATTAACTCAGATATGATTTTTCTCATTTATTTATATATGCATTCATCAATTTAAGAAATATATGGTAGACTTTATCAAAGAACCTGGAGATATAGAGATAAAATATGGTGCCTCTCACCAAGGAGTTTGAAAAGTGATTATTTTTAAACAGACAATTAGATAAGATTACCCAAGACAAAATAGAATTTCGATATAGTATTATTGGGACACATAGGAAATACAGAGGAATGATACTTAGAAGAATCAGTGAATTCTTTTTAGCCATCCTTCATGTTAGTTGATAATATATATGGGGGATAGTGGAACACTCACTTATTAAATATGTCTAGAGTTCCTATGGGCTAGAAACTGTTCAGACCTAAGGGATGCAGAAAAAAATCCTTGCCCTCAAGGAGATTTTATTCTAGAGGAGAGAAACAGACAAATGGCTAAATAAGTAAAATATAAATTATATTATATTTGGTTAAGTGCTGAACAGGAAAATAAATCAGGGAAGGATGAAAAGCAGTGCTCACCCTAAGATGAGTTACCTCACTGCACCTCATAATTATAGTCTGGGGAAGAGGGATGCCCTGGGCTTCTTTCCATGACAAATGTTAACAGGTATTGGCAGCATAATGAGATTTTCCAAGCAGAAGCAAAAGTGGTAAGGGGATACATTTTGTGGAGGAGGGAATGATGGAAGTTCTGCTAGAAGAACACAGAGTTCTGGAGTGTCCTCTTCAGTGCTGCTATTGCAGTATGGAAGCTCAGAAAGAGAATTCTTTATTTGGAATATGTTCGGGACACTGAGTTTCCTCTTGACCATTGTCAATGGAGGCAAAGAGAATGGGAGAGGCAATCTTATCTATATGTTTCAAATTATACTCAGTAGTATACTCAGATTTTCATTGACATTCTAATGCTGCACAACTCTGCTGGACTCCTCAGTTGAGACCACATAAAATAATGGATTAGTGAACAAATGTCTCTCCTTACTATTTTACTTAAAGTGAAAAATCACCTTTAGTACATAAATTTTCACCTTTGGGTTACAGTTTTTCTCTGCTTATCCCTCACCTTGGCCATTCTACCAATTTGTCATGACATGACAAAGCTCCCTCCCTCATGTTGAGCCTGTCATTTCTTCTGTTTTCTTAAACTTTGTGGTAAGTTTTTGCTATTTCAGAGAATAATTCCAATATGCCATTCTGAGAATCAGAGACCCTCATCATGATTGTCCATATAACTTCAATTCTCTCTTTTTTTTTTTTTTTCATTCATATCTGCCTTTGGTTAGCTGGTGTATAGCCCTGTTTTACTAATTTTGTCATTTCCTGGCTTGAGTATTTTCCAAAATTCATTATATATATATATGATACTCTAAGAGATGCAACATGCCAAAAATTGTGGGGATTTTAAATGCACAATTATATATTAATAACTTGGAATATTTATAAATAAATGTATTTAGTACCATTGAGCTAGAAGTTTTCTTAAATTATTTGACTTGGGGCCCACCACCTCCAGTTTCCCAGTATTTCTCACTAATAGTTTGTGGCAGTAGAAAACATTTAGAAAAACTTATGACCTGTAAGTAATTATATATGTTCCTTAGACACCTCTTTAGGGCTTATATGGTTTCTAGAGCTGAAAATTATAAACTTGGCACAGGAGAGCTAAACATTCTATGCACTTTCTAATTTAAAAAAAAAACTGTTTAAGTTGGCAATAGGTACAATCATATAAATATTTCATCATCTATTCATGTCTTGCTATAGTATATTTGGTTTTACCTAATAAGAGTCTCTAAATGTGTTTGGTTACCTAAATTAGTATTTTCTTTATTAGGAAGGCAGGTCATGATCCACCTTAAAATAGTGGTTCTCAGACTGTAGCATACATCAAAATCACCTAAAGGGCTTGTTAAAATACAGAATACACTCCCAGAGTGTCTGGGATGGAGCCCAAGAAATTACTTTTCTAACAAAGTCCCAAGTGCTGTTGATGCCACTGGTCAGAGACCACATATTGAGAATCTCTATCTTAATACAACAACATATGAAATTATTCATTAGATGTTGGTGAAATTTATAAAATGTGTCCAGGAGCTATTGAGGAGAAAATTAAGTCAAAAACCATTTAGTATAATTTTTATCTTCCTAATTCTCAATTTCTCTGTCCTTTCCCTCTCAATATCTCAGAAAGATTTGATGACTTCTTATATCAAACAGAGTCCCACAGGAAACAGAGGGCACATTCAAAATAAGATAATTAAGGAAAGTTTCTTTGTTCAGGAACTAGTTACAAAGGTTTAGAATCAGTACTACAACCTGGAGCTTAGTGGTAGTCAAGCTATTAACATTTTAGGCATAAAGTAATGAAGCCAGGTAGGGGATATTGGGGCCTGGAGACACAGAGTTGCTTAGAAGATCAGTAACCTTCAATCAAGGAACACAGCAAGCTCAAGGTAGCTTTACAGGTAGGGATCTAATCCCTTCTGATTTTCCATAGGGATTCCTAATGGCAAAATCCAAAAAGAAGTTATTGGTTATGGGGAACTCATGGAGGTGGTTTTGCTCTAGCTCTTAGAGCAAAGCTTGTTAGAAAAGAATGTATTTCCTGAATCAACAGCTCAGAACCACTTGCTTGAGGCTGTGTTAATTTTCTCACACCCAGTACAGCAACTTCAATGGGATTACGACTTTGAAAAGTCTGTAATAATCCGTTTGTCATCTGCCATGATTCATCCAGTTTTGGTAGGAACCAGATGGGTGGATTATCTGGTAATAAGATGGGGACTTCCTATATTTTTTATTTTAGGGAGACATTTATCACAGTTTTTACCACAAGGATGCAGTACTGTTTGTCATTTGCTTCTTGGGGAGAAGGGGAATTTTCAGAGGTTCCACTTGGCTTCCATCCCTATGATAGCTCTTATGCTATACGTTGAGGAGCCAATATGAGAATTTTGCCAACTACAAATGTATCAATTCAAATTATTTATTCAGTGATTGGGAAAATAAGCAGCAGGTGGATTTGTGAAACTGGTTGACTCACTATGAGCTGGATCTGAGCCAGGACTCCACCACCTGCCCTGCACATGTCCCTTCGCTAACACAGACTATGATGGTGCTTTTGGTTCCTGATTCCTGTGTCTAACAACCCTGGAGCTGTTTGGGTATTCATCTATTCCTATAGTATGAATATCCGACTAAATGGCCAAATATCCCTTTTGGGAAGGTGTGGGGGAAACATTACTGGATATAATTACATGTGCTTCCATTTGAATAGCTGGCCTCTTTTTCAGTCAATAGGTTCCAAATCTATGAATTGACCCACACCAAGAAATTGGGAAAAACGTAATTATTGGGGTGGTTGTCCTCAGCCTCCGTATTATCCATCCTTGATTTCTTTTTATTATACACATTAAGTAATATATTTTAGCTGTCCTTCTATCCTGCCCTAGGAACACTGTGCCATCTCCATACCTCTCTTTGGGTCTGAGACCCGTGACTGCCATCCAACCTTGTGCAGGTTTAACTCCCAGTTGCTTAAAGAAAAAAATTAAAAACACAAATAATTTGACTTTGCCAAAAACTTCTCCTGTGGCTTTGCAAACTAAACTACTCTATGAAAGTAAGAGAGTACTCGAGGGACAGATTTTCACCTTCCAGTGCTTTCAATCAAAGATGATCACAAATATGCCCAGGGAAAGTTCCCTTCAGAAATTCTCGTATGGAACAAACCTTGATGTGGCATTAAATCTTTGGCACAAATTTAAGTGTACATAAATCTGTCCAAACATTTTCCGGGAATCGACTGGATTGATTAGATGGCGAATTAAGTAAATTGACAGAGTTCATCTTTTAAAATTTGTTGTGGAAGCTGAACTTAGGTCTAAGAAGAAAATGAACTATCTTCCCTATTATGTGTTTCTAATTTTTTTTTAGACGATTAAAAAAATAATACAGGTAAAAATTTCTCCTTAGAGAGAAATTTCCTCTTTAAACACAAAATGATAACAATAACCATAAAGAACACCATCTAATTCTAAACTGAATATGCCTCACAGTAGACAAAACCTAATGGGAAAAGGTCAGAGAGCATATTTTATTTAAGAGAGGAAAATTAGCCTACTTGGATGATCTCTGGATAAATTATCTGAAAGTTTTTGTCACAGATTTGTAGTAAATAGTTCTGTTATCTTGAGTAAGTCCCTATTCATTTTGAGCCTCAGTTTCCTCATTTGAACAAGAAAGGGGAAAGATCAGATATTTTCTTTTTTGTTACTTTGTGGTGCTGCTGGCTAACTAGAGGCAATATGGCAGAGTGCACACATGCTTGGATGGATACTGGAATCGAGAAATAAACAGAAGTGAAACAAAAATAGATTTTATCTGGGCTCTACCACTATTCAGCTGTATGTTAAGTAATAATTTAATTCATTTCTTGAAGCCTCTGTTTTATCACCTGGAAAATGGATATGATAATAAATATAGGGATAAAATACAATAACGTGCTTGGCATGGTTCCTGACACATAGAAAATGTTCTGTGAGAAGAGACTGCTATTTAATGTAACAGTTAGGTGTTCCAACTCTATAGCCCAACTTCCAGGTTCCTATCCTGGCTCTTCTAATTACCGTCTGTATGACTGTAGGCAAAAACTTAATGTCTATCTAACTCACTTTCCTTTTCTGCAAAATACTGTTTTCATGGGGTAATCACATAGAACATTAAGCATAGTCCCTGGCAACTAGTAACTATCAGTTGAGGTTAGTTGCCATTATCATTAACTCAGACTTAGTGATCGTAATTCATTAGAGCTTATGAAACTTTAACATTTGTATACATGATAGTAAGCAAACTTCTTGGTCATCCTGCCATATTTGAAACTATTCTAGGAAGCTAGAAATAATTACTGGTTAGATAAATTATTTAAAGCAAGTGGCGGGAAGAAGACCAAAAGCTGAGCCAATTACCTGAGTGAATGCACTGGATTCCCTCTCTCCAGGCTGTGCTGCCAGTGTATTGGTAGCCATGAGGTCATGTGCTACCTGTGCTCTCAGCTCCCAGAATATTGTGCTCACTGAGACCCAACTGGCCATCATTACCCAGGCACTGACTTCTTGACCACATCTTCTTTTTGAATAGGTTGCTTGTCCATATTTTTTATTTTTGTTTTTGTTTTAGATACTATTAATCTTCAACTTGACAAAATGTCTTGGATCCTTGCTTAGAAACAGTTATAAAATAATGAGAGCAGTATATAAAAATGTTTTCCAGGTGCTTTTCAGTGCTTTTCCTTTATTTGATATGCAACGCTACTTGCTTTTCTTTAAGATATCGATTATGAGTTTGAAGGGATTTTCATTGGCTAGTATGTCTCTCTGAAAAATGTTTTTTGGTGAGTCTATGCCCCACTTGCTACTGCTGCTGTTACTGCTGGGCGCAGTGCTTGGCAAAGGCCATGGTCTTCAGGAGAATTTAAAGCAAAAATTTATGAAGTGATGGGAAGATTCCTGGAAGGGAATTGGGAGAAACCAGGCTTTAGATTCAGCTCTGCTTAACTCCTTGTGAAGATCTCTTTCTACCACATTATCATCATTCCCTGTCTCAGGTAAAGTTTGTTTGCCTTTCCTCTATTACATTGTTTTCTTTTGTTTTTTGGGGGTAAGCCAGATGGGAACAGGCAGAGCTGTTATATCTGGCAAACAAAATTTTCGGGATAATAAAGTAAGATATTTGTGGCATTGTTTTGGAAGAGTTAAAAGTGCCATAGAGCCTGTTGTAATTTTTCTAACCAGAAGATTTATTATAAGATAAGGGCTAAAATGGAATCTTCATAATCAGTTGAAGCAAATATGGGTATTGCTTTGTTGCAGCAATGCAACTCCTTCAAGGTTGACAAGCAGGAGAAACTACCAGAAAGAAAAAGGGTCCTGCCTTTGGCACCTGAGAGACCTGGGTTTAAATCAGTTTGTTACACAGAACATATGTAACCTTCAACAAATTTCTTAATCTCTTTAATGTTCAGTTTCTCATCTGTGAAATGGAGAAGTTAATTAGCAATCTCTTAGTATTGTATTGAGGATTAAATTAATTGATGCTTAACATAGCGCTTGGCATACTGTGAATGTTCAAAATGGTAGTGTTATTAGAATTAAAATGATGGTGTTTTATTCATTGCTGTTGTAGGTAAGAGGATAAAAGCTAATTCAGTTTTCTTTTATTTCTGTGGGAGCATGAACATACTGAATCACAGAATCATGAATCTCATGAGTGAAGGAACCCCAAGAGACTACTTAGTTCAATCTATACTTAGGCATAGAAGCCATTATTATTTCCAGTTTGGGTATGAAGCAACTGAGGCCTGAAAATAGTAAGATATGGCCACATAACTGTAGGTAGTAAAAGGGGGACTTGATCCCAAGTCACCTGCCTTTTAATATAATGCTTCTTCCATTTCTTGATGTCCTTTTTATTATGTAAATGAGTATTATTTTGCTGACAGGAAATTTTGACAGCATGTAATGTTTAGATGTTGCAAAGTTACTGAAGCGTCTTTTTAAAATAAATATAGAGTTTCTAATATGCCAGTCAAGTATCACTTCTTCCTAGTGTTGTTCTCCAAATGGAATAATTCTTTCTCCCAAATTAGAGACGTGCCATTTGACCAGGCTATTTTAGCATCCTTAATCCTTGCAGATTTCAGCTGTTGCCTCTTCCCTTACTGAGTAGGAACCCTCTAAATAGTTTCAAATATCATTGGACTGATTTCCCTCCTCTTACTCAGGAACTTAAAGTACTGTAACATGGTATCAAAGATCCATGGCTCTTTTTAAAGTGAATTTAAAACCAAAGTTTTAGCTATAAATGGTCTTAAAAATTGGGAATTTTATGTGAAGTAAGATTACTGATCCTTTCCCACTCAAATTCTAGCTTGATAAACACCCTCTGTGTCATCTAGCTGAACTTGCATGATTGATTGAAGAAAATAACTTTACGGTGTTGCAATGAGTAGTGAACAGCCACATGAAGAAATTTCTATATGCACTTTGAGATTTGTAAAATTGGGTAGGATCTTTCTTTGAAAGGAGTTTTCCTCCACAAGGTGATAATATTAATTGTGATTATATAATATTTCATCTACTGACAAGGGCCTTTTTGTGATGCTAGTAGATTGCATACTCTAATGTTAAACTCAGACAATAATAGAACTACTAGTTCAGTGAATGGCAACCTTTTGAGATTATTGTTATTAAAATTTTATTTTGAATTACTAGTTAGCCTTTTTATGGCAAATCAATAGCACAAAATGTTAAAAATTTTCTTGGCATGAAATCATGTTGAAAAAATTCTCTAATTCATTTGAGTCATCATTAAAATCTTTTCCTTCTACCTGCTGAGGAATAAATGCACTTAATCATTTGCTTTGTTTTATATTTGAAACATACCCTTTCCTGCTGTAAAACCCTTTGATCACTTTTACTTTCATGGAAAGGTTTCAGCGTAATTAAACATTTGTGATGGTTCTTATTTACTGCTGACTTAACTGGATTCTCTGATGTAATTACTCTGTGCATATGCTTGGTTGGAGGGTCTATGTTATGTCTGTCCACTTACTTTTCATAAAGATGAAAAGATGTAGTCTGGTTAGCCATGGTATTAAAAAATGGCTTCTGTCCCATTGCCAAGCTCTTTATCAATAAGTCATCAGAATTCCACTGAAAATTTTCTACAATACACTTTTGCCAGGAGAATGTGGCTTCCTATGGCTAAAATAAAAATATTGCATAGAAAATATGGTTATCTTTTACAACTGAACTTTCTGATAAATAATTCACTGTTGCCCAAGATGTTCTGCTTTTCCCTGCTTCTGATCCTTCATTTGATTATCTTTCAGGTAATTTTTCTTCTATTCTACCTTAAACAACCATTTTTATTTGGGGAAATTCTTCCATTGTGCGAAGTATTGTTGTAAGGTAGTTACTGATAGCAATACTACAGCAAAATGATACTGCTAGTATTGGGGTATTTATTTGCAAAGAATCATTATTTTACAAAGGGTTCAGAATTTTAAATTAATAAACTAAAAATTTAACACGTATTAAAAACAAAAATGTAGTAACATTTTATAAAACAAGGAAGATACAAGTTAATAATACTATATGTGATACCAATATCTTTGTAATAACACTGTATACCTAGACAACTGTAAATAAATTGAACAGATTTTAAACTATGAATGAAAAGTATAATATAATGAATTGTAATGGGGCGAAGTGGGCGCTTGGCCGGTAGCGCAGGACTGTTAGTGCTGTGGTTAGAGGTCCCACTCCTTCAACAGTCAGCGTAGCAGTGGTTCTCCCCGCAGAGAGTGCGGTGAGAGACAGATCTCGGGATCTCGGCCTTCTCCCAGGCATGTGCTCCAGGCCCTCCAGCCTCGGGGCTGGCAAGTGAGCTGGGAGGCCCAGGGACGGGCTGACGGCTATGTCCTGCAGACCTCCAGAGCCCTCGCCACGGCCGCCCACTGGCCAGACCCAGGCCTTGGAGCAGCAGAGAACCTCTCCCCCATCCCCACCCTTGCGACCTAATGGCGGTGGGTGGTCTCCATGGGTCGAAGTCCACGGAGGCCTCAGCAACTGGGGTGTATGGACACTGCCATTAAGGTAACAGCTTCAACCAGCTTCAGTCTCTCTGTTCAAGTTAAAAAATTGGTACAGCTTAGATCAGTTATCTACCCCTAGGAGGTGGCCAGACATCAGGGTTAAGTTGCAAGGACATTGCACATCACTACTTTAGGTCCACCTCTGTGGTTGCAGCTATCCTCAGAGAGGGGCAATTGTTTGATCTGGAAATGAACCTGATTGGTATTTGCTACAACATGTACTCCTATTGTTCTTATACAAATGATTCTCTCCAGTTTAAATGAAAAGCCTGAGGGCCGGCTCGGTCCTGGGTGCTTTGCTCCCTCCGTGATGACAGCTGGGTAGGCAGGGTCTGAGAACCTGGCCCGGAAGGCACCGCCAGCTGAGATCTGCCTCTTAAGCTGGGCCTGGGTTCTAGAGGGCAGACCCAGACTAGGTGCTGGACAAACACTCCCAGGCAGGGTAACCAGCCTATGCAGGGATCCCCAGGGCCTGAACCTGGGAGGGTGAAAGTTGTGCCTTGGGTCCTTGCCCTTTCTAGTCAGAACAGAGAGTAACACTTGTTTTGGTGGAGGTTTACAGGAACATCATGACCTGACTGTGACCTGACCTCAAGAACAAAGGATCTGACACCAAGAAGTTTGTAACAATTAACCACGCCCCTCCCTCCCTTTCCTATAAAAGGGCTTTGCTGAAAGCTTTTGGGGAGTTTGGGGTTTTTTGGGTTTTTTTTTGAAATTCAAACATGGTCTGCTTTATTTATTTATTTTTTTAACATCTTTATTGGAGTATAATTGCTTTACAATGGTGTGTTAGTTTCTGCTTTATAACAAAGTGAATCAGTTATACATATACATATAAGGCATGAGCCACCTGTCTCCTTGAGTGGCCCTGCAATAAACCTTTCTCTGCTCCAAACTCTGACATTTCGGTATTGTTTGGCTTCACTGTGCATCCGGGCACACAGACTTGAGTTCGATAACAATATGAAATTATATGAAAGATACAATCTTAAACAGCAAAGTATGTCAGTGTTAGATTATTGCTGAATCTGTGGTATGTCTTTTGTAAAACAATTTTCAGCTACTAAGCAAGCTTTCTATTCTTCTTTGTCAGGGGAATGATGAAGAGATAGTTGTTAGCTAACTCCAAATTTTTACTCTATTTAACAAGAAAATAAGCTCTACTTGTTTGATAACTTTAAGGGCACCATTTACCATTTTCTTTCTTTTTTTTTTTTTTTTTAAATTTATCTTATTTATTTATTTATTTTTGGCTGCGTTGGCTCTTTTTTGCTGCGCCAGGGCTTTCTCTAGTTGCAGAGAGCGGGGCCTACTCTTCCTTGTGGTGGGCGGGCTTCTCATTGTGGTGGCTTCTCTTGTTGTGGAGCACAGGCTCTAGGCACGTGGGCTTCAGTAGTTGTGTCACGCAGGCTCAGTAGTTGTGGCGCACGGGCTTAGTTGCTCCGCGGCATGTGGGATCTTCCCGGACCAGGGCTCAAACCCGTGTGCCCTGCATTAGCAGGCGGATTCTTAACCACTGCGCCACCAGGGAAGCCCCTACCATTTTCTTATTGATAGTGAGCTATATTTTCACGTTAAAGAGAACATTTCCGGTTCATCTTTGTCTCCTTCAGTTTAATCATGGAAACATGGAGATTTCAGTGCAGAGGTACATGTATAATTTTCAGTATTGGTATTTTTATATTCCATTTGTTCAAAAATCTTTGAACTTGGATTAAGCATTATCCTTCTAGAGAAACAATAGTAATTTTCTGCCTCCGCTGAGAATTATTTAGGCAAAGAAGTCTGCCTTTCAAATGAGTAGTCTTTTGCTCCTAAATATCAATGTCAAGTATGTCTCTCTGGTTATGACTCAAAATGTGAATGATTCAAGTTTCATATTTTCAAAAATATTGAAAAGTCAGTTTAAACTAAAAAGAAAATTAGTATTTTAATACACTTAAATAGCATAGTATGCCAGAATACAAATTACTGAAATTTAGTATCCAAATCACTAGAAGCAGTATTTATTCTCTCACTTACGATGTCACAGATGGGGGTTCTTTCTTTGACTCCTTCACTCCCCAGTCCCGGGATCCAGGCTGTTAGCCCATTACCTAGACTAGTTGAATGGATGTCTCTAGCTTATTGCTGCCTAGGATGTTGACTCTGGAATGTGATGCAAGGATCAAAAGGCACTTACAACTTACATTGTTTCCATTGTTGTTGTTAATATGGCAATGGGTTAATGGCTATAGCATATGGTTAATATGATTTCTGGCTAGATGTTTTTTTCTGCCTAGCAAGATTTCTGCCAATTTTCTGAACCTGCCCTTTTTCTTTCCTATTTTCTGAGCTGGGTCTTTCAACTTTTTATTGATTCTCTAAGCTCTCAATAACTTTGCTATATATTTACCTTTTGCTTAAGGTTACATGGTCAGTTTATGTGGCTTTTAATCAAGATTCTTGGCTCATACTCTTCCATTTCTCAAATTCTTACTAATTGTTTAAGGTCCACATCAAAAGCCATATCTTCTTTGAGTGCTTTCCTCGTTTTCAGATTGAATGTGGATGCTCCTTGCTCTGAATTCTCCGTGATTCAATTGCGCTTCTGTTTTACATCTTCAAATAATACTGTGTTTTTACAAATGTTCATGTTTTTTGTTTGTTTGTTTTTTGCAATTGTAGTTTAGCTCTCCTGCTAGATTATAAACTCCATCAGGGAGAATATTTCTTTTTCTTTTACTCATTTTTGCCCCATGCACGTACACAAAATAGTGCCTTTCTGTATAAGAGAAGAGGTAAATTATTCAGTGTTCATGGTTTCAAAAATGTGAGAAGCAGTTTAACAAAAAATGTCATTTTGATACATAGTTTACTGAAAGAATAAATGAACTCCATAATTTTAATGTTTTACCAAATTGTGTAGTGGGTACAGGGGTGTTTTATGTTTTACTCAGCATTTTTGAATGTTTGAAATATTTGCTAATACAAAAAAAAAGAATAGATGAACAGTAATTGCAGTTGTTAGCAAGTTTTGTATTTTATTTTTTGTTCATCATGTTGTTATTTTAGATAATAAAAATTTTTTTATTTTAATTGAAAAAAGTGTCAAAACCCACACGGTAGACAGAAGTTTTACTGTCTATTGAAGAGTCCCCTCAAATCATTGCCCCCTCCCCACACACACATTCTATTCCACTGGAGCCAACCTACCGATCTTACAAATTATGGGGATGCTTTTGGATCCAGTTGGTGAAACATGCTTCGCAGCTTCATGGGCCTGATTTTGCCATAAGGAAAGATGTTGCACAGACTTTCTTATAAGGAGGGTACAAAATCCACACGAGGAAGATGTTTTTGACTACATTTTACATGTAAAGAAACTGGGTCTCAGAGAGGAATGACTTAAAAGAATGGAACTTAGTTTTGAATTACTCCTGATTCCAAAGTTTAAACTTTTTCTACCATGCTACTTGATGAACAAAGAGGTGAGAAATTAAATCTATTTAAATGAAAGAAATACAAGTTAAAATGAAAAGTAAAAAGTTGAGACTATAGCAGATGTGCAAGTTTAAAATAACAGTGCTAATTAGAGTTTTATTTTGTGCATGTGAAAATTGGTTTCCAATAAACACACATTCTCTCATCAAACCCTTCCACATCCCTGGAATGAGCTTCTGATGATGTTTAAATGATGTATGCTGTGTTTACAAAGACTCTAAAATCTTTAATTATACTCTCAAAGGAATGTTTTGCTCAGAGATAATCCTTCTGCTGCCCAAGTCATTCTAAATGCAGCCAAAGTTTAGTAACGGAAATCATCTTATTATCACAAATAATATCTGTATCTTTATTAAAACTTCTTGAAGGGATGCTTATAGGAATTGGACAGCCAGTACTTTACTGAGTTAGTAGTAGTCCCAAATGAGATTATTATCCCATATTTTCTTTGTTTGTATTTTATAGCTTGGTGAAGAGTTTGTAATTTTAACATTGTTGCAGACAAATATAATTGAGACTTTTGTCTTGTGCTCTATATACTAGATTTAATGGACTTTTGGATGGTTTATCATGTTTCTAAAAATACCTACATTTTCAAGAAGGAAGCATTATATAGACACATGTGCCCTAAATGTTTTTTGTTAACACTTTTACTTTTCTAGTCCTTGTTTTCTTTATTCTTCGCAGTCTACCAGTCTGAGATTTATCGATGAGAAACAACATTTTTAGATAATGGTAGTACTGTTTAGCTACTTACCAGATCAGAAAGGCACTATTAGGGGCATTGAAAATATTCACATAGCTTCTGGAAGATAGATATCATGTCAATCTTTTTTTTTCTTTTTGCTAATGGCACCTGATTAGTGGTATTACCTGATCTGTAAGGTATCACTTGTGTGGGAGAATGAATTGTGATGAAAGAGAATATTGCTACTTTTGTTCAGCAGAGTTTTAAAAACTGTATCTCTTAATTTCCGTTATCCAACTATTTATGCACTTAAGTATTTGGCACAATATTGATTCTGATTATGAACTTGTCAGTTCCTTCCTATACAATTTCTTTCCTGTCATTGTCATCTATTCCCAATATACTGGTACTACCAATGAGAAACCAGGGAGGTGCTGCGTAAGTTGATAAACATTGTTGACTTAGAAAACAAAAACTTCCAGAAACAATGCCCTCTTTGTTAGTTGTGGGAGTAAAAAGTCGAGTTCATGAAAACAGTGTCAAGCAGAACTTTTCAGTTAAATATTACTTGGCAACCTGAAGCAGACTTTCAGAAGTGTCTTCTATTTAAATGTATTCAGCTGTGGCAGAGTGCTGATGGCAACCTCATTGTTCCAAGCTTCTTGATCCTTGTATACAGTGGTGCACTGGAGTTGACTTGTATCAGTTTATGAGAGCCGATTGTTAAACTTTTAGGAATTTTGCAGGCTGGTTTTTAAACACAGTCATTATTAAAATCTAAATTATATAATTTTACAAGTAAAAATATTATATTAAAAAGCAAGGTAATAAAGACTCAGAACTCATCACTTCCTAATTACTATGTCTTAGTATTTTCAATGCTCTTGAATTTCTTTACGTCTATTGTATCTGTGCGGTGGGAATACTAGGCAATTGTGTGTTTATCTCTGCTCATCTCTTCACAGCTCCACATTTAGTGGCCTCACGGTGGTGCCTGTAATATCCGTGGTGGGGTGGTTTTCACCACAGTAATTAACAGACACTTTAAACAAGCGTGGGGAGGACCCCAGCTGGTTGTCACACATTTACCAGCACACTACTGCTTAGATCCTGTCTACTGCTTTGTGTTCTTGAACTCAGTATTCCCAGTGGTGGCTTCCTGATTCTCCGTGGTTCTGATTGTGTCAGAGGTAGTAATTTCGCTGGACCATAATTCTGTGGTGTTCTTGGTGTGCTTCCAAGAATCTTTAGCATTGAGGTTTCTCTGCTAGCCTTTCCAAAGCATTTGTAAGCACTTATCCTTTTGTATTAAAGTTCCAGCTGCTTAAGCCACCTAAAGTGGTGTGTGTTTCCTGAACTGAGCCTCAACTAACATTGCTTCCTTAATTTTCACTTTGTTCTTCCTTATTCATTATTTGCTTTAGAGTCCTACTGCTGCTTTCTCACATGTAATCTGATAGGAATGAAGAGTGCTGAAAGATATAATTTACATAACTTGGAATCTTCAAAGCACAGTGTTAATATAACTGATGGTTCATTTTGTCCTGAGATATCAAATTTCTTAACAAGATAACCCTCAGATTTTTATCCACTTCTTCCTCAGTTAACAGTACAAAGACATGATGGAAGAAAGGTGGGAGATTGCAAGACAACTGTGAAGGACGACCTGTAATATTTTGAATTAAATTTGCTTTGCAGCTGAAGATGGATGTGGTAAAAGAGGGATTTAAAATAATTATAAGATGATATATATCAGAACACATTTATATACAGATGGTAATTATTTAGTCCTGATGAATCAGGAGAGAAAAAGTGATCAAGTCCTTTGGCATGGGAGCAGATATGGAAACCAGTGCATAAGCAGTACTGTTGGCTTATATTTAGACATAGAACCCATGCCTTACTGAAGGTAAAACTGTAAATAATATAGAGATGCAGATCTGTATATAGATTTGGTAGTGGGAACATGAGAAAATTCTCTTTTGATTGCTTCTATTTCCTAAGTAAATGAGAAACAAAGACATCAGCTGAGGGTGAGATGATGGGAGGGATGTTGGTGGTTTGAAAAGAGAAAATAAAGTGTGAAATATTGTTCAGGAGAGTTAGGCAGTGACCTGATAGCAGAAGTGTAGTAGGATTTCCACACAGCACTAAGGGCCTACATGGTATCTGTAGTCCTATTGGCAAGGAACTGTGCATGGAATGGTCTCAGGTGAGCTTAGGGCCTACGTGGTATATTGAAGGAGCAGGGCAGAAAAGCAGGTGCAGGACAGTCTGGGGGGAAGATGCAAAGGCTACCCTTATACAATACAATACAAAAATGAAGGGTTTTTGATAGAGGGAAGCACAGAGTGCTGTAGGAACACAGAGAGGCATGAAACCCAGTCTAGTGAGAGGGGCAAAAAAGTGACTAGCTAGGGACTTCTAAAAGTAAGACCTGAATTCAATTGTGAGGAACAAGTAGGAGGAAATCAGGCAGAGAACAGTGGAAAGAGCCTTCTAGGCAGAGGAAACCATTCAAGCACATATTAACTGTACCTGTGATTTGCTTTGTAATATTTAATCTTTATTTTTTAAACAAATAGCAAATACTAGAACTGGAAATTGAAAAACTGACCGTATAAAATGTTAACAGGAACACCCTTGGTTAAAAAAAATGAAGCCAATACATTTATTAGGTTATATCCAATCTTTATCCAAATTACCTCTTAGAATAGCTTGGATGAGGCAAGGACGTATACTGATCAGATACTTTTGGCTTCCTCCAGCTCCACAGTTTTTCTGAATTATGTTTGGTTCATGATCTGGCCAGATTTCTGTGCTGTGAGATTTTAGCATCTGAAAATCATTACTCTCCAAATGTGTTTTACTGAGAGATTAAAGTAGTCTTCAGAACAGCAACCAGCGTGAACTCTGCATAGGTAACAGGTCAGCTTCTTTCATGAGAAACTGTGCATTTTAAGCCTTAATGAACAATGAGAAAATAATAAAGCCATGAAGCTGAATATACCACCCCATCCTTAGAGTCATGAGATTAACTTTGTATATCCAGTAGAGATTATAACTTATTTCACTATATGTATTTACTATCCTTAGAATCTGCTTTACTCAGTGAAGAAATATTGGCCGTGATGACATAGGATTGCGCAATTAGAAAGCATATATGTCTTGATTAAGACACAGCATTAGCCATCTGAAAATAGGTACCTACATGAGTTTTACAAGCACTCTCAAAGAAAAAAAAAACCTGAAAGCAGGGATATGTATATACATATGTACATATATTCATGTATATGCATGTTTCCATGTACACATGTGTATGTACATGTACAATTTATATGCATAGGTAGACATATATGTATGTATATTATACATGTGTTTTTATAATTTTGACCCTTGTATTTTTCCATTAGAGCAATAATACATGTTTCTGATTTAAGATTTCAAATAGCATAGAAGGGTATATGTAAAATTAAAAAGCTTTCTGCTCTCCCCTCAACTCCACCACTTCATTCTTGAAGACAAGCTTATGAAATGACTTTTAGTTCTAGTTTGGATCTACTGCTTTCTAGGCCTGATGCACAATCGTCTTCTTTGATTTTAACTATTTGCTCTCCTATTAGTTCTATCCGCCTTGGATTCAATATCTGTTTATATCTTAGATATATTTATCTTCTTGTTTGAATATATTCTCAAGAAAACTTTTTGAAAGAAGTATTTATGAGATATAAAATATGTGAGTCTGTCTGGAATACTTTCTTTTTGATTGACAGTTGGGTGGATTTGGATTACAAGTTAAAGATTATTTATCTCAGAATTTTGAAGGGGTTGCCCCATTATCATCAATCTCGGTGTTGGTGATAACCAATGTGATGCTAATCTGAGTTCTTATTCCTTTGGAAGCAACTTGTTTATTTTTTCCATTGTGAAAGCTTACATAATTTCCCTTCAAATTCAGAAATTTGCAGAAATATTTTTAGGTTTAAGTCTTTTTATCCCATTCTATTTGATAGTCTGTTAATTCTTTATATATTAAAAAATAATTTCTTAAGATGACTGAAGTTATATTCTTCTGCAATTTTATCATTTTTATCCTACATTTTCTATGTTCTCTCATTCTAGAATTTTTATTTAGTGGATGTTGGAGTGCCTGCCTTGATCCTTTTTATTCCTTAATTTCTCTCATTTTCTCCATATTCTGAGAGAGTTCATCGTTATGTCATTCAAGATGAACAATTTGACTTAAACTGTCTCTGTTCTATTACCTAGTCATTCTATGGACTTTTAAAAAAATTTAGGAATCACATTTGAAATTTCCAAGAAGCTTTACTTTTTTTTTTTTTTTAAAGAAATTCACGTTCTTTTATTTATTTACTTATTTTTTTATGGCTGTGTTGGGTCTTCGTTTCTGTGCGAGGGTTTTCTCCAGCTGCGGCAAGCTGGGGCCACTCTTCATCACGGTGCGCAGGCCTCTCACTATCGCGGCCTCTCTTGTTGCGGAGCACAGGCTCCAGACGCGCAGGCTCAGTAGTTGTGGCTCACGGGCCCAGTTGCTCCGCGGCACGCGGGATCCTCCCAGACCAGGACTCGAACCCGTGTCCCCCGCACCGGCAGGCAGACTCCCAACCACTGCGCCACCAGGGAAGCCCGCTTTACTTTTATATAATTACTTTTTTTTCCCCACTACAGTGTCTACTTTTTATTGATGAAATATCCTCTTTTATTTCTCTAAGTGTAATCATTACAATTTTTAAAGTTTTCTTCTGTTCTTTAAAATGTCTGAGTTTTTTTTTTTTTTAGTTAATTGTTCCATTTGTTCATCTTGATTTTTCTCTTACTGGTTTTGGTTTCCTCAAATATCTGATGATTCTTGGTTGTCTGTTCATATTTATGAACAAGGGACTCAGTTGATAAACATAGAGAGATGACATGGGTTTCCTTTGTAGGTTTGTTGGTCTATTTCTCTGAAGTCCTTACCTCTGTGTGTGTCTATAGAGTTTGTTTGACACATCAAATGGCAGCTTTGTGTCACGGTGACCTAAGGTAGTGGTTAAGAACATGCAACTCTGGAACCAGATTCTATATTCAAATCTCAGCTCTAATATTTACTAACTTAAGTGAACTTAAGCAAGTTACTTAAAATTTCTGTGTCCCAGCTTCCTTATCTCTTAGATGATAACACTATTGCCTACTACATATGGCTGTTGTGAGAATAAAATGAATTCATTTAATTTATGTGAAGAATTAAGGAAAGTACTGATACATATTATTAGGGGACATGGAATGTCAGGAGTAGTCAGATAAGCTGGGGACTCTTTCAAATATAAAAATAAAAGGACTTATCAGGAGCAGAGCAATTGGCGGCACTGCCTTACATTTTATCCTCCACTGTCCCCACCCTATGTTAAATTTGGAGTTACTTTGATCTTTTTTGCTTCTCTCTTAGGCATAAAGATTCACATCAACTTTCTTCCAGGCATACAATGTAGTGTTTTTACAGAAAGCAGTTTTATGGGTTTATCTTGGGAACAAATGCTGAACACATCATCCTCTGTTTGGGGATGCCTGTAGTAGAAGGTGTCACCTGATCAAGCTATTCTATAGATAATCACCAATTACCCTGATTATGGCCAACATTCGACTTCTTTCTGTAGCTGCTGATTCTGAATTTGAGCTCTTTCAAGCCCACTAGGGGGATGAGTGCCTGCTTTTTGTTGGTCATATTCTAGACTTTGACACCCTCTGCTTTGACTTCTGTCAGTATAATCCTATCCAGTTATAGAGTGCTCTAAAGAATCAACTTCTCTGTTGTGCAAATAAAAGCTATTTTTGTTTTTAGGTTAGTTTATGATTATTCACATTTTTACATCTTTAGTAATATTTCAGTTAAGAGGAGGAGTGAAAACTTAAAACATATGCTCAGTTTGATATCTTTAACCAGAATTCCTGCAAAAATATAAACTCAGGCAAAAATTTTCTTCCCCAAAACAAAAATAACATTTTGATAATTATAAGACTTTTTCTAGTTTATATTAACACTCACCCCCAAAATAAATGTGCTTATTTTTTCCTTGTAACTTCCTTTTCCCTATAAAATATGTGATTTTAAGACTTACCTTTCTGCAGTCACTAGAATAAAGTGTGAGAAATTATGATGCCATCTTAAAACAATGTAAAATTATGAAAATAATATCTAACTTAAAGAAAAATGTCTGAATGTAACTGGAAAAGTTGTGATTGACAAAGTGAGATGTTATCTATAATGCATTTCATTCTCTAAAGAAGATATTGTTATTGTAGAACATTTAAAAAAGAAGATATTAGAAGAAAAATACACCATCTTGAATTTCAACCCCACAGAGAGGAGCCATGATTTTTTTTTTTAATTATTAGCAACTTTAATTATTATTTATTTATTTATTTTTTTGGCTGTGTTGGGTCTTCGTTTCTGTGCGAGGGCTTCCTCTAGCTGCGGCAAGCGGGGGCCACTCCTCATCGCGGTGCGCGGGCCTCTCATTATCGTGACCTCTCTTGTTACGGAGCACAGGCTCCAGACGCACAGGCTCAGTAGTTGTGGCGCACGGGCCTAGTTGCTCCGCGGTATGTGGGATCTTCCCAGACCAGGGCTCGAACCCGTGTCCCCTGCATTAACAGGCAGGTTCTCAACGACTGCGCCACCAGGGAAGCCCCATGATTTTTATACAAGATAAAATAAACAAATATTTGGTACTTAATATAAATAAACCATTGAGTTGACCATTTAAGATCATGAAGATGCAGAAGGTGGAGTGAGAGTGAGTGCAAGCAAAGTGAATTTTGCATTTCTGTTCTATATGCGTGGTTAGCAAATTGTGTTATAGCTGAATCTTACTAGTGAGTCAGTAGTATCAGTGTACCTTCTCCTTGTCACTTTGCCTCATGGTAAGAATGAGTCAAAGTGGTCTTTTCTAATTCTCTTGAAGTTTGTTCTCTCTTTAGGAATCAAAGGCAGATATGGCATGCATTTCCAGATATACTGGAAATTATCAAATGTGATGTAGTAGGAGGACACACACATGCACATACTTGCACACACATGCACACATAGGCACACACTCATACCCATTACCCCATAATAATACAGGAGTTAACTTGACATATTACAAAGAAAGAGCTATGTAATACCCAGGAGACGTATTTTTCATGTGCCCCTCAGCCAATGTGTAGCAATACACATTACCATTTAAAAACAAAATCATCACTCCTATGAATAATTCAAATGAGATTAATTAATATTTTTTTAAGATGAGTTAATTGACCATTACTGGTTGCAAAGGATTAATGCTAGTGGTGCTAGACAAGCATAACATAGATTCAGTCAGCTGTGGGAGCTTTTTTCAGTAGCCCTGCCGGCATAGAGACTTGATCACTGAAGAGTCCCCCCTCCTCCAGCCATTTAAACAACAGGCATTGACCTCAAAGACTAAATGGAGGTTGGATGCATAAAGAGAAACCAAAATGAATTCAACAAAAACACGTTCAATTGTGCCAGGAGGTGGAATTTTCATGTCTCTATTCCATGGTTATGGTCAAGTGATTTAAGTGAGCTTTATGAAAATAAACAAAATACCAATATCCCCACATTATCCAAATACGTGGAAAAATAATTCCAGATACTGGTAGTTATGGTGCTATTTCAGGGTATTAAGGCATATACAAGAGCATAGGAAGCAAAATTTTATGAAGTGAGCAAGGACATTAAGTAGACAAAGATT
This sequence comes from Balaenoptera physalus, assembly GCF_965194825.1. NCBI lineage: Eukaryota > Metazoa > Chordata > Mammalia > Artiodactyla > Balaenopteridae > Balaenoptera > Balaenoptera physalus. The sequence goes on along the minus strand of NC_138889.1, from coordinate 46,117,349 downwards.
TCCGTATTGTGTATGTACAAAATTAGATTTCAAAAACTCTGTAGTCTGTATGTATAGAATCCAAAATGAAATACAAACAGTGCTGTTTTTTAGACAGTGCTTTCCCACCACCCAAGGCAAATTAGGTGCTTTTCAATCCTAGTAGTGTTTATTTTGCTCTAGTAAATTAAAGTTCTCATTCACTGATTCATTTGACATAAACAACCTTCTATGAGTCATGAGAAATGGAAAAGGGGGAGTCAGATGAAGTAAGGGAGGAGAGTCCAAAGAGGTATTTGACAATTTATCAGGATGTAGGTAAGGTACCTAATTTTACAAACAAACACACACACACACACACTCTCACACACACTTAGACATCCTACCACTCAGTAAAAATTACATAACCTTTTCTTTCTTCCTCTTTCCCTCCACCCTTCTTCCCTCCAAAATAAGAGTATTATTCCTGGAAAAAAAAAATTTATTTAGGTCGACTAGTCCTTTGTATACTATATTCAAGGAACTGTACAGGGAAGCCTGGAAAAAATATTCTAAATGAACAATTCTAAAATATATGTTATTTTGTGTGCATATGTGTGTTTTAAGGTGTCCTATTTGTGAGTGCTTAAGGATCATATGGAGGGTAAAGCAAGCACTGTGTCTTCCTGCTTCTGCTGACAAGTAGTGGTAACTTAACAAAGCAGATGTTTTGCTGATGTCTGAGAAATCTAAAAGAGATTGACATTTTGCTCTGGGAAAAAAGGAGGCTGTGGATTATTTTTCTTATTTTGTGTCAGCATATCTTAGAGGAATCTACTTAGTATGGGGTTCATGCCTTTAATTGCTTGAAATAGAATATCTGTGGTTGTCTATCATATTTTATCATACAGTGCTATCAATCACAGGAGAGAATTACATGTAGTAAAGGTTTATCTGTGGGTAGACTGTGATAAAATCAGCATCCCTCATTCTGACATAATATTTCTTGGAGGTCATTAAACCTATCTATGCAAGAGGTACATCCTTATATAGAATTGCACTAGAGTTTTCATCTGGTTTTGCAGATAATATTTTTTTTAAAAAAGCAATAATAATAGTTCATGTTTACTGAGAACTTACTTTGTGTTAAGAATTGTGTAAAGTGTTTTAAATGCATCATCTCACTTAGTCCTCAAATCTACCCTATGGGTCAGGTATTATTATATTCCCCTTTCCTAATGATGAAACAGATTTAGACTGGTTAGTAATTTCCCTAAGTTCAGGCAGCCAGTAACCAACAGAGCCAGGGCTTGCCTTAGGACCATTTCCTCTCAGTGCCAGCATTCTATCTAAATCCTTGCATAATGCTATTTCCCAGTAAATAAATGTTGGGCAGGTTATTTTACATATCCCATAAAAGACACTCTATTTTTTATAAATTTTCATAGATGAGTTCCCTGATCGGGGGATTTTACTGTCTCAGTAAGACCCCCGAACCATGTTGAAACATCATTACAGAGGGAAGACCTAAGAAGCTCCAAGAAAGTGATGGATTTTGAAGAGCAATCTGAGAAAAGACAGAGTGACTATGGATCAGTAACAGGAGATAAATCTGAATAAAAACTGTAGAGATAATAAAAACAGAGATCCCATATAAAGAGAGTGAGACATAATTAAGAAGAAGCATCAGACAACCATTTCATGAAGTGCAATACTTCAAAGTGGTAACAAAACCAATGTTCATTCTATCAAAATATCTTGTCATATTTTCTTTTATGGCATCACCATTACATATGTTTATGTAGGGATTAAATATGTGTTTGTGTAAAGGGTTTACTATAGGTTTGTATAAAGAGTCTATATATTTATATATAGTTAATATGCCTTTGTATGTTATGCCTGTAAATAACAACTGTATGTGTTGCTATATGCAGTCAATACTGGTGAACTAAGGTCAGGATATAGAATTATCTTTTAGCTATATGTAGGATATATTAATATGTAGGAGATTGTATGTTTCAGAAACTATATGTTGATGTGATCATAGATGTGTTTGCTATAGCTATGTATATATGTACATAGCATTAATATATTTAAGATGTGTCCATCTCTTGTTCCAAGACTCTGTTGACAATTTAATCCTTTCTTTTGGCCCTAGTCCTTTCACACTGCATGTGTTTGCATGCAAAATCTTTCACCTCCAACAAAGCTAGTAAATTATAATGCTAACGAGATCTTAGTGTCTTGGACATTGTCTGCTTTTGCAGACAAGGAGCTCAGAACAGCAGTAATTTGCTAACTCCCTGTGACTGGATCATAAACAGAGTATTTGGCAGGGATGAGTGGAATTGAGCAGGGGTGGGTGCTGCAGTGGATAAAGCCCAGAGGGAAGAGCCCTACTTTCATTACGGGCTTCAGGATGTGAGAAACTTGTCATTAAACTGTGTGCACACTGCATATTTAGACAGCACCTCTCTTCTTTGAAACAATTTCCCTTTCTGTTTTAAGAGCACGAGTTCACGATTAATCTTCGTGTAATACTTTAACAAGGAATGCTGGGCAAATGGCTGCATTCTATCATGTAGGCAGAACAGGTATCAGCAAAATCCCAAGTATTGCAGGTGTCATCTGAGGAACCTGTGGTTTAAAGGAAATAACTTGAAATAACAAAGTCTAATATTCTGGAGTGTGAATCAAAAGGAAAATTCAACACTCTCAAGTTACAGAATTACTCTTTGGTTATTTGTCACAACAAAGGTTAAAGCAACAGACTTCTGTGTTCCTTTTATTACTAATAATTCTCAATACTTGAATGTCTGCCCTACTTTGTGATTGCTATGTATTATTTTATATTATTCTGATCCCTTGGAGTAATCCTGAAGCTTAGTTATATTTTCCTCATTTTATGGGTAAGTTAACTGAGACTTAGAGCGATTGAGTAATTTGTCCAAAGTTGTAGCGTTATTAAAGTAGTGTAAGTGGGATCCTTACCTGAATGTGTTAGATGCCAAAATCTGTAGTCTTTGTATTACGTTACATTATTTCATTGCTAGAAACAGCAGACTATTTATTAACTGGGCTAGTTGCCTGATTTCCTAGTAAAATCTTCCTTGTGTATTTCTTCTGCCTGATACACTCCATGAGTGCATTTTTGATAAATGCTTTGCATTTTTGATTAAGCATTTACCACACTTTATAATTAAATAATCTGACCTTATTTAAACCGTGCATGTAATGTTAAGAAGCCCAGGTCTCCTAGTTGGTATCACGTAAAGCTATAGTTTCCCAATATTTCAAAAACTAAAACTTGAGGGACAAATCAGTGATTTTCATATATTAAGAAAATTTCTGAAATAACTGATATTCCATAGACACGATTTATGTTTCTTTATATGACCTTGGCATATTTTAACATCTCTCGTGTTATGTACTGGTCTGCTCACAAGCCCTAAGAGAGAAGGGACATACTGATAAAAGAAAAGAAAAAACAACAACAACAACAATTTGACCGTGAAACTCTGTGACCAAAAGAAACATGGAGCATAAATTCACAAGTGAAACTATTTTCAACTGTCATCCTGACGATGAAACTTCCCTCTAGTGAGATTTAACTGAGACTATGCTCTGTTTTTCAGATTTGATTTTTTATTTCTCTTCATTTTACTTTTATTAAGACTCTCAGTTTCAGTGGGAGTTGAGACAGTCTGCTATGCTATCACTCTCCCTCTCCTTAAGACAGGTAGCTTATTATGCAGATTGCTATGATCTTCGAAAGAAGAAAATGAAAACCAAGAAGAAGGTAGAGAAGGCATTAAGGGACTGTGAGAGTTCTGTGAACTAGGCAAATTGTGGCAGAAAAAGAGTCAGAGTCAAATGCTCAGGATTATTCTTGTAAGATTAGTTCTTCGGTTTTTGAAATGTGCATTTCTTATCCTGCAAATTGTATGAGTACAAAAGAATAGACACTTGTCTTTCAATGGGACAAGAATTTTGGAAAACATTACCCCTTGAGAACATTAAGCAAAATTATTAATATTAAAACAAAACTTTTTCTGAATCTAAGTTTATGCTGTTTTTTAATACTGAAATATCATTTCCATCCCCCTTTGAAATTCATCTTACCTTGTAAAATCCTGCTACTAGGCTACAGCCTCCAGTGTGAAGCTTCCTTAATTTCCATACCTCCCCACCCCCAGTCTACTTCCGCCAGACAGAATTAAGTACAACCTTCTTTTTCCTTCTCACAGTATGCAACTAGCCCTTCCATTTACTACTATTTAACTCTGCCTGGTATTATAGTCAGTTGTGGATCTGTTTTCTGTGCTTAAAGTGTAGAGTCCTTGAAAGCATCTTTTTCCCAAGTCTACCCACCTATTAACCTTAAGTGCCTGTCATACAGTGGTGGCAGAGTTTTTAACTTGAAATTGAATAAATTATATTTCGCAGCTAATTCTCAGGTCATTTTTACGAAGCATAGAGTGAAGTACAGAACTGAGATTATTTAACAAATCTGGGTGTTAAAGTTCTATGTTCCCATATGTCCAAAGCCACCCTGCAAATTCATGCTGAGACCACTTCAAAAGGTGCCTGGGAAGATTTTTATCAGTACAGATCCATGGACTTCAAGCTCCACAGTAGCTTCTGGTGCCTGTACTTCCAATAAAATCCCCTGATGCTATTGATTCACACCCAGGTTTGGCAACCATTGGTTATAGGTAAAGCAAAATAAAGTATTGAAAAAATATACAAGGTGAATTCATTTATTTATTCAAATATTGTACATTGATATTTAACTACACATAGAGCACAAAATAGTGTTTATTATTGCCTCTTCCATTAAGATGTAAGCTTCATGAGAGCAGGAAACTTCTTTGTCTTGTTTACCTCTAGAATTCAATGCCCAGCACAGGGATAACACAGCCCCATCCTAATTTTTCTCTCTTGACAAGAATTGTTTTTCCTAGTCAAGAGCTGATAATATAGTTTCCTGCTTGTGAGCCTAAAGCTCCCTTTCTCTTACACAGTAGCTTTCAAACCAAATTTTATTATGCATCAAAATAAGTTATGGGGCTTAAAATATATGTTATTTTATGGGTATTCTAACAAAGATTCCTTCCCACTAGATCTTGGCTGAGGACAAAGAGGGCAGCTCTGCAAGTAATTCTTAATCACAGCCAGCGTCGAAAATACTCACTTCAATTAAAAAAAAGATAGTCAAAATATGTTGATATGGTTCTCAAGAAAGTTTAAACTGGGACCCCAGTTATTACCCCATGTTCTTTCTCATAAGAAATTAAACTCTATGCATGAGTCTGACTAGACTATTTGCAATTTCCCAAACAAGAAATAACCTTCATTCTACCCAGGAATTATATATAATTCCTCATTTCCAGGGTACTCTTCTCCTCATCACCTTTATTCAATGAATACAGGCTGTAATATTGACTCAAGATCTAGCAGTAAATGTACCCATGCTATAAATCCACTTGCTTTGTCTAGAATTAATTACTCCCTTCACTATGCTCCCCCAAAGCGTTTATGCTTCTTGTATCATCCGTTTCATGAGACCATAATGTTTTTGTTGGCCTCTCCTACTTAAATATTGTGAACTTGTTGAAGCACATCTATGTACATATTTACACATGATTCGTCTTTATTTCACTATCTTTTTGAATACTAATGGGCACATGATAAATGCTCAACAAATATTTGTTAAATTTTGTTAAAAATATTTTACAATCTAGTACATGTGCATACTTAACAAGATAGTTGATGTTATAAGTGCTAATCATAAGTCTATAATAATAATTAGCAGTAAGTTTGTGAGTACCAAACAAATGGAACTTAATTATAATAGTGTGCATATTTTAAAAATAATAGTTTGGTAATTTTTTGCACCTAATTTTCCAAATAATGGCTTTATTTCTCTAATTGATTTCTTCAGTTTCTTTTCATCAGTTAGCCAAGAGAGCAAGAACATCCATTTATATCTTAAGTGCTCTATTACCATGTGTTTGCATAAAAATCAATGAAATTATAAATGTGAGGCTACTTTTAAATGTTTTATTTGGCATTTTATAAGTGTTTGTTAAATAAATTCCTGAATAAATTATTAACCTGGAACTATGTCTAAACTGTAATAAATCAAGTGGTTACAAAGAGAAAATATCAGGGAAATATTTTAAGCTTTAAAAACATTTAATGCAACATTTTGCAATATTAGTGTTTTGCAGAAAATGTGATTTAAGATGATGTATAACAGTCTAACCTATTTTTGGTCATTGTCAAAGGGGGAAGGAAATTCTTACAGCATAGCTTATTAAAAGTAATGGAAATGCTACCTCAACATAATAAAGGTTATATATGACAAACCCACAGCTAACATCATTTGCAATGGTGAAAAGCTGAACGCATTCCCTTTAAGATCAGGAACAAGGCAAGGATGACCACTCTCGCCACTTTTATTTAATATAGTTTTGGAAGTCCTAGCCATGGCAATTGGAGAAGAAAAAGAAATAAAAGGAATGCAAATTGGAAAAGAAGAAGTAAAACTGTCAGTGTTTGCAGATGACATGATACTATACACAGAAAATCCTAAAGATGCTACCAGAAAAATACTAGAGCTCATCAGTAAATTTGGTAAAGTTGTAGAATACAAAATTAATACACAGAAATCTCTTGCATTCCTATACACTAACAACTAAAGATTAGAAAGCAAAATTAAGGAAACAGTTATATTAACCACTGCATCAAAAAGAATAAAATACTTAGGAATAAACCTAAGGAGACAAAACACCTCTACTCTGAAAACTATAAGATGCTGATGAAAGAAATTGAAGAAGATCCAAACAGTTGGAAAGATATACCATGCTCTTGGATTGGAAGAATCAATATTGTTAAAATAACTATACTACCCAAGGCAATCTACAGATTCAACACAACCCCTATCAAATTACCAATGGCATTTTTCACAGAAATAGAGCAAAAGAAAAATTAAATTTGTATGCAGACACAAAAGACCCCAAATAGCCAAAGCAATCTTGAGAAAGAAAAATGGAGCTGGAGAAATCAGGCTCCCTGACTTCAGACTATGCTACAAAGCTACAGTCATCAAAACAGTATGGTACTGGCACAAAAAGAGAAATATAGATCAATGGAACAGGATATAAAGCCCATAAATAAACCCATGCACCTATGATCAATTAATCTACAACAAAGCAGGCAAGAATATACAATGGAGAAAAGACAGTCTCTTCAGTAAGTGGTGCTGGGAAAACTGGACAGCTATACATAAACAAATGAAATTAGAACATTCTCTAACACTGTACTCAAAAATAAACTCAAAATGGATCAAAGATCTAAATGTAAGGCTGGACACTATAAAACTCTTAGAGGAAAATGGCATGCTCTTTGACATAAATCACAGCAATATCTTTTTTGATCCACCTTCTAGAGTAATGAAAATAAAAACAAAAATAAACAAATGGGACCAAATTAAACTTAAAAGCTTCTGCACTGCAAAGGAAACCATAAACAAGATGAAGAGACAACCCACAGAATGGGAGAAAATATTTGCAAATGAAGACACCAACAAGGGATTAATCTCCAGAATATACAAACAGCTCCTGCAGCTCTATGTCAAAAAAACAAACAACGCAATCAAGAAATGTGCAGAAGATCTAAATAGACATTTCTCCAAAGAAGACATATAGATGACCAAAAAGCACATGAAAAGATGCTTAACATCACTAATTATCAGAGAAATGCAAATCAAAACTACAATGAGGTATCACCTCACACTGGTCAGAATGGCCATCATCAAAATGTTCACAAATAATAAATGCTAGAGAGGGTGTGGAGGAAAGAGAACCCCCTACACTGTTGGTGGGAATGTAAGTTGGTACAACCACTATGAAGAACAGTATGGAGGTTCCTTTAAAAACTAAAATAGAACTACCATATGATCCAGCAATCTTACTCATGGGCAAACATCTGGAGAAAACCATACTTTGAAAAGATACATGCACCCCAATGTTCATTGCAGCACTATTTACAATAGCCAAGAAGTGGAAGCAACCTAAATGTCCATCGACAGAGGAATGTATAAAGAAGATGTGGTACACATATACAATGGAATATTAATCATTAAAAAGAATGAAATAATGCCATTAGCAGCAACATGGTTGGACCTGCAGATTATCATACAGAGTGAAGTAAGACAGATAAACACAAATATCATATTATATCACTCATATGTGGAATCTAATTTAAAAAAATGATACAAATGAACTTATTTACAAAACAGAAACAAACAGATATTGAAAACAAACTTATGGTTACCAAAGGGGTAACATTGGGAGGAGGGGTAAATCAGGAGCTTAGGATTAACATACACACACTACTATATATAAGACAGATAACCAACAAGGACCTAGTGTATAGCACAGGGAACTCTACTCAATATTCTTTGATGACCTACATGAGAAAAGAATTTGAAAAAGAATAAATATATGTATAACTGAATCAATTTACAATAACTTGACTAACACAATATTGTAAATCAACTACAATCCAATAAAATTTAAAAAAGTAAAAGTAATGGGAATGGATTATACAAATTATTTAATATTAGAAATCTTTTGAGGTAATATACTTTTAAATGTTTTATAGCTAATGACAAGGGCTTTGTTTTTGTGTAATGATATCATTTATAATTCCAGTAAAATTGAATTTAAAATATACATCATTGCTATGTTTAGTTCCTTTGCCTCATTATTTGAGGCAAATTTTATTTAATTTTTCATCATTTAAGATCACTACCTTTGAAAGCACTATTTCTGATAATCCCACAGTCTATAAAAATTATAACCTAATATATCAACTTGAAGTAATGAAATTCCTAAAATCTATCCCACTCATTTTATTAAAGAAGAAATTGAGACCAAGGAGAATAGTGACTCACCAAAGGTCATACAGAAAATCAGTGACAGAGCTGGGATTGGAATTCGGGATCCTAGTGATTCAAGCCATGCTCTTTCATTAACCTATGCAGTCTTTTGTTTCCATTTTCATTTTCATGGTAAAAATCATTGTCTTGATTGTTGCTCAAGTCCCATTCATGATCAATGTTTTGCTATTCCGTGGCCTCAGCATTTTGTTGAAATTCACTGCACAAGTGTCAAATCTTCCTGATTTATGTTGTTTTTCTCACTTCAAAGTTTATGTTTGGGAAGGGGGTTTGTCTGGAAACAAATTGTAGCTTATGTTAACTCTAAGAGTATAGTTGTAAGGAGCTTTCACATTTTACATTATGCATAGCAAGTGTTTTTTTACGTCTTTTGGAGCAGCAACTACTGTATTACTTTTGGAATAAAAAATTTAAAAAGAGATAAACAACACCTGAAAAAGTTTATTCTTCTTGCAACTCTCATCATTCTTGGTGGTTCCCTGGGCTAATTTTTATAATACATGAGATGGTTTGTTTCTTTTAGGAACTCATGGAAGAAATCAGAGTTTAGGAAGAATCCCTTTGCCTTTGTACTACATTTTGTTGTATGAAATCACAAATACTCCATTAACTGTATAAACTTCCTCCTAAATATTCAACATGTTTTTCTTTGTTGGTTTTTTCCACTCAACCTGTAAACATAATTTTTTTCTCATTCTAGACTGATTAAACAAAACCAAGCACCCATTCCATCTCATATCTAACTCTACCCCATATCTACTTTGATCTTACATCACTCTGGCTGTCACTCTGTTACTACCTTATATATTTTTATATTCTCAGAGAATGCAGTAATGCCTAGCACATAGTGGGCAAGCAGGAAACAGTTTAGAAATACTCTGTTACTGAACTTTAGATTTTTTTTTAACTTTTTATTTTATTTTGGAGTATAGCCGATTAACAATGTTGTGATAGTTTCAGGTACACAGCAAAGCGACTCAGCCATACGTATACATGTATCCATTCTCCCTCAAACTCCCCTCCCATCCAGGCTGCCACATAACATTGAGCAGAGTTCCCTATGCTATACAGTAGGCCCTTTAGATTATTAGAACTTTAGATTATTTGATCTCTCTATGCTGCCCATTCTGCAAATTGACATGAACTTGCAAATAAAGGCAGTGATACAATTAACTAAAATGTTTCCTATAAAATAAGCCAATTTTTCAGATGAGTTCTCTAAATTTGAAAGAGTTTTATGTTTATTAAAATGAAAAAGAGCAATTTCAGTCTTCCTGTGAGATACCTCATAGGACCACGCACCTTCCCTTATCAGAAATTATCAAGCTGAAATGTCAAATGTTTTATAAAACCCTTTGATAATATCAGTTTCTCCAGGTAGAATGAGAGCTTTATGAGGACAAGAAAACTGCCCATATTGTTTAATGCTCTTTCTAGAATCTAGCAGTGTCCACTGATCCACTGAAAGCTCCCTGAGGACAAAGACTCTATCTGGCAAAAAGTAGGAACTCAACAATTACCTGTTGAATGAATGAATAAATGAACATACTGAGAAGGTTTCAGTAGCTCACAATAATTAAATTAAAATTTAAATTTAGAAGGGGATATTCAGTATATTTGTCAATTAGCCGATTAAATGTTGCACAGTTTAAAAAACTTTCTGATGATTACCCTGAAGTGTAAAGCGTCTTACCCTTGAAACTGATTCATTTATGATTATACTAATGTATAAGTAATAAGCATTGTTGATTCATTAATAGATAATTTCAAATATCCAAAAGCTTTCGTGTGGATGGCTTTTCAGGTGATTGTGTAAGCTTTTCCTTTCTTCATTTGTTAGAGTTAAAAGCTCTAAAAGCTAAAGAGTGACAGACATTATTTCCCTATGCCTTAGTAAAACCTAGTATTTTATATCGGGCTAGAGAGCATACTCCACTCAGGGTGGAAAATAAACACATTTCCTGTTTTTTTCTTTTGAATTACACTTAGCCATGAAAATGGCAAGATTTACTCTGAATCTATAATCTATAATTAGAACAAAGAATCTGACATCCTTTTTTTAGGACTAATGTTTGCATTTGTCATGTTAGTCTGTCTCATTTCATATGGATCTGTGAGCTTGTAACAGTGAAAGTACACCTCCTTTTGCTCTAGGAAACATTGTGCTGCAGTTTGGTCAGTATTTCTGTGATGTTCCATTAAACAGGAAAATGTATAGACTTATTATTTTATGTTTTGAAAGTTGTATTTCCCTCTTAATGCATAGGAATTGTCTCATATTTAGCTTTGGGGTTTTGGTGTTTTATTTTCACTTTTAAAATACTTACTAAAAAATTAACTTATTTTGAAGAGCATATTCATTTATGTAGGTGTGGCTGAGCAATGTTCTTAATATTCAAATATGATAATTTTTTAGTGATACTTATCTTTTTGGTATCTTTCTTAGAAGTTGTCCAAGAAAATCCAGTACACAAACAGCCATGATTTCTGCAACATGCAAGTGAGAATGTTCTTCATTGACATTTAGAACTATGATTTTCTGAGCCTTGAAATGTTTGCAAAAATCTTCAGAGTAATTGATCTATGTCTTACTTTCAGTTTTTATTCCAGTTTCCTTCTTGTAATGTCATATTATTGCACACTAGTATATCTTTTCACGTAAAAGATCCAAAGTTTATTCATTATGGCAAAATTCTGATCTTTAAGCTGGGTAATTGGTGGTGTATTGGGAGTGTGAGGGAAAGTGGTTACCTCTAAGAACCTGGAGAGAAGATTTTAAAAATTTCTCTTGAAGTTATATGATCTAAATAAATCTATAATAGGAGGAGGCAAAATTTATGCTAGATTGCCTGGAATAGTGTCTTGAATTATAGTTTTATTGCTGATGTTAACCAAGTTAAAGGACAAATTAATCAATGAAAGACTGTACCTAGCTTAGGAAAACATGTTATGGAGAAAGCAATTTCTTTTGATGTATGTGCCTCGAAGTCCAGCATAGGGAAACATAAAATATAAGCAATCCTGTACCTATCATCTTCCATAATAAGTTAATGAATTGTATCCTGCTTGGTGTATCACTCTTATGTGAATTCAGCTATTATAAGCACACCAAAAATAATTGATCATTTGTAAATATACTAATATATTTTAGATTCTAGATCTTCAAGACTTGGGCCACTCATTGTACTATCAAACTATCACATGCTTCTGTTTAAAATTCAAGTAGAATTAAAACATCATGTCTCTCCTCTTGCTTTATAAGCTTTTAAAATTTAGCCAGACTGGCCTAGATTATTCAAATATATGCATAAATTATTGGCTGCATCATCCTTAGAGATAAAAGCTGCATTTTGTGGAAATATTTTATGTTTAACTTACTCGAGTTGAGTATTTGCCCAGCATTACAAAGAAAAGTAAGCCAAGAACATACAGAAAGTGTGAATAGAATCAAATAAATTGTGAAAACAAAGATCATGATGCAAAGTAAAGATAGAAAAACCACAAGAAATATGGCTTAGGCTCACCATGAGCTACACATGTTGGTGTTAGGTTAGAACAACTTTTTACTGAAAGTAACAAAATGGACTAAAGAATGTTTCTAAACTACCACCAATTTTCCTTACCTCTTTGGGTCTTGGCTTTCTCTGAAGGATTACCTTCAATGTAAATACACGTTTATTATGTTATTATTAGGAGGAGCTCTCCAGTTATTTCTTTAAAACTTTAGTTTCTTAAAAAAGACAGGTGGTTTTTTTTTTGTTTTTTGGTTTTTTTAAATTAATTAATTAATTAATTTATTTTTGGCTGTGTTGGGTCTTCGTTTCTGTGCGAGGGCTTTCTCCAGTTGCAGCAAGCAGGGGCCACTCTTCATCGCGGTGCGCTGGCCTCTCGCTATCGCGGCCTCTCTTGTTGAGGAGCACAGGCTCCAGACGCGCAGGCTCAGTAGTTGTGGCTCACAGGCCCAGCTGCTCCACGGCATGTGGGACCTTCCCAGACCAGGGCTCGAACCCATGTCCCCTGCATTGGCAGGCAGATTCTCAACCACTGCGCCACCAGGGAAGCCCGGCAGGTGGTTTTAATCATAGGAGAATAACAAGTATAGGGGTTACTGTCCAAACTTAAATGAGTATAATATTAAATAAAATTTATGAATGTTTTCCACTCACCAGACAACAGCAGAGAGCTATAATTTTTGATAGAAGGCAAATACATAAAGTGAGTTTCAAATTCAACCTAACTTGCTGCCTACGGGCACTTTTTAAACCATGGCACAAAACTGGGAACCCAAACAGACGCCAGTAACTGGTGTGGGTGAAGGGAAATTGGAGCTCAGGGCTACTGAGATAGGTAGAATTTGTGGGGGGATGGTTTTAGAGACAAGCGGGAGGCTCAGAGAAGTAACACCCAAATCTGCACTGAGTTCCCTTGAGAATTTGTCAGAATATTAAGCTGCATATACTTAAAAGGAAAATTTTTGAGGTCCAGAAAAAATAGCTACTGGGGATCTTTGTGATAAACAGATATTCTGGAGATTACACAGTCCTTGGAAACACTGCCCTTCTTAATGGCAGAGTGAAGAGATTTCACTGAATAGAGTTGATAGCTCAAAAAGACCTCGCCTTTGCAATAGGACTACTTTGTTAGATATGCTTTAACAAAACCTAAAAATAATCCTTAGAAGATCAAGCTGATATACCACCAAATTTTCTGCCAGAACAAATGTTCAAATTCTTTAAAGGAAGACCAAAAAAATGTAAGCACTCAGCAACGTAGCATTCACAGAGTTCAGAATACAATAAAAGTTACTAGACATGCAAAGAAGAAGGAAAAAGTGACCCATACATAGGAGAAAAAACACAGTTACTAGAATTTATTGCAGAAATGCCAAGAATGTTAGGATTATCAGGCAAGGGATTTAAAATGACTATTATAAATGTTTAAAGATTTAGAGTAAAATATGACATAATGAATATACAGATGGGAAATCTCAGCAGGGATGTAGAAATTGTAAAACAAAACAAAACAAAAAAACACTTGGACATACTAGAACTAAAAAATTAAACTATTAAATAAAAACATTACTGAATTGACTTAATAGAACATTTGATTCTGTAGGACTAGTCATCTTGAAGACAGATGTGCCAGGGAGTATATACAGGGAATATCTGTATCTTCCTCTCAATTTTGCTGTGTATCAAAACTGATCCAGGGGCTTCCCTGGGGGCGCAGTCGTTGAGAGTCTGCCTGCTAATGCAGGGGACACAGGTTCGAGCCCTGGTCTGGGAAGATCCCACATGCCGCAGAGCAGCTGGGCCCGTGAGCCACAATTACTGAGCCTGCGCGTCTGGAGCCTGTGCTCAACAACAAGAGAGGCCGCGATAGGGAGAGGCCCGCACACCGCGATGAAGAGTGGCCCCCACTTGCCGCAACTAGAGAAAGCCTTCGCACAGAAACGAAGACCCAACACAACCATAAATAAATAAATAAATAAATAAACCCAAAGTTAAAAAAAAAAAAACTGATCCAAAAAATAAAGTCTTAAAATATTAATAATCCAAAAGATGGTATAAATAATAAAATAATTTAGAAGAGTTGAAACAAATAGTAAATAAAACCAATAGATTTCCACTTTAAAATGTCAAAGTAATCTCATTAAATATTTGAATGAACTAAACCCATAAAATAAAAGACGGAGATTTTCAGATTTGATAATAAAAAATAAGACCTGACTACTTCTCAAAATAGACATTTTAATTATAAAGATATGGATAGAACAAAAGTAAGATAAAGATGATGTACCATAAAAACCCTTACTCTGAGAAATCTGGAGTGCCCATATGATTATCAGAAAGATATTTTAAAACATAGATTATTACCAGAGATAAAGAGGGCCTTTAATGATGATGAAGGGGCAATTTATCAAGAATACGTAATAATCCTTAAAATTATCCACTTAATAAAAGAACATTAATATACATGAAAAGAAAACTGACAAAAACAAAGAAATGATTGAATCCCCAAATATAGTTGGAGATTTTAATATTCATCCTTCAATAAGTTTAAAAATAAAAAACAAGTAAATTAAAGAAAATTAGTAAGAATACAGAAGATTCAAACAAACCAACACATTTAGTCAAATGAACATTTATGAAATCCTATAAAGGGAAACCTGAAAATAAACACTCTTTGCAAGTTAATATGGATCATTCACCAAAACAGATCATATATGAGGACATAAAATAAACCTATGTATTTCAAAGGCTTTTATTCATACATGACATAGGTTCTGACCATAGCAGAAATAAATCAGTAGACAATGACAAATAGATATATGAAAAAAACCCTACGTATTTTGAAACTAAGCCATACATTTATGAATAACTCATGAGCCAATGAAAAAATTAAGGTTTAATTAGAAAATATTTAAATATAATGAGAATTAAAATAAATGATAATTTTATCTCTAAGAAGTTTTAACTGTGCTTAGAGATAAATCTAAAGCCTTAAATCCTTATATTAGAAAAGAGGAATTTTGAAAAGTCAGCACCTACACTTCCATCTTTAGAAACTAGAAGAGGAGAATATATTAACCCAAGTACCTAGAATGAAGGGGACAATAATGTTAAGTGTTAAAATGAAAGACATAAGGCATTAAAGTCATAAAGCAATAGAGAAAAACAATGAGTAAACAGAGTAAAACAAATATAAACTTTTTTTAAAAAAAATACTAAATTGATAAATTCCTACCTAAATAATTGAAAGAGATAGAGAGAGAAAGAAAGAAAGAAAGAAAGAAAGAAAGAAAGAAAGAAAGAAAGAAAGAAAGAAAAGAAAGGAAGGAAGGAAGGAAGGAAGGAAGGAAGAAAGGAAGAAAGGAAGAAAGGAAGAAAGGAAGAAAGAAAGAAAGAAAGGAAAGAAAGGAATAAAGGAAGAAAGAAAGAAAGAAAAGAAAAGAAAGAGAGAGAAAGAAAGAAAGGAAGAAAGGAAGGAAGGAAGGAAGGAAGGAAGGAAGGAAGGAAGAAAGGAAGAAAGGAAGAAAGGAAGAAAGGAAAGAAAGGAAAGGAATAAAGGAAGAAAGAAAGAAAGAAAGAAAAGAAAAGAAAGAGAGAGAAAGAAAGAAAGAAAGAAAGAAAGAAAGAAAGAAAGAAAGGAAGGAAGGAAGGAAGAAAGAAAGAAAGGAAGAAAGAAAGAAAGACAGGAAAGAAAGGAAAGGAAGAAAGAAAGAAAGAAAGAAAGAAAGAAAGAAAGAAAGAAAGAAAGAAAGAAAGAAAGAAAAGAGAGAGAGAGAACGAAAGAAAGAAAGAAAGGAAGAAAGAAAGAAAGAAAGAAACCTCCAGATTATAAATCAAGAATAAATGAGGGGTCATCTCTCATTGAGAATTAAAGAGGGGTCATCGCTACAGATCATATAGGTATTATAAATAATGAAGAAAAACTACAAATAAATTTAGGACAAAAGTTTTTGAAATTTTAGATTATTAAAATAGTCATATTTCTTAAACACACACAAGGCAACCTGAATCAAATGGTGGAGTAGGAGGATGCAGAACTCACCTCCTGCCATGAACATATCAAAAATACATCTACATGTGGAACAATTCTCACTGAAAACTAACTGGAGACTGGCAGAAAAACTCCTGTACAACCTAGGCTGTAAGAAAGATACATGGGGAATCAGGTAGGTAGGGAAGAGAAGAGATCAGGTCAGAACCTGTGCTCTAGGGAGGGGACTTTTAGAAGAAAAGAGAGATTACAGGAGCAGAGATCCTCTCTGGGGAGCCAGCAGTTCAAGCCACATATTGGGTGCCCCAGGCCTGGGGTCCAACAAAGGGAAGATGGGCCCCTTTGCTGGTTGGAAGACTGGTGGGACTAATAGGAGGGCTGTAGGAAGCCTGGGCTCTCCTCCTGAGGAGCAGGGGAACACTTGCTTGCTCCTGAAGCAGGAGGTAGATGGTAGATTGAAACCTCATGGCTGGCTGACTGCTTTCCTGTGATAACCCAGGCATGTGACCAAGCCTGAGCTGAAAGAACACTATAGCACTGTTTGCCTTGTGCCTCAGCTCCACACTGGAGTGTGGGTGGCCATAACTGAGGTAAGAGCTCAGCCAGGAAATGCTATAGCAAATAAAACCCTAAGCAGCTTCTACGCAAGGAGGAGGTGGCCATTACTGGTGATCGCACAGGTGGCACATCAGAGGCAGACCAGATCTTTGACACTGGCCAGACCACCGCATCCCTTGTCCTCACCCTCACTAAATAACCATACCAGCCCCTCTTGCTCCAACACTGCTCTCCTCTGGGGTGAGGGTGCCAGTGCTGGAGGGGGAGGAGCACACACTTGAAGGGAACTGAGCCAGCTCAGACCAGACCCTCAGTGCTTCTGCTTCAGCAACTTGGGACCAGACCATGCTCCTGATAGGCCACTGAGCAGAGAAGAAACCTTGTCTCACACCTGTCTCTAGCCCTAGACTCTCCATCTCCAAACTGTGGCTCACCGTGGGGACAAAGACACAGGCAGCACCAGTTTGGGGAAGTACTCATTGGCATGAGCCCTCCTGCAGACCACCATTAGCCCAACCAAACAGCCTGTAGAGTGCCTAATTGGATAAAAAACCAAGATCCATCTATGTGCTTCTTATAAGAGACTCACTTCAGAGGGAGTGGGAAGTGAGTCTTCCTGAGGAAGTAATATCCTCCACTCTCAGAAATGAAGCATGCATAGGAATTAGCCAAGTACATTGGTTGTGGGTGGGAGATAGGGGGTATTACAGACCAACAGATTGGCAGGAGCATGTGCAGAGGCACATGAGACACGTTTTTCACATGTATCTAATGTATTTCTAAAACTACCCAGTGAGGTAAGGAAAATAAGTAATAATAATATGGTACAGAGAATTTCATAGAACTCAAAGTGCCAGCTACAGCTGTTACCCCTTCTGATGAAAGCATCCTGAGGCGTTCCTCCTTTTTGAGTTTGGTGTAGTGTGAGTGATTGGTCCTGTGATTAGTACTGAGATAAGAGGCATCCTAAGGGACATGGAAGAAACTAACCAGCCAAATAGTGGTGTGGCACAGAAAACTTCCTTCTAGAAAGAAGACATTTTTAGAAGGAATATCAGAATTTGAAAGCACCATTTGAATGGTTCTTGGCTGGAAGGCTTGGGAATGACCTTTTTTCAAGCCACAGGAACTTCCCCAAGAGATTTCTCAGGGAAATACACCCATAAGAAAACAATTTACTTGTTCATTAATTCATATAAAATATTTATTGAATTTTCACTATATATCAGACACTGTTCTAGACACTGGGGCTTTCTGAATGAGTCAGATCATCACAAATGGTAAGTAAGGTGTTTCATTTTTGTTAGGTAGGCTTAAGTCCATAACTCACATAGTGAAGCTCTCTCACAATTTGGTGAAAAAACTTTACAAGTAATTAAGGTTATTTGGTTGCATGCAACAGAACATTATTCTGCTTAACCTAAGGAGGAGCTGAAGGGGATTTATTGGCATAGCTTTAACAGCTGAAGGAAGAGACGAACAGTCACACCTTGGGAAGACCTGGAATTGGGGCAATCCCTGGGATCAGTTTAGCAGAACCTTTTGAATTACTTCTCAAGGAGGCTACTATAGATACCTTAATTTGAACTGTGTTCTACCTCTTTATATCTAAATTGAAAAATTCAATTTTCCAGGAGAAAAAGAATCTAATTGTCTCAGTGTGGGTGATATGTCCAACCCTGTGTTCAAAAGGACATGTCCCTAAGATTGACAATTGCCTCAGAACCACACGTAATTCCTGGAGAATATTACACTAAAAAAAGAAGTGTGCAGAAGTAAGGGGAGGAAGGAGGAAAGCTAAATAGACAAAACAACGGGTGTTATTACAAAGTAGCTTAGCCTTACAGAGTGTGGCTTTCCTACCTTCACCTCCTTCTGCTGCCAAGACACAAATGTCCAGTAGAACCTAGTACATGCATGAGAGAGTAGAAAGATACCAAGCAGATACCAAGCTGAATGGACCTGCTCAGAGATAGCGCTCAGATTTGGATCACCAATCCAACTGCATGGAAGGGTGAAGCAGAAGTTGTGAGAATTAAGTCATGCATTCATTTACTCCTTAAATATATTTACTGAGTGAATTGTCTTTGGCACTGAGGTTACATCCGTGAACAGGATGAACAAGTTTCCTAATGTCAGGGAGCTCACATTATAGTGAGTAAAGAGAAGATTCTTGGGCCATCTCCAAGTTCATCAAGACTGGTACTTTTATTTATTTATTTATTTTTTACAAATAAAGGGTAAAGGAAGCAGAAGAGAATGGTTAAGGCTGATGTCTTCTGACTCTTTGTTTTGGCACTGGAGTGACATGAAGACAAGAATAAGGAAGAGAGAACATTTTTCAAGCATAAGTTCCATTAGCATTGATCTCACCTGACCGAATCAGCAAAGAGAGGGTAGAGTGGATATTGATAATGATATTGGATATTGATAAGCTTACCTAAACAGATCCCTTTGTTCGAGTGGGGGTGAGGTTATGAGTAAATTATACACAGAAGAGGGAGTCATTACCACACACATGTTGTATTGTGTATTCGTTTTCTCTCTCCAAGAGCCTTATGTCTTAGAAAAACTGAATCCAGTGACTCTAAGGCTCCAAAACTATTTCTTAAACTATTTCACTTCTTTACTTTTCCTTATGTAACGCAAGTGTCACCAGCTTCTCCAGTTTGCCTCTACCAAATGTGCCCCAAGCAATTTCTGAGTTTTTCAGATACTGCCTAAAGGTAATCCTAATCAAATAGCAAAGCATATTCTGCTCAGAAACTCATCTTGCCCCTACATGGCTACCTCTGCCATAACCATCAGTGACTCTAGAGAAACTGTTTTTCATTTGGACACCACTGTCCTCTGTAGATGACCTCTGCTACCACCCACTCTAGCTTCAGGGAATACTAATGCCCCTATTTTCCCACAGAACTAATGAGACCACATTTTGCCTTGTGAAAAGACTTATTTGTGGTTTAGAAATGATAGAAATAAAGCCCAAAGACTTGTTTACAACTGCTATTCAAAGTCACTACCCTTAGAACTCGTAAGCTCAAACCTGACCTCAAAATCCTGCACCAAGGCTGGCTTTTTATTTAGCTTCTGAAATGTCCTCACCTGGCAGAAAACAAGTCACTACCATGAATGTTTCTGCACCTCCACTCCTCAGACTCCAGACCTATTTAGACCTAAAGAGACAGGGCATCTTTCTTTCCTTCAGTGTAAGATCCAGCTCTTTTATGAATCTAGAATTCACTGCTTTCCAGAATGACAATGGTGGGAATCATTAAAGGGAAACATCCTCCCTCACAAGTATGGAATATGGCTTCACAAGTTCCAGAAACAATAGTTTGATAACACTTCTATCAACCTTGAACTCATTTAATTATAAATAACACCAAATAAAAAAACCTTAGGGTATAAATTTCACAATGCTGAAGCTGGTCTCTAGGGTGACATTGGACAAGGTTAAAAGACTATGAAGTCAAACTACTTAGGTTTGAATCCTAGCTCTATGATTTGTATACTAGATGTGTGATAATGGAGACCTTACTTAACATCTCAGTTTTCTCGTCTGTAAACTGGGGATAATGATAACTCCTATTTTACAGAGTTACTGTGAGAATTAAGATTAATGTATGAGAGTTACTTAAATTATATTTAGCACTGTAGTCTAGTAAGTGCTATTGTATAATGTGTCAGCTGCTGTTATTATTAGCATTAATTTTTGTCTCCTGCATGTATTGATGAGAAGTTTAGGGTTTATACATTTCCTGCTCCTTCTGTAGTCTAGTTTTGGCTTTTGATCGCTCCTGTGCAAAAGTTTGGACATAAATTAATATGCATATTCCAGAAACAAATAATAATTTTCAAGCATAAGAAAACATAAATCCATATTCTGAAAAATAAAAAAACAAGTATTTTCTAATTGTGCTGAAGTATAATCCTTCTAATATACCTAAGTTACCTCATCAAACTGTACATTTACCCATGAGCACCAATATTGGGTGACTGCACAAACTTACAATATTTTCTTGCCAGCCATAAGAAAGTATTTGTCACATCTTCATGAATAAGGGAACTTGACAATTCACTATTTTTAAGAACCAAGAAAAGCTCTGTCCCAAATAAATTCCATTTTTCCCTCTAAAAGCCAGACATTGCTTTGCAAACATCTTCTTGAACAGAATTATCCTCATCTCAAAGCTTTAGCTGTCTCTCTGGTTTTGAGATAACACCTGATACAGTTATACAATTTCCCTATCCCATCACCATCTATATATTTTCCATCCTTGCAACAGAAAAGACCTTCACGCTTTTAACACCTCTCTTTGCACATAAGGAAACTTAGGCACAGAGTGGTTAAAATGATTTACTCAAGGTCTCACAACTAGTATGTGATGGCATCATTTTTTTGATGTCTTCTGATTCCAAATTCAGTGGTCTTTCTTTATCCGACTCTCCATAGGAAGGCTTGGATTCTTTTTTAAATTATAACCCAGCTTTTTCTTATCTCAGTTCTACAGATGAGAAAACTGAGACTCACTGAGGTAGAGTAACTTGCCCAAATTCACATGGCTGGTAAGCCTTCTAATGAAGGGTGTGTATTCACAAACATATATTCTCTCTCAGCATCCCTAAATGTATTTGAAAGTTAGCCTAGTTAGAAAATTATTTGATCTTGGAATAGATTTACTCTTCCCTACCATTAAATGGGTAAGGTGTATGATTTTGACCTCATGAGTGCAGCACTCTAATCAAATGACATGATCAGTGATGTGTGATATCATGATGTGAAGGTGATATCAATTTATATTGAACCCAAATCAGTCACAGAAGCTGCTTATTAGTTGAGTGACCATATAATTTATCACCTAAATCAGGATGCTTTTGAGAGTAAAACTGGTGCTATTAATAAAGATACCGGGACAGCAGAATTAACTAGGACTGTCCTGAGGCAACAAGAATGCTTGGTTAGCTTTCAAGTGACCTGAGAACATGACCATTGGCTTGCGTTAATGACATTCCTTCATGTAAGAAAAACAGATGGTCATTCCAGGACAAATTAATGATAAGCATCTTACACTATGGAAGCAGACACCTCCTGGTAGGTTTCATCAAACAAGTTTTGTTTACAAAAAGAGCAGGCTTCATATTTTAATCATAAGTTCTTCCATTCATCATTAATCCCCTGAAGAACAGAAAGGTCCTGAAATGTGTTTTAATAATAAATATGTTCATGTTGCTTCAGTCTCCTCACTGCCCCATTTATCTGGTCAGTGGAATCATAATGCTTACCTTGTTAAGACTTCGAATAGATTCTTCTAGCCTTTCGCCAGCTATGTGCTTGCTAATTTCTCCTTGCTAGATGGCCTGCAGAGCAGAGCCCTGATTTCAAACACTATCTCCAAACAGAATGGCAGTGGGAGGCCAAAGGAATCTACCAAGAAAAGCATATCTGTAGGATGTTTTGAAAAATTATAATGGCCTCTCTTTATTTTGATGCTAATACTATATTAAATCCTACAGTGTTTCTGGAAAATAATGGTATGAGAATGACTTAAAGGAATTTTACTCTCCCTAGGACTTTTTCTTCCTGGTTAATATATTTATTAATACTGCACGTTTAGGATTTATTAAACTGTTTTAAAATATTAAGCTGAAAAGATTTGTCTGTCAATTAACTGAAAACTTGAACAGCAGGCAACTTTTATTCTAATGTTTATATCACTGTTTCTTTTATTCAAGATTAGCCTTAGGCAAAATAATGGATTCAGCAGGACTTTTCTTTCATACACATGTAACCTTTTCCAGTTCCTGTTTCTCCCATTTTGTGTCTTCTAGGTCACTTTATTATTACCTGTTACTCCAAGGTCCTGGTCTCTCTGCACTGTCTGCTGATACTTTCATTAGTTCTAATTACTAATTTAATTAGATAGTAAGATATTTCTTACTATCTAAGGTACTCCTCTTCCTAAGGTTTCACACTTTTATTGAAGGCTCTTGAAGTTTCCCCTTTCCTACCAGTGAAATGAATCTGTGATAGTGAAGTTTTAGATGCTGCAGTGGGTGATGCCAATAACCTCTGGAAAGCTCTGCTGGGAACTATCATATTATTCCATCCATAGAATTGATGCTTGCTCCTTAAACAGATTTGTGTAGTTTGTGAGCACTGATGATTTGTAGATCAGAGGAGAGATTGTAGAGGGAACTGAGATAGCTTTCCACTGAGGGACAAATATGTACCACCTTTCCCCAAAATATTTATTAAAAGCAGATACAAGAGACCCAAACCAGAGATAAGCCAATATACTGTGAGGCTTATTGAAGGGCAGAGGCTATGTTTTACACGTGCTTTCTATTTGTCTTTGCAGCTGGCTCAATGGCAAGCATATCTAATTTACTCAGGTTTGTTTATTCATTGTGTGTGTTTATGTGTGTTGGCACGCACAAAGAAGAAAGAAAGGAAGAAAAACGGAAGAGCTGGGATTTGAACCAAAGCCTATGCTTTTTATCTTGAAATTTCCCTGTAAGTTGACTCTTGTGGGTTGATTCTTTCTGCTTTTTCCCCTCCTCTTTGCCACATCCTTTTATACTTATGAAAGAAACCATAATGAAACTGGTCACTGAAAGAAGATGATATATTAAAAAAAATGTGTTCTTTTCACCTAGAGTTTTTGGATAGATAACCTAAAGATTAGAAAACCTAAAGAGTTTCTGTGTTGAGCATCTGGTTGAATCATGAGATCTTGAGCTTTTGAGTATCACTTTTTCAGTGAGAGAAGTCTAAAACTTATAAAGAAGTGGGGGAATGAATTTCTGATATACAAACTTAGCAGTTTCATTAAGGATAAATGTAGTTGATTATTTATTGTTGGCTGAATGGATAAATACATGACAGATTGTTACCAAAGAATGTGATAGTCATTCTTTCTGTTAACTGATATTTATGATTTTACTCCTTGCAGTTATGACTTAGGATTATCTTTCTTCACCCCCTTGAAGATGTGACCATATGACTTACTTTAGCCAATGAAATGGAGCTGAAATAACGCATCACTGTGATACAGGCATCTTTAGATTCATCATGTCTTTTCCCATTATCACAGTGTTAGATTATAAAAATAATGAGATGCCAGTTGGTGGAGAATCTATCAGCTCATGTTTCTGAATGAGGATGAGGAGGAACAAACTGTAATGAAAATGTATGCTGAGTAAGAAAGGAGCTTTTGCCAGCTGAAGTCACTGAGATTTGAAAGACATTTGTTATTTAGCACAAATGAGTCTATGACAATGTAAAATATAGATTAAATAGAAGCAGGAGTTGACACTACCTTTAATGGGACCACAAAGTATCTTTATTTGAGTCCAAGAGGGAGAGAAGTTTTTGATATAATGGGATTTAGCAATTTAATTGCCATTTTCTTCAAGTGTCACTTGCATTATCTCCCTGTATGGCAATTAAAAAAGTAATGTCAATTTGCATTGCACCTTATATATTTACCATATTGACCTTATTTTAATTTACAAGAAGCATATATATTTTACTTGGTAGGTATTTTTTAAATAAACATTTTATTTGATAAGAGTTTTAAATTTATAGAAAACCTGCAGAAACTCTTTACATTAGTATTATTAATTTGTTATAATCAGTGAAACAATACTGATACATTATAATTATTTTTTGTTCAGATTTCCTTAGTTTTTACCCGAGGTCATTTTTCTTTTCTAGGATCCCATCCAGGATATCCCATTACATTTAGCTGTGATATCTCCTTAGGCTCTTCTTGAAGTCAGTTTCTCAGACTTTCCTTGTTTTGATGATCTTGACAGCTTTGGGGAATACTGGTTAGGTATTTTATAGAATGTTTCTCAACTAGGATTTTCCTGATGGCCTGAGGATTTTTTCTCATGACTAGACTGGGGTTATAAGTTTTGGAGTGGAAGACCACAAAAGTAAAGTGATATTTTTATCACATCATAACAACATGACATCACTACTGATATTGACTTTGGTCACCTAGCTAAGGTGATGTTTGCCAGGTTTCTCCACTATAAAGTTACTTTTTTTCTTCCCTTTTCACATTGTACTTTTAGGAAGAATGTCACTGTGCACAGCCCACAGTCAGTACTTCACCTGCTTAATGGTAGGGTATCTACATAGATTACTTGGAGTTTTTTGCATGGGAAATTTGTTTATTCTCTCCAAATTATTTGTTTATTAAATACTTTATTTATACCAGTAAAATACATGAGGGTAATACTAGAGTAATAATTCAACATTACTATGTTTTACTGTGAAATCGTTCCAACTTTGGCCATCAGAAACTCTTTCAGTTCATTCCTATTTCCATTTACATACACCCATCATTGTGGGTTTTTTGTTTTTTTTTTTTTTTAGTACTTTTTGGCATCTGCTAGATGATCCAGGCTCATATTATACATTTCTTGCCCTAGTCCTATAATCAGTTATTTCTCCAAGGAGCCCTGGTTCCTTTTATTGGAGAATGGTATTAGAAATTAAGATCTGAGTGGTAGATGTGCTTATTGCTACTGGGTGTCGTTGATTCTTAGTCATCTCTGTAGACAGAGCAAAGAAATTTATGTTTGTATAGGAACTTCTATAAACCCACATATCTATAACCAGCTTTATCTTTATTAAGCTAAAATAAGTTTGTACTGATTTCTCCAACTCTATTATAAATGCATCGTTCTAGACTTTTTTACTTTTTTTAAAAATTGGAGTATAATAGCTTTACAATGTTGTGTTAGTTTCTGCTGTACAATGAAGTGAATCAGCTATATGTATACCTATATCCCTTCCCTCTTGGACCTCCCTCCCACCCCCCCAACCCACCCATCTAAGTCGTCACAGAGCACTGAGCTGAGCTTCTTGTGCTTTATAGCCTGTTCCCACTAGCTATCTATTTTACACATGGTAGTGTATATATGTCAATCCTAATGTCCCAATTCATCCCACCCTCCCCTTCCCCCCGTGTGTCCACATGTCCATTCTCTACATTTATGTCTCTATTCCTGCCCTGCAAATAGGTTCATCTGTACCAATTTTCTAGATTCCACTTATATGCATTAATATACAATATTTGTTTTTCTCTTTCTGGCTTACTTCCCTTGGTATGAGAGACTCTAGGTCCATCCACATCTCTGCAAATGACCCAATTTTGTTCCTTTTTATGGCTGAGTAATATTCCATTGTATATATGTGCCACATCTTCTTTATCCATTCATCTGTCGTTGGACATGTAGGTTGTTTCTATGTCTTGGCTATTGTAAATAGGGCTGCAATACACAAATGGGACCTAATTAAACTTAAAAGTTTTTGCACAACAAAGGTAACCATAAACAAGATGAAAAGACAGCCCTCAAAATGGGAGAAAATATTTGCATATGAAGCAATGGAGAAAGGATTAATTTCCAAAATATACAAACAGCTTATGGAGCTCAATATCAAAAAAAAAAAAAAAACCAATTACAAGATGGGTGGAAGACCTAAATAGACATTTCACCAAAGAGGACATACAGATGGCCAAGAGGCACATGAAAAGATGCTCAACATCACTAATTATTAGAGAAATGCAAATCAAAACTATGAGGTATCACCTCACAATGGTCAGAATGGCAATCATCAAAAAATCTACAAACAGTAAATGCTGGAGAGGGTGTGGAGAAAAGGAAACCTTTTGCACTGTTGGTTAGAATGTAAATTGATACAGCCACTGTGGAGAACAGTATGGAGGTTCCTTGGAAAACTAAAATAGAACTACCATATGACCCAACAATCCCACTACTGGGCATATACCCTGAGAAAACCATAATTCAAAAGAACACATGTACCCCAATGTTCATTTTTTACTTTCTTTAATCTGTACTATCCCACACCAATAGTGAGAAACCTGATTCCCAACCTAATGGGTATTTTTTGTGTCTTATTATAGATATGAACATTGAAGATCAGAGAAGTGTTATGAATTATTGAAGACCTATAACTAATAAGTACCAACGTCCAACCCCTAAATGCAGTCAAATTTTTGAGTCCAAATTCAGTGCTCTGAAACTCTATCCTATATCATGTTCTGTAGCATTTGTGGATTGGGAGGTGCCTTGTTAACACCTCCGAATATTGTAAGTGAACATCTTTTTCACTTTAAAAATATTTTAAGGATTTATAAAAGACCATTTAAATGTATGTAACGAGAGTATCCGATCACAAAAAAAGTATATAGTGTGGGCTGTTACATTCTAGTCACTCTTTTAGACACTTGTGGTGCACTTGAACAAAACACAAAAAAATTCACACCCTCGTGGTCAGTTACACAGCATGCTCTAAGTTGGGATGTGCTGAAGAGCAAATGAGCCAAGATGGATTTACTATGAATTATATTATGTTGCTTTATGTTTAGAATTTTTGAGCTAGCTAAAAAAATGCTACCTGGTTAGTATTAATTTTTCTCTCTTAGTTGCCAGTTTTGTAATAATATTCATAAAATCAGATCAGGCCCTTGCATAATTTTTTATGCACTGGGTATTTTTTTGATACCACGCTTTCAAAGGCTGACATATGCTAGTTACACCTGTCTGTATGAAAAACAGACATTTTAGTTTTATTTTCCCTAGAAGACTGTCAGAGCTCTGCTGTTTCAGTCTATCTGGGTAGAGTGAAGTTTTCCTGTGATTATAATCTCCTTCTCATTCTAGTGGTATCCCTGTATAAATTTCAGGTTATTTTAAGTCGTCATATACACAGCCATCTGTCTGGCATGGCTTGAAAGCAATTCTGGCAATAGGCAAGGAGACTAACCTTTGGAAATCTCTTCAAGCTCTGGATTTATATTCAGAAAGAACGTTGTTCTAGTAGAATGTTTTTGAGGGGTAGTAAATCTCCTTTCTTAAAGTTTATCAAGACCAGTCGAGGGATTTAAGCATCAGCTCTGATTGAATGATACAAGAAGATGAAGGGACTATTCCATTAACCTCTACTTGTTCTCTTTTCAGTTAGTCTGTGAGCATGCTCAAGTGCAAATATCTTAGTTCTAACTTGCTCTCACATTCCCATAGCCAGGTTATTTCAGCAGTCTCCCTGCCTGTCTCCTGGTTTCTCATCACTACATCAGGTTACATCCACACATCAGATTAGTCTTCTTAAAACATGAGTTTCATCGTATCACATTTCCATGTTGAAAACCTCTATGGCTGTTCAGTTCCAAAATCTTGACCTCACTTCACTTCAGAGTAGGATTTTTCTTCCCTTCCCATAAGTTTTCATCAGATTCTTTGAAGCCATTTAAATCATCTCTTCACTGTCCCAAACTTTCCATGTATCAATCTTTCTATGCTCTTCCCCAAAATGTTGTAAATTTGTTACAAGCCCTATGCCTTCTGACTCTTGATCTTTATATTGCCTTGTGAAGTGTTGAGAGCATGACAAATACTCAACATAGACCGTCCCCAATTAAAAAGCACTTGATATACAAATGATCTTTACATATTAGCAAATGCCATTCATTTCACCTTCACTGTTGATAGACTGTTGAATTGCTTCTGTGGCTGAGAAAGTTACTGTGGAAAAATCAATTTAGAGTTTTAGAGAATACCTGGATCAGAAATTTAGGACAGAAATAAATGATTCCAAATTATGACATAATAAGGATTTCTAGTCTGGACTACCTATATGGTAGTCTCACAGTTCCTCTTTTTTCATTTTACTTAGTAAAACAAAATATGAATTTTAGAGTCTAAAATAATTCGGTCTCTTTGTCTAAATCCTGGACAACCCTTTTACAATTGCAGGCTTTTAGCTAGTTTACACTATACAACGGATAATAAGATTGCGAATACCAAAAGTACAGGGTATTAATGCCTATGCATTATTTCTAGTTATTATATATAGTGTGTATTCACTCTATGTTTAGTCTTTATAATATCTCAATGTGGATACTGGAAAATTCTGAAAGATACTGAAAATTAATAAAGATGATTTATTGTAGCCTCTGTATTTTACAAATGGAATCTGAAACCAAGAGAGGTCAAATGACTTCTTCAAGTTCATAAAACTAGTTAGCCATTCAGAATGCAACCCAGGTCTCTTGAGTCCAGGATCATGCTTTTCCTGCCATGCTGTTTCCTTCCCTCCTCATTACTCCTTTCCTTCTTACTGTCCTTGGGCTTCTTCCTCAACTCTACCTTCACATAGTGTTGGTGAGCGATGCCTTCTCACACTTTGGTACTGTTTAGAGAGAAGATCCTCATCACTATTGCTTTTCTTTTTAAATTAATTTTTATTGGAGTATAATTGAGTTACAATGTTGTGTTAGTTTCTGCTGTACAGAAAAGTGAATCGGTTGTACATATACATGTACCCACTCTTTTTTAGATTCTTCTCCCATATAGGTCATTACAGAATATTGGTAGAGTTCCCTGTGCTATACAGTAGGCACTATTACTTTTTGGACTATTGACCTTGGCTTTGATGTTGTTTCAGAGCAGTTTCTATTATTGAAACCAGGAATTTCATTTAAATAATAGAATAAATATTGGACTGCCTTGAGAACAAGAGAAAAGCATTTGAGCTAATAAAAAGGCTACTGATATAATTGTCTCGAAGCACCGCATCTCATAGATTATTTTTAGAATACATCTCATAGCTAGAAAAAGTTACTTCCATATTTTTTTTTTCTCTAACTGATAATATCTGGGATTAAATTATGCTTGGCATGAACTTAAGGTATGAAATCTTTTGTCAATCAGCTATCTTTCCTGCAAATGTATTTAAGGAGGATTTTGCTAACAGTTTCTTGATAGAAAGGGAGGGCATTACAAAAGAGTAGCAGAATTATGAACTAAATCATAGAGATGGAAACTGATTTAAAAAAAAAAAGGAGTACACCTAGGATTAGTGTAATGGAAGCCATAGATGCCATATACAACAGGATCAGGACTGCTGTGACCCCTGTTTCTTAGATTTTACATAGAGCCCTCTCTGGTAGAGGTCTGTGGTGATGGAAAAAGTGGAGCTCATGCTTTACTATTGGTGTTCTAATTTTCTGATTAGTGTCTCCCCATCTCCCAGAGCATCTTTATTTTTTTTATTCATTTAATTTTTCTTAACATCCTTATTGGAGTATAATTGCTTTACAATGTTGTGTTAGTTTCTGCTGTATAACAAAGTGAATCAGCTATATGTATACATATATCCCCATATCCCCTCCCTCTTGTGTCTCCCTCCCACCCTCCCTATCCCACCCTTCTAGGTGGTCACAAAGCACCGAGCTGATCTCCATGTGCTATGCGACTGCTTCCCACTAGTTACCTATTTTACATTTGGTAGTATATATATGTCCATGCCACTCTCTCATTTCATCCCAGCTTACCCTTCCCCCTCCCCGTGTCCTCAAGTCCATTCTCTACGTCTGCATCTTTATTCCTGTCCTGCCCCTAGGTTCTTCATGACCATTTTTTTTTCTTATATTCCATATATATGTGTTAGCGTATGGTGTTTATTTTTCTCTTTCTGACTTACTTCACTCTGTATGACAGTCTCTAGGTCCATCCACCTCACTACAAATAACTCAATTTCATTTCTTTTTATGGCTCAGTAATATTCCATTGTATATATGTGCCACATCTTCTTTATCCATTCATCTGTCGATGGACACTTAGGTTGCTTCCATGTCCTGGCTATTGTAAATAGAGCTGCAATGAACATTTTGGTACATGACTCTTTTTAAATTATGGTTTTCTCAGGGTATATGCCCAGTAGTGGGATTGCTGAGTCGTATGGTAGTCCTATTTTTTGTTTTTTAAGAGACCTCCATACTGTTCTCCATAGTGGCTGTATCAATTTACACTCCCACCAACAGTGCAAGAGGGTTCCCTCTTCTCCACACCCTCTCCAGCATTTACTGTTTGTAGATTTTTTGATGATGGCCATTCTGACTGGTGTGAAGTGATCCCTCATTGTAGTTTTGATTTGCATTTCTCTAATGATTAGTGATGTTGAGCATCCTTTCATGTGTTTGTTGGCAATCTGTATATCTTCTTTGGAGAAATGTCTATTTAGGTCCTCTGCCCATTTTTGGATTGGGCTGTTTGTTTTTTTGATATTGAGCTGCATGAGCTGCTTGTAAATTTTGGAGATTAATCCTTTGTCAGTTGCTTCATTTGCAGATATTTTCTCTCATCCAGAGCATGTTTAATAGTGACTTTCTACTGCCCTGTTTATTTTTGCCATTTTTACTTGTAGCATGCCTCACCACTGCAAAAGTTTTTCTTTTCCTCTGCACTTATATTTGCTAATGCAATCGTGAACGTGACTGATGGAATTCAACAGATTTAGAGGTTATCTTTGCTTTTATAATTATTATTTTAATCATAAATGATAGGTCTTTCGTAAGTCATGGCAAGCCAATGCATAAAGTGGATGATCTTTTTATTCTCCTTAGCTGTGAATTAAGTTTGTGCAAACATGTTAGTGTAATTCTCAAAATCCTATTTATCTTATAGGAAGCATATGACATCCTAACACTTTAAAGAGGCAAAGGCCAAATAAAATAACTACTTGTTTCCAAACTGTAATTCAAGACTTCTTTGTCTGTTGTTGCTATTAGCACTTTTCTTACACCATAGTGTCCTCAAAAATGTTCAACCAATGAATAAAATCCTTTAAA
Organism: Balaenoptera physalus; assembly: GCF_965194825.1. Taxonomy (NCBI): domain Eukaryota; kingdom Metazoa; phylum Chordata; class Mammalia; order Artiodactyla; family Balaenopteridae; genus Balaenoptera; species Balaenoptera physalus. The sequence goes on along the minus strand of NC_138889.1, from coordinate 46,085,690 downwards.
GGGAGAAATATGATGGCAAGCAAGGTAAGGAACAGAAGATGACACTAATGAGATGTAGTGGAAAGCATGCTAGATATATCATATCATCTGAATGTGAAACCTGGTTTTATCATTTACTATCTGTGGGAATTTATATAAACCACTTAGTATTTCTGAACTCAATTTTTCTGCCCATTGGTAAAATGGGAATTCTAATGCATCCTTTGATGACTGAATGAGGTCAAGCAGAGGAGTCACAAAGCAGGCATATAATGTATTACAATTTGCTCCCTTTACACCTCAATTATTAGGCCCTTAATTAAATAAATACTAACTCATGATGCTCATGTAATACTGTGTTCCCTTTTATAAAATGTCTTGGCCTGTTTCATTTACCCTAACTCCTATTTTCTAAGATATCATCTTTTTAACTTTTAAACATTATGAATTGTAACAAATATATGTAAATTTAATAAAACATATATGTACAACTTAATGAACTGTAGAGCAAACAGTGCAGTGACCCCAGCTCAGTTCAAGAGACAGAATAGAACTAGAACCCCAAATGCTCCTGCATATCTCTTCCAAATCATAACCCCTCCTTTCACCCAGCAGTAACCACTGTCCTAACTTTATGGTAATCAGTTTCTTATCTTCCTTTATAGTTTCATTATCTAATTATGGATACATACATACATATGTATACACATATACAAAATTTTGGAATGATACAGGCTGTATTCTGTTTATTCTACTGAGTTTGGCTTTTCCTTTTTGAGTCTTTAAGATTCAACCATATTGTTAGTGTAGTTTATTCATTCAGTTTATTCCTTTCTACTACTATATAATATTTCCTTAAATGTATATACCACATATATTTTATTTCTTTATAGAGCTGCATTTGGGTCGCTTTCAGTTTGGGATTATTATAAACAATGCTGCAATGACTATTCATATATACATATATATTATATATATTTTATATGTTATATATCCCTGTGCAAAAAGTTATGCTTTTCCAGAGGACATAACCTAAGGGTGGCATCAATAGAGGATAGTGTATGCATATATGTATGTTTATTTGATACTGCCAAATGTTTTTCCTAAAGTAGTTTTAGCAATCTATATTCTTACCAGCAGTGTATAAATATTTCCTCTGCTCAACAAACTCACCAACGTTTAGAATTTTCCTACTTTTACATTTATCAAGATGACATCTTTTGTTTCGGTTTTGCCACTATAGTATTTTTTATTATCTCTTTTATTATCTCTCTATGGTTTTAATTTGCATTTCTCTGATTACAAATGTGCTTGACTATCTTTGCGTATATATATATATTGACTATTTGTATTTTCTCTTCTGTGAAGTGCTGATTGTCTTCTTACTGATCAGTAGAGGATATTTATATATCCTGAATATCAGTCTTTCATAGATTATGTTGCCAATAACTATCCCATTCTGTCGCTTGCGTTTTTACTAAGTAAATGATGTATTTTAATGGAAAAAGTCTTAATGTACATTTTATCAATCTATTTCCTTCAGAGTTAATGCTTTTTGTGTCTTAATAAATCATGTTCTACTCCAAATTTATAGCTTTTTTCCCCCTGTTATCTTCTAAAATATTTTTTCTTTGCACATTTAAGGCTATTGTCTATCTGGTTTTTATTTTTATATGTAGAGAGTAAGAGTCCAAAGGTATTTTCATCCATTTGGCTTCCAGTAGTCCTAGTTTCTTTCATTAAAAATACCACTATTTTCTCACCATTCTGTAGTGCCAATTTTATCATAAATTAAATGTCCATGAATGTTCATTCCATTTTTGGGGTTTGATTGAGTAGGTAGCTACAGTAGTGTTTAAGCTAGCTCACATGCATGAGGTCAGCTGGGGCCCAGGATGGCTCTTTACAAAGCTGAGGTATAAGCCAAGGAAGGCAGGCATGTTGGACCCTGTTTTCCTACTCCAACATCAGACCAAGTTCTCAGCAATGCTGATCTCTCTGGTATGATTAAGAACATTATCAGAGAAACATTTCACAGGCGCACATCTAGACACATACACTCTCTGTGTCATCATATGCATCCATTCCTCCACCCCCCATTCCCCTCTTGACCCATTACAAAAAATCTTACATAGATTTCCTCCAAATGACCTTTCAGCTGCAATAAGATAGAACTTAGTTTTATCCATAAATACGTAAAAAAGTAATTTTTCTAAAACTGCTATGAACAGGAATGATTTTGTTGATTTTTCTCTCTCAGTTTCTATAAGCTACTACTAAGAATAAAAAAGAATTTTATTTAGGTAAGAGTGGACAATTATTTAAGGCCCACGGCATGAAATATTAATAGTTCACAAATTTATTCTACTTCTGAGCAAGCATCTTTATTGATCATAAGCATTACAATAAGAGTTAGGGTATAAAAAATGCATGTAGTCAGAGAAATGGTACGCTTAGGACACTTAAATTATTGTAGACCTTTTCAGCAGTCATATGGCTTTGTATTAAACGGAAATGCAGTGATAAAATATTGTGATGAAGAGTTTAATCCGGCAATGCTATAAGAAGTGTACACAAATAAAAAAGAAAACAAAATTGGTTGCAAAATATTTTAAGAATAAATGTGTAGATTAGAAATAGCTATTTAACTATAGAACCTTTATCATGTTTTATTTAAAGAATATGGTGCACTGAAGAAAGGGTTCTAACTATTATTTCTACATACTGAAAGAAGCTTGGCGCCTTTTATTCTCTTATCCATATTTTGAGGACATACATTCTTTGCATTTTTTTTTTTTGAAATGTATAAACACTGTTGAATTTGTGGCTGGCATGCTGACTTAGCTCTAGTTTTGTGGCAAGATCAAGTAATCTTGTTGGTTGTAGAACGTGCTTAAAGATTATATTTTATGATTTACATAACACTGAATAGCCTCATTTTACTGACCTGTCATAATCAGCTCTAATTTTTCTTTCTGCTAGTAAAGAACTTGACAGTGTGTTTATAGTTCTGCTGTAATGTCACCAACCTAATCTAATTTAAAGAGAAAATGAAATAATTAATGTTTGTATGCACATATATAGTGATTATTGAATGGACTGTACACAACAGAGTAAAGTCAGAAAGACGTTTATTTCTTTTTGTGTTCCACTCTGTCCCTTTTATTTGTAAGAACAATATCTCCATCAGATATTACAGTGTCTACCACAATTTAAACCAATATTTTAAACTTAATTTTTCCTTCTCTCCAGATAATTCCTGGTGTAGGGGAAAGGAGGGTCTCTTGACTTGTTCTATTATTATCCACGTTCTACTTCCACTTAGGTTTTCCCTTTTTGTCTCAAGTGTGGTATGGAGTTGTGAGGGGGAGGAAAAGATGGCCTGCTTCCTCAGCTGTTGCTGATTTTGGCAGTTGAATGTCTTTGTCATTGTAGGCATCAAATTAGATCCTTGGTGATGTGTTTGGATATCCTCCTGTAAGGAATAGCTCATGACCTTGCTTCCTCACAATCTTCATGAACAACTCTCCAGTTGTTCCTTGTTAATTCCTCATGCTCCTTGTTAATTCCTTTTTGTCAAGCAGTGCCCTATGGTTTCTTTCTGTTGGAAAACCCATGCCTAGACCTTTGAGGAAGCTTCAATCCTGCTACAGTCCCACTTAGCCTACAGGAAAATACCCACAGAGGTGCGGCTTATCCATCTCCTGCCAATGAGGTCTCTTCCGCTCAAAAGCTGTTAGGGACACATGTCAGATTCTTCCAAAAACTCACTCATGCTCAGTCAGTTTAGGTGCATAGTGCTGGCAATGAATATCTGCAGCTCAGCAAGTAGCCAGCAGAGACTGAAATGCCCATTTTCTCTCTGTATATTTCAATAGCAATGATCTAATTTCTGGAAGCCTCTCTACTTAGCTAAGACTAGAAAGCAACATTACTTTTTTCTCCTACAGGAATTGCTCTCTATTTTCTAGGAAAAGTTTTAAGTGTAGTGCATGTATGTTGGGATCTCAAAGAGACCCAATAAAAATTGTCTTTGTTCCCTCAATGAGCTGTGAACCGATTGAAAAATATGGCACAAAATCAGGAAAATGAAAGCCTAAATTAAACCTTTATTAATGACAGACCAAGATTGGATGATATGGCTTAATGTGAGGGAAAAATGGGTCCTCCTAATACTTAACACTGAACCCTAGAGCCAGATGTATGTACTAACCTGGTCGAGGAGCTCAGGACTGGACCTCTCCATATGTGATGCTCTTTCCTGTAGGAGCAGAAGAGAATGTGTGCTTTCACAGGGCATTTACCTCTCCAGGAGGAACAAGGTAGGAACTGAGCTCAGTATCTTGAGTTCAGTAAAATGGTAGAGAGAGGCCAGGAGTGAGGCAGCAACTGAGTGTCCTCTTGGAAGGAATCATCAGAGGAGGGAAGAAGCATTCTCCTTAATGATGAATTAATTCCTTTGTGTCAAATGATGACAAGAAAAGCTAAAAAATTAATATTAATGCATAGTATAGTAAATGGTGTTATAGGAGTATACACAAGATACCATGTTAGTGCAGAACATCTATTCTAAACTGGGAGTGAAGATAATACGGATATAATGACATGATATTTAACTATACTATAATTATCTAAAAAATTAAATAATTATTTTATGCCAGGCCTATTTTGTAGATGAATAAACTAAAGCTCAAGACAGGATAACTTTCCCAAGTCTCAAACATGTAGTATGTGGTAGAATCAAGACTCAAATTCAGATTGGTCTGATTCCAAAACCAATGCATTCAGGCTTTCTGAAATGATGCTTCTACTGAATTCTAAAAGACAAGTTGGAGTAGTTAACTAGATTGGGAAGGTGGGAAAGGAAACTACAATAAGATCAGTGTCTCTTTTAGCTTTTGCTGTGTAATAAGCTACCCTAAAACTTACTGGTTTAAAACAGGGGTCATGAAACTAAGGCAATAATATTTACTTTTACTGGAACTATAAATTAAGTTTAAATGAAGTTTTATTGGTACACAGCTATATCCATTCAATTGTCTGTTGTCTATGACTGCTCTCTTGTTATAACTATAGAGTTGAATAGTTGAGAAAGAGATAAAGTGATTCACAAAATCAAAAACATTTTCTATACGACCCTTTACAGAAAAGTTTCCCAATCCCTGTTCAAAACAACACATCTTTATTAATTCTCATAGTTCCTTGGGTTGACTGGGCGATTCTTCTGGTCTGATTCAGCTCATCTAGGGCTGCATAGACAACAGTAATCTTGTGCATAGAGTTCAGCACTGGACAGAATGGTGGTTCATAGAAAGACTTCAGCTGGGTAGGCTAGTCTCTGCTCTGTGTTGTCTTGTAGTCTCATCCTCTAGTAAGTGTGTCCGATTTTTGTTTTTGTTTTTTCCACACAGCAATCTGAGGGCTCCAAAGACTTGCAAGAGAGAGTAAGCCCCAAAGTACAAGAACATTTCAAGCCTTAACTCACATCCCATTTGCTAATGTCTGTTCACTTAAACAAGGCACAGGGTTATATATATTTGCCTCATTTGCCTTGTTCTCTGTTAAACTTAAAGGGTTCAGAAATAGACTTAACCACTTGATTGAAGTTGGTTCAAACTCACATTGCATAGGGACATGCAAAAATGGATGGTATGAATTTATGTCCCTTTTTGTAGTTGACCACAGTGGGATTTTGGGAAACAGTATGAGGTATTCATAAATGGAGTTTGCTGTGACTAGGATATGTGTTTGATGGCACAAAAATGTTAGATGATGTGTATAAAAATCATGAAAATGTTTCTAAAGTAAGATAGGTATGAAGAAGAATAAGAAATGAAATACTTCCTTGTAGAATAGGAAACTGACAAATTGCTTTATAGTTACCCACTGGCATTTGCAAACTAGTGTTCCAAGGAGTATTATCAACTTCATAGGGTGATTCATGAGAAAGTAGTCTTTCACTGGAGCTGAGGAACTTCACAACATTCCTGTGGTCACAATGGGCACTGAGGAAGGCTGTGGAGTAATGAGCCTTTGTGTTGAACTGGCTTTATGGATGGGGTTATGTATGTTTTCCAGGTGGCGAGGGACAGGAATAAATTCATGTTTGATACAAGGGGAAATAAGGAAGAAGAGTGAGGGCTCTGACCAGGGACCCTGAGACTGCATGGGAACAGCATGGCCTTTCAGGGTTCAACATTCCTCTTGTGGTCTGATGGCAGTTCTGGTGACTCAGTGGCAGCGACTCTACTAATTGGTGCCTTAAAATAAAGCCAGGTTATTTCCTTCTCAGGAAAATATGTTACATCCCTAACTTAGTGAGTCCTTTTCTGATTATTTCCTATTCATTTTTTTTCCTATTCAGCTTTTGACATTTTCTTCCTCTTTTTCTCCCTCATGGCGTCTCCTTACCCATGTTTTCTGTTCCCTCGTAAATCATATCGCTTTTACTCTTAAAGACTCTCCATTTTTTAAAAATTCCATTTTATCTATTCACTGGAAGTCTCACTTCAAACCCTTTAAGAGGGGTTGTGATTTAGTTAGCCAGACACAGTTCGGTTTAAGATACCTCTCTTCATCAGAGTTCTCACACTAGATCACTTCATAGCTGCTAATCTGCCTCTAGATTGCTGCCTTTGGGTCAGGTGACGTAATCCATAGTAAAAAACAAAACAAAACAACAAAAAATAGTGATCTCTTTGGAAGGAGTGCCCCAGAAAGGTGTTGTCATAAATCAATTTCCAACAGATATGTCACTTAAACTTAGGTTTAAGTGTGCTAGAATTGAAACCCTCAGGCTGGTGTGCATCTAGCCAGGGTCTGGGAATAATTAGATACCTTGGTTGATTACTTCTGGCCCATTAACAGTTTCTCAGTTTGTCATAGTGAGTTAACAAATATTCTACATGTGCCATATCTTGAAAAAGAATAGAAAACACTGAGTGTACTGACTTTGTGGTTTTCCCTGTTTACCTGTTCAGTTGGTGTGTCCAACAGCTCTATATCTTTCAAAACCAGATTCTTCAATGGATAATTATCACCTTATTGTCTCCTGACTTTTTGGAACATTTTTAATATTCAGCATTTTATTTAAAGCTATTTTTTTGTGTGTGTGTTCCTTAATTGTATCACTTACTTATATATTTCACTGCTATATTTTGACCATAAATATGTGGTCTTTCCTCAAGGAAAATGCAAGCATTGAGAAAACAAGAACACTTATTCTACTTCCCTTTGTATCCCTCATGGCACTTAGTGTGGTATTAGGCACAGGGCAAATACTCACTAATTACTTTTTGAATAGAATTTAAAGCTTGAAAATAGGATGGGGAACTATAAGTTTTGCAGACAATATGGGAGTTTCAGTAAAGAAAACAGTATAGACTTGTTTTAATAATTTGACTAACTGTACTTTGTCAACAAGTGTAAACTATGTTAAAAATACATGAATGTCAAAACAAAACAAAATAAAAGATGATGCTCAAAGAGTAAACTCTTCATGCAAGAAATTCCTTCACAAGGCAAGGTCTCATCTTGATTTCCAGTTCATTATGGAATGGCTCCTTATTTAGAGATGACATGGTGACATGGGAGGTGTTGCATCTAATCACCATCATGTTAACATCAGCTCATTTATTGCCAATAATCTTGTTTTTCTCTACCACTATCAGTCAAATTTCTCTGGGGTCTGCTCATGCTTTAACAATTCATATTTCACAGTTGTGATTTTATGGGTGTGAAATAAAATCCCCAGGTTCCTGGACCATGGATCTTGAAGTTTCAAGTGGAATATGCAAAATTGCTCAGATCTGTGGTTAGGGCTACATTATTTTGCTTAAAAAAAACCATGCATGCAGCTTTTTTTTTTTTTTTAATTGGAGTATTGTTGACTCACAATATTATATTAATTTCAGGTGCACAACATAGTAATTTGATATTTTTATAGGTTATTCTCCGTACAAAGTTATTATAAAATATTGACTATATTCCCTGGGCTGTACAATACATCCTTGTAACTTATTTATTTTTTACCTAGTAGTCTGTACCTCTTAACCCCCTTCACCTATTTTGCCCCTCCCTCTAGACCTGTCCCCTCTGTTAACCACTAGTTTGTTTTCTGTATCTGTGAGTCTGTTTTTGTTTTGTTATATTTGTTCTTTTGTTTTATTTTTTAGATTCCACCTATAAGTAAAAACATACAATATTTATCTTTCTCTGACTTATTTTACTAGGCATAATACCCTCCAGGTCATCCATGTTGTCTCAAATGGAAAAATTTCATTCTTTCTTATGACTGAGTAATATTGCACACAACTTTTAAAGAATGAAGAATGAAGAAGACAAAGAAAGTATTTACCCCCAGGAGTCCTACTTTAAGTTAGGCAGATACTATAATTATATAGACATTCTTCTAAACTGAACAAATACTGCGTAGAAAAAAAGTTGGTGAAGAAGCAAAGAAAAAATCATTATGGAAAATGTTAGAATGCTTAATTCCTTTACTTCTCTGTTCTTGCTTTTGTCTTGGCCTAGAAGCCCAAGGAAAATCCCAAGGCAGAAATATTCTCGTCTCCATGTTCCCAAATGACACGGCTGGTGTTATGATGGTTAACATTCCCCGATAAAGATTCTTTTTTTTTTTTTTAAGATTCTTAACTTGGGCCCATAGATGGTTTCCAAACAGCAGAGAAAAACTTAGAACTGTATTCATACTTTTGTTTGTGGAAGCAGTTATACAGTTACACTGAGAAAGGGTCCATAGATTACACTACAGTCTCTGAGCTAAGCATAGTAAGAACAACAATCAATAAAAGTGCTACCCAATTCAAAATATAATGTGAGCCACAAATGCAAGCCACACATATAATTTTATGTTTTCTAGTGGACACACTATAGAAGTGGAAAAAAGCTGGTAAAATTAACTCCAATAATGATTTTATTTAGTCCAAATATGTCCAAAAGATAATTTTAATATATAATCAATATAAATTATTTTCAAGTTTTTTTCATTTAAAAGTCTTCAAAATCTCATGTATATTTTACACTTATAGCACATTCATTTGTTACTAGTCAAATGAATATGCTGTAAGTGTAAAATATAACCAGTCCTTATTAGCTGTTATCTGGCTAGTAACTAGATATTACCTGGCTGGTGGCCACCATACTAGATAGTCCATGTCTATAGTCTCCCTTTTGTGCTGTCTTTCCATATGACATGGTTTCATGGTTTTCAACCCACCCACAGGCTTTCATTTATTCCTAATATTATTCCCCACCCCAATGTCTCTCTGTCTCTCTCCAAACTTGGAGAAGTAACAATTGCTTCAAGGTGGCTGCATCCGAAAAGCACCCCTAAGACAGAGACCTGATGTTGTACATAACAGCCTGGATGTTCAATAATAAGCTACTGTAACAAAAATGTTACAAGCTATTATTCTAAGCTACAATTGAAACTGAGTTTCCTTCAGACTTTACCACTATTACTCCAGATTTTTTCCTTCATTTTAAAAATGCATTGGGATTTCTACTTCTGATCAAGATAGAGTAATAGGGGACAGATTAATGCTACCACTTGAAACAACCAAAAATTAAATGGTTTGCAAGACACTGCATATTTAGAAATAAAGGAAAGTAATCACTTAAAGATGAGAAACAAATGAGTTCTGCAGCTTCCCTAGCTTAATGTCATGAGTTTGCAGGCAGTGACACGGGGAAGAAGCATCCAGGTGGAGTTCACTGACTCCTTGAATTGAGTAGGCAGAGTCAAAAGTCCAGAAATATAAAGGTGGCTAGAGTTATCAGGACAGAGAAAAGAGAGCTACACAGACAGAGAACTCTAAAAATCTGCAGAGGGTTATCCTTTAGTATTCAGGTGAGTAAGCTCATGCATGTGAGGAAACATACAAGGCCCGAGAAAGAACCACGTCAGACACTGTCACTAGAGGTAACAGTACCTAGTGCTTAAACAGGTCTGTAACAAGTGCCTGTTCCAAACAGACTCCAAAACTTCATGACTCATGGAGCACTGAGTAGAGAACACAGAAGTTCTTGCCTCAGAATGAGGAAGATATAACCCTAGACTAAATATTGCAATGCTACTGCCTTATAAAGATTAAAATCAAGACTTCTGAGGATCAAACTCCTTCCCCAGTGACTTAAGGGAGTCCCTTCAAAATATCTTGGATATTTATAAGAATTCAAAATATCTGTCCCCACCCCTCCAAAAAAGGTAAATTCTTAATGTCTGGTATCCAATCAAAAATTACTCATCAAACTTTACTGAATTAATATATTAGTTCTAATAGTTTTTTTTTCTCCTGAATCTTTAGGGTTTTCTACATACATAATCATGTCATTTGCAAACAGGGACAATTTTCCTTCTTCATTCTCCATTGCATGTCTTTTATTATTTTTTTTTTCTTGCTGTATTTCTCTGGCTAGGACTTCCAGTACTATGTTGAATAGAAGTGATGAAGTGGTCTTCTTTGCCTTGTTCCTGATCCTAGAAGAAAATCTTTCAGGTTTTCACTGTTGTATATGATGTTATCTGTGGGCTTTTCATAGATAGATACTTTCCTTTTATTCCTAGCTTGTTGAGAGTCTTTACCATGAAAGAGTGTTGAATTTTGTCAAATGCTTTTTCTGCACCTATTGAGACAGTCATGTAATTATTATGTTTTATGTTAATTTTATGCTTTATACTATTAATGTGGTATGTTACATTAATTGATTTTCATATGTTGAACTACCTTTGCATCCCAGGAGTAAATTCTACTTGGTCATGGTATGACCTTGGTATGATCCTTTTAATGTGCTGTTGGATTCAGATTGTTAGGATTTCATTGACGATTTTTGCACCAATAGTCATCAGGGATACTGGCCTGTAGTTTTCTTTTCTTGTGGTGTCTGTCCAGCTTTGGTATCTGGAGAAATAGAGAAATGTGTATAAATGAAAATTGGAGGAAAATGAATATGATAAAAACATAATATTCTACGAGGATCTTCTCAAATGGGATTCTTTGAGTGTGATTTTCAAGATGTAAATTAGTCTTTAAGTGCAACTAAATTATGCTAATTCCCCATGCATTATTTTATGATACAAAATATCATTTGGAGGAAATTATATATTGTCAAAAATTTCATTTCATCCTAATTTGAAATTGATATTTTACTTGTATTATAACTCATATAGATTAATTCAAACATACATGGAATGCATACTTCTATTTGTATAAAGCTCATATTTGTTTTATTAATCTTTTTACAAGAAATTCGTAGTACTAATCATCATACTTATTTTTTAAAGAATTTACTCATTTTTTGCTATGACATTCACTGATTGTAAAGACTATAAATTTCCTAATTCAGATCTTAACACAAAGCACTGCAACTTGTAACAAGTCACTTCACCAAAACAAGCCTCAGTTTCCTGATAAGTTCATATGAGAGACAAGACTATCATCTCTAAGACTCCTTCTAGTACGTAAACTCATCTGATAATACTTTGAGACATGGCTTCACTTTAAAGTGATCTAGAAACTTCCTGATTTGGAATCTACAATAAAATTAAAACCTACCACAAACTACATCAGAATCTTTCACCAGGCTTCATAGCTGCCAGGACCATCAGAGGTGGGGCAATTCTGAACGTGTTTCATGTAGTTTATTTGTCTGTTTTTTTGATATATTCATCAATGAATGCCATTTTGTAGGCCATGGATAAAGTGGTAACCTTTCCACGTTGCTCAAAGTACATTCCAATAATTTTGTTACAGTGCTCAAAATAAAGCACAATATTTCATTAAAACATTAAAAAATACTTAGCAAGGAAACAAACAAAAATGAAAACAAAACCCACAACGAGGAGAACAATTAATCAGTAAAAACCATTCCAGAACTAACTCAGATGTTAGAATTAGAAAATGAGGATATTATCATAATTGTATTAGATACTGCAAAAAAGTTAACCAAAGACATAGGTATGAAAACACAAAACACATTTCAGTGATAAAGACTAAAATTTGTGAACTGAAAAATACACTAATAGAAATAATGGTAGGAACTGACATCACAGAAATAAAATATTAGGAAGTTTAGAGACATAGCAATAGAAATCACCCAAAATGAAATACGAAACAATGGAATTAAAAAAAATAGAATTAAAGAAAGGAACATCAGTGAGAGGTAGGACAACTTCAAGTGGCCTATATGTGTGAAGTTGGAGTCCCAGAAGGAAAGGCTAGAGATGAGACAGGGGACACAAAATTATTTTTAGAAATAATGGAAATTTTTTTCTAAATTCAATGAAAACTATAAACTAACAGATCCAAGGAGTTCAATGAAACCTTATCAAAAGAAATATGACAAGGACTTCCTTGGTGCCACAGTGGTTAAGAATCCGCCTGCCAATGCAGGGGATGCGGGTTCAGTCCCTGGTCCGGGAAGATCCCACGTGCCACGGAGCAACTAAGTAGTTGTGCCACAACTACTGAACCTGCACTCTAGAGCCCACAAGCCACAACTACTGACCCGTGTGCCACAACTACTGACGCCTGCACACCTAGAGCCCGTGCTCTGCAACAAGAGAAGCCACCGCATGGTGTGAAGCCTGCACACCCGTGACGAAGAGTAGGCCCCACTCGCTGCAAGTAGAGAAAGCCTGCATGCAGCAACGAAGACCCAATGCAGCCATAAATAAACAAACAAACAAATAAATTTATTAAAAAAAAGAAATATGACAAAAATGTCACCCGGACATATCATAATTGGAATGTTCAAAACAACAGATAAAATCTTAAAAGCAGCCAGAGAAAAATGATGTTACATACATGACCATGAAATGTAACTTAGAAAATCTGAGAGAAGGAAAGTCTATTGTAGATACCCTGTTTATGTTTTTTTACTCTTCATTGTTACTTCTTCCTGATGTTCCAAGATCCCTTCTTTTGTTATATCCTTTCTGTTTAGAAAACTTCCTTTAGTCATTCTTAGGGTAGATATTTTGTGACAAAAATCTCTCATTATTTCCTTTCATCTGAGAATGTCTTGATTTCCACTGAAGAATATTTTTCTCTGGATATAAATATTCTTCCACTGATTTTTTTCTGGGATTAACAGCACTTGAAAAATGTCATGCTGTGTTATAGGTTTAACTTGCTGTTCTTTCATGCTGCCTTAACTTGGACACTTAGGCCATTGGTTTTATATATTTCTTCCTTACTAATACAGGCATTTAGAACTATAAATGTCTCTCTAACAAACACTGCCATGTTCCAGGAACTCTATTTCTGACCTACTCCTTTGATTTTCATTATATTATTTTATTCTGAGTAGTAGTTCTTTCAAAATAAATCCTAATTTTCAACCCTGCACCCCATGAATAGTAATCTTACCCTTGAACCATAACACTAAGTTTTTGGAATCAACATTCCTTGCAAGATGTTTGAGACATCCATATTTGGAGAAGTTTATTTCTTTTTTAATGATTCAGGTAGGACATTTTAAAGTGAGTCCCTTGGCAGAAAACAAGATATTTCTCTTCGTTTTCTCAACTACTATGTACATGTGAAGAGAGGGTTTCCTTTGAGTTAAAAAAAATAAAATAAAACACAATAACAAAATGTAACCTTATGTGGGTAATTGAAAATGTATAAAAATGTTGATGGCTTAGAAGAGTATGTGAGATAGGCTTATTTGTCATACAGTATCACTTGTTAACTTTTATAAAGGGGTAATTCTAACTTTTCTGCTTGATATTCTGGTCCTCAGATACTATGAACTACTTTAATCCTTATTGGAAAACATTTATTTCATACAAATATTAAAATTTTCTAACTGTCTAGAAATTCATAAGCTGAATACATTTTCCCCAAGAGAAATATTAGCAGAAACACAGATAAAATATGTTTTTTTGACAAAATATTTTGAAAATGAAGCATAAAGTTCGTCAGGTCTTATTTGCAGTCATTCCCAGTTTCCAAGTATAGAATTGAGAAAACACACATTTTAAAATTGCACATAACATTTGAATAGCAATTTACAGTTTACAGATCACTTTCTTTAATTTGTTGACCGTTGAGCTTCTATGCCATGAATGAGAAAATAATTAGAAATCTTAAATTACTTTAAAGAACAATTTAGTCAACAGCAACAACCCTAATTTACAGTGGATGTAATAGAGTTTTCATCTAAAGAGGTTAAATGAAATGTGACCTTATAAAAAAAAAATCAAAACATAATACTTGTAATATTGATAACTTCCCCTTGACACCCAAAGGGAACCATGTACCAAGAGGAACCTTTACTTTCACTACAACAAATGAGATTGTTCAAGCTCAAAATAATTATTCAACAGAAAGTCACTGCATAATATTAGTAATAAAAATAATTAAATAGTAAGAAATAAAATATATAAAGGCAATGAAATATCTGAAACAAGATTGGAGAGAAGATAAAACATAACTGAAACGGATAATACTTGTTTTAAAATATGTATTTCATTGGAGATATAGTTGAATCCAGTATAGATCTTTAGATGAAGCTTTAGAGGACATTAAATACAACATTGCCAATGTTTGCATTCTTAGAGCAAGCAGAATTTATCCTTATCATAAGTAATTTTTTTCCATGACAATTTAGGCTGCTAGAAGTAAGGAATCCAATATCTTGAATATTCTAATGGATATTCAATTATATATTCAATATTGTAATAATGTATAATATTAACTCCTATATTGAGGTTTAGATATTTTTTCCCTTCAATAGATTTTTGGAGCTGCAAAGATAAGTTCAGAATCAGTTTCTTTTTTTTTAAAATCAAAATCTAAGTTTTAATTTGGGCCCAGATAATATAGTACAATACTCTGAAAATACCATTGTCTTGAGATGTATTTCATTTCCTTTTGTTACGCAATTTTTGTTTTTGCTTCTTCAAATTCATTCAAAAGTGATCTCCTTTATGATACTTTTCCTAAAAAAGAATATCCTGCATCCAAACTACATAATTAGAATCAAGTCAAGAATTTTCATAAAATTATAAGGGCTTAATTTATGAAGTATAAACTATATCTTGTCTCTTATTTAGGACTACCAGATTTGCAAGACAACCCTGACAAATGTCCTAAATTTTCTGGGAAAATAAAGAATAAACCTGCTTTTGTGGTAGACAGAATTTGGACCCCCAAACATGACCAATACCAATCCCTAGAACCTGGGAATAAGTTACGTTATAAGTAAAGGGGAATTAAGGTCCTAATCAGCCAGCCTTCAAATGGAGAGATTATCCTGGATTATCTGGGTGAGCCCAATGGAATCACAAGTTTCCTTATAAATGTGTGAGGGGGACAGAAAAGAGAACTAGAGTGATGGCAGCATGAGGAGGACTTGGCCAACACTGCTAGCTTGAAGACAGAGAAATGAGGCCACAAGCCAAGGAATGTGGGCAGCCCCTAGAAGCTGGCAAAAGCAAGGAAATGGATTCTCCCCTAGAATCTCCAGAAGGTTGCAGCCCTGCCTGCTCATCTTAGCCCACTAAGATTCATTTCTGACCTCTAGATCTGTAAGAGAATAAATCTATATTGTTCCAAGTCATTAAGTTTGTGGTAGTTTGTTATGAAGTCATAGGAAAATACTACAGAGTTTAAACTATGTTTTGTCTTTTATTAGGAGAATCTGAATTGCAACCTGACTGATGCTCTACATTTTTAAAGTACATTTTAAAAAAAATTATATAATAACTAGGAATTTAGTTCTAATTTAACAATTAACTTATTATTAAGTTTCAATGCTGCCATAAGCCTATAAAATATTTTAAAACATGAAGAAGATAAATATAACCAATAAGTTACCAATATCTCTGGTCAATTGACTCTCAGAATAGTGTTTTGTTCTTTTCACAACCTGGAAACATAATAATACACAGATAGAAAGAAATGGCAGTGCTGCAGTATTTCAAAAATATAACATGTTTTGTTCAGTTTTAAAGAAAATTTATATTTATTTTTAGTGGCACTTTATCACTTTATATTTGTGTTTCTGATTTATTTAATGCATGTTTTCAATAAATTGTTCTATAAGAATATGTCTTTTCCCTTAAATTATCTTTTACATAGAGGCTTGTTTGTCTTTATTTTTTGCAACTTTAAACACTCTATTCTGCTTAAATATTGGGCAGGCATTTCTTTTCATCTTATTTTTGCATGATGTGAGTAGCTAGTGTATGCAGAATTTCAGTCTCCTCTGATACAATGTAGGTGACTTCTCCATGCTTTCCTTTCCACATTAAGTGAGAACACTTTCCTTTCCCCTTTGAGATATAATTTAAGTCCTGATTCACAACATACTGTTTTTATGTAGCCTGAGAACACAGGTATGTAAGGAGGAAGAAAATAAACACAAACTTGAGGCTGTGTTGAAGAGTCTGTTTATGCTCGAGTTCTCCTCTTCTGCAATTTTATTGATTGGGATGTTTCTCCTCTCTCCTCCTCTCCCCTCCCCTACCTTTCCCCTATCCCTCTCTCTCTCCTCTTCTTCTACCTCTGTCTCTAATGGCATGTATTCTAAGTAGAATTTTCTATTCCTTTCAACAGACATTACTCAATTTGTAGTTTACTCTGTCTTAAGTATTTCTCAGAAAGCATTTCCAATCACCCAGGATGAAATGAAATGGAAACCTTAAGTGCTACCCTTGGCCCTATGTCAATAATCTGTGGGAATTCTCAGTATCCCTCCTACATTGGCCCCCTTCCTAACTTCTTTTTTTTTCACAGACCTCTTGGTGTTCTCACCTGAGGAAATAGCACTGTCCTCCTAGGAAGATTTTTTGAAATTTTATGGAGGGGACATTTCTTACTTTCTCAGTGAATGGAATGCTACTCACATTTAGTAACCAAACCCTAGGGACTCAAAACATCTTACAGTGTTCTAGATAGCTTTTCATAGCAGATAACTGTTCCAACAAAAATGCTAATAGCAACCTAGATCAGAAACCCTGAAATTATTGTTTCTTTCTTCTTTTATTTTCTTTTTTGTACTTAGTACCTATTTATTTTGAAGATAACTAGTGTGTGTTAGTATTATTTCAGCCTTTGCTCCTAGATTTCCCCTAGACTGGAAAAGTGCTGTCCCTGCTGAGATTTTGCATCAGTAGGAGTTTCTCTGAGGTTGAGGGTCTTTCTAAGAGACTTTTTGTGAGCTCCCTATTCATGTCCTTGGCAAACTTATTTCCAACTTGGAGAGTTTTATTGAACATTTTTAGAATTGTATCTACACACTTTCTTTCTTTTGTAATGCTTCTGTAAGGATGAGCAGGAAGTCTTGCTGAGCCTTCTAAATCTCTTTGACAAAGCTGCCATTTTATGCCCATCTCTTTGGAAAAAGTCTGCCTGACATTTTCCCCCTACTTTCAACTATTGTTTTATGGGGTGGGGGGTGGGGATTGGAAAAGAATTTCTGTAATCCTGATTCCCTCTTCCTGCTTTACCTAGAATGGTGTTTCCCCACAGGACCTCGTGCAATGCTGGAAATGTCCTGTATTCTGCACTTCCCAATATATCGGACAATAAACATATGCAGCTTTGAGTACTTGCAAGTGGCTAGTGTGATTGAGGAACATAACTTTAAATTTTAATTGATTTTAATTAATTCATATTTAAAAATCCACATGTGACTAATGGCTATAATATTGGACAGTAGAAACTTGAGATCAGAATTCTTCCCAACATAGCTCTCCAGGAAGAGAGCTTGTAAATCAAGCTCTTGTAAATTTACTGCTTGTAAATCAAGTAGTGTTTACACATGAGATAAAATCTAGCCGCTATGCTTGAACTAGACTGTATCTTTCTTAAGAGTGGAAACATTTTTTTTTGTACCTTTTTATCTGTATGTACTGCTTATAGCACATGACATCTTGCAAGAACCTCAGAGATAGTTTTTAAATGAACGAATCCACATGTGTAATAGGCAATTGAAATTTTAATACAGAAACTCATAAAAAGTTTTATCAGACAAGTGTATTTTATCTCGAAGGAGCATACTTTAACCTGCAGTTCTTGTCAGTTTTAAAGATTGTTGGATTCTTAAAGAAGACATACAGATGGCCAACAGACACATGAAAAGATACTCAACATCACTAATTACTAGAGAAATGCAAATCCAAACTATGAGATACCACCTCACACTGGTCAGAATGGTCATTATTAAAAAGTCTATAAATAATAAATGCTGGAGAGGGTGTGGAGAAAAGAAAACTCTTCTACATTGTTGGTGGGAATGTAAATCGGTGCAGCCACTATGGAAAACAGTATGGAGGTTTCTCAAAAAAATAAAAATAGAGTTACCATATGATCGTGCAATCCCACTCCTGGGCAT
The DNA here is from genome assembly GCF_965194825.1 of Balaenoptera physalus. Classification (NCBI taxonomy): domain Eukaryota; kingdom Metazoa; phylum Chordata; class Mammalia; order Artiodactyla; family Balaenopteridae; genus Balaenoptera; species Balaenoptera physalus. Next base: position 46,067,345 of record NC_138889.1, on the reverse strand, counting down.
AAATCCAGACAAAACTATAATTCGAAAGATACATGCACCCCTGTATTCATAGCAGCACTATTCACAATAGCCAAGATATGGAAACAACCTAAATGTCCATTGACAGATGAATGGATAAAGAAGATGTGGTACATATATACAATGGAATACTACTCATCCATAAAAAGAATGAAATATTGCCATTTGTAGCAACATGGATGCAACCAGAGATTATCATACTAAGTAATATAAGCCAGAAAGAGAAGGACAAATACCATATAATATCACTTATATGTGGCATCTAAAATATGACACAAATGAATTTATCTATGAAACAGAAATGGACTCACAGACATAGAGAACAGACTAGTGGTTGCCAAAGGGGAAGGGGGTGGGGGTGGGATGGATTGGAAGTTTGGGATTAGCAGATGCAAACTATTATATATAGAATGGATAAACAACAAGGTCCTACTGTATAGCACAGGGGACTATATTCAATATCTTGTGATAAACCATAATGATAAAAGAATATGTGTGTGTGTATATATGTGATATATATATATGATATATATATCAGTGATATATATATATATGTACAACTGAATCACTTTGCTGTATGGCAGAAATTAGCACATTGTAAATCAACTATACTTTAATAAAATAAATTTTTTTAAAAAATGACTGTTGGATTCTTTCTCCTTTTTTCCCCTTCCTCTGAAATTCTTCCTTCACCTGATTTCATGTATGGAAGGAACCCATGTGACTTATTGAAGACATAAACCAATAGTTCTCAAAGTGTAGTCCCAGACCAGCAGCATCAGATTGACCTTGGAAATTGTTATACATTCAAATTCTCAAGCCAGACCCCAATACTACTAAATTACAAACTTTAGGGATGGGACACAAAAATCTTAACAAGTCCTCCAAGTGATTCTCCAATATACACGATTGACCCAACTGTTACCCTGTAAAGAAAATGAAAACCTGAAGCAAATGAAAGCAAGTTAGGCAAGGTGTTTCATAAGAAATAATTTCCCAATTTTTCATTAATTTAGCAGACACTTACTGAAGAGTGACTATGCCCTAGGAGGCCCTGGGCTCAGCTTTTACTTAGCTCCTCACCTGTTTTGCTACTTCAGTGCAAATGTTCTTAGTCTGGTAGCATGGTTCTAGAGATAATGTATTACTTAATTAATCTTCTATTATTCTCTTTCTAAAAAGGTGAAAACATGTCATTTGTCCAAGTTTCTCTTGCTTCTTTACATAATCATAATATGATCATATTTTGCATCTCAATTTGAATTGGTAGTAGAATTCTTATGCTTTGAAAACTTTATTAATAACATAGACATTATACATTCAAGTTGTCACAGTGCTCACCTACTGGTTTATCTTGAGATCAAAATAAATTTTGCTTGAAACGCTCCACACAATCACACTTCTGTTTCTATATTTTATTCTCTCTCATTCTTAATCTCCCCTTTCTCTTTCTTTGGCTCTCTCTCCACCCAAGACAAGAAGATATTACATGAGTTGTCTTATTTTTATTCTTCTTACACCAGAGCCCATGAAGCTCAAATAAAAATTATCTATTACTTTCTTTCATACCTAGGAATCCATTCCTTATTTTCCCTCATCATTTCAGTGAGATCCACATGGTTGATTTCCTCTCTTCTTTCTAACCATTTTGGGCCTAAAGACAATATCTTGCAAATTAAGAGATTTCAAGCAATGGAAGAGAGTGGTAAGAGTAGAAAAAACAAAAATTCCTATATTGAGATAACTATGTAAAACATCTGTATACCTCTTGGCACACAGTGAACATTCAATAAATGTGAATTTCCTTCCTTTCCTTGACCTTAAACAGAAAGCATTTTGGAGAGCATATCAGAGGAATACATTTACATCCATGGAGAGTCATATCTCCTCAATTTCCTGCATTAGTAAAGACTTGTTCAATAGCAATTAGTCTCAGAAATAAGGAAGGCAATAGAAATACAGTTGAAGAGTTGCTGTGGTTAAGGTAGAATATTTGGTACTTTACACACTGAACTTTATGTAATTGTACACAGTGAGACTCAGACCTTGCCATAAAAGAGATGAAGGCAAGATGAACTTGGTACTGGACAAAGAATGCCAGACTAGGAAAGAGGACTGAGCAAAACAGAGGAGCCTCCCTGTCAGCAGTCAATGTCCATATTATCAATCTAAAATGAAACACCATATTCAAGGGAACCAAATTAAGGACAAAGGTTCACAATAGCAGGATTTCTAGGGGGCAGTCTTTCTCAACAACGAGTAATTTAGTTGTAGATAGAAGATGCATCCCAGTGAAAACCAGGGACTCTAAATGTGAGATGATTTGGGGGTGAGGGGATGTGGCATGAACCAGTCTTTTTTCCACTGGAAACTAGTCTGGAAACCAGGAATCAGGGACATAGGTAAAATGTTATTAAGGCAGACGTGTCCTCACAACTAGGGAAACTAAAACTCAGTGGGGCTCATATCTAGCACACCAGTCATTTCAGTTTCTCTTTCATTCTAGACTCCTTTAACTAGTATAAAAATTACACTAAGTCTACCACCAGGTATATTTTTATTAATGCAGTGGCTTGACAAGAATGAGTCTACTGGTAGCTTGTGAAAGAAGGACCAGATTGGGAGCAGCATCAAGACTGCTGGCTAAGAGATTCATAATACCCTGGAGCAGTGGTTCTCAGACTTTAGTGCACATCAGATCTACAGAGTTCTTAAAACCAAATACTTCTGGACTCCAACCCTAGAATATCTCATTCAGTAGGTTTGGGGAATGACCTGGGAATCTGCATGTTTTATAAGTTCTCAAGTAGTGTTAACAGATTTAGCAAATAAAAAATGCAGTTAATCTACAAACAATAAGTGCTGGAGAGGGTGTGGAGAAAAAGGAACCCTCATACACTGTTGGTGGGAATGTAAATTGATACAGCCACTATAGAAAACAGTATGGAGGTTCCTTAAAAAACTAGAAATCGAATTACCATATGACCCAATCCCACTACTAGGCATATACCCAGAGAAAACCATAATTCAAAAAGACACATCCACCCCAGTGTTCATTGCAGCACTATTTACAATAGCCAGGACATGGTAGCAACCTAAATGTCCATCAACAGAGGAATGGATAAATAAGATGTGGTACATATATACAATAGAATATTACTCAGCCATAAAAAGGAATGAAGTCACTTGTAGAGACATGGATGGACCTGGAGAGTGTCATACAGAGTGAAGTAAGTCAGAAGAGAAAAGCAAATATTGTATAAAAACGCATATATGTGGAATCTAAAAAAATGGTATAGATGATCTTATTTGCAAAGCTGAAATAGAGACACAGACGTAGAGAATAAATGTATGGATACCAAAGGGGAAATGGGTGGGGTGGGAGGAATTGGAAGACTGGGATTGAGACGTATACATTATTGATACTATGTATAAAATAGACAGGGATGGGAACATACTGTATAGCACAGGGAACTCTACCTAATGCACTGTGGTAACCTAAATGGGAGGGAAGTCCAGAAGGGAGGGGATATCTGTATGTTTATGGCTGAATCATTTTGTTGTGCAGTGAAGGCTAACACAACATTGTAAAGCAACCATACTCCAATAAAAATTAATTAAAACATGCAGTTAAATTAAATTTTTTCTATTTCATGCATTTATACTAAGAAAAATCACTATCTGAATTCAACTTTACATATTGGGCATTTTATCTGGCAACCCTATTCCCATGTCATATTGTTGCCACTACTCTTGGGTTAATCAGTGCTTGTAGATTCTACAACCCACCATAGATTTAGTCTTATAAGTTATTTTAAAATAATACACACACATATACGCATAACAGGATCTTAATGTGGAAGTTTTGGTTGAGGCATCAATAGAAATTAGTATTACATTTCAGAAGAGCACTGGAACATATGCAGTAATTACAAAGGAAATTCTTGAAGCATAGTTCTTTACTACTTACTCCTCTTTAATACTCAATCAGATGGAGTGTAAAAAAGAAGATTCAGTATTGAAAATCTGGCAACAAACTTATAAAATTTTTCTTTGGAAACAACTTTTTATGAATCCAACTAACCACTCTAAGAGGGAAAGGCAAAACATTATATTTCCAATCCAGAGGCATAATAAGAAGACTTTCAAGAAAAAGGATTCAAAGAGCAAAATAGGGTAGAGTTTTGGGTATGCCAAAGTGTAGTTGGCTTATTAAGTGCGTAATACAAGTAATGAATTGAAACTGTGACTTGAAGTGACCATAGTGTGTTTTATTCCATAAGATGAACCTGACAAGTCATGGGGATGCCAAAATTTTTATCTGGAGTCAATGAAAGAAATAGTTATCCTAAATAAATAAACTTAAGCGAGAGTGGAAGATAAAAATAAAGTTGATTTTGATGTGAAATCTCAAGCATTATTATTGTTCAATGCAATGGTTCTATAGAGTAACTGGGTCAGCCTTGTTTGTTGATTTTTTAACCATATATATATAGGCCTACACAGCCTATGTATCCAGCTGATCTAGTTTATTCTTTAATGTGGATGAGGATATTCTCAAATAATTATTTTCTGTTGGTATTAAGAAACCTTGAGCTCAATAAACCTTTTTAAGCATTGTTAAGAAGAGAAAGCTTTCTAACCTTGTCCATGCACTAGGAGCCTTTCAGATTTAGTTTCCCCACATGCCATTTTACCTCAGCACCTTCCTGCTTTGGTTATTGTATGATATTTAACTTTATTGTTTAGAAGAGTTTTGGAGTTACAGAAAAATTTGTAGAGATAGTACAGAGTGTTTTCACATATTTAGCACCCAGTTTTTCCTATTGTCAACATCATATATTATTATGGCACATTTGCCACAATTAATGAACCAATATTTATATATTAACTAAAGTCCATACATTATTCAAATTTTCTTATTTTAAACCTAATGTCCTTTTTCTCTTTCAGGATCCCACCAGGATCCCATATTACCTTTAGTCATTATGTCCCCTTAGGCTGCTCTTGGGTGTGTCAGTTTCTTAGGCTTACCTTGTTTTTGATGACCTTGACAGCTTTGTAGATTATGATCCAGATATTTAAAAAATATCTTTTACTTGGGATTTATCTGAAGTTTACATAGGGGTTATTATGATTATGTAGGGTTATGTGTTTGGGGAAGGATGACCACAAATGTAAAGTGCCATTTTAATCATATCATGTCAATGATACTTATATTAAATGTGAGTTATCACTGTTAATGTTGATCTTTATCACCTGTCTAAGGTAGTGTCTGTCAGGTTTCTCTTCTGCAGAGTTACTCTTTTTCCTCTCCTTCCCTATTGTATGTTCTTGTCTTAGCCAGTAATTTGTATGTAGGGTTTCTGCTGAATACAGATTAGGGGTTGTGGTGATTAGTGCTTCTTTTACAAACCCGATTGCATGTGAAAGATATTTAGTCTGGCATAGGTATTAAATGATTCATTAGCCTAATTCCATCATGGCTTCAAAGGATCCTTTTAAAACCCTGGTGTTCTAAGGTTGGGATTTTACAAGGTGAGGAGCCTTTCTCTGCAGTGTGACAGAAGCATTCTCATATTCTGTGAAAATGTGCTCTAGACCATACCCTATGATGCAATCCACAACATTCAAACTGAGGACTTTAATAATGGCTTTACTTATATAGTAGTTTGCTAAGAGTTTTTCTGTATTTAACAGTAAAATTGATCTTCTGATATTAATTGCTACCCTAGGGAGTGTTTAATAATTAGCACTGCTTTTAGCAACTCATGTCTCTGGCCTACTGTTCATATGTTCCTAATTCTTACCTCTAAATAATTTAAGCACCATCCTGAATGCTGAGCTTTAAAGCATATTAGCTGCTGTTATTGATAATGAGCAAACTTTAGGATGCTTCATATTACCAAAAATGCTCCCTCACACTTCTTTATTTTTGAAATATTTCTGATATTTTTTCCTATGCAGTCCAACTCTGAAAACAGGCAGCAACCTTGTACCTTATTAGAGTTGTCAATATGATTCAGGGACAAAACACCAGCTGGTAATGAAGGTGAAACAGCAAAGTTTAATTGTTAGAAATGGATGAATATTTAAAGCTTGACTACAAATCCAAAAGATAGAAGCCCAAGAATTAAAACAGATCAATTTCTGAGTGGACTGAAGTACATCCCAAGATTGTTAATTGTCTAGAAATTTATTATAGTGATTTTTACACTAATAGCACTTGTGTCAAATAATCTTATGAATTTAAGAATTAGAATGCCTAGATTCTTTATAAAGGTAATTTAACCTTGAGAAGTTATTCTAAGGATTGCCCACAAAGCAAGTGCTTATTGAGTTTGTCTGCCAATTTTCTCACCAGGTTCAGCAATTTTGGGTTTAGGGGTTATCTTCCGAGTAGAAAAACAAGCCATTTAACAATATCAGATTTAGCCTTTTTGCCTAAGGCCAAGATGTTTTATAATCATCCCTAATTTCTTTTTCTTTTTTATTTTTTTAACATCTTTATTGGATTATAATTGCTTTACAATGCTATGTTAGTTTCTGCTGTATAACAAAGTGAATTAGTTATGTATACATACATCCCCATATCCCCTCCATCTTGCACCTCCCACCCACCCTCCCTATCCCACCCCTCTAGGTGGTCACAAAGCACCGAGGTGATCTCCCTGTGCTATGCTGCTGCTTCCCACTAGCTATCTATTTAACATTTGGTAGTGTATATTTGTCAATTCTACTCTTTCACTTCATCAGTTTACAATTCCCCCTCCCTGTGTCCTCAAGTCCATTCTCTACGTCTGTGTCTTTATTCCTGTCCTGCCCCTAGATTCATCAGAACCTTTTTTTTTTTTTGGATTCCATATATATGTGTTAGCATGCAGTATTTGTTTTTCTCCTTCTGACTTATTTCACTCTGTATGACAGACTCTAGGTCCATCCACCTCACTACAAATAACTCAATTTCATTTCTTTTTATGGCTGAGTAATATACCATTGTATATATGTGCCACATCTTCTTTATCCATTCATCTGTCAATGGATGCTTAGGTTGCTTCCATGTTCTGGCTATTGCAAATAGCGCTATAATGAATATTGTGGTACATGTCTCTTTTTGAATTACGGTTTTCTCAGGGTATATGCCCAGTAGTGGGATTGCTGGGTCATATAGTAGTTCTATATTTAGTTTTTTAAGGAACCTCCATACTGTTCTCCATAGTGGCTATATCAATAGAAATTTCCACCAACAACAGTGCAAGAGGGTTCCCTTTCCTCCACACCCTCTCCAGCATTTATTGTTTCTAGAATTTTTGATGATGGACATTCTGACTGGTGTGAGGTGACACCTCATTTTGATTTTGATTTGAATTTCTCTAATGATTAGTGATGTTGAGCATCCTTTCATGTGTTTGTTGGCAAACTGTGTACCTTCTTCGGAGAAATTTTGTCTGGTTTTGGTATCAGGGTGATGGTGGCCTCATAGAATGAGTTTGGAAGTGTTCCTCCCTCTGCTATATTTTGGAAGAGTTTCAGAAGGATAGGGGTTAGCTCCTCCCTAAATGTTTGATAGAATTCACCTGTGAAGCCATCTGGTCCTTGGCTTTTGTTTGTTGGAAGATTTGTAATCACAGTTTCAATTTCAGTGCTTGTGATTGGTCTGTTCATATTTTCTCTTTCTTCCTGGTTCACTCTTGGAGGTTGTACTTTTCTAAGAATTTGTCCATTTCTTCCAGGTTGTCCGTTTTATTGGCTTATTGTTGCTTGTAATAGTCTCTCATGATCCTTTGTATTTCTGCAGTGTCAGTTGTTACTTCTCCTTTTTCGTTTCTTGTTCTGTTGATTTGAGTCTTCTCTCTTTTTTTCTTGATGAGTCTTGCTAATGGCTTATCAATTTTGTTTATCTTCTCAAAGAATCAGCCTTTAGTTTTATTGATTTTTGCTATTGTTTCCTTCATTTCTTTTTCATTTATTTCAGATCTGATCTTTATGATTTCTTTCTTTCTGCTAACTTTGGGTTTTTTTGGTTTTTGTTTGTCTAATTGCTTTAGGTGTAAGGTTAGGTTGTTTATTTGAGATGTTTCTTGTTTCTTGAGGTAAGATTGTATTGCTATAAACTTCCATCTTAGAACTGCTTTTGCTGCATCCCATATGTTTTGGGCTGTCGTGTTTTCATTGTCATTTGTTTCTGGGTATTTTTTGATTTCCTCTTTGATTTATTCAGTGATCTCTTGGTTATTTAGTAGCATGTTGTTTAGCCTCCATGTGTTTGTATTTTTTACAGATTTTTTTCCTGTAATTGATATCTAGTCTCATAGCGTTGTGGTTGGAAAAGATACTTGATATGATTTCAATTTTCTTAAATTTACCATGGCTTGATTTGTGACCCAAGATATGATCAATCCTGGAGAATGTTCCATGAGCACTTAAGAAGAAAGTGTATTCTGTTGTTTTGGGATGGAATGTCCTATAAATATCAATTAAGTCCATCTTGTTTAATGTATCATTTAAAGCTTGTGTTTCCTTATTTATTTTCATTTTGGATGATCTGTCCATTGTTGAAAGTGGGGTGTTAAAGTCCCCTACTATGATTGTGTTACTGTCGATTTCCCCTTTTATGGCTGTTAGCATTTGCCTTATGTTTTGAGGTGCTCCTATGTTGGGTCCATAAATATTTACAATAGTTATATCTTCTTCTTGGATTGATCTGTTGATCGTTATGTAGTGACCTTCTTTGTCTCTTGTAATAGTCTTGATTTTAAAGTCTATTTTGCCTGATATGAGAACTGCTACTCCAGATTTCTATTGATTTCTGTTTGCATGGAATATCTTTTTCATCCACTCACTTTCAGTCTGTATGTGTCCCTAGGTTTGATGTGGGTTTCCTGTAGACAACATATATATGGGTCTTGTTTTTGTATCCATTCAGCCAGTCTGTGTCTCTTGTTTAGAGCATTTAATCCATTTACATTTAAGGTAGTTATCAATATGTGTGTTCCTATTATCATTTTCTTAATTGTTTTGGGTTTGTTATTGTAGGTCTTTTCCTTCTCTTGTGTTTCCTACCTAGAGAAGTTCCTTCAGCACTGTAAAGCTGGTTTGGTGGTGCTGAATTCTCTTAACTTTTTCTAGTCTGTAAAGGTCTTAATTTCTCTGTCGAATCTGAATGACATCCTTGCTGGGTAGAGTAATCGTGGTTGTAGGTTTTTCCCTGTCATCACTTTAAATATGTCCTGCTGCTCTTCTCTGGCTTGCAGAGTTTCTGCTTAAAATCAGCTGTTAATCTTATGAGGTTTCCCTTGTATGTTATTTGTTGCTTTTCCCTTGCTGCTTTTAGTATTTTTTCTTTGAATTTAATTTTTGATAGTTTGATTAATATGTGTCTTGGCATGTTTCTCCTTGGATTTATCCTGTATTGGACTCTCTGTGCTTCCTGGACTTGATTGACCATTTCTTTTCTCATGTTAGGGAAGTTTTCAATTATAGTCTCTTCAAATATTTTCTGAGACACTTTCTTTTTCTCTTCTTCTTCTGGGACCCCTATAATTCTAATGTTGGTGCGTTTGATTTTGTCCCAGAGGTCTCTGAGACTGTCCTCAATTCTGTTCATTCTTTTTTCTCTCTTCTGCTCTGTGGCAGTTATTTCCACTATTTTATCTTCCAGGTCACTTATCATTTCTTCTGTCTCATTTATTCTGCTAATGATTCCTTCTAGAGTATTTTTAATTTCCTTTATTGTGTTGTTCATCATTGTTTGTTTGCTCTTTAGTTCTTCTTGGTCCTTGTTAAATGTTTCTTGTATTTTCTCCTTTCTATTTCTGAGATTTTGGATCATCTTTACTATCCTTACTCTGAATTCTTTTTCAGGTAGACTGCCTGTTTCCTCTTCATTTGTTTGGTCTGGTTTGTTTTTACCTTGCTCCTTCATGTGCTGCATATTTCTCTGTTTTCTCATTTTGTTTAACCCACTATGTTTGGGATCTCCTTTTCCCAGGCTGCAGGTTCGTAGTTCCCATTATTTTTGGTGTCTTTCCCCAGTGAGTAAAGTTTGTTCAGTGACTTGTGTAGCCTTCCTGCTGGAGGGGACTGGTGCCTGTGGTCTGGTAGGTGGGGCTGGATCTTGTCCTTCTGGTGAGCAGGGCCGCATCTGGTGGTGTGTTTTGGAGTGTCTGTGAAGTTAGTATAGCTTTAGGCAGCCTCTGTGCTAATGAGTGGAATTGTGTTCCTGTCTTGCTAGTTGTTTGGCATGGGGCTTCCAGCACTGGAGCTTGCTGGCCGTTGGGTGGAGATGGGTCTTAGTGTTAAGACAAAGATCTCTGGGAGAGTTCTTGCCAACTGATATCATGTGTGGCCGGGAGGTTTCTGGTGGTCCAATATCCTGGAGTCGGCCCTCCCACCTTGTAGGCTCAAACCTGACACCCAGCCAGAGCACCAAGACCCTGCCAGCCACACAGTTCAGGAGGAAAGAAAGAAAGAAAAAAAATCATAAAGAAAAACAAAATGAAACAAACAAAAACCAAAAATCCCCCCAAAAAAAGGACAGACAGAACCCTAGGCCAAATGGTAAAAGGCAACCTATACAGACAAAATCACACAAAGAAGCATACACATACACATTCACGAAAAGAGAAAAAGAAAAAAAAAAAACATATATATAAAAGAAAACAATAAAAGGAAGAGAGCAACCAAACTAATAAACAAAATCCACCAATGATAATTAGTTCTAAATACTAAACTAAGATAAACATAAAACCAGAGACAAATTAGACACAGAAAGCAAACCCCAAGTCTACAGTTGCTCCCCAAATCCACTGCCTCAATTTTGGGAAGGTTTGTTGTCTATTCAGGTATTCCACAGATGCAGGTTTATCAAGTTGATTATGGGGATAATCTGCTGCTCCTGAGGCTGCACAGAGTAATTTCCCTTTCTCTTCTTTGTTTACATGGCGCCAGAGGTTTAGCTTTGGTTTTGGCCCTGCCTCTGCATATAGGCCACCTTCAGGAGTCTCTTCCACGCCCAGACAAGAGGGGGTTAAAGCAGCGGCTGATTAGGGCACTCTTGCTCACTCAGGCCAGGGGAAGGGAGGGGTACGGTAGTCATGATTGGAATGCAAGGCAAGCCTGAGGCAGCAGAGGCCGGCATGACATTGCAACAGCCTGAGGTGTGCTGTGTGTTCTCCCGGGGAAGTTGTCCCTGGATCATGGGACCCTGGAGGTGGTGGGCTGCACAGGGTCCCATGGGGCTGTGGATGGTTACCTGTGCTTGCACACAGGATTCTTGGTGGCAGTGGCCACAGAGTTAGCAGTTCATGCCCGCCTCTGTGTTCCGAGCTGATAGCCGTGGCTCATGCCTGTCTCTGGAGCTCACTTAGGGGGTGCTCTGCCTTCTGTGGGCACATTGGGAAGGAATGCCCTCTCCTTGTGCACCCCAAAACAATGGTCTCTTGCCTCTCTGGCAGGTCCAGACTTTTTCCTGGACTCCCTCCCAGCTAGCTGTGGTGCACTAGCCCCTTCAGGCTGTCTTCACACATCCAACCCCAGTCTTCTCCCTGGGATCTGACCTCCAACCCAAGACTCAGCTCCCAGCCTCCACCCACTCCAGCGGTGAGCAGACAAGCCTCTCAGGCTGGTGAGTGCTGGTTGGCACCGATCCTCTGTGAGGGAATCTCTCCACTTTGCCCTCTGCACCCCTGTTGCTGCGCTCTCCTCTGCGGCTTCAAAGCTTCCCCCTCCCGCCAACCTGCTCACCCCCTATATCCGCCAGTGAAGGGGCTTCCTAGTGTGTGGAAACTTTTCCTCCTTCACAGCTCCCTCCCAGAGGTGTGGGTCCCATCCCTATTTTTTGTCTCTGTTTTTTCTTTTTTCTTTTGCCCTACACAGGTGCGTGGGGATTTTCTTGCCTTTTGGGAAGTCTGAGGTCTTCTGCTAGCATTCAGTAGGTGTTCTGTAAGAGTTGTTCCACATGTAGATGTATTTTTGATGTATTTATGGGGAGGAAGGTGATCTCCATGTCTTATTCCTCTGCCATCTTGAAGCCAAATCATCCCTAATTAAGAGTGAGAAGAATGCTGAAATAGATTAAGCAGGATTTAAAATGTTACATGGATATAAAGATGCTCATTTCTTTCTTACACTACATTAAATCCTGAAATTTCTTTTTTCTTTTTCCTTTTTTTTATGAAAAAATGAAAAATAATAAAATGGGGGGAGCAAAATGTGGTATAAATCATGAATCTAAAATATGAGCTAAATTACTATGAAACAAAATGTGAATCTTCACTAAATGAGTTTCCCCAACTAATGGGATTTTCTAATGGATTTCTAATAAGTAACTGATCAAAATTACAATATTGTTCATCCATTTTTAGTTACCTTATAGATGATGCTTTCCTGTCTGTAATTGCACATTTGCACATTACTGAATGCTGCAATGGTTATCAACCTCCAAATCTATACTTAATACTTTTCTGTACACATGTGTGTAATGTGTATAGGAGAGAGAAAGAGAGGCTCTTCTTGGTCGTAAATGTCCTGAAAATGTGTGTCTAATCTCTGAGTACTTAATTTGAAATAAAGTATGACTCTAATTGTGCCCTTGATTATTTTTCATAGATTCTTTAATTGTCAAACACTGGATAGTATATTGATGTTAAATATTTTAAAATAACATTGATGATCCTAGAATTCTATTTTCTATAGATAAAAATTTCAATATACATAAACACTCAGCAAATATTTATCGACCCCTCCTATGTAGCAAGCACCACTCTAGATGTGGCGGAGTAATGGGGAGTATTCTAAAACAGTCTCTCTAGGAATATTCAATTATCAGGAGGTGACATTAAACAAGAAATTACAAGCATAGGTTAATTATAATTATAATAAATACCCAGCATGTATGAAGGGATGAATGAAAAAAGTACAAATAGAGAGGATAAAACAGTTTGTTGTGAGACCTGTGACAGAGGGGTTAAATTTATCTAGACACCGAAGTGTGTCAATAGGGAAATGATCCTTGAGGAAGTAACATGTACATTGAGAAAGGAAAAATAAAAATAATTAGCCAGAAAAGGGGATGAATGGAATATGGTGGTAGTTTAGACCCAGGCAGAAGAAATAGTTCCCTTAACCAAGAAAATACACACATTGTAGGAATATAGTCAGAGGGATCATCCTAAAAGTTGTAATTTATTCTAAAACCATGGCAATCTCTACAACAATAAAGGACTGAACAAGACAAAGATAACTGTTTTTTTTTTTTCAAGTGCATACTCTGTGCTCTGTAATATGTGATTTGCTGCTAAAGTTTTACTTCTCAAAAAGGCCTTAATAAGTTATTATATAACATTATTCAGAGGGGGAATCGGAGACTTGAAAAATTTGTTTCCAGGATCACGCAGCTAGTAGGTGGCAGGATGGGCATACAATATACCCCCAGATCTCTCTGATTCCAGAATTAATTTTCTTCCCACTCTCTCACTCTTCTCCCTGCTGCCCCTTGCCTTCATTCTTTAACTCAGTACAACTATTTTCTGCTTTTTGTCTCGTGAATTTAATACTCCTGACCCTCTGGATTGCTGAGTCAATATCTCCCTCCTTCCTGCTTGCAACTCACCTTCCCCTCATAATGAAGAAAGGATGGTATAAGAAATCTCCTGGCTGATTCCTTTTAACTGAAATGCTTTACAATTGGTTAATGTCATATGATTATGGAACAGCAGAACAAGCATTAAAATAGTTTAGTAAGTGAAGGCAGAGGACATTTCCAGAGCCCCATCTGTCTGAGGTTATCTGATTTGTTCCAACCCAGAGATAGCTCCGTATTAGATGATCTTAAGGATCAAGTATTTATCTCAATCTTTTGATTTGCCCCATAGTCACTTTAATTTCTTTAGGAGAAAAAAATGCCTAAACAAATATCACAGATAAGGTGATATGCAATTGCTTGTGTATGTTTTTAGCTTACCAGAGTGCTGGAGGATATGTTCTTTGGTTGAAAAAAGAGAGGAATCTCCTTTATCTCAATGAGATTGCTCTACCGAAACATAATGTTATTGATGTAACTGCTACATGCCCATTAAAGTGAGCTTTATTGTGACATTTGTCAATCAAAATGAGTTCCACTAAGAATGATTGGATAATTATGTCTTTCTATGGGAAAAAAATGTAAAAAAAATGATCTCACATTTTTTACTATATGATTTAGAAGCAATGGATATTCCATAGACTGAAAGATGACCAGCATATAATTAAGAATCCTAATTTCTTATAGCATTTATTTTTATTCCATTTGAAGTTACCCATATTGCTTGTGGAATATAAGAATGCTTTATTTTTTATATTTTATATTAGTTTTAAAAAGAAGGAAGTTCTACCATCTGTGAAAACATGAGTGAACCTTGAGAATATTGTACTAAATGAAGTAAACTGGTCACAGAAGAACAAATACTGCATGGTTCCACTTACATGAGATATCTAAAATAGTCAAACTGGTAATGTAAAACAGTGTTTGCCAAGGGCTGGAGGAAGGGGAAATGCAAAGTTGTTCTATGGGTATAAAGTTTCAGTAATGCAAGGTGAATATATTCTAGAGCTCTGCTATACAACAGAATGTCTACAGTTAGCAATATTGTATTGTACTTAAAATTTGTTATAAAGGTAGATCTCATGTTAAGTGTTATTATCACAATAAAAATAGTTTATATGCTCAATTTGTTATTGAATTTTCTTTAATCAAAACTGTAAAAAAAAAAGTCAAATTATGTTGGTTTTGGAAACTAAGGAGAAAGAATGGAGAAGAGTTCTTGTTAAAATTTTCCTCATCCTCTACTTGTAAAGAAAGTTCTGGGTTCAAGCTGGTTCTGGCAGTACATAACATCCAAGGGTTTTGATTTAACAGTTTTAAGAAAATTTCTTTACCAAAGTGGAAATAGAAAAACCTCTCTGTATAGTAGCTTAATTTCAATTTGTACATTTAAGACATGAAGTTCATTTTCTGAGTCAGTTTACTAGTCTATGATAATTAAACAATAAGAAACTGTAACTTTCTCAAAAACAAATATAGAATTTAAAAAGGCAAGGAAATGTAGGTTTCCAAACAGTGTAAACAGCAAATATTTTAAA
This sequence comes from Balaenoptera physalus, assembly GCF_965194825.1. Lineage (NCBI taxonomy): Eukaryota > Metazoa > Chordata > Mammalia > Artiodactyla > Balaenopteridae > Balaenoptera > Balaenoptera physalus. The sequence continues at coordinate 46,052,207 of NC_138889.1, read as the reverse complement.
CCCTTTTCTCACTGGACTCACCTGAAAGGACTAATTATAAAGATAATTTTCTTTCTGTTTTCTGATCAGGATGAAAATCAAATAACCGTATATGAAAATGTCCAATTGTTACTGCATCTGAGCTTGTACTGCCTGCTGCATGACAGGCCAATAATTCGAGAGACAAGTTGTTGGGGCAAGGAATAGTGACTTTACTTGGAAAGCCAGAAGACCGAGAAGATGGTGGACTAGTGTCCCAAAGAACCATCTTACCAAAGTTAGAATTCAGGCTTCTTTTATACTAAAAGGGGAGGGGGTGTGGTTGGCTTCTGCAGACTTCTTGGTGGCAGAATCCTTTGTTCTTGCAGCTGTCCAGGTAGGTCTGGTCACAGTGTTTCTATAAACCTCCAACAAGACAAATGTTATCCTCTATTCTGCAACTTTTTATCTCTAAATGAATGGAAAAGCTTTATGACTTTAAAGGTCAGATCCTTGAGAATGCGCTATCCTGTATATTTCAGACTATAGGCAACATTTTTAGTAATTAACTTATAGCAAAAACAATACACTACAAAGGTTAAAGCAAAAGAAGCAGATCCAATATTGAGTCAAATTTGTACTTCCCTATTACACTATCATGGTGCTAGTTTTCCATATGTATTGACAATACTGTAATCCTAAAATCAGAATATGTGATTAGATAATTTTTTTTTAATTTATAAACTAATTTGTCTAAAACAATCTTAAAAATTTATAGAAATGAAATCACTTTAGTTATGCATTTAACAGAATGGTTTCATTGAAAATAATAAAGTTGCAGGAAAGCAAGACTGTCCTGTAAAAGCCAGTACCTTTGGTTGCCATTGCTTTTACTAAATGATCCCCTGAAGAATAACTTACAGCCCTTTGCTCAATTTTACTTTAATTTTGTTAGGCAGTGGGCCTTGTAACCCTTCCCTTGGGAGACACAGCTTAAACAGATTCTTGCCATTAGAAGTTTTTCTATAATGTGATTCCTACTGGCAAGTGGGCTCCCACTGTATTCTAAATCTTGGTCTCATTCACTGATGCCTAATAGTTAGAGATGTGATTTTCGGAAGAGATAATTCAGGTGTGGTTAGGGGGAAAAAGAAATACTGCCAAATAGCACATTGAAGAGCACTTCTTGTGAAATTTTTAGAGCAGGCAATTCCACTCACCAGACACTTCAATGGAGGTGAGACCCTGATGCACTGAGCAATGTCTTGAAACCATGGAATACTTAAAACCTTTTCTTCAGCTGTGACGGTAGTTCCATTTTTATTGTTATTTATGTAATACTGCTGACTGACATTCTCTATATTTTTTATCTATGTATATTCCTTTCCTTTTCAAATAGCTATTAATGGGTAACTTTTCTACTGGACTAATATCTGTTTATAAAACCAGCCAGCCAGTCTCTCTCAGGCTTTCACACTCTTCCTGGAAGCTTTTTTAATTTCTTTGAGGCTCTCCCATAAATTACAGCCATCCTTAGAACAGAAGCACAGATAAATAAAATGATTAAAAATTTAAACTAGCTTCCATTGGCCGAGCGCTTTCTACAGGATAGGCATTTTTTATAATTGATCTTGAATATTTACTGCAATAAAAGGAGAAAGATATCAATCCTTTCAATTTTCTTAAGGAAACTGATTTTCGACAAGGTTAGCAAACACGCCCAGGAGTACACAGCCAGGGCATGAGCAAGCTAAGATCGGGTTCTAAAATCTGCATTGTTTCCATTAGTCACAGAATCTCTTTTTAATAATAAATTGATATTTGGTGGCAGCAGGAAACACATAGATGGCAATCAGTTATTTAATTATAGTTCTTCATCAGAAACAAAGAATCATGAAATAACATTCTCTTTCTCTAAGAATGCAATATGAAGAAAATAAGCCACTGAAATTGTGTTAAGCCACCAGAATTTGGGGCTTTCTTTTCTAAGCCTCAGTTTCTCATCTGTAAGATAGAGATAAATGCCTCCCTCACAGGGCTGTTATAAAGTAGGTAGGTGTACCTGCTTAGATCAGTGCTTGGCACACAAAAAATAATTCATATATTTGAGATGTGCTATAGTCTAGTGGTTAACAGTATAGTACTGCTTGGGTATGAATCTTAACCCCACAACCTATTAGCTGAATGTATGTATGCAACTTACTTGACTTCTCTGTATCTCAGCTTTCTTATCTGTAAAACAGATTGAATAGTGGCACCTATCTAATGGGGTGGTGATGAGGAGAAAATGAGTTTGTAAATGTAAAGTTCACATAAGAGTTCCTAGCCCATATTAGTTCCTAGCCCATATTAGTTCAAAATGTTAGCTGTTAATAAATAATCACTGTTATTAAGTCTAGAAGATTTTATCCTGCCCTTTCTCAGTGTTAAGCACCTCTTCTGCTTTTTTTTTTTCTATCATTTTTGTCATAAGGCTTATATATTATGTAGTTGTCTGCTTGTTTTCTTTCCCTTGTCTTTGGCCCCCTCCATTTCCTTTCAAATGCTAGTTTGTTTGTTTTTTCCCAGAGTATTCTGTTATATTTTTTCATCTGTGCAGACTGGTTTTGAAGTTCTTCACTAACAGATCAAGGTAAAGAATTGGCCTCACTGGAAAGACAGATAGCCTTGTTCTTCAGACAGCATACATCCTTAAGAGCTGCTTATGGAGACTGGAATTGCTCTCTGGTCTCATTTCCTACTTTTCTTCTCAGGTGATTTGAAATAAGCATTTGCCAAATTCACAAAAACTAGATTCTCGGCATTTGCCAAATTCACAAAAAACTCCACCACTGTGTAAACCTTCATATGGATTTGCTACTTTTCAATTAAAAATTAAAAAAAGGAGACAGGGATAGACTTGCTTTTTAAAATATCATTTATTTATTTTATTTACTTTATTTTTAAATTAAAGCACAAATTGACCTACAATATTACATTAGTTTCAGGTGTACCATATAGTCAGTCATTCGATATTTTTATACATTCCAAAATGCTCATCACGATATGTCCAATTATCATCTGTCACCATAAAAAGTAATTACAATATTATTAATTATATTCCTTATGCTGTATATTACATCATTGTGACTTTTAAGTTATCTTAAATTTAAAATTATCTTAAAATTATCTTAAATATAAGTTTGTGCTTCCTGTTTCATCCTATTTCTCTGGATATCAAACTTCTTTATTTCCAAGCCATATGAGTAAAATAAATTACATTTTAGAAACAGCTAGTCAACTACGCTAACAGAGAGGCAGCTTTTATTTTTTAAGATGCACCATGTGAAAGCTAATCTGAAATGCTTATAGATTCAATAACACAACAGCAGCTGTTGTAAAAATGCGTCTTAAAATCAAAGTCATTTGTGGCACTCTCATTTGAATGCTTAAAACAAGGTGTAGTTTGGGAGGCAGAAATCAAAAATGATTTGTTTTTGGTTACTTTACAAAAGACATTTATTTAAGGGGGGATTTGATAAATAATTATTGTGCTTGTCACCTTGAATAAAGGCTGGGAGGCTTGAATTAATTAAATTTTGATGCATTTGAAAGAGTCTTATGTGAGATGTATCATACTGACTATATTTGCTGCTAGATGTCACTATTGTTTCAGTGTTGTTCAACTCTGGGATACTTTCTTGGACTATGGTAAGAGAGACATATGTTTGGTTATACTTGTTGGTCAGCACATGATTCACCAAAGGAAAAACTTTAAGTACCATCTTTATTAAGTAAACAATCATTTAATACTTAGAGCACACATTAGAAATTTAATTTCACTGGAGATTTCTTAATGACACTTTTCATGGTGTTATCAACATGACAGAATATGCAGTGGTAGCTAGTGAGAAATCTAAGTTTTGACTGTATTCAAGATTCACTGTTAAGTAAGAATCTCTTGAAATAGTAAGAACAAATGTTGTCTTTTACCTTTAAACCTTTTTTTTTTTTTTGGTTTTAAAAATACTCCAATATGTTTATGTTTCTTTTATGTATTTGATTTACATTCACGTATAAATAATGGAATATGTTTTTCTCCCACACTATACTATTCCCTGGGGGACTTTCATAGGTTATTAAATATATTGTTCTGACATAAGTTACTAAAGGCTCCTCCAGCTCCCTCCAGTTGGAAACCACCTATAATATTTCCACTCCTCAACAGTGTATAATGCGATTAGCACCTTAGGGGATTCAAAACAAAACATTAGTAAAGCACAATTTCTAGTATTTAGGAGAAGAAAGTGGTCCTACAAATAGAGGTTGCACATGTTTGAGCGCTGCCCATGACTTTAACCTAAAAGCATTTGATTTCATTGTCTCCTTAAACAACTACTGCTTACTTATATGGTGATGAGAAGAGTCCTTTTGAGTTCAGAGCACTGTCTTATAAACAATGCAGCACACCATTAAACCAAAGTAGAGTTATTTATTTTTCTTAGAAAAACAATTATGAACGTTCATGGAAGGCTCCCTGGGTGAACAAAGGGTAACACTGCAAATATGGTTCAAAAAATATTGTAATTTAAAACAAAATGGGAATGATAACTCATAATTTTCTATATGAGATCAAGAGCCCTAAATTCTTTTAATCTGTAGTGTGGAAACTGTCAGGATTTTCTTTGACCCGCCACACAAAACACATTAAGTATCATTTATGTAAAATAATACAGAAATAGTATCTTCATAATTGGATGAGGTAATTTGGTACAGAAATAATCTAAACGACAGTTCAACATAATGTGATTTGATGTGTGGCTAGGGTTTCAGAGTGTGAGTAGCTTCACGGGAAACAACCCATGAATAAGGACGGTTATAACTTTTTTCTAATTTAAGCAATCATGAACTTGCAGGTGTGATTTTATTTTTCATGAATTTGTTCGCTCAGAGTAATTGAATGATAGAAGTAGAATTACTCTTGCATTTTAATTCTTATTTTAAGATGTAAACCTTCAAAACGTGTTTTCTAAGCCATTTTTGTTTTTAACAACACAAATATGCAGATAAAAAACAAGCAAATTTATATTTACACCTATTTTAATAGTCATACATTAAAAATGTTATACAAAGAAGAATTTGCTTCTTTGCTAAGACCTACTATGATGTCTTTATGGCACATGTCTAACATATACAGAAATTAATGACTGTGTCTCAGCTTTTGATTCTGCTCTGTGGAGTGAAGGAGCTGGAGCTGGCCAGAGAGAGAGGCCTAATTTTCAGATCTGTTTAAGTTTGCTACAGAGAAGCAGGAAACCAAAACCACAGGTAGTGCAAAGCAGGTCCTCACAGGACCCCACCCATCTATAAATCCAACCCAATAATGACCTGAATCTGACATAGCAGTATTTCCATCTTTTTGTTCTAAGGAAAAGGTAGCAAAGCCTCGAATTTATGATAACATAAAAGCATAAGTTCATGAGACATGTTGCTTGGAGTCAGACTACTGGTCTAGCAGGTTCACAACTTCTACTCTGCTAGTGATTGCCAAAGATATTTTATGGAAGAACAAGACTGTTTTTCTTAGTATATTCCAAACACTTAAATTTTCTTAACAACCGCCTAAAAAAGACTTACTATATTTACATATTATTTTCTCCTGAAAATAGAAGGGTTTTGCCTTGGTTACATTCACTGCAAAAAGAATAAAAAGTAGATATTGAAAAATTATTCCTGAAGCTGCACTAAAATGCATTATTACCCCTACTTTTAAGCTATCATAAAATAAATCAGTATTCATTGAGATGATGACAAGTTACTTAAAACCAAAAAATGCTTTTGGAATTGAAAAAATTAAAATGATGAATACAAAAGCAACCGTTTCATATTTTCAAACTTTTTAAAGAATTATTTTCAGGCATAATATTCTGTTTCTCTTAAACTAGCTTTCTTCTCCCTAACAATTGCTTTTTTTCCACTTGGCACTTCCTCCCATTCTGTTTCACTTTTAAATCATAAAACTATTTTTAATAAGAAAATTTATATAAAGATTCATGTTATTATGTTTGTTCATATAGTTGGGTCTAATGGTTAGCTATATCTTGTTTTATGAATAATATATCTTTGGTTGAACATATTTTCATAGAGAAAGAACTAGATTGATTCAGATTAGCTACTAATAATACATACATTCAATATGCTTCTTCTTTGTAGGGACCTATAATTATCTTCAGATTATTTTCTCCGGGCTGTTAATGTAATGATGTAATTTAGTGGTTAAGGTAAGGGCTCTGGAGTACGGCAGAACACTCTGGTTTTGATGCTACATGAATTGGACAAACTACTTAACACTTTTGAACATGTTCCACAATGTGGAAAAGAGTAGGACTGTTAGAGGACTGTATTAGTTGGCTTTCTAAGACACAGAGATTAGGGAAGGTAATTGGGTAGAGAGGTAAGCTGTTGAATGCTGAGAGCAAAATTTGGCAGGGAATCATGGTTCAGAGAGAGGGAACAAAATTGAATAAACTTGAATAAGTGTCTAAACATGTTAACCAAAAAAGGCCATCTGTTTGGGCAAGTCATTGATTTTATCGATAATCCACATAGTATATAATGGGAATTCATGTCAGAAAAAACAAACAACAACAACAAAAAGAAACATTTTGCCGTGAAATTTCATGATGTTAGAGATGTTTTTGTCAAATAGACATGCCCTTAATCATACAGCAAACAAACTATAATTACGTTGATCAGATTCTATTGTTGAGTCTTTTGATGCCAGCACAACTGAGAAAGCTTTAATTAAATGGTGGAGATGTTTTGCATATCTTTTAAGGAGGAATTCTGTGCCAAAAATAAAACTGCAAGGTAATATCCTGTCAATAGTGAATATTCCACTACTTGTAGTGCCCTGGATGTGACTTCTGATGCATCTGAACTTTTTACACACTAGTACTGCATGGATGACTTCTTTTCTTAGATTCTCCCTCCAAGGATCACCACAGAAGTCACCCTTTCCAGAATCCCTTCTTTATACCCATTCCCTTGTCATCAGACCAGATTGAGTGCTCAGTATTAACCAGAATCTTTACATACAGACATTGGAAATATTCTAGATAGTTTCAGCAGAAAGGAATTTATGAAGTGTTATCAACTGTTGACAGTACTATTAGGAAGCGATCACTATATTTTCAGGAAGGATGAAGAAAAGGACTCTCAGCTAAGCTTTCAGAAAAGCTGCCAAAACCATGGCACAGAACAAAGTCAAGGAAGCTGCTGCCTCTACCATGATTTGCAGATCCAAGAAATTGGCCCTGTGGCCATTGGCTCCAGTACAAGACACCTCTGCGTAACTGGGTGGCTGCCAAATTAGAAAGCCAAGTACTTTACTGAGAAGCTGTTAGCACTAGAACTACAGAGTTTCTGCTTATGTACATCATCAAAATAGAAAATTTCTGCCCCTTGCTTCTCCCCCCCCGAAATAATTCAATTCTTTTTCAGGTTTGTTTAAGAGCGTATGATTAGTGGGACCTAAATCATGTACAGAATCCCAGTTGCATGGTTGGGTAGAAAATTCAGGTTTTTAAGTATTCCAGCCTCACTGCCTTTTCTGTAAAGAATGGCATGTCCCAAAAGTGGTGGACAGAGAATCGGCCACATGCCCCTTCATTGTACTCACTAGTAAGTTTTATACAGCACTTACTGCAGATGATAAGAGTTGTAATATTACTGTAGGGAGCCTACAATTTTTAATCAGTTTAATCAGTTTTAATTAAGTTCTATCTCATAGTATTGTCATGACCTCAAATAAAATGAGTACATGAAAATATTTTAGCATAGTGTAATCCACACATTAGAAATGTCCAAAAAAGTATCATTATGACTATTGCCCTCTTAATTGTATATCTACCTATTCTAGACTGTAGATTCTTTAAGGATAGTGTCTATATTCTTAATTTTATATTCCAATGCCTGGAGTATCTGGCATATATTAGATGACCAATAAATCTTGGTAGAAGGAAGACTGCAAGAGGGCAAATAAGTGCATTCTGTGGGGATATCTTAGAGATTAATAACATGGGAATACTAAGTAGATGCACTGGCAATTATTGAAGAGTCTTGAATTTTAAGAAATTAGGACAGTTTGCATAGATAATGTAATCAAATTACTCATTATTATTTATTTGCAATTCAAGTAAAAAAAGTGATTAATGAGTATGCTTTTTAAAATATTAGCTATATATTAAAAATCGTGGCAGACTCTTCTGTTAACTCACCTATTACTTAATCAGCAATGTTAAAGAAGTCTTTAAGCTAATTAATCATCAATACATTTATCTGTATATTATGGAAATTATTTTCTTAAAATAAATTTAGCCTGCTAGGTGGTCTATTATTTATTATTTATGAATCAAATGGAACTGAGTTGGCTTGTAAAAGATGATAGTATCTGTATTTTATTTAAGGGATTAGGTGGGAAAATTCTTCAGTTGATAGTATAAATCTGAAGTTTGAAAATCAAGAAACAGTGTTTTTTAAGATTTCCTTAGTCAACATTTTACATGTTTCTGAGTTACTACTTTTGTTTCTGATTTTATTTTTTTGTAAATGGTTTTGCTCTGATAGTTTAAATCATTCTAGCCTCTCAGAGTTGAAATGGATTTTACTATCTGCTGATGTCTTATTCTCAGAGTGGAAGTCCCATTTACATAATTCCTGTCACGTGTTGTCCAGTCTCTGCTGGACTGTCTTCTTAAAACATTCAAGATAGGAAAATTATCATCTTACAATACAGCTTAATTTTGCACAAAATTTTAAGTTTTTATAAAACTCTCTCTAAAAGACAATGGAAATATTTTATTTTGTCTCACGTGTCAGTCTCACTTAACTCAGAAATAAAGGCTTTGAAATATTTCACTAAGTCTACAAATAGTGTATTTATCACTTTCATAATTTGAAAGTAGCTTTCACTCCATTCAATATTTTCCTCTATGATGATAAATTCTACACCAAATATTCTTTGAAAAATTGTTGTTCATCTGACCTTCTCCCTGGCTTAAAGCCCTCATTCTCTCATTCCAGGCAAGTAATTTCTTTTCCCAAGTAAGAAGTCCCGACCTCAGTACCTCTATGTAGAAATTTTCCTTTAACTTTACCACAGATCTATAGCTTAGCTCCCAGCTGCACTACTGTTATGTGCCTAGGAATTATATGCCTCCTTTCAACCTATCTTGTGATAACAGCATATTGATTTTTTTTTAATGGGGCAATCTCTTCCTCACTGGCACATTGGAAGCTGCCCCAGCAGGGCAAAGTGTTTTTGACTCTCCTTACCCTGCACTGGCCAGATTGTGGCAGTTATGGGGCATCAGAAATTGTCCTCTAGTCTTTTTCCCCTTGGTGCTTTGCTACAAAATGAAACAATTATGGTTAGTATGAGGTAATATGGGGAGGATAAATTACTGGCTTTCTAGAGGCAACACTGAGAAAGAGGAACCTGGAAACTAGAAATTCGGGAGTGGGCCATGGAGAAGAGGCATCTTGAGAAGGAAATCTTTAAATCACTGTAAGAATTCTTGGGATCGCCACAAAGCTGCACATGCTTGATATGAATTAGAAGGAGGCCAGCAAAGGCTTTGAGATTTAAACTACAGTGAAAACCATGGCCCATGTTTCAGAATGACACTTAGGAGGTACATAAGCAGTAAAAATCATAATAGCACTGCAAAGGCTCTATAGACTAAAATAATATTGGATTAATTACCCACAGAGTGTAGGTCAGAAATTGTGATCTGAACCTAACAGGGTTGACTACTTTCTAAAACAAAACAGTTAATGTAATCCATCAAATCTTAACATTTTTTTCATGGATAAAGTCTCAAAACATAGTATTTAAAAAGAACAGGATGGAATACAAAATGACTACACATGCAAAGAGCCAGGAAAACCAAAGCAACGTTCAAGGTGGAAAAAAAAAAACAAAACAAAACTGTACACATGCTAATAATGACATGACTGAAATGTTAGATTTTTTGGCAAAGGTTTTAAAACAGCTGTTGCAACAATATTCTGAGAAGTGAGAGAAAGCATTCTTGAAATGAATGAAAAGGGAGAATTTCTCTGAAAAGTAATAAAAACTATAAAATGAAACAAGTGGAAAATCTACAGCTGAAAATACAATAATAGTAATAAAAAATTCACTGAAGAGATTTGATAGCAGAATGGAGATGACAGAGGAAAGAATCTTAAAGGTAGATCAACAGAAATTTTCAACCTGAATCACAGAGAGAATAAAAAACTGAGGAAAAATGAATATAGTTTCAGGCACTTATTAGACAATGTCAAAACATCTAACCTTAGTCTCATTGGAGTCCCAGAAAGAGAAAAAAAGAAGTTGGTGCACAAAAATGTTTGAGGAAGTAATGACACAGAACTCCCTAAATTTGGTGAAAAACATAAATTTAATAATCCTACAAGCATAGCGAACTCAACAGGATAAATTCAAAGAAATCCACACCCAGACACATCAAAATCAGACTGCTGGAAATCAAAGATAAAATTATATACATATATATATATTTTTTTTTCCCCAAGAAAAAAGCATCACATATCATATAAGTAAACAAAGATTCGAATTACTTCATATTTTCTACCAGAAATCATGGAGGCCAGAAGACAACTGAGCAATGTATTTAAAGCACCAATTACACCAATAGAAAAGAAATGTCATTTCGATCCTATATCTAGCAAAATTGTCTTTTAGGAATAAAGTAAAAAATAAATGTGCTGTCAGATGAAATTTTAACAGAAGGAAACGATCTCTCATAAATGAAAAAAGAACAAAGGAAAATATAAACATTTGGTTATATAAAATAGACTATTTTTGCCTAAGTTTATTGAATTATATATGGCTATTGAAAGCTAAAATTATAATAACACTTTCTGACTTGAGTTTCAATGTAAGCAGATTATTATATACATGACAACTACATCAAAAGCAAGAAGGTAAAGGCCTATATTTAGTCACAGGGTTTATTTATTTTACTTGAAGTGCTAAACAATAATTCTAAGTAGTTTGGGTAAAGATTTGTATATATGTTGTAATCCCTAGAGACTTTTTTTTTTCTTAAAAGAGTCGGCAGATTAAAATGAAATTCTAAAAACAATTCAAATAACTTAAAAAACAAAAAGTTGGGAAGAGAAGACACAGGAACAAAAACAAAATAGAATGGACAAAAAGAAAACTAATGCAATCACAGACCTAAATACAACCTATAAATAATAACATTAAAGGTAAATGGTCTAAACACATCAAATAAAAAACAAAAACTTCTTTTGATTTTTAAAAATATCCTTCTATATGCAGTCTACCAGAAATACACTTGAAGCATAGTGATTTAAATAAAAGTATGGTAAAGAAAATACTTTACCAACAGCAAGCTTTTAAAAACGTTTGATTGTCTTTATTAACATCAAACAAAGCAAAATTCAGAATAAAGAAAATTATCAGAAAAAAATACATTAGAAAGTGATAAAAGTTTAATTCATCAAGCATATATAATAATTTTAAATGTATATGCACTTAGAGTTCTAAAGTACATTAAGCAAAAGCTAATAGATGAAAAGATTTTGATAAATCTATAATTATACTTGGAAAGTTCAATACTCCTTTGTCAGTAATATATAAAATGAGTAGAAGGAAAATTAACAAGAATGACCTAGTTGAAATTTATAAAATATCCCATGCAACAAAACAGAACGCACATTATTTTCCAGTGCACATGAAACATTCACCGAGACAGACCACATTGTGGATCATAAAACACACATTAATAAATATAAAAGAATTGGAATTATTCAAAGTGCATTCTTGAAACATAAAAAAATAAAATGAAAATCAATAACAAGATATCTGGAAAATACCCCTCTATTTGGAAATTAAACAACACAAAAGTAGATAATCTATGTGCCATGGTTGAAAGAGGCTATCTCAAAGGAAAGTATAACATATTTTTAAAACAGAAATAGAACATATAAAAATTTATGAGATGCAGCTAATACATTAACTAGATGAAAATTTATAATGTTAAATGCTTATATTAGAAATGAAAAAGGATTTCAAAACACTACTTTAAGATACCATCTAAGACACTTGAAGAAGACAAGCAAGTACCAAAGCAAACAGAAAGAAGGAAATAACAAAGATAAGAGAAGACATCACTAAAATTAAGAACAGAAAAACCAATAGAAAACTCATTAAGCCAAGTGCTGGTTTTCAAAAAGTACAATAAAACTAATACACCTCTTGACAGATTTGTCAATAAAAAAAGAAAGAAGACGTACATTACTAACATGAGGAATAATATCAATATTGATGTTACCTATGTTAAAGGGATAATGAGGAAATGGCTTGCAAATCTATGCCCATTAATTTGACAACCTAGATGAAGTGGATGAATACGTTGCAGAATACAAACTACCAAAACTCATTTAAAAAGAAATAGATAGCCTGAATATTCCTATATCTTTGAAGAAATAAAGTTTGCAGTTAAGTTTTTTCCAAAAAATGAAATTCCAACACTAAATGAGTTCACTGAATAATTTTATTAAACATTTAAGGAATAATTAGTATTAGTTCTACATCATCTCTTGCAGATAACAGAAGGAAAGGAAATACTTCCCATTCATTTTATGAGGCCAGCATTACTCTTATACCAAGACCCCAGACAAAAGAAATTCAAGAAGAGAAAACTATAGGTCACTATCCCTCATCAACATCAATGTGAAAAATTTCAGCCACATATTAGGAAATTGAGTATAATAATATATAAAGAAAATGAAATCTCATAATCAAATTGGTTTATCCCAGGAATTCAATGCTAGTTAACTTTTGTAAACCAGTCATTATATTCCACTATTAACAGACTGATCAAGAAAAATATATATAATCACATGACTATATGCAGGAAAAGTATTTGACAAAAATGAATATTCATTCATTATAAAAATCTCAGAACATAGAAATAGAAGGGAATTTCCCCAGTCTTATCAAGGGCATCCAAAAATCCTTCAGATATTATCATGCAGTGAATGACTAAACACTTTTTTCCCTTATAATTTAGATAAGGATGTCCACTCTTACTACTCCCTCCTATTTTCTATAATTGCTAAGGGATGAATAATAAATGTAAGGGGTAAATATAAATAAACTGTCCTTATTTGTAGACATGCTTGTCTATGTAAAAAATCTCAATGAATATACTAAAAAGCTTTTAGAGGCAATAAGTAAGTTTACCAAGGTTACACAATACAATACCAATACACAAAAATCAATCATACAGCAATGATATTTTTCACAGAACTAGAATAAATAACTTTAAAATTTATGTGGAAATACAAAAGACCCTGAATAGTGAAAATAATCTGGAAAAAGAAAAACAGAGCTAGAGGTATCATGGTCCCAGATTTCAGACTATCGTACAAAGCTACAGTAATCAAAACAGTATGGTACTGGCACAAAAACAGACACATAGATCAATGGAACAGAAGAGAGGGTCAAGAAATAAACCCACACAATTATGCTCAATTAATCGATTACAAAGGAGATGAGAACACACAATGGAGAAAAGACATTCTTTTCAATAAATGGTGCTGGGAAACTTGGACAGCTAAATGAAAAAGAATGAAATTAGAACATTTTCTCATACCATCTACAAACATAAACTCAAAATGGATTACATACGTAAATGTAAGACTGGTAACCATAAAACTCCTAGAAGAAAACAGGCAGAATACTCTTTGACATAAATATTAGAAATATTTTTTTGGATCTGTCTCCTAAGGCAAAAGCAAAAACAAACAGATGGGACCTAATTAAACTTAAAAACTTTTACACAGCAAAAGAAACCATTGAGAAAATGAAAAGACAACCTAATGAATGGGAGACAAAATTTGCAAATGATATGACCAATAAGTAATATCAATAATATATAAATAGTTCATACAACTCAATATCAAAAACCCCAAACAACCTGATTAAAAAATGGGTAGAAGACCAGAATAGACAGATTTTCCAAAGAAGACATACAGATAGCCAATAGGCACATGAAAAGTGCTCAGCACCACTAATCATTGGAGAAATGTACACCAAAACCACAGGAAGATATCACCTCACACTTGTTAGAATGGCTATCATCAAAAAGGCCACAAATAGCAAATGCTGGTGAGGCTGTGGAGAAAAGGGGACCCTCATATACTGTTGGTGGGAATGTAAATTGATGCAGCCATTGTGGAGAACAGTATGGAAATTCCTCAAAGAAAACCCTGAAAATAGAACTACCATATGATCCAGCGATTTCACTCCTGGGTATATATCCGAAAGAAACAAAAACACTAATTCAAAAAGATACATGTACCCCAGTGTTCATAGCAACATCATTTACAATTGCCAAGATATGGAAGCAGCCTAAGTGTCCATCAACAGATGAGCAGATAAAGAAGATGTAGTATATACACACACATATACATAGTGGGATACTACTCATCCATAAAACAGAATGAGGACTTCCCTGGTGGTGCAGTGGTTAAGAATCTGCCTGCCAATGCAGGGGACATGGGTTTGAGCCCTGGTTCGGGAAGATCTCACGTGTCATGGAGCAACTAAGCCCGTATGCCACAACTACTGAGCCTGCACTCTAGAACCCATGAGCCACAACTACTGAGCCCATGTGCCACAACTACTGAAGCCCACGCACCTAGACCCCATGCTCTGCAACAAGAAAAGCCACTGCAATGAGAAGTCCGTGCACTGCAACAAAGAGTAGCCCCCCACTCGCCACAACTAGAGAAAGCCGCATGCAGCAAATGAAGACTGAACGCAGCCAAGAATAAATAAATAAATAAAACAGAATAAAATGTTGCCTCTTGCAACAACATAGATGGACTTGGAAGGTATTATGCTTAGTGAAATAAGCATAATAAGATAGCAAAAGACAAATACTGTATGTTATCACTTATATGAGGTACTTCAAAAATAAAACAAACTAGTGAATATAACAAAAAATAAATAGACTCACAGATATAAAGAACAAACTAGTGGTTACCAGTGAGGAAAAGAAAGGAGGCATGGGGAAAATAGGGGTAGGGAATTAAGAGGTACAAGCTACTATGTATAAAATAAAAAAGCTAAAAGGATATGTTATGCACCGAGAATATAGTCAACATTTCAAAATAATTATGAATGGAGTACAATCATCACAAATTGTTAATGACTATGTTGTGTACCCAAAACATATAATACTGTAAATCAACTATACCTCAATTAAAAAAATCAACCATACATTGGGAATGAACAATTAGAAACCAAAAATAGAAAAATATACATATTACAATATCCTCCCCATCTGAATGAAATATTTAGGTATTAATCTAACAAAATATGTGCAAAATTTATATGCTGAAAACTACAAAACACTGATGACAGAAATCAAAGAAAACCTAAATAAATGGAGAGTAGTGATATTCTGTTAACAGATTGAAAGATGTGATATCAATTCTCCCCAAATGGATCTGTGGATTTAATTCAATCCCAAATAAAATCCTAGCAGGATTCCTAGTAGATATAGATAAGCTGATTCCAAAATTTATGTGAAAAGCTCTAGGAACTTGAATATTCAAAAAAAATTAATCAGAATCAAATTGGAGAACCCACACTACCTGACATTAACATGTTATAAAGCTACAGTAATCTAGACAGCGTGGCATTGGCAAAAGGACAGACACACATACCAATCAAACAAAATACAGATTTCTGAAATTGACCTTCAGATATGATCAACTGATTTTTGTCAAATGGGCAAAGACAATTCAATGTAGAATGGACAGTATTTTCAACAAATGATGCTGGAACAATTGGACATCCATATAAAAAAAGAACCTGTAATAACATATTATATACAAAAATTAACTCAAATTGGTCCATAGACCTAAATGTAAATTGTAAAACGCTGATGAAAGTGTAGGAAATAATCCTCATGATCCTGAGTCAAGCGAATAGATCTTAGATACAAAATCAAAAGCATGAACCATAGAAACAAACAAAAAAGATAAATTGAGCTCTATCAAAATTTAAAAAATTTTCTCTCTGAAGGACATCATAAAGAAATTGAGAAGGAAAGATACAGAGTAGCAGAAGATATATATAAATTACAAATTTGACAGAAGTCTTGTATCGAGAACACAAAAAAAACACAAAAATTAATATGAAGAAAGAACAGTAAAAATGGAGAAAATATGTTAATAGACACTTCATTAAAGAAAATATCTGGCTTTAAAATAATCACATGAAAACATGTTCAACATCTTTAGTCATTAGGGAAATTCAAATTTATACCACAATGAAATCATTACAGATTTATTCAAATGACTACTATTAAAAAAAATACTGACAAGGTTATATGGATGACAATTGAAAATCTCTCACATTGATTTTCTGAAGGAATACAAATGCTACAGATACTTTAGAAAACAGTTTGAAAGTTAAACATATAATTGTCATATGTCCCAAAAAAGTAAATTTTATTGCATGTAAATTTTTTTAAAAAGTTAATAAATACAACTCCTGTAATGCTGCTTGATCTTTAGAGGTATTATATAAGCATGTTTTCCTTAGGCATCCTGTAGCTTCACAAAAGCTTTCATATTCTAATATGAAATATACAATACATATATAATACATATATTATCTAATATATAATACATATATAATCTAGTTCAACTCCCTACAACAGCACTGTAAGGAATATATTATTCCAGTTTTACAAATGAACAAATACTTATTTTCAAACTACTAACTGGGGGTGCAAGAATTGAAAACCGATCCATTGAATTAAAATCCCAGTGTTATTTCCACTTATTTTTCTGACATGGTGTATTAACAGTCTTTACACCCAAAAGCCATCCACCCATCTTTCTCTTTACATCAAATTCAAAAAACACAATAGAAAATGGTAGTGAGCATAAGAATTTGCATTTTCTTCACTCTTCCCTCTGACTTTTGATTCTATACTTAGTATCATTTGGAAACTTTTTAATAAATTTTCATCTTGTTTTTAAAACTCGTATTATTATGACTTTTTGGCAGAGACTTACTTGATTACCAAGTCATTGTTAATACATAAGTTTTTCTATTATGATGAAACATTTCCTTTCTTAACTCAAGTTCTGGAAGGTTTTTTGTGTCTGTCATAAGTTTTCTCTCCAGATCTCTTGGCCTTGAACAATCTCTTAACAGGTAAATGTTTTCTCATTTATCTTTATTGCACTCACTATGGAATATACCACTTATGTCTTTTATTTATTATTTGTATTTATAAGCAGCATCTTTTATTTTATTTCTTGATAATGAAAGTTTTGGTAGAGAAAATTTTATTTTCTGTAGCATTCTAAGCATCCTATCTGTGACTATGCAGATATCCTTAGCATGTAACTTAGTATATCTAGGTTTGGTGCTGCTATGCAAGATGCTGTTACCTTGACTTCCTCCAAAAACCTTCTCTTCTGGATAATTTCACTGAAGCCTCTAATAATCTAATTCCATTTGATATATATATTAAGTATGCACTATCTTACTTAGCAGAATAAAGCAATAGTTAAGAATAAAAATTTGCGTTTTAAAATAAGATCTTACTGTTAAGAAAAATAGTAACAAACATATTGCATAATGTGTACATGTATTATTTAAATTAAAGATATTCTGTTTTTCAAATAGAACTGTCAAGTACTCTCAAATATTATTGATATCATTGCTCATTATTTTTTCCCATCAAAATAAAAAAGTAAAATTTGTTTAGATGTTCTGAATTACGCATTTTTGATATAACAGCACTAACCTGTGCTTATGAGAATCAATCCTCTGATAATGAACTGTTCCCTATAGCTCTTTCCACTGGGCAGGGACTCTGAGGGGATACTACTCAAACTTCTGTCCAACTCTGCAGAGGAAAGATCTCCAGTAAGCCTGAAGCACACTTTAGAAAGTACGTACTCTAGGGTAGATTAAATTTACCTGTGCTGGCATATTAATTATATGTAAATCCTGTAAACTATTCCTCTAGAGTCTCTGATTAATTCGAGAATCTTATAATATGGAAAAGACACTGAATAGATGTTAGTAAAGTTGGACATGGCATCGCATTTGAGGCAGCATAATTAGAATGATTAGAACTGTGGTGGATCCTAGTGTCAACTCTGCCTCTACTACATGTAACCTGGCTCACCGTTTGGACAAGTTACCTAACTTCTCAAAAGCTGTGTCCTCATCAATTCATTTACTTCTATAATGTAGCCTATGATCTCATTTGTTTTGGGGCAGCTATAACATAACTAAAATGCAATTGTCTATCAGGATTTCAGGCCCTGAGCAAAACCATGTGCATTTAATCTTAGCTCCAACTCTTATTAGTAGTGTAAACTTTGGCAAGTTACTGTTCATCCCTTTGCCTCCATTTCTTAATCTGTAAAAAATACATGACGATAAACCTACCATATAAGGTTGTGGAAGAGTACATAAGATAACTGATGTAAGTTACATAACACAGGGCCAGGCACATAGAAGTCATTCAAGAAATATGATGATAGAGAAGGTGATGATGATAACGTTGGTGTCATGCTGCATGAATGCCATGCTCTCTCCCCATGTAAGATATTGCTTTTGTACCTTGGCAAACAATGTTACATTTATCGCATAAATGCCATCTTGTTTGTTTTAGTTTATTATTCAATCTTATTGAGAAATTTGTGTCTTATTTTGTGCCTTGATTCTGTCCTATCACCTACATATGTGTTAAGTAGTGCCTCCCTTACAGATAATAAGCATGAAGCAAGGCATGTCTGAGCTCCAAACACTAGTGGCAAAGTAGTAAAATTCACAGTGTAAGACAATGTTAATTAATTTGAGGTATAATATCTGTGGATATTTTTTAAATACTGGACATTCACTCATATAACTATTATCATGCAACATGCAGTTCTCCACGCAGACCACAAGAATATAAAGAGAAAAGAATCAAATGCCTGCCTGATTCATGATACTCTCTGCTTGATATACTGGTAGAGTTATCCCATTTTAGAAAAAACTAAAATTAATGTACACATCTTGCCTGACTGCATGGATAATGGTGTATTATCAGTCTTAACTGATAATACAGGAAGAAAAAATTGTGGGGAAAGAGGATGAGTTCAGTTTAATGTGAAAAGCCTGGATATGGAAATATATCTTGTAGATAGATAGTTTAGAAGTCTGTACTTTTAAGAGAGACCTAGAAAAACAAATGTAGGTGTCACAATCTTTGATAGGCCAGGGCTAGACATTCTGTAAGCCTAATCAAGTAGTAAGTAATAGGGGTAGGAGTATATGTATATTGAAGAGTAAGAGTTTCTTTATATGTGTGTTAACAAGACCCTTACCCTAGCCTAATGACTCAATGGCAGCAAGCTCACAGTTTTGGTCTCCTCTGGCCATATTAGCGGCTAAAACCATTGAACTTCATCAATACTCTGGATCTGGGAATAGTGAAAATGAGGAATCTGTCCACTTTTTTGATTCCTTTGTCTTGTATACATTCTTTGTACTCTTTGTATGCTGATTAAATAGCAAAACAGAAGTGAAAGCAATTTTAAACCTAGTCTTATTGCTCATTCTTGCCAAACTTGTAACCTAGACCTGCCTCTGAGGTCTGGCTTACCTCTTCATCATATTTAAAGTCATGACTATGAACAAAATAATGTAGAGTGCGGAGAACAATAAACTGAAGATAAAACTCTATAATAGGTGTCATAATTACTTTTAGAGCTTGGATATTAATATGTCTATTGAGACCTCTGGTGGCCCTGGAGGTACACCACTGAGATTCCCTTAAAGAGAACTTGCTATAAGGAACATAGTTGGCTGGCCCTCTCCAACTAGTGTACCTTTGGACCTCAACAGTATTCACACTGAGGCCCCCTGTTCCCCCCCAATCTCCCCACTCCTTCTGAAAAAATGAACATGGTGAAGGTACTAGTGTAAGTCCATTTCTGCTCTGGGATTTCCCAGGGGTCTGGCTGAGACTTTCCCAGAGCTGCACTGAAGTTGGAGGCTCTTCTTATCCAATCAATCCTCCTTCCTTTTTCCTTTCACAAGTGTCAGGCTTGGATTGTTTTATGTAGACTTAGCACACACTAAACCTGCTCCATCTGCCACTTGTCTTTCACAGGCATTTCCTCCCATCAGTCACGTGCAGTGCAACTCATTCTGTCTTAGTATCCTCATATAGGAGGACTCAAATTGTATCAAAACATAATCTTTAGAATGAAAGCGAAAGCAATAGTATTGTTCTTTAATCCTAACAATTGCATAATATAAAGTTTCATCCACCATTATACACAGATTATCTGTAATGAATAAACAATTTTGGAGAAATGAAAATCCCAGTCGTATGATGAAATCAACCACTTTTCATTGTTCCTCGCATATAGTGTAGGGCTAAGCATGACTATTTGGAAGGATTATTGTGAAGACTAAATTATACAAAACATGTCAAAGCATAAAATTACTAATTAAATATTAGGCTTTCCTCCCCCTTTCCAACTCTGCTTCATTATCAGTCCTTTATAGTTCTCTGAACTTCACCTTGGCCCTTTATTTAATTGTATTCTCATAATACTCTATAGCTAAATAGGCTTTGTAACACCATTCCTCAGAAAGTACAAAAAGGTCTATCTAGGACTAGAACCCAGGACTCCAAATTTCTGTGTCTTGCTCCCATAGATCCTATAACATCAAAGATAGGCATATGTGAACCTTGGCTACATCTTTACAGCAAGTTAATGCTGAAATAGGCCAATTTTACATAGAGAACAAATTCAAATAATATCAGGTTGGTACAAAATAGTGGCATCTTAGTGAGCCATGTCTTTTTCCTCTTTGTTGCTGGAAAACATAATCTGAGGGTAGCTATTCTTTTCCTATTATTGATTTCTCTGCACTTTCATTATTTTGGATCAGGTAAATTCTGGTTTCTTTTGTGGTTTACAGAAAGGACATATCAAACCGAGATTTACAGCCCCCAAAGAGACCAGCTTTAAAAGAATACTTCAATGGTGGTGAATAAACAGACAAGTATCTAATGGGGTAAAGCCAGACCCACTTGTTCCTTTTGATCATACAGCTTGGTGTTAGTATTTGTAATAACAGAAGGCTGATATATTTATTTCAGAAGGTCTGCACCTAGCTGATGTGCTTTTTATGTGGTAGAATGATATAGCAAAAAGAGAAAATGCTTTGGAATTACACAGACATAGGTTTGAATGTGTGCTGTACTATTTTTTTAAAACTATGTGAATGTGTCTTTAAACTCCATGGGTCTCAGTATTTTTATTTATAAAAGTAGATGATTGTAGTGCCTACTTCACAGAGTTTATATGTAGATTAAATGAGATGATTTTTTAAAAATATCAAATATTCTGCTGGATATACAATACGGACTTAAGCAAGTTCTTATTAATGGGCTATTGATCAGCTGAAAATCATCCACTCATTCACTTATTCAACGAATATTTGCTGAGTATTCCCTATGTGTCAGATGACAGTCTAGATGCCAGGAGGCAGTGATAAACAAAACAAAGATCCTGCTCACAAAAAAAAATATGACAATATGTGATACAAAAAAAATAAATACATTAAGTGGTTAGAGTTTGCAAGGTGGTATTATTTTTAAAAAATTTATTTATCTTTGGCTGCATTGGCTCTTCGTTGCTGTACGAGGGTTTCTCACTGCGGTGGCCTCTCCCGCTGCACAGCACGGGCTCCAGGTGCGTGGACCCCAGCAGTTGTGGCATAGCAGGCCTAGTTACTCCGCGTGATGTGGCATCCTCCCAACGCAGGACTCGAATCTGCGTCCGCTGCACTCGCAGGCGGATTCCCAGCCACTGCGCCACCAGGGAAGTCCCCAAGTAGTAATATTTTAGATCAGGTAGTTAAGAAGTCACCTTTGAGAAGGTGACATTTGAACTTAGAACTGAATGACACAGGGAGGCAAATCATACAAACAGTGAGGTGAAGAGTATTCTAGAGAGGAGAAAAAGAAGATGCAAAGCCTAGAGATTGTAGCGTGCTACAGATGTTTGAGAATCAGAACGTAGTTGAAGTGAAGGGTGTGAAAAGAATGGCAAGAAAGAAAGTAGGACGAGCTGCTGTAGTGGCGCAGTTTTTAATACTCCACCTGGCAATGCAGCGGACAAGGGTTCGAACCTTGGTCCAGGAAGTACTGGCCGTGCAAGCAGCCCAGGCAAGAGATGATGGAAGCTTAGTCTGGTAGCAGTGATAAAGTTTGGTAGAAAAGGAGAGATTTCGGATAGTTTTGAAAGTAAAGTGGACAACAATTATCCGACAGATTATACGATTGTTTGGGGAGAAAAGTACCAAAAATGAAACTGAATTTTTTGAATCAACGCGCATGCCCAGCGCACGCGCTCTTCGCAGCTTCCCTTGACCTTTGCCCCGCCGGCGGCCCTGGAGCCGGGGCCCGCGGGGCCAGGAAGCCGGAGCCCGTGCCCCCGAAGCAGAACGGCTGCCGTGGCCAAGTACCTGGCCCAGATCATTGTGATAGGCGTGCAGGTGGTGGGTAGGGCCTTTGCCCGGGCCCTGCGACAGGAGTTTGCAGCCAGCCAGGCAGCAGCTGACGCCCGGGGACGTGCCAGACACCAGTCTGCAGCCGCCTCCAACCTCTCCGGCCTCAGCCTCCAGGAGACGCAGCAGATTCTCAACGTCTTCAAGCTGAGCCCAGAGGAGACCCAGAAGCTTCCCCCGCTTCTGTAACCCAGGGACCCTCACCGTCTCCCCTCCTCTGCAGAACTACGAACACCTATTCAAGGTTAGTGATAAATCCGTGGGCGGCTCCTTCTACCTCTACGAACACCTATTCAAGGTTAGTGATAAATCCGTGGGCGCCTCCTTCTACCTGCTGTCAAAGGTGGTGCGAGCAAAGGAGCGCTTTGAGGAGCAACTCCGAATCCAGGCCCAGGAAGACAGAGCGAGAGCAGCCGCCCAAAACGTGACCACTTGGCGCCTCCCACCGCGTCCACCCGCCCCTCCACCCACTTCTACTTTATAGCTCGGTAATAAATGTCTTTATCGAAAGAAAAAACCATAAACTGATATTTTATGTCTTGTTTTTGAACTTCTAAAGGCATGATGCGGATGTTGAAAAACACAGCAGTGGATCAGTTTTACTCACCAGCCAACATCTACAACTTGAGTGCAACGCCAAGCTTGTTCAAGACACTCTCTATGAATTACTTTCACGCAAACTCCAGATATCGCATTATCCATATGTAAGTACTTCAATATATATTTCTAAAATATAAGGACTCCTTAAATTTCTAACCACAGGACCATACATTTATCAATGCCACTAAACTTGCATAATACCACTAAATTAACAATAAACTCATCAAAATATGGTTGTGTTCACATTTGTCTGAATAATTTATAATTTGTTTTTATAGTATGTTTATTTCAATTAGGGTCCAGGAAAATATACACATTGCAATTTATTGATATGCCTGTTAAGTCTCTTTTGATCTATGCTTGTGATATTCTATTTCTTTGTCTTTCTTTCTCTCTTTCAATCTTTCTTTCCCTTTTTCTGATTGAAGTTCATTTTTTACATATCCTGTAAATTGATAGATACAGACTGAGTTTTTTGCTTGTTTTTGCTAGGCTATTTCACAGAAGGTGTGACATCACCATTAGGTGTTAACTGATGTCTTAGTCTATCTTTTTGTAATATTATTAGTCATTAATTATATCTACCAGATCCATTAATCTGAAAATTCAGATTTGTTCTTCATTTTTGGCTAGAATACTTTTATAAAAAGAACCTTCCTCTCAGCAACTTTTGGTTATACAGAGGCAGAGATAAAAGTTTAAATCTTTCCTTTTATTGATTCCTAAGTGTCCTCTGAAGGTGATCAATAACGTTTATTTGTTTGTTTGTTTGAATTATTATGAGCTTAGGGATTTAAATACATTTTCACACAAAACTTGTATGGCTTCCATTTTTTCCGGCATGACAAAACAAATCCAGGCTTATCAGGTATAATTCCTACTGGACATCTGGAATTAGAAATTTTTCTACAGAGTTCTGATTCCTTTTAATTGGAAATAATATTTAAAAAGCACAATCTAGAATCTGGAGATGTTATTACCATTGGATTGTTTATTATTTCTAAGTGTTTTCAGTAAACAGAACCAAAAAATGTATAAATCTTTAAAAGATAAAAATACAACATGAGTCCTACTAATATTTTTATTTCAAAGTCAAAACTACGGAGGTTTCACTTAAAGTCATTGATTTTTTACTTTATCTCTTTTTAACCACCCTAAAAACTTGATTTTTAATGTTATCAATATAATTATTTGATATTTTCCACAGCATATGTGTGTTCATGTGTACACATTTGTACACACACACAGAGTAGGCTTAGAGTAAGAGCATAAATACTACCCCAAAAGATAAAATTAGCAAAAGTAGTTTAATTTTGCCTCTCCCATTGTCCTTAAGGAACATACTGTCAAGTAATTGAATTTAAAAGTTATATGGAATATTTCTCTTGTGTGTAGTTATACTACCAAATGAACACAAGTTGGGTTCATTTGTTTAACTTCTCTTTTGATTTTTACTTACTGCTTTTTAAAAGTTTATTTAATTTTTATAATACTGTTAAAGTTCTTATTATTCTATAAAGTCTCCAGAAACATTGAATTAGAGAATACTGAATCATTTCACTTAAAGGAAATACAGGGTTAGGTTCCTGTGAGCTTCTGGTCACATTTTCATCAACTAATCAATACATAACCTTGTAATATGTGTATTTCTGTTTAAAGACACGTTATTTAATATATGTTGTTGGTTCATTAACATTGAACTCACAGCCAACACCAGTATAACTCATGACTGAATGAAGTTTACCTAAGACACATATCCTCTTCATAAGGCACGTTACATCCTTCTTGCACTTAGGAACACTCGAAAGCATTGTAGTGCTATGCTTGGGCCATTTTAAACAGTGAAATCACTAACACAAAACACAAAAAAGCAGAAAACATGGCACTAAGTAGATCGCAAAAGGACATTTGTTTACAGTATGATAACTGAAATAAGAAAGCAAAGTGTTGCCTTGTTGGACCTCAGCTGGGTACTTGAGCCATCAGGCAAACTCAAACTTTCTGCTGCTCCTTTCATGTCAACCAGTGACTAAGAAAGTTTTCTCCCTGAGTATGTTGGTGAGTGCCTGTGACTTTTACTGAGGAAAAGAACACTGGCTAGAGAAGGAGTTTTTGAATGAGACATCAAAACTTCAGTTTCATACATGTTAAGCTTCTAATGCTTGATACATTTCCAACTGGAATAGTCAGGTAGAGTATTGAGTCAATGGAAACGTCAGGGCTGGAGGTAAAATTCTAGGAATCATCAGATAGATGATGTTGTATATGGCATATAGCTGGATTAAATCACCAGTAGGTGATTGAAGAGAGGTATGAGGACTTATTTTTGGGACATTTTAACAGTTAGGAGCCTCAGCTCCTAATTCAAGAGGAGAATTAATGAATAAATATTTTAAAAGAAGTGACCCATTAGATAAAAGGGAAATCAAGAGAGTATGTCTCAGATGCCAAGTGAAGAAAATGTCAAAATAAATGATACTGCCAAATGTCACAGAAAATTTGAATTAGGTAAGCCTGTTAGTGACTATTAGATTTGGTGCCACAGAGATTATTGGTGCCAATATTCTTTTGACAAGAAAAGGCTTTGTAGTGTGAGGCCATAGAGTAATTCTTTTTATTGAAGTATTTTTTAAATAAAATGGTGGAAAGGAGATGGCATTCACTAAATAATTGCCTTTTATGAGAAGGGGGGATAGATCATGAAAGCAAATTCCTTATGTTGACTAGCGGTTCTAGAATTTAGTTCTTTAGTGGAGGACTGACCATGGAAAGGAGCATAGACTTTCATCCATGAAAAGAAGAAAGATTATATGTATACAAATACAAGTAGATTTACACATGTTGTGGTTGAAGCAATTTGAAATTATATTCTTGTTGCACCTAATTTCTAATGAAATGTGAAATTCTATTGTCTCTGGAAATAAGGAACTTGAGTGTAAGAAAGCGTTAGGAGAGGCTGGAGAAAAAAGCAGTAGGTATGAAACACATACCCAAGTGAGTGGAAGAGTGGACTGACCAGAGGAATATATTGGAGTCCTACCTGGTGCTTGCAGCCATAGATTTGAAGTGAGACTGGTTATTCATTGTGTTTCATGTTTTCCTTAGACACATTAAGCTGTTTGAAGGCAGCAAAGACTATATGGATTGTTAGATTTACCCAAAATTGGAGCTTTGTGAGTAAGTAGACACGAGAGAGAATGTGTCAATATAGTGGAAGATATGTACAAATAAGTGATTATAACAATGGATAACTGAATCGAAGATAAGTAAGAAAAATATGTGAGGACATATGAAGTAATGGATGTTTAAAATTTGGGAAAATAAAGATTCTGTTGGTATAAATTGGGTTACTTGAAGTAATAGAATTTTGTGTTTAGAAAGTAGGATTCCATACATTAAGATTTTAAAAGTGGTATAATTATTGGTAACATCAAATTTTAAAATAACAGTTTTCAAAAAATTTTGGTGATCGAAAATAAGAAATACAGAGTGTTCCAAAGATCTTGACTTGAAATTGCACTTAGTCTTTAGAACCCTCAACATTTTACATTGAGACACACTTCCTAAACATCCACACATACACATGAATTAAAAAGTTTCACAAAACAATATTAACCCTTAATACATTAAAAAATCATATTTCTATTCTATTACATTCATTTTTTAAAAAATGTCAACAGTGATGTGTTCAGTTGATTCTGTGACTCACCAAAGGTCACAATATGCATTTTGAAAACAATTGTTTAGAGTGTGACTATGGAGGATGGTGAACAAGATAAACTGCAGATTTTTCAGTGAACAATGCAGGATTAATAATGGAGGGAGAGAGAGATTGGTGTTAGAATCTTCAAGGAATGAATAGCACAGACTTAGCAGATGACTGAAGCAAGGAGGGGAAGTGTATCACCAAGGAGTGGTCATTCATTTCAAAATGGTATATTACCAGATTACTAGAGACAGACTGATCCTTCTATTACTGTGTGTGTGTGTGTGTGTATATATATGTGTGTGTGTATTTCTTTTTATATGTTGTATACTTATTATGTGAATATAGGATTGTATGATTGTTCCCTAAAAGTGTATCCATGCTCTTACAGAAAAAGCATGTGGAAATACCTAAAGCAAAATGTCTGCAGGAGACAATCACCAGGGGAAAAGAAATGTTTCTAGAACTGGATTCTAGAATGGTTGGGTGGTTCTTATTTATTTATTTGTTTATTTAAAATGGACTTTTTAAAAAAAAATTAATTAATTTATTTTTAGCTGTGTTGGGTCTTCGTTTCTGTGCGAGGGCTTTCTCTAGTTGCGGCGAGCAGGGGCCACTCTTCATTGCGGTGCGCGGGCCTCTCACTATCGCGGCCTCTCTTGTTGCGGAGCACAGGCTCTAGACACGCAGGCTCAGTAGTTGTGGCTCACGGGCCCAGTTGCTCCACGGCATGTGGGATCCTCCCAGACCAGGGCTTGAACCCGTGTCCCCTGCATTGGCAGGCAGATTCTCAACCACTGCGCCACCAGAGAAGCCCCTGGGTGGTTCTTATTTAGATAAGAATGTATGAATTTCTTGGTTTGTGCTATAAAAAGACACAGATGGATGCTTTATAAACAGGATGTTAAAATACCCTTATCCATAAAAGGGATGTACAAGAACGTGTAATGGTATTTCAAACACAAGATAAATAATTTAAAATTTTAAACAAATTCCACAGTCTGTAAGCACAATTGTGTCCATTACTAACATGTTTTTGAATTTATTTTTCTTTGGTTATTCCTTAGTATTCTACTGAATTAAAAAAAATAATGACAACCAGTCTCAATTGTGCTAAATGAGATAAACTAAAATGTTTTTTGTTTTCACATTCTAGGTTCAGATTAGCAAACGGGGAGTAGCAATGCCTTTGAGGTCAGATTGGTGAATAATAATGGTACTAAAGTCAAGAAAACCCAAAGGAGAGTTGAAGAAATAGAAGGGCAGATTTGGAGCCATTTGCTCACCTGATTTCAAGTATTAATTTAGATGTTCTGTGCCATACTTTTATTACGAAATATACCTTTTTCTTACACTGATGAGTCTAAGAAACATAAAAGGTGAAATATTTATTTAGAATAAACTCCATAGACAAATGAAAGAAACTGCCTGCTTAGAAATCAGCGAAGTCAATTAATTAACGTGTTTTTATTGAGGCCACTTTATGTGCCCAGCATTATGCAAGGTGCCCTTAGGAGACACAATTAAGAAAAAAAGCTTTCTTACAATTAAAAACCCTTAAAGACTTTTCAAAATAAATGAACATTTTGTATAACATGATGCAATGCATATTTTCCTAGTCCTGCTGATGATATCTCCCTTAAAGTAACTTTATAATATGAATGCTTGTGGCAGTGACTTAAGAGTTAAAATTACTCAGGGGAGGCTTCTGTAGTAACCAATTACTACTCTATTTCAGTGAGTTAAAATAAATACTTTTCTCTCCTCATAGTGGTACCATTTATGAAGTAGGAAAACTCTAATTTGGAAGATTAATATCAAATAAAGAATTTATTATATATGTGTGTGTGTGTGTGTGTGTGTGTGTGTATATATATATATATATATATATATATATATATATATATATATATATATACCAAAGAAAGGAACATTGCCAAGTTAAAAGAAATGGAAGATAGGCAGGAATGGGATTTAAAGAAAACTAGAAAGAGAAGTCTTTGGATTGTTATCTACTGTAGGTCTATTTCTTTCATTGACACTTGGCATCTTCCCTTTGATGTGAATGAATGCAGCTGCAGCTCTCTGCCAACTATAATTTTGTTGGCAGTAATTCTAACCTAGAAGAGGGCACAAGATTGCTACTTATCCAGCAGAAACAAAGGCAGTGTGATGCTTAATTCCATGTTCATGCTACTTCATTTTTACTATACTTGATAAATCATTTATTCTTCCTGCTTTATTTTAAGCCCTAGGTATTTGAGCATGGCGTGACATGTTTTACTCTAAACTACCAACAAAGTACTCATAATAGAGAAATCAACCAAAAATACTCATCATCATCATCATAATAAATTAAGAAACTGACATGTACTGGGTGGTAATTACTATTTGCCAGACAGGATGCAAAGCACTTTGCATGTATTACGCATATAATTCAGTAACTTACAAAATATCCATTACTCTTACCATTTTATGGATGAAGAAACTAGGATTAGAAAAATTAACAACCCTGCCAAAACCTGTATACTAGTACATTGCAGATTAGATATTGGCTTTCTACCACTGTGTTAGGGAATAAACAATGTTTCAATGTTGTATTTCATATCTCTTCAAAAGAATTAAGAGAAGACTGATGAGGAGAATAAAAGTACAGAAAATATTTATCTACTTACCCAAATATTTGAATCTCAATAAGAAAAAATCATGGTGCAAAGAAATACTTTAAAAATGTGATAGATCACTGATAAACACTACTAATTTTTATTAAGCCAGGTGATAGCATTTTGAAATATTAGGATGCTATAGAGACCAACATAAAAAGGATATTAATTAGTAAATCATTAAATGATTTTTAAAAGTTCTTAAACAATGAAAGAAGACCTCTAGAAATCCTTTTTTGTTGTTCTTCTTTTCTTTTTTAAAATTTCATTTTATTTATTTATTTTTTATACAGCAGGTTCTTATTAGTTACCTATCTTATACATATTAGTGTATATATGTCAATCCCAATCTCCCAATTCATCCCACCACCTCCCCCCACTTTCCCGCCTTGGTGTCCATACGTTTGTTCTCTTTAAATATGATAAAATACCTAGCAATTGGAAGCATCAATCAAATTGTTTTTGAATACTAACATCATATGTATGTTTTACATCCAGTACTCAAAATGAACACAGAAAATTAAGATTATTGTATTTCCGTAGGGAAATGGAAACGTGAACTTAAGCTCAGATGAGGAATTAATTCAAATTTTATAATGTTGTGGCAAAATTGCAGTTTGCTCTGCATAATTCTACGTTAGCTTAGATTCTTCAGTTTTTTTCTTTCTTTCTTGTTTCTTTTCCAGCCAGGCAGATATATTTTCCTTTTATCCCCAGATGCAAATTTTGAGACTGTAACCTTTTTCTCATACATTTATGTGTTCTTCACCATCAATAACACAGTCTTAGGCTCAAAATAGGGATTCACTTGTACATATCCTAGATGAAATATTATGAAGAAGAGTGGTTTTGGTGGTCGCTTGATGGTACAAGAAAGCAAGAAAAGTGTTATATGAGAGAGGTAAGAATGAATTTTCAGTAAGTGCACCGAATAATGTTTTATTGGCTTTTCAAGCACTGTTCAACCTGTTTTGTTTAGTAACACATTCAGGAAATTGTTATACATCCATGAGAGATTCAAGGTCAGGATCCATGTTCCACCTTACATATCTCTTTGTTAATATCTCTCTAAGAATACTCATAATGTATCTCATAATGCACTCATAATAATGTACTCATAACTTATCTCATAACATTTTAATCAGTTTGCCTGACTTCTGCCATAGACTGAGCCCCCAGAAAGCACTTTGAACCCTAAACACTTACTCCATGACTGGCATACAATAAATGATAAAAAAATTTTGGTTTTCAATTGATGATTGCACAGTATAGAATAATGAATTTGGCCTGTACTTTGATACTTTCTGGGCTCTTTTTCATTCAATATATAACCAAAGTTGCTGTTCTTGGTGATGATAGTCGTTACCTGTGATACGTAATATAAGGGCTGATAACATCAATTTACAATAATTTAAAAATAGAATTTATATTTTTTATTAGTATGAAGATAAAATATTTTCATTATTAAAATTTGAAAATATAATGAAATCAAATTAATTTAAAAATTTACAATAACTCTCAATAGGGAAGGGGGTTGGCAGGGAGTATTACTCTGGGGTTGGTTCTGAGTATCAAACTATAGCTTGGTTGTGGGAAAGCTGTCAGGGGAGAGAAAAGAAAATGAGCAGAAAGTGGTTATGGTAACCACGATGACTGGGATGTATGGTACTTGTTTTCTAATCTCCTCACTGGAGTAGACATGCATTTTGAATATGGACTTGCCCATGAAGCTTCTGCCAGTATTGTATCCGTGGATTTATGGAATGCCACATTCATTGCCGAGATATTCTTTATAAAATTATTTCTGACCAAGGAACTAATTTCACACCACAAGAAATGTAACAATGGGATGATGGCTGAATTGGAAGCAAAATAACAGAGCCCTAAGATAAATAGTGTGACTGTTTTCCAGAGATAAAAACAATTACTGCTTGCACTTTGAAAAGAGGTTGTGAACAAAAAATTGTTGCATCATGTTGCTTGGAATCTAAAGTTGCTATTGTTGATTTGTAGAAATTTAAATATGTGGAATCTAGAAACAACGATACAAACGAACTTATTTACAAAACAGAAACAGACTCACAGACCTAGAGAACTAACTAAAGGTTACCAGGGGGGACAGGTGGGAGGGTGGGATAGATTGGGAGTTTGGGATTGACATGTACACACTGCTATATCTAACATAGATAACCAACAAGGACCTACTGTATAGAGGCAGGGAACTCTGCTCAGTATTCTGTAATGACCTAAATGGGAAAATAATTTGAAAAAGAATAGATACATGTATATGTATAACTGAATCACTTTGCTGTACACCTGAAGCTAACACAACACTGTTAATCAACTATACTCCAATATCAAATAAAAATTAAAAAACAATGGGTTGAAGGGTGTTTTAGTTTCTGAAGAGGTAAGCAGGTGAACCACCTGCTTATAAGTAAGCTATTGTTTCTCATGTTAAAATTCACTCTTCTATACTCTACTTTGTGATGCTGAGGCTGGGATTTTGCAAACCATACTTTTGTCATCTGGCTTCCTAAAAGCCTCTACCAATAGGATGCTGATTGGAGAATAAAAGCAGTCAGCTGGAGGAGACATCAGGGATACTCCTCACCCAGTTTCCTTCCTGTTTCGTTGTGGCTGGGTTTCCTGTATTTATCTGCCTCGCCAGCAAAGCTGCTTCTTCACTGTGGCAGCAGCAGTTTGTTTAGAAGCAGTGTAATTTGGTTCAAAGTTTTTCCAACATTCAGAGCCATCAGCACACGCTAGCTGGAACCTGTCCTCAGAGGCTTGGGTGCCAGCTCCTCCGACCCTTTCTCAAGCTCACAGATACCAGCCCTTGCCAAGCAGTGGTCACTTACAGAAAAACGACTTTCAGCTCCTCCTCCTGCTGGTGCTACTTCCTTGACACCTCAGTGTTCCCTTTTAATGCTCAGTTACGTACCTAATAATTTTTTATGCCTAAGTAACAATTCCTCATATTGGATGATCTCTTTAAAAATGACTGGTGTGATTTGTTTTCTGACGGAACCTGACAGTGGTTACAACTCAATCTTTGCGAGTCCCAGTTTCCTCAACTTGTA
Source organism: Balaenoptera physalus (assembly GCF_965194825.1). NCBI lineage: Eukaryota > Metazoa > Chordata > Mammalia > Artiodactyla > Balaenopteridae > Balaenoptera > Balaenoptera physalus. Next base: position 46,019,549 of record NC_138889.1, on the reverse strand, counting down.
AGAGGAGAATAATACAATCCAGCTCATAGGGTTATTAAATTAAAATAAATAATGCAAGCAAAGAACTTAACACGATGTTTGGCAAACATTAAGCAGTCAGTAAATGTCATTATTAAAGAAAAGTTGTTGAGGTAGAAGGAGAAAAGACCTGAGGCTCTGAAGGTATAGGAATGAGAGCATTGAGGTAGAAAGTAGAGGTAAAAAGTGAAGGGTGGTGGCCTTAGAAGTTGAAGATACAATGATCCTGGAAGGCTTTGGGTTTCTTGGGGCTTTAAAGAGGATGAATGGATCAACAACAGAAGAAACCTCAGGTATTTCAGAGATAAGGTGTTGGCAGAGAATACATTTGGAATATTTTAATACAAAATGAAACTCATTATCAAGAATGTTAGGGTCATGACCATAACGTAAATCCAAATATATTTCAAGCTTTGTTTTAGAATATAAGGAGCTCTCAAAACCTCTATCATAGACCTTATTGCTAACCTCTATGATTCATTTTTCTCCAGAAGTGAAGTAAGATAATACTTAACTATTTTAAAGTCTATCATTAAAACTATTTTGTTTATATCATTATAGCATGGATTAAAACAGTGGGTTAAGTGATAAATAGTTCGTTTTTACTGGATAACTGGAATTGTTCTTGATACATAAACTGGGTTCTGGACACCTCATTATCAAAAGATAAAGTCAAACTCATTGGAAATTCAGAGAAGATTTTTAAAAATAATGATTAATGGACTGGATGAAAGGGCTTATGGAGAAAAAGTAAAAAACAAATGACAAAAGCATGGTTTAGAATTTATGAAAAATGTGTGAATCTCAAGTTTCTCACGTAAAGACAGTTTTTTGACATGTTTTTTGTTTAATTTCTTCCATATGCATAAAGAAAAAGTCTTGTTTGAGCCAGAGGTCTCAGTGTACTGCAAAAGCATACATTGTTTTTAAAAAATGCAAACCACGTAAAAGCAGAAGAAATGTCTAGTTCTGGAGGCGAGGGATTATGCTAGGAACATTGCTAAATGTGAAAAATTTTTCAAAAGAGGGGAAATTTTAATTTACAAATCAATTAGGCAAGTTCCCATTCTTTAAAAGTGTCAGAAGTATCAGACCTGAAAAAAGTATTTATTTACCAAGAACCTTAAAAGGTATTCAGCTGGGCTTCCCTGGTGGCGCAGTGGTTGAGAATCTGCCTGCTAATGCAGGGGACACGGGTTCGAGCCCTGGTCTGGGAAGATCCCACATGCCACGGAGCAACTGGGCCCGTGAGCCACAACTGCTGAGCCTGCGCGTCTGGAGCCTGTGCCCCGCAACGGGAGGGGCCGCGATAGTGAAAGGCCCGCGCACCGCGATGAAGAGTGGCCCCCGCTTGCCGCAACTAGAGAAAGCCCTTGCACGAACCGAAGACCCAACATAGCCAAAAATAAAAAAAAAAATAAATAAATAAATAAAGTAGCTATAAAAAAAAAAAAAAAGAGTACAGATTCACATTTAAAAAAAAAAAAAAAAAAAAAGGTATTCAGCTGACAAGGAAGATAATTGCTACAACTTCAAAGTCAATATAAGCATCAGATCATATTCACATTAGAGAACAGTTCATTTCTCTTCTCTGTAAAATGTGGACAATAACAGAATCTACTACCTAAGATGATAAAAACAAGCCTACTTTATAAACTGCTAAACCCTGTGAAAGATGAGTTAGCATGAGGAATGTCTGAGAGAGGTGGTAGGGCCACTGAAGACTAATTCTGATTAAGGCTAGGTGTTTTTCAAATTTGGGGACATTTGAATGGAATTTGAGAAAACTGAATACTTTGTGATGCCCTTTGAGAGAAAAGGAGATAAAGAAAATTCATTGATTAACCACCATGTACAAGACACTGTGTTGGTGCCTTACATAAGATTTCACTTAAACTTCAAAATAACCTGGTACTTACATTATATCACCTACTTTAAACAGGTAAAAAACTGAGGCTTAGTATTATATTAACTAATATACACACTTCTGTATATGGTATTCCTATGAGTCACATAAGAAATTGAGGTCCAGAGAAATTCAACACATCCCAGTTTTCCCAGGTAGTGAGTGTAGATCTGTCGGATTCTAAACTCTATAATCTTTTCAGTAAACCTTGCAAAACTGGTCCCATATCGCCAAACATCTCTTTTGTCAGCATCACATCAAGTTTGAATGATTGCAACTAATTATCTTTCCGGTTAAGCAATTAAAAGTTTCTTTCAAAACATAATCTTGATGAAAAAACAAATACCAAAAAACAATTTTTAAGCATTTCATAGATGTATTACGATGAAATAGGTGCTGAATATAAAAGGATATAAAACAGGAGGAGATCTTCTCCCTCAAGGAATTCAGCATCTAGGAATTTACTGTAAGGAAGGAAGTATCAGGAGGTGAAAAGATCAAATAGAATTTGGGCCCATATTAAAATGTGGGTGGAAAACCGAGAGGTTTAGCTTTAGACTATAGTACAGTGCAGAGCTGCTGGTAATAGGAAAGGCATTTGAGGTAAGGGTCCTTTCTATCACTTTTTAAATTCATCATATAGATGACCATCTGTGCCCTATGTGTACTGCTAATCCTACCTATAAGCACCAATTATTGGTTCAGTTTTTAGTTCCTAGGACTGAGGAAAAACTTCGAAATTAATCTTTCAAGTTCCACTTCTCCTATACATTATTCTTGCTTGGTGCCTTTTAATACCCTTTTCCTTCTCAGTGGTCAAATCTTCAATCAGGAAAAAATGATAAGAAATTCCTTTTTCCTCAAGCCTTAATATTTTACTTCTCCTGGAAATATTTTATTTTCAAAGACATAAAAAAGCTTGGAGCTAAAGGAATCAGTTTCTCACTGTACAATATAAGACAGGCCAGTTCAGATGTGCTGGATCAAACCATGCTAAAATCAGGTGTGTAGGAACGGCTCTGTCTCTTTTTGTTTGTAGTCTCTGTTTCCTTTGTGTTGGGTTCTTCCTCTCTCAGGCTCTGATAGGAAAGATCCCTGCTATGGACTGAAAGTTTGTGCTCCTCCCCACTCAAATTCATGTATTGAAACCCTAACCTTAACTCTAATGTGATATTAGGAGGTTGGGCCTTTGGGAGGTAATTAGGTTTAGATGAGGTCATGAAGGTGGAATTCTTATGATCAGATTGGTGTTCTTATAAAACGAGACCAGAGAACTTGCATTCTCTCTCTCCATCATGAGAGAATCCAGGAAGAAAGTAGCCACGTGTAAGAGAGTTTTCACCAGGAACCAAATCGACTGGCACTTTGATCTTGGTCTTCCCACACTCCAGAACTAGGAGAAATACGTGTTAGTTGTTTAAGCCATCCAGTCTATAGCATTGTCATAGCAACTTGAGCTGACTAAGGCAATCCCCCACCATAGGTCCAGTATTACCTGGTGCCTAAATTTTACTATATCAGACCGAAAGAGACCCTATCCCAGAGCTCATGTTAATCTCTGCAAAGGGCCTCTCACTGGCCTTCCTTGGGTCATGTGCTGCCCATTTCTGTGGTGGCAGAGGCAGAGCCTCTGGGAAATTAAAAGAGATATTAAAAGTAGCATGCTCAAAACACTGTCTCACATTGATGTGTTCAGGAAATTTTAATTCTCGTTATTAATAGTTATATTTTAGATGAGACTATGCAGAACTACTGTTATTAGGAGAGGCAATTGAGGTAATATGAGATCCTTTCTATCACTTTCTATCACTTTGGGGTCACTGACAGATAATCATAGGACTCTAGAGGAAGCAGAATCCACATTTGAACAGAACAGACATTATTCCGCAATATCCAGTGATTAATGAATTCTACTCCTTTTTAAGAGATGAAGCACTCTTTTATGATAAAAAATTATCATATGGATTTACTAGAAATATATTAAATTAAAAAACTACTAGGAATTTAGTAAATATATCTGTAGCTCGTTAGTCAAGTATACTTTTTAAAATAATAGAAAATATATAGTGTAAAGCAGACAATTTATTTAGAGTAAATATCTTAAGGTTTGCAGGCCATATGGTCTCTGTTTAAACTATTCAGCTGACATTGTAGTGTGAAAGCAGACTTAGATAATACATAAGTGAATGGGTGTGGTTATGTCCCAATTAAACATTATAAATTCAGGCAATAGACTAGATTTTTCCCATGCACTAAAGCGTGCTGACCCTCTACAGACAGGGATGCTTCATGGACATACAGAGTTCCAAATTGCTGGGAATACTTCCATAGAGAATCTCAGTATGGTATTTACTTTTGCTGTTCACAAATCATTCTATTTCTTCTAGACTTATGGTAAGTCATACTTCCCAACTCCTTTTGAAATTAGGCATGGCCAATGTGAGTGAACATGTCATGTGTCCCTTCTGGGTAGAAACATTAAATGCCAGTGCATAATTTGCCACACCCTATTCTCACTGCCCCAGTGGCTTTAGAAGCATGTATTCAGAGTCTTTAAGTGTTACGATGAGCAGAGTCTTCCTGATGCCCTGCTTTGGGCACATAGATGAAAAATGTAATTTTATTTTCCTAAACTGCTAGGATTAAGGGTTTGCTTTCTTTTTGTAATATAATGTAGTCTATCCTGAATGATATCTCTAGTTCCATTTACCCACAGGTTTAGCATCCCAGATTTTCCCTCAGTAAATGGAGTTTTTAAGTCATTTTTTAGAGAGGAAGAAAAGAATTTATGTCCTCAAAATTTTTAATATATATATTAATTAAAGTTCTTGCATGAAAATGAAATAAAACCAATTTGAACTAGCTTATGGGAGAATTTTCAGAAGAATACTGGGATATCTCTTATCAGTCATTTTCCTTCCTTCATTTTTCCAACAAATATTGAGTGCCCATTATGCCAGGCACTGTTCTAAGCACTGAGTATGCACTGTTGAACAAAGTGTTTAGTAGAATGTTAGATAGTAAAATTTATAAATAAAATTTTTTAAAGATGTATACTAAGCAGAAAATAAATATGGACAAAAGTAGAGAAATATATGGAAAGACTGAAGGAAGATTAACCATCAACTAAGGGAAAACTGGAGTGTGGATGATAACGGCCACCAGCAACTATATGCCTACAGAATCACATGCTCTCTTTCTCCCTCTCTGTCTCTGTCTCTCTCTCTCTTCTTCCCTCCCTCCCAATCTCTCTCTTGATCTCATTTGTTCCTCTTTGTATGTTAGCTTCATAGTCTCCTATTATAGGTCAACGGCTATACTTGGCAGGAATCATGGCTTCCAAGAGTTGCCAAGTCTCACTTTATAGAGCTTATGCCACCACACAACAAATTTTTATTCTCAATTTCAGTTTCAAATATCCTGGAGAAGGGTTCTGTTCCACTTGGGTCAGCTGCTCATCTTTGGTTGGATTGTCGTTAGTAGCTGGGATAAAATAAGAACATGCTAGTGCCCACCTTAAGCATGTGTATTGAGAGAGTCAGAGGTCAGTTTTCTACAGACGAAGGCCAATGTCATAAGTATCCACTAACGCACATTAACACTTCTAATTTTATACTAATGTATTAAACTGAATATATATCTCATTACACAGTGAAGCTTTCGTATGTCTCAACTAATACTTTTATTTTCTTTGACATTAAAAAAATTCCTCAAAGGATGTTTTTCCCCCATATTTATGTCCTTGGTGGATACAACTTGACAATAGTAAAGATTCTGTTGTCCAAAGTGGGCAAAACAGGTGAGCATCCTCTTTACAGAATTTAGTAAAGTATATTTCTATTTGGTTATGGCAGTATTAGATTGTTTGAAGAAGCACACTTCTCAAATGCTTAAATAACACCTGGACAAGGAATAGTGTCTACCTTCAAAGTTGCCCTGCCTAAGCCTTAGAGTACCTTTTTCAAAAATTTTGAATTCTGTAAAATATTGTTAGGACTAAGTAATATAAATGTCATACAAACTTGTGTATCAACATGTAAATGGACATAGTGTAGACCAATCATAAAATAGAATACTACTCAACAATAAAAATGGACAAACTACTAATCCTGCAAAAAGACATATGTTGCATCTAAAAGTATTATACTGAGTTTAACCAGACCCAAAGAGAATATATTATATGATTTTGTATATGAAAGTCTAGAAATGAGACAGAAGAAATTGAACTTGATAATTAGCAATTGACCTTAATTTTTTTTAAATTGGGGTATAGTTGTTTACAGTGTTGTATTAGTTTCTGCTGTACATCGAAGTGAATCAGCTATAGGTGTGTGTGTATATATATATATATATATATATATATATATATATATATATATATACATACACACACACATCCCCTCTTTTTTGGATTACCTTCCCATTTAGGTCACCATAGAGCATTGAGTAGAGTTCCCTGTGCTATACAGCAGGTTCTCATTAGTTATCTATTTTATACATATTATTGTATATATGTCAATGCCAATCTCCCAATTCATCTCACCCTCCATTTCCCCCCTTGGTGTCCATTCATTTGTGCTCTACATGTGTGTCTCTATTTCTACCTTGCAAACAGGTTCATATGTACCGTTTTTCTAGATTCCCCATATATGCCTTAATATACGATACTCTCTTCTTTCTGACTTACTTCACTCTGTATGACAGTCTCTATGTCCATCCACATCTCTACAAATGCCCCAGTTTCATTCCTTTTTATGGCTGAGTAATATTCCATTGTATATATGTGCCACATCTTCTTTATCCATTCATCTGTCGATGGACACTTAGGTTGCTTCCATGTCCTGGTTATTGTACATAGAGCTGCAATGAACACTGTGGTACATGACTGTTTTTGAATTATGGTTTTCTCAGGGTATATGTCCAGTAGTAGGATTGCTGAGTCATATGGTAATTCTGTTTTACTTTTTAAGGAACTTCCATACTGTTCTCCATAGTGGCTGTATCAATTTACATTCCCACCAACAGTGCAAGAGGGTTCCCTTTTCTCCACACCTTCTCCAGCATTTATTGTTTCTAGATTTTCTGATGATGGCCATTCTGACCAGTGTGAGGTGATACCTCATTGTAGTTTTGATTTGCATTTCTCTAATAATTAGTGATGTTGAGCATCTTTTCATGTGTCTCTTGGCCATCTGTATGTCTTCTTTGGAGAAATATCTGTCCATTTTTTGATTGGGTTTTTTTTTTTTTTTAATATTGAGCTGCATGAGCTGTTTGTATATTTTGGAGATTGATCCCTTGTCTGTTGCTTCATTTGTAAATATTTTCTCCCATTCTGAGGGTTGTCTTTTTGTCTTGTTTATGGTTTCCTTTGCTGTGCAAAAGCTTTTAAATTTCATTAGGTCCCATTTGTTTATTTTTGTTTTTATTTTCATTACTCTAGGAGGTGGGTCAAAAAAGATCTTGCTGTGCTTTATGTCAAAGAGTCTTCTTCCTATGTTTTCCTCTAAGAGTTTTATAGTGTCTGGTCTTATATTTAGGTCTTTAATTTATTTTAAGTTTATTTTTTGTGTATGGTGTTAGGGAGTGTTCTAATTTCATTCTTTTACATGTAGCTGTCCAGTTTGCCCAACACTACTTATTGAAGAGACTGCCTTTTCTCTATTGTATATTCTTGCAATATATAATCTTGTCATAGATTACTTGTGTGGGTTTATCTCTGGGCTTTCTATCCCTCTCCATTGATCTATATTTCTGTTTTTGTGCTAGAGTACCTTTTAAACATTGGAAATTCAGTGTCTAATACTTCCTGGCACATACTCAATATTCTATAAACATGTATTGATAGAACTAATCATTCAAGAAAAAATGAATAGCAAATCTCACAAACTATAAAATGTTATTTGTATAATAAAGTATAATTATTGAGGAAAGCATTGTGAAAGTATTAATTTTTATTGCTAGGTCTTCTGATATTAGTGAAATGAAAGAAGTTAAGTGTAAGAACGATCAGTCTCGGATTTATCCTTAAATGTGTAAATGGAAGAAAAAGCTGGTGAGCAAACATTGTGTGAATGTGGTGCTGCCTGTAATACTGTGTATGCAAACCCTGTCAAATGCTATAGATATTTGGGGCATGCAAGGAAAAGCCTAGGGAAATACTCATTTGGGTAATTGTATCAAGCCCAAGAGCAGACATCTGTCTGTTCTTCAAATCAGCAAAGAAACAAGGGCAGTTAGCACTATATATGGAAATGGAATTCTCAATGGAGCTGGGTGAGTACCATCAATACTCATAATTAAGGGAGAGCACTTCAGACAGCTGCATGCAGTGTGGCGCAGTTCCTCATGATCACAGAGGATTCAGGCGGCTGCCAAAGCTTCCTGTCCCTTGAGGACAGGCAAACTCAGAAGCAAGCTGTTACTGAACGTGAGACTGAGCCAGGTTCTGAATTTCTTAAAAGCTTGAGGATGCTCTTCGAAGGAAAAGACTGTTAGAGAAATTTTAGATAGTTGGGTCAAACAAACAGACGCTTTCTACTTGTTCAAGTATATGTAGCTTCACTTATTAAACTGTAAACATCTTGGGAACAGCATTAAATGGTTCCATTAAGAAAGATAGGATGGAATGTTGGCGAGTCGGAAAGCTGGCAGACATACCAGCAGCCAGGAAATGGAGGCCCTTAGGAAGAAGCAGACACTGTCTTTGTAATTTATGTTTCTCAGATGCTGATTCAAGAAAAACACTAAAGAATAGAGGATTCTATTTTAGCTACTGCATTCTGTAAAATGGGGTGTTGGTATCTCTCAGCCTTCCCACATGCCTCATCTTCTCCCTTTTTCTCCTTGGCATATAAACTTGTCAAGTAAGTAACCTAATTTATTTGAGATGTCTCATACATGGTGGTCATTCTGAAATAAAATAATTCAGAAGATGGTAGAGGAATAGACCATCACAAAAATGCTTTTTAACTAAAATTCTCTATTGATGCTAATTTACAAGTGTGTTTGTGTCCCTTTTCAAAGGAACGCTATTTCTCTTTGTTCAATTCTATTTATTACCTATCTTATTATTATTATTATTATTTTTTTTTTTTTAAATAAATTTTTTTTAATTAATTTATTTATTTATATTTATTTTTGGCTGTGTTGGGTCTTCATTTCTGTGCGAGGGCTTTCTCCAGTTGTGGCAAGTGGGGGCCACTCTTCATCGCGGTGCGCGGGCCTCTCATTATCGCGGCCTCTCCCGTTGCGGAGCACAGGCTCCAGACGCGCAGGCTCAGTAATTGTGGCTCAAGGGCCTAGTTGCCCCGCGGCATGTGGGATCTTCCCAGACCAGGTCTCGAACCCGTGACCCCTGCATTGGCAGGCAGATTCTCAACCACTGCGCCACCAGGGAAGCCCCTATTATTATTTTTTAATGGACCATTCAGTGAGAAGAGGAAGAGATGAGAGACTTTGGCTTACATTCCAGCTTTCTTATGTTCTAGTTGTTTACACAAATGTGGAAAACTCAGTTTACTTCTCTGAATATATTTTCCCATGAAGAGATACAAGGATTTGAATTATGGGTAAGGAGATCTATAATATATGTTCTGAATTTCATTAGGAGAATGATTTGTATGTAGATCAACAACAACAACAACAAACACTTGAGTTTGGTAAAAGGGTAATATAAATTCAAGATTATGTTAAGAGATAAAATCAAAATTCTACCAAAGCTAACCATGATAGTAACTGGGATAGGAATAGTTTCCTGCCATAAATAACTATACAAACAGACATAAAATGAAAAACAAATTGTTTCATAAATTGGACAGTAGGACACAAATCTAATTCCTGAAGAAAGAGAAACAAATGATATGTGCACTACCATCAACCTAGCTCTCTGTCTGGAGGTAATTTCTTGTCATTGGCACATGGAACTTGTGCCCAAACACAGCACGTAGCCTTGCAGAATAGAGAAGACATGGATTGGATCTGGAGTTGCTTAGCTGGTAGTTTCACTCTTTCAAGAAATTGGTCCATTGTATCTAACTTTTCAAATTTGTGGGTATAGAGTTGTTCAGGGCAACCCTTTATTATCATTTTGATGTCCATGGGGTCTAGAGTGAGAACACTCTGTCATTTCTGATATTGCAATTTGTATCTTTTGTCTTATCTTGGTTAGCCAGGCTAGAAATTTATCATATCAATTTTATTGACCCTTTCAAAGAACCAGTGTATGGTTTCATTGCTTTAATAATTTAAAAATTATTTTTCTATTTTCAATTTCCTTGCTTTGTACTCTAATTTTTATTGTTATTTTTCTTCCTGCATACTTTAGTTTAAATGCTCCCCTTTTCCTAGAGTCCTTAGATGGAAGCTTAGATTATTGGTTTTAAATTTATTTTCTCTTCTAATGTATACATTTAATATTGTATATTTTTCTCTAATGTGGCATTTGCCACATTCCATATATTTTTAAAAATTCTATTTTTTCATTTGGTTAAAATATTTTAAAAATTTCTTTTGAGACTTCTTTAACCAGTGTTAATTAAAAGTGTGTTGTTTAGTCTTCAAATATTTGGATATTTTTCAGATATTTCTCTATTAATGATTTCTAGTTTAATTCTATTGTGCTTTGAGAACATACTTTGTGTGATTTTGATTTTTTAATTTGTCAAGGTTTGTTTCATGGTACAGAATGTGTTCTATTTTGGTGAATGTTTCATTTGAGTTTGAGAAGAAAGTCTGTGCTTCTGTTGTAATGGAATATTCCATAAATATCAATTAGATCAAGTTGATTGTGCTGGGCAGGTCACAGGATCTTTACTTATTTTTAGTCTATTTTACCTATCAATTACTGAAAGACGGGTGTTTAATTCTCCAACTGTAATAGTGAATTTTCCTATTTCTTCTTGCAGTTCTACCAGCTCTTATCTCAAATATTTTCACTCTCTTGTTAGGTGCATGCATATTTAGGCTTTTTTTGTGTGTGTAGAAAATTGACCCCTTCATCATTATATATATAATGCTACTCTTTTTTCTTGTTCTGAAACTCCTCTGTATGAAATTAATATTGCCGCTTTAGTTTACTTTTGATTAATGTTAACAGGTTATATTTTCCTCCTCACCTTTATTTTTAACGTGAATTTATATTTAAAGTGGGTCTTCGTACACGACACGTAATTGGGGCTTGTTTTTATAATCCACTCTGTCAGTTTGATTTTTAATTTGTGTGTTTAGACCACCACATTTAAGTTGATTTTGATTATATTAATATCTACCATGTTTGGTCTTTATTTGTCACCTCTTTTTCTCCTTCTCTGTTTTTTTTTTTTTTTTTCAGTAAAACTGTCTCAAATGAGAGAATTATATTTAGATATTATTTTACAGTTAGCTTTAAATATACATTGCCTCATTTCTTTCAATGAAATCTTGAACCATATCCTTGTGTTTTTCCCCCTGATTTTTTTTTAAAATTGAAGTACTCTTGACTTAAAATGATATATTAGTTTCAGCAAAACAAGGTGATCCAATATTTTTATAGATTATACTTCACTTAAAGTTATTATAAAATATTGACTGTATTCCTTTGCAGTACAATATATCCTTATAGCTAATTTTATACATAGTAGTTAGTACTTCTTAATCTAATACCCTTATCTTTGCCCCTCCCCCTTACTTCTCTCCACAGATAATTACTAGTTTGCTTTCTATATCTTTAAGTTTGTTTCTGTTTTCTAATATTCATTCGTTTCATATTTTAGATTCCACATGTAAGTGATAACATATGTTAAATATCTTTCTCTGTCTGACTTATTTCACTAAGCATAATGCCCACCAGGTCCAACCATGCTTTTGCAAATGACAAAATTTCATTCATTTTTATGGCTGAGCAAATTCCATTTTATATATATATATATATATATATATATATATATATATATATATATATATATATATATACACACACACATACCACACCTCCTTTATCCATACATCTGTTGATGGACACTTGATGTTTCCGTATCTTGACTATTTTAAATAATGATGCTGTGAACACTGAGGTGCATATATAGTTTTGAATTAGATAATAAATTAATAAATGTTATTGTTTTCTTCAGATATATACCCAGGAATGAAATTGCTGGATCATATGGTAGTTCTATTTTTAGTTTTTGAGGAATCTCCCATACGATTTCCCATAGTGGCTGCACTAATTTACATTACCACCAACAGTGTAGGAGGTCTCCTTTTCTCCACTTCCTCACCAACATTTGTTATTTGTACTGTTTTTTACTATAGCCACTCTGACAGGTGTGAGTTGACACCTCATTGGGTTTTGGTTTACATTTCCCTGATGATTAGCAATTTTCTGCACCTTTTCATGTGCCTATTGGCCACCTGTATGTCTTTTTGAGAAAAATGCCTATTCAGGTCTTTGGCCAATTTTTTTTTTAACAACTTTATTGGAGTACGATTGCTTTACAATGGTGTGTTAGTTTCTGCTTTATAACAAAGTGAATCAGTTATACATATATCCCCGTATCTCCTCCCTCTTGCATCTCCCTACCACCCTCCATATCCCACCTCTCTAGGTGCTCACAAAGGACGGAGCTGATCTCCCTGTGCTATGTGGCTGCTTCCCACCAGCTATCTATTTTACATTTGGTAGTGTATATATGTCCATGCCACTCTCTCACTTTATCCCAGCTTACCCTTCCCCCTCCCCGTGTCCTCAAGTCCATTCTCTACATCTGCGACTTTATTCCTGTCCTGCCCCTAAGTTCTTCAGAACCTTTTTTTTTTTTTTTTTTTTTAGATTCCATATATATGTGTTAGCATACGGTATTTGTTTTTCTCTTTCTGACTTACTTCACTCTGTATGACAGACTCTAGGTACATCCACCTCACTACAAATAACTCAATGTCGTTTCTTTCTATGGTGGAGTAATATTCCATTGTATATATGTGCCACATCTTCTTTATCCATTCATCTGTCAATGGACACTTAGGTTGCTTCCATGTCCTGGCTATTGTAAATAGAGATGCAATGAACATTGTGGAATATGACTCTTTCTGAATTATGGTTTTCTCAGGGTATATGCCCAGTAGTGGGATTTCTGGGTTGTATGGTAGTTCTATTTTTTGTTTTTTAAGGAACCTCCATACTGTTCTCCATAGTGGCTGTATCAATTTACATTGCCACCAACAGTGCGAGAGGGTTCCCTTTTCTCCACAACCTCTCCAGCATTTATTGTTTGTAGATTTTTCGATGATGGCCATTCTGACTGGTGTGAGATGATACCTCATTGTAGTTTTGATTTGCATTTCCCTAATGATTAGTGATGTTGAGCATCCTTCCCTGTGTTTGTTGGCAATCTGTATATCTTCTTTGGAGAAATGTCTATTTAGGTCTTCTGCCCATTTTTGGATTGGATTGTTTGTTTTTTTGATATTGAGCTGCATGAGATGCTTGAAAATTTTAGAAATTAAGCCTTTGTCAGTTGCTTCATTTGCAAATATTTCCTCCCATTCTGGGGGTTGTTTTTTGATCCTGTTTATATTTTCCTTTGCTGTGCAAAAGCTTTTAAATTTCATTAGGTCCCATTTGTTTATTTTTGTTTTTATTTTGATTTCTCTAGGAGGTGGGTCAAAAAGGATCTTGCTGTGATTTATGTCATAGAGTGTTCTGCCTATGCTTTCCTCTAAGAGTTTGATAGTGTCTGGCCTTACATTTAGGTCTTTAATCCATTTTGAGTTTATTTTTGTGTGTGGTGTTAAGGAGTGTTCTAATTTCTTCTAAATGTAGCTGTCCAGTTTTCTTGGCACCACTTATTGAAGAGGCTGTCTTTTCTCCGTTGTGTATTCTTGCCTCCACAAGATTCCTCCAGCTCTGTTTTTCTTTCTCAAGATTGCTTTGGCTATTCATGGTCTTCTGTGTTTCCATACAAATTGTGAAATTTTTTGTTCTAGTTCTGTGAAACTGCCAGTGGTAGTTTGATAGGGATTGCACTGAATCATTAGATTACTTTGGGTAGTATAGTCATTTTCACAATGTTGATTCTTCAAATACAAGAAAATCGTATGTCTCTCCATCTCTTTGTATCATCTTTAATTTCTTTCAACAGTGTCTTATAGTTTTCTGCATACAGGGCTTTTGTCTCCTTAACTAGGTTTATTCCTAGGTATTTTATTCTTTTCGTTGCAATGGTAAATGTGAGTGTTTCCTTAATTTCTCTTTCAGATTTTTCGTCATTAATGTATAGGAATGCAAGAGATTTCTCTGCATTAATTTTGTATCCTGCTACTTTACCAAATTCATTGATTAGCTCTAGTAGTTTTCTGGTATAGCATCTTTAGGGTTCTCTCTATATATTTTCATGTCATCTGCAAACACCAACAGTTTTACTTCTGTTCTGATTTGGATTCCTTTTATTTCTTTTTCTTCTCTGATTGCTGTGGCTAAAACTTCCAAAACTATGTTGAGTAATAGTAGTGAGAGTGGGCAACCTTGTCTTGTTCCTGATCTTAGTGGAATGGTTTCAGTATTTCATCACTGAGAACGATGTTGGCAGTGGGTTTGTCATATATGGACTTTATTATGTTGACGTAAGTTCCCTCTATGCCCACTTTCTGGAGAGTTTTTTCATAAATGGGTGTTGAATTCTGTCAAAAGCTTTTTCTGCATCTGTTGAGATTATCATATGGTTTTTATCCTTGAGTTTGTTAATATGGTGTATCACATTGATTGATTTGCGTATATTGAAGAATCTTTGCATTCCTGGGATAAAACCCACTTGATCATGGTGTACCATCCTTTTAATGTGCTCTTGGATTTTGTTAGCTAGTATTTTGTTGAGGATTTTTGCATTTATATTCATCAGTGATATTTGCCTGTAATTTTCTTTTTTTGTGACAGCTTTGTCTGATTTTGGTATCAGGGTGATGGTGGCCTCATAGAATTAGTTTGGGAGTGTTCCTCCCTGTGCTATATTTTGGAAGAGTTTGAGAGGGATAGATGTTTGCTCTTTGCTAAATGTTTGAAAGAATTTGCCTGTGAAGCCATCTGATTGGGCTTTTGTTTGTTGAAAGATTTGTAATCACAGTTTCAATTTCAGTGCTTGTGGTAAGTCTGTTTATATTTTGTATTTCTTCTTGGTTCAGTCTCAGAAGATTGTTCTTTTTTAAGAATTTGTCCATTTCTTCCAGGTTGTCCATTTTATTGGCATATAGTTGCTTGTAGTGGTCTCTCATGATCTTTGTATTTCTGCAGTATCAGTTGTTACTTCTTCTTTTTCATTTCTATTTTTGTTGATTTTAGCCTTCTCCCTTTTTTTCTTGGTGAGTCTGGCTAATGGTTTATCAATTTTGTTTAGCTTCTCAAAGAACCAGCTTATAGTTTTATTGATCTTAGAAATTGTTTCTTTCATTTCTTTTTCATTTATTCCTGATCTGTTCTTTATTATTTCTTTCTTTCTCTTAACTTTGTGGTTTTTTGGTTCTTTCTCTAATTGCTTACGTGTAAGTTTAGGTTGTTTATTTGAGATGTTTCTTGTTTTTTGAGGTAGGATTGTATTGCTATAAACTTCTTTCTTAGAACTGCTTTTGCTGCATCCCATAGGGTTTGGACGGTTGTGTTTTCATTGTCATTTGTTTCTAGGTGTTTATTGATTTCCTGTTTGATTTCTTCAGTGATCTCTTGGTTATTTAGTAGTGTATTGTTTAGCTTGCATGTGTTTGTATTTTTTACAGTTTTTTTCCTGTAATTGATATCCAGTCTCTTAAGATTGTGGTTGGAAAAGATACTTGATACAACTTCAAGTTTCTTAAATTTACCAAGGCTTGCTTTGTGACCCAAGATATGATCTATCCTGGAGAATATTCCATGAGCACTTGAGAGGAAAGTGTATTCTGTTGTTTTTGGATGGAATGTCCTATAAATATCAATTAAGTCCATCTAGTTTAATGTGTCATTTAAAGCTTGTGTCTCCTTATTTATTTTCATTTTGATTGATCTGTCCATTGGTGAAAGAAGTGGGGTGTTAAAGTACCCTACTATTATTGTGTTACTGTTGATTTCTCCTTTTATGGCTGTTAACATTTGCCTTATGTATTGAGGTGCTCCTATGTTGGGTGCATAAATATTTACAATTGTTATATCTTCTTCTTGGATTGATCCCTTGATCATTATGTAGTGTCCTTCTTTGTCTCTTGTAATAGTCTGTATTTTAAAGTCTATTTTTTCAGATATGAGAATTGCTACTGCAGGTTTCTTTTGATTTCCACTTGCATGGAATATCTTTTTCCATCCCCTCACTTTCAGTCTGTATGTGTCCCTAGGTCTGAAGTGGGTCTCTTGTAGATAGCATATATACGGATTTTGTTTCTATATCCATTCAGCCAGTCTATATCTTTTGGTTGGAGCATTTAATTTACTTGCATTTAAGGTAATTATCAATATGTATGTTCCTTTTACCATTTTCTTGATTGTTTTGGGTTTGTTATTGTAGGTCTTTTCCTTCTCTTGTGTTTCCTGCCTAGAGAAGTTCCTTTTGCATTTGTTGTAAAGCTGGTTTGGTGGTGCTGAATTCTCTTAGCTTTTGCTTGTCTGTAAGCGTTTTTATTTCTCCATCAAATCTGAATGAGATCTTTGTTGGGCAGAGTAATCTTGGTTGTAGATTTTTCCCTTTCATCACTTTAAATATGTCCTTCCACTCCCTTCTGGCTTGCAGATTTTCTGTTGAAAGATCAACTGTTAACCTTGTGGTGATTTCCTTGTATGTTATTTGTTGCTTTTCCCTTGCTGCTTTTAATAATTTTTCTTTGTGTTTAATTTTTGATAGTTTGATTAATATGCGTCTTGGCGTGTTTCTCTTTGGATTTATCCTGTATGGGACTCTCTGTGCTTCCTGGACTTGATTGACTATTTCCTTTCTCATATTAGGGAAGTTTTCAACTATAATCTCTTCAAATATTTTCTCAGTCCTTTTCTTTTTCTCTTCTTCTTCTGGGTCCCCTATAATTCGAATGTTGTTACATTTAATGTTGTCCCAGATGTCTCTGAGACTGTCCTGAATTCTTTTCATTCTTTTTTCTTTATTCTGCTCTGTGGTAGTTATTTCCACTATTTTATCTTCCAGGTCACTTATCCATTCTTCTGCCTCGGTTACTCTGCTATTGATTCCTTCTAGAGAATTTTTAAGTTCATTTATTGTGTTGTTCATCATTGTTTGTTTGCTCTTTAGTTCGTCTAGTTTCTTGTTAAATGTTTCTTGTATTTTCTCCACTCTATTTCCAAAATTTTGGATCAACTTTTTTCTCATTACTCTGAATTCTTTTTCAGGTAGACTGCCTATTTCCTCCCCATTTGTTTGGCCTGGTGGGTTTTTAAATTGCTCCTTCATCTGCTGTGTATTTCTCTGTCTTCTCATTTTGCTTAACTTACTGTGTTTGCATTCTCCTTTTTGCAGGCTGCAAGTTCGTTGTTCTTTTTGTTTTGGTGTTTGTCCTCAGTGAGTAAGGTTGTTTCAGTGGGTTGTGTAGCTTTCCTGGTGGATGGTACTGGTGCGGGTGTTCTTGTGGATGAGGCTTGATTTTGTCTTTCTGATGGGCAGGAGCACGTTTGGTGGTGTGTTTTGGGGTGTCTATGAACTTAGTATGATTTTAGGCAGGCTCTCTGCTAATGGGTGGGGTTGTGTTCCTGTCTTGCTAGTTTTTTGGCATGGGGTGTCCAGCACTGGAGTTTACTCATCATTTAGTGGAGCTGGGTGTTATCGTTGAGATGGAGATCTCTGAGAGAGCTCTTGCTGATTGATATTACATGGGGCCAGGAGGTCTCTGGTGGTCTAATATCCTGACCTTGGCTCTCCCACCTCAGAGGCTCTGGCCTGACACCTGGCTGGAGCACCAACACCCTTTTGGAAAATCTGAGGTCTTCTGCCATTGTTCAGTCGGGGTTCTGTCGGAGTTATTCCACATGTAGTTGTATTTTTGATGTACTTTTGGGGAGGAAGGTGATCTCCACATCTTTCTCCTCTGCCATCTTGAAGGTCCCCCCCTCTTTTGTTTTCTTAATGAGGCTGGCTGAGGGCTTATCTCTTTTTTTTATCTTTAAGAAAAAAATCTCTTGGTTTCACTGATCTTTTCTAACTTTTTTGGGAGGGGTCTCTTTTATTTATTTTCCCTCTGCTATTTATTATTTACTTTCTTCTTCTAACTTTGGGCCTTGTTCTTTTTCTAACTCCTTTTTGTAGAAGGTTAAGTTATTTATGTATTTTCTAGTTTCTTTAGAAAACCCTCTAATACTTCTTTTATGGTCAGCTTAGTATTGATGAACGTTTTTAGTTTTTACTTTTCTGAGAAGTTCTATATGTCTCCTTCAATTCTAAATGCTAACCTTGGTCTGTAGAGTATCTTAGGTTGTATGTTTTTCCCTTTCACCACTTTAAGTATAACATGCCACTCCCTTCTCGTCTGCAGAGTTTCTGCAGAACAATCAGCTGATGGCTCTATGGGGTTCCCTTGTATGTGACTCTGTTTTTCTCTTGTTGCCTTTAGAGTTCTCTCTTAAAATTTGTTATTCTAATTATGATATTTCTTGGTGGGGGTCTGTTTGGATTCATCTTGTTTGAAACCCTTTGTCTTCCTGTATCTGGATATGTTTCCTTATTCATGTTTGGGACGGTTTCAGTCGTAATTTTATCAAGTAGATTTTCAACACCTTTCTCTCTCTCTTCTCCTTCTGGGGCCCCTACAATGCCAATGTTGGTACACTTGATGTTATTCCAGGGGTCCCTTAAACTGTTCTCATTTTTTTTTCTTTTTGCTGTTCCAATTGAGTAATTTCTATTTTTCTGTCTTTTCCTCTACCTGCCACAGTCATAAAATCTTCTTTTAGACTCTTTTCTATGACCGCCTTGTAGGGTTTATTGAGGTAAAATCCCAGAACTTGTAGGAGTCTCCTAAGATTGTCACCCTGAGTAGTTTTTCACTTTCAAGGTAGTCCACACTCAGCCTCCACCAACTTATCAAAATCACCATTTAAGTGTACTTATTGGTTTGTGACTGTAGTGTTTTCTCCTCCAGTGAAATGGATCTCAGCTATGACTCTCTGGATTTGTCTGTTTCTCCAGATTTTGGGGTGTTGGTTTGCCCTGCAAACTCAATTTTCTGATGGTTCCAAGAAAAGTCAGTGATTTTCAGTTTGTCATGTCTTTTCGTGTAAGAACGGGAGCGATGACTTCAAAGTCCTTTACAAGTTAGAGCCAAAACTACCAATCTATATGTTGACTTTAGTTTTCAGAATAAAACAAAACTAGGCATTATTTTCACATTCACAATATAAAAGTATATTTTACCAACCACCAGAAAAGCTCAAATGCCATTGGTACTGTGGGCAATATTTCCCTTTATTATGAAGTTCCTCATGGTTATCTGTGCTCACTGAGGAAAAGACTCTGAGAGATTGTTGGATATAATAAAACTCAGCTTAGGATAATACCTTTCAAAAATACCTTAGGTATTTTGCACCCAGAGCTGAAATCATAATGGAGATTTTTCTTTTGGTACTACTATGAAAAAAGGCATTTGCTTTCCTGTGCTTTTATTTTTATATGATTTTCAAAACATATCTGCCCAAGGACTTGTGTCTGGAGTATATAAAGAACACTTATAACTCAATAATAAGACAAAGATGCCAATTAAAAAATGGACACTCCACTTAATAAGGTATAAGAATGAGAAATAAATGTATGAAAATTTACTCAACCATAGTAGTCATTAGCAAAATGAAAACTAAAACCACAAGGAGATACTACTATATTCCTGCTAGAGTGACAAAAGAAGCAAAAAAAACCCTGACTATATCAAATGTTAGTAAATATGTGGAGGAACTGGAATTTTCATAGACTGTTGGTAAAAATGTAAAATGGTAAGGTCATTTTGGAAAAAAGCTTGAAATTCTTAAAAACTTAAACATATGTCCTCCATATGACTTGGCCATTCCACATCTAAGTATTTACTCAAAAGAAGTGAGAAAATATACTCATATCAATATTTTTCATGAATATTCATAGAAGCTTTCTTTGGAAACAACAGATATCCACAAACAGATGAAAAGATATACAAATTGTGACATAACCATTAAAAGAAATATTACTCAGCCCTAAAAAATAACTGGCTATTGATACATGCAACCACAACTTTGAATCTCATAACAAGCATCCTGAATGAAATAAGTCAGACGAGGAAGACAGTATGTTATATGATTTCATTCATATACAATTCTAGAACTTACAAATTAAACTAAAGATAAAAATCAGAGCAGTGTTTGCTTCTGGATAGGCAAGGGAAAGGAAGTAATGGAAGAAGTAAAAAGAGACATAAGGAAATTTTGGGTGTGATAGATGTATTCATATTATCTTGATTGTGGTGTTTGTTTCATGGGTGAATACTTATCAAAGTGTATTCTTTGTACATGGGCAGTTTAATATATACAAAGTAGATATTAAAAAAGCTGTAATAAATGATTAATTCAGTGCCTGATTTCCAGAATGGTCTATAAATAGTACATAGTATGTACTATGACACAAATAAATACAAGGTACTTTGGGGCCACAGATAGAGGAACACTTACTCTCTCTTGGGGATGTCTTACACAAATCTAATCTAAAATATTATTAATACTATTAATAACACTATTGAGCTATTTCTTTGTTTTTGTTTCTATGTGGAGATTAGCTCAATTGTACATTTTCATTTCATACTCAACATTTTACAGCAACTAATTTATTTCACAAACAAATGTTCTTTTCTGACATTTCCCAGTGGTAGGGAAGAAGCTTGAATGATTTATTTAAGCACTAGAATATGACAGATTCCATCTTTAGCTGAAGTTTTCACTGCTAGCATACATTTAAAAAATGACCATCCCTGCAAAATCTTTAAATATCTAGTGATTACATAAACCTCTATTTCCAAATCCATTGTAAAGGAGATATATTTCTGGAAGAGAGTGGAATATATTAAACACTGAACTTGATAGCTAGTGTAGCTACTTGGAGGAAATACAATAGTAACACAAGTTAGGGTTTCTTCACCTACATTTGGTTGGACTGTTAGTTAATTCTTCTTCATTTTTTCCCACTTCTATAATGCACAATAATCACCACTAACAATGAAACTGCATTATAATTTAAAAGTTCTACTCTAAAAATATTTTACTGAATTTAATTCCATCAATGGAAGAGGCTTGCTATGTAACACTGAATATCGTTCTCTTCTATGCTGTATTGTTTCTGAAAAGTGTGAAAACTTTGGAAACATGGCTGACTAGTGAATATTCTCTTAAAATTTTAAAAGTGTCCTCAAGAATATTAAATATATAATTAGACAATGTGTGCATTCTGAATTTATAACTGAGAGATGTTGTCCCATTGAATATATGCTTTATTATTATTCAAAAATATCTTTTTACCAGTACTAGTTTTCTGAAATACTTTTGATCACTCACATCAGCTCTGATATACATATATAGTCTTTCTTTTGTATATCAGAATGTTCTTAAACATTAGGTATGAGCAGAATATATTTTGAATGCAGTAGAATCCATACTGTGAAGGTATCTTAGTAAATCGCTTTGGAAAAACACAGAATCCATAAGCAAAGCCTACATTAAAAATAGTAAAGTTCACTGTTCCTGACATTTAGGAGAAAGGGCATACATAAGGAGATCATGATAAAGTGCTTTTGTATTACACACACACACACACACACATCTGGTTTAATGAAGATGATTCTTAGTGATGGGCATCGCCAGAAAGTGTGCCAGGGTTGATTAGTGATGTCTATCTTGGTCACAGAAGAGAGATTTGGCGATATTTCTACAGACCACACCATATGGGGAGAAATTATATTGTAGTTACTGGTCACTGATGAAAGACTTTATCAAAGGAGACAGATATTTGTTTTTATTTCCCCAGAAAAGAGGCTTCAACAATTCATAATGTTGAACTACTACTAAAAGTTGTTGTATTAAAAGTTGTTATAGTTCTTATAAAATAGTTGTGACTTGTAATTTCCTTCTGTACTTAAACATATATTTTTAGTATTTTAGAATGCTTGTCAACTGAAAAAAGATTCTATTCTGTCATTCCTTTCAAAGGATCTAGAAGTAAGTGGTAAAACACCTTCAGTTGGGAAGTCAGGATTTGCAAAACTTATTCTGAGTTATTTCTTCCTTTCCCTAGATAAATGTCTTCCACAGACTGTCGGCTGGAGAAAACCAGAAATTGAAGGCTAAATTTCCCTCTTCTGACACCAGGTTTGACTCTGAATGCAATATTAGTCTTGGAGCCTCAGTTAAGACTATAGCCATTGTTCAAAATGAAGAGTTGATGTTAAATTATTGCATATTGAATCACAGAAAAGAATATACACATACACATGCCCACATACATATATAGGCTATTTTTTATTTGATTTTTGCCAAAATGTATTCTCAAGTTGGGAATGAGAGGTGAAGGAAATTCAAAGTATATTGTGTAAGAAGAGCATATGCTTAAACCAATATCACTTGCCAGATGATACTGGGCAGGCAGCATGTTTGGGAGATTTCAGAGGATGCTTTGTTCTCACTCACTGGTGTTTATTAAAAGCACGGTGATCATATATTATACTTCTATCTCTCAATGAGACGGTTGTTAAGTGTTCTAGAGAAATGGGAGTTGGGGTAACTCTATTATTGGGTCAATCCAAAGAACTATAGGCTAACACAGAAATAAATCTAGAATTTGAAATTTATTATAAATTTCACTCAGATCTAAATTCTGGTTATGCCTTGTACAACTATGTGACTTTAGACAAATTTACTTAGTTTATCTGAACCTCTGCTTTTTTCATTTGCAAAATGGTGATGATAGTCTTATCTCCAAGCATGATTATAAGGATTAAATAAATGAGTTAACGTATATAAGATTCTTAGTTGAGAATTGGGAACATGGCAAACATTTAATAAAATTTACTTTTGTCAGGTTTTTTTCAAAGTAGTTCAGCTCAAATAACTATTACTTTGTGAAGCTTTACCTTCTGTTTTTTCTTTACTAAGAATTAAAACTTCTTTCCTCTGGGTCCTTCAGGATACATTGTTTATACCTCTGTGCTAGCCAGACATATATGGTATTCTGCCTATTCTGTCTTAGCTTTTGATTGATTCTGTAGATGTCTATTTTGTCTAGAATTCTAGGCATTAAAATCATGTCCTATCTGTCCTTTTATCTCACACAGGGTCTATCCCTGTGTCTTGGAAAGATTTAGGTTTTCGATGAATGTTGAACGTATTATATTGAACTCATCATAGCCCCATGGATTTAACAGCCTTTATTATTGGGTTTATTTTTCAAATTTGATATTGAATTTCTAGGAAATCATTGGCTTTCCCAAGGAAGTTGTGTGTTATTTTGATGATTAATTCACTATTTATTTAAAATGTGGCAATCTGGGGAAAAATAATTTCCAAAAGCAAGTGTGTATTTGAAGCTAAACATATTTGACCTTTATATAAAAATAAAAAGACTGAATCAGAGATACGAGTGTACAAAGGGAAAACTCAGAATTGAAGCTAATTGGGCATGTGCTCCTGTAGTCATAAATACTAGTAAGTGAGCATGGCTCACTTAATTACTGAAGTTGACCATTAATCCTTCGTAGGCTAGTGTGAGTCTAATATTTAGTACTGCTGCCAAGTGATGCTATGCTCAGCAAAATGATAGAATGATATTTTTCCCAATGGGGAAGAGTAGAGGGGGCTAATTCATTTATTTATTCACTCAACCAGGAAATAATTACTGAGAACTCACTAAGTGCCAAGTATACAAAACTGAATGAGACAAAGCACTTACTCTCAAAGTCTAAAGGGAAGAGACAGGAATAAACAAGCAATGATAATACACTGTGGTGAGCGCCAGGATAGAGCTCCATATAGAGTGAACAGCTAGGAATGGTTTCTAACTCAGACATTTAGGGTGAGTCTGTGTTTAAGAACCATTAGACTTAAGGACAAGTATGAAGATGACGCATTTAAAAACAATTCTGGAAGCATGGCAAGTATTTTTTCCATTGCGATAATAAAATATAGAGTATTAAATGATGAAATTACTTCAAAACAGTTCTAGTTAGTGGGGCTAGAATTTAGTTTTATGTGCACTGATTTTTAAATCTAAGATTTTTTATACCTTATCATATGTCTTTTATATTAATTAGTTATTACATGTTTGCAATTTAAAGAGTACTTTTTAAAAGTCAGATTAGTCCATCAACTAGTGAATCGATAAACAAAATGTGGTATATCCATATGACAGAATACTAGTGAGCCATATAAAATAATTAAATACTAATACATGCAACATCATGGATGAAACTTGAAAACATTACACTAACTAAAAGAAGCCAGACACAAAAACCACATATTATAAGATATATCGTATGGGTATCCTAAGGCTGCCATAACGAAGTACCACAAACTGGATGGCTTAAAACAACAAAAATGTTTTGTTTCACAGTTTTGGTGTCTAAAAGTCTGAGATCAAAATATTGAGAAGACCATGCTCCCTCTGAAATCTGTAAGGGAGATTCCTGTGCATCTTGCAACTTATGTTGATTCGCTGGCTCTTCTTGGCATTCCCTGACTTGCAGCTGCAGCCCTTCAGTCTCTGTTTCTGTGGTATCATGGCATCCTCTCCTTGTATATCTGTGTCTCTTCTCTTCTTATAAGGACAGCAGTCATATTGGGTTAAGAGTCCAGTCTATTATAGTATGACTTCATCTTAACTAATTATATCAGCAACAAACCTATTTCCAAAGAGGTTTACATTTTGAGATAATAGGGGTTAGGACTTCAACATGTATTTTGGGGGGAACAATTCAACCTATAACATCCATTCATATGAATTATCCAGAATAAGCAAATTCATAGAAGCTGAAAATAGATTAGTGGTTGCCAGAGGCTTTTGGGGGAGGAGGGAATGGAAGTGACTGTTTAGTAGATATGGAGTTTTCTTCTGCAGTGAATAAACTGTTTTGGAGCTACATAGTTGCAATAGTTCACAATATTGTGAATGTACTAAATTCCACTGAATTGTATACTGTAAAATTGTAACAATGGTAAATTGTATCCTCTATTTTACCAAAATAATGAATGAATGAATAAATGCTAGGTCAATTTATTCTTGTTTCCTTTGATCACACTCTAAACATATTCACCTTCCATTGTTAGTGTTCCATCTAGTTTAGCATTTCTTGTCCTACTACTTCCTTCCTACCACAAACCCTAGTGTCAGCTTATTGCCTTCTTGCTGTAGTTCTCTTACTTTATTGGAGTACCCTGCACTCTACACATTTCTTTTCCTCATTTAAACCAAATTACTGTAAATACTTTATTTAAACTCCTATTCTTAAGTTTCAGTAGAAACTAACTCTCCTTGTGTGTCAATGACTGAAAAGAACAGTGTGGTTTTTCCTACTCCTACCAACAATTCTCCCTATCCTTCTACTGCTGTGGTAGAATTTAATATCCACACATAAAAAGTGGTCAATGTCAAGAATTTCTTTTCCCTGCTATAAAAACACAGGACCATTTCTCTACACATCAACTTTAAGGTCTCCCCAGTGTTAAGCAAGGTTCACTTTGTTTTGCTCTGGGAACTCACTCACATTGGTGAGGACCAATCCCTGCTGGACAATGAATTTTGGCAGCAGGCAGCTGGGGAGTATATTAGGAAGGCAACAAGCAGGACAGAGTTTGTTTGCAAGTGGTGTGAAAAATGACCTTAATGAAATAACATATGCAACAAGAGTGTTTGATCCTCCTTGCTTCCAAGGACAGTTTCTGCTAAACTCCTTGAGTTCATGTATTTTACTTTCTTTACTTCTAAGTCTTTAGCTGAACAAGCAAGTAAAGGCCACTGTAAATTTGTAGTAGTGATAATAATAATAAATAACAATAGTTAGTGTTAGGGAGTGACTTTATTTCCCTTCAGTCTGGTATTTCTACATGGAGGAACTTTGTCTACAGTTACACTCCAGCAAATTAGTGAGTGAAATGCATTGGTCCATGTTCCTGAGTTATTTTATTAAACTGTGGCAGTCCCTGGGCATTCATTCTCTTTATTCTTTTCCTATCTGCCCCAGACCAGAATGAGACAGCATTCTTGGGTAAGATCTGCTCTCTACACTCAAACATTCCTTGAATGTGCTTTCACAGTATACTCTTATAGAGGACCTAGGGAAAGTGCTAGCAAGCCCTTTTGCCTTTAGGTCAAAGCTACATTCACCTTTTAGCTTATTAGAAATAAAGCTGACATTTCCCCCCATCCTGCTTATTTTGTATAACTGGTTCCAAATTGAGAAAGTACAAAAGGGAATAAGGATATACATTAACATTCTAATATTCTGGATAATATTTATGGCACATTTGTTATGTGCCAGTCATTGTACTAAGCTCTTTATCTCATTTAATCCTCTCAACAACCCTATGCTTACACACTGGAGGGAAAGTGAGGAGAATTTCTTTTTTCTTTTTTTCAACAATTCCCCTTCAGCCTTCAATCTATGTTTATTTGGCTCCTTTTCTCTATCACGAATATTTATTAATATGACCCTACTTCATTTGGAGAAACTTAACACATCAATCTGAATTCTACTTCCCAGGCATGGAAAGGTTTAGGAAGGCAGATTACTCAGGGCACTTCAGAGCAAATTTTAGACTTTCTAGAAATATTTAGATGGTCACCAGGAATACCAACTCACACTTATCATCCTGTTAACTTTCCTGGGAAAAGATTAGTGCTCACTGGAAGTGAAATCATTTGCCAGTCTTAATAATTCAAAATGATTCTTTGTCAAGCCACAGATATTCCAGAAACCTCTCTTGCCCTGCTTTCTGTGGGCTGACTAGTTTTTGTGTGACTTGATATTGTCTAGTGCTTACTACAGCATTTTTGCTAATAAGTAATAACATAAATCTATATTCTTATACACTAGAGAAACTAGAATTGTCTGACTAAAGATTTTTAAAATGATTTTAGATAAAAATCAGGCATAACAAAATTTTCACCAGTACATAAATAACCAAACTCTTAAAACATATGGTTCAGAAAGGAAGCATCATAGCAAATCCAAGTAAAGTGTCAATATCTAATACCATATGTCACGCTGATGTTAAGAACCTAGAGACGTGACAATTAACCTCTTCTTGCATCGAAACAAAGGAACAACTGTGGGGGAAAATACCAGAGAGATGCCCCTGATAATGAACCAACGAAAACCACAGCCAAAAATCTGAGGGGGGGACTAGTCTATCAATAATCAGTTTACCTTCAAAAGTCTCCCACTTTGCCCACCCCTCATGCAATTCACACTCAACTCCTAGGGAACCCAGCAGCAGCATTTGGCTCAAGATGAATACATCTGCATAGATTTCCTTGTGGGTGATTTTTATTAATTTCTCTGCTTTGTCTGCCCTCATAGTGAGCACTGACAAGTCACAACACCACTGTGGCTTTGACAAGCTGACAAGTCTAAATTGGAGTTTCCTTAAAAAAAAAAAGGTGGCAATGCCTTGAGAATAGGCTCAGAACACAGCAGAAAAGAGACAAAGGGAAGATGGGTTTGTTCCTCTAACTCGGGAGTTATGGGGCGGTGCTATAAGCATATATGCTTATTGTATAATTGTAACATGTGAAATCAGCTGTGTTTAAATGAACAACATATGCTACAAGGGAACTCAAAATCTCAAGAAGGAAGGTAATTCCTGCCAGCTGCATAGCATTAATGCTTGCTCTTTGTAATGGAACAAATACGCCCTTTTCCCTTTGCATCAAGATGCACAGAGAGAAGGGAAGTTGTTTCCAACAGCCATGATTGGCATTTTGGTGCTCTTGGCTCAAGGTCATGGGATAGCCTGCCTGGGAGCCTCCTAGTCAGTCAGTAATTGCCAGGATCTCCCCACACGCTTGCGTTATAGAGCCAAATAGGGAAACTAAGCTAGTTGTCTTGTCAGAAGGAAAGGAAACATTTCTAAACTGCTTCTTTCCTTTTTTTTCTCTCTTTCTTTCTTTCTTTCTCTCTTTCTTTCCTTCTTTCTTTCTTTCTTTCTTTCTTTCTTTCTTTCTTTCTTTCTTTCTTTCTTTCTTTCTTTCTTTCTTTCTTTCTTTCTTCCTTCCTTCCTTCCTTCCTTCCTTCCTTTCCCTCTCTCTCTTTCTTTCTTCCTTTCTTTCCCTTCCTTCCTTCCATTCTTTCTTTCTTCCTTTCTTTCTTTCTCTTTCTTTCTTTCTTTCTTTCCTTCCGTCTTTCTTTCTTTTCTTTCTTTCTTTCTTTCCTTCCTTCCTTCCTTCCTTCCTTCCTTCCTTCCTTCCTTCCTTCCTTCTTTCTTTCTTTCTTTCTTTCTTTCTTTCTTTCTTTCTTTCTTTCTTTCTTTCTTTCTTTCTTTCTCTCTTTCTCTCTTTCTCTCTTTCTCTCTTTCTCTCTTTCTCTCTCTCTCTCTTTCTCTCTTTCTCTTTCTTTCTTTCCTTCTTACGGAGCCAAGCAACTCTGAACACTAGAGGGAGTTCTGATTTTGCTCAGAGTCCTGTTTTCATTTTTAAATTATTTAAGTACTAAGATAGAAAAAGTAAACTTTAGAGGGCACAAAAATTCTTTTGGGAGATAAGGAGAGGTTTTACTTTCATCATTGTGGAATGAGTCAGAATACAGACTTTGAGCTTTAAAATACTGATATAGATGGATGATGCATATGAGACCTCTCCTGTTTATTCAGTCTGAACCATCCTCAGCCTCCTAACGTATACATTTATTTCATGATGGATTTTTTTTATATGATATGTCTGAACCAAGTACTGAACTTTTTAATATTGCCAGAATTGGAACGGCAATTAGAAGGATTGGAAATTTGCCAGTTTAGAACTGTTATTTCTTCCAGAAAACGAAGAAGAACAAAGCATGAATTATATACTTTTTCCTCTAAATACATTAAGGTGAACAAATTATGAATTAGCCAAGTAATAATAATTCCAGAGAAATGAACTTAACTGTTTAAGATTTACTTTAAGTAGCTCCTTGTTATACATATAAAAATAAGGACATGTAAGCTGGGTTCTCAGAACATACTTTGAGATCCAAATTTGCTTTCATTTACTAATGGACAATAATGGATATGTAAAAAGGACAGAGATTCTTAGTTAAATAATGTATTAGTCCTGCCAAATATATCATTTCCCTCATTACACAACTATAAGAGAGGCATCTTTATGAAAGAAAATCTGTACTTAATCTTTTCAGTTTATACTCCTCTTTACAATACAAATCTATCATTTTCAATTCTTTTCATTTTATTTTTTGTCTTAGAACAGAACTAGACCCATGGATCTTAAGATTTAGATTTTGTTCTGTACATATATAGAACATATGAATTTTACTCTACAAATGCAAATAAGTAAGAATAATCATATTATTTATTTTAATTCAATGGAATCTAATTCCAAGTCCCATTCTTGGATGATGAGAAAATTTACCCCAATTATGAACCACCTCTCTCCTACCACAAGTCACATGAACATCCTATGGAGTTTGGTATATAAAGATGGGAGTAAAAGATTTGGCATACAACATTTGAGAAGCTTTTCTAGTATCAGGTTTTGGTAAGATGTCCATTTATGAGTCTCCATAGTCTCCTGAAATCTTAGAGCTCTATTTTATTCTGTGGGTTCAGGATACTTTTAAACCATAGTGCATCTCATTTATAGGTACAATCCCTTAAGACTTGCCACCTTTTCTTCAGGTACTATAAGTAATTGTGTCATGTGTCCCAATCCCTTTCAAACCCAAGATCTTGCATTTGTTTTATCATCTTTTATAGTCTTGGTCCCATTGTAGGCACTTCTTTCTTCCTAAAAGCACTCATCTCTCTTGTTTCCTAAGAGTAACTGCTTGCCCCAGGAGCTCAGGTTTTCTGAAAACTAAATCCAGGAAAGGAAATTTTCTGCAAACAACTTCTGCTTTCAACTTTGTAACAGAAATCTTTCCTGAGTAAGGAGCAACAGAGAGTTCTAACTGCTCTCTTGGAATACAGGGTGGAAAAACATTTTAAGAGCAAAATACAAATTAACATTTTAATATATTATCCTGCCACATATGTTTCTGTGTTTTCTGAAATTTGTACCTTAAACATGTATTATTTTCATAATTAGGAAATATACTTTTTTGTAAAGTGCACTTCCTTTTGTGTTTTTTTTCTAACTGGAAGTGTTTAAACAAAGGATGCAATAAAAAAGAGTTTTTCAAAGGGAGGACTAATCAACTACATGGTCTTTAGAGTTTTTAAACCATGTATGATTTTCTTCCAATTCCATTAAGTTTCACTAGCATTATTTTCCTATATATTACTAAAAAAAGAATGATTGTTTCTTATCTTATTTTGGAAAAGTTTGAGATGTTTAAACCTTATTGAATATCTTCATTTTTTCTAAGTATCAATTTTGAAAACCAGACTTCTGAAACAAAACAGGCCAGTCAACATTCTAACATGCAGGTATCTGGTAAAGGTAGGAATTAACTTAGGGTTCTACAAAATGACTCTTGAGAAAGGGTGATATTTAAACGATGATATTTAATGACCAGTATGGCAAGAACACCAACCAATCGGAGCAGACATATACCATTATTCTTTAAGGGTTGGTTGAATAACAACCTTGATCCTGGGATGCATCACCAAAGTTCTCTGGGTCAACTAAGATGATCACTAGATACTTCACTCCAGCTAAATTTGTATTAAATAATTAGGTTGAATAGACAATAGTTTTCCAATTTATTGGTGGATTTGCTCTACCTCTTCTTGCAGCTGACAATTTAGCCAAAATTTTGAGCAATGAAATGCCAACAAAGAGAAACTCTTTTGATCCAGACTACAAGTCTCCAGATACAACTGATGCCCTTTCAAGGTCTCTAATTTGTGCCATGAATAAACTTGTTGACACAGATAAGTAGGGGTCCTCACAGTAAAGAAGCATCAGTATGACAGGGAATTTGTCAGTGGTTTGAACCAAATTGATTCACCCATGAAGAAAATATACACAAACACTTAGAGAAACAGGTACTTGGTGTCTTTTCTGGCTGCTAGGTCACAGGCACCTTGAAGGCTAGTTTCTTTACATCTGGCCCTATGTCTGTATTGTACTATGAATTTTGAGGTCTCTACATTAGATAAATTAGAATAGAATACTAGCTGCATTTCTGTAGACTAGCAATGTCCAATAGAACTTTCTCTGATGAAGAAAACATTCTGTATCTGTATTGTTTAATATGGTAGCCTCTACCTACATGTGGCAACTCTACACTTGAATGTGGCTAGTGTGACTGAAGGACTGATTTTTGTTTTAATTTAATTTTAATTGATTTAATTTAATTTCAAATAACCATATGTGGCTGCCATACTGGACAACACAGTTCTAGGCTCATTAAATCTCTCCTGAGCAGAATTTCAATTAAATAAGCAGTTTATTTTTTGTAGTTAAGATTACGTACTGATAAAATCTGAAGTTCTAAGAAGACATTCAAAATATATTTTTTGATTAAATAAATGCTTTCCTGACAAGGATATGAACTCAAAAACAGAGAAGTACTCCAGTTAATGGTGACCACTAATCATCAAATTATATTTGAAATCTGTATATTTTCTTACCTTTCTTATAGGTAAAATCTGGATATTGACTACCATTTCCCTCTGAAACAAGTGAGATTTAACAGTGGAACTATGCGTAGAATTCCACCAAGTCCAAGACAGAATCAGATGGGAGGAGGCAGCTAGATAATTTAGAAACTCAAGGGGGCTGTGGTAGGAACCTTTGTAAGATCTGTACTTAGCGAGGGTTTATGACGAGCATAGGTGGAGATGATGGCAAAGTAAATGCTGGGAAAACCAGGATTGAGATGCACAGAAAATGCAATTCTATGACAAAAGTAATATTAAGAATAGCAAACATTTGTTTGCAGTAATTACAGTGGCAGTGTCCTATGCTAAGTACTGTTAACATTTCAGAACTAGCAGAAGTAAAACAACTGGATCACTGAAGTAGTAATTAGTAAAAGTTTATTGTGCACACAAAAATCAGTTCATAAAGTAGGAGTTTTCAAATTCAAAGATTGATATGAAGCTCAGGGGCATGATGTTACAAAATGGCTTATCAAGTGAAAATAAGGAAGTTGTTTAACATTCAGAATGATTGGTTATTACAGTGCGTGTTACTAGACAGCAGGGGATTGGTTAAAAGCGATTATCTTATTCTATTTTTAGGAAGATGACTTATGTTTCTTTTTTGATTATCAGAGTCATTTATAAGAAGTGGCCCAGGTTAAGTTTCACTTGTTTCACAGAATAAGCTAAATTAAGTTTCACTTATGTGGCCTAAATGGTTTTGTCTGCTCAGGAAAATTTCAAGTTTGGTCTCCATTTTATATTTAATTTTAACAGTACCTAACATGCATCATTATCTTTTACCTGACAACAACCCAATGAAGCAAGTACTAAAAACATCCCCATTTTTTTTTTATTTTTATAAATTTATTTATTTATTTTTGCTGTGTTGGGTCTTTGTTTCTGTGCGAGGGCTTTCTCTAGTTGCGGCGAGCGGGGGCCACTCTTCATCGCGGTGCGTGGGCCTTTCTTGTTGCGGAGCACAGGCTCCAGACGCGCAGGCTCAGTAGTTGTGGCTCACGGGCCCAGTTGCTCCGCGGCATGTGGGATCTTCCCAGACCAGGGCTCGAACCCGTGCCCCCTGCATTGGCAGGCAGATTCTCAACCACTGCGCCACCAGGGAAGCCCGAACATCCCCATTTTATAGGGATTAAGTATCTTATTCCATAACATGATAGTCAAGAAACAAATCAGATAGGTTGGAGTGGGGTTAAGGGGACTAGAGTAAGGAAAGATGGGTGTGTAAGGAACTAGTGGATGGACCCAGATTTGAAACCAGATTAGCAGGGCAATGAAATATGAAAATATTGAAATAGAGAAATGAAATATTGGAGCTAGTCATAATTAGTGGATTGTACCAGCAACTCCACCTTAAAAAAAACATGCAATTAAAAACATGGTTCTTTTGGCACCAGCCAATCCACTAGGAGGTACTCTGTGGACTTATAACAACCTCAAAACTTCCTATTATCTGAGGAAAGCAGATCAGACTTCCCAAGTCTGCTTATAAAGTCTTATTGACGGCAGTCTTACTGCTTGTATCAGCTGCTCAATTTGAACAGAAAAATAGTGGAAGATCTGGCATTGACTTATTCATTTATAAATTGCACTGAGATGCTCTAATATGTTAGCTTTTTAAAACTGTCATGCATTTTAAGATTTAATGCCAGGTAGACTAATTCTGCTTCTCTTTCTAATAATTGTGTCCATCAGAAGCAATCATATATTCTATTAAGTTCAGATAAAAGAATTGGAAATAAATAGTAGAGAGGGAAAGTAACAAGAGCAAGTCCTGATTGGCAGTTATATAATGTGCAGCAGTGATTATTAAACAGCTGTGGGGTTGACAGAGGGGGCAGAGGAGAGACTCCCCACACTGCCACCCTCCACACAGACACACACACACACGCAAATTTTGATATACCTTTCCTTGGTCACCTGAGTTTAGAATGACCAGGGGATTTAGGTGACAGTCACTAACAGGGTATATCATACTATCAGAAATCCCAAAGATTTGATTCCATCCATCCCACAGTCTGGAGAAATGTGTATTTTATAATATCTCCAAACACTGGCACGTCAAAGCGCACTGATTTCAGTGTTCATTTAAAAAACAAAAAATAAAAAACAAACCAAAAAACCTTCCAGCATAGATTCAGATCTTCTGAAAATGGGTTATTTTGGGGGAGAACTCTGTGGGTGGCTTTAAGTTCTTATTTTTGCACCAGGAACACAGCTGTCACTTGTAACAGAATTATGGAGAGAAAAGTCGTGGTATAGTTGGCCATTTAGTCTGCAGCCAGGAGATCTGATGACTTCTGCCAAATCTTTGCTCCATTTATTCTATGCATTTAAAACTCACCCCACACAAAATATATTGCTTTCTTTTCTACAGCCCTTTCTTTCTGATTCTTCAAATATCACCTCTCCTTTCTTCCACTCCATTAGATATTTGCTTCCTATCAGGTGATCAATGAAAACTCTGACAAGCAAATTATGGTTTATGAAAAATAATAAGCTTCCACTATATATTTTCCACCCTTGGTAAGTACTGGTAATTTAACATGCTCTTTATCATAAAAGGGAGTGGCAGTGTGATGCCAATACAGCAGACACCATCAGGAAAATGTGTAATATTATGAGAATTCATTTGAAAATAATAGGCTTAAATCCCAGCATATTTTACCCATGAAATCAATAAATTCATTTTATAAATTCTGGTTAGGTGACCAGCTGGCCTATATAAGCCTAATTAACTCATAATATGTTTTCTATCACCTCACTGTGTTGTGTTGTTGCTAAGAGAGAGCCCTAGTTTCAAATGAGAATATGTGACTATTGAAGTGAGCAAGAGGGCCATCTCTCCAGCTAAAGTGCCAGTTTCCAGAAGAGAACCTCCCTTTCCCAAGCAAAACTTCCAACCAAAACTCTCCACCTTCATGGTTACAATGTTAAGAGGGGCCGTGAGGGATGTTCAGTCTAAAATGAACTAAAAGAGGTTGAGACAGAAGGTGGTGAAAGGGTATTGTAGTTGAGAGAACAATGAAGCATCACTTCTAATGAACAGCAAAAACAAAGAATGACATTTCTGTGTATACTATGATTAAGAATTTTATCATATTCTTTCTGTCCACCAGGGGACTTATAGAATTCTAAATTGGTCCTCATCTAGAATATTTTCTGCATGGCCCGATTTTTAAGAGTTGCCCAATATATATTGAAATAAATTTCTAGGCCCAGGTGGAGCTGCTCCTGCCTGGGGTGCCATATCAGCAAACTGAAACTTAAATAACTTTCATGTCCCTGAAAATGCTCCACTTGACCAGAAGCTCAGCAAATCCAGTCAGCCAATCCCCAAATGACAAGACAACTCTGGGCCTTCTCACCCCAAACAAGGTTGACTATGTGGCTCCAGCCAATCAGATATTTTCTATTTTCCTCTTCTTTGTTCTTTACTCTTTATCCTATAAAAGCTTTCTGCTTTCTGCCCCCTTTTGCAGTTCTTCAAAAGCAGACTGTCCACTTCCTGAAGTGTTAAATAAATTTTATGTGTATCACCTCAATTGTCTTCTTTAAACATTTTTTTAACAAATATGTAATCGTTTCTATACACTTTTGCTTTTACTAATAACATGGATAGATATCTATACCTGTATCTGTATCTTTTTTTTTTTTTTTTTTGCCACAATAAGTTTTATTTGGCTTACTCTGAACACAGGCAGCTTGGTATAATTGGAAATAAAGTTATAAAATTTGGTGCATTTCCTAAATGAAACATAGAAACTTTTAACTCTTTTTAAGTGATAAAACATACTTTAGAAAGTCAAAATTACAGGCTTTTACATAAATACACATTTACTTAAGAAAGACTTTCCATTTTCTTATAGACATCCATATTTTGTCCTAATCTATATTTGTCTATATTTGTCATAATCTATGTGACACCAAGTGTAATTTTTGGTCAGTAATATTTGGAATCAGTTTTTATGGTTCATTTGCTTTTGATTAGCTTATTATGTAGCTAAAAGTGAGGAAATGTATAGAATAAAGAGAAAATTGAAAGTGGGGATTGTGAATAATTTGGAGTGGCTCTTCAGTGTTTTCAGGATATTGTCAGTAAAGAGACTTTTTTATTGTTAATGCTTTTTAGATTACTGACTCATTCCTTATGTAAAGAAATCCTAATTGGCCACCTACAAGGTGAATAATACTGTCCTCGTGGAGAGAACAGCCTGAATGGAGATGGCTATGCTTCTGAGAGATATTGATACTTATCTATGGTAAACATTCTGCTGGAGCCCTTCATTTAACAAGATACAAGTTAGCATATGTTAAATTAAAATACAAATTACTTTCTTAACTAATTGGTCAAGGAACTAATTCACTGAGCAAGGTTATTTCTAAATATTTAAGTTACTTAACAATTTTAAAGGAAATACAAAATATACTGGTTAAAAATATTTGTTTAGCTTTTATTATTAAGACAGTAATTTACCTATGTTACTTTGCTATGTCCTGAGTAAACTTATTCATCATTTTTATATTCTGTTTAAACAATTTCATATATTCTCTCATAACACCTTATTAAGCAGATTATTATGTTAAATTAATGGGGTTTCCTGACCTGCTCATGGTCACAAGATTAGCATCAGAGCAGGTACTACAAAACCAGCTTTGTCTGCCTCTATATTAGTTTCTTCCTTTTCTTCTCTTCTGAATTCTTCTTCTTTTTTTCTTTTATTTTCTTTTTGTTACCCCAATTTATGACTACTAGATAATACCTTCATAGGTAATATTGCCTGGGCTCTAAAAAAGAGAATAGTGCAGAAAGACATTCAATAATGTGAAGATCTAGTAGAATGAAGGGATTTTATGTAGCACAGAGTTTCCTTGGGTGGCTATAGGTAAATGGACCGCTTAATAGAGAGTCATTACTTTACTCCACATGCCCAGAGACTTGTAGCTTTTCCACTTTCTTTGCAAATGTTAAAAATAAAAACGTGCACATTACAAATGCACATTCCAACAATGCAGGCAGAGCGAAGTGGAGGTCTGCAATTGGCCCTTTCCCTGCTTGGGTTTACCCAATGACTGTCAGCAACAATATTTTCTACTGTCATATGCTATTATCCACACACAGAATAAACCCAGAAAAATACATTAAAAATATTCTACTTCTGGATCTCTATTTTATTTGAAAAATGAACCAACGAATGGAAGATCACAGAGAATATTTAAAGAGGACAACAATGTCAATGCGTACCACATACTGATTTAGCAAATCTTAAAAAAAATATCGATGATATCTTTATATCTTTCTACACTCTCTGTCTACAATGAGTTAGAAAAACTATACACAAAGAAGTTAGGCAAGAAATATGAATTACTGAGATTGGTTCAAGATGGCAGAGTAGAAGGACATGCTCTCACTCCCTCTTGCAAGAACACCAGAATCACAACTAACTGCTGAACAGTCATCAACAGGAAGACACTGGAACTCACCAAAAAAGATATCCCAAATCCAAAGACAAAGGAGAAGCCACAATGAGATGGTAGGAGGGGGGCAATCACAATAAAATCAAATCCCATAACTGCTGAGTGGGTGACTCACAAACTGGAGAACAATTATACCACAGAAGCCCACCCACTGGAGTGAAAGTTCTGAGCCCCACATCATGCTTTCCAATCTGGGGGTCCGGCAACGGGAGGAGGAATTCCTAGAGAATCAGACTTTGAAGCCTAGTGGGATTTGATTGGAGAATTTCGACAGGACTTGGGGAAACAGAGACTCCATCTTGGAGGGCACACACAGTAGTGTGCTCATCGGGACCCAGGAGAAGGAGCAGTGACCCCATAGGAGACTGAACCAGACCTACCTGTTAGTGTTGGAGGGTCTCCTGCAGAGGCGGGGATGGCTGTATGTCACTGTGAGGACAAGGACACTGGCAGCAGAAGTTCTGGGAAGTACTCCTTGGTGTAAGCCCTCCCAGAATCTGCCATTAGCCCCACCAAAGAGCCTGGGTAGGCTCCAGTGTTGGGTCGCCTCAGGCCAAACAGCAAACAGGGAGGGAACCCAGCCCCACCCATCAGCAGTCAAGTGGCTTAAAGTTTTACTGAGCTCTGCCTACCAAAGCAACAGCCAGCTGTAGCCACCACCAGTCCCTCCCATCAGGAAACTTGCACAAGCCTCTTAGATAGCCTCATCTACCAGAGGGCAGACAGCAGAATCAAAAAGAACTACAATCCTGCAGCCTGTGGAAGAAAAACCACATTCACATAAAGATAGACAAGGTGAAAATGCAGAGGGCTATGTACCAGATAAAGGAACAAGATAAAACCCCAGAAAAACAACTAAATAAAGGGGAGATAGGCAACCTTCCAGAAAAATAGTTCAGAATAATGATAGTGAAGATGATACAGGACCTCAGAAAAAGAATGGAGGCAAAGATGGAGAGGATGCAAGAAACGTTTAACAAAGATCTAGAAGAATTAAAGAACCTACAGAGATGACCAACACAATAACTGAAATGAAAACTACACTAGAAGGAATCAATAGCAGAATAACTGAGGCAGAACAGATAAGTGACCTGGAAGACAGAATGGTGGAATTCACTGCTGCGGAACAGACTAAAGAAAAAAAAATGAAAAGAAATGAAGATAGCCTAAGAGACCTCTGGCACAACATTAAACGCAACAGCATTCTCATTATAGGGGTCCCAGAAGGAGAAGAGAGAGAAAGGACCAGAGAAAATATTTGAAGAGATTATAGTCAAAAACTTCCCTAACATGGGAAAGGAAATACCCACCCAAGTCCAGGAAATGCAGCGAGTCCCATACAGGATAAACCCAAGGAGAAACATGCCGAGACACATAGTAATCAAATTGGCAAAAATTAAAGACAAAGAAAAATTATTGAAAGCAGCAAGGGAAAAACGACAAATAACATACAAGGGGATTCCCATAAGGTTAACAGCTGATTTCTCAGCAGAAACTCTGCAAGCCAGAAGGGAGTGGCATGATATACTTAAAGTGATGAAAGGGAAGAACCTACAACCAAGATTACTCTACCCGGCAAGGATCTCATTTAGATTCGATGGAGAAATCAAAAGCTTTACAGACAAGCAAAAGCTAAGAGAATTCAGCACCACCAAACCAGCTCTACAACAAATGCTAAAGGAACTTCTCTAAGTGGGAAACACAAGAGAAGAAAAGGACCTACAAAAACAAACCCAAAACAATTAAGAAAATGGTCATAGGAACGTACACATCGATAATTACCTTAAACGTGAATGGATTAAATTCTCCAACCAAAATACACAGGCCAGCTGAATGGATAAAAAAATAAGACCCATATATATGCTGTCTACAAGAGACCCACTGCAGACCAAGGGACACATTCAGGCTGAAAGTGAGGGGATGGAAAAAGATATTCCATGCAAATGGAAATCAGAAGAAAGCTGGAGTAGCAATACTCATATCAGATAAAATAGACTTTAAAATAAAGAATGTTACAAGAGACAAAGAAGGACACTACATAATGATCAAGGGATCACTCCAAGAAGAAGATATAACAATTATAAATATATATGTACCCAACATAGGAGCACCTCTATACATAAGACAACTGCTAAGAGCTATAAAAGAGGAAATCGACAGTAACACAATAATAGTGGGGGACTTTAACACCTCACTTACACCAATGGACAGATCATCCAAAATGAAAATAAATAAGGAAACAGAAGCTTTAAATGACACAATAGAACAGATAGATTTAATTGATATTTAAGGACATTCCATCCAAAAACAGCAGATTACACTTGCTTCTCAAGTGTGCACAGAACATTCTCCAGGATAGATCACAACTCGGGTCACAAATCAAGCCTCAGTAAATTTAAGAAAATTGAAATCATATCAAGGCATCTTTTCTGACCACAATGCTATGAGATTAGAAATCAGTTACAGGGAAAAACACATAAAAACACAAACACATGGAGGCTAAACAATATGTTACTAAATAACCAAGAGATCACTGAAGATATCAAAGAGGAAATCAAAAAATACCTAGAGACAAATGACAATGAAAACATGACAATCCAAAACCTATGGGATGCAGCAAAAGCAGTTCTAAGAGGGAAGTTTATAGCTATACAAGCCTACCTCAAGAAACAAGAAAAATCTCAAGTAAACAATCTAACCTTACACCTAAAGAAACTAGAGAAAGAAGAACAAACAAAACCCAAAGTTAGCAGAAGGAAAGAAATCATAAAGATCAGAGCAGAAATAAATGAAATAGAAATAATGAAAACAATAACAAAGATCAATAAAACTAAAAGGTAGTTCTTTGAGAAGATAAACAAAATT
Organism: Balaenoptera physalus; assembly: GCF_965194825.1. NCBI lineage: Eukaryota > Metazoa > Chordata > Mammalia > Artiodactyla > Balaenopteridae > Balaenoptera > Balaenoptera physalus. The sequence continues at coordinate 45,979,536 of NC_138889.1, read as the reverse complement.
GATAAGCCATTAGCCAGACTCATCAAGAAAAAGAGGGAGAGGACTCAAATCAATAAAATTAGAAATGAAAGGGGAGAAGTTATGACAGACACCGCAGAAATACAAAGCATCCTAAGAGACTACAACAAGCAACTGTATGCCAATAAAATGGACAACCTGGAAGAAATGGACAAATTCTTAGAAATGCACAACGTTCTCAGACTGAACCAGGAAGAAATAGAAAATATGAACAGACCAATCACAAGTAATGAAATTGAAACTGTGATTAAAAATCTTCCAACAAACAAAAGTCCAGGACCAGATGGATTCACAGGTGAATTCTATCAAACATTTAGAGAAGATCTAACACCCATCTTTCTCAAACTCTTCAAAAAATTGCAGAGGAAGGAAAACTCCCAAATTCATTCTATGAGGTCACCATCACCCTGATATGAAAACCAGACAAAGATACTACAAAAAAAGAAAATTACAGACCGATATCACTCATGAATATAGATGCAAAAATCCTCAACGAAATACTAGCAAACAGAATCCAACAACAAATTAAAAGGATCATACACCACGATCAAGTGGGATTTATCCCAGGGATGCAAGGATTCTTCAATATACGCAAATCAATCAATGTTATACACCATATTAACAAATTGAAGAATAAAAACCATATGATCATCTCAATAGATGCAGAAAGAGCTTTTGACAAAATTCAACACCGACTTATGATAAAAACTCTCTAGAAAGTGGGCATAGAGTGAAATTACCTCAGCATAATAAAGGCCATGTACAACAAACCCACAGCAAACAACATTCTCAATGAATAAAACTGAAAGCATTTCCTGTAAGATGAGGAACAAGACAAGGATGTCCACTCTCACCACTATTATTCAACATAGTTTTGGAAGTCCTAGCCATGGCAATCAGAGAAGAAAAAGAAAAAGAATACAAATTGGAAAAGAAGAAGTAAAACTGTCACTGTTTGCAGATGACATGATACTATGCATAGAGAGTCCTAAAGATGCCACCAGAAAACTACTAGAGCTAATCAATGAATTTGGTAAAGTTGCAGGATACAAAATTAATGCACAGAAATCTCTTGCATTCCTATACACTAATGATGAAAAATCTGAAAGAGAAGTTAAGGAAACACTCCCATTTACCATTGCAACAAAAAGAATAAAATACCTAGGAATAAACCTACCTAGGTAGACAAAAGACCTGTATGCACAAAACAATAAGACGTTGAAAGAAATTAAAGATTATACCAACAGATGGAGAGATGTACCATGTTCTTTAATTGGAAGAATCAATATTGTGAAAATGACTATACTACCCAAAGCAATCTACAGATTCAGTGCAATCCCTATCAAATTACCAATGGCATTTTTTACAGAACTAGAACGAAAAATCTTAAAATTTGTATGGAGACCAGAAAGACCCTGAGTAGCCAAAGCAGTAATGAGGGAAAAACACAAAGCTGGAGGAATCAGACTCCGTGACTTCAGAATATACTACAAAGCTACAGTAATCAATACAATATGGTACTGGCACAAAAACAGAAATGTCAATCAATGGAACAGCATAGAGAACCCAGCGATAAACCCACGCACCTATGGTCAACTAATCTATGACAAAGGAGACAAGGATGTACAATGGAGAAAAGACAGTCTCTTCAATAAGTGGTCCTGGGAAAACTGGACAGCAACATGTAAAAGAATGAAATTAGAACACTCCCTAACACCATACACAAAAATAAACTCAAAATGGTTAGAGACCTAAATGTAAGACTGGACACTATAAAACTCCCAAACTCATTCTACGAGGCCACCATCACCCTGATACCAAAACAAGACAAAGAGGTCACAAAGAAAGAAAACTGCAGGCCAATATCACTGATTAACATAGATGCAAAAATCCTCAACACAATACTAGCAAACAGAATCCAACAGCACATTAAAAGGATCATACACCAAGATCAAGTGACGTTTATCCCAGGAATGCAAGGATTCTTCAATATAGGCAAATCAATCTATGTGATACACCATATTAACAAATTGAAGAAGAAAAACCATATGATCATCTCAATAGATGCAGAGAAAGCTTTCGACAAAATTCAACACTCATTTATGATAAAAACACTGCACAAGGTAGGCATAGAGGGAACTTTCCTCAACATAATAAAGGCCACATTATGACAAATCCACAGCCAACATCGTCATGAATGGTGAAAAACTGAAACCATTTCCAGTAAGATCAGGAACAAGATAAGGTTGCCCACTCTCACCACTATTATTCTACATAGTGTTGGAAGTTTTAGCCACAGCAATCAGATAAGAAAAAGAAATAAAAGGAATCCAAATAGGAAAAGAAGTAAAGCTATCACTGTTTGCAGATGACATGATACTATACATAGAGAATCCTAAAGATGCTACCAGAAAACTACTAGAGCTAATCAATGAATTTGGTAAAATAGCAGTATAGAAAATAAATGCACAGAAATCTCTTGCATTCCTATACACTAATGATGAAAAATCTGAAAGTGAAGTTAAGAAAACACTCCCATTTACCATTGCAACAAAAAGAATAAAATATCTAGGAATAAACCTACCTAACGAGACAAAAAACCTGTATGCAGAAAATTATAAGACACTGATGAAAGAAATTAAAGATGATATAAATAGATGGAGAGATACACTATGTTCTTGGATTGGAAGAATCAACATTGTGAAAATGACTCTGCTACCCAAAGCAATCTACAGATTGAATGCAATCCCTATCAAACTACCACTGGCATTTTTCACAGAACTAGAACAAAAAATTTCACAATTTGTATGGAAACACAAAAGACCCCGAATGGCCAAAGCAATCTTGAGAATGAAAAACGGAGCTGTAGGAATCAGGCTCCCAGACTTCAGACTATACTACATAGCTACAGTAATCAAGACAGTATGGTACTGACACAAAAACAGAAATGTAGACCAATGGAACAAGATAGAAAGCCCAGAGATAAACCCACGCACATATGGTCACCTTATCTTTGATAAAGGAGGCAAGAATATACAGTGGAGAGAAGACAGCCTCTTCAATAAGTGGTGCTGGGAAAACTGGACAGGTACATGTAAAAGTATGAAATTAGAACACTCCCTAACACCATACACAAAAATAAACTTGAAATGGATTAAAGACCTAAATGTAAGGCCAGACACTATCAAACTCTTGGAGGAAAACATAGGCAGAACACTCTATGACATAAATCACAGCAAGATCCTTTTTGACCCACCTCTTAGAGAAATGGAAATAAAAACAAAAATAAACAAATGGGACCTAATGAAGCTTAAAAGCTTTCACACAGCAAAGGAAACCATAAACAAGATGCAAAGACAACCCTCAGAATAGGAGAAAATATTTGCAAATGAAGCAACTCACAAAGGATTAATCTCCAAAATTTACAAGCAGCTCATGCAGCTCAATATCAAAAAAACAAACAACCCAATCCAAAAGTGGGCAGAAGACCTAAATAGACATTTCTCCAAAGAAGATATACAGATTGCCAACAAACACATGAAAGAATGCTCATCATCATTAATCATTAGAGAAATGCAAATCAAAACTACAATGAGATATCATCTCACACTGGACAGAATGGCCATCTTTAAAAAATCTACAAACAATAAATGCTGGAGAGGTTGTGGAGAAAAAGGAACCCTCTTGCACTGTTGGTTGGAATGTATATTGATACAGCCACTATGGAGAACAGTATGGAGGTTCCTTAAAAAACTAAAAATAGAACTACCATATGACCCAGCAATCCCACTACTGGGCATATACCCGGAGAAAACCATAATTCAAAAAGTGTCATGTACCAAAATGTTCATTGCATCTCTATTTACAATAGCCAGGACATGGAATCAACCTGTGTCCATCAACAGATGAATGGATAAAGAAGTTGTGGCACATACATACAATGGAATATTACTCAGCCATAAAAAACACGAAATTTAGTTATTTGTAGTGAGGTGGATGGACCTAGAGTCTGTCAACAGTGAAGTAAGTCAGAAAGAGAAAAACAAATACCGTATGCTAACACATATATATGGAATCTAAGAAGAAAAAAACAAAAAACAGTTCATGAAGAAACTAGGGGCAAGACAGGAATAAAGACACAGACCTACTAGAGAATGGAATTGAGGATATGGGAAGGGGGAAGGGTAAGCTGTGACAAATTGAGAGAGTGGCATGGACATATACACTACCAAACATAAAATGGATAACTAGTGGGAAGCAGCTGCATAGCACAGGGAGATCAGCTCGGTGCTTTGTGATCACCTAGAGGGGTGGGATAGGGAACATGGGAGGAAGGGAGATGCAAGAGGGAAGAGATATGGGAACATATGTATATGTATAACTGATTCACTTTGTTATAACGCAGAAACTAACACACCATTGTAAAGCAATTATACTCCAAGAAAGATGTTAAAAAAAAAAAAAAGAACTGCAATGAGGTATCAGCTGACACCAGTTAGAATGGGCATCATCAGAAAATCTACAAACAACAAATGCTGGAGAGGGTGTGGAGAAAAGGGAACCCTCGTGCTCTGTTGGTGGGAATGTAAGTTGATACAGCCGCTATGGAGAACAGTATGGAGGTTCCTTAAAAACCTAAAAATAGAATTACCATGTGACCCAGCAATCCCACTACTGGGCATATACCCAGAGAAAACCGTCATTCAAAAAGACACATGCACCCCAATGTTCATTGCTGTGCTATTTACAATAGCCAGGTCATGGAAGCAGCCTAAATGCCTATCAACAGACGAATGGATAAAGAAGAAGTGGTACATATATACAATGGAATATTACTCAGCCATAAAAAGGAACGAAATTGGGTCATTTGTAGAGACGTGGATGAATCTAGAGACTGTCATACAAAGTGAAACAAATGTCATATATTAACGCATATATGTGGAACCTAAAAAATGGTACAGATGAACTGGTTTGTAAGGCAGAAATAGAGACACAGATGTAGAGAACAAATGTATGGACACCAAGGGGGGAAAGCAATGGGGGGTGGGGTTGGTGGTGTGATGAATTGGGAGATTGGGATTGACATGTATACACTGATGTGTATAAAATGGATGACTAATAAGAACCTGTTGTGTAAAAAAATAAATAAAAAAAAAGAAAAGAAAAAAAAGAACCCACCCCCGAAGGGTAAGCTAGGACGAAGTGAGAGAGTGCCATGGACATATATCCACTACCAAATGTAAAATAGATAGCTAGTGGGAAGCAGCCGCATGGCGCAGGGAGATCAGCTTGGTGCTTTGTGACCACCAGATGGGTGAGGTAGGGAGGGTGGGAGGGAGGGAGACACAAGAAGGAGGGGATATATGTATACGTATAGCTGATTCACTTTGTTATAAACCAGAAACTAACACACCATTGTAAAGCAATTATACTCCAGTAAAGAGGTTTAAAAAAAGTTTTTTTTAAAGAGAAAAACTACAAAAAAAAAAGAAATATAAATTACTGTAAATGAGAATTTTGAATTGTAGAAATCAAATACTAACAAATTTGTGTTAACTGAAAACAATATTATAGTTTATATGGACTGTCAATATTACTGAATTTACATAAGCATATTTTAAACTACTGTGGCTCTAGCCATCCCTTTGCCAATTTCTTAGAAAGTAGAGTCTTCTTTTGGGATTGATGTCCCTAAATCTTTCTGATAATTAAAGATTTTCCTGCCTATATCCTTGACTCAATCTATATTATCCTACTGACACAGAAGCATACTGGAATAGAAACCTGTTCCTTCAGGTCTGATTCTCTTCTACTTCCTTTTCGGTGGCACTCTTCTTTTGGTACCAGCACCACCACCATGCCCTCATGTAAAGTGCTATCGTAGCTCCTCTTTTGAAACAAGAGGAAGAAGGCTTTTTTTTTCTCTCCGGTATTCTCAGACATGGACAGCCTGCTGCCAGTCAGCCTGATCCCTAAATTATGAACTGGTGTAGTTCTTTCTGTGCAAACACAACATCAACCATAACAAAACTTTACATTTCCTCTATCTACATTTACTTCCGAGGTGATATACTGTCCCATGGATTTAAATAGACTTTATATACTGATAGCTTTCAAATTTATAACCCCAGCCTCGTTCTTTTTCTGAACTCCAAACATGAAAATACAACAGTTCAGTCAACATCTCCACCTGCATATCCAATAATGCCGTCAATATCAATGTTTCCAAAACAGACTTCTGAACTTTCCTCACCAATTATTCTATATCTCGGTAAATGGCACCTCTGTTTTTCCCCAGTTTCTCAAGCCAAAACTTTTAGAGTTTCTGGACTGCTATCTTTCTCTCACTTACCAAATCCATTCTTTCAACACATCCTATTCATATGGCTTTAAAATTTATCCAGAACCTGACCGCTTCTCACCTTATCTCTTTCACTGTTATCACCCCAGGCCAAACTACATTCTCTCTTACCTGGGTTGTTGTCACGGCCTTCTTACCAGTCTTACTACTTCTATATGTGTCTCTTGTCTATGTAATTGCACAAGGTGGTCTTTTTAAACTTTAAGTGGGATAATGTTCCCTTTCTCTTCCAAACTGTAATGACTCCCCTGACATTCAAGGTGCTTTGCTAAGGCTTCTAAGGCCCACATGATCTGACCATTGTAACCCCCCCCACCATTACCTCTTTGACTTCAACATCTGGCATTTTCCTCCCTTCCTCCTCTGTGGCAGCCACATCTGCACGGCTTGCTCTCGTATCCCCTTCATATATCTGATTAAATATCTGGTCAATTAGGGAAATCTTCCAAGATCATATTATATAAAATAGTGTTACATACTCCACCTCTCTTAATTCCCTTTAATCTGCCTTATTTTTATGTACCACAAAATCTAGAGCCCATCTCCTTGGATTTCTAACTCTGCCATTTAATAACTATCAACTTGGCCAAGTTATTCCATGCCTCATTTCCCGCATCTGTAAAGTGAGAATACTAATAATATCTTTCTCTAGATAGACTAAAAATAATAATATTTTTAAAGAACGTTAACAACAACTGGCATATAATAAGTATTGTATGAATGTTTACAATGACTATTATTTTTCTCACTATTACCATTATTATTATACAGAGCACTTTCTATCAAGTAACATAGTATTTTTTTCTTTGTTAATGTATTCCCCTATTGGAATGCAAGTCCATGGTAATTCTTTGTTTTGCTCATTGAATATCTATTTCCCACTGCTTGTAATAGTGCTTGGCACACGGTGAGTACTCAATATTTGGATGACTAAATGAAAGAAGGTGACTATATTGGGATGCATTTCAGCTTTATTTGTAGGCTAGTTCCAGAATTAGTGTTATCCTTTATAAGAGTAAGCTTTCTGCTTGAATATAATAAGGACCAAGAAGAAGAGTATGTTGTATTTATATTGGCTCTTATTCTTCACCAAGAAAATGTCTGCAAAGTGCACTAGAAGCAAATCTTTCTAACCCTTCAGACTTTTATGGTCACCATACAGAAAGTTCTAATATAGAATATTTTGGATATGTTATTGTAAATTTATTGTAGATACTTTACTGTGAGTAATATTCTCCAAGGGCCAATGTTACCTAGAAAGTTTTAGAGCAGAGGTGAGTTTATTGTGATAACTTTAACTTAGATTTCCCTTATAGTGATTCCCTGAATTATGGGCTAGCCTGAGAATGCAGAAGGATTTCCATCTTAAACATACACTTACTAGTGTTCAAAGTATTTATCATGGTCTTTTCTTCAACTTTTACAGAAAAAGGGAAGAGGAGGTATGTATAAACCAGAAAGGCCAGAAATACAGCACAAATAATTGATAATGTAGCTCTCTATATATCTTGCATCCAATTTATACTTCCCTGATGTACCCCTGTGCCCTACTCCTAACCAGCCATTTCTGGTGCCCATCCATAGTGATCTATTTATTTTTCTATCTTAACACAAAGGACTGTCTTAATTCATTCATCTATATTGTCAGCAGACTATAAAGTTATGTAAGTTTTCTGAATAACTGAATATGTAAAGTTCAATCAGTTTTCCACTATCATTGCCACCGCTCCCTTTGCCTCAAAAACATTTATAATTATACTCCATCTTCTTATCCTGTTACACTGACCAATTTTCTTGTTCACAGAAGCTGATGGTTTTCAACAATAATCAAAACCTCTTGCCAACTTGGGCAAAATATCAGCACTGATGTAGGTGGAGTCCACTGCAAATACTGAGATGTCCAGGTCCCAGGAGGACCAGAGACTCAAAACCATTGGTGCACCCTGTTTGTGATTAGGCACATCCACAATGTCATAGATTCAAGTAGATAATGCCGCCAAGGTGAGCAACTCTTGCATTTTACCTGGTTTTCTCTCTCTCTCTGAACTTTGTTTTTCCCTTAGCTTAATCACTGTGAAAAGCAGGGTGAAATAATTGAATTTCAATTAGATTCTCTCTCACACAACTCTCTGCACCCTTATCTCAAAAGGCAAGGAACTGGTTTTAGGGTGCTCAGTGTCCTGTTCTGAAAACATGATAATGATGCCCCATGGAGCTATATACCATCCAGTAAAATACACTAGTACTTACCTTATGAATTCACAAAGAAAGCCTAGAAATCAAATTACTGCTCATTGTGTTTTTTCTTTCTCAGAGGAGACTTCAAATATTTGTACTTGTATCTTCTAAAGAACTTAGAGCCTTATTTATAGCTGTGTAAATTAGAATTAAAGTTATATGAATAGCTTTTATTTCCTAAAATGATATTGAATATTCAAAGAAGTATGCGAGTCTCAAGTGCCCTTAGTCTCCCTCGAGACAGCCTGCAATTTGCTTCTTTCTAGTAAGAAATATGTTTTACTTGATCTCTGAAGAAGCCACACACGGCTAGAAAAGTGGAACTTCTCTTTAAATCAGAAACATTCCAGTATGTCCGAAAAAGAAATAGCAAATCCTGTTTTCTTCTGAGTACTTGTTCAGATCTATGCCAATCATGTTACCTGTCATTAAGTCAAAAGTCACTTTCCAAATGCCCTAAATCATTTGGCCTTCTCACTATGGAAAAGATAAATTAGGAAAGGACCTTCTGGGGCCACTTAGAAAGCACTTTTTGATGTGGACCACACAAACTGGAATTTTTTACGAAGTAGGCATGCATTAATGCATAGAGATTTTCATTCACTTTCAGATACTTAAAATTTTGAACACTATCCTCTTAAATTTCATCTGATACAAACATAAATGCAGCATATTTCAACAAAAATAGCATTGTCATTTATTGACACTTTACAATGAGCAGACACTACAGGGCATCCTATAATTTTCCCAGTTTACAGGTGAGAAAATTGAGCTTCATGAAGTTTAAGTACTTTGCACAAGGCTAGACTATATAGTAAATTGCTGAGCCTGGCTTTGAACACATCCAATTCCAGAGCCGAGATCACACAACACATTACGGTACCTCTGTATATAGAATACAGTCCCGAAGCAATCCAGTATCTCATTATGAAACTGAAGTTATTGTTATTGGAAAAGCATCTTGATATCAAGACTATGATCATTATCTTAATGCTGTGATTTATCTTTTAAAGATGTATGCTTCAAAAATGATTTTTAAATGAAAAGTAAGGGGTTAAAACTCTTAGACAACATACCAATAAAATTCTAAAATTAAATGTGCTCTACATTTTTAAGGAAAGTAAAATTTATACATAATTTAATTTAACCTTACTTTGAGATAATTGTAGATTCACATGTGAAATTTTGTGTACCCTTCACTCATGTTTCCCCCAATGGTAACATCTTCCAAAACTTCCAAAACACAACCAAGATCATTACAAGAATAGCTGCTGTTAAAAAAAGAAAGAAAAAAGAAAATAAAAGAAAAAGAAAAAACAACTTAGTGGCTTAACACAAATCTATTATCTTGTGGAGGCCAGAAGTTTGAAATTGGTCTCACAGGGCTAAAATCAAGGTGTCAGCAAGGGCTGGAGTTTTTACTGGAGTCTCCAGGGGAGAATCCATTTTCTTGACTTTTCCAGCTTCTAGAGGTTGCCTGCATTCCTTCTTTCTCGGCCTTCTTACATCTTCACAGTCAACAGAGTCCTTTGGAATCTTTCTCTTATCACATCATTCAGACAGTGATTGTTCCACATTTAAAAGACCCTTGTGATTACATTGGACCCACCCAGACAGTACAGAATAATTTCTTTATTTTAAGGTCAGCTGACCAGCAATCTTGATTTCATCTGAAAGCTTAATTGTTCCTTACCAAGTAGCATACTATCTTCACAGATTTCAGAAAGTAAGACATGGATCTCTTTGGAGGAAAAGGGACGTTAGTCTGTCTTCCACACTTGTGTTGCCTTTTTATAGCCATACCCACTACCCTATTCCCTCTACACTCTCTTCCTCCATTCTTTTTTTTATTTTTTATTTAAAAAATTTTTTTTCAGGTTAGTTTTTTTGATGATTTTTTACTGTGGTGAAAGTCACATAATATAAAACATACTGTTTTAACCATATTTAACTGTACAGTTCAGTGTCTCTAAGTACATTCGTATTGTTGTGCAACTCTCACCATCATCCATCTCCTGAATATTTCACCTTCCCAAGCTGAAACTCTGTCCCCATTAAACACTAACTCCCCATTCCCCCTCCCCACCCCACCCCCCACTCCCCCGGACCCTGGCATCTACCAATGTACTTTCTGACTCTATGAATTTGACTATTCTAGGTACCTTGTATAAGTGGAATCAAACAGTATTTGCACCTAATGTATATTGGGATGCATATTTAAGGTTAACTTAATATATGTCCTGCAAACAGATTGTACCTTCCTTTTTTTTTTCCCCCCTGCTATACAATAGACACTCACCAGCCATCTACTTCATACATAGTAGTGTACAATACCAATCTCCGAATCCATCCCACCCCCGCCCTTGGTGTCCATATGTTTGTTCTCTACATCTGTGTCTCTATTTCTGCTTTGCAGATAGGTTCATCTGTACCATTTTTCTAAATTCCAAATATATATGTTAATATACAATATTTGCTTTTCTCTTTCTGACTTACTTCACTCTGTATGACAGCCCCTGGGTCCATCCATGTCTCTGCAAATGGCACAATTTCATTCCTTCTTATGGCTGAGTAATATTCTATTGTATATATGTACCACATGCACCCCAATGTTCATTGCAGCACTATTTACAATATCCAAGACATGGAAGCAACCTAAATGTCCATCAACAGAGGAATGGATAAAGAAGATCTTCCTCCATTCTTAACCCATGGTAAACACTAATCTCTTTTTCATTTTCTATAGTTTTGTCATTTCAGGAATGTTATATAAGTGTAATCAGATAACCTTCGGGATTGGCTCTTTCACTCAGCATAATTCTCTGGACATTTGTCCAAGTTGTTTCTTATACCAGTAGTCCAATCTTTTTTATTACTAAGTTGTATTTTATGATACAGATATACCACAGTTTTTTAACTATTCATTTGCTGAAGTACATCTGTTGTTTCCCATTTTTGGCTAGTTCAAATAAAACTGCTATGAATATCAATGAGAGGTTTTTTTTGTGAACTTTTAATTTCTCTGAGACAAATGCCAAAGGAGTGCAATTACCAGATCATATGGCAGACGCATGTGTAGTGTTTTAAGAAACTGTCAAACTGTTTCCAGAATTATAATCCCAAAAGCAACATATGCATGATCCAGTTTCTCTACATCTTTGCTAACATTTGGTGCTGTCACTATTTTTATTTTAGTTATTTTGATATGTGCACAGTGATATCTCATTGTGGTTTTAATATCTCCCCTAATGGCTTAAGATGTTGAACATCTTTTCTTGTGCTTATTAGTCATCTGTATATCTTCTTTGGTGAAATGTCTGTTCATATCTTTGCTAATTTTCTAATTGGATTATTATTATTTTTACTGTTGAGATTTAAGAGTTCTTTATATATTCTAGATATTAGTCCTCTGTCAGATATGTGGTTTGCAAAATTTTTTCCCCAATCTGCATCTTGCCTTGTCATCATCTTAACAGGGCCTTTTGCAGAGAACAAGTTTTTCTTTCTTGATTTTGATGAATCCTAGTTTGTCTTTTTTTTTTTTCAATGTATGGATGATGCTATTGATGTCATCTAGAACTCTTTGCCTAGATCTAAATCCTAGAGATTTTCTCCTGTATTTTTTTTCCTAAATGTTGTCTGGCTTTACAGTTTACATTTAAATCTGTGATTCATTTAGAGTTAAATTTTGTATAAGGTGTGAAGTTTAGGTCAATATCCACCCCCCCCCCCCATTGGATATCCACTTGCTTCACCAACATTGGTTGAAAAGCCCATCATCCCTCCTTTATCAAAAATCTGTTGGGCATACTGCTGTGGCTCTCTATCTGGGTTCTCTCTTCTGTTCCAATGGTTTAGGTATCTGTCCCTCCACCAATCACACACAGTCTTAATTGGTCAAATTTATGTGTATAAAGTTGATCATAATATTTGCTTATTTTTCGATGTCTGCAGAATCTGCAGTATATCCTCTGTTTCATTTCTGATGTTGTTAGTTTGTGTCTCTTTTCTTTGTCGGTCCTGGTGATTTTTCAATTTCATTGATCTTTCCAAAGGAATAGCTATTTCACTTATTTTCTATTATGATTCACTCTATTGGTTTTTTGTTTTTTTGTTTTATTTTTCCTCTAGGTTCTACATAAAAACCATAACTAGACAATAAAAATCATAATTAGATAACATTTTGTCAGCCCCTTTAGGTTGCAGAGAACCTAAGGTAACATCCCTTCCTGGGATGGCCTGGATCCAGTGACTGATCATATAGAGTTGGACAACACAACTCAACTTAGGCAAACTCAAAAAGGGCCATTCTATCTCTTGTGCTTCCTGTGAGGTTAGCCAAGGCTTCCATTGGGTTTACATTGAAGTTTAAATTTTGGTATGCCCAATCCTGCTTTCTTCTTCCCCTTCTAGAGCTCTTGTCCCCAAGGGCTTTCCATAATAAATATCTTTTGTGATAAACTCCATGTGAAAGTCTCTTCTTGACGAACCCAACCTGCCAGATAGTTTAATAATTGTTGTCTTTTAATAGAGTGATTAGTCCACTTTTCACTTTTTAGTATGATATATTTTGATTTATTTTTACCATTTTACTTTGTGCTTTCAGTTTATCTGCTTTCTCACTTTTGTGTTGTTCTATTTTGCATTCTTTTGGATGACAATGTTTTCTCCTTTTTTCTTTTTATTTGAGAGATAGGAAGTCTTGTTCTATTATTTTCCCTTTGATAGTCTGACATTTACATTATTTTCCTATTTATTTGGTAATTATTCTAAATGTTTCATTTTAGATATTATACTTAAAAATTCTAAAGTTATTCAAATTTATTTCTCTTCTATAAAGTATTCTGAGGAAATAAAGGCAATATCACTTTGATCTCTACATAATCAAATATTATCCAGTATTATAGCTTTCTCAATTTCAATCTCAGAAAAAAAGCATTACTGTGTTTTTATAAGGCAATATTTGTTTATATTTACACCCATATTTACCAGGTTTTTTGGTTCAGTGTTTCTTTAGCTTCTGAGAACATCCATCTTTGGTCCTCATGCCTTTGACTGAATACATCTATTAGAAATTACCTTAGTAAAAACTGATTGATAATAAACTCTCAGCCTTTACTGGTTTGAAAATGTTTTTACTTCATCAGTCTTCTTGAAATCTAGGTATACAATATTAGACTGAGACTTATGTTCTTTTAGCACCATGAAAATGCTGTTTCCCTCTATTTTGTTTACATTGTTACCTTTGGAAAGTCAGTTTGTTAATTTATCTTTTTGCCTTACTGATTTTAAGTTATTACCATTGGCTTTGATATGCTGCAGTTTGATTTAGACACATGCATATATTTCTTATTAGTCATGTGCGTAGGATTCATTGGGCTTCTTTATTCTAATGATTGATGTGTTATGATTTCTAGAAAATTGTCATCCTTTATTCCTTTTTTCAGAATTAGTTTTATTAAGATTTTATTATTTGAGTGGTTTTAATTTTTCAACAAAATTAAGAGGAAAATACACAGATTTCCTGTATACCCCCTACCCACATACATATGCACTGCCTCTCCCATTACCAACATCTTCTACCAGAGCAGTACATTTGTTAAAATTGGTAAACCTACACTGACACATCATAATTACCTAAAGTCCATAGTTTACATTAGGGTTCTCTCTTTATGTGATGAGTGTGATGATTTGGACAAATATAATGACATGTGTCTATCATTATGACACCATACAGAGTATTTTCACTGTCCTAAAAATCCTCTCTGCTCTGTCTGCTCATCTCTCCCTGCCTACCTTTGGTAACCACTGATCTTTTCACTGTCTCAGTAGTTTTGCCTTTTCTAAAATGTCATATGGTTGGAAACAAATAGTATGCAGCCTTTTCAAATTGGCTTCTGTTACTTAGAAATATGCACATGAGGTTCTTTCATGTATTTTCATGACTTAATTGCTCATTTCTTTTTATTGCTAAATAATATTCCATTGTTGGGATGTACCATAGTTTATTTTTCCATTCACTGACTAAAGAACGTCTTAGTTGCTTCCAAGTTTTGGCAATTATGAATAAAGCTGCAATAAATATCTGTGTGCAGGTTTTGTGTAGGACATAAGTTTTCAACTCTTTGGGTAAAAATCAAGGAGAGTGATTGCTGGATTGTATGGTAAGAATATGTTTAGTTGTGTAATAAACCACAAAACTATCTTCCAGAGTGGCTGAACCATTTTGTATTACCACTGGCAATGAATGAGAGTTTCTGATGATCAACTTCTTTGTTAGTATTTGCTATTTTCAGTGTCCCAGATACTGGACTTTCTAATAAGTGTGTAGTGGTATCTTATAGCTGCTTAATTTGCATCTCTCTGATGACATATGGTTGGGAACATCTTTTCATATGCTTATTTACCATCTGTATATCTTTTTCGGTGAGTTGTCTAATTGGCCAATTTTCCAATGTTTTTAATCAAGTTGTTTGTTTTCTTATTATTGAGTTTTATGAGTTATTTGTATACCTTGGAAAACAGTCCTTTATCAGATGTGACTCTTGCAAAGATTTTCTTCCAGTCTATGGCTTGTCTTCTCATTCTCTTGACATTGTCTTTTGTAGATCAGATTTTAAAAAATATTTTAATGAAGTCCAGCTCATAAGTTATATCTTTCATGGATAATGACTTTGGTACTGTATATAAAATATTGTCACCATACTCAATGTCATTTAAGTTTCTTCCTATGTTATCTTTAGGATTTTATAGTTTTCATTCTATCTTTAAGTCTGTGATCCAGTTTTAGTTAATTTTTGTGAAGGGTATAAAGTCTGTGTCTAGATTTTTTTTTTTTTTTTTTTTTTGGTATGTGAGTGTCCAGTTTTTCCAGTATTGTCTGTTGAAAAGACTATCTTTGCTCCATTTTATGGCCTTTGCTTCTCTGTCAAAAATGAATTGACTATTTATTTATGTAGGTCTATTTTGGTCCATTGATCTATGTCTACTTGTTTATCAGTATCAGACTGTCTCGAGTACTATAGCTTTATACTAAGACTTGAAGTCAGGTACTGTCAGTTTTCCAACTTTGTTCTTCTCCTTTAACATCACTAGCTATTTTGAGTCTTTCGCCTCTCCATATAAACTTTAGAATCAGTATAGCAATATCCACAAAAAAGCTTTCTGGGATATTGATTGGGCTTGTACTGAATATATAGATTATTTTGGGAAGAATTGATATCTTGACAAAATTGAGTCTTCCTATCCAGAAAATGGGGTATCTCTCCATTTATTTAGTTCTTCTTTCATTTTATCTCACACTTGTATTTTTTCTCATGTAGATCTTATAGATATTTTGTTAGATTTACACCTAATTAATTAATTTTTTGGTATACTAATATACATATTGTATTTTTAATTTCAAATTTCTCTTGTTCATTACTAGCATGTAAGAAAGTGATTAAATTTTATATATTAACTTTGTCTCCTTTAACTTTGCTATAGTCACTAATTACAGTTCACCCTTCACGATGCATGGGTTAGGGTCACAGACCCTCAGCACAATAAAAAAATCTGCTTATAACTTTACAGTCTGACTTCTGTATCTGCATTTCTGCATCAGCAGATTCAACCAACCACAGATCATGTAGTACTGTAGTGTGTATTACTGAAAAACAAAAGCATATAAGTGGACCTGTGCTCTTTGTGTGTGTTTTTTTTAATTGAGGTATAATTGACATAATATTAGTTTCAGCTATACAACATAATTTGATATGTGTACATATTATAAAATTATTACCACAGTTAGGTTAACATCCATCATCACATAGTTACAATTTTTTTTTTTTTTTTTGCCTTTTGTAGTTTTGAGCATTTTATATGATTCATTTTCTCTCATTATATTGGTTATACTTTATTTTTTTATTATTTTTACTTTGTTTTAGTCGTTTCCTCCTTTACCTTTTAACATATTATCTCACCATCTTTCTCTTCTTTATTTCTGGAATCTCCAATTAAATATATAACGGGACTTTGTACTCTCTACTCATGTCTCTTATTTGCTCTCTCATATTAAAACAGAGTTTTTAAGGTACTTCATCTCTCTGTGATAAATTCCTTGTAATTTTTAGGTTCTATTTTTTGAATAAATACTTCACACTTCAGTGAAATCTGTTTTAAAGCTGTCCGTGTCATTTAAATTTTTGATTTCTATACATTTTTTTATTTCTATAAATTCTCTGGGAAATTATTTTCAAATCTACTCAGTCATTTTAGTATTGTCATATACCATATTTATATTTTCAATAACCTTTTATTATCTAGACAGATGACATATACAAATTTTTGTTCTATGCCTGATAATTTAAATATTTGGAATATTTGCAATTCATATTTTGTGTTTGTTGTTTCTGGTGTTTTTAACGTTTAGTGGCTTTTTTTTCCCCTTTGGTGGCTTTTAATTGTTAGCTCATATTACTTTGATGTAATTATTTGATGGTGTCTATTTTTGATTTATTTTTGTTTGCTTTTGGCAGGGTACTGGGGATACCACTTTAAAAAAAATATTTTTTTTGTTGTTTTTACTTCTACAAGTATTGCAAATTTCAGATGAAAACTCAATGACAAGCTTGATATTATCTTCTGTGAGAGCTTACTTCTTCCCATTGATAGAATCAAGGTTGATACAATCTAGTATCCTACTTTTCCCTTCAGCAGCAGCTTTATGTGGGGATCTTCTATTAAACTCCCCATTTGAGGCTTATCCTCCTTTCATCACTGTCCTGTATTGGCATTAAAGCTAAAACTCCAGGTACCTGTGGTTGGCAATTTCTCCCTCTTGAAAGCTACCTTAAATGCTGGCTTACATTTCAGGATTCCTGCTTTCCCTTCCTTTGAGGTGTCTGTGGATACCATACATTTTTGCCAATGAAGAAATGTGTTAAAAAGTTTGTGTATGTACTTTAAAAAATTATCATTTTCTTGAGGTTTCAGTGGCAGTGTAGTAGGGAGTATTAAAAATGGAAGTATATATGGTAATTAGTGTTTGTTTTTAGCTCTTAAGCCCAAGAGAAGTATTTTTAGTTAAATGTCAATATTTATTCCAGGATAATGGAGTTTAAGAAGGCAAACCGGTATATTATTCTCCACCCACTCCCACTCTAGGACCCAAGCTATAATAAGTCGTGATATCAAAGGTTCTGAGAAATACTATAATGGTGAAACATAGTTTTTTCCTTAACATTGTTTGACCAGAAACTCTTCAAAATTTCACCTGTAAGATCTTACCCAATATCCATTGGATATATATTTTGAAGTTATATACTGAGTTATACTCAGTAGAGACAGAGAATGGCATTATAACAATCAGAAGAAAATAATTCCAGTGTTTCCAGTTCAATTGTAATTCAGCAGATATAATTATGTTGTGAACTTAGAAAAGCTGAGCCTTTTGACCATGGAGCAATGACCAGCTATCTTTTATGAAAGCTATTTAGAAAAGGAAGCTCTTATAGATATATTCTATCTGCTAATTGTACATCTTTTCTCTGATGAGGAAACAAAGTTTCTGTGGCTCACCAAAGGAGATAAAACTATTCTCTCTGAAAGAGTTCTTTATCTGATTTCTCTGAATTCCAAAGTGTTTTAGTTTATATAGGTCACGTAATAGGTTTTACAGAGTTGAACTTCTGTACTTTAGTGGGAAATTCAAAGAACACATCAAAGCAGTTACATACTTTTCATGATTTAGAATACTTTATTTCAACCAGATATACAGACATGGATAAGAGAAGGCAAAAAAAGAGAAAGGTAATCATTTTACGTCTAAAATATTTTCTAATCAGAGAAAAACTCAAACAATTGGCCTTGCTGTTAATGGCTTAATATATCATAATTGAAAATGCCCCAATTATCTTTTATTATCTGATTTTGATTATAATGAGCATTAAATTGAGCTTTATTGATTTGCATAAAAAATAACATATCCCCTTAAAATACAAAAAAGAAAGGAGGAATGGAAACCTAATAAAAAATTGAGGGTTAAAAAGAGCCTTCAAGATATCCAAACGTTAATTAATATTCTATATACCTCATTTCCCTTTTATTTCCCTGAGCTGATGTATGTTTGGACATTTGGGGATCTATCCATGTATCTAACTACTTTTGTAGTAAACATAATTTTAAAATTACATTTTACAGAAAGGCAAAACAACAACAACAACAACATTGTTTCTTCTTGTCTCTATTGTACAAAGGGAAATTATATTAAAGTAATAGTAGCCTTGACCTGCTGATAGCTATTTTTTCTCTGTGTTTAACTTCTTTTGATGAATTAAAAAGTTTTTCAATAAAGTTAAAACAAAGGTAACCTTCAGGAATTTTACAATTTCAGGCCTTATGTTTAAGTCTTTAATTCATTTTGAGTTGATTTTTGTATATGATACTATAAGGTAGGAGTCCAATTTCAATTTTTTTTGCAAGTGGATATTCAGTTTTCCCAACACCATTTGTTGAAGAAACAATCCTTTCCCTGCTGTGTATTCTTGGCTGTTCAACAGGTATAAAATTTTAGTTATGCTAAATGAGTAAGTCCTAGAGACCTGCTGTACAGCATAGTGCCTGCAGTTAACAATACAGTATTGTGCACTTCCAAAGTTGTTAAGAAGGTGATTCTCATGTTAAGTGTTCTTACCACAAACAAAACAAAGCAAAAACAAAGGGACACAAGAAAACATTGGGAGGGGTTGGATATGTCTATTACCTTGATTATGGTGATGGTATCATGGGAGTTTGCATATGTCTAAACTCATCAAATTGTAGCCATTAAATACATGAAAATTTTTGGATATCTATTATATCTCAATAAAGCTATTTAAAAAAAAGATTACCTTATTTTTCAGCTACTTTCAAAGAGGATTTTCTCCTTGAATAATCCTTTGTGATCTGATTGATGAATAAAATCTTTGGGTTAACCTGGTAACTTTAAATTCATAAATTTATACAGAAATATCCACCATTATAAAAAGCAGAAAATCAAGAAAGGTTATTATCAACTAGTTTTGGACTTTTAAGAACGAAATAACATTGCTGAGATTTTTCTTAAAAATAGCCAGTTGCCTCTGGAGATTCCCAAAAATCTAGTTTGAGAAATAATAACTAAAATTTGTAGGTTTGTTTAATGTTAGAATGAGACTTAAAAATTTACTTAGCCAAGCCCCCAAATTACAAGATATTCTAACCCAGCCCATATATAGCGGTTATGCTATTCTGAATTCTTGAGAACAAAACAGGAGGCAATATAAATATTACCACATTCCCATAATAAAATCCCAATTGAGATCAGTAATTTTATTCTATGTCTACTCAGCATTCATAAAAATTTGTAGAAGATTTCATGGTCATTATGAAATTGATGAACATATTTGGTGTGACTCCCTTACTACAGGACCTCGAGAGCAAGTCCAAGGGAAGAACAGAAGTCTGATGAATTTTCCCCACATGGGTAAAGCTGGGTAGATCTCAGACAGAAAGTAACTTACCCAGATTGTTATTAACATGTCTCTTAAGGAAATTCAAATCCTCTCACCGAACATATTGTTCACAAAATCATGCAGCCACTAGTTGAGGCTTTATGACTTACTCTTTGGGGAAGTAAATACTTCTCCTTAAAAGGTATAAGTAAGGAAGATCATTGAGAAAGATTCACAAGTAGCAGAAATCAGCACCAAACAAACAACAAAAGCTTACCTTTTTATGCCTATTTTTACCTTTCTATTGCAAACATTTCTTTTCCCCAGAAGTTAAATTACTTAGATTTTACTATCTCCACACTTGCCCTACATTGAAATTGTCTATTTGGTGTTTCTCTTTCTTGGCAGATAGTAAATCCCTTGAAAACAATGATTCTATGTTATTAGTTATGTCCTCACCTCCTCTATAGTGCCTGGTCACAAAGGTGATCATTAATGATTTATTTTACTTAAACTCTTGTAAACATTGATAGGGAAACCATAATCTGTAAGATACTTTTTGTACACATAAAAGGCATAAAAATAAAGGTGAAAAAAGACACTGTGGATCCTCAAGATACTTAAAATACAAGACCTTTCTCTGCCTCTACTAACATAGAGTTTGCATCTCTATTAATAACATTTTCATATGAAACTTTTTACTTTAGTTGTTTGCATTCTGTTATTATAGTCTATTCACAAGAAATGGATTCTCACCTAACATAGCTAAAGAAGAGGGGACTGACTTTGAACACCTTAGGCACATCTCAAGTGTACTCAAGGTAGGCAGGGGAAAAATGCTGGGGGCTGCATAGAGATGGGTTCTGCACTCAACACCACTCCTGGATCTTTAGACAAACTTGTTTCTAGAATTTAACTCCAGTGTTCTCTTATTAACATAGTTTAACTCTACATCTCATGTTTAATTATCTTATGTCATGCTACCAACTAACTCCCTCATCTTCCTTCTTGGATTTTACACTTCTGATCATTTGCATTACATGACTTTGGACTATTAAGGACTAACCATATGACTATATTCTATTTCCATATTCTGTTTCAACAGCTTGAGATAGAGAAAAAAGTCTTTCTTATTTAGGAGACAGTATCTAAGTTAGAGCAAAAAAAAGAGTATCTAATAGCCCAAGATATCCGTTAGAACCCACTTCTTCCTTCTTCTTCTCTGAAACTTTCTTTGATGCTGACTCCTTGCTTCCTGTGAGATCACACTCCTCCAGCCCTAGGTAGAGAAGAATAACTCCTTTAGATCACTGCTTTACCTTGTATGCATTCACTTTCATACTGCAAGACTGTAAGCTCCTTAATGACAGAGATGACTTCATTTTTTAATTTCTGTGTTAAGTGAAATTGAGATGATAAAAGTGCTTGATAAATGTTTGTGAAGAAAGTGATGGATACCATAACTAAAAGCTTAGAAATAGGGAGTAGTAAAAAGCAAGGGCTCCTTCAGGGATAATGTAGTGTTTAAGATGAACCTAATAAGATAAGTAAGCAGCCACTTTTTATGCTATCCACTTAGTTGGTGAAACTTCACATCTTTGACAGGCCAAATTCTCACTTCCAAATCTTTCAAGAAGGAAACAGGTACCAGCTTTTATGCTTGGTTATACCGTTCAAACTCCAGCAGGCATGGGTTAAGCTCATTTAGGAAATTATGAAGTTATTCTCTGGTGACAGAATGAGGAGTCTATACAAACTGGAGTAAAAAAGCACTCAGAAAAGGAATGCATTGCCCAACTTTTCTTCTTTGAAGTATTTAGGACCTCAGCTTGGTTCTCTTGGAGGGGTCTTCATTTCCCTTCCTATGAGGTAGGAAAGGAAACCGTACAAAGCACTCTTCCCTAGGCTAAAAGCTCATTACCTCAAATTTCTAGTCTGTTTTAAAAGCAGGATGGGGTGAGGTGGGGGTCAAAGGAGTAGTCAGATCCATCTCTGTGAGTACTGTAGGGAAACATCTTTCTGTGCCTTTGTGCGAATACTTATGGACTCACGCTGTTCTCTTTGGGCCTTTGGTAGAAATTCTGACAGAAGATGGGCATGCCACTCCACTGTCTGTTTCATGAGAATCCTTCTTTGCAGTTAATGCTGAACTCAAGTATCATCCATTTTGTAAATGCTTCAAATAGCATCTATTTCAGGAAAGAAACTCATAAAACACAAAACTGTAAACAAAAAGAGAGTGTAAACACACTGTTTATAAGACATTGTAAAATCATAACAATCTGTATGATCCACACAGAGGCAGGATTGAAGTTAAGGGATGGAATCATCTCTATGGGCTGGTGTAATGAAGGGACCCTCTAGAGAAGGCAGGGTGTGAGCAATTGGGTATCCTTCCTCCTCTTTTTCCTCACTAACAGAATTCTACTTTTGTGGAATTTTGTGGAATTATATGATGTATTGATTGATTAATAAACCGAAAAAGGTATATTTTTGAAAAAAAATATTTTTCTGAACACTGAATATGCATCTTATTTTGGTATCTAGTACCAAGTGTCTAGTTTCCAAAACAAACAAAAAAATAAAACAAAGAGACTTGGATTAATTAGAGGGGCTGAGGCATTTTAAAATCTGGAAACAAAATGTATTTTATCATATAGAGTTAAAACTTTGAAGCTAAATACTAAGAATAATATCTGACATTTTAGTCAAAAAATGTAATACATTGCCACAGGGCATCAATAAACCTCTAGCCTGAACCCTAAGATTGATATTCCCAATAGCAAGACAGTCATGCCTTGCTATTCCTGGAAATAGACTGAATGACCCAAGTTGCTTTTATATTCATGATATTTCCTGTCTTATTACACACTTAGTAAAACTATAATCAGTATAGAAACACTTCTGAATTATTAACCTAAAAGGTGAAAGTGAAATGATGGAGGTTAAGAAAAAAGAAAATTGTTTCAATTTCTCAGAAAAAATATGGTTATTAAAGTAAAAAAAATAGAAAATATAGAACATAATATGACTTTAATTTTACTGGGTTTTGTTATTGACTTCAGATATTTTAGAAAAGAGACAAAATCAGCAATAATACATAGGTTTGAATAGAGAGATTGTCCCCTCCAGTTTTTAGTAGGAGAACAACACCAAGTCGGAGAGTAGGTGGAGTATTTTCTAGTGCTTTATTATTTCTTCTGGGAGGTTTACAGCAAAGTTCACCCTGTTCTGAAGAAAATATAAGTGGGTCATTTGCCTGATACAGAGATTGGCACTTCAACTCTGGCTTTTCCTTTCCTATAGGCAACTAGGAAATAAAAATGTGACGCTGAAAGCTTTGGCAAACACTCACAACTTCCTAATCTCCATCAGTTCCTACTGATGATTTAAGTCTACATATCCAGAGTATACTTAGTGTGACTAGATCTCTACCCTAAAAATAATTACTGTACTATTTTGCAATTATAAACACAGAGTCTAGGAGATGGCACAAAACACTTTTTTGCTCTTCCCATTTAATCATCTCAGAAGGGAATCCATGAGTTCTATTATCTTCTATCTCCTTTTACCCTATTTTTCATAATCCTTTCTTTCATTACTTCCACCCTGTCCTAGAATCCTTCCTCCAGCCTGGAGGAGCAACGCAGACTTAATGTTTCTGTGTCTCATCCCCATATCTATTCTGTAAACAGATCCAGATTTTTCTTAGAAGGCATTTTAGTTCCATTAGCACTGTCAGGGTAAAATATCTATCAGCCAAAGCCAAGCAAACATAACAGACAAAAAAATTTTCTTTTGCTAATATTGAACAACTTTCAATGCATTATTTTCTTTCTACTATTATGCCTTCAAACTATCTTTCTCTGTTCTCTGCTTTTTCCATTGGCTTTGTCTCATCAGGAAGAATGCATAAGGAACGTAGGAGGTAAGGGGAAAACAAAATCTAATAATTGCACGAGATATATTAGTTAGTGATCAACATTTTAAAGGGCCAGCGGCTAGATACAAATCTTAACACAAAAGTCTTGAACTAGAGTGAGGAAAGTACCATCAGAGAATGGACCAGAGAGCCTAAGGTGCTGAGGTGTTCAGGATAATGAAGGGAGAAAGAATTAAGGAGGGAAATCTGTTTGCCCTGGAAAGTTGAAGTGGGACCTTTGGAAGTGTGTGCTACTTCTACTCACTGTAGCCTAGGGTTGGATTAAACCTGGAAGATGAATTTTTCTGGACAAAGGATTAGGATACCTGAGGACAATTGGCAGGGAACAGCCTCAGATAAGCAGGGCCAGTGTCACTGTAGAAAACCCTATTGGCAGGACCAAAAGAAAACCATTGACCTTTCATGGTACATACACTATATCATGAAGCATACTCACAAGTTTGAATGCTTAATTTAAGGAAAGAGATACCTCCCACAATTATCTTTAGGTGAAGTGAACAAATCCATTAACTACAATTTTCAATTGGACCAAACAATTTTCACTGTTGCAATCAAGTCCATGATTCTACTGCATGTAAAACGGATGTATGCTTAAGAGGATGAATTTGAATGTCAGAGGGATTTAGGTTTGAATCTTCACTACTTCCTAGCTGTGTCTCATTAGACAACCTGAATATGTCTCAATTTTCTCATTTGTGAAATGGAGATGCACAGAATTAATTAGAGAATTAATTAAATGTGTGCAAAATGATAGGGCAGTACTTAGACTGATATATTTACATGTGACAGATTTTATTTTAAAACATACTTAATATAATGATGAGTTTTAGTCAATAGAGCTAATATGATTTGATGATGAAAGAGAACTGCAGATATTTTCCTTCTGTGGAAGATGCTAAATTGTAGGTTTTGCCACTCTGTTTTCATTCTCTCTGAAATTACAAATGGATATCTCTACTAATGTCCTTACAACCTGTGTGCAGTTTCCTGCCTGATTAAGATGTAAGAAGAGCTTCTGATGGATGAGTATGACGTGGTTTGTTCTTGTTTGGACTGTCCCAAATTAGAATTGAGCAGTTATTATTATCTAGATCAAGGCTTTCAGTTTCAATGTGGCATAACATCTAAGTGTGGACACAGCAGTGTTGAAAAGCTGTTGCCTCCCACTAATCAACACAACATTTCTCTGCAATTATAGAGCAGTGATTCATTGGCTATTCTGTGCATAGCCCTAGTTTTCTCACACTGATGTGATGGATAGGATGAGAAGAGGTACTAGTCACATAACTTGCTTGGATCGGAGGAGAAAAGGGCAATGGCTTGCTCATCTGAGGCATGGAATTGAACCCTGGACCAGGAATCAGGAAGACCATGGTGTTAACTCTTACCATTTTTGTGGACAAAATCAAGTGGCTTAAATTCTAACCTTCATTTCTCTTAACTTTAAATTGTGTGTGCATGTATGTGTGTATGTGTGTTTGTGTGTGTGGGTATGGATGAGGAGGAAGAGAAGAAAGGGAGAGAGAAGTTTCCCCATCTATTTGAAAGAATTGTAATTAGTATTAAATGAGACATTTGCTAAGAAAAACTAGTGTCATAAATGTCAAGAGGAACGTATATCGGTGATAGTGGAATGACAGGTTATAGGACTGATGTTTCTGGACATGTGGTCCTTTGGGAATCACTAGTGTCAAGTGCCTTACAAATATGAAAGGTTATTTTAGTATCATTTGCCCTACTTCTGATAAACCCATTCTCAGAATGCACAGATTACTCACAAGAGATGGGTTTGTGAGTAATCACTGTGAACATCTTGCTACAGGAGTCTCAGGAAGGGCCACCTGTCCAGAAACATCAGTCCCATAACCTGAAGTTCCACTCTTACGGATATATGTTCCTGTTGACATTTAATTCACGTGAAGTGCTATGGAAACTGAAAATGCTGTATAAATTATTTTTATCATATAACAGCAGGAAGAAGTACTCATTTTGTTATCAGTAACTTCAGGTGATTGGTTAACCTTTGAACTGGAGTTAGATTTGAATATTTATCTGGTAGGGAAGTTGCAAGGCAGGAAAAAAGGGTGCTTGGAAATGGGAAGGGCTTTTGAAGGAGAAGGGGTGGCAAGAAAAGTGAATATTCCTGGATTCTCATTTTTGCTGCTGTTTAATTTTGAAACTAAGTTTGTATTTATTCATTCATTCAATATTAATAATATTCAATAATACTCTAATATGTTCAAGGCACTGTGCTCAGTTCTAGAGACACAAGTGTGAATAAACATGTAAACTGTCTGACTGGGGCTAACAGCCTTGTTGGGAGACAAGTGCATAATGGAGGTAAGAAGAAGGTAGCAGAGGAACACATAGGAAAGGCCTTGGGGAAATCAGGGAAGGCTTCCTAAAAAGCGTGACATGCAAGTTGAAATCTGAAAATGAGATAGAAATTAGTTTGCTGAAAAGGAGGAGAGGGAATAGTATCCTTGGATCAAGAAACATGGAGTGTGAAGGGAACTGAAAGTTCAGTGGAAACTCCTTTAACTCCCATCACAATATTATTGCTAATATTCTCCCAATTTTATGCTGAAATCTCATAGCAAGCAAACTATTCTTTACTATACCAAGCCATTTGCTTCCACTGACTTAATTAACTAAACGAATGCATATTTCACAAGAGTCAAATAAGAAAACTTCTAGAGTAACTTGGTACCTACACAGGGTAGAGAATGTGTGTGTTTGGCATTGGGAGATGATGTGCAGGAATAGGAAAATATTCAGTATTTAGTGTATGAAGTGAAAGATAGATGTGGAGAAGTAAGTGGGGCCCATGCCATAAAATGTGGTTTGACACAGGCTATGGTAAGGAGTTTGGATTTCATCCTGAAAAAACTGGATAAGCATGTGAAGGTTTTAAGCAAAAGACTGATGTTATCATAGTAGTGTTTTAGAAACATCACTCTGGGTTTGGCTGCAGTATTTAAATATTTTTGATCATGTACCTCTAATAGTAAATTATTTTGACCATTCCCCCTCAATATAGTATATGTGTGTATGTGTGAGTGTATATATACACACATACCATTCTACAGATATATATATATTAGAAAACTTTTAAAGTGTGAATTAACAAAAAATGAAATAAAGTTTAAATAATAATTTTTTAATGTCTTGCTAATCCTTTTGGCCTCTTATTTTTAGTATCCAGTATTTCAAGGCAGATTATAGACTTGTGCTAAGGTCCTTTGTTAAGGAACATGGAAACTAATTCATATTTAATGTAGTATTTTTAATGTTGGCTTTTGGATCGCACATTTTTCATAGATGATTAAATTGTCATTCTTTTAATGCCCTTTTGTAGTATAGCTGATAAAAAGCTCACAAAGAGTAAGAAAAATATCCATACTGTTTCTTCCTGTGGTTGCTTCTGCTTACTTCACTAATACAACATAGGCTCTGAGGAAAGAAACTTTAAGCCATCTGTCTATCTCGTGTGACATTTTTACCTAAAGCTAGGCAATAAAATCCTGTAATCATTCAATGGAACACATAGACACTGTGTTAGTTGCAACACAATGTAAGAGAAGTAAGAATGAAGGTGCAGTGTCTCCGGGGACCCCTCCATGTCGCTGAAGGCCCATCCTCTCAGCAGGATACCTGCTTGATGCAGGTGACATGTGACAACCTGAGAAACCAAGTGAGAGGATAGATGTCTGTGTGAACACTAAATAGTAGTAAAGGTAGTATTTTTCTCATAGGTTTGTAAAAAATTAAGTCAAGAGACTTTCTAATATTTTCTTCCTTATACTTATGAATTGTTTGGGGGGTTAGTCTTGAGGGCATCCGTTTATTTAAGGGGACAATAATGTATAAAATATATCATATTTGGTAAGTCACAAGCAGGAAGACCATTCAGGATTGTATTGGCATAATCCTGGTAAGAAATGATGTTATTCAGGACTAAAGTTTGGCAATAGGGATTGAAATAATATAGATATAGAGGGAAGATTTTAAATAGATAAAATCTATTAGGTTTTTTTTTTTATCTTGTAATAACTTTTAATGGAGTATAATCTATAAAAATACTGAATCACTATGCTTTATACCTGAACTAATATAATATTGTAAATCAATTGTACTTCAATTTAAAAAAGAGGAAATGTCATATATCCATACAACGGAATAATATTTGGCTATAAAAAGGAAGGAAGGAACGTAGCACTGAAACATGCTACAACATAGATAAACGTTGAAACCATTGTACTAAATGAAAGTGGACAGTCACAGGAGATCGTAAATTATATCATTCTGTTCAAATAAAATTGAGATATAGTTCACATACTATACAGTGGACCAATTTAAGGTACACAATTTCATGGATTTTAGTATATTCACAGGTATGTGCAATCATAACCACAATTTTAGAACATTTTTGTCACCTCAAAAAGAAACCCTGTACCCCTTAACTATTACTCTCCATTTGCTCCATGCATTCGTAAGCAACCACTAATTTACTATGTCTCTATAAATTTCTCTGTTCTCAACATCTCAATAAAATGTTAACATTTTTTAAAAATTGAAATAAATGTACACAATTACAAGTGATTAAAAATACTTTTGAAAATTCCAAGGACTGTTCCCTGTGGGAGCCCACATCTCTCAGTAAGTCCAACAGAGCCAGCTTTCCCCCATGGTTACAAGAGATCTATTTCTTCAGTTGAGTTTGAAATGGAGTAGATGGGTCATGTTAGAAAAATATACACACACACACACACACACACAAAGAAAGAAAGAAAAACACGAAAACAAAAACAAAAAACATTTCAACACCAAGTAAAAAATCACTCCTTCTCTGTAAGGATTATAAACAATGCTACCAACTGAAGAAAGGACGTACTCTAATTTCCCATATATGCTCAGTAGGTCTGTAAACACTGAGTAGATTGGCAGGGAGAATGGCCCAGATCATTTAAGTGTGTATTTGTGTGTTTGCATGTGTGTGTGCATGCACACACAGGCATCTTTCCCTCCTTCATCTAGCAAATTGTTGAATTTCCATATATTAAATATGTGTTTGATGAAATTACATTGTTTTTGGAAATCATTTAATCATTTAGTCAAAAGGCTGTTTTGGTTTTTTTTTTAACGTCTTTATTGCAGTATAGTTGCTTTACAATGGTGTGTTAGTTTCTGCTGTATAAAAAAGTGAACCAGCTATACATATACACATATCCCCATATCCCCTTCCTCTTGCATCTCCCTTCCACCCTCCCCACCCCACCCCTCTAGGTGGTCACAAAGCACTAGGCTGATTTCCCTGTGCTATGCGGCTGCTTCCCACTAGTTATCTATTTTACATTTGGTAGTATATATATGTCCATGCTACTCTCACTTTGCCCCAGCTTACCCTTCCCCCTCCCCATATCCTCAAGTCCATTCTCTAGTAGGTCTGTGTCTTTATTCCCATCTTGCCCCTAGGTTCTTCATGACCTTTTTTTCTTCTTTCTTTCTTAGATTCCATATGTATGTGCTAGAATACGGTATTTGTTTTTCTCTTTCTGACTTGCTTCACTCTGTATGACAGACTCTAGTTCCATCCACCTCACTTCAAATAACTCAATTTCGTTTCTTTTTATGGCTGAGTAATATTCCATTGTATATATGTGCCACATTTTCTTCATCCATTCATCTGTTGATGGACATTTAGGTTGCTTCCATGTTCTGGCTATTGTAAATAGAGCTGCAATGAACGTTTTGGTACATGACTCTTTTTGAATTATGGTTTTCTCAGGGTATATGCCCAGTAGTGGGATTGCTGGGTCGTATGGTAGTTTTACTTTTAGATTCTTAAGGAGCTGCCATACTGTTCTCCATAGTGGCTGTATCAATTTACATTCCCACCAACAGTGCAAGAGGGTTCCCTTTTCTCCATATCCTCTCCAGCATTTATTGTTTGTAGATTTTTTGATGATGGCCAATCTGACCGGTGTGAGATGATATCTCATTGTAGTTTTGATTTGCATTTCTCTAATGATTAATGATGTTGAGCATTCTTTCCTGCGTTTGTTGGCAATCTGTATATATCTTCTTTGGAGAAATGTCTGTTTAGGTCTTCTGCCCATTTTTGTATTGGGTTGTTTGTTTTTTTGATATTGAGCTCCATGAGCTGCTTGTAAATTTTGGAGATTAATCCTTTGTCAGTTGCTTCATTTGCAAATATTTTCTCCCATTCTGAGGGTTGTCTTTTGGTCTTGTTTATGGTTTCCTTTGCTGTGCAAAAGCTTCTAAGTTTCATTAGGTCCCATTTGTTTATTTTTGTTTTTATTTCCATTTCTCTAGGAGGTGGGTCAAAAAGAATCCTGCTGTGATTTATGTCATAGAGTGTTCTGCCTATGTTTTTTCCTCCAAGAGTTTGATAGTGTCTGGCCTTACATTTAGGTCTTTAATCCATTTTGAGTTTATTTTTGTGTATGGTGTTAGGGAGTGTTCTAATTTCATACTTTTACATATACCTGTCCAGTTTTCCCAGCACCACTTATTGAAGAGGCTGTCTTTTCTCCACTGTATATTCTTGCCTCCTTTATCAAAGATAAGGTGACCATATGTGCGTGGGTTTATCTCTGGGCATTCTGTCCTGTTCCATTGATCTATATTTCTGTTTTTGAGCCGGTAGCATACTGTCTTGATTACTGTAGCTTTGTAGTATATTCTGAAGTCAGGGAACCTGATTCCTCCAGCTCCGTTTTTCTTTCTCAAGATTGCTTTGGATATTCAGGGTCTTTTGCGTTTCCACACAAATTGTGAAATTTTTTGTTCTAGTTCTGTGAAAAATGCCAGTGGTAGTTTGATAGGGATTGCATTGAACCTGTAGATTGCTTTGGGTAGTAGAGTCATTTTCACAATGTTGATTCTTCCAGTCCAAGAGCATGGTAAACCTCTTCATCTGTTTGTATCATCTTTAATTTCTTTCATCAGTGTCTTATAGTTTTCTGCATACAGGTCTTTTGTCTCCTTAGGTAGGTTTATTCCTAGATATTTTATTCTTTTTGTTGCAGTGGTAAATGGGAGTGTTTTCTTAATTTCACTTTCAGATTTTTCATCATTAGTGTATAGGAATGCAACAGATTTCTGTGCATTAATTTTGTATCCTGCTACTTTACCAAATTCATTGATTAGCTCTAGTAGTTTTCTGGTAGAATCTTTAGGATTCTCTATGTATAGTTTCATATCATCTGCAAACAGTGCCAGCTTTACTTCTTCTTTTCCACTTTGGATTCCTTTTATTTCTTTTTCTTCTCTGATTGCTGTGGCTAACACTTCCAAAACTATGTTGAATAATAGTGGTGAGAGTGGGCAACCTTGTCTTGTTCATGATCTTAGTGGAAATGGTTTCAGTTTTTCACCATTGATTACGATGTTGGCTGTGGGTTTGTTATATATGGCCTTTATTATGTTGAGGAAAGTTCCCTCTATTCCTACTTTCTGCAGGTTTTTTATCATAAATGTTGATTGAATTTTGTTGAAAGCTTTCTCTGCCTCAATTGAGATGATCATATGGTTTTTCTCCTTCAATTTGTTAATATGGTGTATCACATTGAGATTTGCGTATATTGAAGAATCCTTGCATTCCTGGGATAAACCCCACTTGATCATGTTGTATAATCCTTTTAATGTGCTGTTGTTTTCTGTTTGCTAGTATTTTGCTGAGGATTTGTGCATCTATGTTCATCAGTGATATTGGCCTGTAGTTTTCTTTCTTTGTGACATCTTTGTCTGGTTTTGGTATCAGGGTGATGGTGGCCTCATAGAATTAGTTTGGGTGTGTTCCTCCCTCTGCTATATTTTGGAAGAGTTTGAGAAGGATAGGTGTTAGCTCTTCTCTAAATGTTTGATAGAATTCGCCTGTGAAGCCATCTGGTCCTGGGCTTTTGTTTGTTGGAAGATTTTTAATCACAGATTCAATTTCAGTGCTTGTGATTGGTCTGTTCATGTTTTCTATTTCTTCCTGGTTCAGTCTTGTAAGGTTGTGCATTCCTAAGAATTTGTCCATTACTTCCAGGTTGCCCATTTTATTGGCATATAGTTGCTTGTAGTAATCTCTCATGATCCTTTGTATTTCTGCAGTGTCAGTTGTTATTTCTCCATTTTCATTTCTAATTCTATTGATTTGAGTCTTCTCCCTTTTTTTCTTGATGAGTCTGGCTAATGGCTTATCAATTTTGTTTATCTTCTCAAAGAACCAGCTTTTAGTTTTATTATCTTTGCTATTGTTTCCTTCATTTCTTTTTGATTTATTTCTGATCTGATCTTTTTGATTTCTTTCCTTTTGCTAACTTTGGGGTTATTTTGTTCTTCTTTCTCTAATTGCTTTAGGTGTAAGATTAGGTTTTTTATTTGAGATGTTTCTTGATTCTTCAGGTAGGATTGTATTGCTATAAACTTCCCTCTTAGAACTGCTTTTGCTGCATCCCATAGGTTTTGGTTCATCGTGTTTTCAATGTAATTTGTTTCTAGGTATTTTTTGATTTCCTCTTTGATTTCTTCCGTGATCTCTTGGTTATTAGGTAGTGTATTGTTTAGCCTCCATGTGTTTGTATTTTTTACAGATTTTTTCCTGTAATTCATATCTAGTCTCATAGCGTTGTGGTCAGAAAAGATACTTGATACAATTTCAATTTTCTTAAATTTACTAAGGCTTGATTTGTGACCCAAGATATGATCTACTCTGGAGAATGTCCATGAGCACTTGAGAAGAATGTTATTCTGTTGTTTTTGGATGGAATGTCCTATAAATATCAATTAAGTCCATCTTGTTTAATGTATCATTTAAAGCTTGTGTTTCCTTATTTTCATTTTGGATGATCTGTCCATTGGTGAAAGTGGGGTGTTAAAGTCCCCTACTATGATTGTGTTATTGTTGATTTCCTCTTTTATGGCTGTTATTATTTGCCTTATGTATTCAGGTGCTCCTATGTTGGGTGCATAAATATTTACAATTGTTATATCTTCTTCTTGGATCGATCCCTTGATCATTATGTAGTGTTCCTTCTTTGTCTCTTGGAATAGTCTTTATTTTAAAGTCTATTTTGTCTGATATGAGAATTGCTACACCAGTTTTCTTTTGATTTCCATTTGCATGAAATATCATTTTCCATCCCCTCACTTTCAGTCTGTATGTGTCCCTAGGTCTGAAGTGGGTCTCTTGTAGACAGCATATATAGGGGTCTTATTTTTGCATCCATTCAGCCAGTCTATGTCTTTGGTTGGAGCACTTAATACATTTACATTTAAGGTAATTATCGATATGTATGTTCCTATTACCATTTTCTTTATTGTTTTGGGTTTGTTATTTTAAGTCTTTTCCTTCTCTTGTGTTTCCTGCCTAGAGAAATTCCTTTAGCATTTGTTGTAAAGCTGGTTTGGTGGTGCTGAATTCTCTTAGCTTTTGCTTGTCTGTAAATATTTTAATTTCTCCATCAAATCTGATTGAGATCCTTGCTGGATAGAGTAATCTTTGTTGTAGGTTTTTCTCCTTCATCACTTTAAATATGTCCTGCCACTCCCTTCTGGCTTGCAGAGTTTCTGCTGAAAGATCAGCTGTTAACCTTATGGTGATTCCCTTGTGTGTTATTTGTTGTTTTTCCCTTGCTGCTTTTAATATGTTTTCTTTGTATTTAATTTTTGATAGTTTGATTAATATGTGTCTTGGCGTGTTTCTCCTTGGATTTTTCCTGTATGGGACTCTTTGTGCTTCCTGTACTTGATTAGCTATTTTCTTTCCAATATAAGGAAATTTTCAACTATAATCTCTTCAAATATTTTCTCAGTCCCTTTCTTTCTCTCTTCTTCTTCTGGGACCCCTATAATTCAAATGTTGGTGCGTTTAATGTTGTCCCAGAGCTCTCTGAGAGTGTCCTCAGTTCTTTTCATTGTTTTTTCTTTATTCTGCTCTGCAGTAGTTATTTCCACTATTTTATGTTCCAGGTCACTTATCCGTTCTTCTGCCTCAGTTATTCTGCTATTGATCCTTTCTAGAGAATTTGTAATTCTATCTATTGTGTTGTTCATCTTGTTTTTTTGCTCTTTAGTTCTTCTTGGTCCTTGTTAAACGTTTCTTGTATTTTCTCTATTCTATTTCCAAGATTTTGGATCATCTTTACTATCATTATTCTGAATTCTTTTTCAGGTAGACTGCCTATTTCCTCTTCATTTGTTAGGTCTGGTGGGTTTTTGCCTTGCTCCTTCATCTTCTGTGTGTATTTCAGTCTCCTCATTTTGCTTAACTTACTGTGTTTGGGGTCTCCTTTACACAGGCTGCAGGTTGTTAGTTCCCGTTGTTTTTGGTGTCTGTCCCCAGTGGTTAAGTTTGGTTCAGTGGGTTGTGTAGGCTTCCTGGTGGAGGGAACTAGTGCCTGTGTTCTGGTGGATGAGCCTGGATCTTGTCTTTCTGGTGGGCAGGTCTACATCTGGTGGTGTGTTTTGGGGTGTCTGTGGCCTTATTATGATTTTAGGCAGCCTCTCTGCTAATGGATGGGGTTGTGTTCCTGTCTTGCTAGTTGTTTGGCATAGGGTGTCCAGTACTGTAGCTTGCTGGTCGTTGAGTGAAGCTGGGTCTTGGCGTTGAGATGGAGATCGCTGGGAGATTTTCACCGTTTGATATTACGTGGAGCTGTGAAGTCTCTTGTGGACTAATGTTCTGAACTTGGCTTTCCCACCTCAGAGGCACAGCCCTGACACCTGGCTGGAGCACCAAGAGCCTTTCATCCACATGGCTCAGAATAAAAGGGAGAAAAAATAGAAAGATAGAAGATAAAATAAAATAGAGTAAAATAAAATAAAATAAAGTTATTAAAATAAAAGAATAAGTATTAAGAAAAAAGATTTAGTAAGTTAAAAAAATAGAACAAACAAAAAAATAAAATGGATGGACAGAACCCTAGGACAAATGGTAAAAGCAAAACTATACAGACAAAATCTCACCCAGAAGCATACACATATACACTCACAAAAAAAGGAAAAGGGGAAAAATTAATATATTCTGCTCCCAAAGTCCACCTCTTGAATTTGGGATGATTCATTGTCTATTCAGGTACTCCACAGATGCAGGGTACATCAAGTTGACTGCAGAGATGTAATCCGCTGCTCCTGAGGCTGCTGGGAGAGATTTCCCTTTCTCTTCTTTGTTCGCACAGCTCTGGGGATTCAGCTTTGGATTTGGCCCCACCTCTGCATGTAGGTCGCCTGAGGGCATCTGTTCTTCGCTCAGACAGGACGGCGTTAAAGGAGCAGATGATTCGGGGGCTCTGGCTCGCTCAGGCCGGGGGGAGGAAGCGGTACGGAGGAGGCGGGGCGAGCCTGCGGCGGCAGAGGCCAGCGTGACGTTGCAGCAGCCTGAGGCGTGCCGTGCGTTCTCCCGGGGAAGTTGTCCCTGGATCACGGGACCCTGGCAGTGGCGGGCTGCACAGGCTTCTGGGAGGGGAGGTGTGGATAGTGACCTGTGCTTGCACACAGGCTTCTTGGTGGCTGCAGCAGCAGGCTTAGTGTCCCATGCCCATCTCTGGGGTCCGCGCTGATAGCCGGAGATCCTTTAAGCGGCGCTCTTAATCCCCTCTCCTTGAGCACTGGGAAACAAAGAGTCAAGAAAATGTCTCTTGTCTCTTCGGCAGCTCCAAACTTTCCTGGACTCCCTCCCGGCTAGCTGTGGCACACTAGCCGCCTTCCGGCTGTGTTCACGCCGCCAACCCCAGTCCTCTCCCTGCGATCCGACCGAAGCCCGAGCCTCAGCTCCCAGCCCCCGCCCGCCCCGGCGGGTGAGCAGACAAGCCTCTCGGGCTGGTGAGTGCTGCTCGGCGCCGAGCCTCCGTGCGGGAATCTCTCCGCTTTGCCCTCCGCACCCCTGTGGCTGCGCTCTCCTCCGTGGCTCCGAAGCTTTCCCCCTCCGCCACCCGCAGTCTCCGCCCGCGAAGGGGCTTCCTAATGTGTGGAAACCTTTCCTCCTTCACAGCTCCCTCCCACTGGTGCAGGTCTCGTCCACATTCTTTTGTCTCTGTTTTTTCTTTTTCTTTTGCCCTACCCAGGTACGTGGGGAGTTTCTTGCCTTTTGGGAGGTCTGAGGTCTCCTGCTAGTGTTCAGTAGTTGTTCTGTAGGAGCTGTTCTGCATGTAGATGTATTTCTGATGTATTTGTGGGGAGGAAGGTGATTTCCACGTCTTATTCTTCCACCATCTTGAAGCTCCTCTCCAGAATCTATTATGTTTTGTGTTTGTTGATGTGGGAAATATTCAGGCAGAAGTCTGAGGGTCAGACGAGGTTCAACAATCAAGGCACTGAACAGAATCTGCCATGGTCAGCTTGTGACAAAATTGTGAAATAGGAGTTTGCCTCTGTTAGAGCTCCATCCATATGCCCAATATTTAAAATTCTTCTTTGAATAATTTTTGTGGTCTCTCCTTTCCTGATATTCTTTGTACTTAAGTAGCCTAGCGATTCCTCCAGTGGGGCTTATCTTGGACAGTCCAGCCCAACTAAGACATTTCTCTGAGCAAGCAAAATATCACAAGTCTCAGTTCTCAACACAAAAAAACATGACACTGTTTGTTCTTGTGCTACAGACACAAGTCTTTGATCTCTTGCAAAATATTCATTTTTTATTGATATATTCTAATAACTCAGCACGTCCTTCCTTCTCATGGCATACATGCTCATTATAGCAGGTACCACATAAAGACAATGCCATAACCCAGATGAACATTTCTGGATAAGAATGTCAGGCTAGCAGGGGAAAGGTTAGGCTTTGAGTGTGTGTGTGTGTGTGTGTGTGTGTGTGTGTGTGAGAGAGAGAGAGAGAGAAAGATGTATGTATATATGTGTGGCTTCAAAGGCAGCAGCCAAATCTGTAAAAGTATGGAAAAGATTTGTGATATATTTGTAGTGAAAATTAAAAAGCTCATTCCTCTAACTCATTCTACTTGATTTTTTTTTGATAGAATGAATAGTATTGTAAAGTAAAATCTGAAATCATCAATGTCATAAAAGGGAAAATGTCTATTTTATTTACCTAATTTTCTATTCAAAACAAAAATAGTTAATAAATACTTAAATTTCATGTTTTGGGGACAAATTAGTTATACTGAGGTCCATGATGCATGAAACAATCAAAATGTTCAAAATAAAGCTCAATGATATACAAAGTAAATGACTAATGATGAAGAATTTGTGTGCTTGCTATATTATTTCATTGTGAAATAGAGTTTAGCTATAATAAGTAAATCAAAGAGTAAAAGATTATTTTAGTATTAAAATTAATTATATATGTGTATTATTAGTCTAAAATGAATCTAGAACACCTAATCCTCACCATTAAACTGGCAGTAATTTCTAGGTCTGCCTTGACACTAACTTATAGCTTGACATAGTGAAGTCACATATTTTCCACATTTCTTTAGTTATTTTTAAAGTTATTTTACCTCACTGGTTAATTTTTCAAATTTATTAAACTCCAATAATTTTGCATTCTTTTGCTCTCTGGCCAACTATGTTTTATTAGTAGAGAAATTAAAACTGTTCAGCTCAAAGAGCTGGGGTTTCACTTGCCACTAACTCTTCAAAGGTTTTTATTGACATAAGCATCCCATCTGGAACTTATTCCAGTCTAGACTCCTCCCTACTACATCTGCTTATGTGCTTAAATCAGAATTAAAGATCTTGTTGTTAGTTACTTTTCTCCTATTTCATTTTTCATCAATATTTTAATCTAAGTTTAATAGCATGAAATATTGGGGCATATTTTGTAGGAAACATGTTTCTAAATGGGTTTAGACAAAAAGATATTAATGGCACATTATTCATGGTTTTTTTTTTTTTCTGTGCGTGGCATTCAAAAATAAATCTGTGAAAATGTTTTTCCATGTGAAACACAGTGCCATTTAAAAAATCATATTCCTGAAACCAGAAGATTGAGTTGGGTTAAGTCACTCTCTCCTCACAGTGTTATATTCACAGATAAACCTCAGTCAACTTATATATTAAGTGATAAATAAGGTATTGCAACATATTGTATTCCCAAGTGATGTTTAATGATACTACAGGGGAAGTATTATGGTGTTAATGATATGAAAGACCTATTTTCAAATCTGGTTCAAATCAACAGTTTTCTTCCCCCTATCCATGAAAGTTCAAAACCTTTTTATACCCCTAAAAATGATGATTCTAACAAAGAACTTGAGTCTAACAGGTGTTGGGCACACAAAAATACAGATTTCAAAAAAAGAATATTGTTAGTTGGTTAATTATAGTAATGAAATCCTTTGATTAATAAGGCAGAAAGCTACAGCATATAAACAAAGATGAAGACCTATGGCTGTTCAGCAAAATAATTTTGATTCAGGGAATATTATACAAGATAAAAGCAACATTGCCACCCGACCCCGACTCCAAGAGAGGACCAGTTTGTAGCTTTCATAGAGCTTGCTCTCTTCACACCCTGGTTCCAGTGTCGTCACAGAAGAAAAACTAAAAACTTTAAAGCTGAATGAATATATTTGATTTTATTTCATAAAACAACCATGGTAGATGGCATATAAAAATACTATGGTACACAGAATAATCTTCTTATTCTCAATTTATCTTTGTTACCTCTATAAAATATTGACATAAAAAAAGTCATTCAGGGCTTCCCTGGTGGCGCAGCGGTTGAGAATCTGCCTGCTAATGCAGGTGACACGGGTTTGAGCCCTGGTCTGCGAAGATCCCACATGCCGCGGAGCAACTGGGTCCGTGAGCCACAACTGCTGAGCCTGCGCGTCTGGAGCCTGTGCCCCACAACGGGAGGGGCCGCGATAGTGAGAGGCCCGCGCACCGCAATGAAGAGTGGCCCCCGCTTGCCGCAACTAGAGAAAGCCCTCGCACGAAACGAAGACACAACACAGCTAAAAATAAATAAATAAATAAATAAATAGAGTAGCTATTAATTAAAAAAAAAAAAAAAAGTCATTCAGGTATTGTTATAGAAACTATTTGTAAGAACCAAATTTAACCAATCATTAGAATCAAGATTTTTTTTCTTAGAGTAAGCAAAATCGAGAAAACAACCACTCTCATCCCAACAACACTCACTATCATAAGAGACATACCACGAATATAATTCTATTTGATTGTATTATACATTGCAATTCTATTTTATTTGTTTACATGAAAATAGGTATAATTTACCCTGTGTTAACTGTCAAATGTAGGTATTCTCCCTGCTTTATATCCGGGTGGGATTGTGAATATATCTTGAACTTTATTAGTAGAAGGAAAGCGTGCCATGCTATTTATTTCTCCAACTTTGGAGAAATATATATTTCTGATATTTGAAATCTATTTCAGTGCCAAAATTGACCATATCATTGACCAAATGGGCAATTAGTCGAGCAGTTCACATTTGGATCACAAGTAGAATCAATTTCAAAGAACTGATTAAACCACAAAGTAGCAGCGCTGTCCTCAAAGATAAATATACTAAATTGAAATGGGAAAAAAATGAACCCAAAGCAATTCCACATAATATCTTTTCATTTACAGTTGATGTGGACAGTTTCTCAACAATGCTATATTGCCTAAAGCAGATTAAACATGTTGGATTTAAAATTTGAAAATAGATAATACTCAGTTGCCCACTCAGAATTACAGGCTCTAAGTGGGTATCAAAAGGCTGGAGAAATAGGGGCTGAGAGACGAGAAAAGAAAAGATCTATTTTAAACGCTTGGCAATGGCATATTTCAAAAGGGCAAAGAATAGATAAAAAGGAAGTTATAAAAAGAGAAGAGCTAAACAGTCAGACAAGTGAACATGGGTTATGAAAATAATGAGAATTGGAGACAGAAAGCCTTGAGGAGTAAGTGAAGATC
Source organism: Balaenoptera physalus (assembly GCF_965194825.1). NCBI lineage: Eukaryota > Metazoa > Chordata > Mammalia > Artiodactyla > Balaenopteridae > Balaenoptera > Balaenoptera physalus. The sequence continues at coordinate 45,939,638 of NC_138889.1, read as the reverse complement.
TTGTATGCCTCCACTGTGATTCTAATCTATACTTCAAGTTGTGCCCTAAGGGGAAAGATATTTGTTTTTGCTTTTTTTTTTTTCTTAATTGGAGTATAGTTGCTTTACAATATTGCGTTAGTTTATACTGTACATCAGAGTGAATCAGCTATATGTATACATATATCCCCTCTTTTTAGGATTTCCTTCTCATTTAGGTCACCACAGAACATTGACTAGAGTTCCCTGTGCTATACAGTAGGTTCTCATTAGTTATCTATTTTATACATAGTATCAATAGTGTATATATGTCAATCTCAGTCTCCCAATTCATCCTACTCCCACCTTCCCCCTTGGTATCCATGTTTCTATTCTCTATGTCTGTGTCTCTATTTCTAATAAGATCGTCTATACCAATTTTTCAGATTCCACATATATGTGTTAATATACTATATTTGTCTTTCTGTGACTTACTTCATTCTGTATGACAGTCTGTATATCCATCCATGTCTCTACAAATGACCCAATTTCGTTCCTTTTCATGGCTGAGTAATATTCCAATGTAAATATGTACCACATCTTCTTTATCCATTCCTCTGTTGATGGACATTTAGGTTGCTTCTATGACCTGGCTATTGTAAATAGTGCTGCAGTGAACTTTGGGGTGCATGTGTAGTGCTGGGAAAACTGGACAGCTGCATGTACAAGAATGAAATTAGAACACTCCCTAACACCATACACAAAAATGAACTCAAAATGGATTAAAGACCTAAATGTAAGGCCAGACACTATAAAACTCTTAGCGGAAAACATAGGCAGAACACTATCTGACATAAATTGCAGCAAGATCTTTTTTGACCCACCTCCTAGAGTAATGAGAATAACAACAAAAATAAACAAATGGGACCTAATTAAACTTAAACAGCAAAGGAAACCGTAAACAAGATGAAAAGACAACCCTCAGAATGGGAGAAAATATTTGCAAATGAAGCAACTGACAAAAGATTAATCTCCAAAATATACAAACAGCTCATGCAGCTCAATATCAAAAAAAAAAAAAAAACCCAACCAAAAATGGGTGGAAAACCTAAATAGACATTTCTCCAAAGAAGACATACAGATGGCCAACAAATACATGAAAAGATGCTCAACATCACTAGTTATTAGAGAAATGCAAATCAGAACTACAATGAGGTATCACCTTATACCGATCAGAATCGCCATCATTAAAAAATCTACAAACAGTAAATGCTGGAGTGGGTGTGGAGAAAATGGAACCCTCATGCATTGTTGGTGGGAATGTAAATTGATACAGTCACTATGGAGAACAATATGGAGATTTCTTAAAAATCTAAAAAAAGAACTACCATATGACCCAGCAATCCCACTACTGGGCATATACCCAGAGAAAACCATAATTCAAAGAGATTTGTTTTTGGAATAGGGCAGATCTAGTGTTCAGTCCCAAATGTAGTGTTAACTATGTAATTTGATTCAAGTTACTTCTCAGAGCCCCTATTTTCTTTTATGCAAAATGAGAACAATAATTTTTACCTCTTAGAATTAAGATGAAGGTGTAACATCATAATATATGTGTGAATACAAGAGTTTGGAATGTGGTAGACACACATACTTGTTTATTTCCTCCATTTTCCATCTAAAGGGGGAGATCTGCATTCTCTCCAGTTTTTTATCTCAGTGCTTTACATCATCATGAAATAAATATCACACTGGAATATATATCATATCAGAAGACTGAAAATGTCACCTCAGCTTCACCAGTTTCCAACATGGGACATATCTGGCATAAAGTGCTTTTCATTTGGAAAGTTGTATTATAAACATAGCACTCCAAAAGCTTCTGTTTGTACTTGGGAAACAAAAATATAGGATAGGATAATAATAATTATTGAATTAAACTGAGTTTGTTAAATAAAAATGATACAATGCACAGTTCACAAATATCAGTAAACAATAAATAAAATAACCCTATGTAGGCTACTTTGAACCAATTCAACAACGTTCCTTTAGCACGTACTATGAATAAGGTGCTATAATAGATGATACAAAGATGAACTCAACATTTTTATCTTCTAGGAGCTTAAAAGCTGCTAAGAAACAGAAGAATTGTGCATGGCTAAATATTACATGGTTAAATGCGAAAGCTCAGGAAAATGGGCCACTGTGCCAGACTGATTAGTATCCCTGTCTGTTCAATCTGTCAGTAGAATTTACCAAATGCCTGCTTTGTGCAAGCAATGGTACAAGGACATTGTCTCCTTTATCATCAGGGCCAGGCTTAGGTCTGCTTCTGGACTTAGAACTGCTTATTTTTGGCTGTGTTGGACTTTTCTTAAGTCACACAAGGAGGACTTTCACCTGTGTCTATTTAGATTTTTATGTATGTGTGTTGCTCTCTGAGGCTCTCATTTAATTTTTCAAAAGAAAATACCAAAGGAAGTGATAGATTAAATCTACCCTCAAAGAGCCAACCAGTTGTGAGTAAATTGAATTTCACAAGCTGTTAGTTTGTGCTACTCCATGTTGTAAAATGAGTTGGAAAAAGTATTAACATGACCAATTGAAGCCAGTGGAACTATGTTATGACCATGTAGATGATGACACTTACCCTATCCATCTCAAATAACAAGTTAGTAATGAGCCTTTTTTTGTAATTGAAGCCCTCAGAGAGCCTCTTGTGAGTGCCCATCCCTCCACAGAGTTTGCAGTAGCAGACCAAGCACTGGTGATCATGATAATTAGTGACAAAGCTATGACAAGAGGCAAAGAAAGGGGATTGTTACAGGTGCTTACTGATTTCCAGGTACTTTTATATGTATTACTTCACTTAATTCTCATGACAACTATGTGAATTAAGAATTATTAATATTTCTTAGTAATACAATTTAGAAAAAGAGAGATTAAATGACACCATCAAGACCACATTGCTAGGTGCCAACAGAATCAATTTCCCATCTTCACTACAGCAGTTTCCAAAAATTCCCTGATTAAAAAAAATCCTCATGGGTACAGTTTAAAATTCTTCTTTGGAAATTCTGATTTGATATTTCTGGAGTAAGGCCAGGAAGCTCAGATTTTAACAAAATTCATTGTAGGTGTTTTTTTTTTAATCACCAGGCAAGTTTTGGAAATATTGCATCATGTCATGATGTGAAGTTGACCTCAGACATCCCTTTTTATGAGCCTTTTATTTACTCTGTGTCCCCTTACTCTCCACCCCTTTTGGAGTCGTCCCTTAGGACTCTCATGTCAAAATCTACTGCCTGGGAAATGGTTTTATATCAGTCATTGGCACCTGAGTATGAATTTAATTTATAGTGTTTCCTCTCCTGGGGAATCTGCATTTTTAGCTTTAGCTCAGGATGTAGGAGGAAAGGTTTTGCCTTATGGTTAAAGAATGAAATATTCAGAAAACCGGCAGTTGAGGAATGTGGGAGGAATGAATAAGGAACTATTTTAGGACACTTGAAATCATAGCAGAGGAAAGGCAACCTTCTAGCCCTATGTTTAAAACTGTTCTGAGTTAAATTGAGGATGTGAAGAATGACTATATGAATATAACATTTTCTGTAAGAACTCGGGTGTTCACTTGGAATTTATACTTTAAAATGATTGTGACTAAAAATGTAATGGAAAAGAAGAAAGTCATGATGCTGTCAGGAGAAAGCACAGAGATTTCCCCCTGAATACACTGCTTACTCATTAGCTGCCAGAGCAAACATATTTCTGGTATAGTGCGAAACTCACCAGTTGAAATGATAAATGGGTCTTTTGGTTTACGGTGAAGCATTTATCAGCTGAAGTGTTTTCATTTGCCAGTGTAATAAGGGACATTATCCCTTGGGTTTTGTAAATCAATAAGTTGCTTATCTTTCCTGCAACCTATGTAGTAATGCTAGATATACTTATAAAAACCAAACAGTGATAGGATAAAATTTGCTTTGATGTAGTATGCAAATACTGTAGCGATAAGCTGAAAAAATGTAAGAAGTTGGAAAGTTCACATTCAGGCCTCGTAATAAACCATAAGTGCCATAGCAGACCAGAAAGACAGATATTTTGTTACTGCAGATACCATAGTTCATGTTATGAAGTAACATGTTCTGTAGCTCTTTTTTCTTGTTATATTATACTACTAGTGATACATGGAAAATGGAAAGCCATAACACGCAGCACGCAGTATACTGAAAAATACAGTTATGTGTTGTTGATGTATGCTGATACTGTGGTCATAAAAATCCAATTAATTATTTATTTCTAAGGGTAATAATATGGCTGATATATAAATAAGTAAAATTTCTATTTAACAGAATGACAGTTATTTGGAGGTTGATTTCCTGAAGTCTGCAGTGAGACTGCCTGCATTATACTCCTGGATTCACATACTAACTAATGTCCTACAGATAATTATCTAACCTCTGTGTGTCTTATTTTCCATTTCTGTAAAATAAGAACAAAAAGGTACACATTTCATATTTGCTGTGTTTATTAAATGAGACATGGAGAATATAGTTAACTAGTTAGTTCATATGTCTGTTCATTTGTTGGTTAGTTACTTGGAGTCCCAAAGGAAATATATCAGGCACATTCAAATGAAACAACTGAGATTATTATCAAGGGGATTAGTAACAAAGATGTGGGTGGAGTTTGGAGGAATCACAAGGAATAGTACAGGACTCTGAGCAAATAGCAGCAGTGCTGTCACTACCCTAAGGCTCAAAGAGACAAGAAGAGGAAGGAGGTTCTGGAACCCTGAAGGAGAGTTATGCTTATTAGAGAGGAACAGTGACCTTTTGCCAAGGGACAGTCAGCCTATGAACTCTGAGATAGTTTTGGAAAGGAAACTGATGGTTATTGAGTACCTGTTGTGTTCCAAAAAGATAAGATTTATTCTGGTTGCTTAGGTCAGTGGTTCTCAAGTTTTGAGATCCCAGGATCCTTTCAAGCTCTTAGAAATTATTGAGAACTTCAAAGAACTTTTATGTATGCAAAGTTATATCTCTTGATATTTATGATCTTGGAAATTAAAACATAATTTTTTTTCAAACTGTGTATTAATTTATTTAAAGATAATAATAAACTCAGGGATTAGCATACTTTTTCTGTAAAGAGACAGATAGTAAATACTTTTGGCTTAATGGACCGTAAGGTCTCTCTTGTAACTACTCAACTCTGCTATTGTACTGCCAAAGCAGCCATGGACAGTATGTAATGAGTATGACTGTATTCCAAAGAAAACTTTACCAAAAAAAGCAGGCAGGCTAGATGTAGCCTTAAGACTGGATTTGGTCCAGGAACTATAATTTGCCAACTCCTGATAAAGCCACTAACATAAACCTATTAACATGTTAAACCTGTTAATATAATTGGCATATGTTTTATGATAAACATTTTTCAATATTGTGGGAAAAGAAACAGTGTTTCTCATTTTTGTTAATCTAATGTCTTCTTTAATAGGTGAGTTGGATTCTCATATCTGCTTCTGCATTAATTTTATTACAATGTTGTTTTGGTTGAAATACATAAAGAAGATTCAGCGTTATCTGAATATATAGTTAGAAATGTGAAGAATATTTTAATAACCTTGAGATAATTGTGAATATTCTTCTTTGATAATACATCAAAACTCAACTAGTAGTTATTTTTAAATAGTTGCAATGTGGAATCTAATACAACATCAGTATGCATTGAATATTTTTTATGTTAAGACTACTTGTTATTCTTTTATGTTAAATTATTTAGTAACATCATGCATTGGTCATTTAAAAAATATTGTTCACTGTAGTGATGCAGAGCTTCCAAATGTGACACATTTCATTATACAGTATTTTGAAAATCACACTTATGGATCTCACCATTTATCTCATCAGAAAAATCTTTATTGAGAAGGTGTCAAGCTCACAGTTTTCCAATATTCTAATTTTTGCTTGAAAACTCTAATTTTATTACTGACAACAAATACTGTCCATGGTTTTCCCTGCAGTGACAGTCTCACTTTGTTTTTTTCAAGACAGTATCTGCCAAAAGCCTGATTTTGAATAACCGTGGTTTGTTAAGTCAGTTCTTCTTTCAAGTAAAAATATTCCATGAATAAAGCAGTTAATTCAGTTTGTACATCATACAGTTGCTTAATTGCTGTTCCTCAAGACAGTCTTCAAACTTGGGTATCCAAGAAACGTTTTTAATTGTAGTTATCATTTTATCACACGGAATATATATTTTTTAATTTACTTAAGGATAGAAACTTAAAACTTTATTAATTTGTATTGCTTCATCAAAAACATAGTGATAAAAACTAGTACAGTTGGGTGTTATTGCCTTGATTTGTGATAAGGCAACAGCAGTTTTACTCACCATTGTTTTTTGTACCATCAGTGAAAATATCAACACAGTAAAAAGGTAAATAATATTTTAGCGTTATTATAAAAATACTTTTGGCCTCACATTCTCCTTAAAGGTGTCCTGGGTAACCCCAAGTGTCTATATACCATACTCTAAGAACCATTGTCCTACATTTTACAAATGAGACGCCAGAAAAAGTAAAAAATTAGTTTGGTGTCAAAAATTCAAATAATTTGTTTATGGCAGAATCAACACAAGACTATATCTCTTAACTGTAACTGAGAGGTCTGTCCAGAGCACTCAGTTATCTCATTTTTGTACTAAGAAGTCTTATAAATACTTGTCTTTCTTACCTAGGAAGGTTGTTGTAAGGGTAAAAAAGGGAAGGGACTTTGAAAATTTTATATCCTTACTCATTTTCAAGGTTCTAATAATAAATCTCTGTCTTAATACTTCTACTCACTGCTTTTTTTTCTTCTGAAACATGAGTTTACCACTCTGGGAACAGATGTAGGACTCTATTAGGTATGACTATAGAAGGACAAAGCAGTAAAACAATTCAGTTAATCCAGAAAATCAGGTGGTTTGTTGTCAATTGACAAAGATGCATAGTTAATTTATGTTTTTACTCTGCAATTCTTTATCTTCTTATGATTAGGCACTGTTCTTCCAACTACCAAGTGCAATAATGAGTTTGCAAAATACATTGCTTTTGCTTTTCAAAGGTGTTTTAGAAGTGTTAAGTAACATTTCAGAATTAAAGAAAAATGTTTCCATGAAATGATTAAGCTTAAAAATGGAAGATATTATGTCAATTAAAGCAAGCCATGTTTCATGCTTAGATTTAGGCAGGAATTAATATAAAAGTAAATATTCCATCAAGATTTCAACTTAACTAAAGCCATTATTTTTATACCATAATTACAGCCATCCCTCAGTATCTGCAGGGGATCAGTTCTTAGACGCCCACCCGCCACCACCATGGATGCCATAACCTATGTATATCCTCCTGTATACTTTAAATCATCTCTAGACTACTTATAATACCTAATACAATGTAAATAATATGTAAATAGTTGTTGGGGTGAGGCAAATTCAACTTTTGCTTTTTGGAACTTTCTGGAATTGTTTTGGATATTTTTGATCCACAGTTGGTTGAAGCCACAGATGCGGAATCCATGGGTATGGAGGGTCAGCTCCATTTCATTTCACCAAGAAACAGAATTAAAAGCCAATGATTCATTGTACCTTTACTTATGAAAAATAATCCTCTCTGTCTTTTCTATACCTCTAAATATGATTTATTAATATTTTCATGAGTCATAACATGTACATTTCATAATCATCTTAGTTTTTACATGTTAAAATTATTTATCACCAAAATTATTTATTTACTTGGACTCCAGTCCATTGTTAGTGGAGTTGGTTAGATTTTGTTTTATGATCTTGGAGTGATTGGATTGTGATAATGCTGTTAATCCCACACTCTGAGTTGATAATACAGCTGACCATTGAATAATGTAGGATTTAGAGACCTACCCCTTGTGCAGCTGAAAACTCATGTATCACTTTACAGCTGGCCTTCTATATCTGCAGTTCCACATCCACAAATTCAACTTTCTGAGGATCATGTAGTACTCTGTAGTATGTATTTATTGAAAAAAATCCATGTATAAGTGGATCTGTGCCGTTGAAAGGGTAAGTGTCATTCACAGGTCAAGTGTACAGTGATCTGCCTCTCATACCCAATTTTGTGACGGTTTCTGTCTGTTCAAACACAATGAATTCCCTGTATCATCTCTAATGTTGGACATGGCCTTATCTTTTTTGGGGCATCAAACTCAATTCTTGGGTTGGTTTTCTTCCAGGCTCCAACCTTGTCAAATTGCAATTTATAACAGGAAGTGAAAATGGTGAATACTGGGTTAATACCATAATATTCAGTGCTATTTAAGCTGTCAACTTGTTGCTAAGATAATTTTATTGGTGCACAGAAACGTCTGCATCAGTTCTTTTGGAGCCATTGTCCAGCGGTAACCAAGAGCAAGAAGAGCCAGAGTGCAATTAGAAGCTAAGTGTGAACTTGGTATCCCTGAAGTTACAAGCCAGGGAAGTAAAGTTTTGTTTCCAAGTACAGTTGCTAACTTTTGGTCAAAGCCAATAATGTCATGAACAATGCTCAAACAATGGTCCAAACCAATGGTTTCTAAAGATGATAGTTAAATAACAGTCATAGTCAAAGATTTAGAAGCCGGGAAGATTTTGATTGTGAATAGTTACTTTTATGTGTCAACTTTCCTGGACCATGGCATGCCCAGATATTTGATTAAATACTATTCTGTCTTTGTAAGAATGTTTTTGGATGAGATTAACATCGGAATTGGCAGAAAAATTGCCCTTCCTAACGTGGGTGGCTCTCTTCCAATCAACTGAAGGCCTGAATAGAACAAAAATGGCTCAGTAGGAGGGAACTTTGCTGGCCTGACTACTTGAGCTAGGACATCAGTCTTTTCTTGCCATAGGACTGGAACTCACAGCATTGGCTTTCCTGGTTCTCAGGCCTTCGGACTCTGGAACTTGTACCATTTGCTCTTCTGAGTCTGCACTTTGTTATATATAGTGTGAATATATAACAAGAATACGGGTTAAGTTAGGGAACTGGATTGGCTGAGAGCTATTTTTATTGTGTACTCTTAAATTTTTATATATTTCTGACTATTTCTTATATACAGAATAAAAAAGATATCATCAGAAGTTGTTAATAAGAATTGAGGAGGGTCATAAACAAAAAGCTATAATAAATAATTTGTCTAATATTTAACACTAATCAGGTTATTTTAATCAAAATTTATGCCATTCCCTAAGTATAGTGTATCTGTGAAGAAAATTTGTCTGGAGTGATTGAATGTCAGGTAGAGTGTGCTTATATATCTCAAAATTGTTATTTAATTTGAGCTTATTAATGGGACATACTACTTTTATTTATGTTACCAGTACAGTTGGTGATGATATTTTTTCCTTTCTTTGAGTATACGTTACTGAAACCCTTGGGGTTCATATGTGGTCATTTGGCCAGAGCTAGAGGCAATCCAAAATTCATTTACATAGGTCAAGAAAAAATTATTGCTGGTTTCCAAAATAAGCATCATAGTGTGATGACTAAAATTTGTTGCTGTTGAGGCTTGATACATATTTATATCATATCACATATATATTCTGATTACTTGGGGTCCTCTACAATATCAGCAGGAGTTTTAGTTGCAATGGATTTGAGGAATTCATTCAGTACAAGATGCCAGGGTAGATCCCAGGCATTGGAATAAGGAGAGCACCTATAAGTTTAAATTCTATGAGTCTTCTATAAATTGGCCTGTATTTAAGACCAATTTAGTGAATCTATTATTTTACTTTCTTATATTTTCTTATGAAAAGTTTTAGTGTTTTGAATAGTAAATTGGTCTACTTTAACTTTACTTTTATAAGTATAAAAGTAGCATCCCATCATAAATATTCTAACATAAGGAAAGGACATAAAAAAACTGCACATATATCCACCATTACAAACATTTATTGATATCATTTGAGTGTTTTCTCCTAAATGCTTCCCTCAGACATTTTCTTTATATAGTTGTAACACAGCACATTATGATAACAGTTCATACATCCCCTTGGTTATAATATCATAAACACATATTATGTGTTTATGATACATGGGCTTACTAACCACCAGTCTTAATAGATACATAACATTCCACGGGATAGATATATCATAATTTTAAAATATAATTTTACATATTCAAATAGAGAAAAAGTTTTTGTGGGAAATGGGAAAAGGAGCATAGACATTATGAAACAAGTTAGAATATTAATTTATTTCATCTGATTTCTGTTACAGAAGAGGTACAACAAAATAAGTGAGACACATATAAATGACCAACGTTGGGCACATGACAAATTCTCTTTGTGTGAAATATAGCTGTAAGGATTAATGGGAGCCAATTCTAATCTCCCAATTCTAACTTGTGAACTCAATTTGACTCAGAATACAGTGAAAAAAATAATGAGGGCCATATATCTATTTGCTCAATAAATTGTACTGAGTACCAACTAAATTTAAAATATAATATTGAACTGTCACAGAGAACATCTCCCACAGAGGGGAAATAAAGAAGATCAGACAGATGTTGCCCATAGAGATACATACACAAGAAAGACATGTACATCCACACTCCACACTCACACACATGGAAAGTCTAATTAAAAATGAAGTAACTAGTATACTATGTATGACCTAAATCATAATATTGGCTTTCAGGAGAAGAAGAAAAATTCCCCAATGTGTAGTATCTAGGCAAATGTGAGGGGGTTATAAAGAATGACATTTTAACTAAACCTTTGCGGTCTTGAAAAATTTGGATATTGGAGGTATAAGATAGAGGGAAAGTAAGTTCAGACAGAAGAAAAATAATAAAGAATGAATAAAGGTAGGAAAGAAGAAAAATCACAGGAGATATAGGCAGTATATAAGTTCACAGAGGTTTTAAAAAAGGCAGTACTGCTTTATTAGTGAGTATAATAAAATGATGGTTATAAGAACCTCTTTGATGAAGAAAATGAATGAATGAATGTCTGAATGAATAAATGAAAGAAAATTTAACTTGGGGGAGAAAAAATGGAGATGTTTAGGAATTACAAGAAAGCAATTTAAGAAGTGAGAAAGATGATATCTCCCAAGCAACGAGTATTGACAATAAACCCCTGATTCCTTCATCAGACTGTAAACTGTTTCATAGCAGAAACTGTCTCTCTTTTTCAATGCTACATCTTCTGTTTAGTAAAGTGCCTGACATATAATAAATTTTTAGTAAATATTTCTTGAATGAGAATATTCAATAAACAATTTATGAAAAACTTCTCAGATATCCACCAATTGGAAGTAAGAACCAACAGAAATATATAATGAAGGACTACATGTTGGAGAAAAAGATAATTAGGATAGAGCAGTGTCATATGATGATTTTAGAAGAAGAACAGTAGAATACAGTGTATAAGATTACAGAAAGAGACCCAAGTTAAGATCCTTGTATTTATCTGGAAGGTTATCTTTAGTTATGTGTAAAACTATATAGTTTCCACAGGAAGATGATGACACAAACATCAGTAGGATCAATTGATATTAACAATATATTGTAAGTAAGCAATTTCGTGTGAGAAAGTATGATATAAATAATGTAAACATATTCATTTTACCATAACGGAATTTCATGTTGGAACTAGAGGACTGAGTGATAATACCTGTAGATTATGGACAAGGGAAGGGCTGCCTTTGACTATCCTCCTCTGGGCCGTTTTGCTGTTCGTGACATGAGACAGGCGTTTGCTGTGGTTGTCATCAAAACAGCAGACAAGAAGGCAGCTGGAGCTAGCAAGGTCACCAAGTCTGCCCAGAAAGCTCAGAAGGCTAAATGAATATTATCCCCAATACCTGCCCACCCGAGTCTTAATCAGTGGTGGAAGAACGGTCTCAGAACTGTTTGTCTCAGTTGGCCATTTAAGTTTAATAGTAAGAGACTGGTTAATGATAACAGTACATGGTAAAACCTTCAGAAGGAAAGGAGAATGTTTTGTGGACCACTTGTTTTGTGTGTGGCAGTTTTAAGTTATAAGTTATTAGTTTTTAAAATCAGTACTTTTTAATGGGAACAACTTGACCCAAAATCTGTCACAGAATTTGAGACCCATTACAAAAGTTTAATGAGAAACCCACCGGTTATGATACCGGTGACAGCATATTTTATAAGATTTAAAGATTCCTTTGACGGGACGTAACGCAATGACAATACCTGACGAAAGGCAGAACTTTTTGTTACTTACAGCTCCAAAGGAAAGAGGGCTACCAGCTTGGGCCAAACAGCAGGAGGTTGTACCCAAGGACCCAATAACAGCAAGCTGGAACCATAGTGGGCAGCTTATGTGTAGCAAGTGGGGTGAGGTTAGCTAGGGTTTTCAGGCTCTTTGTCGATTGGCGAATTTGAATAATTTACCTGGCTCCTGATCATAGGGGTTCTTCCTAGTTGTCTGATACCTGACTCTGGGAAGTTTAGGGCTGGTACACGGTCGCCTTGAATGTGAGGTAAACGGTTGGGGTGTAGAGTTAATCAGCTACTCAAGAAGACTACTTGACCAGCCTCTCACCAGAGCTTCAAAACTGAGTCAAGACCTGAGCACTATCCGTGAGTCTTCATATAGTCTTATCTCAGAGTATTTCTTTTTCTACACAAATTAGATGATTGTGTTCATTGAGCAACACGCTGCCTGTTGGGAAGATATCTCCTAACCCTGTCTTTCAAAGCCATCCATGGGTTAAGGCTGAAGGGCAACCACAGTATTTTCAGCTTCCACTCATATATTGAGCTGAGCTTCCATGATCCACACCTAGCTTTTTGCCTCTTCTGTAAGCTGCTCATAAAGGAACCCTCCTCCAAAATGGCCAAATGTGTGAGCTGCAGAAGAGGCACAGGTACAACTGTGGTGGAAAACATGGGAATTCAAGCTACCTAGTCATGAAACTTGTGTTCTCTGGCTATGTTTGCCTGTATTCCTAGATGTACTCCTTCCATCTTATGAAGGATACTGGTGGAATTGCTCTAATTTATGACTTAGTGGGGCTGAAAGAATCATTTCACGGTGGGCAATCTGGCTGCATAACCTCTTGATGACTAACGGCCCGGCACTCCATCTCCATCAGAGCCTGGTTAATGCTAAAATGTATTTTCTGTATGGTGTAAAATGATCTGTTACAGATTGCCTTCTTCTGCTCCAGAATCCTATAAGTTTATGTTGTGATTCTTCTATTGGTGCTTGTCATAAATTCCACATGATGTTTTCCTCATAACAAATACCTTTAATGCTATACACTGGGCCAAGCCATATGGTCCACAAGGCACAGTGTCCTGCATCACAGTCTGAGTATTCTTCAGAGCCATATACATACTTAAACCAGGCAGTCTTTTATATCACTCAGTAAATGGGTTTTGGCAAGATTCCAAAGGGTAGAATCTGGTACCTCAAGAATGTGAGGAGGTCTACTAAGCATTGTACTTTATTTTAAGAGGATGTTCCATAAAGGCCCAGACCAGTGGACCCTAAAAACATTTCCTGATATGACAGGCCTCTGAATCTTCTTAATACTTATCAACACAAGCCCCAACCCTAAAGTGCATGTCTTATCAAGTTTTCCGTTGTACTTGCCACACTTTCTGTACAGCATTTCCAGTTTTTTGTGGGTCTGATACCCTGGCTGCCACTCTTTCCTTGCCATTTATTTTTATAATTACACTAACTTTGCTTCTGTCATTTAAGTCCCACCACTTGGTTTCTATTATTTTGCCATTCCATGATCCCCGTGCTATTAGGGGATTAGCATTCCTGAAGTAGCATCTCCTGTCATCAGCTCTGGCCTCCAGAGAAGAGTCACCAGTCAGTTTCTCAAGAAATTCATGACCCTGTTACCAGTACGCTCCTGTCAATTTGGTAAATAGAGTGTCTTCTGTATCCTTCCATAGAACACAGTCATTTGCCCTATGTAGTTAGTTTATTTATTTATTTATTTTTACAGTAGGTTCTTTTTGGTTATCTGTTTTAAATAAAGCAGTGTGTACATGCCAATCCCACACTCCCCGTCTATCCCTCCCCCCACCACACTTCCACCTGGTAACCATATGTTAATTCTCTAAGTCTGTGAGTCTATTTCTGTTCTGTAAATAAGTTCATTTGTATCATTTTTCTTTAGATTCCCCATATAAGCAATATCATATATTTGTCTTTCTCTCTCTGACTTACTTCACTTAGTATGATAATCTCCAAGTCCATCTATGTTGCTGCAAATGGCATTATTTAATTCTTTTTAATGGCTGAATAATATTCCATTGTATATATATACCACATCTTTTTTATCCACTAATCTGTCAATGGACCTTCAAGTTGCTTCTATGCCTTGGCTATTGTAAACAGTGCTGCAGTGAACATCGGGGTGCATGTATCCTTTTGAACCATGTTTTTCTCTGGATATATACTCAGGAGTGGGATTGCTGGATCACATGGTGGCTCTAATTTTAGTGTTTTAAGGAAGCTTCATACTGTTCTCCGTACTGGCTTTACTAATTTACATTCCCACCAACAGTGCAGGAGGGTTCCCTTTTCTCCACACCCTCTCCAGCATTTATTGTTTGTAGATTTTTTGATGATGGCCATTCTGACTGGTGTTAGGTGATATCTCATTGTAGTTTCAACTTGCATTTCTTTAATAATTAGTGATGTTGAGCACCTTTTCATGTGCCTCTTGGCCATCTGTATGTCTTCTTTAGAGAAATGTAGGTCTTCTGCCCATTTTTTGATTGGGTTGTTTGGGTTTTGGATATTGAGCCACATGAGCTGTCTGTGAATTTTGGAGACTAATCCCTTGTCGGCTGCATCATTTGCAAATATTTTCTCCCATTCTGTGGGTTGTCATTTCATTTTGTTTGTGGTTTCCTTTGCTGTGCAAAAGCTTTTGAGTTTAACTAGGTCCCATTTGTTTATTTTTATTTCCATTATTCTTGGAGACGGATTGAAAAATATATTGCTGTGATTTATGTCAAAGAATGCTCTGCCTATGTTTTCCTCTAAGAGTTTTATAGTATCCGGTCTTACATTTAAGTCTTTAATCCAATTTGAGTTTATTTTTTGGTATGGTGTTAAAGAATGTTCTAGTTTCATTTTTTTACATGTAGCTCTCCAGTTTTCCTAGCAGCATTTATTGAAGAGACTGTCTTTTCTCCATTGTATATTCTGGATCCTTGCATAGAACACAATCATTTGCTGTATGTAGTTTGATACGTATGGTATGCCCTTCCCTCTGAGTCTTCTGACCACTTCTTTTCCTGTCTGCCATGGCAGTTCTAGAATTCTTATTCCACTTTGTGTGGGTCTTTGCTTTCTCTAAACCTCTAAGACCATACCAGCAATGTGTTAGTGCCATCTTTCAAGGTCCTTTCCAGAATGTTAACTTGTGTATCACTCGAGAGTGCTCCCATATCAGTACACTCTCCTTTATCCAACTTTGTGTTCTGGTCCATCTCCCTGGCTTCTGAGCCCCTAAGAACTAGTCTCTTAGTCACTGCATAGTTGATTAGTCCCATCTAGTTAGTCTCTGTGCTTGACTGTACATATTGTCAAAATCATGCAGCTCCCTCATGATAAAGTCCCTTTCCTCTCTTAACCAAGCACTTCCCCAATAAATTTATACTATGGCTAAGCTTGGTGTTGTGCTCTAGTTTTGTGGGGGTTTTTTTGTTTGTTTGTTTGTCTTTTTTAGTTTTGTGGTGGCCAGGAGAAGAGACCATAAACGGGACACATAATACCTGACTCCATGACGTACCAGAGCTGGTTTGCTCCAGCTAATGAGAAACAGTTGTCAAACATTCCAGGAATTTTGTGAGCCAATTGTTAAAATGTTGGTAGCTTGAAATCAATCATAGTGTGAGCATTTACATTGTGCAAATCAGCAAATGCTACAAATCAGGGCTTTGCTCATTTGTTTGATTTTGATTGTTAAACATTTACTAGAATACCACTGAGATTAATCATCTTTAGGCAGCAAGAAGTGAGTGACTTGGACAGTCCCAGAAGATTTGAGAGAATCTGAGGATTTATGATTTTTCAGTGCATTCAACCAGATGTCCCCATCCAATGTTTCAGAGCCCCATTACTTCCCTGTCAGGTTTCTGACCTTGGTGTAGTTACTTTTTGGAGGTTGAGAATTCAACCTCTCCTGTAACTCTTCTACTACTATAACTAAGTCCTGGGCCTGTTCCGAAGCTTTTTTGTCCTTTGGCTAAAGGAGATAAAAAAGTATCCTTATTTGTTGCCAAGGCATCTCTCCTGCCAAGTAAGACCAAGAGTTTTAAATTGATGACTGATCATCACCCTAGGCCTTTCACTGTCTTTCTCTAATGTATCAATTGCCCCAGCAACAGCTATATAGTCTTTATGATTACTTTTTTTCAGTATTTCTCAATTTCTTGAAATATTACACCTGCTTTTGCATTTCGTTTCATCACTGTCCCATCCAAGTTTACCATCATTAAAAGTTTTAACAATTCATTTTCCTAATTACCATCCAGTTTCACAACATTATTTTAGAGTTGGCCTCTTAACAATGACTTTGGGCACCAAATGGTATGATTTTCCAGGGAAACAAACATTGAGATTCTGAGATTTGCAGGCAGCAGGTTTATTGGGGAGTTATCAAGGAGTTATCTCTGGAATAACCATGTGAGGGAGTGAGGAAGGCAGGATTTGGGAGAGAGAAAAGTTGAATTACAGTGGTAACAGTGACTACCTTTAATCCTATGGGGAGCTCTGGAACAGGGATGTTCCTATAGAACTGCCCTCCATCAAGCAAGGGCCTGGGTGTTTGTATTACCCCATCAATCAGTTCATGAATGAGGATGGCTTTCCCGGGAAGGGACTCAGAAGTGATGCATCAGCAGCCAACATCCTTGGCAGCTGAAAAACTGAGATCCTCAGTCCCAAAGTAGTATTCAGGTGGTTTTCCTCAACATCCACCAGAAAACAAATAATCAAAATGACATTAATTTAAGAATCTTGTTTCATAACACTTGTGTCTTTCATATTTATTTATAAGAAGCGCTTTGGGACTTCAAACCAATGAGGTTTTAAAAACAACATTTCCCTTTTAGAATTCAAAAAATCTCCACTTCATTAATTTAAAAAGATAAAGAAAATGGAAGTCATAGAAATAGTACCCCAGGGTATAATAGGGATCTTACAAAATGTCCAATCTTTTGAATAAAGTGAAAATGCCAGAAGATGCTTACTGTAAATCCAGATAGAACCACATAGTGTAGAATGAAGTATTGATATTTGGTGTGTATTAACTATAAGGAGAGAGAGATTTCTTAGCTCTTGTATTAACTATAAGGAGAGATGGCATTCTTAGCTCATAATTCTTAGCTCATAACGGCCGATATATTTCCCCTACATAAGTAGGTCAGATTAGCCATGGAAATAAGAAATCTGAATAAACTTTTCAAGAGGTTAACATAATCTTTCTGCTATAATTTTAGCAGTCATGTATCTCTGAAACAGCATTCATTTCTTATGTCAACATTTTCACAAATCATGAGTCATACTCCATTAAAAAGAAGCTTGCCAATTTTTTTTGATCTCCAAAATACCAAATTCAGATATACTAATTTTACCGAGATGAATAACTCCTTAGAAATTGTAAGCGCTTCTCCCCTCAAATCCAGTACCATTCTATTTTGCCATTTACTTATGCCTAGGATTAAATGAGTATTTAATAAAGAAGAGTAGTTGTTGCTGTTTGATACATGAGTAGCAAAAATATAATCCATGTATTTCTTATTGTGTAATTTTTATGTGAGGGAGAAATATTTATTTATTGAAAACACTGTTTAGTTTTACGTAAAGTATGTTCTAAGTAATCAAAATATGATGAAATTATTTAGAAAGGTGTGTTTTTTTTAAGAAAATTCACTTCTAACAGAAGTTTAACAAATCTGTAGTTTAGAGACTGTTCTTAATTTGTTAATGAGGAAAGGACATGAGAGACAAGCGTATAATTGCAAATAATGTAACTAAGAAAATGTTTTTTCTTCCCTTCCCTCCTTCCTTCCCTCCGTTTCTTTCCTTCTTTCTTTCTTCCTCTCTTTCTTTCTTTCTTTTTCCTTTTCTTTCTTTCTTTCTGAAACAGACTTCACATACTCAATCCTCTTTCAAGGACAGAGAATAACTTCTTTTATAAATATATATATATGTTAATATATTTTTACAGTTATATCTATAATACAACTATATATATATAGTTGGACCTATACTCCAATGGTTTACATTAATTAACTAGGGTAAGTGCACTAATAATTTACCCATTCCCAATAAACATTACCTTATTGGATTAAGTCATTATACAACTTTAGGTTCACCAGAAGAACAAAAAAAAAAGTGTGATTTTTAAAAACTTTTTCTAAATATGATGTAAGGACAGGGAAATAAAGTTGGAAACCAGAACAATATAAAGAATTGAGGTGTGAGTCTATTAGAACAAAATTTAGTAAACAATGCCTAAGGTATTTTGGTGCTGAACCTGTAAGTTCCTAACTTGCCTGGTTGAGACTATAGACAAGCATGGAAAATTACACTGCCTGAAAATGCATTATGTTAGTAAATAGGAGGGTTAGCTCTCCATCTAAGACAGATGCGAAGGGTTTAAGGACTAGACAGTTGCAGGGAAATGTGTAGGTGTGTTTTAGGAGGTGATACGTGTTCCTGATTTTACAGAATCTCTACTTCCTCTGTAAAAAATGAAGCAATGCCATTTGAGCATTTAAGAGAGATGGTGGCAGGAAGCTGCAGATGACTTGAAGCAAACTGAATATTTGGAATAACTGTTGAGAAGAATGGAGAAGAAACTGTTCCTTGTAAAATAATAATAACTAAAGTTATGAATTATTATACTTAAAATAAAAATAATCAGTAAAATTGAGGGTATATCCAAGATTGAATACCATAAATGTATACTGTAAGCTATTCTTCCTGATATCTTTTTTTCCTGCAAGAGTGCTGAGTAACCCAAGTTTAACTCAGAGGATACTGCTTTGTCATATTGATGCAGTGGTGATGAATTTCTGAACAAGCAAAGAGACTGAAGTTAAAGGTAACAAATCAGTTGAGGCTATGTTAGCTCAGTTTAGAAAAGGTCTAAATGAGGTAAGGAATGAGTGACATTCATATGGAGAGAATAAGACAGAGTAAGAACTCAAATGACCTATAAATGTTCAAAAAATTAATTTTTTCACTTTAGTTTTAGTATGAAGTGATGAAATATGCAATTAGCTCATGGTATGTATGTATTCTAAAGACCTATTAACCTAAAGATTCAATCAACCAGATCATTGTACTCCCTGACCAGTCTAGTTTAACAGGAGTTTGATTTATGCCTCTGCTCAGATACATAGTTTAGAAACCATTTAAATCCAGATCAAATCCTAAGTTTCTTTCCATAATATGAGTCACTGGAACTCTTGAGATTTATAATACTTTACACATACAAGAGGGCAATTAGTGAGAAGTCAAAGTAATTGAAAGATGATCTACATTTAAATAACAAATACATTACTGCTGAATTCTGTTTGAATTTATTCCATTAATTATCAGAGTCACTGTGCCTCCCCTTTCAAATATTTTCTAATTCAAAGTTATTACGCTCATAAAGGTGAGTTTGATGAGATCTTATCAGGTTATAGATAGGCCAATCTTTCATGAAAATGACTGGTTTTATATATTGTTCCATCTCATGTTACTCTCTTCTCTATAATAATACTAACATTTATTAAATAGTTGGTATGTGCCAGATACAGGGCCAAGCATGTAGCAAGTATTTTATCTAATTTAAACATCACATAAGGATTATTATTAAATGTTTTTACATGAAGAAACTAAGTTTAGGAGAGATTAAACAACTTGCCATGAATCATGTAGCTGATAATCACTTCCCTTATCTAAACAGTTCTGTCTGATTCTAGAATCCAAGATTTAAAAATTCTGCAATTCCACCCACATCTCACTCCTTCCACATATGCTTCACTGTCTCCACTGGCACTTGCCCTGTAAGCCAAACTATAGATTCTAAACCATAAATTTCAGAGACTGATTCTCCCAAAATTATGCAGGACAATGCTCTATATATATAGTCTGCTAGACTGGTGACATTTTGCACCCATTTCCTGTTTATCACCTTTCTCCTTCCCTTCTAGATTTGGCATGAAGAACTCTAAGTCCTTTTAAAAGACTGAGCCAATCCCACCACTATTCCAGAGACGATATTCTGGATTTTTTTTTGTCCTGTAGAACCTAATCTGTTTTACCAGTTTCTCCAGTCAAGTCCACCTCATTTCCTTGAGTCCAGAAACTAAGGATAAACTAAAAAAGAAAATAACAAATTTAATCTAAAATTTCAGTGGTTTCATGTAACAGATTTGTTTTGTACTCACCCTATGCATCTGGTGATGGTTTGTCAATTACCCTATATGTCTGGTGATGGTCTGATCTACATGGTCACTCAAGTACTCAGGCTGATAGGATTTTACCATCTCCATGTTAGGAAATAGAGGCTAGCGAATTATAACTGAATTGTTTTTTACTCTCTCGTCCTAGAAGTAAAATACACAGAATGCAGTATTTATGAGAATTATAGTCTTTGTGATATATGTGTATAGTGTTTGTGATATATGTATATATTTATAAATCAGATAGATTAATCTCATTTCATATACAAAAGGATTTTATGAAAATTACAAAACTAGGAAACCTAGTAAATGGTGGAGCCAACACTGAAGCCCAACTCTTCTCTCTTCTCTTATAGTCTCTTTCCAATACATCACATTGTGTCAGCAGGTTAAGACTTGCAAATATACTCTTACGTGTCAACTTTCTTGTTTTGATTACAATTATAAAGATCTTTAAGGAGTATCATTGGTTACAATGAAGCTGTTCATTCAAAAAACAAAATTACTTCTGCTTTCTAATCATGCTCTTCCCATTTGATTTGTTCCAGTATTTGTCACATTATAGTTATCTCCATGGTGATAAACTGTGATATTCCAAACACTAACGAAATCAGGCTGCAGGGAAAAGATGACTATGGAACAAAGGGCTCCTTGTGTATACATAAATAACCTTGTAATCATAGATTATGAGAACATTTAAAGGAAAATGAAAGCACACTATAAAGGGGAGTCTAATAATCATACATGACATAAAAAGAAGAGGAAATTGATAATTTAATTTTCCAAAGGTTCTAGGTATAATAAACTGAACAATCAGCTCTCACTGTAGAAAACCACCATCTTTTCAGGCTATTGGCAGTGCATCAGAGATAAAAGCAGTATCATTTTTATAGGATAGAAAGAATGATATACTCCTGAGACCCTCCAAAAAATGTACCAAAAATTATAAATAAAAAAATTATTTTAGCTTTCCTCTCTTAAACACCACAAGATTTACTTTGTAACACTGCTTTATTTGATGGAGTAAAGAAAATTCATGAGCATGTTTGTGCACACTGCAGGATGTGTCATTATTGGGAAACATGCCCCTTTCTTTATGAAGTTTACTGTATTTCTGTCACTTGCAGCAGAATCCCATATGCAAAAAATTGAAATATATTGTACCATATGTTAAGAGATGAATGTTCTACATTCCCTATTTCCTCTCGGAGAGTATTATGAGTGACCTTGCCAAAGAGGTAATTTGGACAAACTTCCTGATCCCATTAAAAGAGAAGACTTGTTTAATCATCTGGTGCCACTCTCCATTCCAGTACATTAAAAAACCTGAAAATTATATATTTATTCATCTCTTAAATGGATATTTGCTGAGTTTTTGATGTGTAAAAGCACAAGTCTGGTTTTTATCTTTTATTATTTTTTCCAGACATAAACCCTTACATTTATTGTCAATCGATTTTTTTTAATAGAGCTTTATTGGAGTATAATTGCTTCACTATACTGTGTTAGTTTCTGTTGTACACCAAAATGAGTCAACCATATGCATACATATGTTCCCCATATCCCCTCCTCCTTGAGCCTCCCTCGCATCCTCCCTATCCCACCCTTCTAGGTCATCACAAAGCACCGAGCCGATCTCCCTGCTGCTTCCCACTAGCTAACTATTTTACATTCAGCAGTGAATATATGTCGATGCTACTCTCACTTCTCCCCAGCTTCCCCCTCCAACTCTGTGACCTCAAGTCCATTCTCTATGTCTACATCTTTATTCCTGCCCTGCAACTATGTTCATCAGTACCATTTTTTTTTTTTAGATTCCATATATATGCATTAGAATAAGGTATTTGTTTTTCTCTTTCTGACTTAACTTCAGTCTGTATGACAGTCTCTAGGTCCATCCACCTCACTACAAATAACTCAGTTTTGTTTCTTTTTATGGCTGAGTAATATTCCATTGTGTATATGTGCCACATTTTCTTAATCCATTCATCTGTTGATGGACATTTAGATTGGTTCCATGTCTTGGCTATTGTAATAGAGCTGCAATGAACATTGTGGTACATAACTCTTTTTGAATTATGGTTTTCTCAGGGTGTATCCCCAGTACTGGGATTGCTGGGTCATATGGTAGTTCTATTTTTGGTTTTTAAGGAACCTCCATACTGTTCTCCATAGTGGCTGTATCAATTTACATTCCCACCAACAGTGCAGGAGGGTTTTCTTTTCACCACACCCTTTCCACCATTTATTGTTCTAGATTTGTTGATAATGGCCTTTGTGACCAGCGTGAGGTGATACGTCATTGTAGTTTTGATTTGCATTTCTCTAATAATTAGTGATGTTGAGCATCTTTTCATGTGCCTCTTGGCCACCTGTATGTCTTCCTTGGTGAAATGTCTCTTTAGGACTTCTGCCCATTTTTAAATTGGATTGTTTGCTTTTTTGATATTGAGCTCCATGAGCTGTTTGTATATTTTGGAGATTAATCCTTTGTCTGTTGTTTCATTTGAAAATATTTTCTCCCATTCTGAGAGTTGTCTTTTTGTTTTGTTTATGGTTTCCTTTGCTATGCAAAAGCTTTTAAGTTTAATTAACACCCATTTGTTTATTTTTGTTTTTATTTATATTACTCTAGGATGTGGGTCAAAAAAGATCTTGCTGTGGTTTATGTCAAAGAGTGTTTTTCCTCTAGAGTTTTGTAATGTCTGGTCTTACATTTAGGTCTTTAATCCATTTGGAGTTTATTTTTGTGTATGGTGTTAGGTAGTGTTCTAATTTCATTCTTTTACATGTAGTTGTCCAGTTTTCCCAACACCATTTATTGAAGAGGCTGTCTTTTCTCCATTGTATATTCTTGCCTCTTTTATTGTAAATTAGGTGACCATATGTGTGTGGGTTTCTCTGGGCATTCTATCTTGTACCATTGATCTATATTTTTGTTTTGGTGCCAGTACCATACTGTCTTGATTACTGTAGCTTTGTGCTATAGTTTGAAGTCAGGGAGCCTGATTCCTCCAACTCCATTTTTATTTCTCAAGATTGCTTTAGCTATTCGGGGTCTTTTGTCTTTCCTTACGAATTGTAAAATTTTTTTTTCTAATTCTGTGAAGAATGCCATTGGAAGTTTGATAGGGATTGCATTGAATCTGTAGATTGCTTTGGGTAGTATAGTCATTTTCACAATATTGATTATTCCAATCCAAGATCATGGTATATTTCTCCATCTGTTTATGTCACCTTTGAATTCTTTCATGAGTGTTTTATAGATTTCTGAGTACAGGTCTTTTACTCCTTAGATAGATTTATTCTTAGGTATATTATTCTTTTTGTTGTAATGGTTAATGGGATTGTTTCCTTAGTTTCTCTTTCTCATCTTTCACTGTTGGTGTATAGGAATGCCAGGGATTTCTGTGCATTAATTTTGTTTTCTGCAACCTTACCAAATTCACCTATTAGTTCTAGTAGTTTTCTGGTGGCATCTTTAGGATTTTCTATGTATAGTATCATGTCATCAGCAAACAGTGACAGTTTTACTTCTTCTTTTCCAATTTGTATTCCTTTTATTTCTTTTTCTTCTCCAATTGCCATGGCTAGGACTTCCAAAACTATGTTGAATAATAGTGGCAGGAGTGGACATCCCTGTCTCCTTCCTGATCTTAGTGAAAATGCTTTTAGTTTTCACCACTGAGTATGATATTTGCTCTGGGTTTGTCATATATGGCCTTTATTATGTTGAGGTAGGTTCCCTGTATGCCCATTTTCTGGAGAGTTTTTATCATAAATGGGTGCTGGATTTTGTTGAAAGCTTTTTCTGCATCTATTGAGATGATCATATTATTTTTATTCCTTAATTTGTTAATGTGATGTATCACATCGATTGATTTGCATATATTGAAGAATCCTTGCATACCTGGGATAAATCCCACTTGATCATGGTGTATGATCCTTGTAATGTGTTGCTGGATTCTGTTTGCTAGTATTTTGTTCAGGATTTTTGCATCTATGTTCACAGTGATATTGGTCTATAATTTTCTCTTTCTGTGATATCTTTTCCTGGTTTTGGTTTCAGGGTGATGGTGGCTTCATAGAATGAATTTAGGAGTGTTTCTCCTTTTGCAATTTTTTGGAAGAGTTTGAGAAGGATCAGTGTTAGCTCTTCTCTAGATGTTTGATAGAATTTGCCTGTGAAGCCATCTGGTCCTGGACTTTTGTTTGTTGGAAGATTTTTAATTATGGTTTCAATTTCACTACTTGTGATACATCTGTTTATATTTTATAGTTCTTCCTGGTTCAGTCTTGGAAAATTGTACCTTTCCAAGAATTTGTTCATTTCTTTGTGGTTGTCCATTTTATTGACATATAGTTGTTTGTAGTAGTCTCTTATAATCCTTTGTATTTCTGTGGTGTCAGTTGTGATTCTCCTTTTTCATTTCTAATTTTATTGATTTGCGTCCTCTCCCTTTTTTTCTTGATGAGTCTGGCTAAGAGTTTATCAATTTTGTTTATCTTCTCAAAGAGTCAGCTTTTAGTTTATTGATCTTTGCTATTGTTTTCTTCATTTCTATTTCATTTATTTCTGCTCTGATTTTTATGATTTCTTTCCTTCTACTGACTTTGGGTCTTCTTTGTTCTTCTTTCTCTAGTTGTTTAAAATGTAGTGTTAGATTGTTTATTTGAGATTTTTCTTGTTTCTTGAGATGAGATTGAATTGCTATAAACTTCCCTCTTAGAACTGCTTTTGCTGCATCCCATAGGTTTTGGATCATTGTGTTTTCATTGTCATTTGTTTCTATGTATTTTTTAATTTCTTTTTTGATTTCTTCATTGATCTCTTGGTTATTTAGTAGCGCACTGTTTAGCCTCCATATATTTGTGTCTTTTACAGGTTTTTTCCTGTAATTGATTTCCAATCTCATAACATTGTGGTCAGAAAAGATGCTTGATATGATTTCAATCTTCTTAAATGTTCCAAGGCTTGATTTGTGACCCAAGATGTGATCTATCCTGGAGAATGTTCTGTGTGCACTTGAGAAGAAGGTGTAATCTGTTGTTTTGGATGGAATCTCCTATAAATATTAATTAAATCTATCTGGTCTATTGTGGCATTTAAGTCTTGTGTTTCTTTATTTATTTTCTGTTTGGATGATCTGTCCATTGGTGTAGGTGGCATGTTAAAGTCCCCTACTATTATTGTGTTACTGTCAATTTCTCCTTTCATGGTTGTTAGCATTTGCCTTGTATATTGAGGTGTCCTATGTTGGGTGCACAAAGATTTACAATTGTTATATCTACTTCTTGGATTGATCCTTTGATCATTATGTAATGTCCCTCCTTATCTCTTGTAACAGCTTTTATTTTAAAATCTATTTTATTGGATACGAGTACTGCTACTCCAGCTTTCTTTTGATTTCCATTTGCATGGAATATCTTCTTCCATCCCTTCACCTTCAGTCTGTATGTGTCCCTAGATCTGAAGTGGGTCCCTTGTAGACAGTGTATAGATGGGTCTTGTTTTTGTATCCATTCAGCCAGTCTGTGTCTTTTGGTTGGGGCATTTAATCCATTTACATTCAAGGTTATTATCGATATGTATGTTCTTATTACCATTTTCTTAATTGTTTTGGGTTTGTTTTTGTGGGTCTTTTCCTTCTCCCGTGTTTCCTGCCTAGAGAAGTTTCTTTAGCATTTGTTGTAAAGCTGGTTTTGTGGTGCTGAATTCTCTTAGCTTTTGTTTGTCTGAAAAGCTTCTGATTTCTCTGTCAAATCTGAATGAGATCCTTGCTGGATAGAGTAATCTTGGTTGTAGGTTTTGCTCTTTCATCACTTTAAGTATATCCTGCCACCCCCTTCTGACCTGCAGAGTTTCTGCTGAATAATCAGCTGATAACCTTATGGGGATTCATTTGCATGTTATTTTTTGTCTTTCCCTTGTTGCTTTTAATACTTTTTTCTTTGAATTTAATTTTTTTTAGTTTGATTAATATGTTTCTTTGTGTGTTTTTCCTAGGGTTTATCCTGTATGGGAGTCTTTGTGTTTCTTGGACTTGGGTGACTATTTCCTTTCCCATGTTAGATAAGTTTTTGACTATAATCTCTTCAAATATTTTCTCAGACTCTTTCTTTTTCTCTTCTTCTTCTGAAACCCCTATAATTCAACTGTTCGTGCGTTTAGTGTTGTCCTAGAGGTCTCTGAGATTGTCTTCATTTCTTTTCATTCTTTTTTCTTTATTTTGCTCCTCGGCAGTTATTTCCATCATTTTTTTCTTCCAGCTCACTTATTGATTCTTCTGCCTCTTTTATTCTGTTGTTGATTCCTTCTAGTGTATTCTTCATTTCAGTTATTATGTTGTTCATCTCTTTTTGTTTCTTCTTCAGTTCTTCTAGATCTTTGTTAAACATTTCTTGTATTTTCTCAATTTGTGCCTCTGTTATATTTCAAGATTCTGGATCATCTTTACTATTGTTACTCTGAATTCTTTTTCAGATAGATTGCCTATGTCATGTTCATTTATTTGGTCTTGTAAGTTTTTACCTTGCTCCTTCATCTGTGACATATTTTTTTGCTGTCTCTTTTTTTTTTTTTTTTTTTTTTAATGAGTGGGATTGTGTTCCTGTCTTACTGGTTGTTTGGCCTGAGGCTTCTAACACTGGAATTTGTATGCTGTTGTGTATAGCTGGGTGTTGGTGCTGAGATGAGGACCACCATGTGACCTCACCTCACCCTGATGAATATTCCCTGGGGTCTGAGTTTCTCTGTTAGTCCAGTGGTTCTGACAAAGAACTCCCACCACAGGAGCTTCAGCCCAATCTCTGGCTGGTGAACCAAGATCCCACAAGCCACATGGGTGGTTAAAACAAAAAATAAAAGAGAGAACTATAACACAATAAAAAATAATATTAGACTTGGAAACTAACAGATATATTAGAAAGAATATAAAAATATAAATATAAATATAGATGAATCAACAACCGGAAAGTGCAACAATACCACAATAGTAAAGAAGAGGAGGAGGGAAAAGAGAAAAAAAAAAAAGTGGGAAAAGGCCTTGGATGTGGAGGGCAAGGCATAAGCAAGAGCAAGGTTTGGGTGGTGGGTGGGGCCTACTCTTAGGACCCACAGGGCTGGAAAAGGCCTTGGGGGCTGTGAGGGGTAGGGCTTAGACTCAAGGAACAGAAGGGCCCCAGGTGTGTCCCCCACCCCTGGTCTCAAAGGGCAGGGGACATCACCTGGGAGCCCAGCAGGCTTTCTGGGCTTGAGTGGGCGGGGCAAACGTCCTCCTCTCCTACTCTTCTGTCTCAGAGGGCCCCTCCCACCTGCCTCTCCTGTTCTCCCCTCCGCCTCCTTCCTATGCCCCCAGGACCAATGCATTCCTGGGGTGGGAGGCCTTGGAGGTCAGGGGACCAGCCTTGGAGCTCAGCAGGCTCCCTGGCCCGAGTGGGCAGGATAAACACCCTCCATTCCTCTCCCACTCCTCCTGGATGGCTCCTCCTGCCTGCTTCTCCTGATCTTCCCGGCCTCCCTCCTATGCCCCCAAGGACCCATGTGGCCTGTAGGGGGCTTTGGAGGGCAGGGGACTTGCCTGGGAGTTCAGCAGGCTCCCCATGCCCGAGTGGGTGGGGCAATTGCCCTGTGCTCCTCTGCTGCTCCTCCCAGATGGCTCCTCCCACCCGCCTCTCCTGAACTCCCCTCAGCCTCCTTCCTATGCCCCAGGATCCATGCAGCCAGGGGGAGGGGGTCCTTTGAGGGCAGGGGACCAGCCTGGGAGCTCAGCAGGCTCCCAGGCCCAAGTGGGTGGGACAAACACCCTCCCTCCCCTCCCACTCCTCCCAGATGGCTCCTCCCACCTACCTCTCCTGATCTCCCCAACCTCAGGGATGCCAATCCTGTCTGACCACCACTTCTCCTTCCCCCTCTGTCCCCCCATGTCCTACCGGTTCACTTGGGGGTTCTTCCTGTCTCCTTGGGCATCAGGGTCCCCAAACAGTGGCCAGCAGACACCCTAGTTGTGGGGAAACGCTAACTCAGTGTCCCCCACACCGCCATCTTTGTCAGTCAAGTCTGGTTTTTATAGCCCATAGTTTTAGGAGAGTCAATAAGTTTTTATTTATTTATTTAAAATGTTAAATACTTATACAATTTTAAAGGTTACTTTTCATTTACAGTTATTACAAAATATTGTCTATGTTCCCCATCTTGTACAATAAATCTTTGAGCCTATCTTGCAACAACAGTTTGCACTTCCCACTCTCCAACCCTACGTTGCCTACCTCCCCCACCCACTGGTAACCACTGGTTTGTTCTCTGTATCTATGATTCTGCCTCTGCTTTACTACATTCACTAGTTTGTTGTATTTTTTAGATTCTACATATAAATTATATCATATATCATATTTGTCTTTCTCTGACTTATTTCACTTAGCATAATGCCCTCCAAGTCCATCCATGTTGCTGCAAATGGCAAAATTTCATTCTTTTTTATGGTTGAGTTTTATTCCATTGTACATGTATACCACTTCTTCTTTATCCATTCACACATTGATGAACACTTAGGTTGCTTCCATATCTTGTCGATTGTAAATAATGCTGCTCTGAACATCGGGGTGCATGTATCTTTTCAAATTAATGTTTTTGTTTATTTCAGATATATGCCCAAGAGTGGAATTCCTGGGTCATATGGTAGCTGTATTTTTAGTTTTTTGAGAAATCTCCATACTGTTTTCCACAGTGGCTTCACCAATTTACATTCCCATGAACAGTGTACAATGTGACAGTCCCTGTTCACATCGCCCAGCCCACCACTATTGCTCAGCCCACCACTATCGCTCACACGCCCTCGTGCAACCTCCGGTGAAGGGGGAACACAGAGGCCAAGTCAGTACCCACAAGAGGCAGTGAGGACACCACAAAGAGGGGGCACCTGGCCCCAGGAGAGGGACACTCGTGTCTCCTTTACCATCTAGACCTCCCCAAGAGAGGTGTTCACTGAAGCACCACCACAGTGGAGACTGAAGGGGCTCACTGGGAACAGGAAACAATGCCACCTGCTCAGCCTTGGGCACCTGAGGCATGCCCTGGAGTGCTCCAGGGGCATCGCAGAGAGCCTGTGAGACATGCTCTCACACTGGCCAGTGGGCACAGCACCAGGTGCCCCGCCCCCATCCCCACCTCAGGGAGGGCCGCTTGTGAGACACAGGCTGAAAAGGTGAAGTGAGTGTCTGCTGTCTCAGAGGACCCTGGTCCTGCTGACACCTTGAGGCAGGGGTGGGAGACCAAGGGTCAGGCCAGGTTCCACACCCCTGCCTTCCACACACCACCAATGGTGGGGAGGAGAGGCAAGGGGCCGCCAACAGAAGGAGAAGAGCAGCCCCGCTGCTGTGAATGTCAGTTCCTCATCTCGCAAGGCTTAGGCCCCACCTGGGAGCATGACATCACCACATCAGTGGATCCTGGTATGGTCATTGTTTTGATTCTTCCAATCTAAGAACATGGTAGATCTTTCCATCTGTTTGTGTTTTCTTCAATTTCTTTCATCAGTTTCTTATAGTTTTTGGAGTATAGGTCTTTTGCCTCCTTACAAATATATTTTCACATATTATATTTTCTCTCTGCAAATACATGCTCACACAAGAATATGCAATCACACCCCAGAACCACATTTTAGAGTCATTAGATACTCTGAAATGATACTAGATCAGAAGATAAATTATAGCAAATCATTTCCAAATTATGGGAAATTTCAAAACAGTAAAAAAAGTGAGTCCAGAATATTATTGCCCATGATCTATCTTATCAATTAAATAATGCAAAGAAAAACTATTA
Source organism: Balaenoptera physalus (assembly GCF_965194825.1). NCBI lineage: Eukaryota > Metazoa > Chordata > Mammalia > Artiodactyla > Balaenopteridae > Balaenoptera > Balaenoptera physalus. The sequence continues at coordinate 45,909,386 of NC_138889.1, read as the reverse complement.
TCTATTCTCATTACTATTTCGTGTGTGTGTGTGTGTATACACTAAAGAGAGAGAATAAATAAATTTTAGAATAAAGGCCAGTCCTTTAATGGAATAAATGTATTTTTATGAAACATCAAAAACCGACACTAGTCTATACACTGATACTTGTAAAACGCTGATATAAGGGTTGGAATCTCAGGTCTTTTGGTTAAACAAACTTTTTTTCTTCCAGTTTTATTGAGATATAATTGATATGTGGCACTGTATAAGTTCAAGCTATGCAGCATAGTGATATGATTTACATACATCATGAAGTGATTATCACAATAAATTTAGTAAATATCTATCATCTAATATAGGTACAGAATTAAAGAAATAAAAAATAATAATACAATTTTTTTACATCAGTTTTGTTTTTGACATCATGTTTTACATCTGTTTGTTTTGTGTATCCCTTAACTGCTCATTTTGGATATAGATGATTTTACTACTTTTGTGTTTTAACCTTCCTACTAGCTTTATATGTGGTTGGTTTACTACTTTCACTGTATATTTGCCTTTACCAATGAGCTGTTTCCTTTTTTAATTTTCATGTTTCTAGTTGTGGCCTTCTCTTTTTCACTTGGAGATGCCCTTTAAAATTTCTTGTAAAGCTGGTTTGGTGACGCTGAACTCCTTTAGCTTTTGCTTGTCTGCAAAATTTTTGATCTCTCCACGATACCTAGATGAAAGTCTTGTTGGGTTGAATATTCTAACTTGTAGTTTTTATCCCTTCATCACTTTAAATATATCATACCACTTCTTTCTGGCCATCACTTTAAAATATATCATACCACTCCTTCCTCCGAGCTGAAAAGTCAGCTTGTAGCATTCTGGGGGAGTTTCCTGGTACATAACTTGTTGCTTTCCCCTGCTGCTTTTAATATTCTCTCTTTATCTTTAATTTTTGCCATTTTAATTATATGTGTCTTGGTGTGATCCTCTTTGGATTGATCCTGTCTGGGACTCTGCTTCCTGGACCTGGGTGTCTACTTCCTTATCCAGGTTAGGGAAGTTTTCAGCTATGATGCCTTCAAATATGTTATCTGCACCCCTCTCTTTCTCTTCTCCTTCTGGGACCCCTATAATAAGAATGTTAGTACACTTGATGTTGTCTCAGAGGTCTTTTAAACTGTCCTCATTTATTTTATTCTTTTTTTTTTTTCTGTTCAGCTTCCATGATTTCCACTACTCTGTCTTCCAGCTCACTGATCTCTTCCTCTGTATCATCCAATCTACTGTTGATTCCTTCTAGTGTATTTTTCATTTCAGTTATTGTATTCTTCATCTGTGTTTGGTTCTTCTTTATACTTTCTAACTCTTTGTTAAAACCTTCTAACCTCTAGCTCTGTTCATCCACTTTTCTCCTGAGATCTTTGATTGTCTTTATGATCATTACCTTGAACTCTTTATTGGGTGGATTGCTTTTCTCCACTTAGTTCATCTTCTGGTGTTTTATCTTATTCCTTCCTTTGGAACATGTTCTTTTGTTGCCTCATTTTGCCTAATTTGCTGTTTTTATTTCTATGTATCAGGCAAGTTGGTTACAGTTCACAGCCTTGGAGAAGTTATCTTTTGTAAGAGACATCCTGTGTGTCCCCACAGCACACTGCCCTCTGGACACTAGAGCTATATGCTATAGGGGTGCCCCCTATATGGGTTGCCTGGGTCCTTCTGTTGTGGTGGACTGACTACTGTGGGTGGTCTGGTAGGCATGGCTGGCCCCTGGTCTGGTTGGTTGCAAGGCCCTAGGGGGTCTTTGGGGCTAGTGCTGGCCCACTGGTGTGCAGAGCCAGGTTCTGGAGTGGGTAGTTGTGGGGCTGTGGTTCCCAGACCTAGTGTTGGTCTGCTTGGTTGGTGGGGCCAGTTCCTTACATGGCTCACTATGAGTTCTGGCACTTCCCAAAGCTAGTGCTGGCCCACTGGTGAGAGGGGCTGCAACCCAGGGTGGCTGGCTGAGGGGTTCAAGGTGTCTTGGAACTGGTTTTGGCCTGCTGGTGTGGGGGGCCTGGGTCCAGGGGGCCCTGGAGCTAGTACTGGCTCACTGATGGGAGGTTCCAGGTCTTGGGGTCTCTGGCTGCAGGGCACTGGGGTTCCTGAAGCTGGTGTCAGCCTGCTAATTGGTGGGGCTGGATCCCAGGGCTAAGGGGCTCAAGGTGTCCTAGAGATGGTATTAGCCTGCTGGAGGCCAGGGCCATATATAACATATATGTAAATGTCTTAGTTTTGATAAATACAATATCAGTGTGTAATATGTTAATATGAGAGGAAGCTAGATGAATTGGGTATGAGAATTCTCTGTATTAACTTTGGACGTGTTCTAAAAATCTAAAATTATTTCAAAACAAAACGCTGTATATGGGCCATGTGTGTTTGTGTGTGTGTGTGTGTGTGTGTGTGTGCGTGTGTGTGTAGTCTGAACATTGAATAGTTGTAATGAAGATCTACTATTTATAAATGAGGCACACAAACAACCACAAAGGTGACTGAGGCTCAACCAAATTATTTTAAAGCAATACCAAGCTAGCAACCATTGCTGTGGCCAGCATGTCACATCTCAGGTAGAATGAAATGACTGAATAAACCTATGCCTGCTTTTCTATTCCTTCCTTATTTTCTGGAATCATTCAAAATAAATTTTTCCTTATAGCTTGTGTGTATTCTAATATTATTTTTCTTGACTGAATCCTTCCCGTAGGTATTTAGAAACTCCTAAATATTTCCCATCTTAAGTATACAATCAAACAAATCAATCCCATTTTTATTTCAAATCTCCTATCTACTTCCATACATTTCCTCCTCTTCATCAGTACGCTTAGAGAAGGAATTTTCCATATTTAATACCTCAATTTATCCACTTTTCATTTACTTTAAAAACCCATTCAAACCTGGTCCCACTGTTCCCCCAAAGCGGCTCTCAATACAGTCACCAATGATCTCCATATGGTTCAATCCAACAGACATATTTTAGTACTTGCTTTACACAGGTCTTCCTTATTTAAAGAGATACTTTTCTGTTGGCCTCTAAAGTAATATGTTCTCTTGACTTTCCTCCCTCTATGTCTGTTACTTCTCCATCTCTGTTGCAGGTTTATTAGTGTTGGCATTACTCAACCCTCAATCTTAGAATGAGAAATATAGAATACTTTTCGTTCTATACATAAATAATTCACAGTCTAGTGTCTTTAACTCAAAGCTTTCTATGAATCCCTGACCTATATTTTTAAGTATATTCTGAACTTCGATGGTTCACGTGTACCTCAAACTCCATACTGTCATCTCAGAGTTTATTACCTATTATTATTTTAGGCCTTCTTATTTCAGTCAGTGAAAGACACCTTCATTCATCCAAATAGTAAACCAGGGGCCTAAAGCTCTTCTTTAAGACTTCTCTTTACCTTTACTTGATATATTAAAACTATCTCCAATTCCTATTGATTTTATTCTCGTCTTCAAATTCAATTTCTAATCTCTGTCTTTTTAACGCCAAATCCCCTAGTCCAAGTTGCCAATAATCCTTGCCTAGAGTTCAGCAAGAAAATATTAGCTAGTCTTCTTCCATCCATTCTAATTTCCTTTCCAGTATGTTCTCCATAATGCTGTTAGAGTATTCTGTTCAAACAGAAAATTATTTATATCACACTCTTGTTTAAAATTATTTTGTATTATTTGAGAAAAATGAAAATCTATAACTTTAGTTTGTGAAATGAAGCCTGCCTCCTTTCCAGCAACAACATATACTACATTCCACCTTACTTTCTCCAAATTAACCTTCTTTGACTTTCCTTAAATCTGTCATGTTTCTTCTCTGTTTCACATCTTTGGAAATTTATGCCATGGGTGATTGTGATCATAGAAGAGCATGAATAAAAGCATGGTGTCAAAGAACAGAGATGTATATGTGAATCTCTGATTTATTTATTTGTTCCCCTGTTTAAAGGAACTTCCCTATCACTTTTAAGCTTTACTTTCTTCATCATTAAAATGGAGTTAGTAGTAATATTTACCTTATAGACTTCCCAAGTGCATTAAATAAAATGAAATAGAGTAACTAGCTAAATTCCAACCTGTAAGTCATTGGCTTTGTGCCTTTTGACAAGTCACTTATCATCTTTAGACATTACTCTCCACATCAGAAAAAGAGTATGTTGGACTGTATATGTTATATAGTGCATGTATAATGTTGATATTAACTGTTTAGTAATGTTGAAAATATGGGACTAATAATAGGAAATAATCATTTTCCTTTTTGATTTATGGTTTTGGGTAAAAAGTTATTTTTGAATAATACCATTAACCAAATATTATAAATATTCTGTATCTAAATACTAAATATTCTTTATATTATGAATACTGAAAGTTCAAAAATTCTGCGCTTTAGTTTTATCAGTGTTCCATAAACTTAATATGCATGTGAATCACCTGGGGGTCTTTTAAAGGTACAAAAGCCGATTCAGTTAGGTCTGGAATGATTTCCAAAATTCTGCATTTCTAATAAGCTCCCAGGTGATGCTGGGATTCCCATCTTTAATTTGCCTTTTAGACATATAAGAATGGATGGATAGAGGACACTATCATCAGCATAAATCAACCTATCAATGCTAATTTGAGCACTCTATATTTTTAAGTTGTACTATGAACTATGAAAGAAAGAAATATAAGACATGTATATCCTTCCCATCATGGCAATTGAAAAGTGAGGTTAGCTTTTCAATAGAGGAATAATGGAAGCCCTATTAAACCAATTTAAATGGTGCTGGCTGATCCAAAACAAATGGGAAGTTAGAGCATGTTGTATATATTATAGATGTATAATAAATACTTAAAATAGGAACTCAGTGAATGAGCAGATTGTTACTTGCAGAAATAATTGGGTATGATTAGGAAAAATAAAAGATTTGGGGCTTCCCTGGTGGCGCACTGGTTAAGAATCCGCCTGCCCATGCAGGGGACACGAGTTCGAGCCCTGGTCCCGGAAGATCCCACATGCCGCGGAGCAGCTGGGCCCGTGAGCCACAATTACTGAGCCTGCGCGACTGGAGCCTGTGCTCCGCAACAAGAGAGGCCGCGATAGTGAGAGGCCCGTGCACTGCGATGAAGAGTGGCCCCCACTTGCCACAACTGGAGAAAGCCCTCGCACAGGAACTAAGACCCAACACAGCCATAAGTTAAAAAAATAAATAAAAATTAAAAAAAAAAAATAGCGAAGGAGTTAACAGGGGTTACATATTGAAAAAAATAAAATAAAAAGATTTGAATCGGGATTTGAAAGTTAAATAGACATTAGATTCTTGGCACAAAGAAGAAGGAGCTTTTAGGACAGAAAAGTGACATTGATCAAAGTCGCAGAAACAGGAGTATGTACCACAGAAATTGTACACATACAGTGACCAAGTGAAGTTCATTTGGACTTATAGGACTTGGAAAAGTTAGACTCTGAGCAACAGCAATTGACATGCTGGTAAGTCTGGGTTTGTTATATGCAATTTGTCACTAATAAGATTTTAAGTACCCAATATTCATGTTGTATAAATTACAGTAAGGTCAGTATTCAATATTATTTGTATAATAACAATATTCAGTTACATCTTAATGTTATTCCTTGAATGCCAGAGAAAAATGGAGCAACAGCTGACATTTCATGGTACTGCCTATTGGATGTATGTCTCATAGGTGAATGTCATCTCTTATGTACATCACAGCAGTATAAAAGTTGAGAATCTCTGTGCCAAAGACACGTAGTAGGTACTCAAGAAAATACTTGCTCTTTGACCAAAAGGATACCTGATCAATTGGCAGGGGTGTTCCTTGATTACAGAATCCCTTAATAATCTGTGCTTAAACAGATTGTTTAGTGGTAACACTTTTTATCAGAAGAAAGCTAAACATAATATTGCCTTATTGTGTCAAAGACAGTAGAAAGAACCACAAATATTTATTAAAAATTCAGTTTTATTACTATCTGCATTTAACAATCAGAAGACTGAGATAAATAAGCAGGTAAATTGATAATTTCAGAGGGAGAATCCTTGTTTGAAGTCCCTATATGTCTAATATAAAGGAGCCAGACATTTTAACAATAATTTCTCAAATACTGGAGGTCACAAATCATTTGAGAGACGATAATGTACAACAGTTTATTTAAAGAAATACTACTATTTAGAAGGGCTCCAGATTCCATGAATGTAATCTTCCAATGACTTTTCCTGATTTGAAATAGAGGGATTTATATTCTCTTATGCTTTTACTCAGTTGTTGTCCCAAGTACCAATGTGATGCTGTTCAAATTAAATTAGTGTTCCAGTATTGCAAACTTTAAGGTCTAATGCCACTCTTAAACTAGCAATGTAATTATATACATTACCTCCTGGTATTTATTATTGATAGGAAGATAATAAAGTGGGTGATTAAGCATTTGCTAGTTACTCTTGTAATCACTGGACCAGCCTCCTGAGGAAGCCAGATTCAATAATATGTCACCAAAATGATAAAATCTTAATGAATCATTAACTAGCTGTGGAATTGTCAGGCACAGAGCAGAGTTATTTTGTTGATCATAAGAAAGGACATTGAGGCTAAGAAAAAGATGTAATCATTTGGGTCACATTTATTAGGACAAATTAATACGTATATCCTAATGCTGGGTTTTCTAGTTTGTCAATTTCAGATGCTCTGAAACATAGGTAAATTATTTTTTCCTTTATCCTGAGATACATTTTATGTAAGAGTTATTTAAGTAAAACACTTGCAAGCCTCCTAGTACCTTTGGATCTGCATAAATAAGTTCTTCTTATCAATTCAAAAGTCATCTTATCTTACAATTCTCTAGTTTCAAAGTTATGCTTAGTTTTCTGTCTTTTGTTGCCATGTAGATGGACAACCACAGGTAATATACACTTCTCTTTTTATCTCCTCTAATTCATATAGGCTAGAAATATATATATATATATTTATCAAGATGGTTGATATAGTATAGACACTTTTGTAACCTCTACAACTCAAGCAAACTGAGTTACTGAAAGATGAACTCACAGGTGGCATGAGGGATACAGCTTGTGTTCTTGTGGCACATAGTTAAGTGGTAGAACTGTAGGAGAACCCCTGAGATACAACTAGTCTTTCATGTAGTTAGCCAACTCTGCAATGATGTTTATAAAACCAACCTTAGATGCAAGCTGGAGGTTTTAATGGATTCTGACTAGAGGAGGGTAAAAATAATCTCAATCAGTTGGGCTGCCATGTTGTTTGAGAAATGTTTCTAGGTCCCAGGGAGGATTATCATAGAAAGAATTTGAAGAGTGCCATGATAGCAGATTTTAAGTATTTCACCTGAGAGTCTTCACTTGTAAGAAAGAATAATAAAATTAGGACCACCACTGAATGGGTATTGATGAGGGTCATTATTTAGCTCAAGGAATAACTGTCTAAGAAATAAAGCCATCAAAAATGCATTCAATGGTCCAGCAATTCCACTCCTGGGTATATATCTGAAGAAAATGAAAACTTAATTTGAAAAGATACATGAACCCCAAGGTTCATTGCAGCACTTATTTACAATAGCCAAGATATAGAAGCAACCTAAGTATCCATCAACAGATGAATGGCTAAAGAAGATGTGGTATATATAGATACAATGGAATATTACTCAGCCATAAAAAAGAATGAAAATTGGCCATTTGCAACAACATGGATGGACCTGAAAAGTATGCTTAGTGAAATAAGTCAGAGAAAGACAATACTGTATGTTATCATTTATACATGGAATCTAAAAAATAAAACAAATGAATATAACAAAACAGAAACAAATTCACAGATATAGAGAACAAACTAGTGGTTACCAGTGGGCAGAGGGAAGAGGGGAGGGGCAAGATAGGGGTAGGGGATTAAGAGTTATAAGCTATTATGTGTAAAATAAATAAGCTACAATGATATATGGTACCACATGGGGAATATAACCAATATTTTATAATGACTATAAATGGATTATAACCTTTAAAAATTGTGAATCACTATATTGTACATCTGAAACATATAATATTTTAAATCAACTACACCTCAATTAAAATATGCAAAAAATAATGGTCTTAGGAGAAAACAAATGGGGTAGGTTCATTGACATTGTTCTTGGCATTTTTTGGACTTGACACAAAAAACAAACATAACAAAAGCAAAAATAAAAAAGTGGGACAACATCAAATTAAAAAGCTTCTGCACAGCAAAGGAAACCACTAACAAAATGGAAAGGGAATGTACAGAATGGGAGAAAATATTTGCAAAGCATATATCTGAAAAGGAGTTGCCGAAGTTAGAGTAGCATCAACATATATACACTCTCAAATGTAAAATTGATAGCTAGTGGGAAGCAGCAGCATAGCACAGGGAGATCAGCTTGGTGCTTTGTGACCACCTAGAGGGGTGGGATAGGGAGGGTGGGAGGGAAATGCAAGAGGTAGGGGATATGGGGATATATGTATGCATAGGGCTGATTCACTTTGTTGTACAACAGAGACTAACAGCATTGTGAAGCAATTATATTCCAGTAAAGATGTATAAAAAATAATATCCAAAATATATACAAAACTTGTATAACACAATAGCAAGAAAAAAAATAATAACAACAAACAATCTGATTTAAAAATGGGCAGATGGACCTAATAGAAATTTTTTCCATTGAAGGCATCCAAATGGCCAACAGGTACATGAAAGTGTGCTCAACATTGCTAATCATCAGAGAAATGCAAATCAAAACTACAACAACTTATCTCATACTGATTAAAATGTCTATCATCAAAAAGACAAGAGATAACAAGGGTTGTCAAGGATATGGAGAAAAGGGAACCTTTGTGCACTGTTGATGGGAATGTAAATTGATAGAGTAATAATGGGAAATAGAATGGTTGTTCCTCAAAATATTACAAATAGAATGACCATATAATCCAGCAATTCCACTTCTGGATATTTATCCAAAGGAAGGAAAATCACTGACTGAAAGAGATATCTTCTGCAGCCCCATGTTCATTTCAGCATTATTCACAATAGCCAAAACATAGAAACAACCTAAATGTCCATCAGTGGGATGAGTGGACAAAAATAATGTGGTATGTAGATACAATGGAATACTATTCAGCAATAAGAAGAAGGAAATCCTCCCATTTGCAACAACATGGATGGTCCCTGAGGGCTTTTCTATGTTAAATAAGCCAGAGACACAAATACTGCATGATCTAATTTCTATGTGGAATCTAAAAAAAACTAAACTCATAGAAAGAGAAAACAGATTGGTGGTTGCCAGAATTGGGGGTGGGGGAGGGTTGGGGAAAATTGGTGAAGGTTATCAAAAGGTACAAACTTCCATTTTTAAGATAAATAATTTCTGGGGATGCAATGTACAGCATGGTGACTATAGTTAAGAATGTTGTATTGTGTATTTGAAAGTTGCTAAGAGGTTAAATCTTAAAAGTTATCATCACAAGAAAAACAATTTTTACTATGAGTGGTACTGGATGTTAACTCATTGTGATAATCATTTGCAAATATTACATATATAATATATATGCATCACATAATTATATTTTACACCTTAAACTAACAGTGTTATATGTCAATTATATTTCAATAAAACTAGAAAAAAAAGAAAGAAATGGATTCAGTTTTAAAAAAAATTAACAGTCTACTATGTGAGGTAGTGGGCTTCCCTCCTTTTTTTTTTTTAAGTGTGAACGATTGCCTATTAGAGATGTAATAAGTGAGATTTCTGAATTTGTTATATTAAATATCTTATATTTCTATATGATTATTATGGTCATTACATTATTTAATTCATGCAAATCACATAGAATAATCTCTGCCACATAGTAAGTGCTTAACAACTGCTAGTTATCATGTTGATTATTATCAGTAATGTCTTTACTATGTCTTATTATCTTATGTTACCCTACTTTTTACATTGTATCTTCTGTCCAATTGAATTGTGTGTCTTAAATAACAACATTTGACAGGTTCTTTCCTGTTGTAAAGACCAATTAGTCTCTAACCTTTAAAGTATGTCCAACATCTGCCCAGTTAAGGTGGAGAGTATCAATCTCAGTTCACAAATATGTTAATATGTATGTCTGAAATTGGAAAGGCATTCAAGAAAAATTAGAGATTTGGCAACACTGAGAAGAACACTATCCTAAAAGTTAACCTCTTTTTATTTGAAGTGTTTCATATTGGTAAGGAAGTCATCAAGTTAAGTGTTTGTCCTTAGCTGATCTTTTCATTAACTGAAGGTATAAAACTAAGGTTTGAAACCTTATCATTATTACCAAGATTTTGTAATGACTGGATTGCTCATACAGAATTATTGTAAAATGTTTTGCCTATTGATGGAGGGACCTTTAGAAATATTAGACCATGACATATCTCTGTAATAGAGACTGCTATATGTTCCCCATGTCCATTCTCTACTTCTTCTTGTAGGGGCAGAACTTTTGCTAAAAGTATACTATATAGTTGTCCAATCAGATTACATTTTCCAGCCTTCTTTGCAGTTAGAAATGACTATGTGACTAAGCTTTTGCCAATAGGATGTGAGCAGAAATGACGTATGAAACTCCTGAGTCTCTTTTATATCAGGAAGCTGCTTACTCTACTTTTTTCATCTGGAGAAATGTGGGCCAGAATGAAAGCCAGTATTGACTATACAGGTAAGAGGAATACGCTAATGAATGCAGAGCAAGACAAAAGGAACATAGGTGCTTAGATGACCTCGTGGAACAGAGGATCCCTTTTACTGATGTCCGCAACCCTGGCTTCTGACAAGCTTCCCTTTATCTGCTCCCTGCATGTGCCTCACTGCTTCACCACATGCATGTCTTTTGCCCAGGCTTCCTGTTGTTACCCTAGTTATTTGAGAGAGAAATTTCTATCTTGTTTGACCCACAATATTTGTTGTCCCCTATTTCTTAAGAAGTTTAGCCTATACCACAACTAATACATTCTCTAATGTATTTTAAATGAGGCTGGGATGATTACTCTTTCTTTCTTTTACAGATTGTCTGATTGTTTGTTGTGGATTTTTCTCAAAATAAATGTGAATCTTTTCAAGGCCCTTTGCTCACAAATAAGATATATGCTGAAAAAAATCTCTCAGTCTCATGGAACTAAATCTGTCCTCGTGGAGAGATTTAAAAATGACTTTAAAGGTTTCAAATTTAATAAATCTGACTTATAGTGAAATAAATAAATAAACAAATAAATAAAAATGAAGAGGTTTTCAATTGAATACTGCCTACTTAACCATAGATGTCTATAGAAAGGTCAGCTATGGAGTTGAGGCATGAAATCTGTCTGAGTAGATCAAGAAATCCATGAACTGAAAGAGTCGTCACTTAGAGAATAATTTATTTTGTAATTTAAAAGTGGTTACTCTTTGCCTGAGAGAATATAGGGGAAGATTTTATATATACGTTGTTTTGACTATATGTGTACACTCATATAGGTTTAGATATTTTGATTTGGAACTCATTTTTTAAAAAGGACCCTGTTTCTAAAATGAGTTGAATATAGTGGGGTTTCAGAACAGTTTAATATCCACAGGAAAATTCTATATAGATTTTTTTTTTGATAAATAAAAATTGTCCTGCTCTCTGCCATTGTCTTACTTCTCCCAGTGGAAATTCCATGAAAGCTCAAGTAACAGTCATGTTGTAGAGATAACATGTGTCTATATCAGGAAGGATAGAAATGAAAATCATAGAAAATCCTAGTAGTTGGGTCTACATGCTAAACATAAAATGCAGATCAATTACTTCATTCCTTCATTGATAGTTTGAGCTGGAAGCAATCTCAGCTCTATTTCCTTGACTCATAAGTAAGAAATTAGAGGCCAGAAGAGTTAGACAAAGTAAGAAGATTAATCAAGGTCACAAAGTTCATTGAGGCTAGAGTCAAGATTAGAACATTGGTTTCCTGGTTTCCAGTCTTAGGTTCTTCCCACTAAGTCATATCATCCTTAGGGCTCTGTTTAAAAATAATCTGGTTGAAAATATGGTGAAAAGAAAGAGGCAATTCTCTCCAGGTAGCTCAACCAAATGCAAGATTCCTGAAGGTTCACTCACATAAAGCATACCTGGCTAGAGCACTAGTATCTTGTTATAGCAGTGCATATTAAATCAAAGAAATTGGAGTCTGAACATGCCTGGGAGGGGCTGCAAAGTGTAACACTCTGGGCAGTGGGATTCAGGCCATATTTTGAACTGCTTGAAAGAGAGGGGAAGATTTAAGCCCCAAATGGGGCTTAAACGAAGAATAAATCTGTTAGCAGAGCAATTACTCATGTGCTCTGTAAACTGCCTCCTTTAAGGATTAGCAGATAAATCTAGGCCTAGGCATTAGAGTTTTCTTGGCACACCTTCCTCCTTCTCCATGTCAATAACAATGTATTTACCCAATTATCAGATAATCCCACTTAAATTGATCAATTGATAACTTCCCAGTCCTTTCAAAGCACTGCTTTGTTTTCTTTGGCCTCAAACACCTAAAAATATTTCTAGGGGTCAGGAAAGTACAAATTGCAAATTTATTATTCTTGGAGTTGCAGGATGACCTTTAACCCTGTGTTTCTGAACCCTGCTTGGTGCCTTGGAAAAGTGATTTCCATTAAAGTAAATAGGAGTCCTAGGGCAAAAGGCTGAAGGGAGCTTTGAGACTTAACCCCTTCACATACTTAGCCCACACTGAGAAGAGGAATTTTTAATGACAAATGGTACTTGCCATTTTTAAGTCACTTCACTCTGAAATGGCTGAGTTTTTTTTTTTTTCTTTTTTGTTTTATTTTTTCGCTTGCCTTTGCAACTAAACAAAAGCATGTACAAATTGTTAAAAGTGATAACTGCTATGGAGAAAATAATTTTTCCTTCATACAGTAGACATATAAACACTAGATGGGTTTAATTTAAACAAGAATAGCATAGATTCTCAACTTCTCATTTGAAATCTTTAGAACTAACAAAAAAGGACTTCTCAGAGTCCAATTTCTTTCATAGTTCTAGGAGGAGTTAAGAGATTTACCAAGTAAAAACATAGAATATCCAGTTAAATTAGAATCTCTGATAAACAATGGATAATTTTTTTAGTGTTATTGTGTACTAAATATTTCATGAGACATATTATATGAAAAATGTCTCTATTGTTTATAATATTTTGGGCATTCTGTAGTCTGACATTTTGTCTGGCAATAGAATAGTGAGAGACCCTAACATTTCAGCTGTTGATGGTGTAGTGGTTGCCAAACAACAAGAGGAAGGCAGCTGCTGAGGCACAACATAATTTAGGACTGACTGGGTTCAGAACATGCTACCGCCAAAAATATGGCACCTTGGCGGATTGAATATTTGAAGCTGAAAGATTTTGAGGAAATGGCAGAAGCAGGAGGGTCTCTGACCTTCCCCTTTCCTTCTCCTTCAAATCAGGTCATAAGACCCTCCTATGAGAGGTGACCTCCCTATACCTTTATCATGAAAGCAGCTCTTTTACGCCTTTCCTGTTTGCCATTTCCTGTTCCCCTTTAACCTTAAAAGAACCTAATTATAGGAATGAGATTACTAGGCAATTTAGCCTAACTCCTGACTTATGCTCCACTGAATGCACACAATGCCTTGCCTAGCCTGTTGAGTTTTTCCTAGATTAAAAGAAGTAAGAATGAAGAGTTAAGTAGTTAAAGAATGACTAGCTCTCTACCTCCAGCAGCCTTCACAGCAATCATCCAGGCAGACCTCGTGGGCAAGATAGTATCTGAAGAAAAACGTGAAGAGTCAGCCAGTCTGCACACAATGGAAAAGGACACAGAACCCTACCTCCTGCCTTGATAATTCACAGAGATTCTTTCCCCGCTTTTTCCCTTTAAAAGCTGTCATGGCTGAGCAGAATCTTCGGAGTTGGTTTGGGACATCAGTCTGATTTCTCCCCAGGCTGCTGGCACCCTGAATAAAGTGACCTTTCCTTTCTACCAACATTTGCCTCTCAAGTATTGGCTTCTGAGTGGAGAGCAGCTGAACTTAAGTTCATTAACAATCAGGAGGAAAGAACATCTTTATAACAGACCTTGCTGTTTCCCCAGTTTACCACACTCAGCTCATACTCTGTCCTATTACATCTTTCCATGGCTGTCCATTCTACATCAAACTTAGCACAATAGCACTCAGGTTTAATTGCTTCTTTGGGTCTTTATTGCCTTATGAAGGCTCCCTTGTCATGTAAAATTTATATCAAATGAATTTGTATGCTTTTCCCCTGTTAATTTGTCTTTAACAGTTTAATTTTCAGACCCAGTCAGGGGCCATAAGAGGGTCAAGGAAACATTTTTTTCTTCCTCTTCAGGACATATTCTGCCATATATCACTTTCACTAATAATTAACAGAGCAAAGGATTTCAGCAGGGTTTATGATGGAAAAAAAATCTTTCTTCATCAACACCACTTTTACAGTTTGCCTCCTGCTTTCATTTTCAGCTGCATCTCTCAGCCTTCTCTCATCTCATATTCCTCCCAGACTAGTTTCCTTTTCCTGCCCCAAGAATGCACTTGGCTAGTCCCCATATTCCCCAATGTATTTTGATCACATTGTTCTCCCATCTGGTACACACTTTTCCCATCTGTATCTTCTCTATCATTTAATATCAGTCACCATTTAAATCCTATTGCCTTTATGAAATTTCCCTTGTTATGCAATGACCCTCCTCCCCATCTTGAAGCATCTGAGAATATTCTAGATCATTTATTTGGCACTAACATTTCAGTGTGGTTCTTTAAGTTATTCTCTTTCTCCCTCTCACACACACATACACACACACACACACACACATACATACACATACACAAACACATACACTCCCCTTGGCTTTTTAGTTAAATGGTGATGAAGGTAGACGGATGAAGGTAGATGGATTTATTTAGCTGTATTTATCTTCCAGTGATAATAAATGTGCCAATTATGTATCTGATCTGTGTTAATTGTTTCAATATTCAGTCAATCTTCTAACTTGAAGTCATTCTCTCTTTGAATTAATATTCATTCAATAATATTTATTAGGCACCTATTGTGTGCCAGATGTTTCCTAAGCTTTCAGATCACTAAAATCTAAATCACGTAAGAGCAGAGATTGTGTTTGTATTGTATGGCTAAATCTTTAGAAACTGGAAAATGCCTGGCACAAAATAGGTGCTCAATGGATTTTGATTGAAGCAATAAAATAGGACCTACTATCTGTTTGTTGTCTTAAATTCAACCTTTCTTTCTTCCTGAAAATTTATCTCTCTTTCTCTGTCTCTTTTAAACAATTACGTCAGTGTCTGTAATTGTTACAGTGCCTTCAATCTTTAACTTACTGATTACTATGCAGGTTGCTGCTAGGATTATGGCCCCCAGTCAGTTCTAATAGCTTTAATTCTCAGCTTATGCACCTTCTATGATGTCCTGTTACATAAAAGATAAGGACCACATTCTTGAATGACATGTTCAACCCTTCACAACCTGGACTAACCTTAGTTTCCAGATTTAGCTGTTTATTCTCTACCTCACTCTTATGATTCAACCAAATCCATCTAATTCCCCTTCGATGAGGCTGTTAAGAGCTAGAGTTTTCTGGGGTCAGATGAAAAGGAGGGTTGTGGGTCACTAAACAGGCTCACTTTTAAACTCACTAGCCATTTTCTATATAATTCTTTGCATATGTTGTTACAGATAGTAAGGTTTTTTCCAGATAGAAAATTTTCTTGTGTTTCTTTGCTTGAAAATCCCTAGGCTTCTGTTCCAAGTCTTCTTATGCACAACTGTCTATGTTATTCCCGTCCACCTGCCTGATTTAAAAACAGAAATTCCATTCTGTGCTATTATAATACTTTGCTTTGTCTGTATGTCTGCCAGGGTGAGCATGTTAAGTTGTAACTTGACTAGTTTCTGAGCTCCTTGAAAGCAGAGACCTTGTCTTGACCATCTCTATGCATATCAGATCCCTAACATGTGTTAAATAGAACATGAATTATTTGATATGGTAATTCCACTTGTGTAAGGTGTTTCTCTTTTCTTGACTGTCATTGTATGAATATATCCACACCCTCATTCTGGTTCTCCTTTTGCTGCCCTTCTTTTACATTTGACTGAATCTCAGAGTGACTGGTGAGTACAGATGGTACTCAACCTACGATGGTTTCACTTATGATTTTTCGACTTTATGGTGGTGTGAAAACAGTATGCATTCAGTAGAAACCATATTTTAGATTTTGAATTTTGATCTCTCCCTGGGCTAGTGATATGCTACGTGATACTCTCATGATACTGGGCAGCTTCCAGTCAGTCACAAAATCACAAGGGTAAACAACAAATGTACTTAAACCATTTTGTACTCATATGACCATTCTGTTTCTCACTTTCAGTAAAGTATTCAATAAATTACTTGAGATATTCAGTGCTTTATTATAAAATAAGCTTTGTGTTAGATAATTTTGCCCAACTGTAAGCTAATGTAAGTGTTGTGAGTACGTTTAAGGTAGGCTAGGCTGGTGTTCGGTAGGTTAGGTGTATTAAATGTATTTTCTACTTAGGACATTTTCAACTTATGATGGGTTCTTTGGGGGTGTAATGCCATCATAAGTAAAGGAAGATTTGTAGTCTCTCCTACAAGTATGCAAAGGCAAGAGAGATAGCTAGCACCCTCATACAGATTTCTGTAGGTAGGATACCATTTCAGTGATCTCTAGATCTGCCAGGGTTGTGACTTTAGGATTACAAATATCAATCCAAAACCTCCTTGTAAACTTGTGAGGTACCTCACAGAAGCCCCATCTAGCACTTAAAAACTCCAGGAGAGGAGGAGTTGTTATCTCTTTTGTTTATCTTTCTATCCCCAGCACCTGTTATTGTGCTAGCAGTATAATATTCACTAAGTAAATACTGTTGGTTAAAAACCGCTTGTCTGAAGCCATGCAGCTGGTAAATGTCAGAATTATAACTGAAAATCAGAACAGTTTGGTTCCAAAAATCATTCTTTTTTTAATAGTTGGCTACCTCTTAGATGACAATTTTTTTAATTAATTAATTTATGTATTTATGGCTGTGTTGGGTCTTCGTTTCTGTGCGAGGGCTTTCTCTAGTTGCGGCAGGCGGGGGTCACTCTTCATCGCGGTGCGCGGGCCTCTCACTATCGCAGCCTCTCTTGTTGGGAGCACAGGCTCCAGATGCGCAGGCTCAGTAATTGTGGCTCACAGGCCCAGTTGCTCCGCGGCATGTGGGATCTTCCCAGACCAGGGCTCGAACCCGTGTCCCCTGCATTGGCAGGCAGATTCTCAACCACTGCGCCACCAGGGAAGCCCTCGACAATTATTTAATATAAACTCAAGCTCTAGAGCTCAAAGTCTAGAGACTTTGCCATCTACTCCATCTAATCTATTTATTCAGACTTGATCTTCTGGTGCTAAGTGCCTTGTCATTCTTTCTTATGAAAATAGCTAACATTTATTGATCTAACATTATTAATAGGCACCATGGTAGGCATTTTACATTTATAAACACAATTAATCACCACAAAAAGCTTATTAACACCATTTCAAAAATGGTGAAATGAGATACAGTGTGGTTAAGTAGTATGCTCAAGGTCAAATATTAGTAGCTTTTTTTGGAGCCTGTCTAGCTTCACATACTAGATCCTTGATCTCTATGTGCCAGAAGAGTCATATTAATCAGTCTAAAACTGGGTATCAGCAAAGGAAGAACTATTAGCTGAGTCTAGCACACCAGCTTCTGAAAGTGTACCAGTGTCATCAGAGTAACATGTGAACTCACCCCTGCCATGCTGGTATAACGAACGATGTGAAATGGTGTCTTCCACAGCCTCCTTATGTCACTAACAGCAACAGTTCGCAAACCCCTCCACTTGACCATCAACAGGTGTTACATCTGTGAAAGGAAGCAGAGAAATAGCATAACCACAGGACCTGAAATCACTTGCCTCTGTATTAGAAATATAAAACTGCATATTGAAGTGTAGTTAATGGCTAAAATACTGAAAACATACGCGTTTCAAAAATCATTTATTGCTTTTTTAAATGAACAATATTTTATTTTTAATTGAATTAAAGTGACTTTTTTTTAACCACTTAGTTGTTCCAGAGACAGCTGGAGCATAGCTGTTAGGGGGAAAAAAGAGTGAAGTCAGAAAAGCTCTAAATTAGGCAAATTGACTTGGCAGATTTTTATTCTGTTATTGGGGAATATGGAAAGTATATATAGTATTAAAAATACACTCAAACATACAAACATGAAATAGTACAAATACAAGAATAGGAAGTGTGTATATCTCTCCGTATTTATAAATACAAATAGAATACTCTTTAATGTGTAGTATTCCTAATCCAATGCATACCCCTAAACTCTCCTTTTGCTTAAAATTGATTGTGGTATGTTGAGGATTTCTTATCTTCGGGAGTGAAGTAGGCTGACAGCTAATAACTCAGAAAAAAGGAGCCATTTAATTAGGAGGATTGAAATGGTTCCTGTTTTCCTCTCATGTTCTATCTATGCCTCAATCTAAACCAAAGTTATTCTCTTCCTTTCAATCCATTAAAGTCTTCAAAGTGTTCTTCCAGATGAGCTATATGTATTTGTGTTTACTCCTTCTTATGTCGATTTCTTTTATATTTATTTTTTAGGCGTTTTTATGCATTAAACAACATTTTTATTTACCACTATATATAAAGTGTGTGTGTGTGTATGTTTGTATGTATGTGTGCATCATGTAAAGTATAATATAGGAGTGTAAATATATAAGATATAAGTATTTTCCAGAGTGTTTTAATTATTTTAGTGATGGTGATTTCTGTTTTCAGGATGTATTTGAGATTTATGTAATTTATCTATCTTTTCTCCAGATATTGTGTAACATTTAGAAAGGTCTCCCCAATTTCAGAGTAGTAAAATGCATTTCATTATGTCATCTTGTACTTTTATATATTTCTTCCATTTAAACTTTTTGATTCAAAGTGGAATTTATACTGTTGAAATTGTGAGAAATGGATTCAACCTTATTTTTTTCCACACGACTATCCAGTTGTTTGAATGCCATTTGTTGATTAATTCACATTATTTCCACTGACTTAAAATATCTTCTAAAAACCTAAATATCCTCATATACTTGGCTTTGTCCTAGACTTTCTCTTCAGTTCCATTGACATATTAATTCATGAGTTTTATTCCATATCACTTTAACCCTTTATTACTTCTTTAAATATTTTCATTTGGTTGCAGTATGGTGTTTTAAGACAGTTTCATCATCCCAGTGAACATTTTCAGTAAGGATCCATGGCTTGCAGGGATTTTCCAGCAGTTTTACTCCTTCGTTTATAGTTTATTTTTGTGGACATGAGTCAAGTTTATATGACTAAGTATGTGTATAATGCAAGAACATTGAAACTCAGTAAAGATATATTTTTGTTAAAAAGCCACACTTTTATTTCTTATAACTTTGTAATACATTTCAGTATCTTATAAGAATAATTCTCCATCATACTTTTTCCCCCGGCTATTTTTGTTTATTTTTCTTCATGAACTTGCAAACCAATTTATTTAATTATGAAGAGAATCTCTTTATATTTTTATTGTTGCCAGAATTTGACTCCCTTCTGAAACACAAAACTCTGCAGGTCCCTTTACTTTTCTCTTCAGGGAGAGTCATGTCTTTTAACCAGGATTGCTGAACAGTGGCAAACACTACTCTGTTTTTTGTTTTTATTTTAAATTTTTTTATTGAAGTATAGTTGATTTATAATATTATATTTGTTTCAGGTGTACAAGAAAATTGTATAGGTTATACTGCATTTAAAGTTATTATAAAATATTTGTGGTATCCCCTGTGTTGTACAATACATCCTTGTAGCTTTTTAATATTATACATAATGGTTTGTATCTCTCAATCCCCTACCCCTATTGTGCCCCTCCCCCTTTCCCTCTCCCCACTGGTAACCACTAGTTCATTCCTTGTATTTGTGAGTCTGTTTCTGCTTTGTTATATTCATTCGTTTTATTTTTTAGATCCCACATGTAAGTGATAACATACAGTATTGTCTTTCTCTGTATGACTTATTTCACTAAGCACAATATGTTTCAGGTCCATCCATCCATGTTGTTGCAAATAGCATAATTACATTATTTTTCATGGCCGAGTAATATTCTATTATATTTATCACATCTTCTTTATCCATTCATCTGTTGATAGACACTTAGGTTGCTTTCATATCTTGACAATTGTAAATAATGCTGCTATGAACATTGGGGTGCATATGTTTTTTCAAATGATTGTTTTCAGTTTCTTGGGATGGAATTTCTTCAGGAGTAGAATTGCTGGATCATATGATAGTTCTATTTTCAGTTGTATAGCTGCTAAAACCAAGGGTTAGTGAGTTTTTACTGAATAAAATACTTTTGACTCTTGCATCTATAGCTGCTTTTTTTTTTCTATTCTCCTAAATTAAGACTTCACACCAAAGGGCACTGGCAATTTAACCATGATCTACAAATGACTGACACACTTAACTGATTAGTCAGGAATTCCTTGGCCGTCACTGTGTCTTTGTCCAGTAAATTTTGGCAGGAAGAGAATACAATTGCTTATCTGAAATACCTATATAGTCTGAGAACTTCATTATGTAGGCTGTTATAGACTTTCTTTCCTAGCAAAAATCATAAGATCTATGAAATTTAAATATTTCTATTTTCAGAAGAAAGCATGTGTGGCCTCCTGCTTTAAAATTTTCCCATATAAAATTCTAAATCGTTAGCCTAAATATACCCTTCTCCTTTGACAGCATGGCCTCAAGGTTAAATAATGTTAAATTAATAAATTCTCTGAACAGTGGTCAGCTCTGAGTAAGCATTTTCTGATTTGGAATTTAACAACTATTATTTGCTTTAATATTCAACTATAGCATACTAAACTCAAATAACATTTTTATTGCTATTATACCACTCAATGTCAATTTAGCACAGCTCATAAAAAACTCAATAGAAGTGATGAGAATAGATATTTAACCACTGACCTTCACCAATGGAATCTACCTAAGCAGTTCTTTTCAGCTTGGGGAAAACACAGCCTGATTCATTTCAAGTTAGGGTGTTCTTTCTTTTTTATAAGCCCTGTCACTGTCACTGTCACCATCCTGTACCCCCTTGAATAGTTTACCTACTATCTCTGGTTTGTTTTCTCAATGGTAAAATTTGTAATGAAAAGAATGATATTGCATTAATTTATTCAACCACATTTATTGAGTGCCTACTATGTGCTAGAAAATGTTCTAGTTCTTGGGAATACATTGGAGAAGAAATATTCTTCCCTCATGGAGCTTTAAGAAAGCTGTTGGTAGAAACAGACCACAGGTCAACATATAAGTAAAATATATTGTTCATTGGGTAGTGAAAGTGCTGTGAAGGTAAGCAGGATTAGATAATAAGAATAAGGAGAATTGAGGCAGTGAGATTAGCCATCACATAGGATAATTAGGAAAGGCTTCACAGACAAGATGATATTTGAACAGAGATTCAACGGAAGTTAGAAAGTGAATCTTGAGTGTATCTGGGGAAGGGGACACTCTCTGCAAAAAGAACAACAAGTTCAAGTGTCCTGAGGTAAGACTTTGCTTAGTATTTTTGATGGACAGAACAGAATTAAGCAGAATAAAAATTGTAGGAGGTAAGATCACAGAAATATTGGGGATGGGAACAGATTATGAGGACCATCGAGTCCATGGTCATTAAGGACTTTTGCTCTGAGTAAAAGGAGAAGCCACTGGGGGTTTTTGAATATAGAATTGACATGATCAGATTTTTGTTTTAAAAGGATCAATTTGGTTTGGGGTTGAAAATGAACTAATAGTGAGGGCAAGGGTCAAAGTAGGGAGACATCTTAGAAGATTATTGTCACAAAGTGTGAGATGATTTGCACCTGGGATGTATTGGTGTCATTGAGAAATAGATTTAGGAACTAAA
This sequence comes from Balaenoptera physalus, assembly GCF_965194825.1. NCBI lineage: Eukaryota > Metazoa > Chordata > Mammalia > Artiodactyla > Balaenopteridae > Balaenoptera > Balaenoptera physalus. Next base: position 45,887,351 of record NC_138889.1, on the reverse strand, counting down.
TATTTTGATGTTAGAATAAACAGAATTTGTTTGTAAATTGAATATGGGCTATGAGCTTGGAGTTAAGAATGACTCCAAGATTTTTGGCCTGAGTAGGTAGAAAAATAGAATTGACATTTATTTAGATGTAGACAAATGTGGGAAGAGAAAGACAGTTTTGGAGGGAGATGTATTTCAGGAGCTTGGTCTCAAGGAATGTTAATTTTGAGACGTCATTTAAACATACAGTTAGAGATGCCATGTATGCAATTGAGCATACAAGTCAGGATTTGTTGGATTTTGGGGTAAACTATATATTTTGGTGTATCATTATCATAGAATTGGTATTTAAAGCCACGGACCTTGATATGATGACTTAGATGATGGGTGAGGGTAAATAAGAGACGTTATTTACTACTTGATTAAACAATTTGGAGCCAATTTCTGTCTTAACTGATAAGTTCCTTTTCTGTCATTAGTACTTTTCTATATTCCAAATGATCTTAAACTGAGGATACAGTACCCTATGAATTGAGTTCAAATATTCAGACAGAGGAAATAGCTGATTAAGAAAACTCGCAATATTTATCTAATATGTAATCTTACTAGGAACAGAATGATTGGGAGGAAGGAAGCCCAAGTGTTGTTTGTATTCCACAAATGGTGTAGCTGGCTTGAATCTACTCTCATTGAGTGGTTTAATATCATTATGGACACCAAAATATTTTTAGGACTTTAGGAACCCCAACAGCAATGATAAAGCAGACGAGCAAACTTATATAGTAGAAATAGCAAAGAGTATGGAATTAGAGGAAACCAGTTTGTGTCTTGGTCAACTTATTAGCTGTGTTACTTTAGACTAGTCATTGAGGTTTCCTGGGTTGGGGATCAATGTGTACATTAAAATGTATACAGTAATTTTTGTCTTGAGCACCTCGGAGAACCATTTTTGAGAATCAAATAGAACAACATCTGTGACAGAGTTTTGTGAATTATTAGAGCCCTTAATAGATGTGAGATTTCTAGATTGATTTTAAGATCAGTAAAGTTTGGTAATCTTGGTATGAAGCAAATGGGCATTAGGAAATAAAAAAGTTGAAGCTCCTGAATATTAGCAAATCACGAGTTGAGACATGGGAGCAACCTAAATGTCCACTGATAGAGAATGGATAAAGAAGATGTGGTATATTTGCACAATGGATATTACTCAGCCATAAAAAAGAATGAAATAATGCCATTTGCAGCAACATGGTTGGACCTAGAGATTAGCAAGCTAAGTGAAGTAAGCCGGACTGAGAAAGAAAAATACCACATGATATCACTTACATGTGGAATGTAAAAAAAATGATACAAATAAACTTATATACTAAATAGCAATAGATACACACATAGAAAACAAACTTATGGTTACCAAAAGGGAAAGGAGGGGAGAGGAATAAATTAGGAATTTGTGATTAACATATACACATTACTATATATAAAATAGATAACCAACAAGGACCTACTATATAGTACAGGGAACTATACTCAATATTTTGTAATAACCTGTAAGGGAAAAGAATCTGAAAAAAAAATAGATATATATGTGTCTATAACTGAATCACTTTGCTGTACACCTGAAACTCACACAACATTGTAAATCAACTATACTTCAATTAAAAAAAGATCACTGATCACAGATCAATATAACAAATATAACAATAATGAAAAAAGTTAAATATTAGGAGAGTTAACAATATGTGACACAGAGACATGAAGTAAGCAAACACTATTGGAAAAATTGTACCTATAGACTTGTTTGGCACAGAATAACAGCAAACCATCAATTTGTAAAAAAAAAGAGTATCTACAAAGCACAATAAAATGAAGTATACTTGTATAGGCCTTTCAAATCAAGTGAGCAGAAGAGATAGAGAACAGTTAAGAATTTCTGATACAAATTTAGATTTGAGAATGTGGAGAAAAGAAACAGTGTGAGCAAGGCATTACTATTTGTAAATTTTTTGATGTTAGAATAAACAACATTGTTAGTGGTATGACTTTAATCTATATTTCTTTAGTGATTGATAGTAAACGTTAGCTTATTTTAAAAATTTAAAAACCACATTAGTAAAATAAGATTTGAAATTGTTTTAGTCAAAAGTTATTTTTTAAAGCCTTTTTTAATTGTATTTATTGGAAATAAAACCAGTTTAAAATTACCACTATAGTTTATGATTTTAATGATCCAACACATAAATGTAGTTGGTTAAATACTGCATCACTTTTCTACTGGAATAATCAAAATCACTTATGCTATTAGTTCTATGTTTGGCAACTGTATTGAAGTGTTGATGTAAAATGCTAGGAAATCAGGTTCTGAAGCCCTATTTGTATAGCTCTTAGAACTCATTCAGCAGTAACAACATAACTTGTTTTTGATTGTGTTTTACTGTGATTACAGGTGGAGAGATCTTTTTGTATACTAATTTTGCTTGTGTTTCAGGGACAGAATTCTGAGATCTTCCTGTTGGTAAATATAGACTACATATCTGAATGTTTTGCTTTGTGGTTTCCCTCTGAAGATGGTTTTGGTGTTAATCCTCAGACAAAGGATTTCATCATTATATCCATGATGTAAGCCTTTGTTATTGCAGTGTATCAAGACAATAATACAGAGATGTGATATATATATAAGGATATCAGAAAACTAAACAGAGAGTTCATCAGAGAATGAACTGACAGTGAAAAAGGAATCTCTGGTCGAGACAGAAAAAGTGATGAAGCAGCGATGACCAGCAGGAGGATTGTGATTCTGCCCTGCCCTGCCCTCAGTTCCTAGAGAAGGTCACATCACCTCCACTTTCTTGTAATTTAAGGGCATATTGTGAATTAGGCTAGAAAGTCACATGCTACTGCCTGTGACTATTCCTGTGAGGAATATATTTTACCCACAAAAACGCCATGAAATTAATATAATTTGTGAAAGATTACATAGATTTCTACAGGTGTCTCTGAGAAGGCAAGGTGGAAAATAAGATTACTGATTGATTAATGTATATCCTTGGAAAAATCAATAGTCCAAGCTTGTTTTTTCAATCCCTTTGACTCCTGTTTCTGAAGACTTTCTCTCTAATATAATCTGCATTTTGAATATATTGTGGTATTGAGGGGGAGTCAGGGAGTGCTTAATTAGGAAGGAGATATGACTAGACATTTATCAAAACCCACACAAAGGATTTTTCAGCAGTAGTTTTATTAACAATGCAGGCCAGGCTATTCTTTGTTGAGGGGACTATGCATTGTAGGATGTTTAGCAACATCCCTGTCCTTTATTCACTGGCTACTAGTAGCCACTTTCCCAGCCCCAGCTAATTGTGACAACAAAATTGTCCTAACCAAATTTGCCAAATGTACTCTTGGAGGCAAAATTTCCCCTGGGTGAAAACTACTGGATAAAATAATTAAGGCAGTTTGATTTTACTTGTCAGTGTTTGATTTAGGAATAATGAAACACATCTAAGTCATAATCAAGTTGCTACGAAATGCAAAATCAAGGAGGTAAAGAGGAATATAGTTTTGAGTCAAACAGAATCAGATTCAAATTATTATTCTGGGAATTTTATCAAGTTGCTTAATTTTACAGAGGCTCAGATTTCTCAATTGTAAGTGCAAATAATAGTATCTATGTCAGAGAATTACTGTGGGGATTAGATAAAATGAATGTAAGCTCCTTAACAGATTACCTAGAATATAGTAAGTATTCTACTGTTAAATACTAATAGATGTAACGATGAAAACATGACCAAAGTATGGGAATTCTAGTATGAAATACTAGAAATACTCTTTAAAATTTTGATGGGAAAATATAGACAGCATCAAAATAAAAATGTATTGAAATCTCATGAATAAATTTTATTCATATTATATTTCATATTAAATTGTCATATCAAATTCTAATAATTGTATTCATTAAAAAATTCTAATAATTTATTAGATTTTACAAGTAATATTGAATTTCTAACAAATTGAAATAATTAAATATAATGTTAATAGAAATATATCAGGGTAGGGCTGTTTAAAGACTTTTTAAAATATGAGATTCAGGAAATTGTGGGCAGAAATTTTTTATAGTGTCATGAACTGGGATCAATAACATAAGAAATCAGCTTTATAAAGTTTTTCAATTCCACTAAAAATCAATGACAGTGTATTGCACAGGTGCACTCTTCAAATACAAGAGATATAGCAAGACTTAATGCCTTATAGTTGTACTTTATACCTTTGCATAAATGTGATTGTATTTTATACCTCTGAGTAGAAAAAAAAAATCCATTGAAGGCCATAGATCCATTGGAAGGAAAAAAATCAGCTGAGGAAGATACTCATAGGGAAATAAATTAACACTTAACGTGTTAAATATTTGGCAGGTTCTGTACTTCTAGCTCCTCATATGTGTAAATAAAGGAGGACTTTAGTAATACAAATGAACAGTTCCTAGATTTTTACACTCTTCTATTTTTCAAGTTCAGAAAATAAAAGAATCTATTTTGTTAATATATTTATTCTTTCATCTAAAAGGTAGGAGTTTTAAAGAAAGGAAAGAGGGTTGAAATGATAAAGAATGGGAGCAACAACAATAAAACAGATGAAACTGACAGGAAGGAAAAGCAAAGACTCACAGAAAGAGTGAAAAGAAGGCAGATAGGAAAAACAATCAGTAAGATGTTTTTCCATTGATTTACACTGTCATTTGAAGCCATTTGTAAATATTGCTGCTTGGGATTCATAAGATTTTGTTGTGCTTTCATAACTATATTTTCAATTGAAACATCTATGTCTTGTCACTTGATTCAGCTGCTAGATAAAATTAAGTAGCATTTTATTCTGGCATAAATGGTGAATATAGCTATGTCTGGAATTCACTAATAGGTCTTTCCTCATTGGGACTTACATACACTCTTATTCCAGCAACACTTTCTTGCACACAAACTGTGGCAGAGACAGAGAAGTGGTTAGGAGTTGTTTGCCTACAAATTCGTTTTTTACATTTTCTTTGTTCTTTTCTTATGACATCTTTGTAAGTGTAAATGTTTGATTGTCTAATCAAAACAAAAGGGCCTAGAAGCCTCATAGAAAAGCAGTGAAGATTGTTAAGTGTTCTGGTAGAACTTGGGTTATTATTAGCTGTATAGGGAATGGTTACTAGGTAATGAAGTGCTTAACCTAAAATTGCCAGAACCATTTAAGAGTCACTAACTCACTTGGTAAATTTGAGATACTGAAACTATCCTAATTTTCAGTGTCAGTTTAAAATTTTTATGAAAATAAATAATACACATTTAGTTAAATTTGGAGGCAACAGTTATATCAATGGACTCTACAGCTAAACAAATCACCTAGACTTGCACTCATAACTGGCAATACTTAAACCGATTCTGGTTATTATTATTAGACAGAAAATGAAAATCAAAGTCTGAGTCCTTGGTTCAGAGGGCATCGTATTTTTGACTTTTTGGTAACTTGTTTTTCCAAATGTTATTCTTCTTTAAAAATGTACATAGGCTTGGATCTTTGGGAAATTATCTCATATTTTACATTGAAATATTTGTTTTACTTTTTGTTTTAATTTTTTTATTGAGGTATAGTTGATTTACAACATTATATTAGTTTCAAGTGTACAACATAGTGATTCCAAATTTTTATAGATTATACACCATTTAAAGATATTATAAAACATTGGCTATATTCCCTGTGTTGTACAATAGATCCTTGTAACTTATTTATTTTATCCATAATAGCTTGTAACTCTTAATCCCCTACTCCTAACTTTCCTCTCCCTCTTCCCTCTACCCACTGGTAACCACTAGTTTGTTCTCTGTATCTGTGAGTCTGTTTCTGTTTTGTTATATTCAATTATTTGTTTTACTTTTTAGATTCCAATATAAGTGATAACATACAGTATTTGATTTATTTCACTAAGTATGACACCCTCTAGGTTCATCCATGTTGTTGTAGATGGTATAATTCAATTCTTTTCTATGGATGAGTAATATTCCATTATATATATATATATATGAGTAATATTCCATTATATGTATGTATATATATATATATATATATATATATGCCACATCTTCTTTATCCATTCATATGTTGATGGACACTTAGATAGCTTCTATATCTTGGCTATTGTAAATAATGCTGCTGTGAATATTGGGATGTATGCATCCTTTCAAATCAGTGTTTTGATTTTCTTGGGATATATATTCCAGAGTGGAATTGCTGGATTATATAATATTCTATTTTTAGTTTTTTGAGGAACCTCTCCATACTGTTTTAAATAGTGGCTGTACTAATTTACATTCCCACCAACAGTGTACAAGGGTTATCTTTTCTTCACATCCTCACCATCATTTGAATTTGCTGTCTTTTTGGTGATAGTCATTCGGACAGGTGTGAGGTGATATCTCATTGTGATTTTGACTTGCATTTCTCTGATGATTAGTAATGTTGAGCATCTTTTTTATTGCTTGTTGGTAATCTGTATGTTTTCTTTGGAAAACTGTCTATTCAGATACCCTGACCAGTTTTTATTTGGGTTGTTTGTTTATTTGTTTATTTTATTTTAGTTGTATGAGTTCTTTGTGTATTTTGGATATTAACCCATTATGAGATCTTTTTGGATATCATTTGCAAATAACTTCTCCAATTCAGTGGGTGGCCTTTACATATCACTGACTGTTTCCTTCACTGTGCAAAAGGATTTTAGTTTGAGGTATCCAACTTGTTGCTCTAGTTTCCCATGCCTGAGGAGACATATCCAAAAAGTTATTACTAACACCGATGTCAAAGAGTTTACTACCTATCTTCTCTTCTAGGAGTTTTATGGTTTCTAGTCTTACACATATGTTCTTGATCCATTTTGAGTTTATTTTTTGTATGGTGTGAGAAAATGTTCTAATTACATTATTTTAATTATAGCTCTCCAGTTTTCCCAGCCTCAGTTATTGAAGAGACAAGCTTTTCCACATTTTATATTCTTGCCTCTTTTGTCATAGATTAATTCACCATAAGTGTGAAGATTTACTTCTGGGCTCTCTATTCTGTTCCATTGGCCTGTGTATCTGGGTTTTTTTGCCAGTATCATACTGTTTTCATGACTGTAGCTTTGTATTATAGTCTGAAGTCAGGGAGTGTGATACCTCCAGTTCTGTTCTTCTTTCCCAAGATTGCTTTGGCTATTCTGGGTGTTTTGTGTTTCCATACAAATTTCAAGTTATTTATTCTAGTTCTGTGAAAAATGCCATTGGTGTTTTGAAAGGGATTGCATTGAATCTGTAGATTGCCAAGGGTACTGTGGTCATTTCAACAATATTAATTTTTGAAGTTAGATTTATTCTTTTTGATTGGATGGCAAATGGGATTGATTTCTTAATTTATCTTACTGATAGTTTTTTGTTAGTATATAGAAATGCAACAGATTTCTGTATATTAATTTTGTATTCTACAACTTTATCAAATTCATAAATGAGCTTTAGTAGATTTTTGGTGGTGTCATTAAGATTTTTTATGTATAGTGTCATGTCATCTGCAAACAGTGACAGTTTTCCTTTCCAATTTGGATTCCTTTTATTTCTTTTTTTGTTGATTGCTGTGGCTAGGACTTCTAATGCTATGTTGAATGAAATTGACAAAAGTGGACATCCTTATCTTGTTTCTTATCTTAGAGAAAATGCTTTCAGCTTTTCACCAATGAGTGTGATATTATCTGTGGGCTTATATGACCTTTATTATTTTGAGGTGTGTTCCCTCTCCACCCACTTTGTTGACAGTTTATATCATAAATTGATGTTGAATTTTGTAAAAGGTTTTTATGCATCTATTGAGATGATCATATGATTTTTATTCTTCAGTTTGTTAATGTGGTGTATCATATTGATTGATTTATGGATATTGAACCTTCCTTGCATCTCTGGGATAAACTCCACTTGGTCATGGTTTATGATCCTTTTAGTGTACTGTTGAATTCGATTTGCTAATTTTTTTTGAGGATTTTTGCATCTATGCTCTGAAGTGATATCAGCCATTTATTTATTTATTTATTATTTTTATTGTTTTATTTTGTGATTACTTTGTCTGGTTTTGGTATCAGGGTGATTCTGGCATGACAGAATGATTTCAGAAGTGTCCTTTCCTCTGCAATTTTTTGGAATAGTTTGAGAAGGATAGGTGTTAACTCTTCTCTAAATTTGTTATAGTTCACCTGTGAAGCCATCTGGTCTCAGACTTTTGTTTGTTGGTAGTTTTTAATTACATTACTGCTTCAATTTCATTACTGGTAATTGATCCATTTATATTTTCTATTTCTTCCTAGTCTTCCTAGTCCAATCTTGGAAATTATACATTTCTAGGAATTAGTTCCGTTAGGTGTAACGTTAGATTGTTTATTTGAGATTTTTCTTGTTTCCTGAGGTAGGCTTGTATCACTATAATCTGCCCTCTTAGAACTGTTTTTGCTGAATCCCATAGATTTTGGATCATTGTGTTTTCATTTTCATTTGTCTCCAGGTATTTTTTATTTCTTCTTTGATTTCTTCAGTGATCCACTAGTTATTTAGTAGCATATTGTTCACCTTCCACATGTTTGTAGTTTTTACAGTTTTTTTTTTTTTTCTTATAGTTGATTTCTAGTCTCATAGTATTGTGGTTGGAAAAGATGCTTGATATGATTTCACTTTTCTTAAATTTACTGAGACTTGTTTTGTGGTCTAGTCTGTGATCTGTCCTGGAGAATGTTCCGTGTGCCCTTGAAAAGAATGTGTGTTCTGCTGCTTTTAGATGGAATGTTCTATATATGTATCTATTAAGTCCATTTGGTATAATGTGTCATTTCAGACCAGTGTTTTCATATTAATTTTCTGTCTCGATCTGTTCACTAATATAAATGGAGTGTTAAATTTCCCTACTATTGTGTTACTGTCAATTTATTTCTTTGTGTCTGTTAATATTTGCTATATATTTAGGTGCTCCTATATTGGGAGTATATATATTTACAATTGTTATATCTTCTTCTTGGATTAACCCCTTGATCATTATGTAATGTCCTAGTACTGGTGCCAACAGGCTGGTGGGTGGGACAAGGTCCCATTGTTAATAAGCTAGAAGGGACATTCCAAAATGACACTTGCCAGTACCTGTCTCCACATGGTAGAAGGAGCTCCCAAAATGGCTGCCATAAGTGTCTATGTTCCCAGGGTGAGCTCTAGTTGCTTCCTGCCTCTGGAAGATTCTCTAAGATCAGCAGCTGTGCCTGACCTAGGTTCCTTCCAAATTACTGCTTCTGCCTTGGGTCTTGGAGCTTATGAGATTTTGTGTGTGCACTTTAAGGGTGGAGTCTCTATTTCCCACAACACTCTGGCTCTTCTGAAAGTTAAGACCCACTGGCCTTTAAAGCCAAACATTCTGGGAGCTCGTCTTCCCTAGGCAGAACCTCCAGGCTGCTGAGCTTGACTGGGGCTCTGACCTGTTGGTCCTTGGGGATAACCTCTGCAGTTGTAATTATCCTCCCATTTGTGGGTCTCCCACCTGGGGATATGGGTCTTGAGTATACAGCAACTCTGCCCCTCCTACCTGTATCCTTGTGGTTCATTCTTTATATCTTCAGTTGTGGAAGACCTTTTCTGCTAGATTCTGGTCTTTCTCATCAATAGTTGCTTTGTAAATAATTGTAATTTTGGTATGCCCATGAGAGGAGGTGGGTTTAAGGTCTTCCTACTTTGCTATCTTGGCCAAGCTCTCTACATGAAATACTATATTTTGAAAAGAAAGATTAGTAAAACCAACGTATGGATAAAGATAACTGTTTTACAACCATGTTAGGTCATAATTAGGGTCCATTATTTTTAAAAAGAATAAGAGATACTTCAATGACTATAGTTTATTTATGGTTTAATGGCATCCATTATTATATAGAGATATATAGAAACATAATCCAGAGTGAGTTTTGCAGTTCTTCTATGTTACATAATTTTGTCAGCTAAAGGTTCAATTTCTATTCATTTCTACTCTTTTATTAAACTGGTGAGAGTTTCTAGAGATGTTTTATCTCTAACAGATGCTAGAAAATTGTTCACATGGAAACATAATACTGCTTGTATTAATATCCTAAAATTCATTAGCATTTGCTTCAGGTAAATTTCACTGACTGAAACTAGTGAAGGATATATGATTTACATGCATGTCTTGATTTTTTTTGAAAGACAGATGTTTACATTCCTCTTCAGACAGGACTAAAATGTTGGTTCAGCAGGAGCAAAATGAGTGATTTTTCTAGAGGAATAGAGTGAGCAGCAGAAGAAGAAATAGGAGAAAGAAAAACAAAGAAGGCAGGAAGTAAGTGGAAGAAAATAAAAAAGATTGAAGATGGGGAAGAAGGGGTGAGTAAAGAAGAAAAGGAAAGAGAGAAAATTTAGAAAGGGAAGAGAGAGAAAAGGGAAAGGAGGAGTGAGAAAGGAAAGAAGAAAGAGAAAATGATAACAGTAGAAGAAAAGGAAAGGGAAAACCATGAGGAAGAAGAAGGCAAGGCCACTGAAGCAGATATAGTTTGGTTGGTTGAGGGTTGTAAGTTGGAGAATTATGTTTTTAGACTGCCTTGAATCATCACTCTGGAATCTTGATCAAATTAATTTTCTCTTTAACTAGGAAAGTAGATGCATGGGAAGAAAAGCAAGGGATAGCTTTTCAAGCCAACAATCCCAAGATTGCCAGCCAGTTCCCTTTGTGTTTGCGAATTACTTCTATATTGAACTAAATGTATATAATATATTTATTCCTGGTGAATATGCATTCATTACTCCTCACTGTCTTTTACTTTAGTAGATCTTTTTCAAATTTTCTTAGCTAGAAGGAGAAAAATTTTACTATCTCAGACATCAATTTCATACACAATAGACTGCTGGTTAGGTGTGGGAGATTCTATCCAGATATTGGAAATAGTGTCACCCAGTAAAGAGAACTTTGGAAGGCTAGAGAAAGCTTCAAATACAAACACACGAGCTGTTCCTATGTGGTCTGCCTGGGTATTCAAATATCAAGCCACTCCCTTACTCTTCTCTTAATTCAGCTTATTGAAGTTTTGATTGTATTTAATGATATTATAGGCATAGATATAAGGATGCACAAAACATAACCCACCATCTCTCCCCACCATGAATTATCCCATACTAAGTATACATGAAACAACAGAATGTAGATAAATTAAGTAGTCTTTTATTAATATCTGAGTTAGTATTCCAATGTAAAGCAGATTGAGTTGAAGAGATAAAAATGGAGGCCTAAGTTAAGCCTGCTAATTCCTCTTGTATCTAAAATTTGGAATTTGTACACTCTGTGGTCAGCAGCATGAGGAAGAAAGTGGAAAACCAGGTGGGTTGTAGTGGGGAAATTTGGATAAAGGAGCCCTGGAATATTTCATACACTCAGGCACAAGGAACAGTGGAAGAATGATAGGCCCTCAGAGTCCAAAAGAGAGCACAGGCCCGATATACTTATTCAGATGCCTAAAGTAGAATAAAATAAACATTTATAAGAACAGAAGATAGGTTTCTGCTTCTAAGGCATAAGAACTTCATCCACTAGTAATAATTGCTCAATGAAGCATTAATAAAACAGCTAGGACCTAGAAATGGGGTAGTCAGCACCTAACTTAGCATGGAGAAATATAGCTAATAATTCCCCCATTCCTACATTCCAGTGAAGTTGGGACTTCTAAGATAGTTCTTTCTGGTATAACTTATGTATAGAGGAATACAGTAGTATCGAGTTGGAATCCATCTGAGGTGAAACTTTGAAGTGGCTCTGGCCACTGACTTTTGGTTATTGTGACCCAAAGACATCAAATTGAACTGATGGGTTTTTTTTGAAAATTTACTAGTCTATTGGTAGGCTAAATAGAAATTTGCTATTCCAGGGTGGTAAGGAATTTTTCCAAGTTATTATAACTAATTGCTACTATTTCTAGAATATTATGTGACACAGAGTCATAGTAAACACTTAATATAATCCTCATAAGTAATGAGAAAATATAAGACATATAAAAGACTTGGAGACCAGCCCCTTTGTTCATTACTAAGAACACTATAACAACACTTAAATATAACAGCAGCTTTTTGTTTTTAAGATTTATTTATTTTTTTATGCATTCAAGCAGATCTGTGTCACCTCAAGTTTTTCAGAGACCTGCCCAGGGGATTTTAATTATACATGAGAAACTACTTCAAAGGGTGGAGGTATTCTGACCCATTTCATCATCTCTCTGAGGGCAGCCATTATTTCAATTATGATATCCAAACAAATTCCATTACCTCATGTGAGAGATTATAATGGGCAAACCCCTCTCTGTTTTTTAATAGCAACAATAGATGGCAAGCTGTTCAACAATTTTTGAACAATGATTTAAAAAAATGTTTTTCTAGCTATACATGTTATATTCATTACAGTAATATGGATTTTATTTTTCTGAGAAAGATTACCTCAGATTTTAGGGGAACTTACCACAGAATAACATAAATAGTCACAATTTCCCCAAGAGAAGGAAATATCATTAAATGTATGTGTATATACAGAAGGTTTCAGGCCCGTAAAGGAAAATTTGGCCAGTCTTTCTCTGAATGTGAGGTTAAATAATTTGCAGAACACAGCAGTACAACTATTTATATCCAGGACTCTATTCCTAAAGTCAGTACTCTTGAATTCTGCAAGTGCTACTGTATTGCCACATATAAATTTTTACTAATTACATTTGTGCAGAATTTATGTATGCTTTGTCAGCATACATTGTTTATATTATAGCTAGGTTTATTTGCATTCATACCAAATTCTGAGGCTGTTCACACTCAAAATGCTACCTATGCATTATTTGGGGTTTATTTTGAAAATATATTTATTCTAAAGTGTAACATTAGGATCAGCATCTTTATTCTCTTCCATATCCCTGACTAAATCAACACAAATGAACACTTTAGAATTCAGGGAAATATATTTCAGAAATTATATTGAGTCTACTAATTTTTTTTCCTCAATTGTTAGGGAATTTTCTGTTTACATTTATGCACAAAACTCAAAATTCCATCTACCTGTGGGGTTTCCTCATATGTGTTTGTATTTGGAGCACAGGAGACTTTAAATATCTGCAAAATATGAGAAAATTCTGGCTTTTTCTTAAACTTAAGCTTCCAACCCAGTTAGAGAGGGAATATGACAGAAAGCAAAGAGTAACATGATTCCAAGTTTAAAAAAATTAAAAGACAAAAACAATTGTGGATTACATCAGAGAAAAGGAAGAAAAACCAAAGATGAAAAGTTTAGGTCATTGAAAGTGAGAAAATAGCAGAAAAAAAGAAACAACAAATAAAATATATTCTTAAATGAATATAAAGACAGAATGAGTGCATATATTTGCATATTTGCATTTGAATCTGACTGTTTCCTCTGGAAAGAGTAACAAAGATTACATATGTTTTCCAAGACCACTGTTCGCCATTAAAACACTGGTGTGTAATGATCCAAAAATACTAATTTCTGTAATGTAATTTTTAAGTCTTTATTATTTCAGGGCACTTTTAGTTTTTCAACAGAATTGAGAGGGGAATGCAGAGATGCATAGCCTCCTACATATCAACATCATTCACCAGAATGGTACATTTTTTATCAAGGATGAACCTACACTGACACATCAAAATCCCCCAAAGTCCATAGTTTACCTTAGGATTCACTCTAGGATAGTGTACAGTCTATGGATTTAGACAAATGTATAATGATATATATTCATTATTATAATATCATACAGAGTACTTCAACTGTCCTAAAAATCCTCTGTGCTCTGCCTATTCATCTCTCCTTGCCTACTCCTGGCAGCAATTGATCTTTTTACCATCTCAATTGTTGTGCCTTTTCCTAAGTGTCATATAGTTGGAATCATACAGTATGCAGCCTTTTCAGATTGGCTTCTTTCACTTAGTAATATGCATTTAGATTACTCTTCATGTATGTCTCTTCATGGATTGACAGCTCACTTCTTTTTAGTACTGGAAAATGTCTGGATGTACTGTAGTTTATTTATCCATTCATTTACTGATGGACACCTTGGTTGCTTCTAAGTTTTGGCAATTATGAATAAAGCTGCAATAAACAGCCTTGTGTAGATTTTTGAATGGACATTAAGTTTTTAACTCCTTTGGATGAATACTAAGGACTACAACTGCTGGATCATATGGTAAGAATATGTTTGGTTTTGTGAAAATCTGCCAAGATGTCACCCAAAGTAACTGAACCATTTTGCACTCCCATCAGCAATAGATGTGTGTTCCTGTTGTTCCACATAGTTGCCAGCATTTGGTACTGCCAATGTACCAGATTTTGGCCACTCTAATAGGTGTGAAGTACTATCTCATTATTTCTCTAATATGATTTTAATGTGTGCTTCATCTCAAGTTCTTCTGCAAAGTTCCTGCTAAAGTTGTATATAACCAGTTTCATTCAAACTATCTTTCCATTGGCCTTATGTTAATTATGCCTCCTTAATAAGGGGTTAAACTTAACAGATACAATTGAGAATATGAAAATAGAACAAGAAAATTCTGAATGTATACTATTATAAGCTAATCTTGGTCACAATGGAGCCTTGCAAAAATAGACACCCGATCTATGAAATTTAACCCAATTAATAATTAATAAAAAATGACTATAACATGATTGTGTGGTATGAAAAGAGATCACTTCCTGGACTTTCCATATTGTTATCAGGATTTAATGATTCATGGCCATGAGTGATATTGTTGAAATGCTTAAGTAGTAAATGCTCTTTGCAATGTGGCTTTGCATCTCCTCCATCAAGGATGGAATTTTTTCTTTACCCACTTGGATCTGGCCTTCTTAGTGATTTTATTGAGTAAAAGAATGTGGCAGAATGGAAGGTGGGAGCTCAACCCTGAGACTAGACCTCAAGAGGCTGTGTGTGCTGTACTTTCTTGCTTGGACCCATGTGACCACCAAGTACAGATTAGCCTGCTGGAGGATGAGAAATCATGTGATACAAAACCAGTTGATCCCAGCTGAAGCTGTCTTAGATCAGTGAATTCCCAGTCAACCAAGCAGCTGACCATACACCCATGAGCAAGAATAGTCAAGATGAACCTGAAACAGACCAATAGAACTATCCAACTGACCTACAATCTTGTGAGCTAAAGTTAAATAAATGAGTATTTTTTTATCATTGATTTTGGGGGGTGGTTTTTATGAAGCAATAGTAATCAATATAGCATGATAGAATGCTTAACTTATGATTCAAAGTTGGGGACAATTCTTTCCTCACTACCATCATGCAAAAGACAACAGCTGTATTCCATTGTACATTGAAGGTATTGGCGTAGATGAGATTTGTTGCTGGTGTACACTATCTCTAGAATACTCACCAGTTCAGCAAATGTTCCTCTTCACCCTGTGCTAGAGATACAACATTGAAATATTCAATAAAAATATCTAACTTAGATAAGTGCTAAGAAGAAAAATAAAGCAGAATGGAGTAGGGAAGGATCAAGGACTGCAATTTTGGAGAAGGCCATTACATTAGAGAAGGCCTCATGAAGGAGGTGATGTTTGATAAACACCCACAAGATGAGAGAGTAAAGCATTAGGATATCTGAGGGAAAGGCATCCCATATAGATGCAAGGTCTGTGTAAGGTCTAAGGTAGAAAGATATTTGATGTGTTGACTCAACTGAGGGAAAGCCAGTGAGGCTGGATCAGTGTGAATGATGGGGAGAGTAATATGGGATCAAATCAGAAAAATTGTTGAGAACAGATGATAAGCAAGTTTTTCAGGTCATTCTAAATCTTTAGCTTTTACTCTGTTAAATGAAGAGCCACTGGAGAATTTTTACCAGAGGAATGTCAAGAAATGGCTTTCATTTAAATAGCATCATCTTGGCTTCGGAGCTGAGTATACTTAAGAGAGGTGGGACCAGAAGCAGGAAGATGTCTGTATCAGTAATCCAAGTGAGAAATGAAGGTGGACCAAGGGAGCAGCAGTAAAAAAAAATGACCAGAATATCATTATATTTTGCAGATAGTGCTGAAGGAGGTATTGATATAATAGATTCAATGTGGGGTACAAGGGAAGAAAGGATTTTGGCCTGAATAAGAACTTACTGGTATATTATTCTCAGATGACATGAACTTATAATATGAACAAACCAATGTCAAATCTCGAGTAGCTTTGATTTTGTCTACTCTAGGTAGAGCAATTATTCTGTTGTTTAATATGGCAGGTGGTTTTCAGAACATGTCTTTAAATGTAACTGAAAGGTAAAGGATTTATAAAGGGGGAAGATGAATCTCCATCTTTCCCCCTCCCTCATTCAGTCTGATCATTTGAGCTACTTTACATTTGTAGCCTGCATATAATGTACTGATTAAATCACATTATGGGTAGCTGGGTGAATATATTATTAAACAAATTACACTTTTCCAGAACCATGACTGTGCACCTGTAGCAAATGGTTGAACATTTTAATAAGGAGAGTGTAATTATATTGCGGTTATTGCTTTTTGCCGGATTATTGGCCATATTTTGGAGGTGAATATCTTCTAATGAAGATATTTATTGAAAAGGAAGGGTTTTCAAATTATAGTATGTACTCATAAGTCACTGAAAATATCCCTGCTTAAGAAATAAGGGAGCACAGGGGTGGAGATTTTAAAGATATTATTGAACTTAAAAGCAATAAATCACCAACTGGTCTTGTTTTTTTGTTTGTTTGTTTGTTTTTTCAGGAATCACTTTTTGATGCTATCTATCTGTGTCTGTCTATCTACTTACCTACCTACCAATCTACTTATTTTGCATTGAAAGCAAAACAATGCAAAGCAAATAAAACAGAAATTCTCTGTCTTACTGTTAGATGGAAAGAAAATGCTCCAGCAAGTGGAAGATTCACTTGGAATTATCTAACATTTGCTTTTCAATCAGTTGTATGAACTCAGTACTGATCCAAGAGGAGGGCTCCGGATGGGACTTCTAATTAAGAAAAATTCAAAGGGACTTTTTTTCTGATAAATGAAAAAATAATTTGACCACCCAAAATCTATGGCCTCACTATAACTTATAATGAGTATAAAACAAGTGTGTCAGTATCAAAGAGATTAAGTTGTGTTTCAAAGACAATTTGAAGATAAAAATAAGGAATTGCATACTGGCAAGATGCTTGGGGTTTGCCTGTGTCTACATGCCTATGTTTAATGACAGTTCTTCAGTAATTCACTCAACCAAATTTGAGAAAATTGCAGTTATAACAAGGAATTATGTTTTCTGGTTTATAGGGAAAAAGGTAGAAAGTCACACATTAGATCTGCATCTGAATAACTGGTCAACGATACTGTCAAGTGAAAAAATAGTGACGACATTGACAGTTTTGTTATTCAATTACCAAAATACTTTAATTAAAACTAGAATAATTAAACTAGTTTGCTCAACTTCCTTTCTCTGAGAGTGTGAAACAAGTTTTGATATCTTAGGATGGATATAGAGCAGTGACTGGTTCTCTACGAGGACTGCACTTCACAATTCACTGAGTTGATCTCAAACTATATCCATGTTCAGGTCCCATTCCAGAATAAGTAAATGGAATCTATAAGTGATTCTATATGGGCAAGGGCATTAATAACGTTAAAGTTCCACAAGGTGATTCCAATGTGCAACTATGGTTGAGTAATAATGGTGTAGTACATCAGGAAATTTCTGTTCGGAATAGTCTCATGTATTCCAACAGTTGGAAAAACACTCAGCCTGAGAGGTTTCTCTTTTAAAATTTACAGGGGAAGTTTGAATCTCAGTCATGATGACATAATTGTAGATTTCTTTAATTAGAAAAGCTTTCCTTTAACATGTGGCAGAGTTCAACAGACTTGAGAAAAGTTCATCTTGACTGGAGTTAGATTTGGGAGATGTGATGGTTAATTTCATGGGTCAACTTGACTGGACCACAGGGTGTCCAGATATTTGGTCAAACGTTATTCTGGGTGTTTCTGCAAGGATGTTTCTGGATGACATAGCATTTATATCAGTAGACTGAGTAAAGTAGATTGCCCTCCCTAACGTGGGTGGGCCTCATCCAATCTGTTAAAGGACTGAGTAGAACAGAAAGTCTGACTGTTTCCTGACTAGGAGAAAATTCCTCCTGCCTGACAGCTTTCAGTCTGGGACAGAATTTTTCCTGCCTTGGGACTTTAACTGAAACATCAGCTTTCCCTGGTCTCAAGTCTGCTGATCTTCAAACTGAAACTACTCTATTGACTCCTGGTTCTCAGTCCTTTGGACTCAGACTGGCACTGAACCAACAGCTTTTGTCCAGCTTGCTGACTCACCCTGAAGATCTTGGGACATGCTAGCCACCATAAATCTGTGAGCAAATTCTTCATAGCAAATGTCTTTATGTGTGTGTGTGTGTATGTGCACACGCACACATATGCATATATTATGACTATATTCAGAAGTGGTAAGGGAAAAAGGAAGTAAAAAGCACCTATGGCCAGAACAAGGTCTATATAATACTTATACAGATATATAGATATAGCTATGCATACATCATATATGTCTATATCTATATACATGTATCTATCTCTATATCTATCTATGTATCCATTGAGAGATTGAAGATTATTTTTATTTCAATTTTCCCTCTCCAACTTCCCTACTAATATAAAATGCGTTAACAGTCATCAGCCTTATATCTCAGTATTTAAGTTACAGAATGTCAGGTATATCTAGATGTCAAGTTCACAAGGGATGAGCTGAGTCAGATTCTTCTATTATCAACTTTATTTTATTGGGAACTACATTTCCCAGAATTTTCCTTACTCTGTGAGTTCAAGTTAGAATTGACACATGTGGTTGTGTGAGGTTTGGCAGGTATAAACAAAACAGAACCTTTATGTTCTGAAGGTTGTTGGTTAGAGGCATTGAGATTCAAAGGAAGAGTTTCCAGAGGATTTCAGTTTTCCCTTGCTCCTGCCCTCTCCCCATCCAGCTCTCTTTTGTGAATTCCAGCCCTGCCTATCAACAGTGGTGTAAGGCCCACTACCACACACTTTGCTGAAAACTCATATGTAGTAACCATGTAAAGCCAACAGCCTGACATAAACATCAATCTCCCTTCATAGTCTCACTGTAACAGCCAGATGCACTATTCTTCCAAATTTCCGTGTAAGCTCATACTAATTTGTGTCAGAGTTGGTTAATGATTTTTCTCCAATCCTTCAAGAATTTCTTTCATATATTTATTTCCCTAGTTCCTCCTTTAATTGTTTGATTTCTAATTTCTATGATAAACTTCTTATTCCATAATATTCATGTTAGTACTGATTGAATCCTAATTTATACATGGAGAGAATAGACTTAAAGTCCAAAATCTGAAGAAGTGAAGACTAAGAACATTAAAAAAAAGAAAAGAATCTTGAACTTAAGAAAAAACAAACAAACAAACAAACAAACATGAATGAAAATCTTCAACTAACTTTAATTAAAGTATAAAAAGATAACACAGAAAATATGGGTAAAGCTGAGTATATGAGCTTGGAAATGTTTCGAAATGGGCTTTACATTTCATTCCATCTAGTTCAAATGTGGTTTTCAGACTTAATGAATATAGTTTCCAGGAAAAGTTTTCAATTATCATTTAACAAGTCAAAGGACACAAACAATTCTGAAAGAATTTGTTCCATTTCTTCTTCAATCTCTGTTTAATCTTGAATATATTGCTTTAAAAATATTACTGTTGAACTCTTGATAATATGTGAAACAAATTGGGGTATTAAATGTGTTGTCAAGGGAATATATGAACTGATCCATTAAATGTTTTAATATGTATATATAACTATTAAGATCTTCAAGAACATCGGATCAACCTTTTGTTATTAACACTGAGACCTTTTGTTAGATGTGGCTCAATGTTTTTGACTAAGCTGAGCAGCACAAACTTTTTTTTTTTTCCCCACTTCTTACTGTTTGGTCCAGAGTTCTCCTGTCAGTTTTCAAGTTTTATCATGGGCTGTCCACTTGGTAGTATAAAGAAGAGTTCTCCAACATCATGAAAAGCAGAAAGATATTATTACAATAGAAAGATTTCCAAGAGTTCGAAGATCAATAAGACACAATTACCTTCTTTTTTACGAACTCAGATTATGCCAGGGAGGACATACAAAGATGAGTAACTGAAACAAATGCTCTAAAATACCTAGATGAAACTTCACATATAATTTTTATAATTTTATAATGACTCTAGGATTAGAAAAAATAAAAATAAAAAACATCAACAGCTACTTAGCTCAACAGCTCTTTTGTGGTCTATATGAACCAAATTTGCAGTGTGGCTGAATTTTTTGTTTCTATCCAGATATTCTCAAGTCTCAGCTAAAGAACTCAGAAATAGTCTCTAAGTCTCATGGTGATTACTATTTTTTAAAGTATACTTGCCTTTCTGCTTCTTTTACCTTACTGGACAAGAAGAGTTAAGCTGATATGAGGAAACTTTTCATTTCAACTTGAGCCTGTCTGTATTAATTATGTATTGAAAATTTTGTTCAACATCAGGGAGCTGCTTCAATAATTAAGTAATCGTTTAACAGCAGTGAACTACACTAGAGAAAAGCAACTGAGACTTTTCAAAGCACCAAGTAGTAAATAGGATTTTTTTTTTAACATCTTTATTGGAGTATAATTGCTTTACAATGGTGTGTTAGTTTCTGCTGTATAAAGTAAATAGGATTTTAATTGTTACTGTTTATTGTAAGGGAAAATAACATGTTTAATGGAAATTGTATTCACCATATTGAAGCATAAATGCACAGAATGGCTTTTTCATTTATCAGCTGTCTTAGTTTTTAGTTCTGCTTTGGAATACAACCAGTCCCAGAAGAAGAATATCACTTTGCATACTAAGTTATCATGAGCATTGTCCCTAAAATATTTTTTATTCATATTCAAAGCACACATTATAATATGCCTTCTGCATTTGAATGTCTCCTAACAACACACTAGTATGCAGTATAGATTTTTAATAAAGAATGCCAAAATGGCCTTATCAAAGAAAATTTGCATCCAGAGATATCTGTGTAAAAGTAGTTTTCTTTGTTAAGCTCCAATGAACCCATTTAAGAGATTCAAGTTGAAGGCAAAAGTTCTGTTTAAATTTAAGTATAGTTGATTTACAAGGTTGTGTTAGTTTCTGGTATACAGCAAAGTGAGTCAGTTATACATATATACACATATTTTTTTCCATTATGGTTTATTACAGGATATTGAATATAGTTCCCTGTGCTATACAGTAGGACCTTTTAGTTTATCCATCCTATATATAATAGTTTATATATGCTAATCCCAAACTCCTAGTCCTTCCCTTCCCCACACCCCTCCCCTTGGCAACCACAAATCTGTTCTCTATGTCTGTGAGTCTGTTTCTGTTTTGTAGATAGGTTCATTTGTGCCATATCTTAGATTCCACATATAAGTGATATCATATAGTATTTGTCTTTATCTTTCTTACCTAACTTAGTATGATAATCTCTAGTTGCATCCATGTTGCTGCAAACGGTATTTCATTTTCTTTTATGGCTGAGTAGTATTCCATTGTTTATATGTATCCCATATTCTGTTTTTTTTTTTTTTTTAACATCTTTATTGGAGTATAATTGCTTTACAATGTTGTGTTAGTTTTTGCTGTATAACAAAGTGAACCAGCTATACATGTACACATATCCCCATACTCTGGCATCTCCCTCCCACCCTCCCTATCCCACCCCTCTAGGTGGTCACAAAGCACTAGGCTGATATCCCTGTGCTATGCGGCTGCTTCCCACTAGCTATCTATTTTACATTTGGTAGTGTATATATGTCCATGCCACTCTCTCACTTTGTTCCAGCTTACCCTTCCCCCTCCCCTTGTCCTCAAGTCCATTGTCTACATCTGTGTCTTTATTCCTGTCCTGCCCCTAGGTTCATCAGACTTTTTTTTTTTTTTTAGATTCCATATATATGTGTTAGCATACGGAATTTGTTTTCCTCTTTCTGACTTACTTCACTCTGTACGACAGACTCTAGTTCCATCCACCTCACTACAAATAACTCAATTTCGTTTCTTTTTATGGCTGAGTAATATTCCATTGTATATATGTGCCACATCTTCTTTATCCATTCATCTGTCGATGGACACTTAGGTTGCTTTCATGTCCTAGCTATTGTAAACAGTGCTGCAATGAACATTGTAGTACATGACTTTTTTTGAATTATGGTTTTCTCAGGGTATAGGTCCAGTAGTGGGATTGCTGTGTCATATGATAGTTCTATTTTCAGTTTTATAAGGAACCTCCATACTGTTCTCCATAGTGGCTGTATCAATTTACATTCCCACCAACAGTGCAAGAGGGTTCCCTTATCTCCACACCCTCTCCAGCATTATTGTTTGTAGAGTTTTTGATAATGGCCGTTTTGACTGGTGTGAGGTGATACCTCATTGTAGTTTTGATTTGCATTTCTCTGATGATTAGTGATGTTGAGCATC
This sequence comes from Balaenoptera physalus, assembly GCF_965194825.1. Taxonomy (NCBI): domain Eukaryota; kingdom Metazoa; phylum Chordata; class Mammalia; order Artiodactyla; family Balaenopteridae; genus Balaenoptera; species Balaenoptera physalus. Next base: position 45,864,780 of record NC_138889.1, on the reverse strand, counting down.
CTTTCCTGTGTTTGGTGGCAATCTGTATATCTTCTTTGGAGAAATGTCTATTTAGGTCTTCTGCCCAGTTTTGGATTAGGTTGTTGGTTTTTTTAATTTTGAGCTGCATGGGCTGCTTGTATATTTTGGAGATTAATCCTTTGTCCATTGCTTCATTTGCAAATATTTTCTCCCATTCTGAGGGTTGTCTTTTTGTCTTGTTTATGGTTTCCTTTGCTGTGCAAAATCTTTTAAGTTTCATTAGGTCCCATTTGTTTAGTTTTGTTTCTATTTTCATTTCTCTAGGAGGTGGGTCAAAAAGGATCTTGCTGTGTTTTATGTCATAGAGTGTTTTGCCTATGTTTTCCTCTAAGAGTTTTATAGTGTCCAGTCTTATATTTAGGTCTTTAATCCATTTGGAGTTTATTTTTGTGTGTGGTGGTAGGGAGTGATCTAATTTCATTCTCTTACAAGTAACTGTTTAGTTTTCCCAGCACCACATGTTGAAGAGGCTGTCTTTTCTCCATTGTATATTCTTGCCTCCTTTATCAAAGATAAAGTGACCAAATGTGCGTAGGTTTATCTCTGGGTATTCTATCCTGTTCCGTTGATCTCTATTTCTGCTTCTGTGCCAGTACCATACTGTCTTGATTACTGTAGCTTTGTAGTATAGTCTGAAGTCAGGGAGACTTATTCCTATAGCTGCACTTATCTTTCTCAATATTGCTTTGGCTATTTGGGATCTTTTGTGTTTCCATACAAATTGTGAAATTTTTTGTTCTAGTTCTTTGAAAAATGCCATTGGTAGTTTGATAGGGTTTGCATTGAATCTGTAGATTGCTTTGGGTAGTAGAGTCATTTTCACAATGTTGATTCTTCCAATCCAAGAACATGGTATATCTCTCCATCTGTTGTATCATCTTTAATTTCTTTCAACAGTGTCATAGTTATCTGCATACAGGGCTTTTGTCTCCTTAACTAGGTTTATTCATAGGTATTTTATTCTTTTGGTTGCAGTGGAAAATGGGAGTGTTTCCTTCATTTCTCTTTCAGACTTTTCATCATTATTGTACAGAAATGTAAGAGATTTCTGTGCATTAATTTTCTACCCTGATACTTTACTAAATTCATTGATTAGCTATAGTAGTTTTCTGGTAGCATCTTCAGCATTCTCTATGTAGACTATCATGTCATCTGCACACAGTGACAGTTTTACTTCTTCTTTTCTGATTTGGATTCCTTTTATTTCTTTTCGTCTCTGATTGTTGTGGCTAAAACTTCCAAAACTATGTTGAATAATAGTCGTGAGAATGGGCAATCTTGTGTTGTTCCTGATCTTATTGGAAAAGGTTTCAGGTTTTCACCATTGAGAACGATGTTGGTTGTGGGTTTGTCATATATGGTCTCTATTATGTTGAAGTAAATTCCCTCTATGCCTACTTTCTGGAGGGTTTTTATCATAAATGGGTGTTGAATTTTGTTGAAAGCCTTTTCTGCATCTATTGAGGTGATCATGTGGTTTTATGCTTCAGTTTGTTAATATGGTTTATCACATTGATTGATTTGCATATATTGAAGAATCCTTGCATTCGTGAGATTAACCCCACTTGATCATGGTGTATGATCCTTTTAATGTGCTGTTCGATTCAGTTTGCTAGTATTTTTGCATCTATATTCATCAGTGATATTGGTGTGTAGTTTTCTTTTTTTGTGATATCTTTGTTTGGTTTTGGTATCAGGGTGATGATGGCCTCGTAGAATGAGTTTGGGAGTGTTCCTCCTTCTGCTATATTTTGGAAGAGTTTAAGAAAGATAGGTATTAGCCCTTCTCTAAATGTTTGATAGAATTCACCTGTGAAGCCATCTGGTCCTGGGCTTTTGCTTTTTAGGAAGATTTTTAATCACAGTTTCAATTTCAGTGTTTGTCATTGGTCTGTTCATATTTTCTATTCCTTCCTGGTTCAATCTCGGAAGGTTGTGCTTTTTTAAGATTGTTCCATTTCTTCCAGGTTGTCCATTTTATTGGCATAGAGTTACTTGTAGTAGTCTCTCATCATCACTTGTATTTCCGCAGTGTCAATTCTTACTTCTCCTTTTTCATTTCTAATTCTGTTGATTTGAGTCTTTTCCCTTTTTTTCTTGATGAGTCTGGCTAATGGTTTATCAATTTTGTTTATCTTCTCAAAGAACAAGCTTTTAGTTTTATTGATCTTTGCTCTCGTTTCCTTCATTTCTTTTTCATTTATTTCTGATCTGATTTTTATGATTTCTTTCCTTCTGCTAACTTTGGTTTTTTTTGTTCTTCTTTCTCTAATTGCTTTAGGTGTAAGGTTAGTTTGTTTATTTGAGATTTTGCTTGTTTCTTGAGGCAGGATTTTATTCCTGTAAACTTCCATCTTAGAACTACTTTTGCTGCATCCCATAGGTTTTGGGTCATTGTGGGTTTTTTTTTTAAATTAATTAATTAATTAATTTAATTTTGGCTGTGTTGGGTCTTCATTTCTGTGCAAGAACTTTCTCTAGTTGCAGCAAGCGGGGGCAACTCTTCATCACGGTGTGCAGGCCTCTCACTATCGTGGCCTCTCTTGTTGTGGAGCACAGGCTCCAGACGCGCGGGCTTAGTAGTTGTGGCTCATGGGCCTAGTTGCTCCGCGGCATGTGGGATCTTCCCAGACCAGGGCTTGAACCTGTGTCCCCTGCATTGGCAGGCAGATTCTCAACCACTGCACCACCAGGGAAGCCCAGGTCGTTGTGTTTTCATTGTCATTTGTTTCTAGGTAGTTTTTGATTTCCTCTTTGATTTCTTCAGTGATCTATTGGTTGTTTAGTAGTGTATTGTTTAGCCTCTACGTGTTTGTATTTTTTAAACAGTTTTTTTTCCTGTAATTTATATCTAGTCTCATAGCGTTGTGGTCGGTAAAGATACTTGATATGATTTCAATTTTCTTAAATTTACCACGGCTTGATATGTGACCCAAGATATGATCTATCCTGGAGAATTTTCCATGAGCACTTGACAAGTATATTCTCTTGTTTTTGGATGGAATGTCCTATAAATATGAGTTAAGTCCATTTTGTTTAATGTGTCATTTAAAGCTTTTTTTTTCCTTATGTATTTTCATTTTGTATGGTCTGTCCATTGGTGAAAGTGGGGTGTTAAATTCCCCTACGATTATTGTGTTGCTGTCGATTTCCCCTTTTATGGCTGTTAGCATTTGCCTTATGCATTGAGGTGCGCCTATGTTGGGTGCATAAATATTTACAATTGTTATATCTTCTTCTTGGATTGATCCCTTGATCATTATGTAGTGTCCTTCTTTGTCTCTTGTAATAGTCTTCATTTTAAAGTCTATATTGTCTGATATGAGAATTGCTACTCCAGCTTTCTTTTGATTTCCATTTGCAATGAATATCTTTTTCCATCCCCACACTTTCAGTCTGTATGTGTCCCTAGGTCTGAAGCGGGTCTCTTGTAGACAGCATGTTTATGAGTCTTGTTTTTGTATCCCTTCAGCCAGTCTATGTCTTTTGGTTGGAACATTTAATCTATTTACATTTAAGGTAATTATTGATACGTATGTTCCTATTACCTTTTTCTTAATTGTTTTGGGTTTGTTATTGTAGGTCTTTTTCTTCTCTTGTGTTTCCTGCCTGGAGAAGTTCCCTTGGCATTTGTTGTAAAGCTGGTTTGGTGGTGCTGTATTCTCTTAGCTTATGCTTGTCTATAAAGCTTTTAATTTCTCCATTGAATCTGAATGAGATCCTTGCTGGGTAGTGTAATCATAGTTGTAGGTTTTTTCCTTCCATCACTTAAATATGTTTTGCCACTCCTTTCTGGCTTACAGATTTTCTGCCGAAAGATCATCTGTTAATCTTATGGAGATTCCCTTGTATGTCATTTGTTGCTTTTCCCCTGCTGCTTTTAATATTTTTTCTTTGTATTTAATTTTTGATGGTTTGATTTATATGTGTCTTAGGGTGTTTCTCCTTGGATTTATCCTGTATGGGACTCTCTGCCCTTCCTGGACTTGATTGACTATTTCCTTCCCCATATTAGGGAAGTTTTCAACTCTAATCTTTTCAAATTTTTCTCAGTCCCTTTCTTTTTCTCTTCTTCTTCTGGGACCTCTCTAATTTGAATGTTTGTGCATTTAATGTTGTCCCAGAGTTCTCTAAGACTGTCCTCAATTCTTTTCATTCTTTTTTCTTTATTCTGTTCTGTGGTAGTTATTTCCACTATTTTATCTTCCAGGTCACTTATCTGTCCTTCTGCCTCAGTTATTCTGCTATTGATTCCTTCTAGAGAATTTTTCATTTCAGTTATTGTGTTGTTCATCATTGTTTGTTTGCTCTTTAGTTCTTCCAGGTACTTGTTAAACTTTTCTTCTGTTTTCTCCATTCTATTCCAGGATTTTGGATCATCTTTACTATCATTCCTCTGAATCCTTTATCAAGTAGACTGCCTATTTCCTCTTCATTTGTTTGGTCTGGTGGGTTTTTACCTTGCTCCTTCATCTGCTGCCTATTTCTCTGTCTTCTCATTTTGCTTAACTTACTGTGTTTTGGGTCTCTTTTTCACAGGCTTCAGGTTTGTAGTTCCCATTGTTTTTGGTGTCTGCCCCCAGTGGGTAAGGTTGGTTCAGTGGGTCATGTAGGCTTCCAGGTGGAGGGGCTGGTGCCTGTGTTCTGGTGGATGAGGCTGGATATTGTCTTTCTGGTGGGCAGGACTGCATCTGGTGCTGTGTTTTGGGCTGTCTGTGAACCTATTGTGATTTTAGGCAGCCTATCTGCTAATGGTTGTGTTTGTGTTCCTGTCTTGCTAGTTTTTTGGCATGGTGTGTCCAGTACTGGTGCTTGCTTTTCATTGCGTGGAGCTGGGTCTTAGCGTTGAGATGGAGACCTCTGGGCAAGCTCTTGTCAGTTGATATTACATGGGATGAGGAGGTCTCTGGTGTATCACATCTTCTTTATCCATTTTTCTGTCAGTGGACATTTAGGTTATTTCCATGTTTTGGCTATTGTGAATAGTGCTGCTATGAACATAAGAGTGCATGTTATCTTTTTGAATTATAGTTTTGTCTGGGTATATGCCCAGGAGTGTGATTGCTACATCATATGGTAATTCTATTTTGAGTTTTCTGAGGAACATCCACACTGTTCTCCATAGTGGCTGCACCAACTTACATTCCCACCAACAGTGTAGGAGTGTTCCCTTTTCTCCACACCCTTTCCGGCATTGTAATATAAAATGGGAAAAAGACAGTCTCTTCAGCAAGTGGTGCTGGGAATGTTGGACAGCTGAATGTAAATCAATGAAGTTAGAACATACCCTCACACCATGCACAAAAGTAAACTCAAAATGGCTTAAAGACTTAAACATAAGACGTGACACTATAAAACTCTTAGAAGAGAGCATAGGCAAAACATTCTCTGACATAAATTGTAACCATGTTTTCTTAGGTCCGTCTCCCAAGGCAATAAAAATAAAAACAAAAATAACCAAATGGGGCTTAATCCAACTTACAACTTTTGCTCAGCAAAGGAAACAATAAAAAAAATAATAAAACAGCATATGGAATGGGAGAAAATATTTGCAAATGTTGCAAAATACAAGGGCTTAATCTCCAAACAGCCCATACAGCTCAACAACAAAAAATAAACAAACACCCCAATCTATTTGTGTTCTTAAAGCTGAAATGAGTCTCTTGTAGGTAGTATATACCTACATGTTGAGTCTTTTTTAATTTTAATCCATTCAGCCACTTAAGTCATTTGATTGGATAATTTAGTGCATTTACATTTAAAGCAATTACTTATAGGTATGGACTTATTATTGTTGTTTAGTTACTGTACTCTGGTTATCTTATAATTTTTTTGTTCCTTTCTTCCTCTCTTGCTCTTTCTTTGTGATTTGATGATTTTCTGTAGTAGTATTTTGACTCCTTTCTCTTTCTCTTTTGTGTATCTATTACAGAGTTTTGCTTTTTGGTTACCATAAGGCTTACATAAAGTATACTATAACAGCCTATTTAGGTTAATAATAACTTTATTTCAAATGAATACAAAAACTCACCCCCCCAACATTTTATTTTATTTTATTATTTTTTTAACATCTTTATTGAAGTATAATTGCCTTAACAATGGTGTGTTAGCTTCTGCTTTATAACAAAGTGAATCAGTTATACATATACAATATGTTCCCATTTCTCTTCCCTCTTGCATCTCCCTCCTTCCCACCCTCCCCGTCCCACCCCTCTAGGTGGTCACAAAGCACCGAGCTGATCTCCCTGTGCTATGCGACTGCTTCCCACTAGTTATCTATTTTACATTTGGTAGTGTATATATGTCCATGACACTCTCTTACCCTGTCACATCTCACCCCACCCCCTCCCCATATCCTCAAGTCCATTCTCTAGTAGGTCTGTGTCTTTATTCCCGTCTTGCCACTAGGTTCTTCATGGCCTTTTTTTTTTTTTTTTTTTTTCCCTTAGATTCCGTATATATGTGTTAGCATACTGTATTTGTTTTTCTCTTTCTGACTTACTTCACTCTGTATGACAGACTCTAACTCCATCCACCTCATTACAAATACCTCCATTTCATTTCTTTTTATGGCTGAGTAATATTCCATTGTATATATGTGCCACATCTTCTTTATCCATTCATCTGTCGATGGACATTTAGGTTGCTTCCATGTCCTGGCTATTGTAAATAGAGCTGCAATGAACATTTTGGTACATGACTCTTTTTGACCTATGGTTTTCTCAGGGTATATGCCCAGTAGTGGGATTGCTGGGTCGTATGGTAGTTCTATTTGTAGTTTTTTAAGGAACCTCCATACTGTTCTCCATAGTGGCTGTATCAATTTACATTCCCACCAACAGTGCAAGAGTGTTCCCTTTCCTCCACACCCTCTCCAGCATTTATTGTTTCTAGATTTTTTGATGATGGCCATTCTGACCGGTGTGAGATGATATCTCATTGTAGTTTTGATTTGCATTTCTCTAATGATTAATGATGTTGAGCATTCTTTCATGTGTCTGTAGGCCATCTGTATATCTTCTTTGGAGAAATGTCTATTTAGGTCTTCGGCCCATTTTTGGATTGGGTTGTTCGTTTTTTTGTTATTGAGCTGCATGAGCTGCTTGTAAATCTTGGAGATTAATCCTTTGTCAGTTGCTTCATTTGCAAATATTTTCTCCCATTCTGAGGGTTGTCTTTTGTTCTTGTTTATGGTTTCCTTTGCTGTGCAAAAGCTTTTAAGTTTCATTAGGTCCCATTTGTTTATTTGTGTTCTTATTTCCATTTCTCTGGGAGCTGGGTCAAAAAGAATCTTGCTGTGATGTATGTCATAGAGTGTTCTGCCTATGTTTTCCTCTAAGAGTTTGATAGTGTCTGCCCTTACACTTAGGTCTTTAATCCATTTTGAGTTTATTTTTGTGCATGGTGTCAGGGAGTGTTCTAATTTCATACTTTTACATGTACCTGTCCAATTTTCCCAGCACCACTTATTGAAGAGGCTGTCTTTTCTCCACTGTATATGCTTGCCTCCTTTATCAAAAATAAGGTGACCATATGTGTGTGGGTTTATCTCTGGGCTTTCTACCCTGTTCCATTGATCTATATTTCTGTTTTTGTGCCAGTACCAAACTGTCTTGATTACTGAAGCTTTGTAATATAGTCTGAAGTCAGGGAGCCTGATTCCCCCAGCTCCATTTTTCATTCTCAAGATTGCTTTGGCTATTCGGGGTCTTTTGTGTTTCCATACAAATTGTGAAATTTTTTGTTCTAGTTCTGTGAAAAATGCCAGTGGTAGTTTGATAGGGATTGCATTGAATCTGTAGATTGCTTTGGGTAGTAGAGTCATTTTCACAATGTTTATTCTTCCAATCCAGGAACATGGTATATCTCTCCATCTATTTGTATCATCTTTAATTTCTTTCATCAGTGTCTTATAATTTTCTGCATACAGGTCTTTTGTCTCCTTAGGTAGGTTTATTCCTAGATATTTTATTCTTTTTGTTGCAATGGTAAATGGGAGTGTTTTCTTAATTTCACTTTCAGATTTTTCGTCATTAGTGTATAGAAATGCAAGAGATTTCTGTGCATTAATTTTGTATCCTGCTACTTTACCAAATTCATTGATTAGCTCTAGGAGTTTTCTGGTAGCATCTTTAGGATTCTCTATGTATAGTATCATGTCATCTGCAAATAGTGACAGCTTTACTTCTTCTTTTCCGATTTGGATTCCTTTTATTTCTTTGTCTTCTCTGATTGCCCTGGCTAACACTTCCAAAACTATGTTGAATAATAGTGGTGAGAGTGGGCAACCTTGTCTCGTTCCTGATCTTAGTGGAAATGGTTTCAGTTTTTCACCGTTGAGGACAGTGTTGGCTGTGGGTTTGTCATATATGGCCTTTATTATGTTGAGGAAAGTTCCCTCTATGCCTACTTTCTGCAGGGCTTTTATCATAAATGGGTGTTGAATTTTGTCGAAAGCTTTCTCTGCATCTATTGAGATGATCATATGGTTTTTCTCCTTCAATTTGTTAATATGATGTATCACATTGATTGATTTGCGTATATTGAAGAATCCTTGCATTCCTGGGATAAACCCCACTTGATCATGGTGTATGATCCTTTTAATGTGCTGTTGGATTCTGTTTGCTAGTATTTTGTTGAGGATTTTTGCATCTATGTTCATCAGTGATATTGGCCTGTAGTTTTCTTTCTTTGTGACATCTTTGTCTGGTTTTGGTATCAGGGTGATGGTGGCCTCGTAGAATGAGTTTGGGAGTGTTCCTCCCTCTGCAATATTTTGGAAGAGTTTGAGAAGGATAGGTGTTAGCTCTTCTCTAAATGTTTGATAGAATTCACCTGTGAAGCCATCTGGTCCTAGGCTTTTGTTTGTTGGAAGGTTTTTAATCACAGTTTCAATTTCAGTGCTTGTGATTGGTCTGTTCATATTTTCTATTTCTTCCTGGTTCAGTCTCGGCAGTTTGTGCATTTCTAAGAATCTGTCCATTTCTTGCAGGTTGTCCATTTTATTGGCATAGAGTTGCTTGTAGTAATCTCTCATGATCTTTTGTATTTCAGCAGTGTCAGTGGTTACTTCTCCTTTTTCATTTCTAATTCTATTGATCTGAGTCTTCTCCCTTTTTCTCTTGATGAGTCTGGCTAATGGTTTATCAATTTTGTTTATCTTCTCAAAGAACCAGCTTTTAGTTTCATTGATTTTTGCTATTGTTTCCTTCATTTCTTTTTCATTTATTTCTGACCTGATCTTTATAATTTCTTTCCTTCTGCTGGCTTTGGGGTTTTTTTGTTCTTCTTTCTCTAATTGCTTTAGGTGCAAGGTTAGGTTGTTTATTCGAGATGTTTCCTGTTTCTTGAGGTAGGCTTGTATTGCTATAAACTTCCCTCTTAGCACTGCTTTTGCTGCGTCCCATAGGTTTTGGGTCGTCGTATCTCCATTGTCATTTGTTTCTAGGTATTTTTTGATTTCCCCTTTGATTTCTTCAGTGATCACTTCGTTATTAAGTAATGTATCTTGTAGCCTCCATGTGTTTGTATTTTTTACAGATCTTTTCCTGTAATTGATATCTAGTCTCATAGCGTTGTGGTCGGAAAAGATACTTGATACGATTTCAATTTTCTTAAATTTACCAAGGCTTGATTTGTGACCTAAGATATGCTCTATCCTGGAGAATGTTCTATGAGCACTTGAGAAAAATGTGTATTCTGTTGTTTTTGGGTAGAATGTCCTATAAATATCAATTAAGTCCATCTTGTTTAATGTATCATTTAAAGCTTGTGTTTCCTTATTTATTTTCATTTTGGATGATCTGTCCATTGGTGAAAGTGGGGTGTTAAAGTCCCCTACTATGATTGTGTTGCTGTCGATTTCCCCTTTTATGGCTGTTAGTATTTGCCTTATGTATTGAGGTGCTCCTATGTTGGGTGCATAAATATTTACAATTGTTATACCTTCCTCTTGGATCGATCCCTTGATCATTATATAGTGTCCTTCTTTGTCTCTTGTAATAGTCTTTATTTTAAAGTCTATTTTGTCTGATATGAGAATTGCTACTCCAGCTTTCTTTTGATTTCCTTTTGCATGGAATATCTTTTTCCATCCCCTCACTTTCAGTCTATATGTGTCTCTAGGTCTGAAGTGGGTCTCTTGTAGACAGCATATATATGGGTCTTGTTTTTGTATCCATTCAGCCAGCCTGTGTCTTTTGGTGGGAGCATTTAATCCATTTACATTCAAGGTAATTATCGATATGTATGTTCCTATTCCCATTTTCTTAGATGTTTTGGGTTTGTTATTGTAGGTGTTTTCCTTCTCTTGTGTTTCTTGCCTAGAGAAGTTCCTTTAGCATTTGTTGTAAAGCTGGTTTGGTGGTGCTGAACTCTCTCAGCCTTTGCTTGTCTGTAAAGGTTTTAATTTCTCCATCACATCTGAATGAGATCCTTGCTGGGTAGTGTAATCTTGGTTGTAGGTTTTTCTCCTTCATCACTTTAAGTATATCCTGCCACTCCCTTCTGGCTTGCAGAGTTTCTGCTGAAAGATCAGATGTTAACCTTATGGGGATTCCCTTGTGTGTTATTTGTTTTTTTTCCCTTGCTGCCTTTAATATGTTTTCCTTATATTTAATTTTTGACAGTTTGATTAATATGTGTCTTGGTGTGTTTCTCCTTGGGTTTATCCTGTATGGGACTCTCTGTGCTTCCAGGACTTGATTAACTATTTCCTTTCCCATATTAGGGAAGTTTTCAACTATAATCTCTTCAAATATTTTCTCAGTCCCTTTCTTTTTCTCTTCTTCTTCTGGGACCCCTATAATTCGAATGTTGGTGCGTTTAATGTTGTCCCAGAGGTCTCTGAGACTGTCCTCAGTTCTTTTCATTCTTTTTTCTTTATCCTGCTCTGTAGTAGTTACTTCCACCATTTTATCTTCCAGGTCACTTATCCTTTCTTCTGCCTCAGTTATTCTGCTATTGATCCCATCTAGAGTATTTTTAATTTCATTTATTGTGGTTTTCATCATTGCTTGGTTCCTCTTTAGTTCTTCTACGTCCTTGTTAAATGTTTCTTGCATTTTGTCTATGCTATTTCCAAGATTTTGGATCATCCTTACTATCATTATTCTGAATTCTTTTTCAGGTAGACTACCTATTTCCTCTTCATTTGTTAAGTCTGGTGTGTTCTGACCCTGCTCCTTCATCTGCTGTGTGTTTTGCTGTCGTCTCATTTTGCTTATCTTACTGTGTTTGGGGTCTCCTTTTCACAGGTTGTAGGTTTGTAGTTCCCGTTGTTTTTGGTATCTGTCCCCAGTGGCTAAGGTTGGTTCAGTGGGTTGTGTAGGCTTCCTGGTGGAGGGAACTAGTGCCTGAGCTCTGGTGGATGAGGTTGGATCTTGTCTTTCTGGTGGGCACGTCCACGTCTGGTGGTGTATTTTGGGGTGTCTGTGGCCTTATTATGATTTTAGGCAGCCTCTCTGCTAATGGATGGGGCTGTGTTCCTGTCTTGCTAGTTGTTTGGCATAGGGTGTCCAGCACTGTAGCTTGCTGGTCGTTGAGTGAAGCTGGGTCTTGATGTTGAGATGGAGATCTCTGAGAGATTTTTGCCGTTTGGTATTACGTGGAGCTGGGAGGTCTGTTGTGGACCAGTGTCCTGAAGTTGGCTCTCCCACCTCAGAGGCACGGCCCTGATGCCTGGCTGGAGCACCAAGAGCCTTTCGTCCACACAGCTCAGAGTAAAAGGGAGAAAAAATAGAAAGAAAGAAAGAAAGAGGCTATAATATAGTGAAGTAAAATAAAGCTATTGTAAAGCAAAGCTATACAGACAAAATCTCACCCAGAAGCATATACATATACACTCACAAATAAAAGGAAAAGGGGAAAAATTAATATATCCTGCTCCCAAAGTCCACCTCCTGAATTTGGGATGATTCGTTGTCTATTCAGGTATTCAACAGATGCAGGCACATCAAGTTGTTTGTGGAGTTTTAATCCGCTGCTTCTGAGGCTGCTGGGAGAGATTTCCCCTTCTCTTCTCTGTTCGCACAGCTCCTGGGGTTCAGCTTTGGATTTGGACCCGCCTCTGCGTGTAGGTCGCCTGAGGGCATCTGTTCCCCGCCCAGACAGGACGGGGTTAAAGGCGCAGCTGCTTCAGGGGCTCTGGCTCACTCAGGCCGCGGGGAGGGAGGTGTACAGAGGAGGCGGGGTGAGCCTGCGGCGGCCGAGGCCGGCGTGACGTTGCACCAGCCTGAGGCGGGCAGTGCGTTCTCCCGGGGAAGTTGTCCCCGGATCACGGGACCATGGCAGTGGCAGGCTGCACAGGCTCCGGGAGGGGCGGTGTGGAGAGTGACCTGTGCTCACACACAGGCTTTTTGGAGGCGGCAGCAGCAGCCCCAGCGTCTCACGCCCGTCTCTGGGGTCCGTGCTGATCGCAGCGGCTCGCGCCTTTCTCTGGAGTTCGTTTAGGCGGCACTCTGAATCCCCTCTCCTTGCGCGCAGCGAAACAAAGAGGCAAGAAAAAGTCTCTTGCCTCTTTGGCAGCTGCAGACCTTTTCCCGGTCTCCCTCCCAGCCAGCTGTGGTGCGCTAACCCCTTCAGGCTGTGTTCACGCCGCCAGCCCCAGTCCTCTCCCTGCGATCCGACGGAAGCCCGAGCCTCAGCTCCCAGCCCTGCCCGCCCCGGCGGGCGAGCAGACAAGCCTCTCGGGCTGGTGAGTGCTGCTTGGCGCCGAGCCTCTGTGCGGGAGTCTCTCCGTTTTTTCCTCTGCGCCCCTGTTGCTGTGGGGTCTGCGCTGATCGCCGCGGTTCGCGCCCTTCTCTGGAGTTCGTTTAGGCGGCGCTCTGAATCCCCTCTCCTTGCGCGCCGCGAAACAAAGAGGCAAGAAAAAGTCTCTTGCCTCTTCGGCAGCTGCAGACTTTTTCCCCGGACTCCCTCCCGGCTAGCTGTGGTGCACTAACCCCTTCAGGCTGTGTTCACGCCGCCAACCCCAGTCCTCTCCCTGGGATCCGACCGAAGCCCGAGCCTCAGCTCCCAGCCCCGCCCGCCCCGGCGGGTGAGCACACAAGCCTCTCGGGCTGGAGAGTGCTGGTCGGCACCGCTCCTCCGTGCGGGAACCTCTCCGCTTTGCCCTCCGCACCCCTGTTGCTGCGCTCTCCTCTGTGGCTCCGAAGCTTCCCCCCTCTGCCACCCGCAGTCTCTGCCCACGAAGGGGCTTCCTAGTGCTTGGAAATCTTTCCTCCTTCACAGCTCCCTCCCACTGGTGCAGGTGCCGTCCCTATTCTTTTGTCTCTGTTATTTCTTTTTTCTTTTGCCCTACCCAAGTACGGGGGGAGTTTCTTGCCTTTTTGGAGGTTGGACGTTTTCTGCCAGCATTCAGTGGGTGTTCTGTAGGAGCAGTTCCACGTGTAGATGTATTTCTACTGTATCTGTGGGAAGGAAGGTGATCTCCGCATCTTACTCTTCCGCCATCTTCTCTCCGGCTTATGTTTTTACTATCACAATTTGTGTGTTTTTTTTTACATTGTGTAACCATTAACATATTATAGTTGTAGTATTGAAAATACTTTTGTTTTTTAACTTTCATACTAGAGTTATAAGTGATTTACCCAACAGCATTACAATAATTTATTCTGAATTTAACTATGTATTTACTTTATCAAAGAGTTTTATATTTTTATATGTTTTCCTGTCACTAATAAGCATCCTTTTGTTTCAGCTAGAATAACTTCCTTTAACATTTCTTTAAGGCCAGTTTAGTGGTGGTGAACTCCTTCAGCTTCTTGTTGTTGTTGTTTAGAAAACTCTTTATCTCTCCTTCAAATCTGTTTGACAACTTTGCTGAGTAGAATATTCTTGGTTGGAGCCAGCCTATTTTCAGCTCCAACTTAACCTTTACCTCCTGCTTGTGCTGAGCTTAAAAATTAGCCAAGGTTAAATGTTACTGTCTCCTCAGGTCTTTTTTGAGCATGTTTCCTGCCCTGCATATGCACATGGGCTTTCTAGTTGACCTAGTATATATGCTGAAACCTTTCAAAGCCCTTATTCCCCTAAATTCTCACTATCAAGGTTTTCTTCCCAAGCTGTGTGTCCATTATGTGCCTCAACTGTTATTTTTTGCCCTACATGGCAAGGGCTTTTCATTTGTTTCTCAATGTTTTCATAGCCTCCCCTGTCTGATAGAATTACCAGGTAGGCAAAACAAAGGGAAACCCCTTGCATTAGTGCTTTTGAAAATCTGTCAGGTCAAAGCAAACAATATTTCTTGGAAACAAGGTCTGCTGTATTCATTTTAAAAATCAGATACCTGCATCTGGAATGTGGGTTGCCATCCTCAAGACCTTGGCAGTGCTAGGGAAATGGATGGAATCAGGGTCAATTAAAATGCCACAACGAATTTCTACCATGTTCAAACTGTCTTTAAGGGTTTGCTTATTTCCTCTAAATTTTTGACTATCTCTCTCAGTTCTACTAAGATTAATTCTGACAGTTTTTACTAGAGCTTTCAGTGTTTCTGGGGAAGAACAGACCCACCTGCCCAGAGTTCCCTACTCTGCCATTTTCACTGACATTACCTACACCTGCATTTCTTAACGTGACTAATTGTGTACTACCGAGTAGAGAATATATGATTCAAGTTCTTAGATATTCTAATATAATAGAGGTCATGTCCATTATACAGAAATGTGTTCATGTACATATAATAAGCTATAATCAGTAATGAAGAAGATTAGAGGGAAGGGAATATTAAAATCAGTCAATTGAAGTGACTTTTTCAATATTGCTCTGTTGTTTATTGACTGAAAAAAGGACAGAGCCCATGTATTCTGTCTTTCAGCTCAGCACAATCCTATACACAGATCTTCATAGTAGAGACGATTGCTGTTGAATATTCACTAGTACATATTTTGTAACTTCCAGTTCAGTTTCTTGCTGGTGACATAAAACTTAAATCAATAAAAATCATTAATCATTAATACATATCATTAATCCTCAAAGCCAGCAACATTGGTCTTCATAACAGTGATTTTAAAATCCCTCTTAATATGTGACACAGAGATTCACTTTCTCTCCCTAAATGTTCTTAAATGCATGCTCTCCTTCCAGTGCTTCTAAATTTGGATCTTATATTTTAGCTTTTAATGTCAATTCAAAGTGAGACCAAATGTAAAAAGCAATACGTATATGTGTGTGTAAGGGGAAGGAAAAACATAAAAGCGATAGTTATCTAATGGAGCAGCTGCTTAAGAAATCTTTGTGCAAACTTAAGTTAATTTACTGCTTAATGAAGTATTAGAAAATACTTTATATGAGTTTGTTGAGCGAGGCACAGTTAAGCCCTTGCAATGGAGAAGATACAAAAGCAGCAAGTACAACCTGAGAATCCTGTATGGTACCTGATACCTATGGACAATAGTCAAGTGTTTTGTAAGAAAGGAATGCTCAAGAGCTAGCAAATTCTGTATTTAAACCTACAAATGTTCACAACTCTTCGGTTTTGTTTTTTTTTTTTTAATTTTCTGTTTTTTATTAGCTGTTTTCTTTGCAATTTTAATGAGAATTGTGGCTTCTGTCTCTCTCATATCCAAGTCTGATGTCATTGTGCCCAGTAATATTCAGTCAGTTTCATCCAAAGGCCAGGATTTTAAGTGTAAATGTCTTTCCTGTGCTTTGCCTTATAAAGTTCCTGGGTGATTTCTGCAGGCAAGCTTTTCAATCTGACTCAGTCCCCACCGTTTTACTCTAATATAGGTTTTCAGGGGGAGGGTATTTCATGTTGGCGAGATGGTGATATATTCTTAAAAGTTTGTAAAAGGTCTACATGGGAACAAAAGCTTTCCCCACACTTTAATTGCTTATAGCATACTTGAAATTTTATCCAAATGAAAAAATTAATCTCAAACATCAAGTCTTGTGGTTTCACAGCTTTGTTCAAGCTTGGAGTCATTAAGAAATATATTCAGCATTAACAATAAATTGTTTGAAATAAAGGCAACCATTATGAACACTTATGCCTTTCCTGATAGTGGCTTGGGGGATAAATGCCTAAGTATCATTATTCTTAGAAGAAATATAATACTTTATTAATAAAATATGAGTCAAAAGTTTCATTTAAAGTCTTCTAGTTATTTTATTTTCTGGGAGAAAAAAACACCATTTTGTCATTTTTAAAAATAAGGAAATATATGTATGTGTTAAGTGATTTATCTCAGGTCTGACTGAAAGACTCAGAATTAGCTTCTATTTTTTGCTTATGTCTATTTCTTGCCCAATCCTCACGTGGTACTCCATGGCATAGACAGAAGAGGTGTGGCCAGATGTCCACCACATGGGTTTCTATGATGCATGTACCTTTCACTGATTAACCTACCATATTCTCTTGAGTATTATCTTTATGGCCTTTTAGGAAGAGTATTGATAAGATATTGAAAACTAAAGGTCACAATCTTTCAAAATTCTCAAGATTTCAATATGACATTCCTTTGTTTGAAAATTTAAAACAAGATATTTTGACATTACTTCATACTATGAGAGAAATTATAAATGCTGATTGATAGTAAGATTTTTTAAGTTTCCCACAAAGAAACCCCAAAAAAGGTAGACTATTTAAGATCTAGCATTTCTGATAAAAAGGAGAATAGAAGGAGAATTGTAAAGACTGTTTAGTTCTCGTACAGATATCTCTGCAGGTAAAGACTTTGCAAATCCATGAATTATCCTGTGTTCCAGTTTCTAATTCACATACCATTGCTTTTTCCTATTATGTCTATATTATGCTTTGTCAACTGAAAAAAAATGCACAACCTAAAATTTGAGAATTATCTTTTATTTGGGACATTACTGAAGACTATAGCCTGAGAACCAGCCTCTCATAGAGCTCTGAGGAACTCTTCCAGAGAGATCAGGGAGGAGCCAATATATAGATAAGTTCTTGCTGAAAAACAACAACAACATATAGTTGAACATCAAAAGATTACTGCTAACCACAAAAACACCCCAGACATCTCAAATTTTAGTGCCTTTTTATGTACGGGAAGATGCAAGAATCTGGGCTCATTGAAATTATTCCTTTGATATACATCCTAACTACAAAGGGCCAGTATCTGGTTTCTCTCCATCCTGTATTCCCCTAAGGGTGCACTGTTAGGGGTGGCTACAGTGGCTGATGGCTTGATGGTGGGCAACATTCATGTTTACTAAAATGGCAGGTAACATTTTTTTTTTGGTCCACAGATTTTTTTTCAGGTTTCAGAAGTACATGAATAAACAAAATCCTCTTGAATTTCACAAGTATTTGGAATTCCACCATATTTTATTTCACCTTTGGAACCTCACTTTCTACTGATAGCACCTGTGCTTCAAGCATGAAGAAGAAATAAACTTACTTACATTTGCTTTTAAATTAAAATTTGAACAGAAGGCAAATTTATGAATATGATTGTTATCATCCCCTGGAAAATGCATTAGTTGTTTTTGAGCTGTTTTGAGCTGTTATCATTATCAATGTTTTGAACAGAAACTTTAAATACAAAATAATGAAATTGTCAACGCCATTCTACTTTTATTTTAAATCACTGATGTAAATTATCAATGTGTATTTATTGATAATTCCAATCCTATTGTTAAACTCAGTATTATGTTCATGACCTAATTATCTATATATCCATATGGCCATGCCACTCGGTGTCCCAGGCCTGTACTGTTTCTCACTGACGTGTTCCTTCAAGTCATAATTAACCTCTCTCCTGTTTCTACCTTCAATATGTAGTAAATTTAATTCTTATAAATAAACCATTATGTCAGAAATATCAGTTTACTTCTGGAATTTTCCCAGGTTTCTTATTCTCTACAGTGTTAACCTCTTTTAGTTAACACTCTGAAACTATAGCATGGTGGTAGGAGCAGGCAACAGGGAGGCTGAGCAGGGAATCCATGTTCTTTGCTCCCCATTTCATCTTAATGGGGTACAACGTCCTCAGGGTATTTTTGTTGTCACAGTGAGGAGGGCACCATTGTCAAGGGCAAGGAGGTAATAGACAAAAATACTAGTATCCCTATAATACTCTTGGAATATCCCACTTATCAAAACAGCATCCTGCATTCCATGGCACTTTGATATTTATTAATGCACAAAATGTCTCATAGAAATATAGTCTTAAAACATATCTCTATATAATCTTTAAATCCACAGTTTTTTCTTAATTTTTATATTCATTAAATTTTCCAGGAATATAATACATATAACAAGATGAAATATT
This sequence comes from Balaenoptera physalus, assembly GCF_965194825.1. NCBI lineage: Eukaryota > Metazoa > Chordata > Mammalia > Artiodactyla > Balaenopteridae > Balaenoptera > Balaenoptera physalus. The sequence goes on along the minus strand of NC_138889.1, from coordinate 45,846,520 downwards.
ATATTTTATTTTGTTTTGAATTTTAAAATGAGTTGTTCACCTTTAGAAAAATCATAGCATGAGTAGCAATGCCAATTTTGGGTATTTGAGTCACCAATATAACCATCAATTTGAATTTATGGTTTATTCATTAATATTCATTCCATCTATAGGAACAAGCATATGGCCATTTCCTTACATTTTCTAAAGTCAGTATACCTAAGCATTTACATATTGAATGACAATTGCAATCATAATTTTTATTACTTTTGTCAATTACTGTTAGGACATTATATTGATTTTTAAGTAATATGAATAAGTGTTTAATTGTCTCTGTGAATTACATTAGGATACTAAAGGGGACTTTATTCATAAAGTTATTGAAAAAAGAGACTGGGCCTGTTAGAATTAATAATCACAGTTCTATAATATATGAAGTGACTATGGAAAAATAAAGGGCTAAAACAAGAATTGCCCCCATGATCTGGAACTGAATTCAAGTCAGAATACAGAATAGAAGAAGATCCAAAACAAATAAGAGCAAAGAGACCAAATGTCATCCTGACTCACTGGAGTCAGGTCACAAAAGTGGTTTTAAGTGTCTGCCTTGTTAATTCAAAGGATATTAGTTCTAAGAATGGGAAAAGAAGAGACTAAGGATTAAAACAGTCAGAGACTGAATGAGCTTCTATTGAGTGGGAGAGAGGGTACAATTCAGGGTGAGGACAAGGAAAGGGAAAAATGTTGTCTGGAAAATTAATGATCAGTTTAGAGGTTGGCCCTGCTAAGCTCTTGATTTGGCCGTTTTATAAAGGAACATGTGTAACAAGATTACTCTGCTCTGGTGCCCCCATCTGTTTCTTTTTCCATTCTCTCTTGTACTTTGTTTCTGTGAGCTCTTATTTCTTGTCTTCCCCTCTGAATGTTTAGACCCCTGCATGGCCTTTTTTAATTCCCTTTATTCTCACCTGAAGGTGCAATTCCTGAGGTGCCTTTTATGTCAGCTTCTTGTATCTACCTGTTCCTGATGTATTGCTCTCTCCAAATTATGTTTTTGAGTATGGGGGATCAGTGAAGGCCAAAATTTCCATGTGTCTCTGGAACTCTCACCTAGCGCAGACTTTAATTTCAAATACTGTCAATGATTCCTGACCTAATTCTTTATTCTTGATCACTGGTCTAGATTCAGTACAGTCACACATAGATGGAGACTAAAGTAGGCCTTTTGAAAGATAATTCATTCTTTTAGGTTGTTTAGGTACCTTTTGCTGATGGCTGTCTTCATGAAACAAAGAAATTGTTACACTTTTGATTCTTGTAATAACATTCAAAGCCCATGAAAACGTTTTACCAGAAGATATTATCTAAGCATCCAGTGCCATTTGACATGAAGTGAGATATTACAAGGACTGGAAAACTTTAAAGGACTAGATAATAAATATTTTTGGTTTGGGGCCAAATAGCCTTCATCAAAGCTACTGAATATTGCCAGTGTAGTGCAAAAGCAGCCCTACACAAGGCATAAACAAATGAATATGGCTGGTTTCCAATAAAACGTTATTTACAAAAAGAGGCGGTAGGTTGCATTTGGCCCCTAGGCCATAGTTTGCTAACCCTGGACTATCACACTGGTAGCTTTTAATAGTTCAGTGAATTAATTTGAACTTAAATATGTTTTATAATTTTTTCCCTTCTGCACAGTCTGCCCAGGAAGATTCCAGTGTAAACTACACCTTTGCCCAGCAAATGAAATCAACTTGAGTTCATACGAGATAGTTTGCAATATATAGTATTACATTATGCTTACTGTGTAAAGTATGTAAAAATTGTTAACCCTTGCCAAAATTCTGTGCTCAGAAATGGTGAATGATAAAGTTTAAAACTGGGAGGGAGTTGATATTTATTGCTATAAGGGGACATGCTATCCTTTTTCTTACCCCCATTTGTTAACTATTTAAAATATTTTAGAGTAGTTAAATTGTACAACCAAAGTGCACTTTTCCAAACAGTGAGAGCTAATTTAAAAAACATCAATGCTCCATACAATTAAAGGAATGAAAACATCAAAACTACAGAGTTAATGAAAATAAAATATTGAAAGGGTGTTTACCTAACTACTAATATAACCATTATCCGTTCTTGGTCTGGCCAAGAAATATTTGTGTGTGTGTGTGTGTGTGTGTGTGTGTTTCTCAACACAAATGGCTCCCTAAGTCTTTTACCCTTTGTCAACATTTCCACATAGCAGATTGAAGTTATTGTCACCAAAATCAAAATCAGAGCCTGAAAAATGTACTTATACTGAATGTAATTCCCATTTAACGTTCCTCTTTTGGTGACTTCAACTTTAGAACTTTTGCCCAAAGTATCTCAGGTTAAAATTATTTAAGAAATTTAAAATCAGTCAGAAAAAAGAAGGAAATCCTGCCATTTGTGACAACATTAGTGGGACTTGAGAGAATTATGCTTAGTGAAATAAGACATAGAAAGATAAATATTGCATGATTTCAGTTATATGTGGAATGTAAAAAAAACCCAAACTCATAGAAGCAGAGATCAGATTGGTGGTTGACGAGGTGGGGGGGTGGAGGGTGGAGGAGGTCAAAAGTTATAAATTTCTAGTTACAAGATAAATAAGTCCTAATGATGTAATGTACAACATGGTGACTATAGTCAACAATACTGTATTGTGTATTTAGAACTTGCGAAGAAAGTAGTTCTTAAACGTTCTCACCACAAGGAAAAAGAATTTGTAACTATGTGAGGTGATGGATGTTAACTAAATTTATTGTGGTAATCATTTCACAATATATACAAATATCAAATCATTATATTGTACACCTTAAACTTTTATACTGTTATATGTCAATAACAACCCAATAAAACTGAAAAAAATAAAATTAAAACAATATTTGCAGGTTTTTTAATATAGCATTTAGGAGACAGCGTTCTGGGAAAAAACTACCCAGGCCCAAATTCTTAAACAGTCGTTTGGTCAGGTGTCTAATGTTATGTACTGAAGTATCTTTGCATTTATTTCCTTAGAAAGAAAAACTGTCACTTTTCATGAATGATTTAGAAATTTTCCATTTTTCTCTTTACTGACTGTATCTTACCTATCAAATTCTTACTTCTTTCATTCATTTAAAAAGTATTTAATGAGGGCTTTCTACATGCAAGGACTTGTTTATACAAAAGTAAACAGATATGACTCTTGTTCTTATGGAGTTTCTAGGCTGATAAACAATCCAGAGTAAACAAGTAGATGCAGAAATAAATGTTTATTTAAAATGTAACCAATTATATGTGCAAAGATAGTAGGTTCCTGAACAGTACAGCATGAGTTGCACATCTCCGAGAATTATGCCCCTTTCATTATACATACATATTTTGATTCAAAGTTGTCATTTACGTAGAATCCTAGGGAGTCAGTATCCCTGGAGTTGGCAATAAGCTGTCCCTGGTAGTGTGATGGAGAATAACAGTATGATGAAAAATAGGGAGAAAAGACAAAAGTATAAAAGCAGAAATGTATCGTGCATATAGTAGTTAGGAAAGACTTTTCTGGGAAGTTAACATTTAAGATAAACAGAGAAGGAAAAGGAGTAGCCATACTGCAGCAGAGAAAGAATTTTCCAAACTAAGAATAGAACAAAAAATGAGGCCATATGTTGGAAAGAACAGTGGGGTTTTTTTTGAGAATAATAAAAAAAAAAGAGTCAATGGGATAGGAGGTAATCTGTGGCATGTGGTGAGGCAGTAAGAATCCTAAGGGACTTAAAGTCACAGTAAGGATTTTCAATTTAATTCTGGTGGAAAGGGAAATGACTGAAGAGAGAGTGATATGGTCTGACAAATTTTCAGAGGAAGTTCTGGATATTTCATATTCAGTCAAAAGTGCTGAAATGATATCAAGCAAGAAAGTACATCATTGAACCAGGAGAGTAATAATAGATAGGAAGAAAAATAGACAGATTTGAGATATATTTTAGAGGAAGAATTGACAGGATTTTGCTTTCATTTATTCAGCATTATCCTTATTGATTACATGAAACACAATAGGTCCTTAGGAGGGAAGCTAGATTGGCTATAACTAAACATTTCCGAAAATATCTAATCAGACTTCTCTAATAATGTTGGATAATTTGGGCTGAACTGGAATTTTCATTGTCATTCAGATAAACTTACCCCATTACTAAAAAAAAAAAGATGAGGTGATGGAAAAATCAAAGCACAAATAAAGTGCTCTTTTAGTTCAGAACTGCTTTAAGTCAGAATGAAGAAATTCCTGAATGAATTTCAACTATTCATTTTAATAATATTCCCTTGTTTACTTTCTGTTTCACAAATTTTCTAGGGTGGAAAACACATCACTAAAATAGCTTTAAGTGCTAAACTAGACATTTCCTAATCTTCTATGCCAATTTAATTTCATTAAATATTTATCCATTGGGTAGGAAATGTTTAGAATGATAAATAAATGCTAAGATCCTGCTTTGCATCCTAATGTCTTCTCACAGATGATAGTAATAAAAGTAAAAATGACCATTTTCTCTTAACATCGTATTATCTATCCTCAGTAATAATAATGTTATGTTTTGTCTAATACTACAACCCATTATAAAGTCAAATGTTATAGCAAATATCTGGATACATATATTTTTTTGTTCAATCTTGAATATTTTATTAATAAATTTAGTATTTCTTAATTTAACTTCAATTTTTTCTTCTAATTTTAGGCTTTGAATGCATTTATTTATTTAGAAGTAATTTATTTTTATTTATTTTAACATAAATTTTTTCTAAAAGATATAGGTAGACAGCCCTTGCTTTCAAGTTCCTTTTAGAGAATCAGCCTTATTTCTTGTTAAGGAAAAGTCGGTTGTACTCTCATAAGAAATAATATAAATCATTGTTCAGATATTTGTATTAGTTTATCATAAAAACATTATTATCACACTTATTTATGTATTAAAAACTATAGTGTTAGAATCTGTTGGAAATAATACTAGCATTAAGATTTTAAAACCTAATTCAGCATAAAAGTTACACACATCATTGAAATGCTCTAAAGTTATAGCTGTCTCAGTGTTTACTTTTTTAGAGAGAAACCTGATATTTCTATCACGTGAAGCCTTCACCATCAAGGCCATAACTGAGGCTTACAAGTCTTTTGTCATTTAGATCTAAATCCTGAATTCGGACCAATAGTCTTGAAATTTTCCTGAAATAAAGAGAGTTACAGGAAACTCAAATTTTACCTATAATGTCATTTCTTAAGAAACAGAACCAGAAAATCCAGCATAATTTTTAATAAAATAACGTTTGACAGCTTCATCTCATAAACATCCATTGAAATCGCATACGTGTTCACTTTTAAATTGAATCCTACAAAAAGGACATCAATAGAAGTGTAATTTTTTTCAGGAATTAAATGAAAGTCCAGAGTATGGCTAAATGCGTGATTAACTGCTGTTAAGAAAATATTCTTATATAATTATTTTTCCAGAGTGCCCATTGGCTCCTGGCATGAATTCCTCCATTTATTTTTGAGACTCCTCTTCCAATTTGTTTGGTATAATTATCTTACCTATCACCAGGCTTTTTCTTCAAAGTTCTTTAGGCAACAGTCAACCAAATCACACCTCTTTCTGTGAGTCCAAGGAGAGGATGTCAAATGTAACACAGTTCAGGGAAAGAAATAGTTGCTACCTTTAGAGTATAGTTTGTGAAGCACCAAATTTCTAGTGAAGACATTTATTTCAAATGTAACAGTTATTTTAAGATTTTGATTCCAGCAATGAAACAGAGAGGTAAGGAGAATTTATTCTACTGTGTAGATTAAAATAGTGAAAACAAAAGCAAAACCAAAAATATTTCTTCTTGATGAACATGCTTTACAATCCACTTTTTCTTCTCTCAGCTCTGTGGAATAAAAGCATAGTATAATTCTAATCCCTGATCAGTTAGTTGTTCAGAAATAAGCCTTTTATACATATATAGGAAGAAATGTCCCCCACAGAATTAAACAGCACACATCTAAGGAGATGAACATTACAGAGGAAAAGAGGATGGCTAATTAGCAGACATGTTCCTCATATGACAGCATAAGAACTTTACTACTAAAATAAAAAAAAAAAACTCTTTGAAGGCAGGAACTGTTACTTTCGTCTTCTTATTCTCATTATCACCCAGCTTAGTACTTATCCAGTATAGTAAGTGCAAAATAGATATTTACTGAATGAAAGTTAATCACTCATTCATCAAAAAATGTATATATTGCTTCATACTCCCCAGATACAAAACAGATAAGATCATTGTTCTCAGGCATGCTGGGTCTTTCTGTTCTTCCATTTATAGATAATTGTCCAGTAATTCTTCTGTGTGCTGTATTAAGTTTTCTAGAACAATTTTAAAGCATTAATGTGGCACATTACTTTGTAAAATAGCAGAGCTTGGGATACCAACATATTTTAGGTCAAAGATGGAGATACTTTGCAAAACACAACTGGGAAGTAGGCATAGAAAATATTCCTTTGCTTACTACAGTTAAGAAATAAAATTTCCCTAGGCCTCTGGGCACAAGTGTCCTAATATGCATTTATGATAAGAAACACTGGTTCTTAAACCTTACTATACATCAGAACCATCCAAAGAGCTTACTAAACAATTATTATCATATCCCAAAATCACTCAGAGTAGGGACCTGGAAACTGATGTTTCAGTGTTTCTCAGATAGTAAAAGGAGTAGCAATTGTGAAGCATGCTTATAAAATAGAACTATCTCTAGTATAAAAAAACAATCAAACTTAAAATGATACTTGAAATCTGTTTTAGAGATTTAATATGATATTGCTGAGTTTATGATATTGTGATTCATTCATTTACACATGTATATCTCTTTAATTCAATATCCTTATTATTTAGCATGGTTCTCACTACATAGTAGTCACTCAAGAGACTTTTGCTAAATGACTAAATAAATTGAAAGGATCCTAATAACAGAATGATCTTATATCCTTCATGTCCTCTAGTTTCTAACATAGTTTCTTGAAAGAAAATAGTCCTTCAATGTACATGAGTTTAAAAACTGTTACTGAGAGAGAAAGAAAGAGAGAGATTAATTCACAGGCATGTGCTCACAGACACACAGAGTCAAAGATAGTGACACAGCAGGGCATCCACACAAAGAAATTAATTCAGAGTCTGATTCTTGTGATGATGGAATAGCTTTAATTGAACTAATCCTGCCATATATAACATTTCTCAAACCTGGGGAAATATCAAAACAACTGTGTAAAGGCACAAGGGAGTGACCAAATGTAGTGTTACCGAGTCAGAGCTTGTACTGCTAATAGCAAGACAGGCAAATAAATCGAGAGACAAGGTGTTGGAGCAAGGAATAGCAACTTTATTTGGAAAGCCAACAGACCTAGACAATGGTGGACTAGTGTCCCGAAGAACCATCCTACCTGAGTTAGAATTCAGGCTATTTCTATATAAAAAAGGAGGAAGTGTGGCTGGTTGTTGCAGACTTGGTGCTGGCCGGACCTCAGAGGGGATGTGATAATTCTTTGCTCTTGAAGCTATATATGTAGGTCTGGTCACGATATTCCTATAAATTTTCAACAAGACAAATGTTATTTTCTGTTCTGCAATTTTTTACCTCTATATGAATGAAAAGTGTTATGGCTTTAAAAGTCAAGCCTGGAAGCAGAGCCTTGAGAAAGACGTATTATGTATATTTTAGTCTATAGGCAAAATTCTTTTACTGATAGATGAGACAAAGGTGCAAAGACAGCATGACTAAGCACAGGTAACAGAGCACGAAGGTTAGAGCTAAAGGAAGAGATCCAATATGGAGTCAGGTTTGTTCTTTTCTGTTACAGTAGGAAGAAACTGGAGGGGATTTGACCGTCAAAAGAAGAGAACTACATTGGATGAGATCCATCTGTATATGACTTTCCCCTGAGGGCAATACCAGTCTACACATGAGGCAGCTAGGACTCAAGCAGATAGGTGCAGTGTTTTGGGACTTAGAAGTCAGGGGACAGAGATGGTAGAAACCAGAGAAGCTGGGGATTACAGGGAAAATACATGAAAAGAGGAAGCACCAAGAGGGGAACCCCTAAATAAACTCCCTTTAAATCTTTGACTGACACTTAATTAGGCATGTGAGGGTAAAGATTGTAAAGATATAAGAAGAAGTTAACAATTAGCTGAAAGAAGTGAGCAGAGATTACAGGTGCTATTCACTTCAGGGGTAAAAGAGTTTAGAGTTCAAGTCCTACAAAATTAGCATAACTTTAAAGCATACAAGAGACTTTCTATTGGAATACAAAAAAGGCCAAATTTAGCAGTAGATTCTAGTAAAGTATTAGGAGTGAAGTAAAAAATAATATATTCATCCTAAAAATAAAAGCAAAACCAGAATAGACCCACCCTAACAAAACATTCAACCAAATTATTTAAAAGGTTGAAAGTGGCATGTCACTAATTTAACTACTTAATAGAACAAAAAACCTAAGACCCTTCAGGGGAAGATAAGAAAATTCTGTCTTTACAATGTATCATATGTTATTTTCATAACACAAGAGATAACACCAGGCATGTAAAAAAATAGGAAAATGTGACCTCCCCACCCAGTCGAAAGAAAATTAATTCAATGGAAATAGATGCACTAACAATCCAGATGTTGGAATTAGTAGGCAAATACTTTGAAATAACTATGATAAATATATTTTTTAATGTTTTTATCAAAGTATAGTTGATTTACAATGTTTCAGGTGTACAGCAAAGTGACTCAGTTATATGTATCTATTTTTTTCAGATTATTTTCCATTGTAGGTTATTATAAGATATTGAATATAGTTCCCTGTGCTATACAGTAGGTCCTTGTTGTTTATCAATTTTTATACAGTAGTCTGTCTCTGTTAATCCCAAATTCTAAATTTATCCCTCCCTCCCTCTTTTCCCTTTCATAACCATAACTTTTTTTCTGTATCTGTGAATCTGTTTCTGTTTTGTAAATAAATTCATTTGTAACATTATTTTAGATTCTGCATATAAGTGATATCATAGATGTTTGTCTTTCTCTGTCTGACTTACTTGACTTAGTATGATAATCTCTAGGTCCATCCATGTTGTTGCTAATGGCATTATTTCATTAATTTTTATGGCTGAGTAATATTCCACTGCATATATGTACCACATCGTCTTTACCCATTCATCTGTCGATGGACATTTAGATTGCTTCCATGTCTTGGCTATTGTAAATAGTGCATGGCGTGCATGTATCCTTTTGAGTTAGAGTTTTCTTTGAATATATGCCGAGTGGGATTGCTAGATCATATGGTAATTCTATATCTAGTTTTTCAAGGAACCTCCATACTGTTCTCCATAGTGATTGTACCAATTTACATTCCCACCAACAGTGTAGCAGGGTTCCCCTTCTCCACACCCTCTCCAGCATTTATTATTTGTAGACATTTTGTTGATGGCCATTCTGACTGGTGTGAGGTGATGCCTCATTGTATTTGATAAATATTTTTAAAAATCCATAAGAAAATATAAATATATCAAAGTGGAGATTTTCAGAGAATATTTGGAAACTGTAAAAATGAACAATGTGGAAACCTTGTTTAGATGTAGAAGTAGAAATGAAAAGTGCAAAATCTGAAAAAATAGCAGGTTAGACATGATAGATGAGACTATTAGTGAGCTTGAAGACAAGTAAATATTAATCTAGAAGGGAAACATAAATGAGTTTCATTGACTGATGAGACAAGCGTAAATGATTTAATAAGTATATAATTGGAATATCAGTAGAAATTAGTGCAAGAAGTACTTGAAGAAATATTGGCTTAAAAAATTCCAAATTGATTAAAAAGAGGAACCTACACATTCAAGAAGCCAAGCAAATGCCAAGCAAATACAAAGCAAATTTTACCTAGGAATATTACAGCTAAACTTCAGAAAAGCACTAACAGAATAATATTAAAAGTGAGAGGGGAAACTTACATATTAAGTATAATGAAACACTATTATTGTAAGGTAAATTTCCATCAGAATAAATAGTGGAAACCAGAAGAAAATTGCATAAAAATTTTAAAGTATTGAATTTTCCCATGCATAATTTTATATCCTGTGAAATTATCCTTCAAAATAAAGACAAAATAAGAAAATTTTTTGGAAAAATTGAAAGTTCAGAATTTGTTACAAACTTGTACTACCAAAACCAAAAACGAAACAAAACCAAAACAAAAAACTAAAGGGCACTCTTCAGGTTGAAGGAAAATGGCACCATTTGGAAATAATATTCTATGGAAAGAAAGAAATAGCACTTGAAGTGTTAAATATATAGATAAATATAAAAATTTTTTTCTCTTTTTTCTTTTTTAAAATTTATTTATTTATTTATTTTTGGCTGTGTTGGGTCTTCGTTTCTGTGCGAGGGCTTTCTCCAGTTGCGGCAAGCAGGGGCCACTCTCATCGCGGTGCATGGGCCTCTCACTGTCGCGGCCTCTCTTGTTGCGGAGCACAGGCTCCAGACGTGCAGGCTCAGTAGTTGTGGTTCATGGGCCCAGTTGCTCCGTGGCATGTGGGATCCTCCCAGACCGGGCCTCGAACCCGTGCCCCCTGCATTAGCAGGCGGATTCTCAACCACTGCGCCACCAGGGAAGCCCTCTCTTTTTTCTTAAATAACTTAAAATTAATTTAAAAATATATAATTAAATATAAGTAAATGTGGAATATATAAAACATGTAGATGAACAGTACATGACAGTAATAATGCAAAGAATGGGTGGGGAGAGATATGTATATATACCAGTATAAATTTGTTACATTATATGAGAAATGGTATAATGTGAAGTCAAGATAGTCTGTGATAAGTTAGGAATCCATCTTGTAATCTCCAAAGCAACTAACTAAAAATGTAAAGAGATAGAGATATAAAGTCAAAGGAGGAGTTAGAATGGAATAGTAAATGTTATTTGCTTTACTCAGAAGATAAAAAGGGGAAAAAAAGAAACAAAGACAGAAAGAACAAATAGAAAATAATAAAACAATGACCTAAATCCAATCATATAAATAATTAAATCACATGTAAATCAGACCAAACATTCTGATTAAAAGTCAGACTGAATAAAATAGGAAGGCTTGACTAAGTGTTGCTTATTAGAGATGCAAGTAAAATCTAAAGACATGAACCTCTTGATAGTGAAGGATGGAATACAATATATGATGCAAAACATCATCATAGGAAAGCTGAAATGATTATACTAATACAAAGTACATTCAAAAATAGAGTATTATCAGAGATAAAGAAATTGATTGTATAGAAATACAGAAGTTAATTCATCAAGTAACAAAACAATCCTAAATGGACGTGCAGTTAATAACAGAGCTTCAACTTGTGTGAAGTAAAAATGTATAAGCACAAGTGTAGAAATAGACATCCACAATCATAACTGCAGATTTTATCAGTCCTCTCTTGCTGACTGATTAAAACATGTATATATAAAGAGAAAATCAATGATATAGAAGATATGAACAATCCTTAAGTAATTTCACTAAACTGATATTTAAAGACAATCAAATATAAAAAACTCCAGAATATAATTTCTTTCAAAGTAACCATGGGATATTCACCAAGGTAACCGTATACTTTTCCATAAAACAATGCTAAGTTAATTTTTAAATCTTGAAGTCATACAAAATAGCTTCTCTGACCAAACCAGACATAAACTAGAACTAAATAACTAACCTATAATGAGAAAATACCAAAATATTTGGAAAATTAAACCAAACATTTGTAAATAATCTATGAGTTAAAGAATGAATTACAAGAGAAATTGAAAATTAATTTGACCTAAATGATAATGAAAGCACAACATAACATTTGTGGAGTGTAGATAAAGCACTGTTTAGAGGGAAATTTATAGGATCATATGTTTATAGTTAGAAGGAGGAAAGATTTAAAATCAACTGTCAAAACTTCCATCTTAAGAAACTAAAAAAATGACTTGTCAATAAATGGAAAATAAGTAGAAAGAAAAGATTAATAAAAAAAAGAGTGGAAATCAATGGGCTAGAGTACAAATAATAGAACAAATCAATAAGGCCAAAAGTTTGCTCCTTAAAGATTGTTATAATTGATAAACCATTAACAAGTCTAATCAAGTAAGAGTGAAGGAGAGAATGAGTGAAAGAGGGAAGGAACGCAATGCAAATGTCAGTAATATTTCTAAGGATATCACTATGGATCCTAGAGACATTAAAAAGATAATAAGGAAATAATATGAGCATCTTTATGCCAATAATTTTGACAAATTAAATAAAATAAAAACGTTCTTGAAAGACACAACCTCCAGACGTAACACAAGAAGAAATAAAAATCTAAGTAGGTACATATTTATTAAAGAGATAAATTTGTAATAGAAGCCATACAAAAAGATAAAAGTTATCTTACTTTTATCATAAGTTAAAAAAATTTTAGTTAGAGCATAAATATCACTAAGTGTTAAAGAAGAGAATGTAGTAATTGGAATTTATCAAGTTTAAAACATTCTGCTTTTCCAAAGTCAGCATAAAATCATGAAAAGATAGGAATATATTGGGAGAAAATATAATAAATGACTTATCTAGAATTTATAGAGAACTACAAAATAATAAAAATGTTTAAAAAACACTTCACTAAAGAATATATTAAAATGTCTAATGAGCACAGGAAAATATGCTCATTGTCATCATTCATTAGTGAAATACATATTAACTAATCTTCAGATACCACTTTACTACAAATTGAATGGCAAACAAACAAAACCTGACAATAGCAAGCATTGTCGAGAATACAGAGCAATTAGAATTTTCATACTGTGCAAAAGCTTTGAAGTTTAATTAGGTACCATTTGTTTATTTTTGTTTTTATTTCCATTACTCTAGGAGGTGGATCAAAAGGGATCTTGCTGTGATTTATGTCATAGAGTGTTCTGCCTATGTTTTCCTCTAAGAGTTTTATAGTATCTGGCCTTACATTTAAATCTTTAATCCATTTTGAGATTATTTTGGTGTACGGTGTTAAGAAATGTTCTAATTTCATTCTTGACATTCCGATTTTTTTTTTTTAGAAATTCACGTTCTTTTATTTATTTATTTATTTATTTATGACTGTGTTGGGTCTTCGTTTCTGTGCGAGGGCTTTCTCTAGTTGTGGCAAGTGGGGACCACTCTTCATCGCGGTGCGCGGGCCTCTCACCATCGTGGCCTCTCTTGTTGTGGAGCACAGGCTCCAGACGCGCAGGCTCAGTAATTGTGGCTCACGGGCCCAGTTGCTCCGTGGCATGTGGGATCTTCCCAGACCAGGGCTCGAACCCGTGTCCCCTGCATTGGCAGGCAGACTCTCAACCACTGCGCCACCAGGGAAGCCCCTAATTTCATTCTTTTACCTGTTGCTGTCCAGTTTTCCCAGCATCACTTATTGAAGAGATTGTCTTTTCTCCATTGTATATTCTTGCCTCCTTTATCAAAGATAAGGTGACCATATGTGAGTGGGTTTATCTCTGGACTTTCTATCCTGTTCCATTGATCTATATTTCTGTTTTTGTGCCAGTACCATACTGTCTTGATTACTGTAGCTTTGTAGTATAGTCAAGCCAGGTAGCCTCCGTTTTTCTTTCACAATATTGATTTGGCTATTCGGGGTCTTTCATATTTCCATACAAATTGTAAAATTTTTTATTCTTGAAACTTTAAAGCTTTTGCTCAACAAAGGAAACCATAAACAAGAAGAAAAGACAACCCTCAGAATGGGTGAAGACTTTTTCAAATGAAGCAACTGACAAAGGGTTCATTGCCAAAATATACAAGTAGCTTATGCAGCTCAATATCAAAAAAACAAACAACCCAATCCAAAACTGGGCAAAAGACCTAAATAGACATTTCTCCAAAGAAGACATAGAGATTGTCAACAAACACATGAAAGGATGTTCAACATCACTAATCATTAGAGAAATGCAAATCAAAACCACAATGAGGTATCACCTCACACCAGTTAGAATGGTCATTATCAAAAAATCTACAAACAGTAAATGCTGGAGAGGGTGTGGAGAAAAGGGAACCCTCTTACAGTGTTGGTGGTAATGTAAATTGATACAGCCACTATGGAGAACAGTATGGACATTCCTTAAAAAACTAAAAATAGACCTACCATATGACCCAGCAATCCCACTACTGGGCATATACCCTGAGAAAACCATAATTCAAAAAGAGACACGTGCCACAATGTTCATTGCAGCACTATTTACAATAGCCAGGACATGGAAGCAATCTAAGTGTCTATCAACAGATGAATGGATAAAGAAAATGTGGCACCTATATACAATGGAATATTACTCACCCATAAAAAGAAATGAAATTGAGTTATTTGTAGTGAGGTAGTTGGACCTAGAGTCTGTCATACAGAGTGAAGTTAGTCAGAAAGAAGAAAACAAATACCATATGCTAACACATGTATATGGAATCTAAAAAAAAAAATGGTTCTGATGAACCTAGGGGTGGGACAGGAATAAAGATGCAGATGTAGAGAATGGACTTGAAGACAAGGGGAAGGGGAAGGGTAAGCTGGGACGAAGTGAGAGAGTAGCATTGACATATATACACTACCAAATGTAAAATAGATAGCTAGTGGGAAGCAGCTGCATAGCACAGGGAGATCAGCTCGGTGCTTTTTGACCATCTAGAGATGTGGGATAGGGAGGGTGGGAGGGAAATGCAAGAGGGAGGTGATATGGAGATATATGTATACATATAGCTGATTCACTTTGTTATACAGCAGAAACTAACACATTATTGTAAAGCAATTATACTCAATAAAGATGTTAAAAAAAAAAGAATTTCCATACATTTTCTGTGATCCTCCTCAACTGAATTCATCCAACAAAAGTTGCAACCTCCTTAAAACCCATTACCACTTAAAAGAAAAAAAAAATAACCATGGAACTTTTTTCCTGAATATCTCTTAATACCTCTCAGCACAGTGTTATTTTGGGGAACTGTTTGGGAAATCCTGTGCTAAATACAAGATCCTGCAGAACGTGAAATGAGAAAGAAGACTGGAACCAAATTGTGAATCATTGGCTGTCATGCTAGAATTTGAAACTTACGATTTTGCCACTGACAGAGGCATAACATTATAAGATCTGTTTCAGATAATTCTGGCAGGTGTATGTAGGATGGATTAGAAGGCTGTATAGTTTGGGCAGAATTAAGATTTGGAACCAGTTCTGAATACCTACAAATACTATGTTTTTACCAATAGATCACATTGTCTTATGAGACTTACAAAATTGTTTTATACTTAAAAAGTCATATCTACATTTAGCTTATTAGTATTTAAACTATCATATAATTATGTAGGAAGCACCAACCTTTTAGCCTTATCATATGAGAATAATTATATTAACTCCCAAAATAAAATGCCTCTTACATCCCTATTTTGACTATAATTATAGAAATATGAAACCACAGTCACCTAGTTCCGTCCCTTCATTTTACAAATGGGAGTCCAAACCTAAGATAAAGGAAGTGATTTATTCAAGGTTATACACTGAGGTAATAATCAGGTGACAGAAAAATCTTGATTCCCCCAACTGCAGCACTTGGCTTCTTCTGTTAGAGGTTCTCCTTACTATGTTTGGGCAATTGAATGAGCCCATTACAAACTCCAGATGCCTAAATCCCACTACCTATTACCACCATAGTTTCTCACTCACTGGGACTTTATCCACAAATCCTTACCTGATCTCCCACCCTGATAAACTGTTCTTTTTTTTTCTTGCTACAATTTATTTAATTAATTTTTTATTGGAGTATAGTTGATTTACAATGTTGTGTTAGTCTCTGCTGTACAGCAAAGTGAGTCAGTTATATATTCACATATATCCACTCTTTAATTTCAATTTCCATATAGGTCATTACAGAGTATTGAATGGAGTTCCCTGTGCTATTCAGTAGGTTTTTATTAGTTATCTTTTCTATATATAGTAGTGTGTATATGTCAATCCCCATCTCCCAATTTATCCCTCGCCCTCTTCACCCCTGGTAATCACAAGTTTGTTTTCTACATCTGTGACTCAAGTTCTGTTTTGTAAATAGGTTTGTTAAGCAATACCATATGATATTTGTCTTTCTCTGTATGACTTACTTCACTTGGTATGACAATCTCTAGGTCCATTCATGTTGCTGCAAATGGTATTATTTCATTCTTTTGTTATGGCTGTGTAATATTCCATTGTTTATATGTACAATATCTTCTTTATCCATACCTCCATCGATGGACATTTAGGTTGCTTTCATGTCCTGGCTATTGTAAATAGTGCTGCAATGAACATTGGGGTGCATATATCCTTTGGAATTAAAATTCTTAGAGGAAAACATAGGTAGAACACTATCTGATTAAATTGCAGCAAGATCTTTTTTGACCCACCTCCTAAAGAAAATAAAAACAAAAATAAAAAATTGGACCTAATTAAACTTTAAAGTTTTTGCACAGCAAAGGAAACCATCAGGAAAATGAGAAGAAAACCCACAGAATGGAAGAAAATACTTGCAAACGAAGCGACCAACAAGGGATTAATCTCCAAAATATACAAACAGCTCATGCAGCTCAATATCCAAAAAGCAAACAACCCAATCAAAAAATGGGCAGAAGACCTAAATAGACATTTCTCCAACGAATGCATACAGATGGCCAAGAGGCACATAAAAGAATCTCAGCATCACTAGTTATTAGAGAAATGCAAATCAAAACTACAATGAAGTATCACCTCACACCGGTCAGAATGGCCATCATCAAAAAAATCTACAAACAATTAATGCTGAAGAGGGTGTGGAGACAAGGAACCTTCCTACCCTGTTGTTGGGAATGTAAACTGGTACAGCCACTGTGGAGAACAGTATGGAGGTTCCTTAAAAAACTAAAAATAGAGCTACCATATGATCCAGGAATCCCTGGGCATATATCCAGAGAAAACCATAATTCAAAAGGATACATGCACCCACGACCACTTTTAAAATGGAGGAAAAAAAATGGGCGAAGAGGGCAAGGAGGGAGGTTGTCAAGTAATTGGTTACTATAGCTGTATTAGAAAAATCTGTTCAGAATCAACAATATGTAGAGAGATAATGAAATATTTGGAATTAGAAAGCTTGGGTTGAAATAAAAACATCTTTTATATACAAGCTTTATAATCTTGAACTAGTTATTTGAAATATTTGCCCTTAGGTGTGTTAATCAATAAAATGTACATAATAAAGCTTTTTGAAAAAGTTGTGTACAGGTTTAACTTTAAAAAAATATATTAATATGGTGTCTATAATATAGTAGAAACTCAAAGTTCTAAGGTAGAGCTTATTTTGGTTATATTTTCCTTAGGTTTGATAGCTGTACTTGCTACCTGACAGGATAGAAGATGATCATATAAATCTAATTAAGAAACATGACACATAAAATCAGTGGTAGCAACAATAACAACCAATACTTATTGAACACATTCTATGAACTGTATATATTAAACATCTTACAATTTTTAATCTTTAGAACAATCCTCTGAAGTAAGCATTATTGCTTTCCTTTTGTAGGAGAAAACTGAGGCACAGAGAGGAGTTTAATTGCCCAAGATCACTCTAGCTAACAACTTTATAATACATGCTAATAAGCACATTATGATGATCTTACTAAGGTAAGGCTTTTTATATTTAACTAGCCCACACTAAAAATAGAACCTCATATACATAACAATTGTTTGTCATTTGATTGGTTTCAAAGATTCAGAGAATGTTAGAGTTGGAGGAGATAGCAATAATATTATCATTCAGTGGTTCCCAAACTCCAAAAACTAGGGATGTTCCATGACAATAGAAGTAAAATGAGGAAAATATGTTTTTTCCCCCAAAACTAAATATATTCTGTTTAAAGAGCTATCTGCTATTAACAACAAGTATATATTAAATTAATTAATAGATTCTCTTTCATCAAATAAGGTAGATTTATATGGCAAAAATAAAATTAAACCAAATTACCAATATCACCCCTTCTCCTTTTTTAAGTTTTACTAAACCACAAAATCCAGAAGTTTGATATCACTGTGATGGCCAAGTTTATGTGTTAACTTGGCTAGGCTATAATCCAGTTATTCAATCAAACACTAATCTAGGTGCTGCTACAGAAGATATTTTTAGATGTGATTAATGTCAGTAATCAGTTGACTTAAAGTGAAAGACATTATCCTAGATAATCAAGCTCTGCCCAATTCAATCAGCTGAAAGGTCTTTAGAACAGAACTGAAGTTTCCCTGAAGAAAAGGAAATTCTGCTTGTGGACTGCAGCTTCAGTTTCTGCCCAGGAATTCCAGCCTGCCCTTCTCAGTGACCTGTGTTTCAGATTTTGGACCTGCCCTGTCAACCTCCACAATCATCTAAGATAATTTCTTGCAACAAGTCTCATCTACAGTAAGTTCCCTATATACGAACCTTCAAGTTGTGAGCTTTCAAAGACACAAACGTGTGTTCGCATGTCCAATCACGTTAGTTCTCGTGTCTGGCGTACATTGTCACGTGTGTGCATCCTCTACAACTGGTTGTGTTTTGGGTACTTTACTGTACAGTACTGTACAGAATATAGTAGTACAGTATCTATTTCAAGCTAAATCTTCAAGAGGACAACTTCATTGAACTCCTTGCTGTGCAACATGAGGAGCTTCCTAATGAAGACCTGATGGAATTGGAGGCCAAGAGAAAGGACAAAGAGAGACAGAAGAAATAACTAAAGAACTGAAGAGATTCACAATACAGGAAGTGGCAAGGTGATTTTCTTTATTTGAGGAGGCACTGTTAGTTTTTGAGGCACAGGACCCGAATGTAGAATGGTACACAAATGTTGCAGCAGCCATTCAGAATGCAAGCCAGTGGTATTCTGTCATCTATGATGAGAAAAAAAGGGCTACTGCCCAGACATCACTGGATCGTTTTTTCAAGAGGGTAGATAGAATTGAATCCAGCAAGGAACCAGAACCTGTGCCATCAACATCAGATGAGAGTGAAATTGTAGCTTGCCCTCCATCTCCTACTGCTGACGATCCTTCAGCTCTACCATCTCCCACCCCCTCTCCATTGTCCAGTCAGTAACTCTTCTTGCCTGTTCACTGGATGCCAGCCCCTGTATTCCAGCTGTTGTACTGCACTACTGTACTTTTCAAGGTACTGTAAGATTTAAAATGTTTTCTTTTGTTTTTGAGTTTGGTTGTTTTTTATGTATTATTTGTGTGAAAAGTATTATAAACCAATTACAGTACAGTACTGTATAGCCAATTGTGTTAGTTGGGTACCTAGGCTAACTTTGTTGGTCTTATGAACAAATTAGACTTACAAACGCAGTGCTCTTGGAAGGGAACTCATTCATAGGTAGGGGACTTACTCTAGTCATATACATAACACAAAACCCTGAGAATATGGGGTACTTATTCTAAAGTACAGTGCTGTGGATGGAAAGAGCTTTATGACCAGTAGAGTTTATATGTCCCCTACTGGATGTTAACGGCTTTAATTGCTATAAGCACTTTCCGGCATGATTCTCACCATCTGATAACAATCAGGAACAGTTGCAATAAATCTGTCTGTGGGTAAGAAGACCAAATATGTATTAAACTAAGCACCACAACTGAACCATTAACATAAAGATTTAGGTTTGTAGACAACCAATACAGTAAAAAGTAAAGGTTATATTTAAAAATTTAGTGAGATGAGGAGTGATGAAGAAAGAAGAGAGAAATTGACTATTCTGCCAATGATGGAAATAAACACCCAATCTCAGAGATCCATAAAGGAAGAGGAAATAAATTTATAAGTGTGAAGAAGATAATGAACATAAGCAGCTATAGGAAACAATCCTAAATTCTTAAAGGTTTAACATAATAGAGATTAATTTTTTTTCTCATCTCACAGTCCAAGTAGTTGTTATGCAGGTGGCCTTCCAAGTGGTGACTGAGGGGAGCAGGCTGTTTTTGTCAAGTGCTTCTGGCATGCCCTAGGGCCTTTCCTAAGCCCTCTGTCTCAGCCGTCCAATGAATAATCAAGGAGAAATCATATTCAGAGAATATCATAGAATATTACATAATATAATCTTGGAAGTGGTATCCATCTCTCCAATCCATATCCTATTGCTACAGCTAATTATGTGATCAGATGTAGAATTTGTCTTTATCACATCAAGAAACTAAAACTACTTTGTTAGTATGAGAAAATTGACTTGAAATAAGATACGGAAATATGATGAAGAGCAGAATGAATCGTGTGTGGAGGCAAAATTAGAAGAAAGCATATTTTAAATTGGCTAAATATGAAATTTAAAAGCAGGTGAAAAGAAGATAGATGATAGAAAGAAGCACGGAAGGTAACATTGTTAGTGAACATATAAGCTGAATATATGGTGTTGTGTCAGAATTATGAGAGTTCTGTAATTGCCTATAAACACTGACTTCTGAAAAATCTAAAGCTAAAGCTCAAAAGTAATAATTTTGGTTATAAATTTATAAAGAATCACAAATGTGATAATGAAGCTTATGCTACATTTTAAAAGCATGTTTATTTTAAGCTTTTTTTTTTTTTTTAATCAGAAACTCCTGTGAAAAACTAGCAGAAACTATGGAACCTCTACTTAGCAAACTGAAAATGTACACTTATTCACAAAAATCTCCACTCAGTTTCTGTGAAACCCCAAGTATTCCAAATTCCCAGAATATGATTTTCCATGTTAGAATATGGAAACAAAACAAACTAAAAACTTTACTTGAGGTGCATGTCAATGTCAAAAAAACGCTATATGCTGGGAGAATTTGAAATTGCATCAGAGTATTTTCAATCACAATTTAGATTAGGGAATAGCTCCCAGGACAAAATTAATCATATTTTTAGAGAATCTGGTATTCTTGGAACTGAGGAAACAATCTCTCTCTTTTTCAAATTAGTATTCTTCTACTGATTAAAAATAATATTTTACAGACACCTCACCAAAGAAGACCTGCAGATGTCAAATAAGCATATGAAAAGATGCTCTACACAATATATCATCAGGGAAATACAAATTAAAACAATGAGATACCACTGCACACTTATGAGAATGTCCAAAATCCAGAACACTGGCAACACCAACTGCAGCAAGGATAAGCAAAACAAAAACAAAAAGCCTCTCATTCATTGAAAGAAAGTTTGATTGTTTCTTTCAAAACTAACTATAACACATAGCACAGGGAGATCAGCTTGGTGCTTTGTGACCACCTAGAGAGGTGGGAAAGGGAGGGTGGGAGAGAGACACAAGAGAGAGGAGATATGGGGATAGATGTATACGTATAGCTGATTCACTTTGTTATAAATCAGAAAATAACACATCATTGTAAAGCAATTATACTCCAATAAAGATGTTAAAAAAAACAACAAATAAAAACAAACAAACAAAAAAACAAAACAAAAACAACAAAAACTAAACTATATGATCCAGCAACTGTGCTCCTTGGTATTTACCCAAAAAAGTAAATTTATATCCACATAAAACTTATGTCCACACAAAAACCTGCACATGGATGTTTATAGCAGTTTTGTTCATAATCACCACAACTTGGAAGCAACCAAGATGTCCTTCAGTAGGTAAATGGCTATATAAATTATGGTACATTCAGACAATGGAATATTGTTCACCACTAAAAAGATATGTGCTATCAAGCCATGAAAAGACATGGAGGAATCATAAATGCATATTATTAATTGAAAGCAGCCGATATGAAAAGGCTACATACTATATGATTCTAACTATATGAAATTCAGGAAAATGCAAAACTAGGAGACAGTAAAAAGATCAGTGGTTGTCAGTGCTTGGTTGGTGGGAGGAGAGGGATGAATTGGCGGAGCACAGAGGATTTTTAGCGCAGTTGAAATACTCTGTATGTTACCATAGTGGTGGATACATGTCATTATATATTTAACCGCTTAGAATGTACAAACACCAAGAGTGTATTCTAATGTAAAATATGGACTTTGAACGATTATGATGTGTCAGTGTAGGTTCATCCATTTTGACAAATGTACCACTCTAGTGGGAGATGTTGATAATGGGGAGGCTATGCTTGTGTGGGGCAGGGGGCCTATGGAAAATCTCTGTACATTCCTCTCAATTTTTCTGTGAATCTAAAGCCTCTTAAAAAAAGCCTTTTAAAAATAATGTTTAAAAAATACCCAGAAGTTATCTTCCTCATAATAGCCTCAAAAAATTCTACCCAGGATAGTATAAATCTACTAACCTTAAAGATGAACCACCTCCTCTCCCCAAATTTCTTTACATACAACTTTCTTTGTTGTTTTTTTCCCCACAGATATCTCTTTTATTGGCCTTGATAATAAGAACATATGATTGCAGGTGAATTTGGAGCAGCATAAGAATAAGTGATTAAGTCTTATGTTCTGCAGCTAAAGTGTGCCTGGTTCACTTGCATCCTCAAAGAACATTCTAGTTTTATAGCAGGTGGAGTGATATAATCTAAGACAGAATTTTTCAGTTCTTTGTACTCAAAGATATCATTAGAAAGAGAAATGTCACTTGGGATTGTTGGCGAATGAGATGATGCATTAAAATCATTTAGCACTGCACCTGGCCTGTACTAATTGTTCAAAAAATGTAAGCTACTCTTCAAATATTATTAGCTATCAACATTCTACATAAGAAAAAATATAAGACTTATTACTATTTTTTGTTAATGAGTATACATAATTGTTAGTTTTCTATTTTTATTTTGTATTGGCTGCCAGCTTTCCTTGGCTTCTGGCTGCGACACTCCAATATCTATCTCCATCTTCACATCACCTTGTCCTCTGTGTGTTTTATACCTCTCTGCTTACCTCTTATAAGAACACTTTTGATGACCTTGAGAGCCCATCCAGATAATCCAAGATCATTTCTCCATTACAAAGACCCTTTTTCCAAATAAGGTAATATTTACAGGTTCCAGCTGTTGTATATTGTTTATTTCAGATTTTTCTTGTTTCTTGAGGTAGGCCTGTATCACTATAAACATCCCTCTTGGAACACCTTTTGCTGCCTCCCATAGATTTTTTTTTCCATTTTCTTAAGGTATTTTATTTTTTTCAATTTATTCATTGACCCATTGGTTGTTCAGTAACATGTAGTTTAACCCCCACATATTTGTGACATTTCCAATTTTTTCTCTTGTAATTGATTTCTAGTTTCATATTCTTGTGGTAAAAATAATTCTTGATACGATTTCAATCTTCTTAAATTTATTGAGCTTGTTTTCTGGCCTAACATAGGCTCTATCCTAGAGAATGTTCCATGTGCAGTTCAGAAGAATATGTATTCTGCTTTTGGATGGAGTGTTCTATATATATTAATTTTATCTGATCTAATCTTCATTTAAGGCTGATGTTTTCTTACTGATTTTCTGTCTGGATAATTTATCCATTGATGTATGTGGGGTATTAAAATCCCTTACTATTATTGTATTGCTGTCAACGTCTCCCTTTAGGCCTGTTAACATTTGCTTTATATGCTATGTGCTCCTATGTTGAGTGCATAAATATTTACAAATGTTATATCTTCATGCTGATTGATCTCTTTATCATTATTAATTCCCACTTTGTCTTTTATTACAGTCTTTGTTTTGAAGTCTATTTTGTCTAAGTATAGCCACCCCAGCTTTCTTTTTATTTCCATTTGCATAAAACATCTTTTTTCATCCCTTTACTTTCAGTCTGTGTGTGTTCTTATATTGAAGTGAGTCTCTTATAGGCAGCTATAGATGCGTCGCATTTTGTTTTATCCATTCAGCAACTTTGTCTTTTGATTGGAGCTTTTAGTCCATTTTCATTTAAAGTAATTATTAATAGCTATGTACTTATTGCCATTTTGTTAATTGTTTTCTGGCTGTTTTGTAGTTACTCTCTGTTTCTTCTTCTCTTGCTTTCCTTCCTTGTGGTTTGATGACTTTCTATAGTGATATACTTTAGATCCTTTATCATTATCTTTTGTGTATCTACTATAGTTTTTTGCTTTGTTGTTACCAAGAGGCTCACCTATGACAGTCTATTCTAAGTTAATAGAAAATTAAGCTTGAACATGTTCTAAAACTGTACATTTTTACTCCACCCCCCATTTTTATGCTTCTAATGTCACATTTTCCAACTTTTTATTTTCTGTAACTCTTAACTAATTATTGCAGATATAGTTATTTTTACTACTTTGTCTTTTAACCTTCATACTAGCTTTAATTTTTTTAATTTTTTTAATTTATTTGTTTTTATTTATTTATGGCTGTGTTGGGTCTTTGTTTCTGTGCAAGGGCTTTCTCTAGTTGTGGCAAGTGGGGGCCACTCTTCATGGTGGTGCGCGGGTCTCTTACTATCGCGGCCTCTCTTGTTGTGGAGCACAGGCTCCAGATGCGCAGGCTCAGTAATTGTGGCTCACGGGCCTAGTTGCTCCACGGCATGTGGGATCTTCCCAGTCCAGGGCTCGAACCCGTGTCCCCTGCATTGGCAGGCAGATTCTCAACCACTGCACCACCAGGGAAGCCCCCATACTAGCTTTATAAGTGATTAATCTACTACCTTTACTGTATACTTACCTTTACCATTGACATTTTTACTTTCATGTATTTTCTTGTTACTAATTAGTGCCCTTTCTTTTTACCATAAAGAAGTCCCTTTAACATTTCTTATAAGGACAGTTTAGTGGTGATGGACTCTTAGTTTTTGTTTGCCTGGAAAGCTCTTTATGTCTCCTTCAATTCTGAATTATAACTTTGTCAGGAAGAGTATACTTGGTTGGAAGTTGTTTTTGTTGTTTTGTTTTGCTTATTTTTTGCACTTTGAATATATCATGTCACTGCTTCTTGGCTGGCAAAGTTTCTGCTGATAAGTCTTCTGACAGTCTTATGGGGGTTCCCTTGTATGTAACACATTGATTTTCTCTCGATGCTTTTAAGATTCTCTCTTTAGCTTTAACTTTTGACATTTTAATTATAATGTGTCTTGGTGTGGGTCTTTTGGGTTCATCTTATTTAGAAATCTCTGGGCTTCCTGGATCTGGATGTCTCTTTCTTTCTTCAGGTTAGGGATGTTTTCCTTTTCTCTTTCTCTTCTCCTCTGGGACCACTTATAAGGTGAATGTCATTTTGTTCAATGTTGTCCCACAGATCCCTTAAGCTATCTTCACTTTTTAAAATACTTTCTTTTTGCTTCTCTGTTTGGATTGTACCACTACCTTGTCTTACAGATCACTGATGGTTTTTTCTGCATCATGTAGTTTGCTGTTGAACCCCTCTTGCATATTTTTTAGTTCAGCTGTTGTGTTCTTCATTGTATGCTACAAGATGACCATTACTTTGAACTCTTTATCAGATAATTACTTATTTCTGTTTTATTAAGGTTTTTTCTGGGGTTTTATCTTTTTTGTTTGGAACATGTTCCTCTGTCTCCACATTTTGCTTGGCTCTTTGTGTTTGGCTCTATGCATTAGGCAAAACAACTATGTCTCCTACTTTTGAAGGAGTGACTTTGTGTAAGAGATGAACCTTACTATTTAACCTTACCCAAGCTGTTGGTTATCTCTTGAACTTTTGTGATTGTCTAAGAAGCCTGATTCTTTCTTGAGAGGTCTCAGTTTTGAAGGTTCCAAGAAATATTCTCTGATTGCTTCACACCTGCTATTTTTAATTCTTGTTTTATTAAATTGTTAAATCAAATTTGCATGGATCTTTTATAATGCAACTTGGCAATATTTAAAAATACAATAAAAATTTTATAATTTTTGTTATAGTAAATGTTCTCAAGGAAAAAAAAAATATCCAAAGCAAGGAAAAAGCTTGAGCACTATATAATGGCAGTTGCATAAATGACTAAGAGTCCATTATACGTCATCAACTGTGTTCAGGATTTGTTCTCATGTAATTAGTATAAGAGGTAGCTGAGGAGGCAAGCTATATTATATACGTTTTGCAGATGAAGAAATTGAGGCTCCAAAGGTTAAGTAATTTTTGTGATGGTAGTCTAGTATATTTATACTATGATTGCCACTATTAAATCCTGGCATATTAGATCATTATAGGGTTAAAAACAAACCAGGAATGAAAGAAAGACAGAGAAAAGAGAAAGAGAAGAAATACAAAATAGAGGAAAGGAAGGAAGGAAAGTGAGAAGGAAGGAAGGGAGGAAAAGAAGAAAGTATAGAAGAAGGAAAGGGAAACAAGGAAATACTTTGGGAAAAAATAACCACTTCCAAGAATTACACAATCTGTATAATGCATAGATACAATAGAGGGAAAAAAATGATAATTTTTTTTGGATTTGTACTATTGGGGGTATTATTACCCCCTTTACAGTGTTCTGAAATGTTATTGTCTCTTTATAATAATAATTAAAAGAAGGGAAAAGACCCTCCATATCCCCTTTATTTCCAAGTTAGCTAACACAGATAGCTTTTTTTAAAAAGTCCTTTCTTTTACAAAAAAAGCTTCCTTTTAACCCTCCTTTGTACTTTGCCCCATCTCTACTGTGATTCTTCCAGATGGTCTCAAGGGCAGCTGGAGCAAGAGTGGTTTCTAGACAGTACAATGAGTTCAACTGAGCCTGGCATATTCAGGGCTTTTTTTTTTTCCTTTTTTCTTAACACCTGGATGCCAATTTTGTACTCACTTCCCTGATATGCCTTACATAATAGCTGGTCTAAGGGAAAGAAAAACTACTGCTGTCACTCGTTTGTGTGTTCTGGCAATGTGCAGTGGTTTGTGGTCCTCATAATCAGAAGGCATGCTGAGCTGCCACATAAGTGGGGGGGATCAAGGAGGTTAGGAGGTCTGATGCTTACAGTTGTAACACATGGTTTGGCTTCAAAAGCAAGGATAATGATGCTTTAAGATTAGGGCTGTGTGTGCCACACACAACAGAGAATGAACCAATTATGGGGTGCTTCAGTTCATTATAATTGAACAAAGTGTGGTTTATAACCTAAATTACTTTGATAATTATACCTCTTTTCTTTACCTCACTAGCTCCCCCATTTTGGCTCCACTAAAATTCCATCCTAGCTCCATAATGATACAAATCCCAGCATATTCTAGTTACTGATTCTTTGCCAACCACCCCCTTCCCCGAGACTTGCCTCCAGGAACACCTTGAGAACAGAGACTTTTTTATTACATATTTTTAGCTCTCAGAAACTAAAGCAGTCTGCTGCATAATACAGTCTCTCTCTCTCTTGCTTTAAAGTAATTTAAATGTGATTTCCTGGAGTGTTTTTAATTTTACTGGGGTCAATGGGGGAAGATAGCCAAAATAAGGTTATAAACAGACGTAGCTGAATGCAAGTAATCAATGTATCTTAAAACTAGCTACCCCATAGAAATGAGACCACACAAAATTGAAAAGATTACAGATTTTTCCCCCAATTTCTACAGATGGTAAAAGCCCTTTTAAAATTACTTATTTTCTAATATTTTCTTTAATTTGTTAAAATAACTTCACAATATTAACCTCTACTCCCCACCAAACAATGGCCAATTATAGAAGAAGAAACAAAAGCACTCTTCAGGGGAAAAAGAATTCCTAGTTTCCACAACTGAATTATTTCTTCCTATTAGGGTTTATTAAATTTTGTAAAGATCAACACATGTTAATTTCTTTGTATTTCAATTTTATATCTTTTTCCTTTCCCAAACACTATCTTAGCAAATATATAAAATGCAAATATGTGTACTATGCAAATATATATTATGCATATAGATAATATATGTGTGTA
The DNA here is from genome assembly GCF_965194825.1 of Balaenoptera physalus. NCBI lineage: Eukaryota > Metazoa > Chordata > Mammalia > Artiodactyla > Balaenopteridae > Balaenoptera > Balaenoptera physalus. The sequence continues at coordinate 45,818,688 of NC_138889.1, read as the reverse complement.
TATATGTATATATATGTGTGTATATATATGTAGATATCTGAAGTATGTTAATTTTTTTTAGATTGCTGGTATATCAGGTATGTTTCCTCTGCCCCATATGTTTGCCAAGTTAGGCCATACATAGTGGTCTGCCAAGGAAAAATCTTTTCCCCAGCATAATGTTATATCTAAAGGACTAAATATTCATGGATAAAGTAATTCAGTAGATACCACTCAAAATTGTTAACTCGCAAAAATCAGTTCTAAGTAGGGAAAATGTAGTGGCTTCATGTTATGTAGTTTTCTTATAAGAATATTTTCAATCACCTATCTCTCATTTCTACATTCAAGAACATATTGACTGGTATGCACTGAGAAATACATTAGATATTAGAGCTATAGAGATAAAAGACACATACTTCCTCTCAAGGAAGTCACTGCCCAGTAAGAAAGATAGACTAAGGAACACAAGATCACACGCTAAGTGCTGTAATGCAAGTCAAGTATTTAACATGTTGTTAGAGGACACATCTGGAAAGTTTTCCAAGACTAAGGGACAAGTGAGTTAAATCTTGAAAGGATTTACTTAGGCATAAATGAGAGATGGGTTATTCTAAAGAGAGGCAGCAGAATGGGCAGGTAGAAAGGCCTGTGAGAACAGAGCACATTTGAAGAAAATCTAGTGAGGATTCTACAGAGATAAGCAGGAACAAGATCAAGAAGGACTTTACTTTAAAACTTGCTTTTCATCCTGTAGGCAAAAGACTTATCAAGGGCTATGTAATGAAGTGACATGATAGTATATATTTTATAGTGATTATAATAAAATAAAGCAAGAAATAATGAGACATAATGACAACCTGGTCTAAGGTAGCAGAAACCCTAAAACTGTCTGGCATACAGTTGTGGAATACATAATTATTCTGTGAGTGAATGGTTGAAAGATGAGGATAGAGAAGGGGAAGTATTAAAAAGAAATACAGAAATTAGAAATAGATTTGATATACTTTAAGGAGCCTATGGATATGGGGGCTGATTTCCAAGTTTCTTATATGCATTACTATGTTTATAGAAGTGCACTTAATTTAACTTAATTTAGCAAGCTAGTGGAAGGAACAGAAATGAAGATATAGATTATTTTAGTATCACACTTGTTGAATTTGAGATGTCTTTGTTACATATAGGGAGCTGACTTTATAGGTCTGAAAAGAAAGGACTGAATTGAAATGCTGACTTAGGAGACATCTGCATTTAGGAGGCAGATATTTGAAATCCTGGGTGTGGATAATGTTGTCCAAGGTGAGATGTTAATATAACCAAAGAAAAGGGCTGAGTATAAAACCCTTAGTTAAAACACTATTAAAATGGATGGAGAATGATATATCTTTAAGAATTCCCCATTTCTCATTAGAAAAAGCAACCACAGAACTACAAGCAAAATGAAGAGAGAATAGTGTTGAGAAAACAAGAGGAGAAGAGAATCCCAGAAGGAAGGAAATTATGTAAAATGTCACATACCTAAGAAAGTTCCATTCAGATTAATTCAACAAATCCCTATCATGAAGTACTGACAAAGTGTAGGAATCCTTTACTCATAGCACTACTGGGAAGAAAGCAGGAATCGGTGTGTGTACAGAGAAACGGGAATGAGAGTGTTGTTAAAAGGGCAGAGAATTTAGTTTTCCATTTTCTGTTTGAGGTAGGAGATAAAATCCCTGTGTTGAGATGGAGGGAGACAGAAGTTAGGTAGGGGCTTGGGTAGAGTTAGAAATTGTAGAGTGTTTTTATCTCCATTAGGAGACGGATCCAAAAAGATATTGCTGTGATCTGTGTCAGAGTGTCCTGCCTATGTTTTCCTCTAGGAGTTTTATAGTATCTGGTCATACATTTAGGTCTTTAATCCATTTTGAGTTTATTTTTGTATATGGTGTTAGAGGATGTTCTAATTTCATTCCTTTACATGTGGTTATCCAGTTTTTTCACCACCACTTATTGAAAAGACTGTCATTTCACCATTGTATATTCTTGCCTCCTTTGTCATAGATTAATTGACCATAGGTGTGTGGGTTTATTTTTGAGCTTCCTATCCTATTCCATTGATCTATATTTCTGTTTTTGTGCCAGCACCATACTGTTTTGATGACTGTAGCTTTGTAGTATAGTCTGAAGTCAAGGAGCCTGATTTCTTCAGCTCTGTTTTCCTTTCTCAATATTGCTTTGGCTATTTGGGGTCTTTTCTGTTTCCATACAAATTTTAAGATTTTTTTGTTCTAATTCTGTGAAAAATGCCATTGGTAATTTGACAGGAATTGCATTGAATCTGTAGATTGCCTTGAGTAGTATAGTTATTTTGACACTGTTGATTCTTCCAATCCAAGAACATGTTGTATCTTTCCATCTGTTTGTGTCATCTTCAATTTCTTTCATCAGCACCTTATAGTTTTCAGGGTAAAGGTCTTGTGTCTCCTTAGGTAGGTTTATTCCTAAATATTTTATTCTTTTTGATGTAATGGTAAATGGGATTGTTTCCTTAATTTCTCTTTCTGATCTTTCGTAAAGTTAAAAGCTTTTGCATGGCAAAGGAAACCATAAACAAAATGAAAAGGCAACCTACAGAATGGGGAAAATGTTTGCAAATGATGTAACCAACAAGGGATTAATCTCCAAAATATATAAACAGTTCATACAGCTCAATATCAAAAAATAACAAACAACCCAATCAAAAAATAGGCAGAAGATCTAAATAGACATTTCTCCAAAGAAGACATACAGATGGCCAAAAGGCACATGAAAAGATGCACAACATTGCTAATTATTAGAGAAATGCAAATCAAAACTACAATGATGTTTCACCTCACACCAGTCAGAATGGCCATCATCAAAATGTCTACAAATAATAAATGCTGTAGAGGGTGTGGAGAAAAGGGAACCCTCCTACAGTGTTGGTGGGAATGTAAATTGATACAGCCACTATGGAGAATAGTGTGGAGGTTCCTTAAAAAACTAAAAATAGAGCTACTATATGATCCAGCAGTCCCATTCCTGGGCATATATCTGGAAAAGATGAAAACTCTAATTCAGAAAGTTACATGCACCCCAATGTTCATAGTAGCACTATTTACAATAGCCAACACATGGAAGCAACCTAAATGTCCATCAATAGAGGAATGGATAAAGAAGATATGGTGTGTATATATATATATATAATGGAATACTACTCAGCCATAAAAAAAGAATGAAGTAATTCCATTTGTGGCAACATGGATGGACCTAGACATTATCATATTAAGTGAAGTAAGTCAGATAGACAAAAATGAATATCATATGATATCACTTATATGTGGAATCTAAAATAATGATACAAATGAATCTTTTACAAAATAGAAGAAGACTCATGGACATAGGAAACAAACATATGGTTACCAAAGGGGAAAGATGGAGAGAAGGAATAAATTAGGTATACACACTATTATATACAAAATATATAACCAATGAAGACCTACTGTATAGCACAGGGAACTGTACAAAGTATTTTGTAATAACCTATATGGGAAAAAAATCTGAATCTGAAAAAAATTTATATATATATATATGTACTGAATCACTTTGCTGTACACCTGAAACTAACACAATATTGCAAAGCAACTATACTTCAGTAAAATATAAATAAATATGTAAATAAATAAATTGAGTGTAGTCAAGCAAAAAAAAGAAAAGAAAAAAAATTGTAGTGAGATGACCAGGCACCCATAAAGGATGATTGGGTTAGTCCTAGAGATTCAGACTCTATTGGAGACAAAATAGAGCGGAGAGATGCAAGGTGACTACTCAAAAGAATCACAATACTTGAATGACAAGTGGCTCTTTTCTGTAAATACAGATTTACAAAATGATCTGTGAATATTTGGGTCTGTCCCAGAAATATTGTACAAACTTGCTTTTCTAGGCTGAAATCCATTGATCACAATTCAAATAGGTAGCTCAGGGAGATAAGGACCTTTTTTCATATGAACATATCATATACTTTTGCTTAGAAAACAACATTCCTTGGAATTATCGAGATAATACTAAGTAATGTCCTCATTTGGTTACTTCTCCCTTTTCCAAGAGATCATGGTGCAACTTGTTCATAATTCTCACAGTAACCCTCTACATGACCTACTATATTCCTGTGAAATTAAATATTTACTAAATGATTGAATATTTGCCATTACAAATTGGCTGTGAAGTAAAACAATCAGCATTGTCTAGGAGCCAAAAAAATAAAAACTCGTTTAAGTAAAAATTAGTTCATATTATCTTAGCTGCTTCCATAAATTGGCACTGCCTACTGAGACCTGAGTATGAATGAAAATTTAGAGACTGATGAATGTAAGTGTGTGTAAAAAATTGTCAATAAATATGCATATAAGTCTTTATAATCTGGAAGACTTCCATGAAAAAAAAGTCTAGTTATTTATTCGCCATTTTCTCCCAATCCAGAAACTGGAACGATCAAATTTTGCCATCCAAGTTCAAAGTTTTATGGAACATTCTAATTAGCTCTATATGCCCTCTGATGACTTGAATAAGAGTGATATTGGGTATAATTAGAAAGATTTTAGAACTACTGTAAGCGTGTCAAGATAAATATGTCTTTCTATTTGCATTGCAAAATAGGGTGGAAAAATCCAAATTATGGTTAAACAAAATCTCTTGCTCCAGTAGTAGAATGAGGTTTGTAGACCTTAAAGTCTCAATGACTTGTGTATTCTTCATACTAATCTGTCTTTCCCAATCAACTAGAACCCCTATAAACACTTAAATGCTGGAGATTTGTGATATTTAATTGTCATGAGGCAATCAGGTAATGGCTTTAGAGCAAGTTATACATTATTAGCTCAATTTGGAAATAACACATATAACAAAAAGAAGCATAAAAAGCTATAGATGAAACTTTAATGTATTTGATAACTGATGAACTATTTTCAAAGAGAGATTCTCATGCAATCTCCTTTTATTATAGACTGGAAAGGAGAATGCTTGAAGTAAACAATGAAGGGAGAAAAGCTTACCTTCGCTTTTTGTTTCTCTCACTTTTATATTTTTCCATATATGCTGTAGAACTATATAGGACATTACATTTAAAAGGAAATTCAAGATTCTGTGGAAGTTTCTTTAAGTGATTTTTTATTATGTAAGGTGAAATCTAGATGTGTCATTTTTTTGTTTGTATCTCTCTATCTGTACACACACACACACACACACACACATACACACACACACACACAAACATATACAGAGAAAGAATATATATGTCTGTTTAAAATATTTAATTCCTTATAGTCTGTAGTGCATCTGGCATCACCAGAGAAGGTAAGACTAAATTCCAGATTATTCCTTTATAAAATATAAATTATGAGCAGAAAGAAATACATTTAATTTAGTAAAGTCTATCCTGTCTTCATTAAAATTAAAGACTATTCACTCTAGAGTCTGGTTTTAAACACAGGATATAGGTTATATGTGAGTTAATAAGTACTAAACAATTAGGTGAAAAAATTTTTAGTTTATTATTAACAAACAGACACACAATCACATTTTTATCTTATAAAAGGGACGGTCTGTGTGATGTAATAGAATCTCAGTCTGATACAGGGCAGATCCAAAGATGGACTTACAAGATTTGGGTAGGGAATGCACAAATGCCTGGGGTCTAGCCACAGTGAGAGCCTTTACCTTCCCTAGACTTGAAGTGGCAAGTGAGGGAACAATAGCTGGGCTTGTGGTCTTAACCCTGGGAAAGGGATACACAATAAGTAGTGCGACATTTAATAGAGGAATGTATCCACTGCTAATTTGAAGCTCAAAAGACATGTAGTCAAGGGAAAACTATCCCATGTTCATTCTTCTTCCTTCCTCTAATCTCCTGTCTTTACCTTATTACATTGGTATAGTCCAACCAGAGACTGGATAGCAAGTTAGCAGTAATATCATTCATGTAGATGAGCTTTTAGGTCATAGAGCATAATTAAATATGGCTAGTTGATCTCAAGAGGCAAATGAGACTATCCAGCCCTGGAATGGACTGAGATAATTTCTGTTTTTTTTTATTAGTTTTTCCTCCCTTTCCAAACCAATGCCTAGCCATCTTCAGTGCTCAATATATATTTGTTGAATATATGACTGTCCAGAAACATAATTTTTCCATAAAATAAGCCATGATTGTTTTGTATGCATGGAAGAAACCTCCAGTTATTAAATGGGCTATCTTCAAACTAATGTCAATTTCTAGGTGTTTATAATCCATTTTTTTCAGTGTTACCTTAAAACAAGCTGCTGTGCTATTATTCATTTCATTGCATTAGGGATAGCATAATAATACCTTTATTCTTTTTTACTGTTTTTTTTTTAAGTTCTCTATTTGTCTGTTTTCTGAAGGCTAACATTTTTTAAGTACCCTTCTCCTTTGCTTCGGAAAGGTTCAGATTTTCTTGATTTGGCAGAAAATTAATTGTCACCTGGATTTTTTACAATTGGATTTACAACTTTAGTCTTTATTATCTTAAATCTATTCATTTTATGGATGCTTACTCTTTTATACACATAGTTTACATTCTATAATGTTACTCAAATTTAGAACTCTCTCATAAATGTATGAACATAATTTTATAAATAAATAAATGCTTAGTAGGTGATATAGGTACAGTCATTGAAGTGTTTCTATTATGTATTTGTCTATAGTTGATTGAAACAAAAGAGATTGAATGCCCAATAATGTGTTATGAGGGTTATCTTCTGTTTTTATGAAAACAATGATATGAAAGCAAGAGACTAACAGATATTATAAGTGGTTAATTTGCACATTTCTTAACACACCAAAGAAATACTAAAGCAATATGAGAAATGATTCTTAATGAAAGTTCCAGATAACGTTTCCATACTTAGCAGTCTGAACTCTGGAATCAATTTAATTTTCTGGATGAATTAAAAATGAATATTTGCCAAGTCCTATGGAATAGAATAATTTAATGGAATGTTTGTGCTCTAACGGAGGATTGTTCTGTGTGTCTCTAGTGGTCTCTGGAGGGGCTTCAATGAGTTTGGGAAATCTATTGAAATTTTGCACAAACATGTTTTGAATAATTTATGAACATATTTACATATCCTTAAAGGGTTCCATGTTACAATTAATGTTAGATATTTCTTTCACAGGTACCTTAGTGAGATGATCTAGCCCAAACTGTATATTTCGAATAAGAGGAAACTGAGGTTTCTATATTAGCAAAATTGTAATATCTAACATCTGGCACAGACAGGACAGGAAACTGATTCTCCTGTTTCCCTTCTGAATGCTCTTTATTAACTTTGTAACTCTGGTCTAGGTTCATTAAAAAACAAATGAAACAGTATGAGCATCCATTCAATTAATTAATTCACTCACTCATTGATTTGGTAAAAAAAAAGTCTCAGTGTTTACTAGTACACAACTCTGAGTTAAATAAACATAAAATCTAGTGAATAAAACAAGCAGTCTTTGATCTCAGTCTACAATCTTGTAAGACAGTACATAATAAACAAGTAAATAAAAGAGTATACATAAGTTTAAAGCTTTGATAAATTCAATAGAAAAATTCACAAATACTAATATTTGACATAAACAAGGAAATACATTTTGAGACATTTATACAGAGACATTTAAGCTCAAACATGAAGTATGACAAGGAACAGCCAGGTTAAAAGTGAGAGAAGAATTTTCTGAACATAAGTAAAAATGTAAGAAGAATCTCTGAGAGGCTAAAGTTTTTCTAGATGTTTTTAAGGAAATGAATTGAAGCTAGGCTTGCTCTAGTACAGTGAGTTTGCTAGAAAAGGGGGCGAGTGAAAAAACTTAAGGCTGAAAACATAGGCAAATGCACCATTATGGGGGGCTTTAGAGGGCATTGGACAAGTGCTTGATATTTTCTGGAACACTACCACATTCTTTACAAACACAGCACATGTATTTCTCACAGCAAACTTTTTGAAGTAGATGTTAACTACTTTGGTTTTAGAGGTTAATAAACAGAAGCTTGTCCAAGATCACACATTTAGTAACTGTCAGAGTTAGGATTCAAAACCTGGTCTTTGAGTCAAATGATGCCTCTCTTCTTGGGCCCTACCATGTGCTAAAGTACAGTGGCCTTATTTATTTATTTTTGCCTAGTAAATCAAACTTAGATGATACAAGAGAAGCCATTTATTTTTCTTTCCATTTAATGCATGAATATCCTGTGCCCTACATAGTCAAGGAGTGGGTTTCTAAAATATGTATCAGAGGATAATTATACACACATATATTGGGAAAAGAAGTATTATGATGTGATTGGGGATCAATAATTTTTTTTTCTATATCTCACTTTTTCATTGCTTTTGTCTTTTCTCTGCCTATGGAAATGTGCTGGCCTTTTGAATATTCACTAATAACATCATCTTGGGTAAAATTTACCATATCTCAGTGACCTGAAAAAGTTCAGTTGTTCCCCGTACAGTATGTATTTTCAAGCAGCAGTTAATTTTTTAGATAGAGTTAGCCAAATATGTATTAAAATACTTCAAAGTCATGATAAGAACATAAATTTGTATTTGCAGTTACTTTAATGGCAGAACATTTCTTGTTAGATTCATTCTTTTTGTCCTCATTGGTGAAATCTGATAGAAATAAAATAGAAGATATAGAAAATATTAAAATATTTTAGCATCAGGATCAGCCAAACAAAGCCAAACAAAGGACCACACTTTATAGTTAAGAAAGCTAACCATGTGTTTTTAATGGTTAATGGAACTTTTAATTCAGTGCAAAAGGTAAATGGATAAAATGTAGAATTGTATCAAAGATGTGACTATTTTTCCCTATGTAATATAGAACAATTATTTAAAAGATAGTTGTATCTATTTTTCCATGTCATGAGATTCTCCTGCTAGATGGTCTGTGGAACTTGAAATTATAATGAAGAGCATGACATCTCCGACAGAAATGCCTAAATTACACAGAATAATAGAGAAACAAACACAAGATTTGCAGGAGAAAGACTTCAGTTTTGACCACAATTCTGCTTCTAAATTTTTGTGTGATTTTGGGCATACTCTCTGTCTGTGGGCTATAATTTGTCCATCTATGAAATGAGTGAGTTTGTCTCATATATATACTGTATTGATATTCTTATAACTCATAAGTCTTCATATTTGCAATTGTGATCTTCAGAAGATTCTTCACTTGTTTTTGGGGGTTAAATTTGTGGGCATTTTCAAGGTAGAAAACCTTTACACAGAGTCACTGTAGAATAGTATTAATTACGGACATCAATTTGGGGACCATATACACCCAGATTCTAATCCTATCATGTCATTAAATGTATCTGAGAAAGCTCACCAGCTATGACCTTCCTTATTCTTCTTTTAGGGAGATCACTGCTGCAGAGCTTTTCCAGATACTTGCAACATGTTTTTAATTAAGCCCAGCAAGGGCTTCTGGACCCTCATTGTCTATGTAGGTACTTATCACTGTATTGTAAATATGGATTGAAGACATGTGCCAGCCTAGAAAATCTGTATAGACTTAGATCCACCTATATTCCCAGTAAACTCTCCTAGACTAACACCATGAAGTCTGCTTTACTTGAGACATTCAGATACAAAGTGTAATAATCTCCAACAAGATAGCCAGGTGAGCCTGAGATGCCTGTATTAGACTCTTTCCTTTCACTTCAATTACCATATTCTGGTTGGATAACAATATCTTCTGAAGAGTTTATATATAACCCACCACTCAATTCTGAAATCACTTAGAATATCTTGTCTCATAGCAAACGCATTATGGATTAACACTCTCAACTCTGCCCTACTCTAGACATTTGGATAGGATCTGGAGGGCTGAATTGGAAAAAAAAAATCTTCAAAAAATGACAGTTGGGTGGATATGAAATGCCTGCCTTCTTCTCAGAAGTGGGTAATGTTGTGACAGGTGTGTTGATGCAGCTATTTTGAATAATATGGAGAAAATTATGCCTATAAGGAGGGAGGATTGGATGATTACTGCTAAATGTATTGATGCCCTGTGGAAGGAAAATGATGAATCAAATGTTGTTAATGGCTAAGTAAAAACTAGAGAACTTCAGTTGTATCTTAAAAAGAATACCTCATTACCTATAGTGAAAGGATGGATACAATTGAATGGAAGACTAAAGACCTAATTGTTAAGAGTCACAGAGCTGCAAAGACATTTGAATACTCAGTCAAGGTGGGTCTATTATACAATGATGATGACCATAGTGGGGAAAATCTACGATCCTGAAAACTCAGAAAAGGACATATGAATGGAAACCTTTAAGGATGTTGACTTTCCAACCACCTACACTCACCTAGACCTTTTGTTCTTCCTGTGGAAGGGGCAGGTAAATTCTTGTCTTAGGATACGTTACAGAAGCCTCTCCCTTATAAGGCAATACATGCCACACCCAGGGCCATTCCCCCATCACCTTTCCTAGATGCCAGGCCAAAAATAAGGGTTAAACCCCAGTGTAATTCAGCTGTGGTTGTATTGGTTTTGATAATTGAGGTAAGAGGCTCTATCTATGTAAATAATTTCAAAAAGGAATTTACGTGAACCAGGGGGTGTACTTCTAGGACTGGATTTTAAGGGTCCTAAACAATGGGGCCAGATTGTAAGACTAGATAATAAATAATTTATTGTATAAGGGATACTTTCTTGATATATGAGATTTAACACACTGGCAGTGATCTGAGATGATGGAGTAAATCTCCTGCTGGGGTGGCTCTTAGAAGCCTGGAGAAAATCATACCCAACACTCAGTGTAGTAGAAATATCTAAGTTGAGCCGATACATGATAGAGGAAGAAATTAAGAGGTTAAGGAAAGTGGGCATTTTGGAAGATAAACATGATGTAAAGCTAGAATATCCACTGGTGGCTTATTTTCTGCTAGAAGGCTTGGGATACATACCATTGACCAAGGCTATCAGGAATACAGTGGGGAAAGTGACACTGATATCACTAAGAAATTCTGTGATGACTCTCCTCTGCAAACCAAGGATGACTGTAAGAGAGTCCCTTAGTCTCTCATTAACATACACGGAGATAATGGATTTCTAAAGTAATAGAAGCCAGGTAGTCACACTATAACCACCAGAAACCGGAATCTGCAATTACTATAACAACTAACAACATCAAAAGAGTAGCCAAGAGGGTTTGACCTTTAGGGAGCTGAGATGGTTAATAGAGTTTGGCATCTATAAATGTAAAATAGATAAATAGCACTTTTGTTGGTTGTCTAACAATCTATTACAAAATAAACCCAAAACAAAACAAAACAAACAAAAACAAACAAAAACTTCAGGAATGGAGGAATAGATACTCATTCAAAAAAAAAAGTTGTGATCCCTTCAGTTCCAAGACCTGAACTGATTTTCGGATCTGGAATCCACTGATTAAAAACGTAGCTGGGTTCCTAGGAGGAAGAGCTCTGTAGTACGAAGGAAGGTGAATACTTACTGTGATGAATTTTTAATTTAGTCAAATGCTTTTTCTGCATCTATTGAGATGATCAAATGATTTTTAGCCTTCATTTTGTTAATGTGTTATATCACATTAATTGATTGGCAGATATTGAACCATCCTTGCATCCCTGAAATAAATCCCACCTGATTATGGTGTATGATCTTTTTTATATTGTTGAATTAAGTTTGCTAATATTTTGTTGAGGATATTTTATCTATATTCATTAAAGAAATTGGCCTTTAATTTCCTTTTTCTTTTTTTCTTTTTTGGTAATGTCTTTGGTTTTGGTGTTAGGGTTATGGTGGCATCGTAGAATGAATTTGGGAGTGTTCCCTACTCTTCAATTTTTTGGAATATTTTGAGAAGTATAGGTATTAACTCTTCTTCATAAGTTTGGTAAAATTCCCTTGTGAAGCTATCTGGTCCTGGACTTTTGTGTGCTTGGAGCTTTTTTTTTTTTTTTAATACAAGTTCAATTTCAGTACTAGTGATCAGTCTGTTCATACTGTCTATTTCATTCTGATTCAGTCTTGGAAGATTATATGTTTCTGGCAATTTGTCCATTTCATTTAGGTTGTCCAATTTGCCAGCATATCACTGTTCACAGGTTTCTCTTATAATTTTTTTGAATCTCTGTGATATTGGTTGTCATTTCTTCTCTTTTATTTCTTATTTTAGTTGGGTCCTCTCTCTTTTTTTCTCTTGATGAGCCTGGCTAAAGGCTTATCAATTTTATTTGTCTTTTCAAAGATGAGCTCTTGATTTCATTGATCTTTTCTATTTTTTTGTCTTTTCTAATTCCTTTTTGTCTTTTTCTAATTCCTTTTCATGTTAGTAAGGTTGCTTATTTGAGATTTTTCTTGTTTCTTAAGGTAGGCCTATATTGCTATAAACTTTCCTCTTAGAACTGCTTTTCCCATAGATTTTGGAAAGTTGTGTATTTATTTTCATTTGTATTGATATATTTTTTGATTTCCTCTTAGATTTCTCCATTGACCCATTAATTTTTTTTTAGTAGTGTGTTGTTTAGTCTGCACATTTGTGTTTTTCACATTTTCTTCCTATAATTATTTCTAGTTTCAAACCATAGTCACTGGAAATAAATGCTTGATATAATTTCTGTCTTCTTAAATTTGTTTAGACACATTTTGTAGACAAGTGTATGATCTATCCTGGAGAACATTCCATGTACACTTGAGAAGTTTGTGTATTCTGCTGTTTTGGATGGAATGTCCTACAGATGTCTATTAATTCCAACAGGTCTAATGTGTCACTTAAGGCCAGTATTTTCTTATTGATTTTCTGTCTAGATGATCTGTCCACTGATGTTAAGTGGGGTCTTAAAGTTCTGTACTATTATTGTATTGTTGTCAATGTCTCTCTTTATGTCTATTAATATTTCTTTTATATATTTAGGTCCTCCTATATTAAGTATGGCAGGGGTCCCCAATGCCCGGGACACAGACCGGTACCAGTCCATGGCCTGTTAGGAACTGGGCTGCACAGCAGGAGCTGAGTGGCAGGCAAAGAGCAAAGCTTCATCGGCTGCTCCCTATCACTCTCCACTGCTCGCATTTCCACCTGAACCATTCCCTCCCCCCCGCCAGGAGTGGAAAAATTGTCTTCCACAAAACCAGTCCCTTGTGCCAAAAAGGTTGGGGAATGTTGAGGTATGGGAGAGATATATATATACATACACACATACATATATATATCCTCTTTTTGTATTTTTCCCTTTATCATTATATAATGGTCTTCTTTATCTTTTGTTATACACTTTGTTTTAAAGTCTATTCTATGTGATATGAGTATTGCTACCCCTACTTTCTTGTCATTTCCATTTGCATGAAATATATTTTTCCATCCCCTCACTTTCAGTCTGTGTGTGTCATTAGCTCTGAAGTGAGTTTCTGGTAAGCAGCATTTAAATTAGTCTTTTTTTTTAAATCCAATCAGTACACTGTGTCTTTTGATCTGAGCATTTAGTCCATTGAGATTTAAAGTGATAATTGATAGGTATGTACTTATTGCCATTTTGTTTCTTATTTTCTGGTTGTTTTCCATTTCTATGTTCTTTTCTTCTTTTAGTTTGTGTCTTGTGGTTTGGTGATTGCCTTTAGTGGTATTCTTCTGTTACTTTCTCTCTAAATTTTGTGTATCTATTGTAGGTTTTTGATTTGTGGTTACTATGGGGTTCATATATGTTGAGCTACAACTATATCTGCTTGTTTTAAACTGGCAGTCATTTTAGCTCCAATGCATTCTAAAAGATATTTTTTACTCCTTTTCCCCACATTTAGTATTTTTTTATGTCATGTTTTACATCTTAATGTTTATTCCTTCACTGTTTATTGTAGTTATAGTTGATTTTACAATTTTTTGTCTTTCAATCTTCATACTACCTTATTTAAGTGGTTGATCCACAGTCTTTACTGTATATTTTCCTTTACTAGCAGGATTTTTTCCTTTCCTATAAATTCTTCTTGTTGTAGCATTTCCTTTTAGACTTTGGGAAGATCTTTTAACATTTATTTTAGGGTAGGATTAGTATTGATGAACTCTTTTAGTTGTTGCTTGTCTGAGAAGTTCTTTATCTCTCCTTCAACTCAAAATTATAATCTTGCTGGGTAGAGTATCCTAGATTGCGCTTTTTTTCCTTTCAGCATGTTAAATATATCATGTCACTCCCTTTTGGCCTGCAAAGTTTCTGCAGAAAAATCAGCTGATAGCCTTATGGAGTTTCCCTTTTATGTGACTCTTTGTTTTTCTCTTGATGACTTTAGAATTCTATCTTTATCTTTAACTTTCACCATCCTAATTATGATATATCTTGGTGAGGGTCTGTTTAGGTTCATCTTGTTTGGGACCCTCTGTCTTCCTGTATCTGGATATCTGTTTCCTTCTTCATGTTCAGGAAGTTTTTAGCCATAATTTCATCAAATTGATTTTTTAAGGCCTTTCTCTCTCTCTTCTCCTTCTGGAATGTTGGTATGCTTGGTGTTGTCCAAGAGGACCCTTAAACTGATCTAATTTTTTAAATTTGTTTTTCTTTTTGCTCTTCTGGTTGGATGTTTTCCATTATTCTATCTTACAGATCACTTATGCATTCTTCTGTATCACCTACTTTGTTGTTATTTCCTTCTAATGTGTTTTTAAATTATTTATTTATTTTAACATCTTTATTGGAGTATAATTGCTTTACAATGGTGTGTTAGTTTCTGCTGTATAACAAAGTGAATCAGCTCTACATAAACATATATCCCCATATCTCCTCCCTCTTGTGTCTAATGCATTTTTAATTTCAATTATTTTATTCTTCATTTCAGACTGGTTCCTCTTTATGTTTTCTAGTTCCTTATTTAATATATAATATATAAATTCTCACTGTGTTCACTTTTCCCTAATTCAGTTAGTATTCTTGCCACTAATGCTTTGAATTCTTTATCTGGTAAATTATTTCTATTTCATTAGTTGTTTTTTCAGAGGTTTTTCTCTTGCTTTCGAAATTGAGACAAATTCCCCTGTCTTTTAATATTGTTTCTTTTTATCTTTCTCTGAAATAAGGTGAAACAGTTAACAATTCTGGTATTGAAGAAGTGTCCTTGTGTGGGAGCATCCCTATACAATCTCCATGTGCCCAGTGACTTTGGTGGGAGAGTTAGATCTGAAGTGAGCAGGAGTCACATCTTCCCCCAGGGTGTGTTGACAATTAATAAGAGGTGGACCTGGAGGTGGAAGGGCTAGGACCAGATCCAGATGTGAGCTCGGGCTTCTCCTCTTCTCAGTGGCCAACACCACCTTATCAGGGCAGGGTCAGTTGCTGAAGCAGAAGCCCTGATGATCAGGTCCTTTCTGGCTCCATTCTCTCTAAGTGTGTGCTCTCCCCCAACCCAGCACTGGCACCCACATCCCAGAGGGGAGGTATTCTGGAGCAAGAGGAGCTTGAGCAGGTGCCTGGTGTGGGTCAGGGCATGGGTTGTGGTGGTCCTGGCCCCAGTCAGAGTTCCAGACTGCTCCTGATGTGCTGCCTGCATAAGTGTCAGCAGTGGCTGCCCTCACCCCGTTCAGATCCTGTTCAAGGTCTGAGTCAGCTCTATCCCCCAAAATTGTGCACTCTCATGGGCAACTACAGACCATGTCCTAGTGTGGAGCTGTGCCACAGAGCAAAAGGGCCCAGAGTGGGTGCTCAGTTCAGACTCGAAACCGGCCAGAGTCTTGGACAGTTTCAATCTTCTTCCTCTGCCTTGTTTCGTGAGTAAGCAAGTGTGTGCACACTCTTCATGAGCGGAGTCTAGGTTTCTTACAGCCTTCCTGTTAATCTCCCTGGTTTTCAACCCATCTAAGGGGACTGTCTTCCCAGTGTCAGACTCCAGGGTGGAGGTGCCCAACACATGGCTCAAACTGCTCACTTCCCTGTGAGGATCTCCAAGCCTCTGTAATCCCCCTCCTCTTTTGTGACGCCTCCCAGGGGCACAGGTCCCCACCTGATCACTTCTCTTCCCTTCCTATGTGATTCCACCTGGATCTTTCTCACAGCTTTGGTTGTACAAGAGTCTTTCTGCCAGTCTCCATTTTATTTTCAGTGAGAATTTCTCCACATGCAGATGTATCTTTGATGTGTTCATTGGGGGAAGTGAGCTTCATGGCCTTCTGTTCCACGGTCTGGATGTCCTCTTAAAGAATAATTTGTAAGCCACATTTTAAGGAAGGTAATGTTATTCACATCAGGATATGGAAAAATAATGAATAGAGAGAAACAGGTGAATAATGTATAATGTGTATATGTAAGTGAAGTTTATGGTGAGAGCAAATTTAAAAGCAAAGTATTTATAAACCAAATTCAACTTCATTTAATTGTTAAATGCAATATATGAATAAGAAATTCAATTGGCTAAAACCTCACATCTTGAACACTCATGTCTGGGTTAAATCACTGGACCTTTAGGTGTCTTACACAGTATCACTAATGTGGCTCAGTGAAATAATAAAAACACAGAGAGCAGCACAATTTGTGTCACATGGATGGAAAATGCATGAAGACAAATGCATTTTCTGAGCATTACCAATTCAACACCTCTCACCCCTCATGGTCTGCATTCTGTATTTGCTAAGAAATGAAAGTTACAACTTGAAATACAAAGCTGGCTTTCAGTTGTGGACTTTTACAACTCCTGTAATCTGTTATGAACTAGCTCAGATTTTAGAGCCTACCTCTTCTGGTCCAGACACTGAATGTGCTTGAATAGTTTTATTTGCTATATTGTTGGGTTTATATAGAAAATGCTAAAAGCAGACAGTGACACAACTCTGCATTAGCAAAGCTATCATGCAAATGAAGCTATGACTTCTTAGCTAAAAGGATAAAGGGAACCTAAAAGGTCTGATTCTGAGGATGCAGCCTGCCTTCACAGAGTCTAACTAGTAGAACTTCAAGAGGGTTGGACAAAAGTATGGGAGAATTTTCTTCTGGTGTACATTCATTGGATAAATTAGACACACTCACTTGTCCAATTCTATGCCAAGTGGTTGCCATAATGCATTATGTTATTAGTAGCCATCCTGGACTCATGTTTCTGTCAACAACTGAAGAGAACTGAAATTACTGGGAGAAAAATGTATTGCAGTATCATAATTGCACAATATTTTGCATTGGCACAGTAGTCCTCTATGGCTTTGTGGATAATCAATTCACATTCAAATTTGGTGAGTTTCTGCTAACACTTATGGCCACAGATGGTATTTATGATCATAACTGCAGACAATACCTCTTAAAAATCTTGCCACACTCTCTTTCTGAGTAACCTTGTTTATCAGACCACTTGGACTGCTTTTTTGGTCATTAAGAACTTTAAGTTTCCTGGAAATCTTTGGGTAATCTTGGTTTTCTTATTTTAAGAGAACATAGAACCAGGAATTACAGTGTTGTCAGTACCATAGCTAACATTTCAAAAACTAAAAGATTATTTTAATTATGAAATACAGGTGTGGTGATTTCTGGAAATACTTAATATTTCAATATATTTTAGTTATAAATAACTATGAAAATATGAGGATTATTTTTCATAAGTGTAGGTACAATTAGTCATTGGCTCTTAGCTGTTCCTTGGCAATGTAAGTATTTATAATGTAAAACTAGTCTCATGTTATTTAAATACAAGTCTCAGTGGAGTATTTGCTTTTACATTAATTTCTGCCTAACTTTAAATGTTAGATGTAGTTTGTCTAACTTAACATAATATCATCAATATTTGTACTTTTTCAGTTCATGGTTACATGTTTCTTGAGTTATGATAATACAGTTAACATTCTCCCCAGCAAAAAATTTAAAAAGTAAAAGTGGTATACAAAGATTTTAAGTGGGTGTTCAAAAATAAATCTATATTTTTTACGTTCTAGAACACACAGAAAAAATACAGAAATATTGGAAGTAAAAGGATAGGCAAATGCATGCAAATAATTATCAAAAGGAACTTATGTGGTTACATCATAAAATTAATTTTAAGGCAAATTACATTATTAGGTATAGAAAAGTTATTTTATAATTAAAAAAACTGAAACTCAACAAATGGTATAATAATTTAAATGTTTATATAATATCATAGCATATAAATATATAAAGCAAAAAATAGGAAACTATAGGTATAGAACTCCTATAGTTTAAAATCTCCCATAGGAGATTTTAAAACACTTTTCTCATTGGAGGAGATGTTTGCAACTAATAGATAAGTAAGTCCTAGACTTCAAACCCATAGAATAGAGATTATAATCAACAATACTATATTAAAAACTTCAAAGTTGCTAAGAGACTAGATCTTAATTGTTCTCACCACAAAAAATAGGTAATTATGTGACATGATAGAAATGCTAGCTAATGCTACCTTGGTAAGCATATTGCAATATATGAATGTATCATATCAATACGTTGTACACCTTAAACTTACAAAATGTGATATATAAATTATATCTCAATTTAAAAAAGAAAAAAGAAAAAGCAGATAAAAATCTGTAAGGAAATAGACTAGATGATATCAACAGCAAAATTAGCAATCATCAGTTCATGGACAGTTACAAAATATCTAACTACAAAACTCAAAACTACACATTCTCTTAAAGCATGCATAGTACATTTAGATAATTGACTATATCCTGGGAAATGAAGCAAATTTCAATAAATTTGAAGTGATTGATATGCATATATATAACCTATAGACTCAAATTATATTGGTAAGTTCTGCCTAGATTCCACAGTAAGATAATTGATAAAAAGCTGAAATATGGGAAGAAGGAAATGGAAAAGCTAGTAAAACTGAGACAGGTTGAAAAATAAAATAAAGGACCATTAAAAATCACTGGTGCTGAATGACCAAGTTGTATAATAAGAATTTGTCCCATAATGTTATTTGTCATATATATTTCTCAAAGATCTTCAGCAATGCATACTAGTTTTTAAATAGTTTTCATAAATTATGCTATAAGTATATATAGGAAAATTTAAAAAGGAGATAAATTTTACACCCAGTGTTCATACCCACAACTGCTAAATCATAGCCCAGGAAGTCAAAGGCTTTATAACAGTGTAAGCTCTCAGAAATTTTCAGAGGCCTTATAAAGTCCCTTGTTTTCTGCAATCCATAACTCTGTATGTGTGAAGAGTGAGGAGGAGAGGTTCATTTACTTAAGATATACAGCATCTAAGAACTACCAGAGGACATCTCAGTGACACCACATTGATAGCTATTCTTTCTTTCAGCTTCATAATGTAAACACTGGTCTTGTGTAAATAGCACATTTGAAAGAGAGATGAGGGTCCATCATAGATGGTAGACAGACTAAAGGGTTAATTTTTTCATTCTCTCCTTTTTATGTATTATAAATTACATCTCACTAAGCTGTGAATTCCACACAGGCAAGGAATGTGTTGGCCACCTTAGGGATGTGTCATTTTAATACAAACATTCTATTTTTACATTGCATTTGGATGAATCCATAGAAATTAAAAAAACTCCAATTGAAACATTTATGTTGCTGTCATGACTAAAAAATATGCATGGAATTCAATGTGATATAGTTATGTTACACATATTTTTTATATATTTTGAATTCAGGATACATAATTCTTAGTTCTGGAACCATATTTCCAGAAAATCTGTTGGGTATTTTTCAGCCACTGGAGTTTTGTAACAATCATTCCTACTGGGTCTCAGGAATCCTGCCAAAATTCTGACTCAGACTGTCCTAAAGGTATTAGTCATCTTTAAATATTTTTGTAGTATTACTTTTGTGGGACTATATTGTGTTTAAATGGTTCTTTTGAAGGGGAGGTTTTGTAATATTAATAATTTGTCAGTAATTCTATGACTACTCACTTCAGTCGAAACCTGGAGATTGCTATTGGTTTAAGCAGTTAAGCTGTGTAGCTAGGCTTTCTTTAAATCAGTTCATTTTAAGTGTGAAGCATATGATCTCTAATTCTAAAACAGCCAGTACAGTCATAGAACTTTAATCAAATTGGATGAGACCAGGGAAAGCTGTTCATTAAGGCATAAGTCAATTCTGGTGGTTTTGGGATATTGATTGTTTTATGAGTTCTGCTTTCATAAGCTAGATGTTAAATAGTGAAGCTGGACTAGATATATGAATTTGTATTCTTCTCACCTGGGCTTTTGCCTTCACATTTTAATTTTTCTTCCTTTCCAACTTTAATCTCCTATTTTTTTCTTTTGCCTTGGCTGTATGTTCCACATTAAGATGTGATTTCCTTGACATATTTGAGTTGACTCCAATCCTCCCATCTCATCATTCCATCACAGAGCTTCTAAAGTATCATTCCAGAGATCCACTCAGTGAGCTCATTATGGATTATTTCGGGAATAAAAACCACCTGATTATTTCTTTTAGGAAACTGTGAGAGAAATAGATATGTGCTACCACAATGTGACAACTTCCCAGTGTGATATATCAGAGTTCGTGTAGGCATAGTTAATTGAGAGAAAAATTTTCATGTTTTCCCCTGAACTACCTGCCCCCCGCCCACCACCAAATTTTCTTAAAAGAAGGGGAAGAAACAGGCTAAGGGCTAGCTTATGTGAGTATATCCTGGGTTGACACCAGGTGATTCTGTCCTCACAGCAGTAAGGATTATTATTGATAACTTGCTCTCCCTTTCACAATTCTCCAAAGCCAGAAAGGAGGAGCTTCCTTTGCTTCAAATCCTCTTTCCCCTAACTCAGTTTTTCCTTTCCCTGATTCTAAACTATCTGGCTAAGGTTTAATGGAAAATAAGTACCTTAAAATAGATACTAAAAGATTGTACAATTTAAAGACTCCAGAATCAATAAGATTTAATTTCTCAAATCAATAGCTTGGGTATTATCTTATTCCAAATTTTATTTTTGAATGCCAACAGCTAAGTATTGTTTCTCTTTTCATTACTTATGTAACAAGCTTTATTTTTTATTGTTTTAAAATTTTTATTGGAGTATAGCTGCTTTACAATATTGTGTTAGTTTCTAATGTACAGGAAAGTTAATCAGCTATATGTATACATATATCCCCTCTTTTTTGTATTTCCTTCCCATTTAGGTCACCAAAGAGCATTGAGTAGAGTTCCCTGAGGTAGGGAACATTAGCAGTAGAACAGTAGGTTCATTAGCTATCTATTTTATACATAGTATCAATAGTGTATATATGTCAATCCCATCTCCCAATTCATCCCATCCCCCTTTTACCTTTGGTATCCATGTTTGTTTTCTATGTCTGTGTCTCTAATTCTGCTTTGTGAATAAGATCATCTATACCAATTTTTTCAGATTCCACATATATGCGTTAATATATGATATTTGTTTTCCTCTTTCTGACTTACTTCACGCTGTATGACAGTCTCTAGGTCCACCCACATCTCTAAAAATAACTCAATTTCGTTCCTTTTAATGGCTGAGTAATATTCCACTGTATATATGTACCACATCTTTTTTATCCATTCCTGTATTGATGGACATTTAGGTGGCTTCCATGTCCTGGCTATTGTAAAGAGTGCTGCAATGAACACTGAGGTGCATGTGTCTTTTGAGTTATGGTTTTCTCTGAGTATATGCCCAGTAGTGGGATTGTTGGGTCATATGGTAGCTCTATTTTTAGTTTTTCAAGGAACTTCCATACTGTTCTCCATAGTGGCTGTACCAGTTTACGTTCCCACCAACAATGTATGAGGGTTCCCTTTTCTCCACACTCTCTCCAGCATTTATCGTTCGTAGATATTTGATGATGGCCACTCTGACCGGTGTGAGGTGGTACCTCATTGTAGTTTTGATTTGCATTTCTCTAATAATTAGTGATGTTGAGAAACTTTTCGTGTGTTTGTTGGCCATCTGTATGTCTTCTTTGGAGAAGTGTCTATTTAGACCTTCCTCCATTTTTTGATTGAGTTGTTCGTTTCTTGGATATGGAGCTGCATGGGCTGTTTGAATATTTTGGAGATTAATCCTTTGTCACTTGCTTCATTTGCTAATATTTTCTCCCATTCTGAGGGATGTCTTTTCATCTTGTTTAAGGTTTCCTTTATTGTGAAAAAGATTTTAAGTTTAATTGGGTCCTATTTGTTTATTTTTTATTGTTATTCTCATTACTCCAGGAGGTGGGCCAAGAAAGATCTTTCTGTGATTTATTTCAAAGAGTGTTCTGTCTATATTTTCCTCTAAGAGTTTCATAGTGTCTGGCCTTACATTTAGGTCATTGATCCACTTTTATTTCGTTTTTGTGTATGGTGTTAGGGAGTGTTCTAATTTCATTCTTTTACATGTAGCTGTCCAGTTTTCCCAGCACCACTTATTGAAGAGGCTGTCTTTTCTCCACTGTATATCCTTGCCTCCTTTGTTGTAGATTAGGTGACTATAGGTGTGTGGGTTTGTCTCTGGACTTTCTATCCTACTCCATTGGTCTATATTTCTGGTTTTGTGCCAGTACCATACTGTCTTGATTATTGTAGCTTTGTAGTATAGTCTGAAGTCAGGGAGCCTGATTCCTCCAGCTCCATTTTTTTCCTCAAGATTGCTTTTCCTATTTGAGGTCTTTTGTGTTTCCATACAAATTGTAAAATTTTTTCTTCTATTTCTGTGAAAAATGCTATTGGTAATTTGATAGAGATTGCATTGAATCTGTAGATTGCTTTGAGTAGGACAGTCATTTTCACAATATTGATTCTTCCAATCAAGGAACATGTTATATCTCTCCATCTGTTTGTGTCGTCTTTAATTTCTTTCATCAGTATCTTGTAGTTTTCTGCATACAAGTCTTTTGCCTCCTTAGATAGATTTATTCCTAGGTATTTTATTCTTTTTGTTGCAATGGTAAATGTGATTGTTTCCTTAATTTATTTCTTTGTTATTGTGTAGGAATGCAAGACTTTTCTTTGCATTAATTTTGTATCCTGCAAATTTACTAAATTCATTGATTAGCTCTAACAGTTTTCTGATGGCACCTTTAGGATTTTCTATGTATAGTATCATGTCATCTGCAAACAGTAACAAATTTGTCAATTTGGATTCCTTTTATTCCTTTTTTTTCTCCGATTGCCATGGCTAGGACTTCCAAAACTATGTTGAATAATAGTGGCGAGAGTGGGCACTCTTGTCTTGTTCCTGATTTTAGAGGAAATGCTTTCAATTTTTCACAATTGAGAATAACTTTTGATGTGGGTTTGCCATATATGGCCTTTATTATGTTGAGGTAGGTTCCCTCTGCCCACTTTCTGGAGAGTTTTTATAATAAATGGATGTTGAATTTTGTCAAAAGCTTTTTCTACATCTATTGAGATGATCATATGGTTTTTATTCTTCAGTTTGTTAATATGTGTATCACATTGATTGATTTGCATATACTGTAGAATCCTTGCATTCCTGGGATAAATCCCACTTGATCATGGTGTATGATCCTTTTAATATATTGTTGGATTCAGCTTGCTAGTATATTGTTGAGGATTTTTGCATCTATATTCATCAGTGATATTGGCCTGTAATTTTTTTTTTATTATATCTTTGGCTGGTTTGGGTATCAGAGTGATGGTGGCCTCATAGAATGAGTTTTGGGGTTTTCCTCCCTCTGCAAGTTTTTGGAAGAGTTTGAGAAGGATAGGTTTTAGCTCTTCTCTAAATGTTTGGTAGAATTCACCTGTGAGGCCATCTGGTCCTGGACATTTGTTTGCTGGAAAACTTTTAATCAGTTTCAGTTTCATTACTTGTGATTGGTCTGTTCATATTTTCTATTCCTCCTGGTTCAGTCTTGGTAGTTTGTACTTTTCTAAGAATTTGTCCATTTCTTCCAGGTTGTCCATTTTATTGGCATATAGTTGCTTGTACTAGTCTCTTATGATCCTTTTTATTTCTGCGGTGTCCATTGCAACTTCTCCTTTTTCATTTCTAATTTTATTGATTTGAGTCCTCTTCCTTTTTTTTTGATGTGTCTGGCTAAAGGTTTATCAATTTTGTTTATCTTCTCAAAGAACCAGCTTTGAGTTTCATTGATCTTTGCTATAGTTTTTTCGTTTCTATTTCATTTATTCCTGCTCTGATCTTTATGATTTCTTTCCTTCTACTAATTTTGGGTTTTGTTTTTTCTTCTTTCTCTAGTTCCTTTAAGTGTAAGGTTAGATTGTTTATTTGAGATTTTTCTTGTTTCTTTAGGTGAGATTGTATTGCTATCAACTTCCCTCTTAGAACTGCTTTTGCTGTATCCCATAGGTATTGGGTCATTGTGTTTTCATTGCTATTTGTTTCTAGGTATTCTTTGGTTTCCTCCTTGATTTCTTCAGTGATCTCTTGGTTATTTAGTAACATATTGTTTAGCCTCTACGTGTTTGTGTTTTTTACAGTTTCTTTTCCTGTAATTGGTTTCTAATCTCATAGTGTTGTGGTCAGAAAAGATGCTTGATACAACGTCAGTTTTCTTAAATTTACTGAGACTTCATTTGTGACCCAAGATGTGATCTATCCTGGAAAATGTTCCATGTGCACTTGGGAATAAAGTGTATTCTAATGTCTTTGGATGGAATGTCCTATAGATATCAATTAAGTCTATCTGGTCTAATGTTTCATTTAAGGCTTGTGTTTCCTTATTAATTTTCTGTCTAGATGATCTATCCATTCATGTAAGAGGAGTGTTAAACCCCGTCACTACCATTGTTTTATTGTTGATTTCCCCTTTTATGACTGTTAGCATTTGCCTTATACATTGAGGTGCTCCTATGATGGGTGCATATATATTTATAATTGTTATATCTTCTTTTTGGATTGATCCCTTGATCATTATGTAGTGTTCCTTGCCTCTTGTGACAGTCTTTATTTTAAAGTATATTTTGTCTGATATGAGTATTGCTACTCCAGCTTTCTTTTGATTTCCATTAGCATGGAATATCTTTTTTCATCCCCTCACTTTTAGTCTGTATGTGTCCCTAAGTCTGAAGTGGGTCTCTTGTAGACAACATATGTATGGGTCCTGTTTTTGTTTCGATTCACCAGTCTGTGTCTTTTGGTTGGAGCATTTAATCCGTTTACATTTAAGGTAATTATCGATATGTGTGTTCCTATTACCATTTTCTTAACTGTTTTGGGTTTGTTTTTGTAGATCTTTTCCTTCTCTTGTGTTTCCTGCATAGAGAAGTTCCTTTAGCATTTGTTGTAGAGCTGGTTTGGGGCTGCTGAATTCTCTTAACTTTTGCTTGTCTGTAAAGCTTTTGATTTCTTGGTCAAATCTGAATGAGATCCTTGCTGGGTAGAGTAATCTTGGTTGTAGGTTCTTTCCCTTCATCACTTTAAATATATCATGCCACTCTCTTCTGGCTTGCAGAGTTTCTGCTGAAAGATCACCTGATCATCATATGGGGATTTCCTTGTATGTTATTTGTTGCTTTTAATACTTTTGCTTTGTATTTAATTTTTGTTAGTTTGTTTAATATGTGTCTCAGCATGTTTCTCTTTGGGTTTATTCTGTATGGGACTCTCTGCACCTCTTGGACTTGATTGACTATTTCCTTTCCCATGTTAGGGAAGTTTTCAACTATAATCTCTTCAAATATTTTCTCAGACCCTCTCTCTTTCTCTTCTTCTTCTGAGACCCCTATAATTTGAAAGTTTGGACATTTAATGATGTCCCAGATGTCTCTGAGACTGTCCACATTTCTTTTCATTCTTTTTTCTTTTTTCTGCTCTGCAGAAGTTATTTCCATCATTCTATCTTCCAGCCCACTTATCTGTTCTTCTGCCTCAAGTTATTCTGCTGTTGACTCATTCTAGTGTGTTTTTAATTTCAGTTATTTTGTAGTTCATCACTGTTTGTTTGTTCTTTAGTTCTTCTAAATCCTAGTTAAACATTTCTTTTATTTTCTCCATTCTATTTATGAAATTTTGGATCATTTTTACTATCATTATTCTGAATTCTTTTTCAGGTAAAGTGCCTATTTCCTCTTCATTTATTTGGTCTTGTGGTTTTTATCTTACTTCTTCATCTGCAACATATTTCTCTGTCTTCTCATTTTGCATAACTTACTGTGTTTGAGGCCTCCTTTCTGCAGGCTACAGGGTCGTAGTTCCTTTTGCTTCTGGTGTCTGCCTCCCTGTAACAAATTTTAATCCACACTCTAGGGACAGGTATTCTAGATCAAATTAACAAAGGTCAAGTACTCAGAAGGATAAAAACTGTATATATATATATATATATATATATATATATATATATATATATATATATATATATGCCTATTTAAAGATTTCACTAAACTGGAAAAAAAGCAGTCTGTGAACCTTGTCTATTTTACAATCCACCAGAATATTCACAGTATAGTCCATGCAAAATGTGCACATCTTTTGAAACACACTGAATTTGTCTGATAGAAAATACATCATTAGAAAGTATCGTGATACTTTCTTTTTTTTTTTCCTTTAAAGCATACCTATGGATGGGAAACTTTAAAATGGATACAAAAAGAAGCTGTACTTGACTGAGCAGTCATACTCAGTGACTAGTTATATAGTCCATGAGTATATGACTTTATGACTTAAACAAACATCTCAAATCTTTCCCTGCAGTAACAGTGGCATGGATTCAAATATTTCAAGGCTCTTCCTGCTGCTCTCATTGTACTCTTTTCAATAAAGTTCATTTGCTATAGAAAGTTATTTAATATATGTAACTTAGCAAGACATTTATAAAGAGTTGCCTAATAGAAAAATATTTGATGTTTTCTGATTTAGGGCTCAATAAAAGAGTTCTGGAACTTATTCATATTTCTCCTTAATGGTCAATGTATTCTAAATTACTTTAAACCCATTTGTCTATATTTGAATGTTTCTTATAGTCTATGTTTAATGTCAGAGAAATGTTTAATTATTTAACTATATAAAAGGACATGCATTGCAGCACTATTTACAACAGCCAGGACATGGAGCCAACCTAAACGTCCATCCACAGATGAGTGGATAAAGAAGATGTGGCACATATATACAATGGAATATTACTCAGCCATAAAATGAAATGAAACTGAGTTATTTGTAGTGAGGTGGATGAACCTAGAGTCTGTCATACGGAGTGAAGTAAGTCAGAAAGAGAAAAACAAATACCGTATGCTAACACATATATATGGAATCTAAAAAAAAAAAAAAAAAAAGTGGTACTGATGAACGTAGTGGCAGGGCAGGTATAAAGATGTAGACATAGAGAATGCACTTGAGGACACGGGGTGGGGAGGGGGAAGCTGAGACGAAGTGAGAGTAGCATCGACATATATACACTACCGAATGTAAAATAGTTACCTCGTGGGAAGCAGCAGCATAGCACAGGGAGATTAGCTCTTTGCTTTGTGATGACCTAGAGAGGTGGGATAGGGAGGGTGGGAGGGAGGGGATATAGGGATATATGTTTGCATACAGCTGATTCACTTTGTTGTACAACAGAAACTAACACAACATTGTGAAGCAATTATACTCCAATAAAGATCTACTATGAAAAATAAATAAAAAGATGTGCAAAATGCATGACTATATACAATATATATTTAAGAATATATAGACATATATTGTATAAATCATCCACAATGAGGAGGGCAGAATGTGATGAAGCAAAAGTAGTGAAAACAGAAGAAAAAGGTTAAAGTGTCTTATATTGTATTATTTTTGTCACTTGTATCTGAATATTTTGGGAATTATTAATATGTCGTATATTATAGGATACTTAAGAAATCTATGCAGGGGGCAAAAGGAAAACAAAGGAGTGAAGGAAAGAACAAGGAAAAATAAACAACTACAAATTTGAAAAGAATAAAATAACAACAAAGAGAAAAAGAAAAAATAAAAAGATGGCCCTCTTTTTTAATAGAAATTGAATCTATGCCTTGAGCTTAATTAGCTACTTGCCTTAAGCAATTCAGCAAATGTGCACTTATACTCTGAATTAAACAGAAGATGTTCTAAGGGAAAGGTACTCTAGATGCTGAACTTGAGATGTTGAGCAACATGTATATAAAGTGCACATATATAAAATATTTTTCTTAAGTGTTCTGTGATTTTTAAAAATTTCTTTTAAAATGTATTTAATTTCATAATCCATGAAATGAAAAAGAATTATTAAGAAAAATATTTTTTAAAGCAATATACTAAACAAAATGGCCAAAAAAGACATCCCTCAATCTATCTCCTCTGCCAAGAAAAATGATTAAATTTGATATCCTTCCATGAACAAAAGTACCTTTGTGGGACCTGTGAAATGCAGCACCATATGCCAAGGAACACAGGATGAATCTCACTTACTTGTGTGTTGAATAATGTGCAGACAGACCTTGGTTCCAGTTGCAGAACTTGAAGTTGCCTGGGAACCATCTCCAGCCCCACTTGGCCACAGTCTGGGGGGCTGTGCTGAACACTGCCTTAGATAATTGCCCAAGTACAAGAGAGCCTTTGTGGAAATCCAGCATCCAGTGACGTTCCAGCACCACTTTGGAGCAGAAAGATCCAAGATTAGACACGTTTGAGAAGACAAGAGGAACAGTTTGACTTCAACTGCATCACCCCTCTTTCAAGATGGCATGAGGCTGGAGGCCAAAGGACTGAGAATGTGTGTGTGTGTGTGTGTGTGTGTGTGTGTGTGTGTGTGTGCATTAGTCTTCCCCAGCTATATAGGATGCTGCCAAAGAGGACCATTTCTCTCTACCCCATTCAGAGTACTGATTTGTGAGCTACATGAAGGTGGTGGGGGTTGAGGGGTAGGGGGTGTAACTGGCTGGAAGAATACTAGCCAGAGTTCAGGAATGTAACAAAGGAATGCAGACCCTACTAATTACATCACAGATTCTATTAGGACACCCACACAAAAGCCACTGGGGTACCTCACCTACTGATTCCCCCAACTGACTCCTGGGTACAAGTTCTCCAGGTGCCTCACCTGCACATACTTCCACTTCATGGCTGTTTTCCTGTACAAGCTCCAGAAATGCATGAGCTTTGACAGATAGTTAGTGAGCATGTGCAGAAAGTCACCAGAATCCATGGGCCAAGGGTAGTCAAAAACTTAAGCTATAGTACTACCCTTGGGAAAGTATAAGGGAGGTTGTCAGCAACCAAGTCTGTAAACACAACATATCAGAAACTATTGGATCCTTCAAAGGCAGATCTAAGAGGAAGTGTATAGCAATGAAAGCCAACATTAAACAAAAAGAAAGATCTCAAGTAAAACACCTTAAGGAACTAGAAGAAAAGGAAAAAAAAAAAAAAACAAAGATTGGAGTAGAAATAAATGAAACAGAGACAAAAAACATAGAAAAGATTAATGAAAGTACAAGTTATTTTTTCAAAAGGTTAGTAAAATTGCCAAACTCTATATAGGCTAGCTAAGAAAAAAGGTGAAGACTCAAATAAAATCAGAAGTGAAAGAGGAGACATTACAACTGTTACCAAAGAAATCAAGGATAAGAGACTACTATGAACAATTGCACCCCAACAAATTGGATAATCAAGAAATGGATAAATTGCTAGAAATATACTACTTACCAAGACTGAATCATGAAGAAATGGAAAATCTGAAAAGACCAATAATGAGTAAGGAGACTGAATCAGTAATCGAAAACCTCCCAAAAGAGGAAAAGCCCAGGATCAGATGGTTTCACTAGTGAAACATTTAAAGAAGAATTAACATCAATGTTTCTCAAACTTTTCCAAAAAATTGAAGGGCAGGGAATACTCCCAACTTCATTTTAAAAGGTCAGCATTACCCTTGTACCAAAATGGCCTACAAACACTACAAGAAAAGAAAACTACAGGCCAATATCTCTGATGAACACAGATAGAAAACTTCTCAACAAAACATTAGCAAACTAAATACAACAGCTCATTTAAAGGATCATGCACAATCATCAAGTGATATTTATCCCTGTAATGCAAGAATGATTCAACATATGCAAATAAATAAATGTGATGCATCAAATTAACCAAATGATGAAAATCATATGGTCATTTCAATAGATGCATAAAAATCATTTGACAAAATACCACATAATTTCATGATAAAAGTCTCAACAAATTTTGTATAGAAGAAATGTACCTCAACATAATAAAGGGCATATATATGACAAGACCTCAGTTAACACCATACTCAATAATGAAAGACTGAAGTCTTTTTTTCTAAGATCAAGAACAAGACAAAGGGGCCCCATCTCACCACTCTTATTCAACACAGTACTGGAAATCCAAGTCAGAGCAATTAGGCAAGAAAAAGAAATAAAGGTATCCAAAATGGAAAGGAAGAGGTAAAACTGTATTTGTTTGCATATGATGTAATTTTATATATTGGGAATCATAAAGACTCTACTAAAAAACTGTTAGAAATAATCAACAAATAAAGTTGCAGAATGCAAAATTATTATACATCAATTACTTATGCTTCTGTACACTGAGTGACATATCTGAAAAAGAAATAACAAAAACAATTCTATTTACAATAGCATCAAAAACAATAAAATACTTAAAATAAATTTAATCAATGAAGTGAAAAACGTACCCTAAAAAATATGACATTGAAGAAAGAAATTGAAGAAGACACAAAAGATGGAAAGCTATCTTATGTACATGTATACAAAAATTGTTAAAATGATCGTTTACCCAAAGGCATCTATAAATTGAATGAAATCTCTAACAAAATGCCAATGGCATTTTTCAAAGAAATAGAAAGTACAATGCTAAATTCATATTGAACCACAAAGAGCCCAAATACTCAATGAAATTCTGAGAAAGAAGAACAAAGCTGAGGTACTGTATTTTGGAAGCCTCAGGCCAAACAACCAGTAAAACAGGAACACAATCCCACTCACTAAAAAAAAAAAAAAAAAGAGACAGCAGAAAAATATATCACAGATGATGGAGCAAGGTAAAAACCTACAAAACCAAATAAATGAAGAGAAAATAAGCAATATACCTGAAAAATAATTCAGAGTAATGATAGTAAAGATGATCCAGAATCTCAGAAATAGAACGGAGGCACGGTTTGAGAAAATACAAGAAATGTTTAACAAAGATTGAGAAGAACTAAAGAACAAACAAACAGAGATGAGCAACACAATAACTGAAATGAAAATACACTAGAAGGAATCAATAACAGAATAACTGAGGCAGAAGAGTGAGTAATTGAGCTGGAAGACAAAATGGTGGAAATAATTGCTGAGGAGCAGAATAAAGAAAAAAGAATGAAAAGAATTGAAAACAATCTCAGAGCCCACTGGACAACACTAAACACACGAAGAGTCAAATAATAGGGGTCCCAGAAGAGAAGAGAAAAAGAAAGGGTCTGAGAAAATATTTGAAGGGATTATAGTTGAAAACTTCCCTAACATGGGAAAGGAAATAGTCAATCAAGTCCAGGAAGTACAGAGAATCCCATACAAGATAAACCCTAAGAAAAGCACACTAAGACACATATAAATCAAACTAAAAAAAATTAAATTCAAAGAAAAAATATTAAAAGCAGCAAGGGAAAAATGAAAAAATAACATACAAAGGAATCCCCATAAGGTTATCAGCTGATTTTTCAGCAGAAAATCTGCAGGCCAGAAGAGAGTGGCAGGATATACCTAAAGTGATGGACGACAAAAAACTGCAACCAAGATTACTCTACCCAGCTAAGACCTCATTCAGATTTGATGGAGAACTCAAAAGCTTTTCAGACAAGCAAAAGCTAAGAGAATTCAGCACCAACAAACCAGCTTTACAACAAATGCTAAAGAAATTTCTCTAGGCAGGAAACAAGAGAAGAAAACGACCCACAAAAACAAACCCAAAACAATTAGGAAAATGGTAACAGGAACATACATATTGATAATAACCTTGAGTGTAAATGGATTAAATTCCCCAACCAAAAGTCACAGACTGACTGAGTGGATGTAAAAACAAGACCCATTTATATGCTGTCTACAAGAGACCCACTTCAGACCTAGGGACACATACAGACTGAAAGTGAACTGATGGAAAAAGATATTCCATGTAAATGGAAATCAAAGGAAAGCTGAATTAGCAATACTTGTATCAGATGAAATAGACTTTAAAATAAAGACTGTTACAAGAGATAAGGAGGGACACTACATAATGATCAAAGGATCAATCCAAGAAGATATAACAATTATAAATGTTTATGTACCCAGCATAGGAACACCACAATACATAAGGCAAATGCTAACAACCATGAAAGGAGAAATCAATAGTAACACAATTATAGTAGGGGAATTTAACACCCCACTTACACCAATGGACAGATGAGCCAAACAGAAAATAAATAAGGAAACACAAGCTTTAAATGACACAATAGACCAGATAGATTTAATTGATATTTATAGGACATTCCATCCAAAACAACAGATTACACTTTCTTCTCAACTGCATACGGAACATTCTCCAGGATAGATCACATCTTGGGTCACAGATCAAGCCTCAATTTAAGAAAACTGAAATTATATCAAGCATCTTTTCTGACCACAATGCTATGAGATTGGAAATCAATTACAGGGGAAAAAAAAACTAAAAACACAAATACATGGAGGCTAAACAGTGCTCTACTAAATAACCAAGAGATCACTGAAGAAATCAAAGAAGAAATAAAGAAATACATAAAAACAAATGACAATGAAAATACGACGACCCAAAACCTATGGGATGCAGCAAAAGCAGTTCTAAGTGGGAAGTTTATGGCAATTTAATCTCACCTCAATAAACAAGAAAAATCTCAAATAAACAATCTAACTCTACACTTAAAACAAATAGAGAAAGAAGAACAAAGAAAACCCGAAGTCAGTAGAAGGAAAGAAATCATAAAGATCAGAGCAGAAATAAATGAAATAGAAATGAAGAAAACAGTTGAAAAGATCAATAAAACTAAAAGCTGATTCTTTGAGAAGATAAACAAAATTGATAAACCCATAGCCAGACTCATTAAGAAAAAAAGGGAGAGGACGCAAATCAATAAAATTAAAAATGAAAAAGGAGAAATCACTAATGATACTGCAGAAACACAAAGGGTTATAAGAGACTACTGCAGACAACTATATGCCAATAAAATGGAAAACCACAAAGAAATGGGCAAATTCTTGGAAAGGTACAATTTTCCAAGACTGAACCAGGAAGAATTAAAAAAATATCAACAGTCTTATCACAGGTAATGAAATTGAAACCATAATTAAAAATCTCCCAACAAACAAATGTCCAGGACCAGTTGGCTTCACAGGAGAATTCTATCAAACATTTAGAGAAGAGCTAACACTGATCTTTCTCAAACTCCTCCAAAAAATTGCAGAGGGAGAAACACTCCCAAATTCATTCTATGAATCCACCATCACCCTGATACCAAAGCCAGAATAAGATATCATAAAAAAAGGAAACTATAGACCAATATCACTGATGAACATAGATGCAAAAATCCTGAACAAAATACTAGCAAACAGACTCCAACAGCACATTAAATGGATCATACACCACGATCAAGTGGGATTTATCCCAGGGATGCAAGGATTCTTCACAATACGAAAATCAATCAATATGATACACCACATTAACAAGTTAAGTAATAGAAACCATATGATCACCTCAGTAGATGCAGAAAAAGCTTTTGACAAAATTCAACACCCATTTATGACAAAAACTCTCCAGAAAATGGGCATACAGGGACCCTGCCTCAACATAATAAAGACCATATATGACAGACACACAGCAAGTATCATACTCAATGGCAAAAAACTGAAAGCATTTCCACTAAGATCAGGAACAAAACAAGGATGTCCACTCTCACCACTCTTATTCAACATAGTTTTGGAAGTCCTAGCCACAGCAGAGAAGAAAAAGGAAAGGAATACAAATTGGAAGAGAAGAAGTAAAACTGTCACTGTTTGCTGATGACATGATATTATACATAGAAAATCCTAAAGATGCCACCAGAAAACTACTAGAACTAATCAATGAAATTCGTAAATTTGCAGGATACAAAATTAATGCACAGAAATCTCTGGTATTCCTATATACCAACAATGAAAACTCAGAAAGAAATTGAGGAAACACTCCCATTTACCATTGCAACAAAAAGAATAAAATACCTAGGAATAAACCTGCCTAAAGAGGCAAAAGACTTGTACTCAGAAAACTATAAAACACTGATAAAAGAAATCAAAGATGACATAAACAGATGGAGAAATATACCATTTTCTTGGATTGGAAGAATCAATATTGTGAAAATCAAAGATGACATAAACAGATGGAGAAATATACCATTTTCTTGGATTGGAAGAATCAATATTGTGAAAATGGCTATATTACCCAAAGAAATCTACAGATTCAGTTCAATTCCTATCAAACTACCAATGGCATTCTTCACAAAATTAGAGCAAAAAAAAAATTACAATTCGTATGGAAACACAAAAAAACCCGAATATCCAAAGCAATCTTGAGAAAGAAAAACGGAGTTAGAGGAATCAGGCTCCCCGACTTCAAACTATTCTACAAAGCTCCAGTAATCAAGACAGTATGGTACTGGCACTGAAACAGAAATATAGATCAATGGTACAGGATAGAATGCCCAAAGATAAACCCACACACATAGGGGCACCTAATTTAAAACAAAGGAGGAAAGAACATACAATGGAGAAAAGACAGCCTCTTCAATAAGTGGTGCTCTGAAAATCAGACAGCTACATATAAAAGAATGAAATTAGAACACTACCTAACACCATACACAAAAATAAACTCAAAATGTGTTAAAGACTTAAATGTAAGACCAGACACTGTAAAATTCTTAGAGGAAAACATAAGCAAAACACTCTCTGACATAAACCACAGCAAGATCTTTTTTTGGCCTACCTCCTAGAGTAACGGAAATAAAAACAAAAATAAACAAATGGGACCTAATTAAACTTAAAAGCTTTTGCACAGCCAAGAAACCTTAAACCAGATGAAAAGTCATCCCTCACAATGGGAGAAAATATTTGCAAATGAAGCAACTGAAAAAGGATTAATCTCCAAAATATACAAACAGCTCATGCAGCTCAATATCAAAAAAACAAACAATCCAGTTAAAAAATGGGCAGAAGAACTAAATAGACATTTCACTAAGGAAGACATACAGATGGCCAAGAGGAACATGAAAAGATGCTCAACATCACTAATTATTAGAGAAATACAATCAAAACTACAATGAGGTATCACCTCACACAGGTCAGAATGGCCATTATCAAAAAATCTAGAAACAATAAATGCTGGAAAGGGTGTGGTGAAAAGGGAACCCTCCTGCACTGTTGGTGGGAATGTAAATGGATACAACCACTCTGGAAAACAGTTTAGAGTTTCCTTAAAAAACTAAAAATAGAACTATTATATGACCCAGCAATCCCGCTACTGGGCATATACCCTGAGAAAACCATAATTCAAAAAGAGACATGTACCACAATGTTCATTGCAGCGCTATTTACAATAGCCAGCACATGGAACCAACCTAAATGTCCATCCACAGATGAATGGATAAAGAAGATGTGGCACATATATACAATGGAATATTACTCAGCCATAAAAAGAAATGAAATTGAGTTATTTGCAGTGAGGTGGATGTATCTAGAGTCTGTCATACAGAGTGAAGTAGTCAGAAGGAGAAAAACAAATACTGTATTCTAACACATATATATGGAATCTTAAAAAAAAATGGTACTGATGAACCTAGTGGTAGGGCAGGAATAAAGACATAGACATAGAGAACGGACTTGAGGACATGGCGGGGGGAGGGGGAAGCTGGGGCGAAGTGAGAGTAGCATCAACATAAATACACTACTGAACATAAAGTAGTTCGCTAGTTGGAAGCAGCAGCATAGCACAGGGAGATCAGCTCAGTGCTTTGCGATGACATGGGATAGGGAGGGTGGAAGGGAGGCTCAGGAGGGAGGTGTTCTGGGGACATGTGTATGCATATGGCTGATTCACTTTGTTGTGCAACAGAGACTAACACCGTATTGTGAAGCAATTATACTCCAATAAAGATCAATTTTTAAAAAAGCCACAAAATCAAAACAGTATTGCATTGGCATTAAAAATAGACACGTAGACCAATGGAACAGAATCTAGAACACAGAAATAAACCCTCAAACGTATCATCCTAATGTTTGACAAGGGAGCCAAGCATACTCACTGGGAAAATAATAGTGTCTTCAATAAATGGTGTTAAGAAAACTGGATATCCATTTGCAAAAAAATGAAATTGGATCCCTTCCTAACACCATTGACAAAAATTAACTTAAAATAAATTAAATGCTTAAACGTAAGACTTGAAACTTTAAAAGACCCAGAAGAAAACCTAGGGAAAAATCTCCTTGACATAAGCTTGGCTATATTTTTTTAAATGACACCAAAACCACAAGGAAGAAAAGCAAAATCAAGTGGGACATCAAACTGAAATTCTTCTGCACAGCAAAGGAAACCATCAAAAAATTGAAAAGGCAATATATGGAATGGAAGAAAATATTTGCAAACCATTTACCTGTTAAGGGGTCAATATCCAACATATATAAGGGACTCATGCAGCTTAACAGCTAAAAAACAAACAATCTAATTAAATACTGGACAGAAGCAATGAATACATATTTTCCAAAGAAGACAAACAAATAGCCAACAGGTACATAAAAAGATGTTCAATGTCACTAATCACCAGGGAAATGCAAATCAAAACGATAATGTGGTATTACCTCACACCTGTTAGATGGCTATTATAAAAAATCAAGAGATAATAAGTTTGGGTAAGGATGTTGAGCAAAGTGTACCCTTCTGTCCTGTTGGTGGGAAACAGTATAGAGGTTCCTCAAAAAATTAAAAAAATAGAACTACCATATGATCCAGCAATTCCACTGGATATGTATCTAAAGAAAGTGAAATCAGGTTCTTGAAGGATCTGCACTCCCATTATTCACGATAGCCAAGATATGGAAACATCCTAAGTGTCATCTATGGATAAATGGATATACATGTTATATGTATACAATGGGATACTATTCAGCCACAAGAAAAGAGGAAATACTAACATTTGTGACAACATGGATGGATCTTGAGAATACTGAAATATTTCAGGCAGATAAAAAACAAATGCTGTATGATTTCCCTTTTCTGTGGAATCTAAAAAAGCTGAATTCACAGAAACTTGGAGTAGAATGGTGGTTGCCAGGGACTGGGATACGGGGAAATGGGTAGATGTTGGCCAAAGGGTACAAATTTCCCATCATAAGATGAAAAAGTTCTGGGGATGCAATGCACAACATGGTGACGATAGTTAACAACACTATATTATATACTCGAAAGTTGTTAAGAGAGTAGATCTTAAATGTTTTTACCACACACAGATAAAGGTAATTATATGAGATGATGGAGGTGTAACTAATCTCACTGTGGTAATCATTTTGCAATATATAAGTGTTTCACATCAAAAGATCATACACCTTAACTTACACAATGTTACATGTCAGTTACATCTCAATAAAGCTGAAGAAAAAAAAGCAATATACTTAATATATCAAACAGTTGAAGGGAAGGGAATCACTTTTCACATGTATAAGATAAAATAATACAAAAGACATCCTTGATCTAAATTTGACCAAGTTCATTTAAAAAGGTTTTGTCAAAGAATATATTTTTATTTTTATTTTTATTACTTTTTAAAATTTGGCCATTCCGCACAGCATGTGGGATCTTAGTTCCTCGACCAGGGATCGAACCTGCACCTCCTGCACTGGAAGCACAGAGTCTTAACCACTGGACCGCCAGGGACATCCAAGGAATGCTTTTTTAAAGCATGACAGAAAATTTAAATTATAATTTCCTCTTTCGTTCACTAAAAAGAAACTATTCTTCACTAATATTTAAAACATCAGTCCAGTATTGGAAAGGCAATTTTGACATCACTTTACATTAAGAAAAGCTACTTTTTTTGTTGTTAAATAATTTAAACAGTGAACTGAGCTGAGCCTTGGTTTTGCTTGTAATTAGGACAGGAAGTCATGGTCAGTGACCTGAAAAGCAAATTATGATTTAAGGACAGTTAACTTACTTTTAACTCCAATAAAATGGAAGAAAATATTCCTGAAATAGGAAGAATGCTTTCTGGTGTGACAGTAAGGCTTTAGATGAGATGGAGGTTTATCTTCTACACTTTTCTATCAGTTTGTATCCACGGACAAATTTAGTGGAAGCAGAGTTCATTATCCCCTCTGAGTATAATAATTCAGGTATGAGCAGTGCTGCTGGCCCTAGGCAGAACACACGAGTTAAATTTTGTCTTCCTTGTTCCTCACCACCTTGTTCAGCACTCCCATCAATCATCCGTCGGTGCATTCACATTTCTTGTCTCTCTCCACCCTCCCCACCCTGCCCTTCTCTCTTCCTTAGTCCATCCTCTATGTTCTGCTAAAAAATGAAATTGTTGTAAGACTATCACACATTTGTTTCATCTGGATAATTCAGGGTTACCTGAAGTTTTAAGACCGACTTTACCATTTCATTCATTCCTAAAAGCCTTGGAAATTGATACTTCTTTCCCTTCCACCTTATCTTGATAACCATTTTTCTGTTTCGAAGGGTTTCTGTGTTCTCAAGATGATTGGTTGCAGATGTGACTCAAAAAATATTATAATCATTCCAGAATTTTTTCAAAAGTTGTATTATTTACACTTTTATCTCTTCTATATAATGGAGTATATTATAAATACAATTCCAGGTGTTACAGTAGACAATTCATAAATATATAATCTAATGTAAGTAATTTATATTTTAAGAAATATCCCCTATCTTAATGAGTCACTGATCTACTTCATATAAAAGAATAAGTTCTTATGGAAAAATATAGAGTGCATTGGTCTTCCATTAATGGCAACTCATCTACTGAAAACATCTATAAAAACTGAGATTGTGTGTGTGTCTCTGTGTGTGTGTGTGTGTATATTTGTCTGAAGACACTGGAAAGCTAACAAGGCAGTGAAAAATTATAGGGCTCAGATATAAGAGAATGATGTGTAGAAATGTTGCTCAGCATTTGAGACTACATTGCACCTAAGGTATCTGTGCATTGTGGAAAAACATCTGTGAACCCGAGAATGGGAGGAATATTAACTGTCTTGGATGTCTAACAGGACAAAAAGTCGAGCTGAAGGCTTTTATAGAGAAAGTACCATAGGGATTCCCAAGCACTTTGGGAAGGGACCCTGAATGAATACATTTTAGGATTAAAGAAGAGATACATATAGAACTACTTTCAAGGACTGAAGCAAGGCTTTGCATTACCTTATTCCCTAAGATCAGATTTATGTGATCCAAATGATGAGTTTTTCTAACCATATGCCAAAAGCAAGTATAAATCTTCTCTTAAGGAAGATAACATTATATTTAACCTCCAGGCTTTTTTTCCCCTACATTGTAATAATACAGTGTTCAACACTCAAACAAAATCATCAGGCACCTAAGGATAAGAGATGAGATCAAAATCCAAGAAAACAACAGAAAACACAAACAAATTATCAGGATCTTGAGGTAAAGGATTATCACACAGAAACTTAAAAATAACTATGCTGAATATGTTAACAAAAATAAAAGGAAGTATTAAAAGCTTTGTTATAAAATGGGGAACAAAAAAATTAAAAGTCTAGAACAGAAAAGTATAATAATGAATTCAAGGGGCTTAATAGTTGTTAGACATAGATGAAGAAGGCATTGGAAGATAGGTCATAAAAAATATTGGAAATGAAGCACACAGAGACAAAATGTAAAAAAGAATACATTAAAGGACATAAGAGGCAAGGGGATATTTAGTTTTAAAAGTCTGCCATACATCTAATTGAAGTTTTAAAATATGACCTGGAATACGAAAGAAAGAGAAAGAGTGGGAGAGAGAGACAGAGAAGGAGGAGAAGGGAGGGGAGGAGAAGGAGGAGAAAAGAAGATGGAAGGAAAGGGAAGAGAAGGGAAGAAAATGGAAGAAAAGGGAAGAGAACAAACCATAAGCAATATTTGAAGAGATAAGGGCTAAGAATTTTTTCAGGAGGATGAACGATATCAAGCTACAGATTCAAGAAGTTCTATGAATCTGAAATGTGTTAAACAGAGTGCATTGGCACCTGGGAGATAAGAAGAGGAGTGGATGATTTATTACACAAATTATTTATAAACTCT
Organism: Balaenoptera physalus; assembly: GCF_965194825.1. NCBI lineage: Eukaryota > Metazoa > Chordata > Mammalia > Artiodactyla > Balaenopteridae > Balaenoptera > Balaenoptera physalus. The sequence goes on along the minus strand of NC_138889.1, from coordinate 45,778,475 downwards.
GTAAGTCAAATTATTATTCATATAATAAGGAAGACTCAAAAAGGGGTCTGGGCAAAAATAAAAATAGTAATAAACTTCAGTAGAGTGCTTACTATGTTATCTAATCTAACTAAACAGTAGTACAGATACATACTATTGTTTCTTCTAATTTACAAATATAAAACTAAGATTGAGAAATATTGGTGCAAAGTCTCATAGAGAATAATAGGTGCTACTGGAATTGCACTTCATTTTTTTTGATATAAGAACCCCAACTCTTGTCTATTCTGTTCCACAGTCCTGTTGACATAGACATTTCTTTTCAGCCTGCACAAAATATGATGTCTTAGGTCTATCATTTCACAAATACTATTATATATTTACATAAGCACTGTAGTTCCTTTCTTATATTCACTCACATATTCATTAACATTTATTTATTTAGTACTTTCAAGGAGCTCTACATTTTCATAGGCATTTGACTTATATCAGTGTCAACAACTGTAAAGGGCCTAGGATTTTCCCTACTTGTAAGCTAACAATTTAGCCTGCCATGATTTCAAGGACATTGACAATAAAAAACAAGAATACTAGATCAAAGACAAAGGGATTTATTACACACAGCACAGCAGGGAATATGAACTTTGTGTTAATGCTAGCTTCCCTTGCCCCTTAATCCATTCAAAGTGATGGAGAGTGGCTCCAGAGGATTCTATGTACACAATGAGTTTGTATCACTCCTGAGGAAGCCCAAGCTTTAGTAAACCTCAATCTTTTATAAGGGGATGCAAGCAAACATGCCCAACTTTTGTCCTGGAGAGAGATATTATATTTATTATACTGGGAAGCAAAAACTTTCCCTCTGTTTTTAAGGGAGATACTATAAATGATTTATTCCAACAGTGTTTGCTATACAAAAAATCCTTCAAAGGATAAACCAGATCAAAATGCTGTAGTGTCTCTACTTAAAAGAATTGTAGGAATGAAAAGACTCAAGGAGAAGTGTCTTAATAATCAATGAACAGGCACACAAAAATTCCTTCTGTTGAAGTTTACATTATAAGATAGAAACAGTAAATACAGTAAATAAAATAGGGTTTTAGTAGATTAAAGGTGATCAATGCTATGTGAGTAAAAGAGGAGTATATAAAGGAGAGCAGATTGGGGAGTGCAATACATATTTGAGTAGAGCAGAGCAAGCCTAGATGAGAAGGTACAAGGATCAAAGAATTAAAGCCTTGAAGGAAAAAATTTCCCTCAATATTGCATTTTTCACTTGATTTCATCTTAATTTGATTGTTCTTGGGAACAATGAGTACATTTAAAATAAAACATATTCCTAAATTTGCTTACTGCAGATCAAGGCCTCACATGAGAATGGTAAGAAGAATGTACAGGAGGAAAACTTTCCTTAACCAATAGTTTTTTATATGGTGTTTATTAGAGATAGGTGTATATACATATATTTGGGGTTCTGTTAATGGTTATATTCAAGTCCCAAAAATGTTGCTCTGGTAAAGCAATTCTGAATTCCCAAAGTACACTGGCATATTGTCTTGTAAATGATAAACCGATTTTCTCAAGAGAGGCAGACAAACAAAACCTTATCTCAAATCCTCAGAGGTTCAAGTCGACTTTTCAAGTCAATGGCCATGAGGTGAAAGTGTTTCCAGTCTTGGTAATGTACATTTTCCGTGCTTTTGGTATTGTTTCTGGTCATTATTCATGGTTCTCTCTCAACTCACAGTTAATTCATCAAAACTGACTTGCGTCCTCTGGCAAAAAACGGGGACATTTGGGCCTACTTATGGCTGCAAGATAGGTTATATTCTGTATATTTTGAGGGAACAGGAAAGTTGTGATTTGGATATTGTAAAATCCTGCAACCCCTTGAGGAAATTATACTTCACATAAGGCATGGTGATAAATAGGTACAACAAAATATTTTTACACAGATCCACCAAAACAAGTTCAGAGATATAATAACATTATAGAAAATATATACCACCACATAACTGGATATTATATATACAGCTTATATAAATATCTGAATTAGGTTTTAGGACTTAGTGAAAATTAATGTACTGCATATAACTTATTAAAATAAATTCCCTGCTGACTCAGCACTTGGAAGATTACTTGTTTGACAGAGAGTGTAAGAAATATAGTACTGGGTATAGAAATGATAACTTTTCATCACTTATTTTAAGATATAAAGTTATATTTATGGCCAGAACTTTTATAAACCCTGCAGATTTTGCAGCTGCTAACCCTAAAATGATTGTCTAAGGTACAATATTTTTGAAGTGTAAATTAGGTTTTCAATGTTGTCAAAAGTTATATTAGTACCTTCTTACACACATGGACAAATTAATTTGCATTCTCAGAAAAATGCGTCCACTACTTATCACATATAAACATGAAAATACAGTTTCTATCTTCACATGATGACAAGAAGGATATAATAGTGGGTATTATTACTTAAGTAAAGCCATATAAAATAAATGCACCCTTCAGCTTGTTTAATTTAACTATTTTACTTTTTCTCAGCAGTTTCATCACATTCTACCACACTAGAATTTGGGCATTTAGGAGCTAGTTTTGGAAAATTGAATTAACTTACATTTAAAAAAAGTAAAGTTTTCAAATTTTTGAATTATTTATTTTTGTAATATTATATCACATCTCAACAATCTGCAATCCACTGAAATATAGTTATATGTGTATATATATATATAAATACATACATATATATATGTACTACATGAATGTATTTTAAAGTTTGCCTGACTACTGAATTGGGGTCCTGAAATTTTCTGGCACCATAATCTGAGTAAAATATAAGAAAAGGGAAGCATACCAAGAACTGTACAATACCTAGTCTAAGAATGCAATCCTTGAGAGAAGGAGAACTCATTAAGATAAACCTCATGATCGTTCTTGCTTTCTTTCTGCAGAATATTTCCAAATGGCTATAGAAAGCTGGAGTCCAAGCAGAGTCTGGTAGTCCTGCTGAGTTGAAGAATCAGAGATCAGAGTTTGTAGATACTAAAGAGACTGGAATTCCTGGAGCATAGAACTGGAAAGTGAGGGTTCCCTCTCTGACTCCTTTGTTGGTCTAGGTTTGCATACACAAAATAAGACTATACAAAGCTTACCAGAAAGTAGTTACTAAGGGGTTAAAAATGCAACAGAGCTATTATAGGGCAAATTTGGAAGAGTGGAGATCTGCCTTAAGATGGAGAGAATTCCTTAACACCAGGAACAGCTGAGAGAAAGCTTTACCTTTAGGAATAGGATGTTATCAGGAATATGGGCTACTCTAGACCCACCCTAAGAAATCTTGAAGTGAAGAAAAGTCTCAAGTGATCTAAGAAAAGAACAAGTTTGGAGTTTGAATCCTGACTAGTTAGAGTGGCTCAGATTTGACATGTGTTTATCCAGACAAATGGTAAAACGAATATTATACAATATAAAGGTGATAAAAGAAATTTTCATATATTGAGATATGGAGAAGTTGTTCTGGCTTATATATGAGTTACAAATCAAATTTTATGCTAAATCAACATATATTGCACATATGTTTTAATTATTAAGGAAAAGAGTACATTAACCAGAAATAATGTCCATGTTAAAAATTAAATGCCTCCCTTCATTTGATGATAAATTTGATGATAAAACTCCCTTCCCAGGTGCAGAGGCCATACTGACTTGTTGTGTGTGTTCTGATCTGTCTTTTTTTTTTTTTTTTTTTTGAAACTTTAAAGGAATGTATCCCTGACTTGTTTGATGTTCTTTGTTCTGAGAAGATATAAAACTGTGCTGAAAACCACGCTTCTCCAGAGAAGTTCCCCATAGTTACCTAAAAGGCAGTCTTCCAGGCTACCATCTTCAGTTTGGCTCAAATAAAACTTATTTCTATTCATATTATAGAATATTGATTACTTTTGTTGACAAAGGTAATCAACAATTTACTGAACTAATAGAACAAAAATCAGAACTCTAAGGAGGAAGAGAGTGGATAGAGTGTCCCTCTAAATCATAATTGATGTCTGGTACACATAAAATTTATTAGATATGGAAAGAATGAGAAAATGCAATCCATAATCAAGAGAAGCTCACTAATAGGAAGAAAAACAACACCATAAAAAGTAGAAATACAAGGATGCGCGTTCACTCCCTCTTGAGAGATCACTGGAATCACAACTAACTGCTGAACAATCATCAACAGGAAGACACTGGAACTCACCAAAAAAGATACCCCACATACAAAGACAAAGGAGAAGACGCAATGAGATGGTAGGAGGGGTGCAATCACAATAAAATCAAATCCCATAACTGCTGGGTGGGTGACTCACAAACTGGAGAACACTTATACCACAGAAGTCCACCCACTGGAGTGAAGGTTCTGAGCCCCACATCAGGCTTCCCAATCTGGGGGTCTGGTGATGGGAGGAGGAATTCCCAGAGAATCAGACTTTGAAGGCTAGTGGGATTTGATTGCAGAACTTCAACAGGACTGGGGTAAACAGAGACTCCACTCTTGGAGGGCACACAAAGTAGTGTATGCATCAGGACCCAGGGGAAAAGAGCAGTGACCCCATAGAAGACTGAACCAGACCTACCTGCTAGTGTTGGAGGGTCTCCTGCAGAGGCAGGGGGTGGCTGTGGCTCACCATGGGGACAAGGACAGTGGCAGCAGCAGTTCTGGGAAGAACTCCTTGGTGTACTGGAGGCTACAATACTGGGTCGCCTCAGGCCAAACAGTCAACTGGGGGTGGGGTAAACTCACCCCCACCCAGCAGCAAACAAGTGGATTAAAGTTTTACTGAGCTCTGCCCACCAGAGTAACACCCAGCTCTACCCACCACCAGTCCCTCCAATTAGGAAGCTTGCACAGCCTCTTAGATAGCCTCATCCACCAGAGGGCAGACAGCAGAACCAAGAAAAACTACAATCCTGCAGCCTGTGGAATGAAAACCACATAAACAAAAAGATAGACAAAATGAAAAGGCAGAGGACTATGTACCAGATGAAGGAACAAGATAAAACCCTAGAAAAACAACTAAATGAAGTGGAGATAGGCAACTGTCTAGAAAAAAGAATTCAGAAGAATGACAGTGAAGATGATCCAGGACCATGGAAAAGAATGGAGGCAAAGATCAAGAAGATGCAAGAAATGTTTAACAAAGACCTAGAAGAATTAAAGAACAAACACTTAGAAGAATTAAAGGACAAACAAACAGAGATTAACAATACAATAACTAAAATGAAAAATACATTAAAAGGAATCAATAGCAGAATAACTGAGGCAGAGAATGGATAAGTGACCTGGAAGAGAGAATGGTGGAATTCACTGCCATGGAACAGAATAAAGAAAAAAGAAAGAAAAGAAATGAAGACAGCCTTAGAGACCTCTGGGACAACATTAAAAGCACTATCATTCCCATTATAGGAGTCCCAAAAGGAGAAGAGAGAGAGAAAGGGCCCAAGAAAATATTTGAAGAGATTATAGTCAAAAACTTCCCTAACAAGGGAAAGGAACTAATCACCCAAGTCCAGGAAGCACAGGAGTCCCAGGCAGGATAAACCTAAACAGAAACATGCAGAGACACATAGTAATCAAATTGACAAAAATTAAAGACAAAGAAAAATTATTAACAGCAACAAGGGAAAAATGACAACATACAAGGGAACTCCCATAAGGTTAACAGCTGATTTATCAGCAGACACTCTACAAGCCAGAAGGGAGTGGCACGATATATTTAAAGTGATGAAGGGAAAGAACCTACAACCAAGATTACTCTACACGGCAAGGATCTCATTCAGATTCGATGGAGAAATCAAAAGCTTTACCGACAAGCAAAATCTAAGAGAATTCAGCACCACCAAACCAGCTTTACAACAAATGCTAACTTGTCTAAGTGGGAAATACAAGAGAAGAAAAAGATCTACAAAACAAACCCAAAACAATTAAAAAAATGGTAATAGCAACAAACATATCAATAATTACCTTAAATGTGAATAGATTAAATGCTCTAACCAAAAGACACAGGCTTGCTGAATGGATACAAAACCAAGACCCATATATATGCTGTCTACAAGAGACCCACTTCAGACCTAGGGACACATACAGACTGAAAGTGAGGGGATGGAAAAAGATATTCCATGCAAATGGAAATCAGAAGAAAGTTGGCATAGCAATACTCATATCAGGTAAAATAGACTTTAAAATAAAGAGTGTCACAGGAGACAAAGAAGGACACTACATAATGATCAAGGGATCAATCCAAGGAGAAAATATAACGATTATATATGCACCCAACATAGAAGCAGCTCAATATATAAGGCAAATGCTAACAGCTATAAAAGAGGAAATCAACATTAACACAATAGTGGAGGATTTAACACCTCACTTCCACCAATGGACAGATAATCCAGACAGAAAATTAATAAGGAAACACAAGCTTTAAATGCCACAATAGACCAGATATATTAATTAATATTTTTAGGAGATTTCATCTGAAAACAGCAGATTACACATTCTTCTCAAGTGCACACGGAACTTTCTTCAGGAGAGGTCACATCTTGGGTCACAAATCAAGCCTCAGTAAATTTAAGAAAATTGAAATCATATCAAGCATCTTTTCTGACTACAACAGAATGAGATAAGGAATAAATTACAGGGAAAACAAATAAAAAACACAAACACATGGGGGCTAAACAATACATGACTAAATAACCAAGATATCACTGAAGAAATCAGAGGAAATCAAAAAATACCTAGAGACAAAGGACAACAAAAACACAATAATCCAAAACCATGGGATGCAGCAAAAGCAGTTCTAAGAGGGAGGATTATAGCAATAAAATCCTACCTCAAGAAACAAGAAAAATCTCAAATAAACAATCTAACCTTACACCTAAAGGAACTAGAGAAAGAAGAACAAACAAAACCCAAACATAGTAGAAGGAAAGAAATCATAAAGATCAGAGCAGAAATGAAATAGAAACAAACAAAACAATAGCAAAGATCAATAAAACTAAAAGCTGGTTCTCTGAGAAGATAAAAAAAATTGATAAATCTTTAGACAGACTCATCAAGAAAAAGAGGGAGAGGACTCAAAACAATAAGATTAGAAATGAATAAAGAGAAGTTACAATGGACACCGCAGAAGTACAAAGCATCATAAGAGACTACTACAAGTAACTCTATGCCAATAAAATGGACAACCTGGAAGAAATGGGCAAATTCTTAGAAAGTTATAACCTTCCAAGACTGAACCAGGAAGAAATAGAAAACATGAACAGACCAATCACAAGTAATGAAATTGAAACTGTGATTAAAAATCTTCCAACAAACAAAAGTCTAGGACCAGATGGCTTTGCAGGTGAATTCTATCAAACATTTAGTGAATAGCTAACACCATCCTTCTCAAACTCTTCCAAAAATTTGCAGAGGAAGGAACACTCCCAAACTTATCCTATGAGGCCACCATCACCCTGATACCATAACCAGACAAAGATACGACCAAAAAAGAAAATTACAGACCAATATCACTGATGAATATAGATGCAAAAATCCTCAAGAGAATACTAGCAAACAGAATCCAACAGCACATTAAAAGGATCATACACCAAGATCAATTGGGTTTTATCCCAAGGATGAAAGGATTCTTCAATATATGCAAATCAATCCGTGTGATACATCATATTAACAAATTGAAGAATAAAATCCATATGATCATCTCAATAGATGCAGAAAAAGCTTTTGACAAAATTCAACACTCATTTATGATAAAAAACTCTCCAGAAAGTAGGCATAGAGGGAAACTACCTCAACATAATAAAGGCCATATATGACAAACCCACAGCAAACATCATTCTCAATGGTGAAAAACTGAAAGCATTTCCTCTAAGATCAGGAACAAGACAAAGATATCCACTCTTGCCACTATTATTCAACATAGTTTTGGAAGCACTAGCCATGGCAATCAGAGAAAAAAATGAAATAAAAGGAATACAAACTGGAAAAGAAGAAGTAAACATGTCACTGTTTGCAGATGACATGATACTATACATAGATAATCCTAAAGATGCCACCAGAAAACTACTAGACTAATCAGTGAATTTGGTAAAGTTGCAGGATACAAATTTAATGCACAGAAATCTCTTACATTCCTTCACAGTAACAATGAAAGATCAGAAAGAGAAATTAAGGAAACAGTGCCATTCAGCATTGCAACAAAAAGAATAAAATACCTAGGAATAAACTTGCCTAAGAGGTAAAAGATCTGTACTCAAAAAACTATAAGACACCGACGAAAGAAATTAAAGATGGTACAACAGATGGAGAGATATACCATGTTCTTGGATTGGAAGAATCAACATTGTGAAAATGACTCTACTACCCAAAGCAATCTGCAGATTCAATGCAATCCCTATCAAACAACCAATGGCACTTTTCACAGGACTATAACAGAAAATTTCACTATTTGTATGGAAACACAAAAGATCCTGAATATCCAAAGCAATCTTGAGGGAAAAAAACAGAGCTGGAGGAATCAGACTCCCTGACTTCAGATTATACTACAAAGCTACAGTAATCAAGACAATATGGTACTGTCACAAAAAACATAAATATAGATCCGTGGAACAGGAGAGAACGCCCAGAGATAAACCTATACACCTATGGTCACCTAATCTATGACAAAGGAGGCAAGGATATACAATGGAGAAAAGACAGCCTCTTCAATAAGTGGTGCTGGGAAAACTGGACAGTTACATGTAAAAGAATGAAATTAGAACACTCCCTAACACCATACACAAAACTAAACTCAAAATGGATTTAAGTCCTAAATGTAAGACTGGTCTCTATAAAACTCTTAGAGGAAAACATAGGAAGAGCCCTCTTTGACATAATTCACAGCAAGATCTTTTTTGACCCACCTCCTAGAGTAATGGAAATAAAACCAAAAATAAACCAATGAGATTTAATGAGATGTAAAAGCTTTTGCACAGCAAAGGAAACTAGAAACAAGATGAAAGGACAACCCTCAGAATGGGAGAAAATATTTGCAAACGAATAAATGGACAAAGGATTAATCTCCAAAATATATAAACAGCTCCTGCAGCTCAATATTAAAAAAACAGACAACCCAATCCAAAAATGGGCAGAAGACCTAAATAGACATTTTTCCAAAGAAAACATACAAATGGCCAAGAGGCACATGAAGAGCTACTCAACATCAATAATTATTAGAGAAATGCAAATCAAAACTACAATGAGGTATTACCTCACACAGGTTAGAATGGGCATCATCAGAAAATCTACAAACAACAAATGCTGGAAATATTGTGGAGGAAAGGAAACCCTCTTGCACTGTTTGTGAGAATGTAAATTGATCCAGCCACTATGGAGAGCAGCATGGAGATTTCTTAAAAATCTAAAAATAAAAGTATCATATGACCCAGCAATCCCACTACTGGGCATATACCCAGAGAAAACCATAATCCAAAAAGACACACACACCCCTAATGTTCATTGCAGCACTATTTACAATAGCCAGGTCATGGAAGCAACCTAACTGCCCATTGACAGACGAATGGATAAAGAAGAAGTGGTACATATATACAATGGAATATTACTCAGCCATAAAAAAGTAACGAAATTGGGTCATTTGTAGAGACGTGGATGGACCTAGAGACTGTCATACAGAGTGAAGAAAGTCAGGAGAAAAACAAATATCGTATATTAACGCATTTACATGGAATCTAGAAAAATGGTGCAGATGAACCAGTTTGCAAGGCAGATATAGAAACACAGATGTAGAGAGCAAACCTATGGACACCAAGGGGGGAAAGGTGGTGGTGGGATGAATTGGGAGATTGGGATTGACACATATACACTAATATGTATAAAATAGATAACTAATAAGAAACTGCTGTTTAAAATAAAATTCAAAAAGGAAAAAGAAAAAGTATAAATATTTTGAATCGTATATCAAAAAAGAAAATATATTTATATTTAAATAAGCATATGAAAATATGTTCAATGTCATTAATTATATAGGCAATACAAAATAAAACCACAATTAATTACTACTTTACACTAAAATAAAAATACAATAATGCCAAGTATTGATGAAGATGTAGTGCAATTGGAAACCCTATACATTGCTCTGGGTAATGTAAGATGCTATAATGATGTGGAAAAGAGTTTTTTAGTTTCTTATAAAGTTAAACATACACTTATTGTATTTTTCAGCAATTCCACTCACTGGTAGATTACCCTAAAGAGATCAGAACTGATACCGACAAAAAGGTCTATGACCAGGAGTAGCAATCAGTGTTCAGAGAACAGATCCCCAGTACTTGGAGGATAGGTCCTTTTTGCTCACCCCGGCTCCCTTAAGCTGTGTGCAAGCTGCTCCAGGAACAGGTGCACAGCTACCTGCTCTGTGGTGGGGGTGGTGGATGGGGTATGTGTAGCTGCTACTGTGCTAAAAGCTGAAATTGATTCCAATTAGCCACAATTTACCTCCAAGTTTTCCCCAGGAACTTTTAAGCCTTCAATAGATTCCAGAGTTCCAAAATGAATACATCTGTCCCTGTAATTATGTCTAGTTGGAGGAACAGAGTCCTGGTGCTTCCTACTCTGCCATCTTCTCAGACTCGTGTTCCCTATATTGATTGCTTCTTGTATGTTAAAACATCCATGTGTTTCTGGAATAAACTTAACATGGGTGTGATGTATTATCCTTTTTAATTTATATATTTTTGAATTTGATTTGCTAATACTTTGTTTAGAAGTTTAATCTTTTTATGAGGAAATAAATTTATTTTTCTTTCTTGTAATGGCTTCAAGTTTTTGTTATAAGAGCCTCATGAAATGAAGTATTCTCTCTTTTCCCCATTTTCTAGAATACCTTTTTAAAACTGATATTACTTCTTCTTTTAAAGTTTGTAAGAATTTACTGATGAAGCTATCTCAGTCTGGAGATATCTTTTGCAGCAAGTATTTAATTAGAGATTCAATTGCTATAATAGATATTTAGATTTTTTAATTCTTCTTGTATCATTTTTGGGAGGCTGTGGTTTTTCTAGTCTTTCAACAGTTTCATCCAAATTTAAATATTTGTTATTTTAAAGTTTATAATACTCTCTTGTTATCCCTTCAATAGTTTTAGAATCTCTAGTGAAGTCACCATTTTTCCTCCTATTATTGTCTTCTTTCTATACCTTTGTTTTCTGTGAACAACCTGGCTAGTGGTTACAAATTTAATTAGTCTTTTCAAACAAATAACTTTTGGACTTGTTGATGTTCTCTATTACACATTTGTTTTCTGTGTCACTGATTTCTTTTCTTATCTTGATTAATTCCCTTTTGTCATAAAGTTTATGTGTTCAGTGGGATCTTCCTCCAGCTTCTGAGGTCATTGATTTTCAGTCTTTATTCCTTTCTTTTGTATGGCTACAGATTTCTCTTTAAACGTGATTCCAGTTGAAATCCACACATTTTCATATGCTTTATTTTCATTAGCACTGGGATCAAAGTATATTTTAATTTCCATCAGAGTTGTTCTTTGACCCATATAGTATCTAGATGTATTTGGCCCAATTTCCAAATATTTGAGGATTTCCTTGTTATTATTTATTATAGAATTCTAAGTTTCACTCTATTTGGAGATCATAATCTGTATGATTTAATCAATCACAGATTGCTGAGGTTTATTATATGACCCAACTTACGATCAATTTGATAATATCTCGAAGACCATTTCAAAACAATGTTTATCCTACAACTGTATGACAGAGCTTTCTATAATTAAATTTGTTAATTATATTTAAATCACCTATATGATTTTAAAAAATTGTTTTGTCTGCTTGAGCTATCCATAATTGAAATAGATATGCTAAAATCACCCACTCAGTGAATTTTTCTAATACTCTTTTCTTGTTAATTTTTGTTTTGTAGTTTGTTTATTATATTATTATATATTAATTATAATTTTATAGTTATTTTTTGTTTAAAAGCTGTGTTATATAGGTACATATAATTTAGAAGTTTTTCCATCTGCCCATTGCATTAACACTGTGATCATTATAAAATACACCGTCCCTTTATTTCTTGTAATATTTATTAACTTAAAATATACTTTGATTTGTGTTAATATTGTCATAAGGCATTTTTGGGGGTTAACAATAGTGTGGCATATTTTTTTTTCATCCTTTTGCTTTCAATCTTTGTTTGTTCTTATATTTAATGTATGCCTCTTATACACAGTATATAGTTTAGGTTTTTGTAATCCAACCTGACCACCTTACTCTGTTCAAAGAATAGACTCAAATTAAATAATATTAAAGTGAAATTATTGATATATCAGGTTTTATTTCCTCTCCTTACTCTTTGTTTTTTATCTGCGTCTTCTGCATTGTTTCTTCTTTTCCTTCCTTTTTCTCTTCCTCACCAGCCTTCTTTTGTATTAAAGTACTTTTATTTGTTCCACACTCTTGCAAGTTATGCATTATTTAATATTCTTGAAGTCATTACCCTAATGGGCCAGTTAGTTAGCTCTTGTCTCTTTGTTCCAAAGTTATCCAACTATACTCTGTTCTCTGATATGAGAGTTGGGATGCTGCAGATGGCATGTCTTCTTTGTCAAATAACTTTCTGTCAGGTTTGGCCCTGGAGAGTGATTGCAAGGTAGAAGTAGGGGAGGACAGCCCTTCCCCTATTTTTTTGTTTGCTGTTGCTGTTGGCATTTCTCCAGAAATGGTAGCAGCCATTAGCTCTAGTCTCTAGATTCTTTAAACATTGCCGGATGCAGCTTCAGCATGATGCTCACTCATACCAGTACCAGATAGACAAAGCCCCCATCTCAGTATTCAGAGTTCCAGTTATATGAGACCTCCACTCATCTCCAGATGCATTTATCATAACACATAACTCATAGGTTTCTTTAAAAATTAAATGATTTAAAGCATATAAGGCACTAGAATGATACTTTAACTTCATAAGTACTGTATAATATAATCCAATATTATTGATATATATATCAATATTTATCAATATCTAATATATATACCCCTTGGACTTGAAAGAGATATTCTATAAAAATGAATTTAATTACATTTTAAAATAAAGTCTAATCATATCTCATCATTAGTCATGAGAGAAACAGACCCTATCATTTTTGGAATCCTCAAAGTGTTGTGTTTATCATAAGATTTGTAAAATTATACATGAAAAGAACAATACATATCTTTATAGGCTCATGCATTCATAGGTAGGATAAATTAGGGTTTAATTTAAAATTATTAATTAGTAAAAAAAGTGGGCATGTTTAAATGTTACATATGATTTTGAAATGAATATTTTAAACAATAGCTGTTTCCATGCAGAGATAACTTATGTTGAATCTTGATTTCAAAGGCTGATTTGTATTCAAAGAACATGTTATTCATAGCAAGAATTTTAAATTATACTCCGGAAAAATTCTTGCTTTAGTTACAAAACAAATTATACTAGTTGCTGAGAGAATGATAGAGCATTTCAAGGAACATAATCTATAGAATTAGATAAATTATTTAAGGTTAGTTCCCAATTAGGCTTAATAACATCAATAATTGACAATTCCCCAAACTCACAGCAACAGTGCTTTATTCTTTTCAAAGGATTTTCTTTTTATTTCCTTATTAGATGCTCATATCAACTCTCTGAGGTAACTTGGGAAAATGTTACCCTCATTTATTGGATGAGAAAACTGAATCTTGGAGATGTCTGCAGACAGTTTGCTAATCATATGAGTACAGTCATTACAGGATTACAATGAAATTAATGTTGTATTGTGGTCTCAGTGCCTATGTCATAGTCTGTGAGACATCATAACATTTTACTGGATGCACCCTTTTTTCTGGGTCCATATAGCCTAAAATAATTTATGAAATCAAGTTTACAAATGTACCATAACTAAATATAAACAAAAGAAACAAATAAGAAGAAACCAAAACAACAAAAACATGACTGTCATCACTATGCATTGAGGGAATTGCCATAAGGAGAAGATCTGTCAGTTGTTAAGAGAAACAAAAAGTGTGCTCTGAATTGAAACAACAAGCATTTCTCTGGCCAACAGGTTAAAATAAATAAATAAAAGAAAGAGAGAAAGAAAAAAAAAAAAAGGAAAGCAAGAAATCAAGAAAGCAATAACACAAGAAGAAAGAAAGTAAGAAAGCAAGAAAGAAAGCAAGAAATCAAGAGAGACAGATACTTCCAGAAAGGAAAAAATGATGGCATTATCCAGTGAATAAAATCACTGCCCATTTTCCCCTTTGAAATCAGATACAGAACACATAAAACAGGCATCATGCAGCCAGGCAACTAGGCACTGCCAATATTAAAATGTGGGGCTTCCCTGGTGGCGCAGTGGTTGAGAGTCTGCCTGCTAATGCAGGGGACACGGGTTCGAGCCCTGGTCTGGGAAGATCCCACATGCCACGGAGCAACTGGGCCCGTGAGCCACAACTGCTGAGCCTGCGTATCTGGAGCCTGTGCTCCACAGCAAGAGAGGCCACGTAGTGAGAGGCCCACGCACCGCGATGAAGAGTGGCCCGCACTTGCCGCAACTAGAGAAAGCCCTCACACAGAGGCGAAAACCCAACACAGCCAAAAATAAATAAATTAATTAATTAATTTAAAAAAATATGTACTTAAAAAAAAAATTTTAAATGTGTAGAAAACTGTCCCTTAGATACAGCTGGAAAGTGCCTGGAGGGATGAGCACTGAGGAAGTCTTAATGGAGAAATACTGCTCATCTTTCAGCATCAGCATCATCCTCTTCTTCATCATGGCTAATATTTCGATGTTCTAGGTTTAATGCCAAGTGCTTTAAAACATTGTCTTCTTCGTTCTTCAATGCAGTTCCATGAAGTAATTTGAATTTTTGTTTCTCATACTATAGATGAGAAAGCTGAGGATTAGAGAGGTTGAGTGATTTGCCTAAGGTAGTATTGCTAAAAGGATTACAATATGAGTCCTCTCTCTCAGATAAAAATGTCATACATCTAAGCTTCAAAACAAACTTTCTCTCATAATCTAGATCTCAAACACTCAGGAGTTCAAAAATATGATGGCATCTTCACTTAACAGCAACTAAATCAAGTTATCCCAGAAAGGCAGATCATCTTTATATGATATCTCATATGGATCACATTGGAATTGCCCTCAGGACAATGACATCCCAGTGTGAGATGATGATTATGGATTTTACCCTAAATTTATCAAATTCAAAAATTGGGTCATATTTATTGATTTTTGTTATAGACTGTTTATGCCCCTCCCCCCCCCCAAGATTCATATGTTGAAATCCTAATCCCCAATGTGGTAGCAATAGGAGGTGGGGCCTTTCTGTAGGGGGATTATGGCATAAAGGTGAAACCCTCATGAATGAGATTAATACATTTTTTTTAAATGTACTGGTTTTATTTGATGTTGAAGGCACACACACAGACCACGTTTTACAAAGCATTCCAATTCATGGTCTCTGCTTCTGGCTTGACAAAAGATTCTGTTCATTTGCTATGCCTCTACTTCCTGGCTTACGTTCTTGTCTTCTGTTAGACTTGAATGTGACTCAATTTAGGAGTAATATATCGTGAAAACCATCTGGGCCTTGGATTTACTAGGGCTTCTTTGCTCTTTTCAACCACAAAAGTGGAACCAGATCCTCAAACTCTGAGATTAGTGCATTTTTAAAGGAGATCCCGGAGAACTTTCTTAACCTTTATGCCATGTGAGGACACTGGGAGAAGATGACTGTTTATGAACCAGAAAGCAAGCTATCACCAGACATTAAATCTACCAGCATCTTGATCTTGGACTTCCCAGCCTCCAGAACCATGAGAAATAAATATTGGTTGTTTATATGGCACACAGTCTATGTTATTTTGTTACAGCAGCCAGAATGGACTAAGGCTAAATGGACTTTTCTACTATATTAAGTGAGGAATTTAGAACACATTTTACTTGTCTACCTACTCCTGAATCTTAATTTGAAAACTTCAAAATTATGAACATTCATTATGACCAAATTATTCTCACATTCTATATCTTATAATTCTTGACATTTTTATTAGATCTGTAACTGTATTAATAGCAATTATCCAGGATTAATCCTGTGTTTTGTTATTATTACTACCAATGCTATATATTTTTTCCTGTTACAAGATTTTATATTTCTCAGTTAACTAGAAGTAAAATTCAAGCATATGTTTTCAGTATTTCAATATTTTAATATTTCAAATATATATTTATTTGTAAAGAAAATTTTATAGCTAATATATGCTTGAGCTCTGTAATTATCTGAGCAGTTTCCCTAAGCTTTTTCAATAGATAGATACCTAGATATCTTTTCATCTTTGGATTTGTCAACATAGCTGTTGTTATTTTTACATCTAAGTCTATTTACTCATTGATTGTGTGACCTTATTTCAGAGAAGCCATGTATTTTCATATCCTAGTTTGAATGCTAAATTACTTTATAATGTCATTTTAATGTAACTTTTGAACTATATAAGGTTTTGAATCCACATAAGGTGCTAGTGATAGAAGGGTGAATAAGCCTTAAATCCTGCTCTCAAGGAATAAGCAGTAATCAAAGACAGGGCACACAGTCCAGACAGGTAAATTGCCCTTTATTTATTTATTTTTCTTCTTTTTTATTTTTCTCTATAGCTCCTCTCCACTCCCCACACCAAGACTCTATTTCTTTAAAATATGTTTTCACGGGGACTGTGATGGTGAATGTGTTAAGTTGGTTGGGCCACTGGGTGCCCAGATATTTGGTCAAATATTATTCTGGCTGTGTCTATGAGCATGTTGTTGAATGAGAATAACATTTAAATTGGTAGACTGAATAAAGCAGATTGCCTCTCTAACATGGGTGGGCCTCATCAATCAGTTGAAGTCCAACATAAAATAAAAGGCGGCCCCCCAGTAAGAGAAAATTCCACTTATTTTCCATGCTTTCAAGCTGGGACATAGGCTTTTTACTGCTTTTAGATTCAAACTGAAATTCCTGCTCTTGATGGCCATGAACCTGCTGGCCTTAAACTACACAAAGAAGGAGGCAAAGAAGGAGGGAGTTAAGAGGGACTCAGGTGACTGGCATCAGCAAATGCAAATACCTTTGGGGCGAAAACTTGTGAAATCTGCAGGCTGTGCAAGGCAGACGTGCTGGCCGTTAGATTCTCCAGTGGCAAAATTTGCTGGGCTGGCTTCAGAGTAGGTCACTGTGGACCACGATCACTCCCACTGTGTGGTTGCTATTGATAGCACTACTTTTTTCCCTTATTCCTAGTCATCTCTATAGGTCTCAGCTTTGCTGCTCTGGGTGGGGTGAAACCAAAGCAGGACCTTCTTTTGGGTCCCCAGAAGGCTGGGGAATCTTGTTGCTCACCCCACTTTTCTTTTCCTGGAGAGAACTCTTTCTAGCTGGGAGGTTCCCTTTTGGCACGGCAAAGTCAGCTTGGGGGATGGGATGATTACAAGCAAAATGAAGCTGTCTTCCTTCTCTCCTTGTATGGTTATTCTTAGGATTTTGTTGCACTGTGTTACTAAAGTTTCTTAAGTGGAATCTGGAGCTATCCCAGAGCTGTTTTTGTTTATGGATACATGTCTAATTGTTGATTTTTGTAGTGAGGTGGAGGCAGGGGTCTCCTATGTCATCACTTTGGTGACATAACTCCGTAAATCTCATACACACATAAACACACACACACACACACACACACACTCTCTCTCTATTGGTTCTGTTTCAGTGAAAAACAATGACTAATACAGGTGCCATGTTTTTATTTAGTTTTGTTTTTATTTTTCTTTTTTACATTAGATAAAAGGAGAAAATTCCCAGCCCTTGAGATTGTGGCTTGTCACTAGCAGAACTCACTATCGACTTAGGTATGTGAGATCAAATACGATTCCTGGTCATATAAACCTGAAGTTTATATGGTACCTATGATAATTATATTTTATAAAAAGATAAGTTGACATTCAGAATATGACTTGATAGCTGATGTAGGTCTACCTAGAGATACAAAATGGGCTGATCATGAGGGGTGCACATGTTGTTATTCCTATGACAGTTATATTTCTCATAGTGAATTAATCATTTGTCATTCTGAATTCATAAGTATCTTAAGAGGTTGCTTAATGTGTGTCTACCTCTGAGATATTAATGTCCTCTTAGTGTGCTGATAAAAACAATGTGCTGAGCCAGCAAAACAAAGGACCATATCTGAAGCTTAGTAAATTCATCAGGATAGTGAATTTAACCCCCAGAGGCCTTTTGGCAGAATTACTATGTGCATTCCACAGGCAGATGATGCAGAGGAATCAACATTCCTTTTTCTCTAAACATGGGAATGAAGCATTTATTTTTCTTTTGAAATTTATATAAAAGATATAGGATGCAAAGGAAAAGAGGAAATCAAAGAAAACATGTGTTTCAATAGTATGAGTAATTTCATTTATAATTTAATTAAAAAAATAATTTATTTAATAAATAAATAAATAATCCATGAAGACTGATCTGTGTAATTATGCAGTATATAATAAAGTAATTAGCACTAGCATATAAGATCCCCAAGGGCAGTAATTGTGAAAACTACAACTTAGTATCCCTGGAGCCAAGCACAATATCTACCCCATGGTAGATGCTTAATAAAAATTATTAAAGAGATGAATATTTTAATGATAATGAACTATTATAAGTAGATCACTGGTAAACAAATTGCTTAGCTGATAAACCATTTTTATTTTTGAACTATCTTGGACATTGTCCCCCAATATTATTCTGCCCATTGCCCCTAGTAATAAAATATCTGGATTTCAGCTGAGTACATGGTCTTCAAGAATAAAGATCTCATTTCATAGTTTCTTTTCAAGCAGGTGTCTCCAGCTAACAATGTACTAAACAATGGCTTAAAATAGAAGTGTTTTGTAACTGATACAGGAAATTGTTTATTACTACTTTTTTTTCCCTTTGTCCCTTCTCTATTTGTATCTTGAAATACAGATATGATGATGGTAACTCTAGCCCCCAGATGGTAACTTTAGCCCATGAGGAGGAGACTACATCTTGGGATTCAGAGAAATGAAATTCAAGGAGACTGAGTCTCTGAGTACTTAATGCTATGGGGTTGCCAGATAAGAACCAAACTTCTTAATTCCTAACTTTACTGTTTGAAAGAAATAAATTTTTTAGAGTCATTCTTAGGAACACCTAAATATATAAAACAAATATTAACAGACCTAAAGGGGTAAATAGACAGCAACACAATAATAGTTTGGAATTTTAATATCTTACTTACTTCAATGGATAGATTATACAGATAGAAATCGATAAAAAAACAGTGGTCTTAAATGACACATTGGACCAGATGGATTTAATCAGTATATATAGAATATTCCATCCAAAGGCAGCTCAATACATATTCTTCTCATGTGCACATGGGACATTCTCCAGGATAGATCATATGTTAGGCCACAAAACAAGTCTTAGTACATTTAAGAAGATTGAAATCAGATTAAGCAACTTTTCTGATGACAGTTCATGAAACTAGAAATCAATTTTTAAAAGAAAGCTGGAAAATTCAAATATACATGGGGATTAAACAACATGCTATTGAACAAACAAAGGGTTAATGAAGCAATCAGAGAAGAAAGAAAAAATACCTTGAGATAAATGAAAATGGAAATACAATATATCAAATTTTATGAGATGCAGGAAAGCAGTTTTATTAAGAAGGAAGTTCATAGCAATAAATGCCTACCTCAAGAAACAAGAAAAATCTCAAATAAACAACCTAACATTACACCTCAAGGCATTATAAAAAGAAAAACAAATGAAGCCCAAAGATAGTAGAAGGAAGGAAATAACAAAGATCAGAGTTGAAATAAATGGAATAGAGACTAAAAGACAATAAAAAAGATCAGTGAAACTAAGAGCTGGCTCTTTGAAAAAATAAAATTGACAAATGTCTAGCTAGACACACCAAGAAAAAATAAGAGACCTCGAATAAATAAGATTAGAAGTGAAAGAAGAGACCTTACAACTGATATCACAGAAATATAAAGCAACATAGAAGACTTATAAACAATTATACACGAATAAATTGGACATTCTAGGAGAAGTGGACAAATTCCTAGAAACATATCATCTTCCAAGACTGCATGATGAAGAAATAGAAAATCTGAATAAGCCAATTACTTGGATGGAATCAATTATCAAAAACCTTCCAACAAAAAAGTCCAGGACAGATGGCTTCCCAGGTGAATTCTACTAAACATTCAAGGAAGAATTAATACCAATCCTTCTCAAACTCTTCCAGAAAATAGGAGACTACTTCCCAACTCCTTTTACAAGGCCAGTATTACCCTGATAGAAAAACCAGACAAGGATACCACAAGAAAAGAAAATTACAAGCCAGTATTCCTGATGAACATAGATGCAAAATTCCTCAACAAAATATTTGCAAACTGAATTTAACAATACATTAAAAGGGTAATACATCATGATCAAGTGAGATTTATTCCAAGGATTTAAGGATGGTTCAACATCTGTAAATCAATCAATGCGACACACCACATTAACAAAATTCGGGATAAAAATCACACTATTATCTCAATAAATGCAGAAAAAGCATTTGACAAAATTCTACAGCCATTTATGATAAAACTCTCAACAAAGTGGCCATAGAGAGACTATACCTCAAAATAATAATGGCCATATATGACAAGCCCACAACTAACATCATAATCAGTGGTGAAAAGCTGAAAGCTTTTCCTTTAATATCAGGAACAAGACAGGTGTATCAACTCTCACCACTTTTATTCAACATAATGTTGGAAGTACTAGCAAGAACAGTTAACTAAGAAAAATAAGAAAAAGGCATTTAAACTGGAAAGAAAGAAGTAAAATGGTCATTTGCAGATAACATGGTACTGTAAATAGAAAACCCTAATGACGTATTGAATACAATACTGAATAGAAGTGGTGAGAGTGGGCATCCTAAACTTTCTGCTCTAAGGAGGAAATCACTCACTGTTTCTTCATTTAATATGGTATTAGTTATAGATTTTTTATAGAGAATTTTTTCTATTAAAAAAGAACAGTTTTCTTCTGTTCCTAATTTTGAGTTTTTTTATCATAGATACGTTTTCTCTTAACTTAGTGATAATACCAGTAACTTCAGAAAAATACATTTGTTTAGATATAATGTGTATATTATATAATATATGCATATTATGTATATATTCACACAGATAAGCAAGTGTGCATATATATATACATATATATGTGTACACATAGATATTTAAGTTGCTGCATTTCTATGTAAATTAATCAATCAGGCAGCTAGAAGAAGCTGACTTGTAGCAACAGTGAGCCACATAAGTTCATTTGAGGAAAAGCACTGTAGTCTCCAAGCAGAGACCTGAATCTGAAAGTGAATAATAGTCTTCAATGTGAACATCAAAGCAAAGTTTCCTCATCACATAGCCTCCTCTCCCAGTCACAACCACAATTGTACAATGGTAATCTTCTAATAATAGATGGAAAATAAAAAGCGCTTAGATCCCCATTTTAAATCTTAAAAGGCATATATTGAAATTAAAGCAGCATAACTCTAGACAAATTTACATCATCAATCTGTCAGTAATATGAATAAATTCCATGTTTTAAGCATTAATAAAAATATGACACTGAAGAAACGTGTCTCATTATTTATGTAGTATATTTTATCCAAGTTCAGAACTCTTAAGAGCCACAAACTGAAGTAGACAACAAATGATGAACATCAGTATCGGTTGCTGGAAGAGAGCTCTGATTAGATCTCTAAGTAACACTACATGTTCTAAAATTACTTGCAGAATACATCATTAAAACACACTGTCCGAAAAAAAAAAAAACAAAAAACACACTGTCCGGTCAAATTTTCTTAACTAGAACAAGCAATTTTTTTAGTTTATTTCAAAACAAGTTTATTTCATCAAATCCATTTCCTTATTTACAAAACTGTCTTTGAAGAGTTGGATTGATGCTCATGAAAAAAAATAAAATTATTTGTGAAGACCTCCATGGAAAGCTATTCTGAAGTGTCTTTTGATAAACCATCATAGTATTAAGTAATCTTCATGGCTGGAAAATTTATATTGCTATTTTATATAGTCCCGTATTCTACAGTTTTAGTCTGAATCTTTCTCTTCTATCCTTTAAGATAATAGAACACATTTTATTATTGAGTTCCACATAGACTCTGTATATTCCAAAATAATTGATAACATAGTTGCCCATCTTTCTTCCAAAACATACTTACTTCCATTTTGTTTTTTGGATCATTGAAGAACAAAGGATCCAAGGTTCATTTGGAAGCAGTAAATAGGAAGAGAGTAGGTGATCTCAGCAACAACTTTGGCCTTTATCTTATATTATCTTTATAATTCTCTTTATCCTAGCTGGGTCTTACTCTCAGGCCAGCTACTTTTATCTGCTTGAGAACAATAATTGCTAAGCTTTGAGGCCATTCTAGTGCCTCTGCCACTGCCAATTCCCTTCCACCTCCACCACTAATATATAAGGCTCTTGGAGCAATGTGCTATGTGAAGAGAAATAGCTCATATCAACAGACATGACACTAGTCAAGGGCAAAACCTTAAGGAAACATACGTGGCTCTGCTAAAATGTGTGTGTGTGTGTGTATGTGTATACATTTCTAATGAGGATATTCTCATGATATTTCCTCTTCACTGCTTTGCATTTGGGGGCACTCCTTTATGAACAAATATCTCCACTCTCACACTTATTTTAAAATACTTTCTAATCCAATCAAAATTTTCAACTGCTATGATTTTTTCAAACTTCTGCTTTGGATGCTTTGCCACTAGCACTTTTGCCCTTTTTGAATCTTTCACAAATCAGGAAGTTTCCAGCATATAAAGAAGACCTACAAACCTGCAAAACTCATTCATTTTCATTTAACAAACACTTATTGAGAAAGTTGCTAGGTTCTGGGGAAACAATGTTGAGAAATCAGATATAAACCACCACTCTACTTTCTCTTATTGAAGTCTGGCTCTACGATCCTGACATGATTTCATCATGCAGTCACTGGATTTGCATTTTGACTTGAATTCTTGTGTTTGAACATTGGATTTTCCAATACAAAGTGACCTTGTCTGTCCCCATGGCATTTGATACTCTGAGTAGTCTCTGGAAATAAGTCCACACTCCAGCTCTTTCCCTCATGGCCAACATTCTACTTTAATCAGATTTGATTCTTTCCAACACATTCAATAACTCTTTTTAAAATAGTCCTCCCATTACAGACAGTTCCCAACTTAGAATGGTTCGACTTACAATTTTTTGACTTTACGATATTGCAAAAGCGATACACATTCAGTAGAAATAATACTTTGAATTTTGAGTTTTGATCTTTTCCCTGGCGAGTGATAAGCGGTAGGATACTCTCTCAGTTGCTGGGCAGCAGCGGTGAGCCACAGCTCCTACTTAGCCGCATAATCATGAGGGTAAACAACCAATATGCTTACACCCATTCTGTACCCATACTCCACTCTGTTTTTCACTTTCAGGACAGTATTCAATAAAGCACGTGAGCTATTCAACAATTTATTATAAAATAGGCTTTGTGTTAGATGATTTTGCCCAACTGTAGTCTAATGTAAGTGTTCTGAGCACCTTTGAAGTATACTAAGCTGGGCTATGATCTTCGGTTGGTTTGGTATATTAAATGCATTTTTGACTTATGCTATTTTCAATTTATGATAGGTTTATAGGGACATAACCCCATCGTAAGTGGAGGAAGATCTGTAAATACACGCATCGTACTTATGCTAACAAACAAAGGGCCGATTTGACGAGCCTGGATAATTTTCCACTATCCGTATTGTAACAATTTCTTCTGACTTTCCTCCTCTTATCCCACTAATTATCCCATCTCCTTTCACTTACCTCCCTTCTTTGCTTAATTCTAGATCTTAATATTTAGTGACGAAATTATATTACTGCCTTTATATTATTAATCTGAAAATATCTTGGCTCTTTGACCTTCATAATCTCAAAGCCACAACATTTCAGTAATTTGCTTTTATTGCTTGACTTTGTCTTTGTTATTGTCTATTTCATGTTTTATATTCTCCCAGAGACCATGGCAATGGGTGCAGCTTTATAAAACTAAAAATTAAATGAATAAATTATAAATGGATATATCATTTCCTGTATTTGTGCCCAGAGACTGAGGAAATGACTACATTTTCAAAACCAGAATATAAATAAATAAGCATTTCAAAATCTGGGTACAGTGTGTCATTATGCAAACTATATTTTTACTTCATTTCACATTTAAACAATGTTACTTTCCACATCCCACAAAGACAATAGGAGCGTTACATAAAAACCAGAGATAAAAATGTCCAGTACTTCCATTACTCTCATTATTATCTCTTCTAGGAAATGGATTCTTGCTGCCATTTTTGCTGATTATGAAGAAGGCAGCAGAATTTTAATATTTGATATCCAACATGAAGAATGGTGGGAAAGCTTCTTGATAGGACTGTAACATTAATGTGTAAACTCTCACTTAAATGCTTGTAGCAAAGATTAATACATGGGATTAAGTAACCAAACAGCGTCTCCTAGAGGACAAAGCACTGTGGTCGGCTTCTCTCCCCTAAACATTAGCAACTGCATGCTCTACTGTAGGGGCAAAGATGATAATGAGATGTGGCACAACATAAATACATCCTTATAAAAATGATAGCAAGGAGAATTGAAAACAACCGAGAAGTCTTCCAAATTTTTGTTATCAATTTATGGCAACCTATGGGCCATCCCCAGAGCTCTTCCTGCCCCTGCAAAATAGTTACAGCTCTCTTTTCATTCTCCATGTATTGTTGGTCGCAACAATGAGAGTTGTAATTCTTATATCCCTCATCCTTCCCATTTTTATTGGAATTATATGTTCATAGGTGACATCCTTCTGAAGTGGTGCTGAATATCAAGGCAAAAAAAATTGATAAACATTGTATAGCACCAACCTTAATCATGCAGTTAAGAGCAAAAGAATGTTTAAAAATATGTTTCTTTGTCTGTTATTTCTCATAATCCTATGCTTTGGATGGAAAAAAAAAAAAAAAACTCCCTGAGGTTTTTTGCTGCATCTATCTTATAAATGATTCTCTTTGATCAAAATCTAGTGCAAGCTCTCCTTTTTTTAGAGTCATGGAGGCAGTGATTTCATATCACAGTATTTCAACTCTTGACAGCTCAGTGGGAGTGAGGAAAAGGAGGAGGGGTTTTATCTAAAGGAGAGGGAAAATGGGGGAGAGGAATTCAAAGTCAGGCCAAAGATGACAGGCAAAGCATGGGAGCAGCTGTACAAACTGTTACTTGATCTCTTCCAGATATTGGTGTGCTGAGGTGAATGACAACTTCTAATTAAAATGGTAGCTGATTATCATGTAAGAAGTGACACAATTTGTCTAAGACCTGGAATAGAAGATGAATCACTTTTATTTGTAGAAAATTCTAATTTAAAGATATGCATTTTTAGATGAACATCTGTGGTGTGTTTTTGATGGGAGACATGATAATTAAATCCTTTCTTATTTTGTTGCTGAAATGTTCACATTGTATTTTTGTCATGTAGCAATTTTTATATTACCATAAACAAGAATAAAGCAAGTCCTCAAAACTCACATGCAAAATTTAGAAGTTTATTCAATTTAGAATTCTTGAGTGTTATAATTAGATGCCTAGATCATGACTGCATGTTCATATCTCACCACGAAATCCATTGGAGTACTAATTTTCAAAGCCAAATGATCTCTTTAGTAGTCATATCTATTAAAGCTGATTCATAGGGCTCTTTCAGGGCAAGTATACATGACTGTCCTCAGAATACTTGCTGCTACTCGTGTTTTTTAACTTTTTGAGAACTTGAAAATAGTTAAGCTTGGTCTTACTCTCTTTAGTGCACATCTTTCGTAGTTAGGAGAAGCATTTTCCAATCATACATGTAGAGAACATGATTTTACTGTTCCAAAGGAAAGAAGTACCTCTATGATTCCAAATAGTTGTCTATGGTTTGGCGGAACTTGTCTGGTTAAATTAAAGAATGCCATATTTCAAGGGACACCTATTTCAATAAGATAAAGAACAAAGTCAAATAAGCAGACATGAATATAGTAATATAAAAGAATATATAGTATATATAATATTCTATATAATATTAAATATGAATACATAATAATATATTATATGTTGCATACATTTTGTAACACATGCACACATATACATATATATATACATATATATCTATATAAGTACACATATATATACATATATATGCACACACATATATAGATATATTGTACACATATATACACATGGTATATTATACTAGTATACATATGTAAATAATTTATATAATACCATGGATGTCTTGAATATATTACTTATATTAGTACCCTTGACGCTTGAATAACACAAGCGTTGAGGTTCTATTTCTCCACACAGTAGAAAATCTACATGTAACTTTACAGTTGGCCCTCCATATTCTTTTTTCTGTTTTTATTTTTTATTTTTTTTCACATCTTTATTGGAGTATAAATGCTTTACAATGTTGTGTTAGTTTCTGCTGTACAACAAAGTGAATCAGCTATATGTATACATATATCCCCATATCACGTCCCTCTTGAGCCTCCCTCCCACCCTCCCTATCCCATCCCTCTAGGTCTTGATTGCAAATCTGCAGATTCAACCAACTGTGAATCGTGTAGTACTATAGTAGGTATTTATTGAAAAAAAAATCATGTGTAAGCGGACCCACGCTGTTCAAACCTGTGTTGTTCAAGAGTCAACGGTATATATGTATATATTTATATAATATCACAACAATGAGAGTTGTAATTCTTATATCCCTCATCCTTCCCATTTTTATTGGAATTCTATGTTCATAGGTTCATGTATAAATGTTATGTATATACTCCCATACACACGGTATAAATACATATACACACACCCACACACAGATGTCAAACTATGGCTGTGGGAACCAAATAAGCGTCCCATTTGTTTTTTCCATGGGCTTCCTCTAAATTTAGTTCTTCACATATTTGCTACTTTGAACTTGCTATTGCTGCTCTAAGTGCATACAGCAATATCAGACATGGCCAAAATTCAGTTGGCTTCATTTACCATAAGTAATGACTGCTGATGGATGAGAAATGGAAACCATATGTGCTCCCTGCATCTAGCTGAGTGGTCTGCTGAGAGGCAAAATTCTGAATATATTGGTTTCATCAGATTTGGTTTCTCTATTGTATTGTGTGTGTGTATGGGATCAGCACGCCTAAGGAAAGAAAGAAAGAATACTATATGCAAAACAGCATTCTATAGTTCTGTGTTTATTATCACTGGTAATCTATAGAGTTATCCTTTGAAGCAAGTACTGGCCCATCCATTTTAGAGACTAGAGAATGAAGGCAAAACCAGCTTACACATGGTTGGAAAATTAGTAAGGGGCAGAGCCTGAACTCAAACCCTGTTCTGGCTCCAAAGTGTTCTTTGCATTATGCAAGTTGTTTGTTTTCTTAGTTTCCAAGTCAAGACTTGTGGAATTGTTTATCTGTCACTGCCCCCTGAAGGGTCCAGAGGGAGACTGGTTGACAGTGATTCATGAGCTCGAGTTTTTAGGAAGGCTCCCAACCCCCACCCCATACTGTTGCTCCCTTTGTGTTTGCTTAACATACTAGTTAGTTTAGTCATACAGAGAAAACATGGATTTAATGGGTGTAGCAGTTAAAGAAGGATCATGATGCTAGACATATATTTTTGATCTCTACTCCCCTTGGTGATGAATGATTTTGTATCATGTAAGTAAAGCAAACAAGCTTCAATTTAATCTGTAGCAAGATATATCTATATCTATGTATATACATAGATTTTATATACATATATATTTTATATATATAAAAATATATAATTTTATATATATTTTATATATAATTTATATATATGAAAAAATATAAATATATTTATATATAGATTTTATATACATATATTTTACATATATAAAAATTATATTATATATAATAATAAAATAATAAAATATATTTATATACATATATTTTATACATATAAAAATTATATTATATATAATCATAAAATAATAAAATATATTTATATACATATATTTTATACATATAAAAATTATATATAATAATAAAATACAAAATAATTATATATATATAATTTATACATATATAAATTTTTTTAAGAACAATGGGAGAGGGAATTTCTCAAAAAACAGTACTAATTATCAATGGTTATAGAGGTTCCAGAATAATTATCTTTGGATGGGGTTCAAAAGTGACTTATGCTGTTAACTTGAAGTCACACTCATGGTGAAGGAGTTCTAGTAACCCTCCCAGTGTGTACAGAGCACATGGTCTTAGACATAGACCTAATTACTCATAATGACTCAATAAAAGAATGGCAGGGTGAATATAAAAACATTATGGGCCCGGGAAGCTGATGGTAAAAGCAAAGCTGGATCTAAGATCTACAAGTCAGTGATCCTCTAAACCTCCTCTAATACCCTCTGTGCACTTCTGAGAGTTAAAAGTTCAAACTCTCCATATGATCATATAGAAACATGTCTTAGAAATTTCTATTCCTTTCCAAATATGTTTACAAACCCCAAGTATCTTACAATCTTAAGTTCTTGTAGCTGTAGAGCTCTTGATCTAACTTCCATCTCACATCACATTGCTATGCTTTTTTTCATGGTTCCATGTTAACTTAAATGAGAAACCTAACTTCTTTTAAAATTATTTCTCAAGTGGTGTGACTGTGAGTGTGTTTGAATGTATGTGTGTTGGAGAAGGAATGGGGGTGATGGAGAGAGAAAAAGAGGGACTTTTTCGAAAGTGGTTTAGTTGGTGTAATAACAAGAAAACACTAGAAGTTTCACGTTGACTACTTTTCGTAGATTTTTAGCTCCCTGCTCAAGTAACAAGCTATCTGAAGGACTTATGCATGCTTATTTATGACAATTACTCAGTGGTCACCTTTAAAGTTCCAGATCATCAGGGAATATATGTTGAGAAAAGTGGCTGGGGAAAACTTTTTTCTCAGATATCCTTAAAACACTAGAGACAATTAAGATATAATGATGAGTTGGAAAATGCTGCTTCAATTATCTACCATTTAGATTGGAAAGTCTCACTGCAATAGCTGCCAGATACAGGAGAGCAAGGATCATGTCTGCATTCCACATTACGTATGATCTGTGCTTAACGGAATCTGGAACATAGTGGGACCTCACATATATGTATTGAATGAAAACAAAACTGCTTTCAGTTTAGCATTTTGTTTTGTTTTATATTATGCTTCCCTGCCACCTTTAGGCTTCTGCTTCTGTTCTAATGTTGGTATTTTCACTTCCTAAGAAGTGCCTATTGAATTCTAGTAACAATTACAAATAAGAATAAGAGATAGTTCCTATTCTGGAAGAACACTTAGTTTAAAGGCTATGAGAGTAGAGCAAAACTATAACTACAGAGAAAGAGACAAAACTTGAATTAAAGGACAGGAGATTGCCTAGGATATCATTCTCTATTGGGAAAAAAAAGTATCTGGAGTGTTAAAAGATCCTTGAGAATATAAGAACAAAAATATTTCACTTACTAGTACATCCAACCAGAGTCACTATTAAAGGTAGTTGGACAGAATGCTTTGATATAAGTCACTGAGACTGTGAAGGTAACAGCTCCAGGAGGAGTATTAGTTAGGCTGAACTGCCTCTGAATTGGGTTAATTGTGGGATTTTTGTTTTATCAGAGCACACATATTAGGGTCCAGAGCTAAGTCATTATAAATGATGGAGGAGAGGCTGTATGCCACACAAGCATTCTTCTATGGTGTTCTTACTCTGTACCATGTGGGTCCTCACCTGTAAATAAACATTATTCAGATATTAATTTAATGTTTAGTTTCATATTACCTTTTCTTCTCAAAACAACCATAGCCCCACTTATGTATGGTATAAACTAATAAAATTGCTTCATACTTGACTGACAATATAGAAGCAAAGGGAACAAGATTCTACTATATTCCTGGATAAGTCTGAAGACCAGCCTGGATCTGAATCTCATTTTCTAAGCTTGTCCTCCTAGTCTAATATGGAAGTATATCTGCTCCTCTAAAATCCATGTGTCTCTGCTTGTGCTCTAAATCTCATCCCTTCTCCTTCTTTAAATTCACATCCTTATTTACCTGTATTGTATCTCTCGTTCTCTATCCCTCTTTTTTCTCCCACCGTCTCCATTCTATTCTGGATTTTTCTCCTAGAATAAAAATATAAATTCCCTACCATGTACCGTAAAACACTATGTGACTTGGTTCCTGACCTCCCTTCCAAAATCATCTTAAATTTGTTCTACTGAATTACAGCCACTCTTTGATTCTTGGACAATAGTTCTGTCTCCTCCATGGACATTTACACTTGCTGAACCCTCTGCTTGCAGGAATCATCCTTCATAACTATTATACAGTTTGGATTTTTTAAAACATATTTAGGCATAAACACCTGTGGTTTCTATTCTCATGGTGGTGGTTGGTTACCCCTGCAGCTATTTAAACTCCATTTAATCAAAATCTAACACTACAGTACTTGAGTCATCTTTTTCTCTTCTCATCAATAGGTGTTTTTCTAACAATATAGAAATCGATGTTATTGGTAGAATTAATGGTGTTCAGGAAATGTGGATTAGCTAGACTATTTTAGAGATTATATCATTTAAATGAAAAGGATATGTGAGTCTAATAAGGCCTCCACACTACACCTTTCAGAAAGACACTTGACACTTGATTCTAAAATGGCCATGTTCAACCACAATTTAAGAAAAATTTGTGTCTGATGATTAGCTATAAAGGATTCAGCTATAACTGAATCTTCACAAAGGTCTGAAAATTGTTTCTGTTTTCATGTTTTTTCATTCAAGATGCTACTAGAGCAGCTAAAAAGACAGAGAACTGAGGCACTGTAGATCAAACAGAGCCATTGTAGGAATTTGTTGTTGTTGCTGTTCCTGTTTACTAGTGTATTTGGCCTGATAAATGATTGCATTGGGAACCTCCACACATCTTACTATCTACAAAAAGTGAGGTACTATTCCAATGTCAGTGCCAAAAGTTTACTATTACTAGAAGCTCTTGTTCAGGCAAGTAATTTTACTGTTCATTACAGGAGATTCTCAAAGAACCATCAACTCTTCAGTAGAAAGCATCAACAGATAGTTTATGCCTTAAGATTCACTGAACCCCTAAACCCAAAATCCTTGTTTTGCTATTTCCACAAATACTAAACCAACATATCATAATAAATACCAAATCCTAACCGAGTTCTTACATTGAAACACCCACCTTAAACTAAACTTCAAATTCTCAATAAAATCCAAATTTGCCATTCTGCATTAGAGATACTACCAAAGTTATGTTGAAGTAGTGTTCTCCCTTACTGAGGGGAGAAATAAATTAAGCTACTGCCTATCAATGCTTTATGTTGGAGATATTAAAATGCGTGCAATGGGATACAGTCAAAGACTAGCTTTTATTTTAATGGGGTAGAACATTTAAAAAGGAATAGCTCTTTGTCTATAGCTATATTTTGACAGTACCAGTATTTGCCAAAAATAACTAAATATTTATAACTGCGTTAACCTGGGCCAGATTTTAACAAGATTTATATTCAAATGTCATAATTCAAAATGACCTTTTCTGACCCAGGATTCAAAGTTGCCTACCCATTTAGTTACCATTTCTATATCACATGTTTGTTTTTGCTTCACATCTTTTATTACAATCAGATAGCATATATTTTGTGTTTATGGGTTAATTTTTTGTTTATGGGTTTATTATTTGCTTTCTCATTTTTTCAATCGTTCCATACTTACATGGCTTACTCAGTGTCAGGTATATTCTAGGCAATGAAGATACAGCATGTTTATACCCACTTCAGAAAAGCCAGAATTTTACTTATTTTCTTTTTGTTCACATCTTGGTTGCTGAACCAAAGAATTGGATTGGCATATATTAGCCTCTTGTCAAAAAATTTTTTGAATGTATGACTAAAATGAGTAAATGCATACATTAATCTCCACTTCAATGAGTGCAGAAATTTAATCTGTAAATGTGCATCAGTTTTTTTCTGTACCCAGACCATATCACTAGGCCTTCTTACTTCAGTTTGTTCCAGCATATTCTCTTCTTTTTTTTCTTTTTAAAATTTTTTAAAAATTAATTTTTATTTGAGTGTAGTTTATTTACAATGTTGTGTTAGTTTCAGGTGTACAGCCAAGTGAATCAGTTACACATATACATATATTCACTCTTTTTTTAGATTATTTCCCCACATAGGTTATTACAGAGTATTGAGTAGAGCTCCCTGTGCTATACAGTAGGTCCTTATTAGTTATCTATTTTATATATAGCTGTGTGTATATGTCAATCCCAATCTCCCACTTTATCCCTCCCAACCGAGTCCCTTCTGATGGTAATTCTCATTTCTGTGCTTGAGGGTTTTCTCCAAAGTAGGCCAGAAATCAGAAAAACTTATACCTGTGAAAAGCCTACAACCTATAACTGAGAGGAGTGAGGGTATAATTATCCTGTATTGATGGCCCTGCTTGTGCTATAACTCTGATGGGTAAGTTCTCTAATGATTTCCCCACAGGATTAAGCTCCAGTCATACAGTGCTAGTTGCCTTTACAATGCACCATGTATTATTGGCTTCTTTCCCTTGCTTACCTCACTTCATTACTCTGCTACCAAAATCTCCTTCATATACCAAATAAATCACTAGGACCAGTATCCTACTATCATGACCTGCTCCTGAAGTATCCAAACTAAACCACCCAATTCCCCCAAATACTGATCCAACTTTGGAAAGATGCATGCACTCAGTGCTAAGTTAGCACCTAGAAGAAGCATTTGGTAGATTCTAAGGTGCCAAATGACAGATGAGCTCAGTCTTGAAAGAGGCCCTCAGTTTATTTCCCAAGCTTTCCTCTCACACATAATCTTCTTCTTTCAAACACTCGAAATATTTTCCAAGTGGAATCTTCGCCCTCATTTCCTTCTGCACAAATCCTGATTCACTTTATTCATCCTCAATATTCATTTAACGGTTTCCTTTGTTTTACCAGGGAGAAAAACAACCCACAGCCCATTCCTATTTAATCTCCAGTGTCAGATACCAGATTCATCTACAAACTGCAGAGACCTTTTCAAAGAACTTCTGCTATGGAATATGTTCATTCAATAATTAACATTTCTACACAATTAAAAAAATATGTTTTAGGTTTGTATGTTTACATGATCTTGGATTATAAACTTTAATTCTTTATTTGTTGAGTCACAACCTTAATTGGTATAGGTCACTTACATTTTATAGTATTAATATTACAAAAAATAGTGAAATGAGAATCATAATTAAATAATTATAACCATTATCCATCATGATCAAAGTGTAATAATTACCTTCCTACTCATAGCATTATAGAAAGCAAATCACCTCTCTTTTGGCAATTAATCCTCAAAATATGAGATATTAATGCACATAAACATCTAAAACAATATGCTTATATAGTTTATGACTAGTGCCTTGATGTTAAATAAATTCTGGTCTACCTTTCATTAAGCAAAATGAAAACACTAACATTCAAATTTTGAAAACATATGTGTTAATAATTAATTCACATTGCCACAGAGTTTGCAATTTGACTTAGAATTTCTTAAAACAATTAGCTTATTAATAAAATTAATATTTTTTCTTATAAAACATTAATTACATAACTTTTCAGAGACACACTTACTTATTGTGGCCCTTCAGCTATAGAACATAAAATCAAAGGAAGTGTCTATATTACCTACATGCATTTCTAAAAATAATTGCATTTCTAAAAATAATTGCATGTACATATAATATGGGCAAAGTTGATCAGTAAATCAAAACTAATATCTGAGTAATTCAAGGCTACATTATTGATTAACTCATTCCCAATTATGTGGATATTTTATGTCAAAGGGATTTTATGTGCTTGATAATTCTGAACTCCACTTGGTTACTTGTTTACTACATAGGAATAAAGAGTTTACAAATTTTTTAAATAAGATTTACAATCAAAAAAGATGGGGAAGTTGCCTATTTTTTTCATATTTTGAAAAAGGTTGGATTTCAAGCTATTATCATGCCATTAAAAGAATGATGTATAGCTAGTTGGATGGAATATTTTCCATTTACTTGGATGAGAGGAAGTAAGAATATAAATTTCCTATTTAGATAAATATTGTATTCCTGGGATACAGAAGAAATGGGAAGAAGTAAAATAAATCTATAAATTCTAATAGTATGACTCTGGTGATTCTAAAACATGGCCTTCAAATTATTTGACAGTCCTCACATCAAGAGCTGGGGTCTATGGTCTGTCTCTTTAAATCAGGTGATTTATGGCTGTTAACCAATAGAATAGTGGTGTCAGATGACTTTGAATGTCACAAAAGGCAACGAAGTTTCCACTTGTCCCCCTTGAAATGACTGGTCTCTGGGCCTCCTCTTAGGAAGCTCTCTCTATGAACATAGCCATCATACAAGAAGCCAAACCACGTGAAGAGACCACGTGAAAGCACTCCAGTCGAAAGCTTCTGCTGAAGTTCCAGGTGACAGTCAACATCAATCTCCAGCCATGTGAGTGAAGATGCTTCCATATAATTTCAGCCCTCCCCCTCAGTCACCAAGTTATCCTCAGCCATGGAAGTCATCCCAGCTAAGGATGCAGATATCATGGAGTAGATATAAGCCATCTCTGGTGTGATCTTCCTGAATTCCTGACCCACAGAATTGAAGAGCATAATAAAATCATTGTGTTGTGTGATTAAGTTTTGGAGTGGTTTGTTACAGTAAATGATAATAGGAACTAAATTCAATGTTTATAAGAATGAGAATAAAACCAGCCTGATGGTACAGGTGCATAATAATATCAGCTATCTAACACTTTTATATCAATATTTCCTTTAATAATCAAAGGGGAAAAAGGATTGTAGTTTATTTCAATTTCATATGTAGGGAACTTGAAGAAGTAACAGTGTAATTGGTTTCTTAAAAATCCCATGTTTTTTAAATGTCAAAGCCAAGAAGCAAAGCCAAGTCTTTTATTCCAAATCAACTGCCACAGTTGTATCTTCAGACTATGCCCCATTGAGATATTAATAGTTGGCAACCTACCAATGATGCTGGACAAAGGATTCTCAATGATGATAGTTATATTACTCTGATTCTACTATCTTTAAGTAAACATAATCTTATACAAGGTAATGTAGTTTGTATACTTTTTGTATGCATGTATATCTCCAATTTTAATGTTTGTATAGGCATGGCTGAATAATATTCCATTGCATTATACCACATCTTTAGCCATTCATCCATTGATGGGCACTTAGTTTCTTCCCATACCTTGGCTATTGTGAATAATGCTGCAATAAACATTTGACTGCAGATATGACTTCCAAGCCCTATTCTAGTTGCCTTTGGATATAGACCCAGAAGTGGGATTGTTGGATTATATAGTAGTTCTATTTTTATTTTTTTAAGGAACCTTCATACTGTTTTCCGTAGTGGCTGCACCAATTTAAATTCCCACCAACAGTGCTTGTTGTGTTTCCCTTTCTTCACATCCTTGCCAACACTTGTTATCTCTTTTCTTTTTAATGATAGTCATTCTGACAGGTGTGAGGTTCTCATGGTTTTGACTCACATTTCCCTGATAATTAGTGATATCAAACACTTTTCATTTACCTGCTTGTCATTTGTATATCTTGTCAGGAAAAATGTCTATTCTGTTCCTCTGCCCATTTTTAAACTAGGTTATTTGGAATTTTTGCTACTGAGTTGTATGAGTTCTTTATATATATTAGATATTAACTCCTTATTGGAGATGTGGTTTGTGAATATTTTCTCTCATCCCATAGGCTGCCTTTTCATTTTGTTGATAGCTTCCTTTACTGTGAAGAAGCATTTTAGTTTAATGTAGTTCCACTTCTTTATTTTTGTTTTTGTTGCTTGTACCTTTGGTGTTAAATCTGAAAAATTATTCATTGCTAAGACTGATGTCAAGGAGCTTATCCTTATGTTTTCTTCTAGGACTTTTATGGTTTCAGGTTTTACCTTGTAGTCTTTGATCCATTTTGACTTGACATTTGTGTATGGGGTAAGATAGGGGTCCAGTTTCATTCTTTTGTATGTGTCTGTCCAGTTTTCCCAGCACCATTTATTGAAGAGAACATTCTTTACCCATTGTATATTTTTGGCTCCTTTGTCATAAATTAATTGACCATATATGCATGGATTAATTCCTGAGGTCTCTCTTCTGTCTCATTCATCTTTTTGTCTTTTTTTTTATGCCAATACCATATTGTTTTGATTACTAAAGCTTTGTAATATAGTTTGAAATCAGGAAGTGTGATGTACTCAGTTTGTTATTCTTTCTCATGATTGCTTGGAAGAATTAATATTTTTAAAACATCCATGCTATGCAAAGCAACTTGCAGATTCAATGTGATCCCTATCAAAATCCCAAGGGCACTTTTCACAGAAATAGAAAAAAAAATTCTAAAATTTGTATGGAACAATAAAAGTCCCAAGGAGGCCAAATGTTATATTATTTAAAATCTCTCTTTTCAATAAAAAATGCATTTTTGTTTGTAACTCTTTTTCTTCTCATTTAAAAGATAACTGCAGAATACAATAATTGTAAAACTGTGTTAATGGAATTATGATGCATAAAGAAAGTAATTTATATGGCAATAATAGTACAAAAAAGGAGGAGAAAGCAGAGCTATATTGGAATTTTTGTATATTATTAAAATTAATTTGATATTAATTGTATTAAATGTTAATTGTAATCCCCAGGGAAACAATTAAGAAAATGTATCAAACATATAGTAAAAAACAAAAATAATTAAAATAGTATGCTAGAAAACCTCTTTTTAATTTAAAGTAAGAAACCAAAGGCCAAGTAAAGGAACAAAAATAAAGAAAAAAATGAATAGCATAATGGCAGACATAAATTCTACTGGATCAGTAATTATATTAAAAAGTAAATGGAGTAAATACTTTGTGTCATTCAAGGTCCTCCAGAGAAACAGAATCAATATTAATTAAGATGTATATTTTAAGGAACTGGCTCCCAAGATTGTAGGCGTTGGCAAGTCCAAAATTTGTAGAGCAGCTAGCAGGCAGGAAACTCAGGCAAGAGCTGATGCTGCAGTCTTAAGGTCCAGAATTTCTTCTTCTTCAGGAAACTTCTGTTTTTGCACTTAAGGGTTTCAACATATTGAATGAGCCTCAGCTATATTATTGAGGGTAATCTCCATTATTTAAATCAATTGATTGTAGATGTTAACTGTATCTACAAAATAACTTCACAGCACCTAGATTGGTGCTTGACTAAATACCTGAGTCCTATGGCCTAGCCAAGTTGATACATAAAGTTAACCATCACAGTCTTACTCTTGTTAACTTGGCACCCATACACATCTCCTTAAATCATAAATAATCTCCAAATAAAGACAATATTTTCATTTAACATGACACAACTATCCTGTGTACAACTAAAAAAGCATTACCCCCACATAAAGTTTCTAATCCAGTAAGGATGAAGTGCTGACATTTCATTATAGAAGCAGTCCAATGTAATTAACCTGTTATGAGATAGCTGACTGGGTGACCAGGAAATGGTGCCATATTGGAGACTCAGTGGAGGCCTCTATGGTTAGATTGGGCAATCCCAGGGGCTGTAGCCAGGTCAGCATTGGTGAGTGGTTCACTGGTTCATGTTGCTAAGCTCATATATCACCTCCATTTATGTCACCATGGGCACTTTTTTCTGAGCCTATTGGGACAATGACAGAAACGTCTAGGGAAAAAGGCTGACTGGTTTGCACAAAATAGGACATCCTCTCCACTTGATTATTAAAATATGTTTTTGCTGAGGTAACACTTTTCTGAATAGTCACATGGGACACAAACATCTTCATATTTTTTGCCCATTCAGAGAGGTCTATCTACATACATCTTCCCCAGACTTCCATATCACCAATTTTCTAATCATATTCCTTCCAAGTCCCTGACCATTGAGCAAAATCATAGATCATAGCCTATAAATCGATATACACTCATGCATCTGGCCACTTCTTTCAAGCAAAATGAACAACTAGTTACATTGCTCAAGACTCTACCAACTGGGAGGAATTCCTTCTACCACTGTCCTTCAGGGATGTTCCAGAAAGGGACTGTAGTGCTACAGTTGTCCATTTATGGGTGGTGCTTATGTGTCATAAAGAACCATCTGCAAGGTCTGTAATCCAGGCCAAAAGTTTCTCTTCCTTAGTAACCTGCTCATAGGGAATCCCCATAGGTACAGGCTGGAATAGAGAAAATAATGTAGCAGTAATGAGGACCATGGACATTTGGGCCACTTCCGTATGTAGCTTATTTGTGCCTTCAGGGCCTGCTTGAGTTTGATCTTGCATATACCACTTCCATTTGATGATGTATTACTTCTCAACACACACAAATGTATGATTTGATGGGTCATATGACACCCAGTTCATAATAGGTGTCCCAGATTGCATGGTAATTTGGTGGCCCATGGTTGAGGATGCAGTCTCTACTAAGGCCCAAGAGCAAGGCAAAAGGTGTTTCTTAAAGAGACTAGTTATTCACAGAGGATGCCAGGGCTTGGCTCAAAATTCTTAAGAGTTTGTGTTGTAATTTATCTATAGGGGACTGCCAAAGGCCACAAACAATCTGCATCTGACGCCAACACTTCAAACATCATTGGATCTACTGGATCGTTATAGACCAAGTGACAGAGCACCTGGCATGGCGGCCTAGATCTGTTTCAGAGAATTTTCCTGCTGACCTGACTCAAAACCAGCATCTTTTCAGTTCACTAGGTAAGTGGGCCAGAGTAACATACTCAAGTAAGGAATATTCTACCTCTAAAATGCAAATTGGCTAACTAGGCATTGTGCTTCTCTTTTGGTTGCAGGAGGGGCCAGGTGCAACCATGTATCCTCTAATGTCTTTTAATATCCTTAAATATCTCAACTTGTCTCACACCACTGGACCCTATGACACAAATGTCTTACCAATAAATTAGAGTAGTTGCTACTTGTTGCTCACTAGGTCCAATCAGCATAATGTTATCAATGTAATGCACCAGTGCAATATCTTATGAAAGGAAAAGGCAGTCAAGATCCCTGCAAAATTATGACATGGGGTTGGAGCATTGATATAGCCCTGAGGTAGGACCATTAAGGTAAATTTCTGTCCTTGCCAGCTGAAAGTGCACTGCTTATGATAGCCTTTACTAATAGATATCAAGAAAAAAATCAATTTCTAGATCACTAGCTACCCATGAGGTAGCAGGAGATGTGTTAATTTGTTCAAGCAGTAAAATTACATCAGGAACAGGAGCTGCAACTAGAGTCACCATCTGGTTAAGTTTATGCTAATCTATCATCTTTCTTCAAGATCTATCTGCTTTCAGCACAGGTCAAATAGGTGAGTTGAATGGGGATGTGGTGGCAATCACCACCCCTGGATCCTTGATGGTGACACTAATCTCTGCAATCCTTCCAGGAATGTGATATTTTATTTGATTTTTTATTTTCCTAGTTAGAGACAGTTCTAGTGGCTTCCACTTTCCCTTTCCCACCATAATGGACCTCAATCCACAAGTCAAGGAACAAATGTTTGCATTTTGCCAGTTGCTGAGTGTGCCTATTTCAATTAACGCATTCTGGAACTGGGAATATAACAACAGGATGGCTTTGGGTAGTCACTTGGACCTACTGTGAGTTGTACTTGAACTTATAGTTCATAAGTCCCAACTCTGATTGATAGACTACAATGGTGCTTTGGGTCTCCTCAAACAGGGGTAAATGGGCAGCTTCTACCAGCAAAAAAGATTGAATAGAAATTAGGAGTTCAATATTTCCTGCTAATCAGAATCTGCCCATATGACCCCATTCCAATTTTCAATATCTCACTTCTTACAAATCATTTACCTCATTTAATAGCATACATGCTGTAAGATGGGAATTCAACTTGCATTGTAATTCAGACATTCATGGAATAACCGCCTGAGTTTGTTTTTCAGAAATCTCAGCTCCATGGCTATGAGAAATGAAGGTTTCTTTCAGGTTAGACATAGAAATTTTCAGGTCATTTTTGTGGAGCTAGAGCTGGTAATTTGAAGCTCTGAGTTCATCCTTTTTTTTTTTTTCCACTTACTTTTTCTGGCACTACTAGGATCAGCCAGTCAACCTCATTTTACTAGCTAATTTGACAAAAATGTTCTAAGTTATCAAATACAGGGTTACCCAGAAACTTACATTTTATAAGTATTTGATTAGGAGTATCCAATGGTGAGATTTTCATACTTGTGCCACATTGTCCACGATATATCAATGCCCTCTTTTACCATTGGAAATAGACTGATTAGTTTCTTTAAATATAATTATATTAGAGAACCAATTCCAGAAACCCCAGAACCAATTCAAAAAACATCGTTATGATTCTGTTCCTCTAGAATTACTCTTAGTACCAAGGTCTGTATTACACTCTAATCCAAAGGAAGAGATTGGATAAAGCAACAAATAAACATACATAAAACCATAATGCTACTATATATGCTATGATGAAACACATGCTTTAGATTCAAAGACACAAATAAGTTAAATATGAAAGATGTATCATGTAAACAGCAAGAAAAATGAGCTGTAGTTGATCCACAGATATCAGACAAAATAGACTTTGAGAAAAAATTTGTTACTTAGACAAAGACAATCAGTGGTTTTAATAAGGATTAAAGGGTAAATCTATAATGAAGACAAAACAGTGAAAAATATACATTCGCCAAACAACAGAGTCCCATAATATGAGAAACGAAGTGGCAGAATTGAGGAGATAAATAAAAAATTAAACATTAATAATCATAATACCACACTTTCAATAATAAAAACAACAAAACAGCAGATTAACAAGGAAGGGGGAGACATGAACAATGCTATAATCGTATAGATTATATTAAGACAAAAAAGACTCAATAAAATTGGAAGGATTAAAATTATACCAAGTATGTTCTCTGAAGATAGTATAATTTATTTAGATATCAATAAAGGAAGGAGATTTAGGAAATCCAAAAATATATGGAAATTATACAACATACTTATAAAGAACCAAGAAGTAAAAGAAGAAATCAAAATGACAGTTAGAAAATTATTTGAGATTAATAAAAACAAAACCAAAACATACCAAAACTCATGAATGCAGTGAAAGTAGTGTTCAGAATGAAATTGATAGCTTTACATGCCTATGTTAAAAAAGAAGATCTTATATCAATATCCTAAACTTCTCCATTAAGAACTAGATAAAAGAGTAAATTAAACCAAGTAGAAGAAAGAGAATAACAAATATTAGAGAACAAATATCTAATGAAGAGAATAGAAAGCAATTGAAAAATTAAATAAAACCAAAATTTGATTCATTGGAAAAATGAACAAAATTGGCAAAACTTTAGCTAGACCAACTAAGCACAAAAGAGAGGACTCAATTTTCTCAAATCAGAAACATGAGATGATATCACTACCAACCTTATTGGAATAAAATCATTGTCATCATCACCATCATCTTTTACATATTCTTCCAGAAAGTAGAGATAGGGAGGACATTTCCCAAATAATTATAGGAAGTATGCATTCTCCGATGCCAAAACAAAGATATCACAAGAAAAGAAAATTATGTATAAATATCTCTTATGAATATAGATGTGAAAATTCCCAACTAAATACTAGAAAATCAAATCCAATAACATGTAAAAGGAATAATATGTTGTGACCAATCAAATCCAATAACATGTAAAAGGAATAATAATAAGTGGGAATGATCCCTAGAAGGGAAGATTGAAATATCAATTAATGCATTATACTATATCAATAGAATAAAAGACAAAAACGTGATCATCTAAATAGATATAAAAAAGGCATTTGACAAAATTCAATACCCTTTTATGATAAAAATATGCACCAAACTGGAAATAGATGGGAGCTTTCACAACCTAATAAAGAGCTTCTACATAAAAACCAACAGCCATCATCACACTTAGTGATGGAAGACTGAATACTTTCTCCCTCATGTAAGGAACAAGACAAAGATGTCTTTGTACTACAGTTTCTAGACAGGATGATTAGGTATTAAAAAGAAATAAAACTCATGAGAATTGGAAAAAAATGAAACTATCTCCATATGTACATGATATAACCCTTTATATAGAAAATCCTAAGGAATACACACACACACACAAAAAAACTATTAGACTGATAAACATGCAATGAACTTGCAGGATAAAAGATCAGTATATACACTTAAATATATTGCTATACAATATTAATGAGTAGTCTTTTCCTGAGGTCTGGAGGAGGGGTGTGCAAACTACAGG
This sequence comes from Balaenoptera physalus, assembly GCF_965194825.1. Lineage (NCBI taxonomy): Eukaryota > Metazoa > Chordata > Mammalia > Artiodactyla > Balaenopteridae > Balaenoptera > Balaenoptera physalus. The sequence continues at coordinate 45,735,851 of NC_138889.1, read as the reverse complement.
CCCTATGGACTAAATCTAATCAGCTCCTTGTATTTGTGAATAAAGTTTTATTGGAACAGAGTCATGCCCATTAATTTATCAATACATATCGTCTATGGCTTTTTTTCCTGCCACAGTAACAGAGTTGAGTAATTGTGACAGAGATTTTATGGTCTTCAAAGCCTAAAAACTGTGACTATATAAACTTCTACAGTAATTGCTTGCTAACCCTTGCTGGGTCTAGAGTCCAGTCTATTTTTCCCTCAACAGATGACTGATTTGAAACAGTCAGCTCTCATTACTTGTCATGTGACATTAGGTTATTGTACAAAAATATTAAATTCTCATCCAAGTTTGGGACTTAATGACTGTTTTTTTTAAAGCAAATCTAAATTATTACTGCAACAGTTCTCATAAAGCACTTATTAATTCCATTTTAATTCATTTAATTCATTGAATGGCTTGTATATGGCATCAAATATATTATTATTATTGATGTTAAAGGATTTACATTTCAATGGAAGAGACAGAAGAGTAAAACAGTAATATGTGTCATAGTAAATATATTCATAAGGAGGGTATGGGATTGCAGGGGAAGAATATATAAATTGAGTCCAGAGCATGGGTCAGGAGTAAAGGAGACCTGTTAGAGATATAAGAATGAACTAAAACTTGAAAGAAGAATAGAAATTATAACAAAATAAATGTTTATGCCAGATTGCAAGTGAGGCTGTACTGAAGGCAGAGAATGATTGTGATAGAGAGACAAATTAGGAGACTATAGCCAGAGTTCAACTTCTAAGGAATAATGGAGATAATGGGAGTGTTGGGTTAGGTGAAAAAAAATATAAAGAGATAAAATGGATAAGACCTGGTGATGATTATAAACTGGACATGGAGTGGGGAGGAGATCATGATAACTCAAGCTCTGGTTTTGACAGTCTGGTAAGTGGAAGATGATTAAGTTCACATAGATTGCATAGATGCGAAGTGAAAAACAAGCTTGCAGGAACTGGGGAGATGTTGGTCAAAGGGTGCAAACTTGCAGTTAGAAGACAAATTTTCTAATGCTAATGCACAGAATTGTGATTATAGTTAACAATATTGTATTTTTTAAAAAAGACAAAAACGAGTGTGTAGAAAAAGAGCTCATTTTCTCACCCTTATTACAGGAATGCAGAAAAAGTTGAGTACACTTCTAAGTGAAATTGATGTTTTATGCTTTGATTCACTCATTTGTTCAAAACATACAATGTACCATACACTACCAGATCTTGGAGCAGATAAATAGAATGGAAACAGGAAGACTGTTTTGGCAAAGAGAAACCAAGCAAGTAATTACAATAAATTGTGATAAATCTTTCATTGTTATGTAAAAAATCAACAACACTGTCCTTATTGGTAACATCCAGAGTGCATAGTGTCCTCCTCCTACTCAGAACTTTTATTTGTCAAGTTTTGCAGAATCTTTGATTCCCAGACAGAGCAGAAAACCATCAATTTCTTGTCACTTAACAAGAGGAGAATTCAAAGTGTCTGCCGGTAAGAACAATAGTTATTGTTTTAACAGAGAAGTTTCCATAGCTTCCAAGCCCACCCAAAACTATGCCTGGAAACCAAGAGCTCTGGAGAAATCACAGAAAAATTGTTTATCTTAAGATGCTTTGAGGCATAAACCAAATATGTTCATTCTCAAACTGCCAGTAAGACGGCGCTGAAAACCTTGATTTCAAAATTTAGTAAACACTTTAACAAGAACTCATGGATTCTTTGTGCTTGCTTGTAGTAACCATTATGGTTGGACGCACTATTTCTATAAATACTCTCTCATATTACAACTTCAATATCTATCAAGGGCTGTAAATAACGACTTTAAGTGGGCAATGACAATGGCCTCTCCAGTTTACTGAGGATAAAACATGAAGTATCATTTACTGCATTAAAATATATATGGGCTTATAGACAAAGGCCAACGGATGTGTTAGAAGGAAACAGGTGTTATAGAACTTTCATTCTCTACCTTTTAAATGCAGACTATTTAAAAGACTTCTGTGAACTGAAATTGGTAAGATATCTGATACAAATGGGTCTCAAGAGCGATCTTGAGCTATCATTTCCAAAGAATGACAAGCTTTTACAATTGCTTTTTTCTTTTTTAATAGATCTTTATTGGAGTATAACTACTTCACAGTACTGTGTTAGCCTCTGTCACACAACAAAGTGAATCAGCCGCATGCACACATACATCCCCATATCCCCTCCCTCTTGAGCTTCCCTCCCACCCTCCCTATCCCACCCCTCTAGGTGGTCGCAAAGAACCAAGCTGATCTCCCTGTGCTGTGCGGCTGCTTCCCATTAGCTAACTACTTCACATTTGGTAGTGTATATATGTCGATGCTACTCTCATTTTGCCCCAGCTTCTCCCTCCCCACCGTGTCCTCAAATCTATTCTTTATGTCTACATCTTTATTCCTGCTCTGCCACTAGGTTCATCGGTACCATTTTTTTTTTTTTTTTTTTAGTTTCCATATATATGTGTTAGCATACCAAGATCTTTTTTGACCCACCTCCTAGAGTAACGAAAATAAAAACAAAAATAAACAAATGGGACCTAATTAAACTTTAAAGCTTTTGCACAACAAAGGAAACCATAAACAAGATGAAAAGACAATTCTCGGAATGGGAGAAAATATTTGCAAATGAAACAACAGACAAAGGATTAATCTCCCAAAATATACAAACAGCTCATGGAGCTCAATATCATAAAAACAAACAATCCAATTAAAAAATGGGCAGAAGACCTAAATAGACATTTCACCAAAGAAGACATACAGATAACCAAGAGGCACGTGAAAAGATGCTCAACATCACTAATTATTAGAGAAATGCAAATCAAAGCTACAATGAGGTATCACCTCACACAGGTCAGAATGGCCATTATCAAAAAATCTAGAAACAATAAATGCTGGAAAGGGTGTGGTGAAACAGGAACCCTCTTGCACTGTTGGTGGGAATGTGAATTGATACAGTCACTATGGAGAATAGTATGGAGGTTCCTTAAAAAACTAAAAAAAGACCTACCATATGACCCAGCAATCCCACTACTGGGCATATACCCTGAGAAAACCATAAATCAAAAAGAGACATGTACCACAATGTTCATTGCAACATTATTTACAATAGCCAGGACATGGAAGCAACCTAAGTGTCCATCGACAGATGAATGGATAAAGAAGATGTGGCACATATATATAATGGAATATTACTCAGTCATAAAAATAAATGAAATTGAGTTATTTGTAGTGAGGTGGATGGACTTAGAGTCTGTCATACAGAGTGAAGTAAGCCAGAAAGAGAAATACAATTGCTTTTGATGAAGACAATACCCTCCCTTAATATGAATATTTTTTTGAAAAGTGTTTTCTATACCATTTTGACATTTCTCTGAAATAGGGAAGGGGGGACAGCAGCCGGCTGATGATTAAAATTTTAGACTGACGCCTCCTCTGGCAGTTAGTTATAGACTTCCTATCAAGCCTTTGATGTTGGGATAGAAAGAAATTAGAAAACCAGTAAACCTAAGGTTAGCCCAAGACAACATGAATTACAGGCTGTCTTAGTTAATGTGCACATCCTCATACACCTTGGAAGTCTAGTTAATAACCCTGGGTCAGGAAGAGAACTATCCTTGGCTCTATAGAGACCATTTATGTTCATTCCAACTTATTAATGTTGAAATAATGATCAGACAAAAATCTGCTACAGTGAATGGCCTCAAGAACTGTGTAGAAGACATAGGTATACTCTAGAGGGTGCCAACTGAGAAAGCAAAATTACATTTGTAACATAAATCTTAAATATAATGAAAAAAACTATCAAAGAAGTACTAAACACAGAACACATCTTGACATGAGCACACTGTCATGCAGCATGTATAATAAGATTATGTTCATATATAACATATGTTAAGCTATTTCCACAGTTACCAGCATAATTCAAATGAAAAATGTATAATACCTCATTAGCCATAGTCAAAAGAAATTCAGAATCCCTAAGAGACTCTACGATATTATTATACATTTTTATTAAAAGTCTTGCTTTAAATTTCAGAATGTATGGGTTTCTAAAATATAGAGAACATATCTTTAATAAAAACATTGGATATAATTAATGTCTTGTTGACTTAAAGGGGATATACCTTGAGATTATGGGGTGAATTGGTAGAAGGTGGGAAAGTTTCTGCATAACCCGAACGCCATGCCATCTGACTATGTACCTATTTAAAACTACCGGTAGGGCAGCCCAGCCTAGTTAAGCTCCCAAAAATTTAGGTAGTGAGGTCTGGGAAAACAGATCATATCATGACTTTATTACATAATTTTGTCTTTTTAAAGAACCTACTTGGTAGAATAGCATTCCCATGGACAGAAGTCCTTTTTCTTTCCTTGGTGAGCAGCAGTAGAAGAGGGAGAGGCTAACTGGAGAAATGTGGATCCCATCACCACTTGTAAGGAGAATGGAAATCTTGAGGCTTCTTATTTTTAGGAAATGTTTGCAGAGCTGATCATATCAACAAAATCTTTTAATTTCCTGGCACTATGCAAATATAATATCCCTTATTTAATTAGAGTCTTCTATAGAAAACACAGAGCCAAGTTAAAAATAGGAGAAAATAGAAATTAAGAGAGAGTCTTAACATTCCCAGTGAAATGTAAATAATGCTAATAATGTTACTAATAACAACACCAGGTTATTTTGTAGATTTTCTCTATACCTCTACGTTTGATGACTATTGTTAATGAATAGAATAAATATGACTATAATTCATATATATGTGATAAATAAGAGTTCAACCTCTGTATTAATATATTGCTGTTCTATATATATTATATGAAACATTGTTATTGAAGTAATTATTAATCATTTCTTCAATCAAAAATTTTAAGGCCTTACTATAATTCATGGCATATTCATGTGGCGTTGAGTTAAAGTCATTATTTAAATGCTTTTAGTTAAACACAAAAACCTGTATGCAAAAGTTAATATCAGCTTTATTTATAATTGTGCACACCTGAAAACAAGCCAATATCAATCAACTGCTGCACGGATAAACAAACTATGGTGTAACCATGCAATGGAAAACTACTCAGTAATAAAAATGAATAAGCTACTGAAACATGAAACAGTATGGACGAATGTTAAAAAGTTTTTGCTAAATGAAACATACCAGACATAATAGGCTACATATTGCATGATCCCATTTATTTGACATTCTGGAAAATGTAAAACTATGGGTGCAAATATCTATCAATACGTACTAGGTACTAGGAGTTAGAGGTGAAGATTGACTACAAAGGGGAACAGAGAAAATTGGGGTCTCTGTTACAGAACTACATAAATTTGTCAAAATTCATAGAACTATACATCTAAAAATGACTAAATGTTATTATATATAAAATATATCTAAGTAAAACTGGATTTACAAAAAGTGGTCTTTTAGAAGTTAAGACACATATCTGTTTACTTGCTTTAAATATGCAACAAACAGATTGAAGTTTCATGAATGCACTTGGCAATGATAATGATAATGACGTTAATGATGCTGATGCTGATATTAATGATGATTAACATCCTTAAAGGCACATTGGGAATAAAAAGGGGGAGGAGAGTCTCAATGACAAGTAGACCAAAGTTTATTTTTTCTTACCTGAATACATTGTCTTCTAATTTCAGGGGCTTTGATTTAGCTAAAATTCAGCCGTGATATAGGCTTGAGTACAATACATCTTTCTTTTGTATAGTTTCACAGAATTTACATTGGGACACTGGAGGAGGATAGATATGAATGGTTCCTTTCTCATTGACTGCTCTGATGCATTGACTCTTTTATCATGCCCACTTTCATTTTTGCTCCTAGCAATATCTACTTTCAGCTGGTTCAAAATAAGTAGTGGGAAATCAAAATGTCTTAATCAGCTATAAAGAAAAACAGATGAAGAAATTGATCAGTGTATAGTCATGGGTTTGAAAAAAGCATCCCAGATTTTTTTTTTTAACATTCAATTTTTTGTATACTTGGGCATTTAGATGTTCTTCTGGGAATTTTACAGGAGCATTCCTCCCTCAAATAGTTTGTCATCCTCCTGACTCAAATTGTGATGAGCTGGCATTTAAAAAATATTAGTGGTAATATTTACAACATAAATATTATTTATAAACATCTAATCCTTTTTTAAATGTGGTTTCAGAGCTAGATGTTTGTAAATGTTATTGTATTTACAGCATTTCTTTTTCCATTTGAAAGCTCCACTATTTTATTTATTAGGCTCATTAGATTATATTTACATACACTTTGGACTTCTAGCATTTAAATGCTGTAATACTATCTCTGTTTATGTGATGGCAAAGTAATTACATTTAAATAATTATCTGTGGTACCCTGACCATAAAATACACTTAATATTATTGTTTATCAAACTGAAATTATAAAAATGTAAAGTTCAGAGAAAGAGGATGAAGTCTCACAAAATAGAACAAGAGAGCAGATAGTTTTTGAAGGAAGTTACACCATCAGGAGAAAGCATTTAGATTTGAGAAGGGAGTAGGACAGTTAAATCTATGGGCTAAGGAAGATGGTTCTTTCCCACTTCTAGAATGAAAATTGTCTAAGATAGATATCTTAAAACCATATCTTAAAAATGCAAAAAAATAAACAAGGATTTACTGTACAGCACAGGAAACTATATTCAATATCTCGTAACAAACTATAATGGAAAAGAATCAAAAAAAGAATATAGATATATACATATGTATATGAATAACCAAATTACTTTGCTGTACACCTGAAACTAACACAGTATGGTAAGTCAACTATACTTCAGTTTTGAAAATGCAAAAAACAAGGCCTAGAGGAGTCAAGAAGTATGTCAAAGGTCTCAGAATGTACAGGTTTTTCACTAAAGAAGGGTGCCTTTTACATCTATTCATGAATAATATGCCTTCAAATGTTGTTCTCAATGAATTGACTAGAAACAATACAGAAGAAACTAAAACATCAAGAAGATAGATCTGCATCCAAATGCATAAACACTTACCTGCCCACTTTTACAAACATGAACAGAACACCTGCTATGTGCAAGATGCCCCATTCACCCTGTATTCTTAATTAGGTTAAAATCAATACCCTTTATAGCACAATACCATTTAAAATAAAATTTCTGCTGTTCACCAGAGATCCATTGAATAAGAAGTTCCCAGAGACTGAGTCAGTATATTTGAACATTTTACCAATCTCTCTACCAGTTCACCAAAATATAAAAATAAACACATAGACACTCACACATTTGACAATAGTTAACAAGCTGATGGTTGATCATCACTGACTTACACAGATTTATAGGTAAATACTAGTTTTGAAAAATTTGAGATATATGTGGTAAAAATGATTTTAAAAAAGTGCTCTAAGCAAGTGCTTCAGGCCATTTACCACGTACTTTTCATTAACTGACTAGTAATATGATTTATAGGTCACCTTCCTTTAGCCTTTCATTCCTTTTATTTAGCCACGATAGGCTCAGTCTTTTAAACCTTGCTTTTTTGATCTACACATCTGCTTATTTGATAGTAAGGTCAGACCACCTACTTCTCATAAAAGCCATCAAAAACCTTAGCAAATTGACTTAAGACAGATAAAAATCAGTGATCTGGGGATAAAAAACATTATTCTTTTATATAAAATACCAAAGTCGTAAGCCTTCAGCCTTTTTCCCTTCTGTTATTTAAAAGGACATGCTGATATATTCCAGCTGAAAACTTTTAAAAACTCTTCCTTTTCGTCTTATGCTCTGAGAACGATCTGCAAATTCCATACCACATTTATGTTGGCCTTGTAAATGCCAAAATATTTCTTAGAGATACAATCATTTGGCACTGAAGTTCTGCAGATAATTCCTTGGAAGAAACTTAAACAAGATATTTATCTGAACACATTTAAAATTACCTTTTTAGGAATTTTGTTCCACTCGGGGGGCAGAGTTCCACTTTGAGGGTTTTTTCTCTTTTTTAATGATGTGAGAATTTGAAAAAAGGAAAATAAATAGAAATTGATAGAATCTAAACTCTCATTCTAGAACATATATCTGTACAGATAACCAAGTACTAGAGAATGATACTATGTGGCCTGTTATCCCAAACAAAAAGCACTAAATCATTTAACTCATATGAGCCTTATATCAGGCAGATAGGCCATATAATTCTGATATTATAACAAATATAACAAATAACATAAAATTTCAGTGGCTTAAAAATAACAGGCATTAATGTTTCATACACACTAGCTGTCCAATGAAGGTCTGCAAGCAAGCTCTGCCTTCGTAGTCACTCAAGGATCCAGAGTGATGGGGCTCCCAGACTGATGACTGGAGCACAAAGTGGGGAATGTATACTGTGCAATGGCTCTTAAAACTCCTAGAAACATAGGACACACATCTCTTCTGCTCACATTTAATTGGCCAAAGTACACTGCATGATCATATCTAACTCTAAAGGGAGTGAAGAAGGGCCATCCTGCCATATGCTTGAAGAAGGTGAACAGGAAATATGTACTGAGCCATAAGACCATCACAGGCCCAGGACTATACCTTTCAAGAATTTGGAGAATGGCATCACATGATTACAGGATCTGATCGTGGCACAGAGACCTGTTAAGTGACACAACCGCCTAGGGAACTGCTGAATCACTGCAGAGAAGCACATGCAACTACCTAAGTCATCTGTGAAAGGGAGGCTAGGCAGAGAGATGACCCTACACGCAAAGCCGATAGATTAAGTATGAAGGGGCAGTTGGAGAAAGCTTCAAGACCGAGGATGAAAGGTGGGATTTGGAGCACTTTCTCTGCAAATTCATGGTCAAATACAGAGAATGTTTAGGGTGTTTTGGAGGATGAATAAATATATAAGGCCTCAGTACATTGAAACAAAGCAGACAATGACTAAATATGAATTCTCTATCCTTCTATCTTTTCTATGTAAGAATTCTTACTGATAAAAATACATATGGCCAAATATGAGCAAGTCACAGTTAGAAATGATCCTCAAAAAAAGTGGGTGTGAGAAGATTTTTATTTTCTTCCTTTTGTAATGGAGCAGGACCCTATGAGGTCTCCCCAACAGGCCTTTCCCCATGTCCTCTGCTTTAGCTCCTCTCTGCAGTACCTAGATAACAGTATTTGATACACATTTCCTGAGTTGTTTTATAGATGTGAAAACCCGCCTCCAAATGGAAGATGTTAACTACTTGATGACAGTTAAGCACATCGCCCCAGGCCTCCTGGAGCCTAAGGACTGATAATGTTAACCCCTGTGACACCGCCCTGTTCCCTCACCATCAGCCAATCAGAGAAATGTGCAAGAGCTGATCACTTACCCTGTGACACCCCTCCCTCACCTGGCTTTTAAAAGTGCTTTGCCGAAACCCTTCCGGGAGCTTGGGACTTTTTAGGGCATGAGCCACCCATCTCCTTGCATGGCCCTGCAATAAACCTTTCTCTGCTCCAAACCCCAACATTTCAATTCGGTTCATTTGGCCTCGTCGGACACACGAACTTGTGCTAACTTGCGCTAACACCTAGTCAGCAGGAAAGTGTATTTGATGCCCTATGACATCAAAGTTGATACGTAGGCAAATTGAATTAATTTAAATATCACAATTTTCACATTTTAGAGATGTTGGGTGGGGGGGGGGAAGCATTTTCCTTTCTCTTCTGTATTTAAAAACTAATTATTAAACTACAGACATTTTCTGACTCCACTCCAGGTTAAAGAAGCTGATTGACGGAACTCAAGGATTCTAGAGTACCAGAGGTTAAGCATGAAGGTCAGGAGCCTGTTTCAGACTGGAGGTTCACAGTCTGACTCAGGCTCTACTTACCAGGGCTCAGAGAAAATGAGAGATGCCCTAATGGGTTTACTGGCTCCTACTGAGATCAAAGGCAGTGGGTAACTTGGACAGATTTTCTTCTCTGTCTTTCCCAGTCCTCTTGCTCTTCAGGTGATTCATCTGAACTCATAATCAAGGATTCTTGGGGCCTGAGTGAACTTTGTCGCAGCTCTGAAGGGGAGAAAAAATCCTCTACTTAAAGGGAAAATAGTTATTCTCAAAACGACATTCAATATTCATATTCTATTAGCAACCTTGCCCAGGTTCTATGTATTCTATAATCTAGTAATGTATCTACTTGACATGTATAAAAGACATCTATGCTGTATCATCCTCTTTCCTCTGAGAAACATTTATAAAACTGCAAAAATGCCTTCCCCCATCATGTCTAAGAGAATGCTAGAAGTTGCAGGTAGAAGTAAATTATTGTATTATCTAGTCATTCTCTTGGTGAAAAAAAAAAAAAAAATTCAGCCCCTTTTTAAAAAATCTCAACTCCCTCTAGTACAGCACTGGCTTCATTTGAATGAGATTGGGATTCTGCCACTACTACTTATTGCTATATTCCAAAGTCTTCCCTTTGCTCAGGGTTTTCTTCTCTGAATTGAAGTCAGCACTTCAAGACCTACAGAAAGTAAATGCATCTGCTCTCCAAGGTTTTCTCACTTTGCAGGCAGAAGTTATATGGGTTATTTAATTCCCATTTCTATGCCTACAAAAATACACTACCATCTTCTACTTGCTCCACAGTGGGAATATATCTGATTTATCTTTTGCTTTTTACAGTAAACAGGAAGGCTTCAAGCCAAGTCTTTCATTCTGGAAACTGATTATCTTTTATTGGAGGAGAATTCTTTTTGTTAATGCTATTCTAAAACTCCCACTCCTTGAATACTGGCTTAACTGCTGACCAGGTTGAGTAATAATATAAAGTGGTCACCATAGTGGTTAGTGCCTTAATGAAAAAGAATCAGTGGGTTGCATTTCAGATCAGCAAATCAGGTCAGAAAAAAAGTAACCTTTCCTTTCTGTAGGCTTCTGTCATTTTAGTTTGGGTCCTGTCTAAAATCTTTGCAACAGTCTGAAAGATTATACTGTCAAGCATGGAAGAATCTATCCATAGCTTTCTCCTATAAGACTCACTTATAGACTCATAGAATCCCAGTGAAGCAAGAGGGCTCAACAATTTATTATGTCTACTATTATTGCTTCCAACAAAATATGTATTGAAACCTAGATGGTTAACTTTTTTCCCTAAGATATTATGGTGTGGTTTGTTTCAGATGGCTAGCTCTTTTTGCTTGGTGCTAATGAATCAAGTGTTACAAGTTTAAATCTCATGTGAGTCAGTTAAGTTTGCTTGCCCCTAGAGTTCCAGACAGTGTGCATTAAATAGGAATGTAAATAACCCACCACTTGTGGACAAATAACCAAAAGTACATGCTTTTCTCATGGAAGGTTAATAACTTTATTTATATGCACAAATGGAATCATTAAAACATGTTGAAATTGTTTATAAATAGATGGTCTCAACCCTTCTGACAGCCTGTACATAGTTCAACCCTCTTAAAGCAAGGCATTTTATTTTCTATAATCTTAGAGCTGGAACTCATTTTAAGAGGTCTTTGGATCTGGCTCCCTGCTTTCCAACAGGTGAATTTGGATTCTATTTCTTGTTTAGCTCATGTTCCTTTTGAAGATGGAGAACAGCTAGTAGACATTTTCTTAGTAATTCCCTTTAATATTTCCAAAGACAATAATATGCAATTTTTAGAATTCCAACCACATATTGTTTAGTGTGCAATTTTTAGAATTCCAACCACATATTGTTTAGTGTGTTTTGTTTATCTTTATTTTTTGCCCTGATTTTATAGAAATTCATTAAAATAGACATTAAATTTTTCTCCCTGAACTTGGTCTATAATGACCCCATGGAGGTGCATGAAGCCAACTCTGGAGAAAGTGACTCTTCAAAACATGCTCATTATTGAAGTAATATTCTTACAAAGAACGATGCTCCAGGGCATTCAATCGCTTATATCCCATTATATGCTTTTTTGAGGATTAAGAATAGCATCCTTAATAATCTCAACATTTCTTAATGGACCTCGAATCATTTGATAATACAATTGTCATGTATCTGCTGCAAAGACTTCTCCACCAAGAATCATCATTGCCCCAGTATAATGGGAATAATTTGCCAAATTGGAAACAATAGAATGTGGTGGCACACACCCCTTTGAAAACTGAGATTGTACATGGCACAGCTGTACTCAATTTAAAGGCTCTCATAGCTTAAAACAATTTGCCTTAACATTTTATTTCTTGAGTCTCAGCTGAGCATTATTTACAGAATAATCAACTCAAACTGAAAAAAAAAAAAGTCCTAATCTGCAACATGGATAATTTTGAGAAGTGGCATTACAGCAATATTAAAAAGAAACCTAAACAGCCTGAAAATAAAACATCAGTAGGAAACATTTTAAATGAGATGACATAAAAAGTAAAGAATGGTCCATCTGAGTGCTAGAAAACACTGAGCAAATCTTACTTAAAAGCAAGAAGTGACCATTGTTATAGGCCAAAACTATGTGAAAATGAACTTTCGGCAGGGAAATAGGAGAGAGATAAAAACAATGGAAGAAACATCGTTCACACAAGAGCAAAGCCCAAAATCCTGTGGTTCTTTCTTTTACTTCCAGAGTTAGAGAGCATCCACTTCAGAGTTGTTCCAGTAAGGGTGACAAATTCTCCTGCAGCTACTTTGAAAGATAGATTTGCTAAATTCGCCTTGGTTCACGGGCAGAAATGGATCATATATACCTCACAAGATAATGTGGGCTTCATTGAAATGCATTTGTTTTCAGCCAGGTAGTGGAGCAACATGTGTCTATCTATTCCTCTGTTTGCATAATGGATGCAAATTCAGCCAGAGCCATACATTTTATTACTTTTGTTGAGAGTTTGGTGATAAATGTTTAGATGTTTTAAAAAACAAACATTCTAAGACTGTTCCCATTACTGACATCAGTGATTCCTTAACACTTCTTCTAATGATATCTAATTAAAATTAGGTCATCTGACAAGTTAGAAAATACTAACTAAATGAAATTGAATCTGTGAAATCATCTTCTTTGCAGATAAATCATGGACCAAGATGTCCACTAGGTAAATGGGAGCAGTTAGGGAGAGACACTATCTTTGCCTTCTTTTTTTCTTTTTTAACTTTTTCAGTAAATCTTTTTGTGCTTCCTTTGTAGAAGAAGTAGCATTTCTTCATGTTCTCAGCACTTTCATGGATTTGAATTGCTCAAGTCATTTACCTAAAAAATACATTTATTTTAATAAAATTTGCAAAACTAGTATAACGAGTTCCCCTTTGTCAAATTTTTATTTACTCTTAGGTTGAATTAAATGTTATCTTTTAAATAAAACTTTCACTGACAATTAATGACTCCAGATAGAGTCCTTTGGACTCTCAATAATTTCATAATCATTTTAAACCATAGCAGTGATCATATTGCATCATAATTATTTACAGAGTCCATGAGATATTTGAGGACAAGATAGAATTATTTAGTTATCAGTATAATCCTGGCTTTTACCACAACGCATACATGGGCACTCAATAAATGCATGTTGTCGTGGATTGAATAAATGAATGAAAATTTTACCTCAGTATTGCTGAGCTAGCCCACCAATTATTTCTAGATCCTGAATATGAAACTTCTAACATTAACCACTGTCATATGAACAAGACAGATATATTTGCTTTGCTCTCTAGCCTTTTATTTTGAACTATATGCCTTGACCTATTGCCTTAAAGATGCACATCAGAAACAAGGAGTATAGATATCTACTCCTTGTTTACATGTGCATATGTGTGTATGTGCACACATATATGCGTGTGTATGTATATATACACACGCATATATGTACATTAGGTATAGTGAGGCTGTGCAAATCAATGCTGATACTACATTTACAGCAGATTACTCCAAATATATGTCATTTATGACTTTTAAGAGAGAAGCTGTAGGTTAAGCCTATCTATGTAAGTATCTTCATCTGTAAAATGGGAATAATAATATTACCTCACAGGGTTATTGTTCTATATAACTTTGGCTTTGAGCTCTACATTTTAGATAGCACTAGACTTCATAAATACACATAAATAACATTACTAAAAAACACATAGGTGTCTCAGGAATTCAGGATCTTGTGCTCAGTTCTGGCACAACATATCTCATAAGCCAAAATATCTATTCTCATACTCAACAGCATCTAGACTTCAGGAAAACATTTTTACCAAACCCTTACTCTGTATCTTTGAAAGGAAAGGCAAATATGTACAAATAGTTTGAAAACATATGATAACATTACTGCTGATATGAAGAAAGTCTGCTGAGTGAAGGGAGGATTTGAGCAATGGAAGTTTTTAGATAAAATAAAAAAAATAAGCAACTTGATAAAGATTTTCAGAAAGCAATAATGAAGTAGATTCTTACATATTTATGTGATAATTGTGTGAAATTGTATTGAGTGCAAGAAAATGATTTTTGAGGTAGACATATCTTTTGAATTACATATGTTTTGTTACACATTAAAATCAGGCTTCTGTCTTCCTGTCTAGTTTCTTCTTCAGCAATTCTTGTCAACAGAACACCAGACATATATTGAAACTATTAATTTCAATCATGTTCACCATTTGATGAGATGTAATATATAAAAATCATAGCATTACTTTAAAAATTACAATATTAAGGCATACATTTCAAGGTACAGAATAGAATATATTTTATTTAATAAGTTGTTGGCTTGATTTATAACTTTTAAATATTTTAACACAGGTTGTGTTGCCTCCATTTATATTATTGCACCAGGATCTATAAATATCAGTCATGGGTCTACCCCTAATAACAGTTGCAATAGGCTGTTACTTAACATTAATTCATTTCATGCCTAACTGATATCATTTAAGATACACAGCACATCGTCCACTTTTTTTGTGTAATGCATCAAGTCCACTTAAGGCCAATAGTTCTTCTGAAAGTCTGAAAGCCAGCACATAACAACAGTAGTATGATGCCATGCCCAAGACCAAAGGAACGGGCTGCTTGTCATGACTTTGTTACAGATAGAGAGCAGTGTTTAGAGCAGCATTTATTGTTGTGCCAAATGTATGAGTTGAATTTGACTCATTTTCTCATGACGTAGGACACTGATAGAAAATAGCTCAGATATTATAGGGGGTGACCAAGAAAGAGGTTAACTAGCTTGCTCCTAACCCAAGACTCATTATTTCTCACATGGACTATAAAGTCATCTTTGTAAATTTCCTCCCTGTCTTTAGTCTTGTTCTCCACAAATCTAACCTTAATGTGATAGAGTCCTTAGACAGAGTAAGTTAGGGGGAACACATTAGAAACTGTGTCAGAGAAGCTGTTTCTGAGGAAGTGACATCATTTTGCTGAACTTGGCATGATCAGAAGATTCCTAGCAGAAGGAACAGCAATAACATGTGCTAGCAGTTAGGAAAGGGCTTGACCATATTCAGAGACCATGAAAATGACCATGTTGAACAAGGTGGAAGAGTGGAACAGAGTATTTTCAAATGATAGATAGAGACCACATCACTAGTGTCTCTTTCTAGGTCATGATACACGATGCATGATCTACACCATTCTGATTTCCTATGTAAAACCTTTCAAATCCTCCCCATCACATAAATAATAAAATCCAATCCCTTTAGCATTGTTTACAAAGTCCTCCATAATCATGCTTCTGTCTTCCTATCTAGTTTCTTCTTCAGTAATTCCCTGTCTTTTCTGTAACATTCCTCAAACATAGATCTGGTTGTGATTCTTTGGATACAACATGCTTTTCTTATACATACCTATATTCCATGGCTTCTGTATTCTCTTCTTCAATGGGAAATATTACTCTGCTTATATCTTCGAAAGCTAAATTATACATATATAAATAAATGCACACATGGACTTAGTGAATGAATGTCATTTCATTTGATTCTCAAAAACAATTCAATAACTGAGGAAATAGAAACCTATAGGCAAAAGTAATTTGCCTACAGGTGGATCCCACAACTAAGGTGTAGTTGAGCTAAGACTTAAATTCAAGGTCTTTAAGGAAAAATCCACTCCTCTTTCTACTACATGAAATAGTTTCCCTCCTATTTCTCATGATAAATGAATAAAATCCTTGCTAAGCATATTATGCTCTATAAATTAATCAGATTGACTAACTGAAGAACCAGGGATCACATTTCTTAATTCTGGAAAAAACTCCAAACTTGCAGCTTCAATATTCTGCAGGTTCAAAAGCATTAATTTGCTCAGACTACTGTGATTTTTGAGATCCAATTGAGTTCTAATGCTTAATTTGCAATGCTAATTTAACTTTTTCAAAATCTGATAGTTATAGATTCTAAAATAGGTCAAAAATTACAAGAAATTCATACTGTGAGCTAATAACCCTAGAGCAAAGTTCCCATTAGAACATAGTGATTGCAGTTAGGAATTTTTCTCAAAGGGTATAAAACTTCTGGTTTTATATCACTTTCAACAGACTAAGTAGCAACTAGGCAGATAATTAGAGCTTATTCTTTGCATTTAAATTGAGTCCCAAAAGTTTAGGTGTTGTATTATTTTATAAGCCAAAAGTTATAATGATGTCTTATACTTTAAAGGAGTTTCAAAGTTTAGAAAGTACTTTCTTTTGTATTATTTTATCTTCATGACAATCCTGTGTACTTGGCGGGGGGGATATTATTATCACCCACCATTCTACACGTGCTAAAACAAACTCAGAAGGGCTACATATCACTCAGTGCCACTCAGCAGATGACCTTACTTGGCCCCATTTTGGAATCTGAAATCTATTTAAGTTTGTAGCCTGTTGTGTATAGAGAGGGAATATTTTCAATGACAAACTCTAATAGTACAGAATTTGAGAGTAGTTGCATTATTCAATGAAAAGAGAAAAGAAACATTTATTGCTCTGTAATTCCAGTTTTCAAACTTCTTTCAACCGTGAGATAGTCATAAGACCATAATAAGACAAGATAACAAAGGCTTCTTTAGAATATAGAAGTTGAATACAAAGGCTTCTTTAGAATATAGAAGTTGAAAATAACTCAAAAAAACATTGTATAACTTATTTTGGCAATATAAAAATAGAGTGAAACTTTATCTCAATCAAAATTCTTTTTCTTTTCTTTTTTTTTTTTTTGAGAAATAATAATCAGTGGTGAAGACCTCTACTTAATTCTCTAGCTTGCCAATTTTGGTATCTTCTCACAGACTACAGGTATTTCCTTAAAACAAAAGAAAATGTTTATTTCTTACTCTGTTCAAGAAATATGTTCAATACTGTAGGTATAAAAACATGAATAGGATACCATCTGACTCCCCATAAGAACTTGAAAACTATCACAGGACCCGTGTATACACAAATGATGCAATATCTTTTCTATAAGTGGCAATGTACCTAGAAAAAATCAAAATTTCTCTAGATTTTAGGTTTTTAATGAGAACAGATCATACACAGTTGAAGTGGAGTTCTGAGACCCTTGGAAAAGCAGACATCTCCCTGTACAACTGAAGACAGATTGCCCTCAGGAAGAAGAGATGACCCTTAAGCATGAACTTGTATCCTCAACTGGATGATTCCATGAAGCTGGCCTAAGGAGAAAGAAAACAACAAAGATTTCAAGTAGATGGAGCCTACTTCTGTCAACTGAGTGGGGTGGGGGTGGGGTGAATTAAGGAGTAGATCCTTTGGAGGAAAGCAAAAGAACAACTGTAAATACAGCCTAAGAAACCCCAGTCAAGGGAATAAAAAGACAATAAAGTGTACTTGGCACTTCAATGTCAGTAACTCAGGTAGAAAAAGGAGGTGAAAAGAGCTCACAAAAGTCTTCAGAACTTGAGGTTGTGATGTATGAAGACAAAGACTATGTACTTCACTGCTATTGCCAGGGGGTGAGGGCAGGGAGTGTTGCAGGTGGGGATGTTGGTGACCACTTTAGAAGAAAATCTTCTAAAAGTATTTTATATGCCAGAACTGGTTGAAAGCTAAAGGAAAGAAGAGTTTTTATTGTGCTTGTCATCGAGTGAGATCATACAAGGGCTCAGGGATCCTCAAACCCTGGTACTGGTCCGTGGCCTGTCAGGAACCAGGCCGCACAGCAGGAGGTGAGTAGCAGGTGAGTGAGTGAAGCTTTGTCTGCCACTCCCCATCGCTCCCCATCATTTGCATTACCATCTGAACGATGCCCACCCCCCACACCTCATCAGAGGAAAATTGTCTTCTACAAAACTGGCCCTTGGTGCCAAAAAGGTTGGGGACCACTGCAAGGGCTAACAGAAGGTAAAAGCAAATAAGAGATCTGTGCAAAACTGTGTTCCCTCTCTCACCTATTGATCAGGTGAGTAAAGTGAATGAGGCAATTGACTATGCATTTCAATATGTGTGTGTGATGCAGCTAGTGAATTGGGATAAGAAAGCCTTATTGTCTTCAGGCCCCTGACATCCTCAAGTGTCCCTGAACTATAGGATCTTGTGATCAGTGACATACAGTGGGATCTAGATTCTCTACTAAGTAGAAGAAGAGGCTCAGATCTAGACTGAAATGGCAGATCTTCCAATAGCTCTACTTTTTTAGAAAGTGCTTAAAGGAAAGACGTGCCAGGCTTTCATTGACCATCAATGTTTGCCCTGTTAGCAGACAAGGCCTCTCTGGAAAAATGTCACTCATCTTATGCTTCATCTTTTATGGAGCATTTACTATGTAAAAGTCAGTATACTTAACACTATATATATCTTCCCATTTAAACTCTAGTTATGATACCAACTCTGTAAGGTATTATATGATCTCTATTTTGAGGTCCAAACATTTAAAAGCAAGTTGATATAGCTAATTATTAGTCACAGTAAAATTCAAGGTCTATTCTTTCTGGTCCCAAAGTTTATACTCTTGGTTACTACTCTAGGCTGACTTCATGAAGTCCACATAAATACACTGCATGTTTCCCTTGTGCTGAATCACAGGCAAATCATTTAACATTTGTATATTTCTTATACACGTCCCCTACCAACCTTCCGTAACCTAGATCCCAGAGAGTGAAAGGGAGGAAGGTAGATAAGCAGAGACCAGAGCACCAAGCTGAGAGATAAAGAGAGAAGGTGGCAGGGGACAGTGGGGAGATGGATTCACAGATAAAGTTGCTATGATGTCAATGCTATAGTGGTGGTCAACTGGGCAGATTGTCTAACCCAGTACTCTCAAGGAAAGACTGGGATTCTTTC
Organism: Balaenoptera physalus; assembly: GCF_965194825.1. Classification (NCBI taxonomy): domain Eukaryota; kingdom Metazoa; phylum Chordata; class Mammalia; order Artiodactyla; family Balaenopteridae; genus Balaenoptera; species Balaenoptera physalus. The sequence continues at coordinate 45,716,608 of NC_138889.1, read as the reverse complement.
CACCATTATTTCAGATTTTTTCTGTCTTTATTTGGTGTCTTCTCTGAATTATATCCTGAGCCCCCAGAGGCATTTTGCTATGATGGAAAAGAAAAAAAAGAGAGAGAAAGAAGAGGTGGGGGGAAAGAGGAAGAGAAGGAAGAAAACAGGGATAATATATCTTCTAAATTAATTAATATTATGACAAATATACAGGTTAATGGTTTTGATACAATCACTAGGAATACCATACCATTTATTATACATCTGTAATCCAATCTTTACTGTTAGATTTAAACCAAGGAAGCAGCAAATTCTGATAGAAATCATCCCAACTGACTCTCCCTATATCCAATAAGAAAAAGAAGCTTAAAGCAAATACGAGTATTTATTTCTCTGCTTTGCCTAACTTGCTTAAGCTTTTACAGAAAGATTTTAAATGTTCCACTTCATGGATATGATTGAAATAACAGGAAGCCTACAAAGATATATTGAACTGAGACTAATACCTTTTCCAATGTCTTGGAAAGATATAGAACAAAAGTAGAACTTGCAAGTTCCCTTTGTGGTAGATAATTTTTCCTTGCTGAGTTTATCTGAAACAAAAAATCTATATCGTTCTTTGGACTGTTCCATTCACTGATTTTTGGCAACCACTTAGAAAACCAGATTTTATAGCCACATAGTACAAAGAAGAGTAAAATTTGATAATTACTTAGCAAATTTGACCAATATGGGTATGTTTATACAAAGCTAAACTCTGTGCTGGGAAGGAAAGGTCTCAAACCACAAAAAGCAGCAGAGTGAAGTCATTACAGTGAATAGAGAACTGATTTTATAGTCACAGATTCTAGATCAATTCCCCTTTATGACTGGTTATGTAACATAGAGTGAGTTGCTCGATTGTCCTAAGTTTCAGCCTTCTCAAATGTACAGTGGAAATAAAACTAACATGTACAGATACCATGAATATTAAAATTACATGTACATGTCTAAAATAGCTGTTATTCAATCAACGGTAGCTTGTTTTAACATTGCTATTATTATGATGTCAAGCATTCATATGTAGATTTGTCAATTAATCAAATGCACCCTTCAAAAACTGAACTGAGAATTATGTGAAGATATTGCATTATGTAGAATGTCATAGGATTTTTCTATTTTTATATAGTTAAGCTAAATATATAATAATGACAGACTTGTTAAACTCTGGGGAGTCAATTTAAAATGAGTTTCAGATACATATCTATTCAAATTTATGAAGGGCTATATAAGAATCTGTTCATAGTGGTTATTACATGAGAGAAAAATAAAGATAGTGTCAAGTTGGGCACTTTTACTTTTCATCTTAGAACTTTAGTGTCATTTGAAATTTTCACGTTGAACACTGCATAAATGTACCTGCATGTGTGTTTGTGTGTGTGTGTACAGTGTATATAACTTAACAAACATTAGCACTGTTAATTCCTGGGTGAGTGGTACTACAAATGTTTACATATATTTTTTACCTGTATTTTCTGTAAAGCCTGATATTTAGGAGTAGAAATTGTGGAATTAGACACATCTGGATTTGAACTGTTTTGCTCCCGTCTTAGCTCCATGATCTTGGGCTCACTGTAAACTTTTCTGATTCTCAGTTTTTTGTCTCCAAAATGGTTAGTAATAATTTCCATCTAATGGAAAGATAGTGCAAATCAAATGAGGTGATATTAAGAGACACCAAGCACTATTTGTTGCTGGTGCATAATTAATGTTGAATAAAGAGTGGGCATTATTATTTCCATAATGGTCATGTATTAGTTTTATGAGATGAACAAAAAATATAAACACTTTATTTTGAAAGATAAATTATTACACAATATTTAAGAAAGCCAATAGAAACCGTCACCATTCCTTTCATTTATATGTACTCAGAATGATACTCTACCAATTGGCTCACCCACCTTGCAGGAAAGAATTATTTTTCTGAAACTTGACAGCACCTTATCTGAGATGCTCTCATTCGATATTGGGTTTTAGTTATTTTTGTACATTTATTTTACTTTCCCCCTTCACCGCCCCCCATCCAGTTCCTGGAAAGCTACCAGAGGATATGGTGAAGGACAAGTTATTGATTTCTTTTGATCCATGAAGAGACTGAGCTTCGGAGAACTATATTTATGCACTCAGGATTGTCTAGCCATTATGTGTCAAAATCTGGACTAAATTGCAGGTTTCCTGAAGCTAAATTAATTAGGTCTTAACTACTTCAGAATGTCTCTATAAAACAAGTTCTCCTTCTTGTTCTGATGTCTCATAATGAACTTTATAACTCCCTTTTGGCTTTTACCTTGCATTTCAGATACCTTGGTAGAAGTCTTATAGAATTTCATTACTTTTATTTAGAGTGGTTATTTAACCAATTTTCTGGGTCCTCTAGTAAAGTATTTATATTCAGGTTATAAATAGAGTAAGGGTAGCCAGCAGAGTAGACAAGAGAGGTAATAAAAGGGATAGCATTGCTTTACCCAATTGGCAGTTGGTCATTCATTCATTATAAGAACCACAAGACTGTTAGAAAATTTGAGGATGAGAGCCCTTAGAGATAATTTAATCCAAGTTTTTACTTTTGAGTCAACAGAAATTCAAAATGGTAAATGACATGAAAAATTCACATAATAATGACATGAAAAAGTCACATAATAATTAGAAAAGTTTCAGCAAGAATGAATCCATTGAGCTAGAATATGGGCCTATAGGTTTTGGTGTTTTTTTTGTTTTTAATTATAAGCATAGGTCATAGAAGATACAGTTAACAATAGGGAACCAATCATGAAAATATAGGCCTGGTCAATATTTTAAACTATTATCCCTGCATGCTTGTTTCAGATTGAAAATACAAAAGCTAAATAATTGAAACACACTTAAAAGACATTATTAAGACTTAGGATAAAATACCTGTCCTTATAAAAGGATAACATAGCAGAGTGAAAAAACTACTGATCTGACTCTGCACTTACAAACTCTGAATTCAACCAGTCAATTAAAATTTCCTTAGCCTCAGTTTCCTTTTCTTTAATATGCAGCTGATAATGAAAATGACATTGAGAATTATGGGAGACAATTTATCATTATAAAATAGTAAACAGATGGAGTCATATCAATTCATACTCATATGTATCAAGGAGATAATATGAAATATTAAGAAGTGGATGCCATTTCATACCAGGAACCCAGGAAGTCTCACTGAATAGGTGACTTTTGAATTGAGATCTGAAGGAAATACAGGAAAAAATTTGAGGCTGCAGGTTACACAGCTAGACTTAGAAGAGGCTTTATTTGGCTGTAATACCTACTAGACTAAACTACCTAGATATTGTAAAGAATCAGATGCATTCCATGTATTTTCTTAAACATCCAAATGGCAATTCTTTATTTAAATTTTAGTTTCAAAGTTATTTCTTTCTGGATAGGCAATGAAAAATAGTAAGCTGTTGCTATATCAAAATACCTATACTATCTGAATTGTGTAAGACCATAATTTAATTATGAACATATTAAATATTAAGATCCTTCCATGATCAAAAAAAACAGAGTTAAACTTAATAGGTGTCATTGAAATGAAGAAAGAATATTCACCCTTTCTTCAAAAATTCTAGTACCTTAGTATTATTCTTTTTTTTTTTTTTAAACATCTTTCTTGAAGTATAATTGCCTTACAATGGTGTGTTAGCTTCTGCTTTATAACAAAGTGAATCAGTTATACACATACAATATGTTCCCATATCTCTTCCCTCTTGCATCTCCCTGCCTCCCACCCTCCCCATCCCACCCCTCTAGGTGGTCACAAAGCACCGAGCTGATCTCCCTGTGCTATGTGGCTGCTTCCCACTAGTTATCTATTTTACATTTGGTAGTGTATATATGTCCATGACACTCTCTTACCCTGTCACATCTCACCCCACCCCCTCCCCATATCCTCAAGTCCATTCTCTAGTAGGTCTGTGTCTTTATTCCCGTCTTGCCACTAGGTTCTTCATGGCTTTTTTTTTTTTTTCCTTAGATTCCGTATATATGTGTTAGCATACTGTATTTGTTTTTCTCTTTCTGACTTACTTCACTCTGTATGACAGACTCTAACTCCATCCACCTCATTACAAATACCTCCATTTCATTTCTTTTTATGGCTGAGTAATATTCCATTGTATATATGTGCCACATCTTCTTTATCCATTCATCTGTCGATGGACATTTAGGTTGCTTCCATGTCCTGGCTATTGTAAATAGAGCTGCAATGAACATTTTGGTACATGACTCTTTTTGACCTATGGTTTTCTCAGGGTATATGCCCAGTATTGGGATTGCTGGGTCGTATGGTAGTTCTATTTGTAGTTTTTTAAGGAACCTCCATACTGTTCTCCATAGTGGCTGTATCAATTTACATTCCCACCAACAGTGCAAGAGTGTTCCCTTTCCTCCACACCCTCTCCAGCATTTATTGTTTCTAGATTTTTTGATGATGGCCATTCTGACCGGTGTGAGATGATATCTCATTGTAGTTTTGATTTGCATTTCTCTAATGATTAATGATGTTGAGCATTCTTTCATGTGTCTGTAGGCCATCTGTATATCTTCTTTGGAGAAATGTCTATTTAGGTCTTCTGCCCATTTTTGGATTGGGTTGTTCGTTTTTTTGTTATTGAGCTGCATGAGCTGCTTGTAAATCTTGGAGATTAATCCTTTGTCAGTTGCTTCATTTGCAAACATTTTCTCCCATTCTGATGGTTGTCTTTTGGTCTTGTTTATGGTTTCCTTTGCTGTGCAAAAGCTTTTAAGTTTCATTAGGTCCCATTTGTTTATTTGTGTTCTTATTTCCATTTCTCTGGGAGCTGGGTCAAAAAGAATCTTGCTGTGATGTATGTCATAGAGTGTTCTGCCTATGTTTTCCGCTAAGAGTTTGATAGTGTCTGCCCTTACACTTAGGTCTTTAATCCATTTTGAGTTTATTTTTGTGCATGGTGTCAGGGAGTGTTCTAATTTCATACTTTTACATGTACCTGTCCAATTTTCCCAGCACCACTTATTGAAGAGGCTGTCTTTTCTCCACTGTATATGCTTGCCTCCTTTATCAAAGATAAGGTGACCATATGTGTGTGGGTTTATCTCTGGGCTTTCTATCCTGTTCCATTGATCTATATTTCTGTTTTTGTGCCAGTACCAAACTGTCTTGATTACTGAAGCTTTGTAATATAGTCTGAAGTCAGGGAGCCTGATTCCCCCAGCTCCATTTTTCGTTCTCAAGATTGCTTTGGCTATTCGGGGTCTTTTGTGTTTCCATACAAATTGTGAAATTTTTTGTTCTAGTTCTGTGAAAAATGCCAGTGGTAGTTTGATAGGGATTGCATTGAATCTGTAGATTGCTTTGGGTAGTAGAGTCATTTTCACAATGTTGATTCTTCCAATCCAGGAACATGGTACATCTCTCCATCTATTTGTATCATCTTTAATTTCTTTCATCAGTGTCTTATAATTTTCTGCATACAGGTCTTTTGTCTCCTTAGGTAGGTTTATTCCTAGATATTTTATTCTTTTTGTTGCAATGGTAAACGGGAGTGTTTTCTTAATTTCACTTTCAGATTTTTCATCATTAGTGTATAGGAATGCAGGAGATTTCTGTGCATTAATTTTGTATCCTGCTACTTTACCAAATTCATTGATTAACTCTAGGAGTTTTCTGGTAGCATCTTTAGGATTCACTATGTATAGTATCATGTCATCTGCAAATAGTGACAGCTTTACTTCTTCTTTTCCGATTTGGATTCCTTTTATTTCTTTGTCTTCTCTGATTGCTGTGGCTAACACTTCCAAAACTATGTTGAATAATAGTGGTGAGAGTGGGCAACCTTGTCTTGTTCCTGATCTTAGTGGAAATGGTTTCAGTTTTTCACCATTGAGGACAATGTTGGCTGTGGGTTTGTCATATATGGCCTTTATTATGTTGAGGAAAGTTCCCTCTATGCCTACTTTCTCCAGGGCTTTTATCATAAATGGGTGTTGAATTTTGTCGAAAGCTTTCTCTGCATCTATTGAGATGATCATATGGTTTTTCTCCTTCAATTTGTTAATATGGTGTATCACATTGATTGATTTGCGTATATGGAAGAATCCTTGCATTCCTGGGATAAACCCCACTTGATCTTGGTGTATGATCCTTTTAATGTGCTGTTGGATTCTGTTTGCTAGTATTTTGTTGAGGATTTTTGCATCTATGTTCATCAGTGATATTGGCTTGTAGTTTTCTTTCTTTGTGACATCTTAGTCTGGTTTTGGTATCAGGGTGATGGTGGCCTCGTAGAATGAGTTTGGGTGTGTTCCTCCCTCTGCAATATTTTGGAAGAGTTTGAGAAGGATAGGTGTTAGCTCTTCTCTAAATGTTTGATAGAATTCACCTGTGAAGCCATCTGGTCCTGGGCTTTTGTTTGTTGGAAGATTTTTAATCACAGTTTCAATTTCAGTGCTTGTGATTGTCTGTTCATATTTTCTATTTCTTCCTGGTTCAGTCTCGGCAGTTTGTGCATTTCTAAGAATCTGTCCATTTCTTCCAGGTTGTCCATTTTATTGGCATAGAGTTGCTTGTAGTAATCTCTCATGATCTTTTGTATTTCAGCAGTGTCAGTGGTTACTTCTCCTTTTTCATTTCTAATTCTATTGATTTGAGTCTTCTCCCTTTTTCTCTTGATGAGTCTGGCTAATGGTTTATCAATTTTGTTTATCTTCTCAAAGAACCAGCTTTTAGTTTCATTGATTTTTGCTATTGTTTCCTTCATTTCTTTTTCATTTATTTCTGACCTGATCTTTATAATTTCTTTCCTTCTGCTGGCTTTGGGGTTTTTTTGTTCTTCTTTCTCTAATTGCTTTAGGTGCAAGGTTAGGTTGTTTATTCGAGATGTTTCCTGTTTCTTGAGGTAGGCTTGTATTGCTATAAACTTCCCTTTTAGCACTGCTTTTGCTGCGTCCCATAGGTTTTGGGTCGTCGTATCTCCATTGTCATTTGTTTCTAGGTATTTTTTGATTTCCCCTTTGATTTCTTCAGTGATCACTTCGTTATTAAGCAGTGTATTGTGTAGCCTCCATGTGTTTGTATTTTTTACAGATATTTTCCTGTAATTGATATCTAGTCTCATAGCGTTGTGGTCGGAAAAGATACTTGATATGATTTCAATTTTCTTAAATTTACCAAGGCTTGATTTGTGACCCAAGATATGATCTATCCTGGAGAATGTTCCATGAGCACTTGAGAAAAATGTGTATTCTGTTGTTTTTGGGTGGAATGTCCTATAAATATCAATTAAGTCCATCTTGTTTAATGTATCATTTAAAGCTTGTGTTTCCTTATTTATTTTCATTTTGGATGATCTGTCCATTGGTGAAAGTGGGGTGTTAAAGTCCCCTACTATGATTGTGTTGCTGTCGATTTCCCCTTTTATGGCTGTTAGTATTTGCCTTATGTATTGAGGTGCTCCTATGTTGGGTGCATAAATATTTACAATTGTTATACCTTCCTCTTGGATCGACCCCTTGATCATTATATAGTGTCCTTCTTTGTCTCTTGTAATAGTCTTTATTTTAAAGTCTATTTTGTCTGATATGAGAATTGCTACTCCAGCTTTCTTTTGATTTCCATTTGCATGGAATATCTTATTCCATCCCCTCACTTTCAGTCTATATGTGTCTCTAGGTCTGAAGTGGGTCTCTTGTAGACAGCATATATATGGGTCTTGTTTTTGTATCCATTCAGCCAGCCTGTGTCTTTTGGTGGGAGCATTTAATCCATTTACATTCAAGGTAATTATCGATATGTATGTTCCTATTCCCATTTTCTTAAATGTTTTGGGTTTGTTATTGTAGGTGTTTTCCTTCTCTTGTGTTTCTTGCCTAGAGAAGTTCCCTTAGCATTTGTTGTAAAGCTGGTTTGGTGGTGCTGAACTCTCTCAGCTTTTGCTTGTCTGTAAAGGTTTTAATTTCTCCATCACATCTGAATGAGATCCTTGCTGGGTAGAGTAATCTTGGTTGTAGCTTTTTCTCCTTCATCACTTTAAGTATATACTGCCAGTCCCTTCTGGCTTGCAGAGTTTCTGCTGAAAGATCAGATGTTAACCTTATGGGGATTCCCTTGTGTGTTATTTGCTGTTTTTCCCTTGCTGCCTTTAATATGTTTTCCTTATATTTAATTTTTGACAGTTTGATTAATATGTGTCTTGGCGTGTTTCTCCTTGGGTTTATCCTGTATGGGACTCTCTGTGCTTCCAGGACTTGATTAACTATTTCCTTTCCCATATTAGGGAAGTTTTCAACTATAATCTCTTCAAATATTTTCTCAGTCCCTTTCTTTTTCTCTTCGTCCTCTGGGACCCCTATAATTCGAATGTTGGTGCATTTAATGTTGTCCCAGAGGTCTCTGAGACTGTCCTCAGTTCTTTTCATTCTTTTTTCTTTATCCTGCTCTGCAGTAGTTATTTCCACCATTTTATCTTCCAGGTCACTTATCCTTTCTTCTGCCTTAGTTATTCTGCTATTGATCCCATCTAGAGTATTTTTAATTTCATTTATTGTGTTTTTCATCATTGCTTGGTTCCTCTTTAGTTCTTCTATGTCCTTGTTAAATGTTTCTTGCATTTTGTCTATTCTATTTCCAAGATTTTGGATCATCCTTACTATCATTATTCTGAATTCTTTTTCAGGTAGACTACCTATTTCCTCTTCATTTGTTAAATCTGGTGTGTTTTGACCCTGCTCCTTCATCTGCTGTGTGTTTTTCTGTCATCTCATTTTGCTTATCTTACTGTGTTTGGGGTCTCCTTTTCACAGGCTGCAGGTTCGTAGTTCCTGTTGTTTTTGGTATCTGTCCCCAGTGGCTAAGGTTGGTTCAGTGGGTTGTGTAGGCTTCCTGGTGGAGGGAACTAGTGCCTGAGTTCTGGTGGGTGAGGCTGGATCTTGTCTTTCTGGTGGGCACATCCACGTCTGGTGGTGTATTTTGGGGTGTCTGTGGCCTTATTATGATTTTAGGCAGCCTCTCTGCTAATGGATGGGGCTGTGTTCCTGTCTTGCTAGTTGTTTGGCATAGGGTGTCCAGCACTGTAGCTTGCTGGTCGTTGAGTGAAGCTGGGTCTTGATGTTGAGATGGAGATCTCTGAGAGATTTTCACCGTTTGGTATTACGTGGAGCTGGGACGTCTCTTGTGGACCAGTGTCCTGAAGTTGGCTCTCCCACCTCAGAGGCACAGCCCTGATGCCTGGCTGGAGCACCAAGAGCCTTTCGTCCACACAGCTCAGAGTAAAAGGGAGAAAAAATAGAAAGAAAGAAAGAAAGAGGCTATAATATAGTGAAGTAAAATAAAGCTATTATAAAGCAGAGCTATACAGGCAAAATTTCACCCAGAAGCATATACATATACACTCACAAAAAAAAGGAAAAGGGAAAAATTAATATATCCTGCTCCGAAAGTCCACCTCCTGAATTTGGGATGATTCGTTGTCTATTCAGGTATTCAACAGATGCAGGCACATCAAGTTGTTCGTGGAGTTTTAATCCGCTGCTTCTGAGGCTGCTGGGAGAGATTTCCCTTTCTCTTCTCTGTTCGCACAGCTCCTGGGGATCAGCTTTGGATTTGGACCCGCCTCTGCGTGTAGGTCACCTGAGGGCGTCTGTTCCCCGCCCAGACAGGACGAGGTTAAAGGAGCAGCTGCTTCTCGGGGGCTCTGGCTCACCCAGGCCGCGGGGCGGGAGCGGTATGGAGGAGGCGGGGCGCGCCTGCAGCGTCAGAGGCCGGCGTGACGTAGCACCAGCCTGAGGTGCACAGTGCGTTCTCCCGGGGAAGTTGTCCCCGGATCACGGGAGCCTGGCGGTGGCGGGCTGTACCGGCTCCCGGGAGGGGCGGTGTGAAGAGTGACCTGTGCTCACACACAGGCTTTTTGGAGGCGGCAGCAGCAGCCCCAGCGTCTCACGCCCGTCTCTGGGGTCCGTGCTGATCGCTGCAGCTCGCGCCCGTCTGTGGAGCTTGTTTAGGCGGCGCTCTGAATCCCCTCTCCCTGCGTGCCGTGAAACAAAGAGGCAAGAAAAAGTCTCTTGCCTCTTCGGCAGCTGCAGACTTTTTCCTGGACTCCCTACCAGCCAGCTGTGGTGCGCCAATCCCTTCAGGCTGTGTTCACGCAGCCAACCCCAGTGCTCTCCCTGCGATCCGACCGAAGCTGAGCCTCAGCTCCCAGCCCCGCCCGCCCCGGCGGGTGAGCAGACAAGCCTCTCGGGCTGGTGAGTGTTGCTCGTTGCCGAGCCTCTGTGCGGGAGTCTCTCCGTTTTTCCCTCCACACCCCTGTGGCTGCGCTCTCTTCCGTGGCTCCGAAGCTTCCCCCCTCTGCCACCCGCAGTCTCTGCCCGCGAAGGGGCTTCCTAGTGCGTGGAAATCTTTCCTCCTTCACAGCTCCCTCCCACTGGTGCAGGTGCCGTCCCTATTCTTTTGTCTCTGTTATTTCTTTTTTCTTTTGCCCTACCCAAGTACGTGGGGAGTTTCTTGCCTGTTTAGAGGTCAGACGTTTTCTGTCAGCGCTCAGTGGGTGTTCTGTAGGAGCAGTTCCACGTGTAGATGTATTTCTACTGTATCTGTGGGAAGGAAGGTGATCTCCACGTCTTACTCTTCCGCCATCTTCTCTCCTCTCACAGTATTATTCTTTTTAGAAAAAAAAAATTATTGATAATGATTCTAAGTAGAAGACAGTCTTCATGCCTCACCCACATATACCCCCTGAGATTTATTTTTCTTGCTTCAAAAGTTCCAATGATCCTCTATTGCCTCTAAAATAAAGTTGAACTTACTTTCAATGGCATAAACACCTAACCAAAATAAACCAAACATTATCACCAACTATGTAAGTTTCCCCAAACTACTTTCCAATAATCATACATATTATCTAAGGAAAAATCTTGGAAATACACATCTCAGACCTTTTACAAATGTAATTACCTTTCTTCCCATTACAACCATAAATTTTTATTTTTCACATGTAATTGAATCTGAAGTTTGTGAAACTTCAGTTTTACTCACTCTTTCATGAAGCTAGGTAAATATTTCCTAGAGAAGTCTCTCCGTGTCTGAACTTACACTTTATGTTTAGCTATATGTGGCTGTATAAACATGTTTAAATTAAATTATAAATTCATCCCTATAGTAACACTCGTCACATTTTATTTCCTCAGTGGGCGCATGTGGATAATTGCTACAATATTGGACATCCAGGTCAAGACGTTGGTAGTTAGGAGAGTGAAATCTTGGCTTTTAGAGGTCAATGGAATAGAAGATTTGAATTTTAGAAAATAATGGTGTCAAGTGGGAACAATAGCCTCTTTCTCATAATTGAGTGGCTGTCCTTTAAAAGAAAGATCTAACTTGGTCTCCATATCCCCAAAGTTCAAAGTAAGGGAATAAATGAAAATTATTAAGAAAATGGATTTGAGCTTCATATGAAAAACAATTTGCTCTCAAACCATAAAAGGTGGAAGATTTCTTCAGGAGCATAAAATGGATGGGTATGTAGTAGAAATGCTTACAGGAGATTTCAGCCCAAGAAGAATGGTTGGGTTATGTGACTCTAAGGGCTCATCCTGCTATTAATGTTGTTAATATCACAAATTGTCAGTGAAAGGCAGAGTGTTTGCTTAAATTCCCCAGAGAAAGAAATTATCTGTGAACTAAGCCCCAGCTCAGTACTAATGAACTAGAATTTATGGGAGAAATATCTGATAATCTCTGTATTTAATGCACACTCAAGAGTTCTAATATCCAGAAGGAGACTGGGAAACTTTGAGGTAAATGATACCAAAACGATAAGTATCCAGTTCTATCAATGAAGCAGACCAAAGGGGACAGCGCTATTTGGAAAAGGTTTTGTGTAATAGGAATACCTACAGCTGCATTTGGAAAAATAAGCAAAAGTTGAAAAGATGGAAAAGAGGGGAAATGCATTTCAGGAGTCTTGAGCTCAGGAATGACTATGGCAAATTCAGGGACCAGTGAAAGACAGCATTGCCATTTTTTTTTTTAACATCTTTATTGGAGTATAATTGCTTTACAATGGTGTGTTAGTTTCTGCTGTAAAACAAAGTGAATCAGCTATACATATACATACATCCTCATATCTCCTCCCTCCTGCATCTCCCTCCCACCCTCTCTATCCCACCCCTCGCATTGCCATCTTTGATTGCCATTTTTGACACCTTGATTTTAACCCAGTAACACCTGTTTCAGACTTTTAACTTCTAGAGCTATAATAGAATAAATTTGTGTAGATTTAAGCCACCACATTGGTGACAATTTGTTATAGCAATAGTAGGAAATCAATGCAGTAGTAGTAGTAAGAGGCAAGTAAATAAACCCATAAGAAAAGAGAGGTGTAAAAAAGCCACATAGTGCAATAAATTAAAATACATAGAATTCTTAGTAAGCAGTTATAAATTTTGAGTCATAGTAGTTTAGGTTTCAGAGAATAGGTGATGATTTATCTGGCTCCTGAAGAATGTCTCTGAGTTTGTAGATTAAACAGCAGAAAAGTCATCTTAGGTAAAAGAAAGAGCATCTGAAAATTGGCAATGGTGTAAGAGAAAACCATAGTGTCAAAAAAAGAAGAAAAGGGGCTTCCCTGGTGGTGCAGTGGTTGAGAATCTGCCTGCCAATGCAGCAGTCACGGGTTCGAGCACTGGTCTGGGAAGATCCCACATGCCGCGGAGCAACTAGGCCCGTGAGCCACAATTACTGAGCCTGCGTGTCTGGAGCCTGTGCTCCACAACAAGAGAGGCCGCAATAGTGAGAGGCCCGCGCACCGCAATGAAGAGTGGCCCCCGCTTGCCACAACTAGAGAAAGCCCTCGCACAGAAACGAAGACCCAACACAGCCATAAATAAATAAATAAATAAATAGGTAAAAAAAAAAATGCAGAATCTCAGGCCCAGTCCCAAACCAACTGATTCAGATTCTTCTTTAAAAAAAAAAAAGAAGAAGAAGAAGAAAATTTAGCGTAAAATTCACAGTAAGATAAGGTCGGGTATGGTGAGTAAAGAGAAGGAATATCACATTCCTCAACTGCAGGGGGAGCACTTACCTGTAGCCTAAGTGAATGTCTGTACACTGCACAACCTACAGAGACCACAAGGTGTGTGTGGCCCACTAGTGGGGCACTGAGGATGCTGTGGTAAACAGGATAGTGAAGATTTGTGCCAGGCTGAGAAAGGCACGGAATGCTATTATAAATAATGTGGATCTATCCCATACTCAGTAGGGTTCTTACTACAAGTTAATTTTTGGAAAAGAAGTGTCATTAACAGATCTAAATTTAGAAAGATAACACAGATAGTAGTACGAGGTGTATACTGGAAAGTTCTGAGTAAAAGTCCAAGCTATAATTTTATATGATAATACACATCCAAACCAACCTAATTAAATAATTTCGGTGCACATGGGGAGTACCATTGAGAGTTTTCAAGCCCCAATCCATGTTTTTTGAGCTTAGTTACTGGGTGGTATAAACCTCTTCAGGTCCTAGTTACCTGAAACATTAAGGTGGTAAATGTGACCATTTTCATATCTGAAAACACTTCTTTGGGTGTGATTTTTGTTGTTTCAGATATGTTTTGATTCATATTGGAATAATGCATCATCAAAATGAAACCAACAACTGTTTTGCTATGATTTTTATTGATATTTTGTACTCAGAGTATAGGTCATATCAAACTGTCAAATGCTTCACTGATTCTTTATTCTTTCCTTTAATTTACAGTTTAAATTTTTGACCTGCATTGGAATAGCTGCTAGTTACCTGCTGGGAGGTGGCATGATTCATGGATTAAGTACCACCTGATGTCTCAGGGCTTCAAAGATTTGCTTTGGCCCAGATCACTTAATTCTTCATCTTTTTCTCTTGATGTTAAAAATAAAAACAGAAGTACTAACCTTTGTACCCTTACAGAAATATTCAACACTCTGACAAATATGTAGTGAAAGAAAGAGGAATGTTCCAGCTTAATTGGATTTAATGTCATTTTACGTTATGTAACCATGAGAATTTTAAAGAAGGAAAGTATTAATTTTTAACTGGAAAAGCTAAAGAACAAAAAGGAAAAACATAGAGGACAATGTAGTTTATAATTTGATATTTACCTCCATGCAGTGGCAGTTTCCTATAATATAAAAAAAGAAATAAAGATGATGCCAAAATATATATTAAAATCCCCATGTTCTGCAAGAGCCTGAAAATACTTTTCCATTCTATTTAATATTCATCTGACACTTACTATAATATAGTGTACAATCATAACATAACTAACTCTTCAAAAATAAGTATATTGGTTGAGCTTCAAGATGGCGGAAGAGTAAGACATGGAGATCACCTTCCTCCCCACAAATACATTGGAAATACATCTACATGTGGAACAACTCCTACAGAACGCCTACTGAACGCTGGCAGAAGACCTCAGACCTCCCAAAAGGCAAGAAACTCCCCATGTACATGGGTAGGGCAAAATAAAAAACAGAGACAAAAGAATAGGGATGGGACATGAACAAGTGGGAGGGAGCTGTGAAGGAGAAAAAGTTTCCACACACTAGGAAGCCCTTTCTCGGGCAGAGACTGCGGGTGGCAGAGGGGGTAAGCTTCAGAGCCACAGAGGAGAGCGCAGCAACAGGGGTGCAGCGAGCAAAGTGGAGAGATTCCCGCACAGAGGATCGGTGCCAACCAGCCCTCACCAGCCCGAGAGGCTTGTCTGCTCACCCGCCGGGGCGGGCAGGGGCTGGGAGCTGAGACTCGGGCTTCGGAGGTTGGATCCCAGGGAGAGGACTGGGGTTGGCTGCGTGAACAAAGCCTGAAGGGGGCTAGTGCACCACGGCTAGCCAGGAGGGAGTCCGGGAAAAGGTCTGGAACTGCCGAAGAGGCAAGAGACTTTTTCTTGCCTCTTTGTTTCCTGATGCGCGAGGAGAAGAGATTAAGAACGCAGCTTAAAGGAGCTCCAGAGACGGGTGCAAGCCGCAGCTATCAGCGCGGACCTCAGAGACGGGCATGGGGTGCTAAACCTGCTGCTGCAGCCACCAAGAAGCCTGTGTGCAAGCACAGGTCACTCTCCACATCTCCCCTCCCGGGGACCTGTGCGGCCTGCCACTGCCAGGGTCCCGTGATCCAGGGACAACTTTCCCGGGAGAACACACGGCGCACCTCAAGCCAGTGAAACGTCACACTGGCCTCTGCAGCTGCAGGCTCACCCCGTATCCGTACCCCTCCCTCCCCTGGCCTGAGTGAGCCAGACTCCCCCGAATCAGCTGCTCCTTTAACCCTATCCTGTCTGAGCAAAGAACAGATGTCCTCAGGTGACCTACATGCAGAGGTGGGGCCAAATCCAAAAGTGAATCCCAGGAGCTGTGCAAACAAAGAGAAAGGGAAATCTCTCCCAGCAGCCTCAGCAGCAGCGGATTAAATCTCCACACTCAACTTGATGTACCCTGCACCTGTGGAATACCTGAGTACACAACGAATCATCCCAAATTGAGGAGGTGGACTTTGGGAGCAATGATATATATATATATATATATTTTTTTTCCCTTTTTCTCTTTTTGTGAGTGTGTATGCATATGCTTCTCTGTGTGATTTTGTCTGTATAGCTTTGCTTTTACCATATGTCTTAGGGTTCTATCTATATTTGTTTTTAAAATTTTTTTCATATAGTTTTCAGCGCTTCTTATCATTGGTGAATTTGTTTTTTGGTTTGGTTGTTCTCTACTTTCTTTCTTTTTTCTTAAATTACTTTAAAATTCTTTTTTTAATAATTATTTTTTGTTTTTTATTTTAATAACATTTTTATTTATTTTATTTTATCTTATTTTAATTATATTTTTCTTTCTTTCTTTTTATCTTTTCTCCTTTTCATTCTGAGCCGTGTGGATGACAGTCTCTTGGTGCTCCAGCCAAGCATCAGGGCTGTGCCACTGAGGTGGGAGAGCCAAGTTCAGCACATTGGTCCACCAGAGACCTCCCAGATCCACATAATATCAAGCAGTGAAAATCTCCCAGAGATCTCCATCTCAGCGCCAAGACCCAGAGCCACTCAACGACCAGCAAGTTACAGTGCTTGACACCCTATGCCAAACAACTAGCAAGACAAGAACACAAACCCACCCATTAGCAGAGAGGCTACATAAAATCATAATAAGGTCACAGACACCCCAAAACACACCACCAGACCTGGACCTGCTCACCAGAAAGACAAGATACAGCCTCATCCACCAGAACACAGGCACTAGTCCCCTCCACCAGGAAGCGTACACAACCCACTGAACCAACCATAACCACTGGGAGCAGACACCAAAAACAATGGGAATTATGAACATGCAGCCTGTGAAAAGGAGAACACAAACACAGTAATTAAGCAAAATGAGAAGACAAAGAAACACACAGCAGATGAAGGAGCAAGGCAAAAACCCACCAGACCTAACAAATGAAGAGGAAATAGGCAGTCTACTTGAAAAAGAATTCAGAATAATGACAGTAAAGATGATCCAAAATCTTGGAAATAGATTGGAGAAAATACAGGAGACGTTTAACAAGGACCTAGAAGAACTAAAGAGCAAATAAACAATCATGAACAACACAATAAATGAATTAAAAATTCTCTAGAAGGGATCAATAGCAGAATAACTGAGGCAGAAGGACAGATAAGTGACCTGGAAGATAAAATAGTGGAAATAACTACTGCAGAGCAGAATAAAGAAAAAAGAATGAAAAGAATTGAGGACAGTCTCAGAGACCTCTGGGACAACATTAAATGCACCAACATTCGAATTATAGGGGTCCCAGAGGACGAAGAGAAAAAGAAAGGGACTGAGAAAATATTTGAAGAGATTATAGTTGAAAACTTCCCTAATATGAGAAAGGAAATAGTTAATCAAGTCCAGGAAGCACAGAGAGTCCCATACAGGATAAATCCAAGGAGAAACACGCCAAGACACATATTAATCAAACTATCAAAAATTGAATACAAAGAAAAAATTTTAAAAGCAGAAAGGAAAAAACAACAAATAACATACAAGGGAATCCCCATAAGGTTAACAGCTGATTTTTCAGCAGAAACTCTGCAAGCCAGAAGGGAGTGGCAGGACATATTTAAAGTGATGAAGGAGAAAAACCTACAACAAGATTACTCTACCCAGCAAGGATCTCAATCAGATTTGATAGAGAAATTAAAATATTTACAGACAAGCAAAAGCTAAGAGAATTCAACACCACCAAACCAGCTTACAACAAATGCTAAAGGAACTTTCCTAGGCAGGAAACACAAGAGAAGGAAAAGACCTACAATAATAAACACAAAACAATTAAGAAAATGGTAATAGGAACATATATATCGATAATTACCTTAAACGTAAATGGATTAAATGCTCCCACCAAAAGACATAGACTGGCTGAATGGATACAAAAACAAGACCCATATATATGCTGTCTACAAGAGACCCAATTCAAACCTAGGAACACATACAGACTGAAAGAGAAGAGATGGAAAATGATATTCCATGCAAAAGGAAATCAGAAGAAAGCTGGTGTAGCAATTCTCATACCAGACAAAATAGACTATAAAACAAAGACTATTACAAGAGACAAAGAAGGACACTACTTTCCAAGGACACACACTGTCGAATCTGAATGTGGTCCTTGTTGGGTAATCTTGGTTGTAGATTTTTTCTCTTTCATCACTTTAAATATGTCCTGCCACTCCCTTCTGGCTTGCAGAATTTCTGCTGATATCTCAGCTGTTATCCTTATGCAGATTCCCTTGTATGTTTTTTGTTGTTTTTCCCTTGCTGCTTTTAATATTTTTTTCTTTGTATTCAATTTTTGATAGTTTGATTAATATGTGTCTTGGCATGTTTCTCCTTGGATTTATCCTGTATAGGACTCTCTGCAGTTCCTAGACTTGATTAACTATTTCCTTTCTCATCTTAAGGAAGTTTTCAACTATAATCTCTTCAAATATTTTCTCAGTCCCTTTCTTTTTCTCTTCGTCCTCTGGGACCCCTATAATTCGAATGTTGGTGAATTTAATGTTGTCCCAGAGGTCTCTTAGACTGTCCTCAATTCTTTTCATTCTTTTTTCTTTATTCTGCTCTGCAGTAGTTGTAGCCACTCTTTTATCTTCCAGGTCACTTATTCGTTTTTCTGCCTCAGTTATTCTGCTGTTGGCTCCTTCTAGTGTGTTTTTAATTTCATTTATTGTGTTGTTCAACATTGTTTGTTTGCTCTTTAGTTCTTCTAGGTCCTTGTTAAATGTTTCTTGTATTTTCTCCATTCTATTCCCACTATTTTGCATCATCTTTACTATCATTACTCTGAATTCTTTTTCAGGTAGACTGCCTATTTCCTCTGCATTTGTTTGGTCTGGTGGGTTTTTGCCTTGCTCCTTCATCTGCTGTGTGTTTTTTTGTCTTCTCATTTTGCTTAACTTACTGTGTTTGGGGTCTTCTTTTCGCAGGCTGCATGTTCTTAGTTCCCGTTGTTTTTGGTGTCTGCCCTCCGTGGCTAAGATTATGCAGTGGGTTATGCAGGCTTCCTGGTGGAGGGGACTAGTGCCTGTGTTCTGGTGGATGAGGCTGGTTGTCTTTCTGGTGGGCTAGTCCATGTCCAGTGGTGTGTTTTGGGGTGTCTGTGACCTTATTGTGATTTTACGCAGCCTCTCTATTAATGGGTGTGGTTGTGTTCCTGTCTTGCTAGTTATTTGGCAAAGGGTGTCCAGCACTGTAGCTTGCTGGTCGTTGAGTGGAGCTGGGTCTTGGTGTTGAGATGGAGATCTCTGGGAGATTTTCATCATTTGATATTATGTGGAGCTGGGAAGTCTCCTGTGGACCAATGTCCTGAACTCGGCTCTCTCATCTCAGAGGCACAGGCCTGACACCTGGCCATAGCACCGAGACCCTGTCATCCACATGGCTCAGAATAAATGTTAGAAAAAAGAAAGAAAGAAAGAAAGAAAAAATAAAAGAAAACAGAAAAGTTATTAAAATAAACAATAATTATTAAAAATTAAAAAAATATTTTTACGTAATAAAAAAAAGAAAGAAAGAGAGAGCAACCAACCAAACAAACAAAAAAACAAATCCACCAATGATAAGAAGTGCTAAAAACTATACTAAGAAAAAAACCCAAAATAACTGGCAGACAGAACCCTAGGACATATGGTAAAAGCAAAGTTATATAGACATAATCACACACAGAAGCATACACATACACACTCACAAAAAGAGAAAAAGGAAAAATATATATATATCGTTGCTACCAAAGTCCCCTGCCTCAATTTGGGATGATTCGTTGTCTATTCAGGTATTCCACAGATGCAGGTACATCAAGTTGATTTTGGAGATTTAATCTGCTGCTTCTGAGGCTGCTGGGAGAGATTTCCCTTTCTCTTCTTTGTTCATACAGCTCCTGGAGTTCAGCTTTGGTTTTGGCCCCGCCTCTGCGTGAAGGTCGCCTGAGGGCATCTGTTCTTCGCTCAGACAGGACGGGGTTAAAGCAGCAGCTGATTAGGGGGCTCTGGCTCACTCAGGCCCATGGGAGGGAGAGGTGCGGAATGGGCGGCGAGCCTGTGGCATCAGAGGCTGGCATGACATTGCACCAGCCTGAGGCGCGCCGTGCATTCTCCTGGGGAGGTGGTCCCTCTATCACAGGACCCTGGCAGTGACTGGCTGCACAGGCTCCCAGAGGAGGTGTGGATAGTGACCTGTGCTTGCACACAGGCTTCTTGGTGGCTATAGCAGCAGCCTTAGCGTCTCATGCCCGTCTCTGGGGTCCAAGCAGATAGCCATGGCTCGTGCCCGTCCTTTGAGCTCGTTTAGGCAGCGCTCTTAATCCCCTCTTCTTGCACATCACGGAACAAAGAGACAAGAAAAAGTCTCTTGGCTCTTCGGCAGTTCCAGACCTGTTCCCGGACACACTCCCCACTAGCTGTGGTGCACTAGCCCGCTTCAGGCTGTGCTCACACAGCCAAACCCAGTCCTCTCCCTGCGGTCTGAACTCTGGAGCCAGAGCCTCAGCTCTCAGCCTCCACCCGCCCCAGCAGATGAGCAGACAATCCTCTCGGGCTGGTGAGTGCTGGTCGGCACCGATCCTCCATGCGGGAATGTCTCTGCTTTGCCCTCCGCACCCCTGTTGCTGTGCTTTCCTCCGGGGCTCCGAAGCTTCCCCCCTCCGCCACCCACAGTCTCTGCCCGTGAATGCGCTTCCTAGTGTGTGGAAACCTTTCCTCCTTCACAGCTCCCTCCCACTGGCGCAGGTCCTGTCCCTACTCTTTTGTCTCTGTTTTTTCTTTTTTCTTTTGCCCTACCCAGGTATTTGGAGAGTTTCTTGCCTTTTGGGAGGTCTGAGGTCTTCTGCCAGCGTTCAGTAAGTGTTCTGTAGGAGTTGTTCTACATGTAGATGTATTTCTGATATATTTGTGGGGAGGAAAGTGATCTCCACTTCTTACTCTTCCGCCATCTTGAAGCTTCTCTCCTTAATTGGCCAATTTTTAACCAAGATTTTTTGTTTGCTTACTTATTCATTAGTTGATTGATTTCAAGTGTTTTTATTTATTTGAATTTATACTTTTACTGAATCATTGGTCCATAGATTTATACTTTTTGGAAATTTAAGTTGTTTTATAACAAGATTATATTTTATAAAAGTTTCAAGAAGAATTAATAAACTCTTATCACCATATATAGCTCAGTTGATACTCTCAACTGTAACCTAACATATAAGTTTAGCTACCACCATAGTTTAGAAAAGTTATCAAAAAAAAGCTTCAAACTTATATATTTTATAAGTTTGTGTGTTAGATCTATGGCCCCATGTAAATATAAAAATGCTATGTAGACAAATATATAAATTGCATAAGTTTCTATGTGGTATATACACACATCTTTTATATACATATAGATGTATATGTATATGTCTTCTGTTGTCCTGTAGAGTCTTCTACAAAAACTGTGGTTTTATTTCCCTTTTTGTTTGCTGTAATCTTTCTTTTATGTATATACATATTATGTTATGTGATACATACAATTTCACTAAAACTACATCTTATTTTTTTATGTTGGTCCCCATTATCTAATGTTCTTTATATTTCTATACATCTTTTTTGCCTTAAAATAAAGCTCAAATTTGAATGAATATTATACAGGAAGATTTTTAGAGATGGTTTTTATGCAGTTTGTGTTGCGTGACACCATTTTTGAGTGTCACACTTGCTCCCTACCCCACAGATATCGCCTCAAGAGACAATTAAGACCATATTGCTTTTTGATGTACTTTAGTGTACCTTGTTTCTTTGGAATATGTAACAATAATGATATAGGTTATAAGATGAGGACACAGGATTCAGCTTGTTCCCTTCAAAGTCATCTCTCCCAAGAGAGTGTGAATTTTAAGAGAGCAAGAACCTCATCTGCTTTGTCCATAAGGCAGATCTTGTCTCTAGCTCTGTGCCTGACACATAATAGATACTTAATAAATATTAAATGAATAAAGTGAGGCCAAATTGTTTTTGAAAGCTAGATAACTCAGCTTTTAATCCTTCAGTGGGTCATTGTGATGATCAGGATGGTATTTAACTCCTTAGTTTAGCATCTAGAGTGTTCATACTTCCTACTCATTTTAGGATGAAGCCCAAATCATTTTCATTATATAGACTTTAAGGTCTTTGCATAGTCTGACCCTTACATGCTACTTCATGTCATATGTTTCTACTTTCCTCCTTGATCCCTAGGCATTAATTACCTACCAACCTCCAGTTCCTTAAATATTTCATTCTTCCTCCAAACATAGAACCTTTGCAAATACTTTGTCTTCTGCAATCAAACACCCTGCCTCCATTCCCTCTACTCTCTTAATTTCTCTTAATCTTTTCTATGTCAGCTGAAATTTAACTTCCTCAGAGACTCGTTTCCTGATAATCCATGTTAGGTTTTGTTTCCCTGTTATACTATTAGTCCATCGACACACTGATTATAGTTTGCAAATGTGTGTTTGAATTGATATTCGAATAATGTCTAGAACATAAACCTCCTTTAGACAGAGTCTGTGTCCAAATATTTACTCATATTGTATCCCAGGAATAGAGCACAATGACTCATTGATGGTTAATACATATTTGTTAAATAAATAGGTGAATAAGTGGGTGCTTGCTTAATTATCTGCTTCCATCTGTAGTTTTTCCCACATATATCGTTTCTTTATCCATAACAAATTGGGTTCACCAAGCAGGTCATTTTATTTCACACCTGGGCTTAGAATGGTATTTACTATTCTAATATAATGGTCTCTGCCATCTCAAGCCCACACACCTTTCATTTCAGTTATATTTTTGTGAGTATTATATAATTTAGACATCAGAACATTGTTTCTTGACTAAAAAGGCAGAATTTACTTAAGGCAGAATTTGTAGCATTCCCAAAATGTGAATCTTCAAGGATTAGCTCTTAGGGTTTTCCTTACTATTTCACAAAACTCTAGATTCTCTGTTGAAGATAGATTTCATAATTATTTATCTTGTGAATTTGAAGGTTTTGTCAGTCAATCAATGTAATAACTCCATTTTTGTCCCTCGGGTCAATTATCTCCACATTGATCACAGTGATTCATGTAAACATGTTATTTTTCTCTTTCTGATTATTTCCCATTATACAAAACAAATTCCAAACCTCTTGGTACAGCATTTTGGCGCTACATTGTATAGCCTTTGAAAAATATGCAAGTCTTATTGCTTGCTAATTTATCACTTACAACATTTATCAAATGCGTTTATATAGCAAATATTGGAGAAACTGCTATGGCTCAGAAAGTGTTCTAACAGTCTAGGTAGAGCAGTGAATAAAATAGACAAAAAACTCTATGCTTATGCAACTTACATACTAGTTGGGAGTGAGGGGCAAAAAAGGAGGGAAATATATAACATGCTAGAAGATAGCAAGTAATTTATTTATTTATTTATTTATTTATTTATTTAAAACTTCTATGGCACATCGTGCACATTCCAGACACTTTTAACATTTAATTCTTATAAACACTTATCACATTTAATTCTCTAGACAACTTTATGGTTAAACATTTTTTTTTAATCAATTTTTTTTTTTAATTACACTATACTAGGTGTGCTTTATTTATTTATTTATGGCTGTGTTGGATCTTCGTTTCTGTGCGAGGGCTTTCTCTAGTTGTGGCAAGCGGGGGCCACTGTTCATCACGGTGCGTGGGCCTCTCACTATCGCGGCCTCTTTTGTTGCGGAGCACAGGCTCCAGACGCGCAGGCTCAGTAATTGTGGCTCACGGGCCCATTTGCTCCGTGGCATGTGGGATCCTCCCAGACCAGGGCTCGAACCCGTGTTCCCTGCATTGGCAGGCAGACTCTCAACCACTGCGCCACCAGGGAAGCCCGATAGCAAGTAATTTAGAAAAAAATAAAATAAAACAAGGGAGAGAGAGAGAATAAGTACCAGAAGTACCAGCAAGTTTGCTGTGGTCAAGAAAGAGCTCTCTGAAACAATGGAACAAAGACCTGAATGAAGTAAGATCTCCAGTTTTTCAGCTGACTAACTTATAATGATCCTTTAAGAATCAGCTCTTTTATCTTTGGCTAGAGTAAGACACAAATGAATGACACACACCTTGTTCCTTTCATGACAACTTTGGGTTTGGTTTCCCATCTATGTGTTTCTATAGCATTCTGTGTTTATAACTCTCATATCACACACTTGGTAAAATAAAAATATTTCTGTATATGTCTGACAGCCTTCATCTACTAAAATGTTAATCTCTCAAGGAAAGAGACCATTAAAAATTTAACTTTATATACGGCGCTTAGCAAAGATGCTCAGTAAATATTTATTGAATTGATTTGAAAATCAACTGGACTGAGATTTTTATAAACTAATCCATAATTATATTATTATAGTGAAATCAGTCTTCTCTTGGCCTTAGTTTCTCATTTGAAAAATGAGAGATATTGTAAGTCTTATGGACGTTCAGAAGGAAAAAGTGGTAAAATTCTGCCATTAAATAAAATGATGCTATTATCTAGGATGACCCCCAAATTGCCTTTATGAAAAGTAAAACCTCTCAGAGGAAATCACTAGATAGTTTCTTCATATTATGTTTTCTTTTTTATTGAATACGAAATTGGTTGTATTTCCAGTTCGGTGAGCCCAGCAGCAGTACAAAATGAGTCAGCTAGCTTGAATTTTACTCACCAAACCTAAAGATGTTGATGGTTTATTTATTTATTAAAAATTCATACCCTTGGAGTCCTGCTTTCGGTACAGCTGACTAGTTCCTATCAGACCTATCCCTTTACCAGATAACAACTATAAAATCTGGCAGGGAATAGGCAACCACCTAAATTCTGTGAAGTGTGAACAAAAGCGAGCTGATCAATAAGGGAGTTGACACATAGAAAAAGGGAATAGGAAGGGTGAAATATCAGTTCCTATGTCTTTTAGCCTGAGGGTAACCTGCAATCAAAGCTACTCTGGCCATGAAACTTCAATCCCAAAAGTTCAGGGCAACAAATGTTGCAGAAAAGAGAGAGGAGAATCCCCAGAAAGGAAGTACCCAGAAAGGATAGCACCAAATTCTTTGTATAAACTTTTTGAGTCTCTGCCCCCTGTGCTAGTCCTATGAGCAGTCTTCAGCTAAAGACAAAATTACCGAAGCAGGTAAAAGCAAATAAGTCCACTCCCGGATATGTCATAATCAAGCTGGTGAAAACAAAGCTGAAAGGAAAACCTTGAAATAGGCCATATAAGGATGAGATAGTTCCACATAGGGGGAATAATTTTTGAATGAATGCAGACTTTATCAAAAATATATAGTCCAGAAAGCATTGGAAAACATCATTAAAGTCTTGGAAGGGATTTATTATCAAACCATAGTTTCAGACAAAGCAAATATATCCATTGACACTGAAAATGGAATAGATTAATTTTTATATAAAATGCAATGGAGAATTCATTTCCATTGGATCACCACTATAGGAAATTCTGAAGGAAGTTCTTCAGGCTGGAAATGAGGAGAATCAAAAATGGTAAATGTTTAGTAATTATTTTTTCTTTCTTATTTCTTTAAACTACATAGGATTGTTTGAAACAAAAAGGATTGTGTTTTCTTTTCTTGTTTAGAATGTATGTTAGTATAATAGAATCTAGTATTGTAAAAAGAATGAGAACAGTTGATGAAGGTCTATGTTAATTAAAGGTTAACACATATTTAATTAATACAATATTAACTACAAAGTGACTATGAAAAGTTAGGGATGAAAGAGATCACCTCAGATCTGACAGACACTGAGAGAATAAAACAATGATACTGTGGATAATTTTATGCCAATAAATTTGACAATTAAGATAAAATGCATAGGTGATATAAACATTTATGGTAGCATAAGATGTCCCTCACAACAAAAATTTGACATCCATCCATGGACAAAAGTGTTTTTTGAGGAAGCTGTGGGTACAACATCATACACCAAGGGGCCAGGAAGGAATCTGGGCCACCCATGCATTGGGAAACTGGCAGCCAGACTTTGGTCCTGGATGTGGACCCTGCAGTGGTTCATGAACCAGCTCCAGCTTCTCTTGAACACAGCACAGGAGCCCCTGGAAAACAGTGACACAGACAATTGCCCACAGATGAGAGCCTTTGTAGAAGTCCAGGTTTCTAGAGGAAAAGTTCCAGCAGACCATTTGAGGAAAACAAAAAATGAGTTTGGATGCTTTGGAGATAGTAAGAGGAACCGTTTAACTTTACATGCCTCACACCTCCTCCAAGAGGACACAGCTTAGGGTCAAGAGAGGTATTCCTCATCCTGTGACTTCTTCCTCAGAACAAAGAGAAAATGTGTGAGTGGGTTGGCTTCCCCATCTATACAAGGTGCTGCCAAAGGGGCTCATTTTTCTCACCCCAATCCAGAATATCGAATCATGAGCTACATGACACAAGGGCAGGTGTATGCCTAGAAGATCTGAGAAGGCCTCGGAATCCTTACCAGTGCTATAGGAAGTATTTCTCTCCTGAGGTCAGTCAGTAAAGACTGGAGGAGGCGGCTGATATTTCAAATATAATCAGCAATGCAACACTTCAAAAACATGAAATAAAATCAAGGAAATATGACACCAAAGAATCAAAATTTACCAATAACTAACTTCATAGAGTTAGAGATGTGCATTTTACCAGATAAACAATTCAAAATAACTATTTGAAGAAAACTCAATGAACTACAACACACACACACACACACACACACACACACACACACACACAGAGAAAGATAATTCAGTGAGATCAGAAAAACTACACATGATCAATATAAGTTTACCAGAAGTATAGAAATCATTTAAAAACTCAAATGGATATTCTGGAGCTGAAGAAACAATGAATGAAATGAAAACTGCCATAGAGATCATCAACAGCAGACTTGATCAAGCAGAAGACAGAATCAGTGAGACTGAAGGTAGGAACGTGAAATTACTCTCCTTGGAGTGGACAAAGAAAAAACAAGAAAAAAGAGTGAGGAAAGCTTACATGATCCATAAGATAACATCAAAAGAACCAATTTGTAAATTATTAGAGTTTCAGAAGGAGAAGAGAAGAAAAAAAGGGAGAAGGGAGCAGAGAATTTATTTAAAGAAATAATGACTGAGAAGTTCCCAAATTTGGGGAGAGATTTAGATAATAAATTTCATGAAGCTCACAGATCACCAAAGAAAGTCAATTTAAAGATATCCTTTTCGGGCTTCCCTGGTGGCGCAGTGGTTGAGAATCTGCCTGTCAATGCAGGGGACACGGGTTCGAGCCCTGGTCTGGGAAGATCCCACATGCCACGGAGCAACTAGGCCCGTGAGCCACAATTACTGAGCCTGCGCGTCTGGAGCCTGCGCTCCACAACAAGAGAGGCCGCAATAATGAGAGGCCCACGCACCGCGATGAAGAGTGGTCCCCACTTGCCGCAACTAGAGAAAGCCCTCGCACAGAAACGAAGACCCAACACAGCCATAAATAAAAAAATAAATAAATAAATAATTTAAAAAAAAAAAGATATCCTTTTCAAGATATATCATAATAAAACTGTAAACGTTGTGGAGGTGATATAAGACAACTAACTACCATGCACTTTTGGCAAAGCATAACATGGAGCAACCACTTTGGCTAAGGGCTGTTTTGTTGTTGCTTTCTTTGTTTTTTTCTTAAATAAACTTGAACATACATCTACCAGATGACTCAGGAAACCTATATATTTGTCCAGGAGTATTGAAAAATATGTTTACAAAAATATTTGTACAAGAATTTTCATAAAAAGCTTTACTCATAAAAGCCAAAACTAGAACCAGCCCAAGTATCTATTAATAGGAAAATGACTTAAACTGTCGTATATTTGTGTACTGGAAATCTAATCAGCAATAAAAAGGTACAAACCACTGATACATGCGGAAATAAGAATAAATCTCAAGTATTCAGCTGTCTTTAAGTTACCTTATCAAAATAGGCATACTCTACTATTCCATTTTTATGAAATTTTAGCAAAGGAAAGCTAAATTTTGGTGGGGAAAAATCAGAAATCTGATTATCTCCAGCTCTGCAGAGGAGAGGGGAAGGGAGCTCTGATTTACTTTGAAGTATTTGTCTATTTCCATGGTATAAATACTACCACCATGCCCAATTTCACTTTTAACCTTCATACTCCCTGTGTTCTAATTGAATCAGGTAATTTGCTTAGGCTCTCCCTAACCTTGAGTCTTTTGGCCGTTTCATTTTCCTTACCTGTTCACAAACCATCTCTGCTAGTCAATGTTTATTGATCATCTACCATGTACTACTTTCAATGTCAGTCAACTGGAATGTCTCCCTCTGAGAAAAGTCACAAAAGGTAATGCTTCATTAATGTTTTTATCAAGTTGGATAAAGTAACCAGGTTCTTCTATGTCCTACCTTGCACCTTCATGTACCACTATTCTTAGGCAATTTTGTATTAGTTATAGGTCAAGCTTTTTCTTTCCAAAACATCCACAATCCCCTGAAAGTTGGTTCTATGATTCTGAGGTAAAAACAACCTATTCTTTTTTTCTTATTTGAGTCAACCACAGAAGGCACTCAAAACATGTTAGTTGATTTGAATTAGTTTAAATTAAAAAATACATATGGAACATATGTTGTGTGCAGGGTTAGATACAAGGTCTGCAAGGAAGTTTGCACTATGTCGGCACTGAAGCTTATAATGAAGTACAGGGGAAAGGGAATTCTAAAAATAATTTAAAATATAAGGTAGCATATGCTTTGCTCCAAATGAATGGTATAAACCATAAGTACTAAAGACTTATGATGGCCAGGATTTGAAACATCTGTGATTGATTTTTTTTTTACAACTTTGACCTAACTCAACTGGACTGAAAAAAATGTTTTTTTCTAATTCAGAACAGCTGTCTATAGTTAAGTCACATAGTAAGAATGCCCTGGACTCAGTGATGAAACCATATTAAAATAACACTTGCAGACCGCGGAAGGAGCAGACCGCGGAAGGAGCGAGAAAGGCAAGCCGGACCTGCATGCCTCTTCCGCCCCTGCACGCCTCTTTCGCCCTGGGCCCAGAAGGGAGATGTGGCCGGGGCTTCGCCAGTCTCACTAGGTCTGCCATTTTCAATTTTCAGAGTCTGTTGACTGTAATCTTGTTGCTTCTATGTACCTGTGCTTATATCCTGTCCTTGGCACTCAGCCTCCTGGACAGAAACAAAACTGGGCTGTTGGGTATATTTTGGAAGTGTGTCAGAACTGGTGAACGGAACAGTCCTTATGTTGCAATATGCTGTATTGTGGTGGCCTTCAGCATCCTCTTCATACAGTAGCTTGGAAAAATGCCAGAATTCAGTTGCCATCAGATTTAAATATGAAAAAAATAAAGGACTTATCTGCAGAAAATAATGGAAGGAATGGTTAACCCTTTTATCTCTGAACATTGAATGAGATAAATTTTCAGCTGCTGTTCTCTATTTTAGTTATTGGACCAATGTTCTATATAAATAATTAGGATGTAACCATTTAATACTCAGAGTTTAAATATGTCTGTAACAATCAACCTCAGTACTGTCACTACAATATTACATTCTGCATATGTCATTCTGTTGTGTCAGATACCAGTTTTTAGTGAGGTATCTTTAAGGCACATAGGAGAAAACAAAATTGGTAAATTATTTAAGTTCCTTTCACTGTGATTTGGAAACGATAAATCTTTATAGAATGAGACTTTTTTTGGACTAGCTTTTTTATTGAAAAAGAAAAAAAGTTCAATTCGTGTTGGTAAGGGTTGCATTCATATTTAATAATGCTTGCTTTTCCTCTGGCCACATCATTTTGAGCATTAACCAGAGTACCTCTACTCTTAGCAAACTGTAGTTTACTACAGGTGTTTAAACTATTTAAAACAAGACTATGCAGTTCTTAAGGAGGAAGATAAATGAGAAGTGACTTAAGAGTGCTATTGAGAAAATGTTCCTATTTAACATAAAAGAATTCAGAATAAAAATAAACAAATAAAAATAAAATAACACTTGCAAGAATTGTTTTTCATCATTTTTCACAATAAGAAGCAGTTTATGCAGAAGTGTGTGGAAGAAGAGAGATACGAGGGAGGAAAAAGAGAAAACAAGGAAGAGAGTGATGAAGAGGGAACATTGACATGAAATCTAACATCCTTTAGAAGCTTGATAGGATTATAATTCTGTGATAGAATAGTAACCTAGTGCTTTGGAATACTGTCTCAATTCAAAGACAATAAGAAAAATTTCCTGTTGCTGAAAGTATATGAAAAACCAAAAATAAAACAAAGTGAAAAACACTCATCCTAGATTTGACCCCAGAAATGTAGGGAAATATTTTGCTACAAGTTTCTATGGGTAATTTTATAATCATTTAAATATTTCAACATTTGAAAATTAGAAAACCAGGAGATTTTAGAATATGATGCTTTTTCTAGTGAATGATTATAGTAACACTAGATATACAATTTATTCATGGAAAAAAGGATTCAAAAAATTTTTTAAATTCTGAAGTTATAAGAGGGAAGCGATTCTCATATTTTTCACAAGTACTATTTTGTGTAAAAACAGTCAGATCAAAGTTATAAAGCCAGAGATCCAATCTTTCTGGCCCTCAAATTTTAAAAAATCAAGTTTATATATTGATGACTTTTAGTTTTTGTATATATATATATATATATATATATATATGTCCTATAAGAAACAGCAGGATGTGGATGGCAGTGTTGGCCTTGGCAGCATGTAGATCTTGTTCAAAATAATCCTCTATCACCTCTTAGCTTCTTTTCACCTTCATTTCCTTATCTATAAATTCTTTTACTATGGGTTAAATATACACATGTCAAATGTCATGTGTATTTAATAACAGCAATTATGAATAACAAGGTGTCAATGCCTTTTCATTTTGGCATGAAGTCACAACCCAATCTCCTCTTCCAAGCTTTCATTTAACTTCCATATTAACTAAATTTTAAGTTAATTTATATTGAGAATATATGATCTGAAGACCAATAGAATACACCTCTAAATAATGGACACAAAATAGAATGATTCCTTTATATATCTTCTTATGATGACTATAGTATTGCTTTGTAATGATTTGGTTATCTAAAAATTAACTCTTATCCTAGTTAACTAAAGAATATATATATATATATATATATATATATATATATATATATGAAAACATATTTATGACAACATATAGATATATACATATATATCTGATGACATGCAATATTATCCCAGCTTTGCCAAAGTACCAGAGGAATATTGTTCTTTAAGAAATAAGAAGATTTCCATTTGTCTTTTTTCAGTTCTCCCTGATTGAAAATTACCTCCTCACCAATCTACAACACTAACTGCATTAAGACTTGCAAATTAAAATTTTGTTTATTTTGTCCTCACCATATCTGAATAACTTTTACAGACAAATTTATTTTAAACTATGAATTGCATTCTTTTAATATCATACATTTTTACCATTAGCAGGTATATATGGATATCTGTAAAATACAGAAGTATGTTAGCTAATTGAAGGACAGTCTAGCATATTTTTTTAGTATTATCAAGCACTATCAAAAAAATTTTATTAAGCTTTGGCACTGGTTACTTTTAAACAGGTTACTGAAATACTGAGCTATTGGAAAAATGGACTGCAATTATTCTCCCCACTTTTAGTACCCTCTACCTTGAAGAAATTATTTCACAAATATCCAAAAACACTTTGATAGTTAGTTAGAAAAGCAAATGTGTATATGGAAAAGAAAGAGGTAGTAAGTTATAAATATACTAAAAATTGCATTTCCCAACAATTAGAAACTAAAGCCTATAAATAAATAACCAAATAAAGAAACAGAAAGTTTAACCACATCAGCTGACTTTTGCTCAATATCTCAAGTACTGAAAATAAATCTTTATCTGATAAATTTTCCACTGAGCTATTGCATAGCATCTTAGAGAATTAACTTCTCAGAAAAAAAGTGAGCTATCCATTTCGAAACCAAGTTTAGTTTGGTCTAGGTATTTTTGCTTTTGGTTTTAATACTTAGAAAAGTACAAGATTAGTATAATTGTGATCAAACTATTTTTATTCCAAAGAACTTCACAAAAGCTGTGAAATCTTAAGTTTAACCTTCAGGTTGAC
This sequence comes from Balaenoptera physalus, assembly GCF_965194825.1. NCBI lineage: Eukaryota > Metazoa > Chordata > Mammalia > Artiodactyla > Balaenopteridae > Balaenoptera > Balaenoptera physalus. The sequence goes on along the minus strand of NC_138889.1, from coordinate 45,684,866 downwards.
TGATTATGTAAAGTCAGGAGTCCCCATGAAGAAAATCATGGAGAGCTCCTGACCTTTCCTGTATATCTGACAACTCAGGAACACTTGATTCTCCAAAATACATTAGAAAAGAATGAATATAAAGGTTTCACACTCCTAAAGGTAAGATTGCTAATTAAGTTCTCAATTTGAGATAAGGAGATTACTTCCTACTGGGATGATAAGGTCATTTCCTACTGAGTGAAATCTCCTGTAGAATAAACAGGTGAATATAACTGATTCCAAGGTATTTTGGTAACATGATATTTCTATAAAAAAAGATTTTATCAACCCTATTTAATTGCTATTTCAACTCTTTTTTTGTTCAAGAATCTTAAAAATCACCATCTAAATTTTTTAAAAAGTCAAAATGCTTAGTTTTCTCAGGATGTTGGATTTGTCATGATAAAGCACACACGTGTTTTGCATTAGAACCCTGTCACTGCGTTACAGCTGGGGTAGATTTTGTGTAGACAAAGTTAAGGATTACTGGTTCACCTTAAGCTGTATTAAGTTTCCTCTTTTTCTCTAGACAAGGTTTCTCTTCCAAGATAGGATTTAGAGAAGGTAGGATTATGGTTTTCTAGGCTCTGGGATTAGCAGCTAACACAAGAAGAAACAGATGATTTTGCACAAAGTATAAAATGCAGTATTCCTGGGGATGAATATACTTGTGGAGAATTACATGAATATTTGGTGCTGACTTGTTGAGCTCTTAGAAAGCTGAATTTATGGTCTTAGCACAAGAGTCTTGTGCTAAGAGTCTTGTGTCTATACTCTGTCTTAATGCATTCCAAATAAGAAAATAAATATTGGGGGAGGAAGCATTTTAGGAGCTGATTACGATGTAACATGTATATGATGTACAATGTGGTAAAAAACACATTGAGTACAAAAAGGTGAAGAAAGGCAGAGCAAACACTTTTCCCCTTGTGACTCATCTATAATCAATGATCAGGTATATGCCAATTTCTTGACAAAATTATAAAGCAAAAATTAACCCTCTATGTTTCAAATATTTATTAGGTCCAGGATAAATAAGCTTGGTATAGCATTTACTCTAAAAGTTCTTTTCTGCATGAATTTGCGGATGTGATTTTCATTCCAAACCTTTGATCTATCATGTGTACTCTAGGAATAATGACTACCTGATAGGGCTGTTGTAAGAGTTAAATTAAAAACTATAAATAAAAAAGTTAGCCTACGCCAGTCTATAGTAGGCTGCAAATAAATTCTGCCCCTGCCTCCATTATCTTGATTATGTCTGTGAACACAAATGCATATAGAATGATTCTCCTCATGTATAGAGATGTTAGAATTTGGGGGAGGGTGGAATTGGTTAATAGGTGTTTTTAAATATTACATAAACTTTATAAATTTAGAAAATGTTAAAAAGAGAAAAATACCTAAAGTTAAGTTGAACTCCTTCTTAGCTGCTGTGAAAATACACAGAAAATACAACAATTCTGAAGAAGGCTAGGTGCCCACTCTCCTCAACTCTTGCAGGCTATATAAGATTGGAAAGGAAAATCATATTATATGTTTCTTAAAAAAAAGAGCACAGGGACTTCTGGTTCCACCTCAACATGTAAAGAGCTTGGATGTTGTCACTCCCATTTTTATGACAAGAAAAAGCTGGAGACAATGAAAGTCAACAGATTTTGCTGGAGTCATCAGATAACTTAAGTAATACTATAAAGCACCACTCAAAACTCTGGAGACACAGGCTAATAGAGTCACAACTGAGCTCTGCTTATTTGGAAGAGAAGCTGTGGAAGCCAGGAACTGGTAGTAACACTTAAAAGGTAATTTGGATGGGTTGCTGGGGGCTCATTGTAGACTAGGTTAAGGATGAGAAACTCCTGGGGGTTGCAATCTTAGGGGGTGCCCACATTTTCATGGGCTTTATCTCAAAAACACCCACCAGGTTCTCACGGTCAAAAGTCTAGAAAGATCCACTCCTGATTCTAGCAAGGGGAGGAAAAAAGTAACCATTTTGAAATATGCCCTGAGTGTTGGTTATTACAAAGGCCTACTCTCAGTGGAAGACTTTATGACAGCCTTTTCCCACCTGGGGAAAGTGCATTTCTTCAACTTTTTTTTTTTTTTGCATCTTTATACAGAGTGTTATTAGAAGGGCTCTTGCCATGTAGCTTCCTCTTCTGGGCAACAGAAGTCAAAGCCCCGTCTGTTTCTTGACGAATGTTGTCAGTTTCAATGTCAATATTAGTAGTAGGGATACTGGTTACACTTCCTATGTCATGGCTGTCGCCTTCTGAGTGCATGTCTTGTTTTTTATTCGTTTTCAGCATGTTGAGGTTCAGTTTGTGTGTGTTTCATTTTCATTTTTTTCCCCACAGCCACCATATTCTCAGAACTGTGCCATGTCATAAAACATGGGGACTATGGGTCTTCGGTTAAGAATAGTGGGCAATGGGGATTGAGGGACGAGGAAGCTGGGATACTCACTGAGCACCACAGGATATGGAAAATATCCTCTATCTCAATCAATAGAATCCTCTATTGATTCTTCTATATCTTTCCTGCTGCAACTAAGGGGAAGATGGTGAGCTAAAAAAACAAACAAAACACCTGTGGATTTCACAGCTCAGGATATGGGTTCATTAAATGACTAAGATTTAATCATTAAATTACAGAATGCTTTTCCTCCCCTACAACTTACCAACACACCAATAGGACTCCAGTATATCAGTATATTACAACTGAAATATCTGAAAGACAGACTCTATCTGAGGAGGATTTCTTAGAGAAGCCCAAAGGCAACAAGAGAGAACAAAACAGAACACTAGAGGAATTGTAAGCCTCTGGAAATTAGCCATGGCAAACATTAAACACAAACCAACTCCTTACTGGATTAAAAGATATTTATAATAAAGGCCTTTTTACCTCAGTTCCTATTATCTAATATAGCATATCCACCTTTCAATGAGAAGTCAGTTACAGAAAGCTAGGTGGAAATCCCAAAATATTAGAGATTAAATAATACACTTGTAAGTAACACATTGTCCAATATAAAAGTCTCAAGAAAAAATATAAATGATTTGAAACTGAATGAAAATGAATATATAATTTTCAATGTTTGTGAGCTATAGTGAAATAAGAGCTTAGAGGGCCATTTTCTACTAGTTAATGCATGTAATAGAAAAGGGGAAAGATCTAAAAGTCAATAATTTAAGTTTTAATATTAGAAAACTAGAAGAGCAAATTAAATCCAAAGTAAGCAGAGGCAAAGCAATAATAAAAATTCAGGAAAAAATCAATGGAATTGAAAAGTAGGAATTCTATGGACAAAAACAAAACAAAACAGAAAACTGGTTCTTTGAAAAAAATAATAAATTGATAAAACTCTATAGTCAATCTAACCAAGAAAAAAGAGAGGTATCACAAATTACCAATATCATACATGAAAAAAGGGGGTAATCAAGGCCTCAAAACCATGACCAAAAATCTCTGTGTAATCTCTTAAGCCCAACCGTAGGCACTTATGAAAAGGCTTAGCTGGCAGGTCTCATGGTGGAAACGTGCCCTTACCACACAGAATTGGTGTACTGCCAGTGCATTGCAGTCTTAGAAGGGAATTGCAGTCTCAGAAGGGAATTGTAGTCAAGGACTCAGACTGCCCTGGCTGTCGTGCTCTAATGTGTATTTGTGTCCTAGTTCAAGTGCTTCAATTCAGAGGTCACATTTACAAAGGCCTTCAGGTGAGGACTTTCTCAGGTATGTCTACTGAAATGCACTCCCCCCACCCGGCTGCCATTATGGGGAACTAGACTTGAAGACATTCTTCCTTCTTCACTCTGACTCAGTATTCAGTACCTTTTTCATTCTAAGCCTCCCCCCTGCCCCTCTCTCCCAGTCCCCTTGGCCCATAAAACTACAGGAGACTTTTTTAGGTGCTCCATTGACATCGAGGCAATTCCCACATGTGCATTGATCCACCTGATCCTTACCTAGCACCATTCCAAGGGGAAAATTGGAAGGGGGAATAGGGAAGAGTTGGTGCTTTCTTGGGTTTGACCTCTTTTTAAAAAAAAAAAAATATTGTAGTATAGTTGGTTTGCAATTTTGAGTTAGTTTCAGGTGTCCAGCAAAGTGATTCAGTTATACATACACATATATCCACTCTTTTTAAGATTATTTTCTCATATAGGCCATTACAGAGTATTGAGTAGAGTTCCCTGTTGTATACAGTTGGTCCTTATTAGTTATCTATTTTATAATAGTAGTGTATACATGTCAATCCCAATCTTCCAATTTATCCCTCCCCCCTTTACCCCTGGTAACCATAAGATTGTTTTCTATATCTGTAACTCTATTTCTGTTTTGTAGATAAGTTCATTTGTACCCCTTTTTAAGATTCCACATATAAGGGATATCATACAATAACCTCTTGCCTAAACTATCACAGTCAGTGACTAAAGGCTTGACTTTTACTTTCTTTTTTGGCTTGTTGTCTTAACTGAGCACTCTGACCCTTGACAGATCAGCTTTTCCGAGCCCAGCTCAGTTCCTGACAGTCACAGCTAGTGAAAACATGAACATTAAAAGGGTAATAAAGGCATGCTATGAAGCACTCTATGTCCACAAATTTGATAACTTAGGTGAAATGGACCAATTCCTAGAGGACAAAATCTACTAAAACTCACCAAGGAGAAATAATCTGAATAGGCGTAATTTTTTTAAAGATATTGACTAATTAGTAACCTTCCATAAAAGAAAATACTGGTGGTTTCACTGGTGAATTCCACCACACATTTAAGTAAGATATGATACCAATTCTCCTCAATCTTTTCCAGAAAATATAGGCACAGGAGACATTTCCTACTTCATTTTCTGAAGCAAGGTTTACCCAAATATTAAAGCCAGATAAACGCATTGTATATGGAAAATCTACAGACTAAAACCATTAAAGACATTACAAGAAAAGAAAGCTATAAACCAATAAATCTTATGAATGCAGACTCAAAAATCCTCTGCAAAATATTAGCAAATAGAAGTCAGCAGTGTACACTTGAGATGATGTGATGAGGATAGCGCTTTACATCTGTGGTCTTCCTCTTCAAAAGTCACAACAGCAGTATGATGAGAAAAACATCCGCTAAATCCTGACTTAGTGATCTGCTACCAACTATATGACCACTATTCCTCAAAACCATCAGAGTTACCAAAACCAAAGCAAATCTGAGTAACTGTCACATCCAAAAGAAACCTAAAGTTTCAAGGCTTCTTACGGTCTACCTTCTTAAGTCCCAAAATTTCACTTCCACCACATTTTACTGGTCAAGCCACTCATTAAGGCCAGTCCAGATTCAAAAGGAAAGCCATTAAAAACTTTTGCTCTGTGAAAGACCCTTTTAAGAATTTGAAGTGACAAGTTACTTACTGGGGGAAAATATTTACAAACTACATAACTGACAACAGACTAGTATCTAGATACATAAAGAACTCTCACAACTCATTAGTTAAAAAAAATTCAATTAGAAAACAATTAAGAGGCATAAATCTTTTTGTGGTTACCAGAGGTGGGGTGGGGGAGGGGGAATTGAATGAAGGCATTCAAAGGGTGCTACAAACTTCCAGGTATAAGATAAATAAGAACTAAAGATATAATGTACAACATAAAAATATAATTAACACTGCTGGATGTTTTATATGAAAGGTGTTGAGTAAATCCTGAGTTCTCATTACAAGGAAAAATATTTCTTTTCTATTTCTTTAATTTTGTATCTATATGAGGATGGATGTTCACTAAACTTATTGTGATAATCATGTCATGATGTATGTAAGTGAAAACATTATGCTGTATACCAAACTTGTACAGTGCTGTCAATTATATCTCAATAAAATTGCAAGAAAACAAAAAGAAAACATAAATCAAAGAAGCTACACAGATGACAAGTAAGCATATAAAAAGACATTCAACATTATTAGCCATTAGGGAAACACAAATTAAAACCATAATGAGATATCACTACAACACCTACTAGAATGACTAGATCAAAAAATGGTGACACCACCCACATGATGACAAGGATGCAGAGGAATCGGATCATTCATACATCACTGGTGGGAATGTAAAATGGAACAGTCACTCTGGAAACATTTTGGCAGTTTCTTTAAAAACTAAACATCCAAGTACCAAATGATCCGAAATTGCACCCCTTGGCATTTATCACAGAGAAGTGAAAAGTTAGGTTCACACAAAATCTGCACATGAATATTTGCAGAGCTTCATTCATAATAGCCAAAACCTGGAAACCACATAGACATCCTGCAACAGGTGAATGGTTAAATAAATTGTGGTGCATATGTATGATGGAATACTACTTAGTAATAAAAAGAAAAAGAAACAAATTATTAAGACCTGTAACAACTTGGATGAATCTCTAGAGAATTACACTGAATAAATAAAAGCCAATCCATAAATCTTACATCCCGTTTCTATGAAATTCTTGAGATGACAAGTAGGCATGGTTGTAAAATGGAAACATGAGAGATCCCTATAGGGATGCCAATATTCTGTATTTTTACTGTGTCAGTGTCAGTGCCCTGGATGTGCTATTTTAGTATAGTTTTGCAGGTTGTTGCCACTGGGTGAAACTGGGTAAAGAGTGTATGGGCTCTCTCTGTATTTTTTCTTTTTTCCCTAGCTTTGCTGAGATATAATTAACAAATAAAAACTGTACATTCTAAAGTGTACAATGTAATGATTTGATATACCTATATATTGTGAAATGATTACCACAAAGTTAAATAACACATCTGTCACCTCATATAGCTACTGTGTGTGTGTGTTTGTATGTGTGTGTGTTTGTGGTGAGAACACTTAAGATCTACTCTCAGTAAATTTCAAGTACACAATACAGTATTATTTATAGTTATTATGCTGCACATTAGATCCCCAGAACTTATACATCTTATAGCTGCCTATAAATTTACAATGATCTGGATTCAACACGGTTTCTAAACTAAAGGTTATTAGCAACCAATAGAACTTATTACTTATTTCCTGAATCCCATAGCCTTATTGTTCCTTCTCCTCACTTTCAGTGATAGACCACTCAAGACCCTTCTTTCTCTACAAGCATGTAGATGGCACTGATGGTTTATTGGTGGTTGTAGGTGCCTCTCTGCCTTCCAGAGCAGGTTGATGAAGAATGTTCTGAAACACATTTTTCCAATATCTGATGGGTAAAATGAATGCTGAAATACCTGACACAATTTCCATTCCACCCTGTACTTCTCCAAAGACAGCTGACCGGGAACCAAGAATTGCTTCCTGATCCAAGGGCAGCTATTCTTTTGCATGGCCTACAGTCCAGGATGAGAATTTTGCATGGAAAAAAATAATCTGGTAAATCTAATTCTGATTCTAAACACTCTGCATTGGGAAACATACAGAAAATGATGTATTTAACAATTGGTACTGAAAATATAAGGTCATGATTCAGAGAAATGTCCCTTGTGTAGCACATTTCAAATACTTATTAGTGCTTCAATAACAGAATACAACTCATTTAACATGATACTTTAGTCTCTGCCAAGACTCCTCCCTTGTCTCCCTCCACTCTTTTCTATGTCACCGGCCATCTTTAATTTCTTTGAATATGCCCAATTAATTCCTGTTTCTGGAACTTTGCAAATTCTGCCACTTTAATGGTTTCCTTGGTGGACCAAGACCTCTTGAGTATCACTTCATACTACTCTGGGCGACGTCTCTCATTCCAGCCCTAGATTCGAGGAATAGATGCACGAAGACTTAACACCCTTCAAGATGATAGTGATGCAACTCAACTTGCATCATTCACTTTCTGCCCTGGGCTTTTCCAATATGGTGGTGTGGGAAACAGGCAGGTGGGAACCTGCTTGGCATACACACAAGTACAACTAGGAAGTGATGGTAGTTAAAAATATCTGAGTAAACCCTTGGCAAATGGGGAAAGGAAGCTGATGAATCAATGGGTCTTCCTATGATATCTGAGATGGAATATTATAAAAGGTATCCTATACACTTCTCAGAAGTTTCTAGCAAAATTGAGCCTAAATGTTCATGGCAGAGACCAATTTCTCCTTCTTTTATGATTCTCCCTGGTCTTTCAAAACTCTTGATCCTTGCAATAATCTCCCACAATCTCCAGTTTTGAGAAGAACCCAAATTAATGCAATTAAGTAACTCTTACTGTTGCTTTCAATCTCAGCTTAAAGGTAAATTTCATCAGAGAAACCATTCTGACCTCTTCCTCAAAATTCAAACCAAAATTTTCCATAGGAGTCTTTCACAGTATACCCTTTACTTTACAGCTGAGGCATTTATCTAAAATTTTAATGGCACTTTATTTTTAAAATATTTGTTGGATTATGATATCCATGAGGGCAAAAAACATGCCCATTTGTCTATTGTATCCCCAACCTTACGTTATCTTACATGCATATAGGACTCAATACATATACACAATGAATAAATAAGCTATATACAAGCAGAAAATATGACAGAATGGAAATTATAGCAGAAGCTATTTATACCTGAAAAATTCAAAAATAATCTACAATGTTCTCAAAATAAAAAGTTTAATTGAAAAAAAGTAAATTTTATAAAAGGTTAAAAAGCACAGGACATATTTTATAAAGCAATACAAAACAATTATGTTCAAGAATTTTATTTTAGAAATATTGAAAGTGGCAAGGAAGTATAAAATATCTGAAACAAGAAACCTAAATTGTGAAAGATGATTCATACCCATATTCCTTTGTGTGTGAACATGAATGAATAGTTACAGCTAAATGAGAAATCCAAAGTAGGAGGACATTTACTGTGTTAACTTTATTAACACAAGATAGAGCCAAGTCCTAAGATGCCTAAACACAAATATGAAATAACAATAAATAAAGAAATACTAAGGAAAGTCTTGAAATTAATGAGGGAATAAAGAAATCAATAAAGGAGAAAATATACAGTGATGCATGTCAATTATTTCTCGGACAGTTGGAAAAAAGAGTATGAAAGATTTAAAAACAAATTAAATGAGAAAATAGGTACTGGTAAACTGCAGTATTGTATTAGAAATAAAAAAGTGGTGAGGTATTTATTTATATAGAGTGTAGATTAAAACAAAAAAGATAAGAAAAATTGGAGCATGTTCCCAAGTAAATTAATGTTCAGTGTTCCCAAAGGATTGTGTTTATATGTAACCTAAAAGCAAATATCACAGAAATTTTAAAAAATCCAATATGGATGAAAAATGATTTGTAAAAAGTAATCAAGTATATGAGCAGCTCAGATATGAAGTATAAAATATTGGTAATGCAGAATTGCAAGAAAGAGACAAAGGGCACAGTGGTGAGAGCAGAGTGCAAGGGAAAGCCAAAGTGAGAAATGAATGAAAAATATCGCAGGAGGTCAAAATATTATAGAAAATGTGTTTCAAGCATAAAAAGGACCAGAGGTCACTCTGAAGAAGCCTACAGAGTAAAAATGATAAGAATAAATTATCGACCAATGAAATAGATATTGCTAAAATGTTAAATTAATTCCTTGCTTCCTTGTCTCAGTTTTCACAGAGAAAATAAGGGACAAATGCTAAGAACAGACATTAATTTCCCTTGGGAGTGAAAAGAAATATTACAGGAAATTGTGATCATGCCAGAACAGGTAATCAAAAGTAATGGTTGAAACCACACACATAAATAATATAAAAAAATTCAATAGTCAATAGCCAGATATGTCTCACTCTTTTTATTGGGGAAATCCTGAAGAAAAAAGTAACAAAAAAAGCAAGAGGAAAAATGAAGGATAGAGTTCCTCTGCAGTCAGCCTTTTTCTAAAACCTAGTATTTAAGGGATACAACCTACCTATTTTTTTTTAATAGGAAAGATAAGAGATCAGTATAAGAAGCTACTTTCTCTTCTGAAACCCTCAATTCTACTCACATATCAAATCAGTCACAAGCAGTTATGTAACTATTTATTACGCTACTTACAAATACATACCCCTGAATTTGGCATTATGCATTCGGGGAAGGTTGCAGGGGTTGTCGGGGGTGGTGGGGAGACGTGGCCAAGTATTTAATTCTAAACAAGTAAATATACGTTTATTACATGGTAAATGAAATAAATAGGATCTTTCTTTCAAAAGTATAAAATAGCAAAGTAAGAAAAGATTAAAATTGTTTATTTACTGCCTTTAAATACAGTTGTACAAAACGAGGACATATGCATGACTTCACTTAAGGCAGAAGTCTTATACCCAGAAGTAATTTTGAAGCCAAGAGAAGACGGATGTGATGGTAGAGTATGAGGATAAAATGTAACCTGGATGCTGGGATTTGTAATGAGAGATGAACATTTCTCTCCATATCAAAACACAGAAATAAGTAATATTTGTATTCAATTATATAAGAAATTTATCTCTGTACCCCACGGATATCTGGGTTCAAGATCGATTCAAGATAATTTTATATTTTAATTCATTCATTAACTCACTCACTACCTCACTCAACGAATAAATATATGGCCCACTGTGTATAATCAACTTGCCAGTCTAGTGGACACAAAGACAAATAAGTAACAATCTCTATCTTTAAAAAGTTTATGCTTTTGGAGGGATTCATACTTGAAAGAAATATGGAACAATTGGTTATAGGTGGTATGATAGAGTCCTTTATGGGATGTGTGAGATACAAATGGGACATTTCCAATTTTCTTTAGAGCAAGGAGAGCATTGGGAAAGAGGTTATAAGGTGGTATCAACTAATTTAAATTTATAAGAAGAAAAAGAGCTCTGTAGTTGGGGATAGAGCTGGTGGTGATTTGTAAAGAATATTCCAAGCAGTGTGAGAATTATGGATAAAGCATATGGAGGTACGAATCAGCATGGTGCCTTCCAAGAACTGAAAGTATGTCAAATTAAGTAGAAGAAGCAGAGAAGATGTGACAAGGGGACTGAGAAGTGAATGACAGGGATAATCCTAGAGGGAGTCTTTTTTTCTCCTCACTTTCACTTATCTATTGCTTTGTAATTTGATGCTAAAAATAAAAATAATGAATATTTTGTAATTATTTGTCCTTCATGAAAAATATACCATGCTATATTTATCCCAGAGGGCACTCTGTGGTAAAAGCAAGAATTTCTGATATGATTCCTGTTTTACTAAAACCGATTATTGTTTAGTAATATAGCAATAATCCAGTCTGTAATTTTTCAATAAGTAGTCATATTAGTTAATGTAACCACCTTAAAGATACACTGTTTTTGAGATGAATAGAAAGGTAATAATTATTTTCTTTCTTAAACATCTTTTTCAGAGAAAAGACTAAATAATGCATTCAGGGTCAATACTGAAGAAGAATTTTAGAAATAAAGGAGCTAACACTTAGGACATCTAGGATACAGTAAGTGTTTAGCAAAGTACATCATACTTTTCAACATTATATTCGGTATCTGAATATTTATGATTATGCAAAAATAGTTAGGCAACCCAAAAGGATATCCAGAACACCTGGAAATTAATACATTGGAATGAAACTAAAACATCAAAGAAAAAAAGAAAGAACAAATGAAAGAAAGAGAGAGAGAAAGAGGAAAAGAAAAAGAAAGAGGTTTTTTAGTTGCTAATGTTCACACTTTCATTATTAAAGGCCCTAAATATTCAAGAAACTTTTGAATGAAATGTCCAAGAAGCTGTTGAATGAAATGACAAGTTCATGTAAGCCTTTAAAAAAATCAGCAAATTGATAAATGTAGCTACACTGAAAAGAAAAGGGAGGAGATATAAATAATGAATATCAGGAAAGAGACAGTGTATTACATCACTAAAGATTCTATTGACCTTAAAGTGTAATAAAGAAATGTTATGAACAATTTTATGCCCATAAATTCATCAACTGGGATGAAATGGACAAATCCCTTAAAAGACACAAAATTCCAAAGCTCATTTAAGAAGACATTTATAACTTGGACAGTTATACATCTACTAAAGTAATGGACTCCTTAGTGAACTTTCTCCAACAAAGAAACTTAGTAGCTCAAGCGGTGTGCTTCTGCCAAATTCTACCGAATACTTAAGGACCAGATACCACTAACTACATGCAAAACTTCTTAGGAGACACCATAGGAGAGAACACTCTCTAACTTATCTTACAAGGCTACCATTATCCTGATACAGAAGATACTACAGAACAAACCTGTTACAAGAAAAAGAGATATAGACCAATATCATTCACTGATATGGACACAAAAATCCCCATTAAAGTATTTGCAAATCCAATCCAGTAATAAATTAAAAGGATAATACACTACATCCAAGAGGGGATAGGGGTAGTTATCCAAGCAATGCAGGGCTGGTTAAACATTTTATTTCTTTATTTATTATTTAACATTTTTATTGGAGTATAATTGCTTTACAATGGTGTGTTAGTTTCTGCTGTATAACAAAGTGAATCAGCTATACATATACATATATCTCCATATCTCTTCCCTCTTGCGTCTCCCTCCCTCCCACCCTCCCTATCCCACCCCTTTAGATGGTCACAAAGCAAAGAGCTGATCTCCCTGTGCTATGCAGCTGCTTCCCACTAGCTATCGATTTTACATTTGGTAGTGTATATATATATCCAACCAGTCAGTGTAACTTACCATATCAACAGACTAAAGAGGAAAAAGCACATGACCATCTAAAATACATAGAAAAAGGATTTGACAAAATATAACATCCATTCATGATGAAAACTCAGAGCAAACTAAGAATAGAGGGGAACTTCCTAATCCTAATAAAGAATGTCTACCCCAAAATTACATTGTTAGTATTATATTTGATGGTTTAAAAACTGCTAGCTTTCCTTTTAAAATTGGGAATAAGGAAAAGTTGTGCACTCTAACAGTTCTGTCTAATATCATAGTAGATGTCCTAGCCCGTTCAAAAAGACAATAAAAATGAATAGATTTATATAGACTGGAGTGGAAGTAATTATATGACTTCATTGTCTACATAGATTTTCCCAAAGAGTCTATAAAAATGAAAGTTAATAGAACTAAAAAGTGAATTTAGCGAGAATGCAGGATACAATATCAACATACAAAAATCAATCATATTTTATATGTACTCTATGGGCAATTGGAAATCATTTTTCAAAGTAAAATTTGAAATAGCACCAAAACCATGGGATGCATATACATCCTCAAAAATATATGCAAGTTTGTATGCAGTAAATAAATAAATAAAATAAATAAATAAATAAATAAAATATTATTGAGAGAAAAACTTAAGAGAAGGTATACAAATGCAGATTCAATACTCCAGTAATCAAGGTCTATACATTCAGCAAAATTCCAACCCAAATTCCAGCAGGGTTTTTGGTAGACATGGAAAAGCTACTTTTAAAAGCTATGTAGGATTCAAAGGAATAAGAATAGCCAAAGCATTTTGGAATAAGAACAAAGTTGCAAGATTTTTATTACCTGATTTGAACACTTATTATAAAGCTATAGCAATCAAGAAACTGTTGTGTCAGTGAAAGAATAGGCCCATAGATCAATAAAACAGAATAGACAGCCCAGAAATAGACTCCCCCACAAAATATCATCAAATAATTTTCAGTAAAATTGTCAAGGTAATTAATGAAAAATGGTAGTCTTTTCAACAAATGATAATGGAAAAAAATGAAAAACCATATGCAAAAAATATATATTAATGCTTACCTTGTGCCATATACAAAAATTAACTAAAAGTGAATTGAAATTATATGCAAGTATCCAGAAAAAAATATAGAAGGAAATATGTCCTTTGGTAAGGCAAATATTTTTTAATAGGACATGATAAAGTACAAATCATAAAAGAAAAACTATAGTGTACTTCATCAAAATTAAAAAATTCTCCTTGTGCAAATACACTATTAAGAAAATTAAAACACAACTATATACTGGGAGAAGATATTTGCAAAACACATATCTAATAAAGAAATCATTTAGAACACGTAAAGCCTTTCAAAACTCAATAATAAGGAAACAAACTACTAACAAAAAAATGGGCAAAGATCTGAGGAGATATTTTTCTAGAGATTTATGGATGACAAACATATAAAATGACACTCCACATCATCAGTCATTAGGGAAATGCAAATGAAAATCACAATGAGTATTGCACAGCTATAATGTGAGATATAACTAAACACCTGTCAATGTCAAGAGCTGGTGAGAATATAGAGCAATTGAATCTCTCATATATTGCTAGCGATAATGCAAAATGATACAGCTACTTTGGAAATTATGTAGGCAATTTCTTATAAAGTTACCATATGATCCAGAAATACCACTTCTAGATGTTTATTCAAGATAAGTGAAAACATAGGTCCACACAAAATCCTGTCCACAAACATTTATAGCAGATTATATTATAGAAATTAAATTCATAATCTCCAAAAACTCAAAAAGATTAAAATGTCTACAATTGGTGAGTAGATAGAATATGGTGCATTATACAATGAAATTCTACTCAGCGATACAGCAACACGGATGAATCACAAAGATGCTAAAGGAAAGAAATCATATTATAATGGCTACATTCTTGATTGTTCCATTTATATGGTATTCAGAAAAAGGCAAAATTAAGCGACAAAAACCAGATCAGTGGTTGCCAAGGCTGCTGCTGGGGAGAAAGGAATGATTATGATTATAAAGAGACATGAAGGAGCTTTCACAGCGATAGAAATGTTCTTTGCCTTAATTGTAGTAGTGTTCATTTGACTGTGTGTTAGAGTATGTAGAACTGTACATCTAAAAAGAAGGGAGAAATATATGGTTTTAAAATTATAACAACCAGATTTTGTTAAAAAGATAAATGCTCAGTAAATATTGTAGAAGAGAGATTACTGGCAATACTGGGGCCTGAGAGCAGACTAGTTAGCCTGTTTTTAAATACCAGCCAAGCTATTTGTTTTATAGTAGTTAATTATGAGGCTGCAAAGTTCCAACTGTTATTTTTGAAACTACTTTCTAAATGGGGCTTATAATTCTGTAAAACTATAAAATCAAGTCAAAAGTTACAAGACCAAAATCTGAAGCAATGTGTCAGTTCCCAGCTTCAGGAAAATGATGGTCACAACAATTCCTTTCACTTTTACTAGAACACTTTGTTATAGTCTTGGGAACATTCACCTCCCGTAGCAAACACTTCAGGCTCCAGCCTGTCAGCAGTTATGTGTAAGTGCCTCACTGCTTTTCACCAGTGTATTGAACAAAGTGTGGTTGTGAAAAGTTGTATACGACTATAAAATTTTGAATTGAAGAATCTATAAAGTCAAAATGATAAAAAAAAAAAAACCCAATCATCTATGGATCTCAACATTGCCTTCCAATAGAGACACTCCCCATAGCAATGGTAGAGTGATTAATCAAAGATAGTCATGCAATAGCAAATGCCATAGGACAAGAAGCAACTTGTTTATGGATATCTTGAATGTCACATAATGAAATATTAGCTTTAGGTTAATTGATTAGATTTCAAATGCAAAACACCATGGGAAAGATAAATAATTAGTTTAAATTCACACTTACATGTAAGTTACTTGTCATATATTTTTTCCTGAGAACATGCTTTAAGATAGAATGACTGTAAAGCACAAATCTATTGGGAGTTGCTAAGGAATCTGGTCATGATGAAGGTATCAGTCTCAGCTACTAGGATCTTAAACTTTTCTAATGATACCCTACTCATTTTAATATTGTGCCTAGAAAATCCTCTTAAAAAATAACATACAATTATGAATTGATACCTTAGTAAATGACAGGAAAAATATACACATTAAAAATTATCAGGGCTTCCCTGGTGGCGCAGTGGTTGGGAATCTGCCTGCCAATGCAGGGGACACGGGTTCCAGCCCTGGTCTGGGAGGATCCCACATGCCACGGAGCAACTAAGCCCGTGAGCCACAACTACTGAGCCTGCGCGTCTGGAGCCTGTGCTCTGCAATGGGAGAGGCCGTGACAGTGAGAGGCCCGCGCACCGCGATGAAGAGTGGCCCCCGCTCGCCACAACTGGAGAAAGCCTTCACACAGAAACGAAGACCCAACACAGCCAAAAATAAATAAATTAATTAATTAATTTAAAAAAAATTATCAGACTTAATTGGACTTCTTGACTTTACTCTCCCCCTCCATTAGATCTTATTCATTCCCTCTCCAGTTAGCGCTATTAAATCCAGATTGAATTATGATGCTTCATACATAATCCCCTACAGATCTATAGCAAACTCTGTAACAGAATGCAAAATTCTTCATAAATAGATATCAACTTAATTTCCCAGATGTGTTTCACACTTTTAGCCCCTTCCACTTTGCTTTCCATCCCTCAACCACCCAGATTGGTCCATATCTCGTTGCCATGTTTCATTGCATACCTGGGCATTATTTACTTGCTTATGCATCCATAAGACAGCACGCACAGAGTCTTCTTCTGGAATGCATATCTCCCTTTTTTTCGGAAGTGAAACCAATGCCTACGTAAGCCACCGTTCAAAAGTTGCCTTCTGGGTGAAAACTTTTATACACCATTTGGGCTTAAATTTCTGCTTTTGCTACCTTAATTCTTTGTTCATAATTCTGTTGTAATTCCTGTGACATTTTCATGCAGTTAATGATTTATGTTTCCTCCTCCTCGTTCACCAACAACACTTATATTTGCTCAGCTAAGGGGAGAATCTATGCCACATGAATCTTTTAAATTTACTATCTAACATTGTGCAAGGAACATGGTAGATGCTAAATACATTATTATTACATAAATGAAACTGAACAAACCATGTGTTGTGAGCACTTAGAGTAAATCTATTTTCTTTTTTTTTTTAAACATCTTTATTGGAGTATAATTGCTTTACAATGATGTGTTAGTTTCTGCTGTATAACAGAGTGAATCAGCTATATGTATACATATGTCCCCATATCCCCTCCCGCTTGTGCCTCCCTCCCACTCTCCTTATCCCACCCCTATAGGTGGACACAAATCATCGAGCTGATCTCCCTGTGCTATGTGGCTTCTCCCACTAGCTATTTTACATTTGGTAGTGTATATATGTCAGTGCCACGCTCTCACTTCATCCCAGCTTACACTTCCCCCTTTCCATGTCCTAAAGTCCATTCTCTACATCTGTGTCTTTATTCCTGTCTTACCCCAAGGTCCTTCAGAACCTTTTTTTTTTTTTTTTTTAGATTCCATATATATGTGTTAGCATACAGAATTTATTTTTCTCTTTCCGACTTACTTCACTCTGTATGACAAACTCAAGGTCCATCCGCCTCACTACAAATAACTCAATTTCGTTTCTTTTTATGGCTGAGTAATTCCATTGTGCCACATCTTCTTTATCCATTCATCTGTCGATGGACACTTAGGTTGCATCCATGTCCTGGCTATTGTAAATAGTGCTGCAGTGAACACTGTGGTACATGTCTCTTTTTGATTTATGGTTTTCTCAGGGTATATGCCCAGTAGTGGGATTCCTGGGTCATATGATAGTTCTATTTTTAGTTTTTTAAGGAACCTCCATACTGTTCTGCAGAGTGGCTATATCAAATTACATTCCCACCTACAGTGCAAGAGGGTTCCCTTTTCTCCACACCCTCTCCAGCATTTATTGTTTGTAGATTTTTTAATGATGACCATTCTGACCGGCGTGAGGTGATACCTCATTGTAGTTTTGATTTGCATTTCTCTAATGATTAGTGGTATTGAGCATCCTTTCATGTGCTTGTTGGCAATCTGTATATCTTATTTGGAGAAATGTCTATTTAGGTCTTCTGCCCATTTCTGATTAGGCTGTTTGTTTTTTTGACATTGAGCTGCATGAACTGCTTGTATATTTTGGAGATTAATCTTTGTCAGTTGCTTCATTTGCAAATATATTCTGAAGGTTGTCTTTTCATCTTATTTATGGTTTCCTTTGCTGTGCAAAAGCTTTTAAGTTTCATTAGGTCCCATTTGTTTATTTTTGTTTTTATTTCCATTTCTCTAGGAGGTGCGTCAAAGACGTTCTTGTTGTGATTTATGTCATAGAGTGTTCTCCCTATGTTTTCCTCTAAGAGTTTGATAGTGTCTGGCCTTACATTTAGGTCTTTAATCCATTTTGAGTTTACTTTTGTTTATGGTGTTAGGAAGTGTTCTAATTTCATTATTTTACATGTAGCTGTCAAGTTTTCCCAGCACCACTTATTGAAGAGGCTGTCTTTCCTCCATTGTGTATTCTTGCCTCCTTTATCAAAGATAAGGTGACCATATGTGTGTGTGTTTATCTCTGGGCTTTCTATCCTGTTCCATTGACCTACATTTCTGTTTTCATGCCAGTACCACACTGCCTTGATTACTGTAGCTTCGTAGCATAGTCTGAAGTTAGGGAGGCTAATTCCTCCAGCTCCATTTTTATTTCTCAAGATTTCTTTGGCTATTCGGGGTCTTTTTGTTTCCATACAAATTGTGAAATTTTTTGTTCTAGTTCTGTGAAAAATGCCGTTGGTACTTTGGTAGGGATTGCACTGAATCTGTAGATTGCTTTGGGTAGTATAGCCGTTTTCGCAATGTTGACTCTTCCAACCCAAGAACATGGTATATCTCTCTATCTGTTTGTACCATCTTTAATTTCTTTCAACAGTGTCTTATAGTTTTCTGCATGCACGTCTTTTGTCTCCTGAGGTAGGTTTATTCGTAGATATTTTACTGTTTTTGTTGCAGTCGTAAATGTGATTGTTTCCTTAATTTCTCTTTCAGATTTTTCATCATTAGTGCATAGGAATGCAAGAGATTTCTGTGCATTAATTTTGTATCCTGAAATTTACCAACTTCATTGATTAACTCTAGTAGTTTTCTGGTAGTATCTTTAGGATTCTCTATGTGTAGTATCATATCATCTGAAAACAATGACAGCTTTATTTCTTCTTTTTGTGATTTGTATTGCTTTTATCTCTTTTTCTTCTCTGATTGTTGTGGCTAAAACTTCCAAAGCTATTTTGAATAATAGAGGTGAGAGTGGGCATCCTTGTCTTGTTCCTGATTTTAGTGGAAATGGTTTCAGTTTTTCACCATTGAGGATGATGTTGGCTGTGTGTTTGTCATATATGGCCTTTATTATGTTGAGGTAAGTTCTCTCTATGCCTAATTTCTGGAGAGTTTTTATTATAAATAGGTGTTGAACTTTGTCGAAAGTTTTTTCTGTATCTATTGAGACGATCATATGATTTTTATGATTCAGTTTGTTAAGATGGTGTATCACATTGATTGATTTGCATATACTGAAGAATCCTTGCATTCTTGTGATAAACACCACTTGATCATGTTGTATGATCCTTGTAATGTGCTGTTGGATTCTGTTTGTTAGTATTTTGTTCGGGATTTTTGCATCTATGTTCATCAGCAATATTGGCCTGTAGTTTTCATTTTTTGTGACATCTTGTCTGATTTTGGTATCAGCGTGATGGGGGCCTTGTAGTATGAGTTTGGGAGTGTTCCTCCCTCTGCTATATTTTGGAAGAGTTTGAGAAGGGTAGGTGTTAGCTCTTCTCTAAATGTTTGATAGATTTTGCCTGTGAATTCATCTGGTCCTGGGCTTTTGTTTGTTGGAAGATTTTTAATTACAGTTTCAATTTCAGTGCATGTGATTGGTCTGTTTATATTTTCTATTTCTTCTTTGTTCAGTCTCGGAAGGTTGTGCTTTTCTAACAATTTTTCCATTTCTCCTAGGTTATCTATTTTGTTCACATGTACATGCTTGTAGTAATCTCTCATGATTCTTTGTATTTCTGCAGTGTCAGTTGTTACTTTACCTTTTTGATTCCTAATTCTGTTGATTTGAGTCTTCTCCTTTTTTTTCTTGGGGAGTCTGGCTAGTGTTTATCAATCTTGTTTATCTTCTCAAAGAAACAGCTTTTAGTTTTACTGATCTCTGCTCTTGTTTCCTTGATTTCTTTTTCATTTATTTCTGATCTGATCTTTATGATTTCTTTCCTTCTGCTAACTTTGGGGTTTTTTTGTTCTTCTTTCTCTAATTACGTTAGGTGTAAGGTTAGGTTGTTTATTTGAGATGTTTCTTGTCCCTTGTTTCTTGAGGATTGTATTGCTACAAATTTCCCTCTTAGAACTGCTTTTGCTGCATCCCATAGGTTTGGGTCATCATGTTTTCATTGTCATTTGTTTCTAGGTATTTTTGATTTCCTCTTTGATTTCTTCAGTGATCTCTTATTTATTTGGTAGTGTATTGTTTAACCTACGTGTGTTTGTATTTTTTACAGTTTTTTTCCTGTAATAGATATCTCATAGCATTTTGGTCAGAAGAGATACTTGATAGGATTTCAAGTTTCTTAAATTTACCAGTGCTTGATTTGTGATCCAAGATATGATCTATCCTGGAGAATGTTCCCTGAGCATTTGAGAAGAAAGTGTGTTCTCTTGTTTTTGGATGGAATGTACTATGAATATCAATGAAGTCCATCTTGCTTAATGTGTCAGTTAAACCTTGTGTTCTTTTATTTATTTTCATTTTGGATGATTTGTCCATTGGTGAAAGTGGGGTATTAAAGTCCCCTACTATGATTGTGTTACTGTCAATTTCCCCTTTTATGGCTGTTAGCATTTGCCTTGTGTATTGAAGTGCTCCTATGTTTGGTGCATAAATATTTACAATTGTTATATCTTCTTCTTGGATTGATCCCTTAAACAGTATGCAGTATCCTTGTTTGTGTCTTGTAATAGTTTTTATTTTAAAGTCTCTTTTGTCTAATATTAAAATTGCTATTCCAGCTCTTTTGATTTCCATTTGCATGGAATATCATTTTCCATCCCTTATTTTGAGTCTGTACGTGTCCCTAGGTCTGAAGTGATTCTGTTATAGACAGCATATAAGCAGGGCTCATTTTTTATCCATTCAGCCAGTCTATGTCTTTTGGTTGGAGCATTTAATCCATTTACATTTAAGTTAATTACCAATATATTTATTCCTATTACCATTTTCTTAATTGTTTTGGGTTTGTTTTTGTAAGTCTTTTCCTACTAGCATTTGTTGTAAATCTGGTTAGGTGGTGCTAAATTCTCTTAACTTTTGCTTTTCTGTAAAGGTTTTAATTTCTCCTTTGAATCTGAACGAGATCCTTGCCGGGGAGAGTAATGTTGGTTGTAGGTTTTTGCCTTTCATCACTTTAGATATGTCCTGCCATTCCCTTCTGGCTTGCAGAGTTTCTGCTAAAAGATCAGCTGTTAACCTTATGGGGATTTCCTTGTATGATATTTGTTGTTTTTCCCTGGTTGCTTTTAATATGTTTTCTTTGCATTTAGTTTTTGATAGTTTGATTAATATGTGTCTTGGCATGTTTCTCCTTGGATTTATCCTGTATGGAACTCTGTGTTTCCTGGACTTTACTGAATATTTCCGTTCCAATGTTAGGTAAATTTTCAACTATAATCTCTCCAAATATTTTATCAGACCCTTTATTTTTGTCTTCTTCTTCTGGGACCCCTATAATTTGAATGTTGGTGTGTTTAATTTTGTCCCAGAAGTTTCTGAGACTGTCCTCAATTGTTTTAATTCTTTCCTCTTTATTTTGTTCTCTGGTAGTTATTTCCACTATTTTATCTTCTAGGTCACTTATCTGTTCTTCTGCCTCAGTTATTCTGCTATTGATTCCTTCTAGAGAATTTTAAATTTAATTTATTGTGTTTTTTGTCATTGTTTGTTTGCTCCTTAGTTCTTCTAGGTCCTTGTTAAAAGTTTCTCATATTTCCTCCATTCTATTTCCAGGATTTTGGATCAGCTTTACTATCATTACTCTGTATGGTTTTTCAGGTAAACTGCCTATTTCCTCTTCATTTGTTTTGTCTGGTGGGTTTTTAGCTTGCTCCTTCATCTGCTGTCTGTTTCTCTGTCTCCTCATTTTGCTTCATTTACTTTGTTTGGCGTTTCCTTTTTGAAGGCTGCAGGTTCCTAGTTCCCGTTGTTTTTGTTGTCTGCCCCAGTAGGTGAGGTTGTTTCAGTGGGTTGTGTAGGCTTTCTGGTGGATGGTACTGGTGCCTGTGTTCTGGTGGGTGGGGCTGGATATTGTCTTTCTGGTGGGCAGGGCTGCATCCAGTGGTGTGTTTAGGTGTGTCTGTGAACTTATTATGATTTTAGGCACTTTCTCTGCTAATGGGTGGGGTTGTGTTCCTGTCTTGCTAGTTATTTGTCATGGGGCGTCCAGCACTGGAGCATGCTGACAGTTAGGTGGAGCTGGGTCTTAGTGTTGAGATGGAGATCTATCTGAGAGGTCTTGCCCATTGATATTACATGGGGCTGGGAGGTTTGTGTTGGTCCAATGTCCTGAACTCGGCTCTACCACCTCAGAGGCTCAGGCCTGACACCTGGCCAGAGCACAAAGACCCTGTCAGCCATATGGCTCAGAAGAAAAGGGAGAAAAAAGAAAGAAAAATAAATAAATAAAAAATACAATAAGTGAAATAAAATAAAATAATTAAAATTAAAAAATTTTTAATTATTAAAATAAAAAAGTAATAAAAAAAGGAGAGCAACAAAACCAATAAACATATCAACCAATGATAACAAGTACTAAAACCTATACTAAGGTGAACATAAATATCAGAAATAATTTAGTTGCAGACAGCAAACCCCAAGTCTACAGTTGTTCCCAAAATCCACCACCTCAATTTTGGGATGATTCATTGTCTATTCAGGTATTCCACAGATGCAGGATACCCCAAGTTGACTGTGGGGATTTAATCTGCTGCTCCTGAGGCTGCATGGAGAAATTTCCCTTTCTCTTCTTTGTTTGCACAGCTTCTGGGGTCAGCTTCGGTTTTGGCTCTACCTCTGTGTGTAGGTAGCCCTCAGGCATCTGTTCCCTCCCAGACATTACAGGGTTAAAGCAGCCGCTGATTAGGGGACTCTGGCCCACTCATGCTGCAGCGAGGGAAGGGTATGGTAGTTACAATTGGAATGCAGAGTGAGCCTGCGGCAGCAGAGTCTGGCATGACATTGCAACAACCTGAGGTGCGCCGTGTTTTCTCCCAGGGAAGTTGTCCCTGGATCACGTGACCCTGGCAGTGGAGTGCTGCACAGGCCCCCTAGGTGCTGGTGGTGGTGGGGGGTGTGTATGGTGACCTGTGCTTGCACACAGGTTTCTTGGTGCTTGCAACGGCAGCGTTAGTGTTACTTGCCCATCTCTGGTGTCCGAGCTGATAGCCACAGCTCGCTCCCAACTCTGGAGCTCACTTAGGTGGTGCTCTGCCTTCTGTGGGCAGACAGGGAAAGATTCCCCTCTCCTCACACACCCTGAAACAATGGTCTCTTGCCTCTTAGGCAGTTCCGGACGTTTTCCTGGAATCTCTCCCAGCTAGCTGTGGCGCACTAGCCCCCTTCAGGCTGTGTTCATCCAACCAACACCAGTCCTCTCCCTGGGATCTGAACTCCGAAGCCCAAGCCTCAGTTCCCAACCCCCACCTACCCAGGTGGGTGAACAGACAAGCTTCTCAGGCTGGTGAATGCTGGCCAGCACTGATCTTCTGTGCGGGAATCTCTCTGCTTTGCTCTCTGCACCCCTGTTGCTGTGCTCTCCTCTGTGGCTCTGAAGCTTCTCCCACCCACCCCCTGTCTCCACCAGTGAAGGAGCTTCCTAGTGTGTGGAAACTTTCCTCCTTCACAGCTCCCTCCCAGAGGTGCAGGGCCAACCTTATTCTTTTGTCTCTGTTGTTTCTTTTTTCTTTTGCCCTATCCAGGTACTTGGGGAGTTTTTTGCCTTTTGGGAAGTCTGAGGTCTTCTGCCAGCGTTCAGTAGGTGTTCTGTAGGAGTTGTTCCACATGTAGATGTATTTCTGATGTATTTGTGGGGAGGAAGGTGATCTCCATGTCTTACTCCTCTGCCATCTTGAATGTCTACCTGAATCTATTTTGAAATGGCAAGTAAGACTACATTTGGGGTCATTAGTCACTACTATGTACTATTAACTGGAAGCTCCTCTGTACAAAAGATGTGACAGTTATAACTTATCTAGCATTAACTGTTCATTAGATAACAGCATTAGATCAGCTGTTCAGTTTGTATGTAACACTAAAACCAAGAAGAATAACTTTATCATCAATTTTTAGTTCTAGACTTCATGCTTCCTGAGAGCAGACACCAAAACCTATTCATATTTGTATTCTCATCACTTAGTGGTTCTTGCTGATAATAGACACAATTAAATGTTTTCATATTTTAAGTTAAACTAAATGTAAATTGAACCCTTATTTTTAAGTAATAGTTTCTAAAGCTGAGTCAGTGTAGACTTGAATGAATTCAAAGCCCATATTCTTACATGCTTTTCTAGTCCTAAGAGTATTCATATAATTGTTGATTTAATTTTTCTTAAAAAAAAGACAAAGCAAAGTGATAATATACTATAATATGTATAGATCATTCATATGCATTATGTATTAATTGACCAGAAAACAAGAAAATATTCTACTGGCAATTATAGCTTCTAATCTTGCATTACAAGGAAAATTATGACAATGAATAAACCCAGATAAAGTGAAGACAGCACAAATGATAGATAATTTGATATAAACTTTCTGAAATTATTCAACCAATAAAACTGACAAACTTTAGCAAGATAAACATTTAAATTATACTAGAAGTTGTCAGAGTATAATTTTTAAAACTAAAATCACCATTCTCATACAAATATAAATATGTACTTGTCAAAAACGTTATTTGATTTCATTAATTAATGAGGCAACAAGCAAGTTACCACTGGAACATAGGAGAATACGAAGGACAGGAACATGTATAGGAATTCAGGAATACTAAAAATAATTTACTTACTAGATTCAAAATTGGTTGTTATCCGCAGGGCAATAATTAAATACATGGGACAGTATTTGATTATTGTCCATGGGACAGTTTGTATTTCTATGAATGAACATCATTTTTTGTATTATCAGTTTTCTGTAACTTTCAATGTTGTAATGTAGCACAAAGTCAATGATAAGTGGAGATAATCTGAAAGAATATGCTAGACAGAACACAGAGGAATCTTTTTTGTCACTTAAAAATCATTCACATATTTCCTTAATAAAAAGATCTATAAAGCCATTGTAAGTAATCCTACATTTTTTATCACACACATTTGTTTTATGATTAAATAATGTATGTAAATTCCTGAAAGACCACATATTACATGGCCAAATACACATTGATGTAGATTTCAGGGACACTCAATTTAAGAAGGTTTCAGAACATTCAGTTTAAGACAAATTTTTGAGAGCTTTAGAAAATGTTCCAAATTCTATGCGTTAATTGTGTTTTAAAAAATTGGAATATTTTACATTCGATGTGAAAACATTATGTGTAGAATTCTTGACAATTTGAAATCAATTTTTAAGAATTTTAAATTAGAAAACATATCTTTACTGTTACTCAGGAAAAAAGCAATTATTACTTTCATGGGATCCTACAATCTAATATTTGAGAAGTTCTTGTAAGTGCAGTTAACGTTTTTTGCAACATATGTTGACAGGTGGCCTCCCTGTATGTGCTTAGAAATGTTTTCCTTGCCGTGTTTAAAAATAGAGTTCGAAAGGAAGTGGTTCAAGATAATTAATTTGTTATGAAAAAAGTTTCATATCTTAAATATGAACAGTTAACATATTTCCATCAATCTCAAGAGGAAAAAATCATGCCTGCCATAAAAGGAAAATGTAAGATTTGCCAAGAAGAATTGAAGAGTACTGATGTAATAGTTTGGGAAAAAGGGCCACTGAGTTGGAGAGCATGATTAAAAGAACCGTGGTGCTTGTATGGAAACCAGCCCAGCAGCCCAGCAGCTGCACATCTTGGACAATCTGTTGCTGATTATTAGTGATGGGAAGCCAGGTATAATCATTGGTGCACATTGTTATGAATGCATGTATCAAAATTCCAACAGCTTTTGTATAATTTGACACAAAGTAGGCTATGGCTTTCTGAAACCACTCTTGATACTCATTAGAATTCAAAGAATTATGTAGCAATAAATTAAGGCTACATTTATACACATTATCTCTTGTTAAAAGACACAGCCATATAATGCCCAGGGAGGACTTTTGAAAAGATTTTCCAACATTTAGGAATTGGCTATTATTATACTATATATAGAATAGAGTATCTTATTAAGCTGGAATAAAAACTGATAAAATGTATGGGTAGAGTTAGAAAAAATTGATACACAGGGATGGAGATGGAAGGCTAAGGAATCTCTTGAAATCAGTTAAGGAGGAGGATTTCAACACTAATACCTGAGGTTCACACATATAACAACATATTGGATAGTCGTAACCCTTACAAAAGTCAGATTGTATGGATGGCTGACAATGCTTAGAGTAATGAAAGAAAGAAACAGAGAAAAAGCATATTTTTGGGGGGGAGGGAACAACAGAGTGGATGGCCTTAGAATCCAGCCAAACACACCATTTGTTATAGTACATACAGGTACTCTGTATACACTGTAGGAAAGAGAAAAAGCACACGATATAAATTAAGAAGCACCTCACTACATTTTGTATCAGGATCACACTGAACAATTCTGCCATAGGACTCCTGATACCAATGTGTACACAGAGAGAAAAAAGAATACTGTCACAAATTATGACTGGCCAAAGTCGAGGCTGTGGGAAAGTCTAACTATACTTGAGCAAGCATCAGGTCTGGGAAACATCTTTCCCAAAATTGGAGGTGGCCGTGTAAGAGTTGCAGCACACTTGCCAGTAAGGAGGGAGTAGTAAAAAGAACAAAGTTCTATCTTGGAAGTATCCTGAGGTAGCAGTACTGACTAGAGTTGGAGCAGAAGTAATGGAACTCATCTTAGAGGAAAGAGCTTTTACTCTTTTGTGTTCCAAGCAACCAAAACTGTGAGTTAATGGCTATTCAGCCCCAATCTCCTCTTGGAAATAAAACAGTAGGTATACCTTTATTATCAGAAGTAAATCAGAAGAGATTTCTATTGATGTGGAAACCAAATTTCATAAGTCTGTAGGAGAACAATGACCAGAAACAAATTGAAAACTAGGTTAAAACACCCCTTGGAGATTCCAGAAGTACATGGAGGAAGGTAAATCTTCAAGAAACAAGATTTCTTAAATGAGTGGCAAGAGCATGAAACTACTAAGATTTATAAAGTTTAATATATATTTTTAAAATTCCCTCCATACAAAATATCTTGTTTGCTTACATGGGAAAGTTTTTCTAATTTTTGCCATGAAATTGAGGAAAGACTCAATAAAATTTATATTGCCTTTTCTCAATGCTTAAAAAACGATGTTATTTTCGAGGGAGAGAGTGAGGATGTTGAAACTGCAGGAACCACTGTGTGGCTGACAGGGTCTTGGTGCTCTGGTCGGGGGTCAGGCCTGTGTCTCACAGATGGGAGAGCCGAGTTCAGGACATTGGACCACCAGGGACCTCCCGACTCCACCTAATATTAAATGGCAAAATCTCTTCCAGAGACCTCCATCTCAATGCTAAGACCCAGCTCCACTCAACGACCAGCAAGCTACAGTGCTGGACACCCTATGCCAAACAACTAGCAAGACAGGAACACAAACCCACCCATCAGCATAGAGGCTGCCTACAATCATAATAAGGTCACAGACACCCCCAAACACACCAACAGACATGGTCCTGCCCACAAGAAAGACAAGATCCAGCCTCATCCACCAGAACACGGCACCAGTACCCTCAACCAGGAAACCTACACAATCCACTGAACCAACCTTACCCACTGGGGGCAGACACCAAAAACAACGGGAGTATGAACCTGCAGTCTGCAAAAAGGAGACCACAAACACAGTAAGTGAAGCAAAATGATAACACAGAGAAACACACAGCAGATGAAGGAGCAAAGTAAAAACCCATCAGACCAAAAAAATGAGGAGGAAATAGGCAGTCTACCCGAAAAAGAATTTAGAGTAATGATAGTAAAGATGATGTAAAGTCTTGGAAATAGAATGCAGAAAATACAAGAAATGCTTAACAAGGACCTAGAAGAACTAAAGAGCAAACGAACAATTATGACCAACAAAATAAACAAAATTAAAAATTCTCTAGAAGAAATCAATAGCAGAATAACTGAGGCAGAAGAACAGATAAGTGACCTGGAAGATAAAAGAGTGGAAATAACTACTGTAGAGCAGAATAAAGAAAAAGAATGAAAAGAATTGAGGACAGTCTCAGAGACCTCTGGGACAATATTAAACACACCAACATTCGAATTATAGGGGTCCCAGAAGAAGAAGAGAAAAAGAAAGGGACTGAGAAAATATTTGAAGAGATTAGAGTTGAAAAATTCCCTAATATGGGAAAGGAAAAAGTCAGTCAAGTCCAGGAAGCCCAAAGAGTTCCATACAGGATAAATCCAAGGAAAAACATGCCAAGACACATATTAATCAAACTATCAAAAATTAAATACAAAGAAAAAATATTAAAAGCAGTAAGGGAAAAACAACAAATAACATACAAGGGAATCCCTATAAGGTTAACAGCTGATTTTTCAGCAGAAACTCTGCAAGCCAGAAGGGAATGGCAGGACATATCTAAAGTGATGAAAGGGAAAAACCTACAGACAAGATTACTCTACCCAGCAGGCTTTCATTCAGATTCAACAGCAAAATTAAAATCTTTACAAACAAGCAGAAGCTAAGATGATTCAGCACCACAAAACCGAAACCACCTTTACAACAAATGCTAAAGGAACTTCTCTAGGCAGGAGACACAAGAGAAGGAAAAGACCTACAATAACAAACCCAAAACAATTAAGAAAATGGTAATAGGAACATACATATCAATAATTACCTTACATGTAAATGGATTAAATGCTTCAACCCAAAGACATAGACTGGCTGAATGGACATTAAAACAAGACCCTTATATATACTGCCTACAAGAGACCCACTTCAGACCTAGGGACACATACAGACTGAAAGTGAGGGGATGGAAAAAGATATTCCATGCAAATGGAAATCAAAAGACAGCTGGCACCGCAATTCTCATATCAGACACAATAGACTTTAAAATAAAGACTATTACAAGAGAAAAAAAAGGACACTACATCATGATCAAGGGATCAATCCAAAAAGAAGATAAAACAATTGTAAATATTTATGCACTTAACATAGGAGTACCACAATACATAAGGCAAATGCAAACAGCCATAAAAGGGGAAATCAACAGTAACATGATCATATTAGCAGACCTTAACACCCCATTTTCACCAATGGAAATACCATCCAAAATGAAAATAAATAAGGAAACACAAGCTTTAAATGATACATTAAACAAGATGGACTTAACTGATATTTATAGGACATTCCATTCAAAAACAACACAATGCACATTCTTTTCAAGTGCTCATGGAATATTCTCCAGGATAGATCATATCTTGGGTCACAAATCAAGCCTCAGTAAATTTAAGAAAATTGAACTTGTATCAAGTATCTTTTCTGAAAACAATACTATGAGACTAGAAATCAATTACAGGAAAAAAAAAAACTGTGAGAAATACAAACACACGGAGGCTAAAAAATACACTACTAAATAACCAAGAGATTACTGAAGAAATCAAAGGGGAAATCAAAAAATACCTAGAAACAAATGACAATGAAATCACGATGACCCAAAACCCATGGGATGCAGCAAAAGCAGTTCTAAGAGGGAAATTTATAGCAATACAATCCTACCTCAAGAGACAAAAAACATTTCAAATAAACCACCTAAACTTACACCTCAAGCAATTAGAGAAAGAAGGACAAAAAAACCCCAAAGTTAGCAGAAGGAAAGAAATCATAAAGATCGGATCAGAAATAACTGAAAAAGAAATGAAGGAGACAATAGCAAAGATCAGTAAAACTAAAAGCTACGTCTTTGAGAAGATAAACAAATTGATAAACCATTAGCCAGACACATCAAGGGAAAAAGGGAGAAGATTCAAATCAATAGAATTAGAACTGAAAAAGGGGAAGTAACAACTGACACTGCAGAAATACAAAGGATCATGAGAGATTACTACAAGCAACTATATGCCAATAAATTGGACAACCTGGAAGAAATGGACAAATTCTTAGAAAAGCAAAACCTTCTGAGACTGACCCAGGAAGATAGAAAGTATAAACAGACCAATCACAAGCACTGAAATTAAGTCTGTGATTTAAAATCTTCCAACAAACAAATGCCAAGGACCAGATGGCTTCACAGGCAAGTTCTATCAAACATTTAGAGAAGAGCTAACACCTATCATTCTCAAACTCTTCCAAAATATAGCAGAGGGAGGAATACTCCCACACTCATTCTATGCAGCCACCATCATCCTGATACCAAAACCAGACAAAGATGTCACAAGAAAGAAAGCTACAGGCCAATATCACTGATGAACATAGATGCCAAAATTCTCAACAAAATACTAGCAAACAGAATCCAACAGCACATTAAAAGGATCATACACCATGATCAAGTGGGGTTTATCCCACAAATGCAAGGAGTCTTCAATATATGCAAATCAATCAACATGATACACCATATTAACAAATTGAAGGAGAAAAGCCATATGATCATCTCAACGGATGCAGAAAAAGCTTTCAACAAAGTTCAACACCCATTTATGATAAAAAACCTCCAGAAAGTAGGCATAGAGGGAAGTTATCTCAACATAATAAAGGCCATATATGAAAAACCCACAGCCAACATCATTCTCAATGTGAAACACTGAAACCATTTCCACTAAGATCCAGAGCAAGACAAGGTTGTTCACTCTCACCACTATTATTCAACATAGTTTTGGAAGTTTTAGCCACAGCAATCAGAGAAGAAAAAGAAATAAAAGGAATCCAAATTGGAAAAGAAGAAGTAAAGCTGTCAGTATTTGCAGATGATATGATACTATACATAGAGAATCCTAAAGATGCTATTAGAAAACTACTGGAGCCAATCAATGAATTTGCTAAAGTAGCAGGATACAAAATTAATGCACAGAAATCTCTTGCATTCCTATATAATAATGATGAAAAATCTGAAAGAGAAATTAAGGAAACACTCCCATATACCATTGCAACAAAAAGAATAAAATAACTAGGAATAAACCTATCTAAAGAGACAAAAGTCCTGTATGCAGAAAACTATAAGACATTGATGAAAGAAATTAAAGATGAAACAAACAGATGGAGAGATATACCATGTTCTTGGAGTGGAAGAATCCACATTGTGAAAATGACTCTACTACTAAACACAATCTACATATTCAATGCAATACGTATCAATTTACCAATGGCGTTTTTCAGAGAACTAGAACAAAATATTTCACAATTTGTATGGAAACACAAAAGTCCCCGAACAGCAAAAGCAACATGGTGAAAGGAAAATGGAGCTGGAGGAACCAGCCTCCTTGACTTCAGACTACACTACAAAGCTACAGTAATCAAGACAGTATGGTACTGGCACAAAAACAGAAATATAGATCCATGGAACAGGATAGGAAGCCCAGAGATAAACCCAAGCAAATATGGTCACCTTATCTTTGATAAAGGAGGCAAGAATATGCAATGGAGAAAAGACAGCCCCTTCAGTAAGTGGTGTTGGGAAAACTGGACAGCTACATGTAAAAGTATGAAATTAGAACACTCCCTAACACCATACACAAAAATAAACTCAAAATCAGTTAAAGACCTAAATGTAAGGCCAGATACTATCAAACCCTTAGAGGAAAACATAGGCAGAACACTCTATGGCATAAATCACAGCAAAATCCTTTTTCCCCACCTCCTAGAGAAATGGAAGGAAAAACAAAAATAAACAAGTGGGACCTAATGAAACTTAAAAGCTTTTGCACAGCGAAGGAAAACATAAACAAGACCAAAAGACCACCCTCAGAATGGGAGAAAATAATAGCAAATGAAGCAACTGACAAAGGATTAATCTCCAAAACATACAAGCAACTCATGCAGCTCAATATCAAAAAACAAACAACCCAATCCAAAAATGGGCAGAAGACCTAAATAGACATTTCTCGAAAGAAGTTATGCAGATTGCCAACAAACACATGAAAGGATGCTCAACATCACTAATCATTAGAGAAATGGAAATCAAAACTACAATGAGATATCACCTCACACCAGTCAGAATGGCCATCATCAAATAATCTACAAGCAATAAATGTTGGATAGGGTGTGGAGAAAAGGGAACCCTCTTGCACTGTTGGTGGGAATGTAATTTGATACAGCCACTAAGGAAAACAGTACAGAGTTTCCTTAAAATCTAAAAGTAGAACTACCATATCACCCAGCATCCCACTACTGGGCATATACCCTGAGAAAACCATAATTCAAACAAGGCGTGCACCACAATGTTCATTACAGCTCTATTTACAATAGACAGGACATGGAAGCAACCTAAGTGTCCATCAACAGTTTAATGGATAAAGAAGATGTGGCACATATATACAATGGAATATTACTCAGCCATAAAAAGAAACAAAATTAAGTTATTTGTAGTGAGGTGCATGGACCTAGATTCTGTCATACAGAGTGAAGTAAATCAGAAAGAGAAAAACAAATACGGTATGTTCGCACATATATATGGAATCTTAAAAAAAAAAAAAATAGTTCTGAAGAACCAAGGGGCAGGACAGGAATAAAGACGCAGACATAGAGAATGAACTTGAAGACATGGGGAGTGGGAAGGGTAAGCTGGGACTAAGTGAGAGAGTGGCATGGACATATATACACTACCAAATGTAAAATCAGTACCTAGTGGGAATCAGCCACGTAGCACAGGGAGATCCGCTCAGTGCTTTGTGACCACCTAGAGGGGTTGCATAGGGAAGGTGGGAAGGAGATGCAAGAGCAAGGAAATATGGGGATATATGTATATGTATAGCTGGTTCACTTTGTTATAAAGCAGAAACTAACACACCACTGTAATGCAATTATACTCCAATAAAGATGTTAAAAAAAAAAAGGAAAGATACAAGCACCCCATTGTTCATTGCAGCACTATTTACAATAGCCAAGACGTGGAAACAACCTAAATGTCCATCGACAGAGGAATGGATAAAGAAGATGTGGTACATATATACAATGGAATATTACTCAGCCGTACAAGAATGAAATAATGTCTTTTACAGAAACATGGATGCAACTAGAGATTATCATACTAAGTGAAGTAAGTCAGAAAGAGAAAGACAAATACCAAATGTTATCACTTACATGTGAAATCTAAAATATGACACAAATGAACTTATCTACAAAACAATAACAGACTCACAGACATAGAGATCAGACTTGTGATTGCCAAGGAGGTGGGGGTTGGGGGAGAGATCGATTGGGAGTTTGGGATTAGCAGATGCAAACTATTATATATAGAATGGATAAACAACAAGGTCCTACTGTGAAGTACAGGGAACTATATTCAATATCCTGTGATAAACCATAATGTAAAATAATATGAAAAAGAATGTATATATATATATATATATATATATATATATATATATATATATATATAACTGAATCACTTTGCTGTACAGTCGAAATTAACACAAGATTATAAATCAACTATACTTCAATAAAATAAATTTTAAAAAATGTTTAATATAGATTTGTCTTGACTTATAGTCTCCTGAAAAATGTGAGATTCAGAGTATGTCTTAGTCACCTACTTTTGAACATTTCAAAGAAAAACTATAGCTAAAATTCCAATCCAGCAATTATTTTTGCCAAAATCTAAACCTCTCAAGACTAAGCTGTCCATTCCTTGAATGGACAAATAAATGACTTACATTAGATAATGTAAGTGCACTCAGCTGCTCAATCAATAATAAATCCAAAGTGCCCACTGAATGCAATGCTACAGTAAAAGAGAATATTTAAATATTAGAACACTTATTTAGCATAACATATGGGGAAGGAAGTCACAGTATTTTATCAAAGGATGGGGCATTAATTGATAGTGGTTTGCCATCTTGCTGTAAGAAAATAGCAACTTGGAAAATATTTGGAAAAAAAAAAAACTTTTACAGGCACTGGGCAACAATCATCACAGAACTTTTATTCCTGAGAGAAGAGAAAAAAATGGAATGAACACTACAAATGCTTTGTTTTAGGCCATGATTCACTTTCTTGAGTGTGTTACAAGGAGGAGAAACACAAGAAGAGTACAGGGATCTTCCTGACTGCAGACACAAATTGCAGTTGGGGGAAGTTGACAATGCTGGAATTTAGAGGACAAAATATTGGAATGGAGAGACTACAGAGACAGATCATGGGCAATCTGCATAAAGGATGAGTCAGTCACATACTAAATTGTGCTGGTTTAGGGTAAAACACCAAGACACTGTAAAAAGAACTACTATTGAAATATTGCTGAGCAATTCAAAGAGCTCACAAAGGTTTGAAAATTGCTCAAGTCTAACCAGTTTAAATGGAGAAACATTGCACATCCCAAAAATCCAGTAGCGGTTTTATAGTGGTATGAACTTAGTGACAGGGCTCAATTTGATAAAATAAAGGCTATTGGAGAGCTGACCTAACAAACTAAAAAATGAGCCACAAAAACATTCAAGCTAATCTGCAAGTAATAAACTGCCCCAATAAAATTCAATACTCTTCAAATGAAGGCAGCAAAATTCAGACTTTTAAAAATATAACTTTGACAATGTCTAAAATTCATAAATTTTACTATGTATAGGGGAAAAAAAGCAATAAAATGTGAGCTATAAATGGAAGGAATTCACATCAAAAGAAGGATATCCAGAAATGTCAGAGCTATTGGATTTAGAGGCAGAATCTTAAAAAAAAGGAAAAAGAAAAAACCTATGATAAAAGTGATAATGGATTTAAAGTAAAATACAAACCTAATGAGGAAATTGAAGATATAGAAAGGAAATAAATGAAACTCCAAGAACTGAAAAATTAAATATCCAAAGTGAAAAAAATACACTGGGAATGGCTTGTTAGAAAAGTGGATACTGAAGAAGTGAATACCAATGACCTCCAAGATATAGCAACAACTAAGCATATATAAACAAGCAACAGCAACAACAAAAATAAAACTCTAAACAGAGGAAGGAAGAGGAAGGGCAGAAGAAAACAGAATAAATGAACAGAGCTTCGTTTACAAGTAGTACAATATCAAGTGGTATAACATATGTGTAGTTAGATTTCCAGAAAGGAAGAAACTGAAAAATATTTAAAGAAATAATCACTATTTTGTTCTCAAATTTGTTTAAAAAATTATAAACTCACAGAACCAGAAAGCTCCGCAAATTCCAGCAATGGTAAAGAGAAAGAAAACCATATGGAGCAAAATATGGTTTATAATCAAGTAGATAAAATTTATTAAAGAGAGAAAATCATTAAAGAAGTTAGAGAAAAACAAGACATTACATCTTTACATACAGGAATACAAAGTTAAGAATTATCTCACATGTCTTGACAAAAACTATGTAAACCGTAAGATCGTGAAATGGCATCTCACAATAGTATGGGGATTAGTTCCGCTAAGTGGATCAGGAAAGACAGTGGACTTATCCTAGAAGACCTGTACATATTGTTATGGAGAAAACATGTCACTTTCTACAAATAAAATGACAAATATACACAGACATGTACACCTGTATAGACAGGAGGGGAGTGTATATCATGGAAATAAAAATAAAATTTCCCATGCTTAATCCTGACTACAGCAAAATAAAGTCAAGGTGTGTCAAAGTACATGACTTTCTCAAAGGAAGGGTGCCTCTGAGTCTTCTTTCAGTTCTTATTATTCAATTTTGTACCTTAAGAAGATACAAAAGAAATTAGAGCTGGAAAAAGGTACAGTATTACATGTTCATTCCATGGAGTTTATCATTCAAGGAGGTAGGCCTTTCTACTAGGAAACCAACGTGTCTGTTTTTGAAGAAAATATCAAACGTTGCCTAAATATGCATCAGACCTCAGGCTAGGTGCACAGGATAAAGGGATAAAGGCACATCCCTCCTTCTTTTTGCCATACTTAAACTGTTGGATTCCTAGAAGGCAAATTTAATAATTCAATAATCATTTTAAGCACCTACTATATTCCAGGCAGCGTTGTAGGCATTTGAACAGGGCTATCACGAACAGTTATGCAGGCCATACCCTGCACAAGGGCAGTTCATCAAGATGGCAAATTGTAGCTGAAATCCCTGGTGTGAGTTTCATCAACTGGGAAAAAGAGGCGTATTCTTTTATTATTCTTACATCCTCAGTGTATCTATTTCAAATTTACTTTTGTCTTGGGAGTGTCACTTTTTGAAATTCACATAAAGACATCAAATATGCCAGTAATGACCTTGTTCATTATGGGCCAATTGGTGTTTGAATCCATTGTAAATATTGTTTTGACACTAAGTAGATGATTCTCTCTTTTAGTTTTGTTTACAAAGCCTGGAAACCTAGCAGTGCATATATTTTCAAAGAGGGTTTGTAACAGAGAGCTCATCTAACAGCATTAATTTGATTAACACAGAATTGTTCAAGAGAAGTTTATTTTTCCCCACTCTACATCCCAGAGCAATAATCAGTTAAGAAACCCCCCAAAGGGTATTTACAAATTTCAAAATTTAAAGACTTTTAAAAACTCAGGTCTATATGCAGCAATAGGCGGAATTTTATAAGAATTCCTAAGCCTCACTATGCAAAGGGAATGCTACATAGAATCCTATATGGAAAAAAATATATACATGTATACATTGCAATTTGGTAATTAGTGAGGACTTAATGCTGCCTGAGGTATTATAAGAAGGAAATACCTGTAAGAATAATAAAAGAACATGCCTCTTCTTTCCAGTTGACAAAACTCACACCAGGGATTTCAGCTACAATTTGCCATCTTGATGAACTGCCCTTGTGCAGGGCATGGCCTGCATAACTGTTCGTGATGGCCCTGTTCAAATGCCTACCACGCTGCCTGGAATATAGTAGGTGCTTAAAATGATTATTGAGTTATTAAATTTGCCTTCTAAGAATCCAACAGTTTAAGTACGGCAAAAAGAAGGACCATCTCTGTCCTACTATGTTCAAGGGAATTGCATTAGAACTACCATCCAGAGATCAGGGGGCTGCAGCTGCTTTCGCCGTGTGCTTCATGGTTGCCTTTTAGACCCATAAAGCTAGGAATGAAAACATGGAACATTAAGTCTAGGTGCCTCAATTGTCTCTAGACTACTTCATAAACCTTCTTATTGGCAGAGATAGCTACTGGAAACCGGCTTCCACCTTGCCTCCCTGTTGCCTTCCAGATTTCATGTCAGTGCCTCCAATTGGTGGATCTGATTCACATCCAGAAACAAAGTCATAAAACAGTCTGGGAAACAGTGTTTTGTTTTGTTTTTTAATCTTTCCAATTACAAAGGAGGTGCAATGCTGATGGTAAGAGCCAATCTACAGTAGTCTACCACATTTAGTATCCTGTATCAGGTTAGTTGAGGAGCAGTGTATAAAACAAACAAGGCTGCAAAAGAGGTTCTGATATATGTCTAATCAATGTTGCTAAATGAGTAGTTTTGACTTAGCTTGTGTCTCCTTCTATATTCATTCTCATATTCTTTTTATGAAACACAATTTGGATATAGGCTGTAATCAGCTGACTGCTTCTTGATCAGGACTGTCATTACTAACCACATTCTTCATTTGTCTATAGTATTATTTTGTCTAGCCCCAAATTTACTTTTATATTTATTAATAGATTTCTGCAGTAGGCTTTTGTTACCTTCAATCTGTTCCACATGAGACTGTCTATTCTTTGGACAGAGGCAACACTGTGATCCTAACCACCTATGAAGTCTTCCTTTTCATGAGCTTCTACAGTAAGATTACATGTTCTGCTTTTGGTGACTGGGCGTGGAGAAGAACAAGAATGGGCCTCCTAGAAAGGTTTGCCTCGAAAAACTCCCTAAGGATACCCAAATGGAGGCTTACCTTATTTAATTTTGATCCAACTTACCACAAAATTCTTACTTTGCAGGTTTAATCTCCTAGAAATATAAAACACATACATTTAAAAATATTTCCTGTTAAAATATAACCCATATTTTCTCACTGAATCCTTTGAAAAAGGAGTATTCTGATGAAACAGAGTATTACTAGATTAAACAGACCTAATATCCATAATGATGGAATTCTGAGAGAACCTGCTAAGAAGTACATTGCTAGATGGAAGAATGAAAAGCACTGGATTCAGAGGTGAGTCGGGTCTAGGGCTTACCTGGAGGATGGCTTTCCTTTTGTTCTCATCAGAGGTTAATAACTTCAAGGGCTCTCTGTTCAGGCAAATAATTATACATCTCTCTGGGTGAGGCTCCGTAATAATTTTATGCATTCATTCCATCGGAGCACTACTTCTGCATTGTTTAGGGCAACCCTTCAAGTAGCAATATAAAGATTAAAAATGAAATGAAAGAACTCAGAATTTGAGAAATATATTTAGTGGGTAGTACTGTCCAACATTTTAAATATTTCTGAATACCCACAATACAGGAAACTATACTGTTAATCTCCTTCCCCTTATAAAACCTATTCTTTTCAATTTAGTTTTCTATAAGACAATTGCTATTTCATATTTAGTTCTAAGAGTTTATGCTGATAGGGAAGAATAAAGAGACAGGAATTTTATTCCATGAACTGATTTCAAAGGCAGCCTAATTTTTTCCTGCATAATTTTAAAAGTTGGGACTATTCCTCAGCTAGCCAATGTGAGCGGGGTATGTGACTTGCAATTTTTATCCTTTTCTCTCTTTTTTTTTTCCCTTCCAGTATATCATCAAAGTTGTTTGTTGCCATTTTCCAACATCTAGACATCATGGTTCTGTGGAAATAGCTTTCAGAAACAACAGAATTTTTTTTTCAATCAAACTACCTATGTTAAATTATATTTCTCACCCATTTCCACAGCTACAATGCTGAATCAGGTGGGGAGGTAGTTTCTGTATTATGAAAAATGTTCCTCTCATTTCATCACTGTCACTCAGAAAAATCCTGTGGATACAAGATAGCTTCATAAAGAGAACTATACTCTTAGTCTGAAAAGTTCTCCAACAATTCAATGAAGTTAAAAAATATTGTTCTTTAGAATATAAGCTACATTGATGAGCTGAAAAGTGTTCAGTAAGCTAGACTATCAGGAATTTTTCTAGAAATAATTATTTACAAAGAAAATTAGGGCTACTTGTGTTTTGTTTACAATTGCAATGGAAGTGAGAAATTGTCATGTAGAACCTGCTCTTGGGTTTGCCTTATATGTTTAGATCCTCAAAATCTTAAGTAGTCCCAGGGAAATTACTTGTTTTAGATAAATTATTCAAATTTCCAATTGTCTTAATTATGCCATTTATTGCAAAGGAAAAGAAAAGAAAAAGAAGAAAAAAAAATCTGCTAGAGAGTTGAATCCAGAATCATGCATTGCACAACCTTTTATTCTCTTTTAATCTAGAACCTTCTTTAGCATTTCCTTGTCTTTCATGACTTTGACATATGTTTTTGAAAAAAACATTTTTGTACCATTTTATATTTGCAAAAGTTACAAAGATAGGATAGAGATTTCTCAT
This sequence comes from Balaenoptera physalus, assembly GCF_965194825.1. Classification (NCBI taxonomy): domain Eukaryota; kingdom Metazoa; phylum Chordata; class Mammalia; order Artiodactyla; family Balaenopteridae; genus Balaenoptera; species Balaenoptera physalus. Next base: position 45,645,242 of record NC_138889.1, on the reverse strand, counting down.
ATAAGCTGTACTCAATTTTCTTTGCTCAGATCTTACATAAGTATGACACATTTGTCACAGCTAGTAAACCAATATTAATACATTATGATTACCTAGAAGTCCGTACTTTATTAAGGTATCCTTAATTTTTATTTAATGTCCTTTTTTCCATCCCAGGACACCTTACAAGATAAAATGTTACATTTAGTCATAGTGTCTCCTTAAACTTCTCTAAATTATGACAGTTTTTCAGACTTACCGTATTTGTAATGATCTTGATAGCTTTGAAGATAATGGTCAGGTATTTTGCAGAGTCCTTCATTTTGAGTTTATCTTATTTTTTCTGATTACATTGGGGTTGTTTTATTTTATTTTATTTTTTGAGAAAGAACATGAGGTAAAGTACCATTACTACATAATATCAAGGGTACATATTACCAACCTGAATTATCAGTGCTAATGTTAACCTTGATCACGTGGCTGAGATAGTGTTTGCCAGATCTCTCCACTATAAAAGTGTAAAACTGTAAAGTTATTTCCAACACACACACACACACACACACACACACACTTCCCATGTGATACTTTTTGGAAAGAAGTCACTATGCACTGCCCAAACTTAAGGAGTAGAAAGTTATATTCCACCTCCTTGAGGAAACAGTATTTACATACATTATTTGGAGTTCTGCTATGGGGAGATTTGTCTATCCCTCCCCATTATTCATTTATATATTTATCTATTCAATAATTTATTTTTATCAGTATGACCTTATGAATATGTATTTTTACTTTAGGTTATTATCCACTGCTACATTATTCTTTCTGTTGCTCAAATGTTTCCACCTTTGGCTATTGGGAGCTTTTGCTTGGCTCTTGTGTTCCTCTGATATACCTTTATCATTATGAATTTGGGGTTTTTTAGCACTTCCTTGCTTTCTGGCAGTAAAAGAAACTCCAGACTTATCTTGAACATTTCCTGGTCCATCACTAGAATCAACCATTTCTCCAAGGAGCCCTGTTTTTGCTGCTGTTGTTGTTTTTTGTTTGTGTGTTTTTATTGAAAGTGGTGAACCTTGATACTTTTGAAGAGTTAGGCTACTTGTTTGGTAGAATAACGCTTAATTTGGTGATTATGCATTTTTGGCCAGAGCACCAACCACCGAAGTGATGTTGTGTTCTTCTCAAGGCATCATATCAGAAGGCACATGATGTGGTCTGTTCTATTACTGTTCATGTTAACTCTGATCACTTGGTTAAGTTAGCCTGTGCCAGATTTCTCCATTAAGAGTCATTACTGGGGGAGACAGTTTGAGATCATGTAAATATTCTATCTCTCATCAAACTTTTATCCCCTAATTTTAATATTTACTGATGATCCTTGCCCGAATGTATTATTACTATGTAAGCTGACTAATTGTGATTTTATAATTCCATTATTACTTCTACATTTATTAGTTGGCTAGTTGACATTTGAGTATTTTAAAAAGTTATCCCCATTTATTAATCTATTTGCATATATCAGCATAGACTCATGACCTTTTGTTCTATTCAATGGGTTATAATCATTGGCATCATTATATATGTGTGTTAAAACTGTCTTAGCTAATGAAAGTCCCTTCAATCTAGCATCTCTGTCCTTTTGACATTTCCTCCACATTCTTTGAGCATGATATTTTCCTTATGGCACAACAAGAAGTTCCAGCTTCATCTTGTATTTTTCTACTTTACCCCTGGAATCATCCTTTCTTCAAGGAGCCCTGGTTACTTTTAGTGGAGAATGGTGTAGAGAAAACAAGATCTGGGCAGCAGGTGTGTTCATTGTTGCTACGATGTCTTGTTTCTAGGCTCCTTCAAAAGATGTAGAATATACAATCTATCTATATAGAATTGCCTTTCTTTGTACAGTCAGATGCCAATTAGCCAATAATAAACATAGAACAAATGATAGGATTAGAAAATCACCATTTTTTCAACCGCATAGTAATAATTGATTCAAGCAAGGAACAACAGTGGAAGTTAAAATTAGGGGATAACATTTTGATGGCAAAAAGGATACATACATGTATATACACACATATGTACTATGTAAGATACTGTATGCTCTGAATATGTGTATTTATATTTTAAATACCCACCTATTTATACTGAAAATCATGAAATCATATTAATTGTTTCAGCTTCATTTCGGTATCACAGGATTTATTGTAACTTTTGTCTCCACATTTGTTCCTTTTTTCTCCAACTAGAAACATGATTCCTTTATCCACAGTATATTTGTTTAGTTACTCAGTCCTAGAATATACAGAGAGTGTTTCAGAAAATTTAACCCATTGAGAAATTTAAAACATTAGGAAAAACAAACTTGTTAACTAAGTTCCCCACAGCTACCATGCATGTAACAGGAAGTTTCGTAGCTAAATACTGTGTTTGAATGCTACATAGTTTTTTATTTATTTTTTTAATTTCCTTCAGTGTAGTTACATTATTCATGTGAAATATAGTTAGGATCATTCATTTCTGTTTATATTCCAAGTTTAAATGTTTCCTTGTTAATTTTAATGTTTGTTTTATGTCCAGATCTTTTTGAAAATCATGCTTATACTTATCATGTAATTTGAGTTTTGAATGCTATTTTTAATCTAGCTTATAATTGCTATCATAGAGTCAAAAACTTTAAAATTGACTACAATTAGCTGATTGTGCCAAATCTCAGGGAAAAAAGGAAGAAATGAGTAATAGTTATAGCAAACACCTCAATAGCAAGTTCAAGTTGAATTAGAAATGAGATGTGTCCTACATATTTACTTGCTACAATGACTAAGATTTTTCTTGTTTCATGGAGAAATGTTTAAAGAAAGAATTGGAATTTCAGCTCTTAATTTAGATTTCCTCTAAGTTGCATATTTTAAAAATTGTTAGAATATAAAAATGCTAATTTTATATCTGGAAAATGCAGAGTAATACTTTGCTTTGCATAATTTCAAGTTTCAGGTGTAAGGTTTTGTAGAGATTCAATAGAAAAAATTATTACTGCCTTCTTAAAATTTAAAATTATCTTCCATTCAAGAAAAGAAATATTTTATTGACCAAAATAATTAAAGCTTATGCTCATTAATATATTTCCTTCCCAAATCCAGAATCCTGGATTCAGAATTACATACACTATTTTCCCCCTCAAGCTTTAATTTTAAAAGAAAAATAATCTGTCCTATCTTTCCACTGAGAAAATAATATGAAGCCTTGACATAAATTGAAGACTGTAGGATTGAAGTTAGATATAGTAGAAAATTTAATCAACTCCTAGAGAAAACTTCAATATCATCCAGTCAATTGTTTTCATTTTAGAGATAAGGAAAACAAGGCTTGGAGAGTTTACATGGCTTAAAATACTAGATACATAAGAATAAATCTATTGCTTAAACACCATTATACCAACTTCCTATGTAGTGCTTGGGCCACTGCTCTGTGCATTTATTGACATATTTTTAAACATTTAAAGGAAGCACTGGAGGAGTTTAAGGAGTCCACTTATCTTGAAGTCACCACAATGAAACAACACACACACACAGAAACGTTTTTAACAGGATTCACTTTAAAGACAGAAGAATGAGATGGGATACCTCAAGAGGGCAAAGATATATTTCATATTACCTTTTTATTTCTCCTTAGGATTGAACATAATGTAAAGTATAAACTAGAGTCTTACTACCTTTTTATGAGGGGATGATTACAACAAAGTATTAAAATAGGTTACATTTACTTATATATAATTAATGGACCAACACTTGTTTTTACAAAATGTGAGCAGAGATTGGGGAACGAAATGGCTTTCCTTTATCTTTCAAATTCTTATAAATTTTATTTGCTTTTATTCATGGTAACAGAACAAAAAGAACTATGGCCAATCAATACCACTGACTTTATGTACTTTTGGAAACCTACTATGTTCCTGAGCATTACAGACATGTTTCTCCTCTGGGAAGTTGTGGGGGGTACGTGTCACTCAGCATCCCATTGCTTTCACCTCTACCATGATAATGAGCACCACACCCATCAGGAAATGTGCCAATTCTTGTAGCCTTGGCATGATGAAAGACCTGGTATTTGTTTAGACAAGTAAACATTGGGTTTACTTGTCTAAACCTAAGACTGAAGAGAGCAAGGGCTTGCTGCTTTCAACTCTGTATCTCAACACTCAGCTGTACAGGCAGACCAACAGTCAAAGAGTGCCCAAGAACATTTATGAAGTGAATAAATACAGAAAGGCTTTAGACAAAAGCAGTAACGCAGCTTCACTTTTATTTAGCAAGTTTGAAATTAATGCCTCTTTTGTTCTATACTCTTAGTGGTTCTTGAAAGCATTTTTACTTGTATCATAGTCTTTTTAAAAAATTGCTTTTTCTGAAGTATAGTTGATTTAAAATATTGTGTTGAGAAGAGAACTTCAAGATGGTGGAAGAATAAGACGTGGAGATCACCTTCCTCCCAACAAATACATTAGAAATACATCTGCATGTGAAACAACTCCTACAGAACACCTACCAAACGCTGACAGAAGACCTCAGACTTCCCAAAAGGCAAGAAACGCCTCACATACCTGGGTAGAGCAAAAGAAAAAAGAAAAAACAGACACAAAAGAATAAGGACAGGACCTGCACCTTGGGGAGGGAGCTGTGAAGGAGGAAAAGTTTCCACACACTAGGAAGCCCCTTCACTGGCGGAGATGGGGGGTTGCGAGGGGAAGCTTCAGAGCCATGGAGGAGAGCGCAGCAGTAAGGTTGAAGAGAACAAAGTGGAGAGATTCCCGTACAGAGGATTGGGTGCCAACCGGCACGCACCAGTCCAAAAGGCTTGTCTGCTCAGCCACCAGGGCGGGCAGGGTCTGGTAGCTGAGGCTCTGGCTTTGGAGTTCAGACTGAGAGAGAGGACTGGGGTTAGGGAGTCCGGGAAAAAGTCTGGAGCTGCCTAAGAGGCAAGAGACCATTGTTTCAGGGTGTGTGAGGAGAGGGGATTCAGAGCACCATCTAAACAAGCTCCACAGCCGGGTGCGAGCCACGGCTATCAGCACGGACAACAGAGACAGGCATGAAATGCTAAGGCTACTGCTGCAGCCACCAAGAAGCCTGTGTGCAAGCACAGGTCACTAGCCACACCTACCCTCCCAGGAGACTGTGAAGCCCGCCACTGCCAGTGTCCTGTGATCCAAGGACAACTTCCCCGGGAGAACACACGGTATACCTCAGGCTGTTGCAACATCATGCTGGCCTCTGCCGCCGCAGGCTCACTCCGCATTCCATACCCCTGCCTCCCCCCGGCCTGAGTGAGCCAGAGCCCTCTAATCAGCTGCTACTTTAACCCCATCCTGTCTGAGTGAAGAAAAACGTCCTCTGGTGACCTACAGACAGAGGCAGGGCCAAATCCAAAGCTGAACCCCAAGATCTGTATGAACAAAAAAGAGAAAGGGAAATCTCCCCCAGCAGCCTCAGGAGCAGAGGATTAAAACTCCACAATCAACTTGATGTACCTGCATCTGTAGAATACCTGAATAGACAACGAATCACCTCAAAATTGAGGCGGTGGACGTTGAGAGCAACAATATATATTTTTATTTCCTTTTTCTCTTTTTGTGAGCATGTATGTGTATGCTTCTTTGTGTGACTTTGTCTGTTTAGCTTTGCTTTTACCATTTGTCCTAGGGTTCTGTCTGTCTGGTTTTTTTCGCTTTTTTTTTTTTTTTGTATAGTTTTTAGTGCTTGTTATAATTGGTGGATTTGGTTTTGGCTTTGGTTTCTCTCTTCTTACTTTCTTTTCCTTTTCTTTTTTTATTACTTTTAAACTTTTTTATTTTTAATAATTACTTTTTATTTTAATAACTTTATTTTTTCTTTCTTTCTTTCTTTCATTTTCTCTCCCTTTCCTTCTGAGCCATGTAGCTGACAGGGTCTTCGGTGCTCCTGCCAGGTATCAGGCCTGTGTCTCTGAAGTGGGAGAGCTGAGTTCAGGGCATTGGTCCACCAGAGACCTCGCAGCTCCATGTAATAACAAGCAGCAAAAGCTCTCCCAGAGATCTCCCTCTCAACACTAAGACCCAGCTCCACTCAACGACCAGCAAGCTACAGTATTGGACACCCTATATCAAATAACTAGCAAGACAGGAGCACAACCCCATTCATTAGCAGAGAGGCTGCCTAAAATCATAATAAGGTCACAGACACCCCAAAACACACCACCAGACATGGACAAGCCCAACAGAAAGACAAGACCCAGCCTCATCCACCAGAAAACAGGCAACAGTACCCTCAACAAGGAAGCCTACATAACCCACTGAAACAAACTTAGATACTGGGGGCACATACCAAAAACAGCAGGAGCTACGAACCTGCAGCCTGCGAAAAGGAGATCCCAAACATAGTAAGTTAAGCAAAATGAGAAGACAGAGAAACAAACAGCAGATGGAGGAAGAACATAAAAACTGGTAAAAAGCCACCAGACCAAACAAATGAAGAGGAAATAGGCAGTCTACCTGAAAAACAATACAGAGTAATAACAGTAAGGATAATCCAAAATCTTGGAAATAGACTTGAGAAAATACAAGAAACGTTTAACAAGGACCTAAAAGAACTAAAGAGCAAACGAACAATCATGAACAACATAATAAATGAAATTAAAACTTCTCTAGAAGGAAACAATAGCAGAATAACTGAGGCAGAAGAACGGGTAAGTGACCTGGAAGATAAAATAGTGGAAATAACTACCAGAGAGCAAAATAAAGAGAAAGAATAAAAAGAATTGAGCACAGTCTCAGAGACATCTGGGACAACTTTAAATGCACCAACAGTCGAATTATAGGGGTCCCAGAAGAAGAAGAGAAAAAGAAGGGGACTGAAAAAATATTTGAAGAGATTATAGTTGAAAACTTCCCTAATATGGGAAAGGAAATGGTCAAACAAGTCCAGTAAGCACAGAGAGTCCCATACAGGATAATTCCAAGGAGAAACACACCAAGACATATATTAATAAAACTATTAAAAATTGAATACAAAGAAAAATTATTAAGAGCAGCAAGGGAAAAGCAACAAATAACATACAAGGGAATCCTAATAAGGTTAACAGCTGATCTTTCAGCAGAAACTCTGCAAGCCTGAGGGAATGGCAGGATATATTTAAAGTGATGAAAGGGAAAAACCTACAACCAAGATTACCGTAGCCAGCAAGGATCTCATTCAGATTCAAAGGAGAAATTAAAATCTTTACAGACAAGCAAAAGCTAAGAGAATTCAGCACCAAGAAACCAGCTTTACAACAATTGCTAAAGGAACTTCTCTAGGCAGGAAACACAAGAGAAGGAAAAGACCCACAACAACAAACTCCAAACAATTAAGAACATGGTAATAAGAACATACATATCAATAATTACCTGAAATGTAAATGGATTAAATGCTCCAACCTAAAGGCATAGACTGACTGAATGGATATAAAAACAAGACCCTTATCTATGCTGTCTACAAGAGACCAACTTCAGACCTAGGGACACATACAGACTGAACGTGAGGGCAAGGAAAAAGATATTCCATGCAAATGGAAATCAAAAGAAAGCTGGAGTAGCAATTCTCATACCAGACAAAATAGACTATAAAACAAAGACTATTACAAGAGACAAATAAGAACACTACCTATTGATCAAGGGATAAATCCAAGAAGAAGATATAAGAATTTGTAAATATTTACGCACCCAACATAGGAGCACCTCAATACATAAGGCTAACACTAACAGCCATAAAAGGGGAAATCAACAGTAACACAATCATAGTAGGGGACTTTAACACCCCACTTTCACCAATGGACAGATCATCCAAAATGAAAATAAATAAGGAAACACAAGCTTTAAATGATACATTAAACAAGATGGACTTAATTGATATTTATAGGACATTCCATCCACAAACAACAGAATACACATTCTTCTCAAGTGTTCATGGAACATTCTCCAGGATAGATCATATCTTGGGTCACAAATCAATCCTTGGAAAGTTGAAGAAAATTGAAATCATATCAAGTATCTTTTCTGACCACAATGATATGAGACTAAATATCAATTACAGGAAAAAATCTGTAAAAAATAGAAACACATGGAGGATAAACAATACACTATTTAAAAACCAAGAGATCACTGAAGAAATCAAAGAGGAAATCAAAAAAAACCTAGAAACAAATGACAATGAAAACACGATGACCCAAAACGTATGGGATGCAGCAGAAGCAGTTCTAAGAGGGAAGTTTATAGCAATACAATCCTACCTTAAGAAACAAGAAACATCTCAAATAAACAACCTAACCTTACACCTAAAGAAATTAGAGAAAGAAGAAGAAAAAAACCCCAAAGTTAGCAGAAGGAAAGAAATCATAAAGTTCAGATCAGAAATAAATGAAAAAGAAATGAAGGAAACCATAGCCAAGATCAATAAATCTAAAAGCTGGTTCTTTGAGAAGATAAACAAAATTGATAAACCATTAGCCAGACTCATCAAGAAAAAAAGGGAGAAGACTCAAATCAATAAAATTAGAGGGATTCCCTGGTGGTGCAGTGGTTGTGAATCTGCCTGCTAATGCAGGGGACATGGGTTCGAGCCCTGGTTTGGGAAGATCCCACATGCCGCGGAGCAACTGGGCCCGTGAGCCACAATTACTGAGCCTGCGCGTCTGGAGCCTGTGCTCCAAAACAAGACAGGCTGCGATAATGAGAGGCCCGTGCACTGCGATGAAGTGTGGCCCCCACTTGCCGCAACTAGAGAAAGCCCTCGCACAGAAACGAAGACCCAACACAGCCATAAATAAATAAATAAATAAATAAATAAATAGAAATGAAAAGGGAGAAGTACCAACTGACACTGCAGAAATACAAAGGATCATGAGAGATTACTACAATAATGACAATAAAATGGACAACGTGGAAGAAATGGACAAATTCGTAGAAATGCACGATGTTCTGAGACTGAACCAGAAAGAAATAGAAAATATGAACATACCAATCACAAACACTGAAATTGAAACCGTGGTTAAAAATCTTCCAACAAACAAAACCCCAGGACCAGATGGCTTCACAGGTGAATTCTATCAAACATTTAGAGAAGAGCTAACACCTATCCTTCTCAAACTCTTCCAAAATATAGCACAGGGGGAACACTCCCAAACTCATTCTACAAGGCCACCATCACCCTGATACCAAACCAGACAAGGATGTCACAAAGAAAGAAAACTGCAGGCCAGTATCACTGATGAACATAGATGCAAAAATCCTCAACAAAATACTAGCAAACAGGATCCAACAGCACATTAAAAGGATAATACACCATGATCAAGTGGGATTTATCCCAGGGATGCAAGGATTCTTCAATATACACAAATCAAACAATGTGATACACCATATTAACAAATTGAAGGAGAAAAACCATATGATAATCTCAATAGATGCAGAGAAAGCTTTTGACAAAATTCAACACCATTTTATGATAAAAACCCTCCATAAAGTAGGCATAGAGGGAACCTTCCTCAACATAATAAAGGCCATATATGGCAAACCCACAGCTAACATCATCCTCAATGGTGAAAAACTGAAACCATTTCCACTAATATCAGGAACAAGACAAGGTTGCCCACTCTCACCACTATTATTCAACATAGTTTTGGAAGTTTTAGCCACAGCAGAGAAGAAAAAGAAATAAAAAGAATCCAAATCAGAAAAGAAGAAGTAAAGCTGTCACTGTTTGCAAATGACATGATACTATACATAGAGAATCCTAAAGATGCTACCAGAAAACTACTAGAGCTAATCAATGAATTTTGGTAAAGTAGAATGATACAAAAATAATGCACAGAAATCACTTGCATTCCTATACACTAAGGATGAAAAATCTGAAAGTGAAATTAAGAAAACACTCCTATTTACCATTGCAACAAAAAGAATAAAATATGTAGGAATAAACCTACCTAAGGAGACAAAAGACCTGTATGCAGAAAATTATAAGACACTGATGAAAGAAATTAAAGATGATACAAACAGATGGAGAGATATACCATGTCCTTCAATTGGAAGATCAACATTGTGAAAATAACTAAACTACCCAAAGCAATCTACAGTTTCAATGCAATCCCTATCAAACTACCACTGGGATTCTCCACAGAACTAGAACAAAAAATATCACAATCTGTATGGAAACACAAAAGACCCCGAATAGCCAAAGCAATCTGAGAAAGAAAAAAGGAGCTAGAGGAATCAGGCTCCCTGACTTCAGACTATACTACAAAGCTATAGTAATCAAGAGAGTATGGTACTGCCACAAAAACAGAAATATAGATCAATGGAACAGGATAGATAGCCCAGAGATAAACCCATGCACATATGGTCACCTAATTTTTGATAAACAATGCAAGAATGTACAATGGAGAAAAGACAGCCTCTGCAATAAGTGCTGCTGGGAAAACTGGACAGCTACATGTAACAGAATGAAATTAGAACACTCCCTAACACCATACACAAAAATAAACTCAAAATGGATTAAAGACCTAAATGTTAGGCCAGACACTATCAAACTTTAAAAGGAAAACATAGGCAGAACACTCTATGACATAAATCACAGCAAGATCCTTTTTGACCCACCTCCTAGAGAAATGGAAAGAAAAACCAAAATAAATAAATGGGACCTAATGAAACTTAAAAGCTTTCACACAGCAAAGGAAACCATAAACAAGACTAAAAGAGAACCCTTAGAATGTGAAAAAATATTTGCAAATGAAGCAACTGACAAAGGATTAATCTCTGAAATTTACAAGCAGCTCATGCAGCTCAATATCAAAAAAAACAAACAACCCAATCCAAAAATGGGCAGAAGACCTAGACATTTCTCCAAAGAAGATATACAGATTGCCAACAAACACATGAAAGAATGCTCAACATCACTAATCATTAGCGAAATGCAAATGAAAACTACAATGAGTTATCACCTCACACCAGTCAGAATGGCCATATCATCAAAAAATCTACAAACAATAAATGCTGGAGAGGGTGTGGAGAAAACGGAACCCTCTTGCACTGTCGTTGGGAATGTAAATTGATACAGCCACTATGGAGAACAGTCTGGAGGTTCCTTAAAAAACTAAAAATAGAAGTACCATATGACCCAGCAATCCCAGTACTAGGCATACACCGTGAGAAAACCATAATTCAAAATAGTCATGTACCACAATATTCATTGCAGCTCTATTTACAATAGCCAGGACATGGAAATAACCTAAGTGTCCATCGCCAGATGAATGGATAAAGAAGATGTGGTACATATATACAGTGGAATACAGCCATAAAAAGAAATGAAATTGAGTTATTTGTATTGAGGCGGATGGACCTAGAATCTGTCATATGGAGTGAAGTAAGTCAGAAAGAGTAAAATAAATTTCGTATGCTAACACATATATATGGAATCTGAAAAAAAAAAATGGTTGTGAAGAACCTAGGGGCAAGACAGGAATAAAGATGCAGACGTAAAGAATGGGCTTGAGGACACAGGGAGGGGGAAGGGCAAGCTGGGACGAAGTGAGAGAGTGGCATGGACATATATAGACTACCAAATGTAAAATAGATAGCTAGTGAGAAGCAGCCGCATAGCACAGGGAGATCAGCTCGATGCTTTGTGACCACCTAGAGGGGTGGGATAGGGAGGGTGGGAGGGAGATGCAAAAGGGAGGAGATATGGGTATATATGTATATTTATAGCTGATTCACTTTGTTATAAAGCAGAAACTAACACACCATTGTAAAACAATTTTACTTCAATAAAGATGTTAAAAATAAAAAATAAAATAATAAAAACATCATCACCAAAGAAATAATTTAAAAAATAAAATATTGTGTTAATTTGTGTTGTACAGCAAAGTGATTCAGTTGTGTGTGTGTGTATATATGTATATATATATATATATATATATATATATATATATATATAATTTTTCTTGTTCTTTTCCTTTATGTTTTTTCACAGGATATTAAATATAGTTCCCTGTGCTATACAGTAGGACTTTCTTTATCCATTCTATATATATTTGCATCTGCTTATCCCAAATTCCCAATCTATCCCTCCCCCAACCCCCACCCTCTTGGCAAACACAAGTCTGTTTTCTATGTCTGTTTTTTAGATAAGTTCATTTGTGTCATATTTTAGATTCCACATACAAATATCATATGTTATTTGTCTTTCTCTTTCTGACTTACTTCACTTAGTATGATAATCTCTAGGTCCACCCATGTTGCTGCAAATGGCATTTTTAAATTCTTTTTTGTAGTTGTTAGTATTGCATTGTATATATGCCACATCTTTTTTTTTTTTTTTTTTTTTTAAACTTTGGTATTTCGCCCAATAGTCCTCTGTTCGCACATTCATCACTGAATGGACTTCTAGACTGAATTCTTTTTTTTTTTTTTTAGTTTTTAAATTATCTATTTATTTATTTATGGCTGTGTTGGGTCTTCGTTTCTGTGTGAGGACTTTCTCTAGTTGTGGCAAGTGGGGGCCACTCTTCATCGCGGTGCGCGGGCCTCTCATTATCGCGGCCTCTTTTGTTGCGGAGCACAGGCTCCAGACGCGCAGGCTCAGTAATTGTGGCTCACAGGCCTAGTTGCTCCGCGGCATGTGGGATCCTCCCAGACCAGGCCTCGAACCCGTGTCCCCTGCATTGGCAGGCAGATTCTCAACCACTGCGCCACCAGGGAAGCCCCTGCCACATCTTTTTTATCCATTCATCTGTCGATGAACATTTGGTTTGTTCCCATGTCTTGGCTATGGTGCATAGTGCTGCTATGAACATAGGGGTGAATGTATCTTTTTGAGTTATAGTTTTGTCTGGATATATGCCAGAAATGGGATTGCTGGATCATACGACAACTCTTTTAGTTTTTTGAGAAGGTTCCATACTGTTTTCCATAGTGGCTGTGCCTCTCAGAATCTTAATATGATCATTTTCCTTATCATACCCCTACTCACTTCAGAATTCTGATTCTCTAGTTTTCCTTTAAAAACTAACTTGATCCTTAACAGATAATTCATTATTGCCTAATCTTCCCATGCCTCCATTTCATCATCTGTAAAATAGTGTTGCTGTAAAAATAAATTAAAATATATACATAGGTAACTTTTTCAGCCTAGCATCCACAATATTGTCAGAGCTTATTAAATTGTGTCTTTCTTCTATCTCCCTACCTATCCTGTGGACATTTATATAGAGAGCACACTGCTTTAATGTTCAGTCCTAAATATTCAGTTGTGAGGAAGGGAAGGCTCCTGAGATCTTCTAGATAGAATGTATTGACAAGTGTGTAAAATATCAAACCAAGGAGGAAATAAGGTCAATACTACATTCATCTTTACAAAAGAAGGAGAAAATGATAACTTTGGAAATTACAGACTTACCAACTTAGCTTTGCTCTGAGAAACTATAGCAAACTGCACAATTTGTAGGAAATGTAACAGGACCTCTGAGAGAATACTAGGATGTTGTTAGTTTAAATGAAGATTCAAAAGTAAGATCCATGAAGAAATTCCAGTTATTATTTTAATGATCCTGGGAGTTTATGTTGCTTGGTCCATTGTAACAGCTTAATAAATATTATAAAGAAAGGAGAGAGGGAACGAGAATAATAGGTGGAAGGATGTCAACAAGGGAGAGAAAAAAGGCCAGTAGGCAGGAAGGAAGAATGGAGATTCTATGACATGGCTTAGCAAGCTTTTAACTATAAGAAATAATGGTTATTTAAGTCACAGTCAAAGCCAGGGGAATGCAACAAGGGAAGAAGCAGCAATTTATTGAATATTTCTTATCAACCACTACTCCAAGTATGAACTCACTCAATGTTACCCATTTAGGCTTCGTGCCATATCAATAGAACATCACTGCTGCAACCAAAGACATTTGAGGAGAAATTTAAATCTTTATGGCAGTTTCTGAAGAAAAAAAATATAATATTTTTACCATTACACTGCAGAACTCAGAAATACATACTCCTTCTCTTGTCTTCGATGTAGCTTGCAAACACAACAGCTAATCAAAAACACTCACCCTAAATCCCAGATCCCTTCAACTTGCTCACAAACTCAGTCCACATAGACAGTTTCTTTTTCTTCTCGATCAGTCTTTATTATACAAGCCAACTTGGCTTCCTTGTGGGATTATTTCATTAAAGCCTGGATTTCCCCCATCTGTCAGCTCAACAACAGGAATCCCTTCAAAATACATAAAAAATCCATTTATCTAATTTATGTGTTAACTTGTTTCTTTTGTATCTCCTGGATATGATGAATACCCCAATAGAGTATTCATCTTTTCCCTGCTTTATCTCCAAAGTATAGCACATTGTCTACTGTGATTCAAAAGATATTTGTCAAATGAAAAACTCAGTTATCCTCTCTACCTTATTTCTTTGGTTTCTACAGCAGGAAAGAAGGAAATGAGGATTCTGGGACACACCTAGAAATGAAAATTCTTTTTCTTGGAAGAGGTTCTATGACAGAAAGAAGTAAAGGCAAGGCCCCAAGAAAACTGTAAACATCTCTTTTATCAAAGAAATATATAAATAGGTATTGATTAAATTAATGTTTTCTAATTAGTGATTAGCACTGTCTATATCTCAGCACCCTTGGGAGGTTATAATAGTTTATGAGAGTCAAGATATGCACATGTCACATTTTCTTATAAACATGAAAAAATTATAAATGAAAGAGCAATTTGAGTTACTAGATTTCACAAGACAGTTTGTGTCAATGACAAATGAGCTATACACTCACCAAAGGCTAGGGATGCTCACAGGTGGAGATTATTATAGGCTAGAGCAGTCAGCGAAGCCAAATGGGGCAAGTGATTATTATCACTATTTCATGCCAAACTCTACTCTGATGATGTTACTGAAAATATTTTATATCTGTAGCATGTTATTTAAAGCACTCTCTCCTATCACCATTGTTCTCTATATCATATGCGAACCGATACTTGTATTTAAAGCTAATGACTGATAATAATAATAATGAAACATATGCAAGCTCAATTCATTTATTCATCATTTAACAATTGGGAAGTTACAATATACAAGCCACTGTTCAAATACTTATTTCAAAGCAACAATGAAAATAGAAATAGCCCCTATCCTCATGAAGATCACGTTCCATTGGGTGAGATATTTCACGCAAAAAAGTAAAAAAAAAAAAAAAAAACACACACACACATGAGATCATGACTTCTTACACTGTTTTATGTAGGAAATAAACTGGTTAACAAGAAACAGAGTACTTTGGCATAGTTACTTTAGCAACACTAATGTGTGATACCACTCTTAAAAGAATTACATTGGTTGATATCTGAAAATGAGGATGGATTAGCCTTAGGAGCTGCTATGGGAGGAAATTTCTTAGTAAAAGAAGGACAGATACAAACTCCTGGATATAGAAAAAGGCTTAGTTTCCTAAGCGAAGGAAAAGAAGCTGACATGGTCAGAGAGAAATGATCCAGTTTTAAAATGTTATAAGTCCAGAGAAGTAAAGAGAAACTGGATCACAATGGGGCTTTGTAAGTCATGGGGAAAATATTAGTTTTTATTCAAAGAACAAGGTAATGCAGTTGTAGAATTTTGTGTCTAAATGAAACAGAAGTAGCATAGTATGATTAGTGCTTTTGAAGATCATCCGGGCTGCTGGAGAATAGACTCTAGTAAGGACAGAAGGGAAACAGGGAACATAGTTAGGAGATAACTGATTGTAAGAGACCAGACAGGAGATGATAGTTACCTGGGCTAAGGTGGGACATTGGAGAGAAAGCACTAGTGATGGCTTACAACTCTCAGGGCTCACCTATGGTCAACTTGACCCAATAAGTTTGGTTGCTACACAATGAGATGGGGGAGAGTGTATCAAGAGGAAAAACCACCATGTCCGCTATAGCATAAATAAAAATATTTTCACACGAAGGAAAGGAAAAAGTGTAAGTTACTCCAAAACACAAAACAATGATTATTAGTGGAAGGTAGAGGGATTTTGAATCAATATTAGTAAATAGGAATTTATTATGAATTCTGAACATTCAACCACATAATGGCCTGCTTTATAAAGTAGGAACACCTATCAGTATCTTATCAGATACTAGTGTTCAATGAAGCACAGTTATAGAGAGTAACAATAATTCTGAGGTACACTAAACAATTGGGTTTGATTTCCTTTCCAAATCTAAGATGCTGTAAAGACAATGTGGAATGTCAATAGTTTTCCACCACAAATGCAGTCATTCTGCATGTCTGTGAAACCAGGCAGTAAAGAAACTTTAGACATTTAATTAATAGTTGTCTAGATATTTCTTTTACATACCAGACAATATAGTCTTTGTTAATAATTTATTGAATATGGAGTATGATTTTCACTTATTTTCTTCTCATCAGTTAAGTCTATCAGTTAAGTCTACCATGTACTTGGTATTGGGGAAATTTCTGCTATTGAGTCTTAAGGAGTTAGTTGTTGCCACAAATTCTGTACAGGAAGTACATTTGTAAGTTTCTTTCAGATTACGTCTCACCTGAATATACAAAATCTCTTTGCCAATAGTCAAGATTGATGATCTAGGTTAGAAGACACTGAATTCATACCATTCCTCCCACTCTACTCTGTTTAATGACCTTAGACTACATAATCCCTGTCCTGTCTTTCAAGTTCATGTCAATGATTACAGAGAGTGTAGAGGAAATATCAGAAATCCAGTACTACAAAATCACCTCATGATTCTTGTCTCCCCGCAAGTGAGCCATTATAGTCATTTTAAAATAAAAGAACATTTCATTGTTTTATCACGAGGCCATGTACTTACCATACATCCGTGACATTCTGCCGATGTTCTAGAGTAATTAAACCAGAGATGTGAAGCTAAGCCTCATCACAAATTATAATTAACATGTACTCAGTGCATTAAAGATTCCATTCATTTTTTCAGGTGTTCAGACATCAAACCTGTAAAGCAATAAGGGTCTATTTTGCAATTTTTGAGGACACAAAAAATAATGAATTTTCCGTGGGCCAAAGAAGAGTTCCATTTCCCCCAAAAGAAACTCTTGTGCTCCCAAAAGGTGATTGCTGCCTGAATCTAATACAAACTATAAATACAATATTAGGTATGGAATATGAATATTTATCAATGAGAAAAAATCAAAACAATTTTTAAAATTAAAAGATTGACAAATACCACAGTGATCACAAAATATAGAATGGTACCATGATATTTTCAGTAATCACTGCTTGACACACTTCTCTAATACTTTTTTTCTGATTTTTTTTTCTGCTTATTATTTGATCACTTGTCCATATGGCAAAGATTTCAAAGTTTCTCAGGAGTCAATTGAAAGATCATTCACTCTTTCCTTTAGCATTTTGGCCACAGTGACTTACTGATATTTAGATGTTTATTTGCCAAGGCAGAAAGGAAATACTTTGTCTCTTAGCATCTCAGAAGTCTAGTAGGAGGTAGGCATCATGAAGTTGGCAAAAAGGGGAATAAGAATGGACATGTCACATGGTTTAAATTTACAAAAAAAAAAAAAACTGTACACACAAACACACAGTGGACAAAATCACATACATTATGACAACTTAGCCTCACAGGCTGGAAGGAATTACTATTTTCTTTATTTCATAAATCAGGAAACTGCAGCTTAGAAATGTCAATTTGCCAAAATTCTCAAGACTACTACGTGGTGAATTTTGTCTATGTTTCCTGACTAAAATTCTCATGCTCATCCACTATACCATTCTGTTGCTTCTTGATGTGAGATAATTAAAAGGAAGGGGAGGGACATTTATTTGGAAAGGAATGGAATGAAGCACCCCATTTTTCATATTCAAATATTTATCTTTCTTTAGCTCTCACAGCTTATACTTTTGTGCAGCAATGAGGGTAAGACATTCCCTTCATGACATTACTGGGCCATGCATGTCCTCTTCTGTAGGCAAGAACTGATAATTCCTGTACTATTTTGGCTACTGTTAGTCCTTTTTCTCATATTCCGTCATTTGGATTTTTCCTGCAGTGACTTTTATCTTTGACAGAAAGAACAAGCATATATTCTGCATTCTCAAAAGACCCAGAGCCACATTCCTGGGGAATTTGGAGTTTCCCAAAAGGATCACTTTGATAGAAATGTAGCCCATTTAAAATACCTCTTTCATGTTTACTAATTGGCCACAGCCAGGGCTGTGCTAAATAACAACCACATTGCTTGAATACAAAAAAAAAAAAAAAAGAAATCCATTTTCTCTTGTCCCTATGCACATGAGTTAAATGTCTAATAAACCCACAGAGGAGGAAAATAATTTTTCAAAGAAGTAAACTCTAAAACTGTTTGTGTACTTTTAGATAATTATAAATATATCATTTCTCAAATCATTGTCTTTACCTAATCCTGTTTTCTTAAAATACTTCTGGGGTTTGTGAAGAAAAACTTTGAAGTCTCCTTTACAAAATGCTTACATGTTCTATTTTATTATGTTTTAACCTTTCTCATTTTCTGATATACTCTTGCATTCATAATCGGTATTTTCTACAGCAATATCATTTAAAGCAGAAATTCTCTCTAGGGAATTATCTTCACTGACTACGGAAGAGTCTCAACTATTATGTAAATTAGTTTTCTATCAGTATTGAATAGCCCTAAAAAATCTGAATGTTTTAGAACTACTGAAATTTTGAGAATTATGTAAGTAAGGGGAAAATGGTTTAAGGAAAAGCATAGTTGTTATTTAAATCAATATAGTGTACCACGAGTGCAAGTTCAAAAAATTAAAACTTGGCAAAAAAAATGATAAAAAATATCACATGGGCAGATGGAAGAAAAGGTTACTTGCCATTAAATATTTTATTCTATTGGCAATAAATGGCCATGGAACCTTGCTGAGTAAAGGGGTTACCCTGTCAAAACTGTTATGTAGGAATTCAGTTGGAAGGACGTTGTAGCAAGATAAGAACTGGGAGGGAATTTGGGAAACCAGCATGAAGCTTACATGTGATACGATGAAGACAAAAAACTTAACCAGATGAAATGAAACATGTATCTGCTCTCAGTTTCCTCAGGTTCTTAAATCAATAAATTTATGTCTTTCACTAACATTTGGGTAATATTATACCATTGTTTCTTCAATTATTTTTTAAACCCCATTCTGTCTCTTCTCATATTCTGAGGTACAAATTACACATATATGAGACCTTTGATTTGATATTGTCACATAGGTTTTGAGTCTAGGTTTCTTTATTTTTGATCTGTCTTGAAGCACATTGATTCATTCCTCTGCCATATTTATTATGTTGTTAGTCCCACCCATTAAAAATTTTATTGTAGATACTGTTTAGTTGCAGAATTTTAATTTTGTTATTTTTAATAATTACTATTTATCTATTGAAGTTTCTTATTTTCTCATACACTGAAAGCACATTTTGCTTTATAACAATGATGATGGTTATTTTGGTTGCTTAAAAATACTTGCAGCTAATTCCAACATCTGGGTCATCTCAGGTCACAGTTTCCTTATTCTTCATATTGAGTAATTTGGATTGAGTATTTTGGCTGCTTAAAAATACTCGCAGCTAATTCCAACATCTGGGTCACCTCAGGTCACATTTTCCTTATTCTTCATATTGAGTAATTTGGATTGAGTATTTTGGCTGCTTAAAAATACTTGCAGCTAATTCCGACATCTGGGTCACCTCAGGTCACATTTTCCTTATTCTTCATATTGAGTAACTGTATTCTTCATATTGAGTAATTTGGATTGTACATTGTGTATGTCACATAATGAAAATTCTAGATTCTTTTATATTCTACCAGAGTCTGATTTTTTTGTCATTTGTTTGGCATGAAATCAAGTTGTTTGAACTCAAATTATAAGCTCTTACTTGGATAGCTGCTCAAATCTCAGTTCATTTCTTTTACTCTCATCTGGGCTGCAGTTTGTCTATCTCATGCATACATAATTTATGGCAATCCTAAAATGTGGAAAGCCTATGTAAACCTTAGGATAAGAGATAGAGTGATGCTCCCTTCTCTCTCACTTTCTAGCTTGGGTATTCCAAGTTCTGAAGACTTCAGTTTTTCCATCAGGAATTTAAGAGTCCCATACAGTTCTGACTATGGTTTGCCAAAAAAAAAAACAAATTCAAGAAACATTGCTTGCCTCATTTCTCTTCTAAGTCAACTCCTCTTTGAATAAGCCTGCTTTTATTCACACTTCATACCTTCAGAAAAAAAAAAAAAAAAAATATATATATATATATATATGTATATGTATTTACATTTCTTCAGCAAAAGAGCGGAATTGTTATAATTTTATTTGGTCTTCTTGATGATCTATAGTGATTTTATTAGCTATGTGGAGATGTTAGGATTTAGGTGACTACCATTACCTCAGGCTCTTGGAATTCTGAAGACAGATGCTTGTTTTCCCACCAATAACACTAGATTGCAGCCAAACATGTCTGTGTGTTTGCTGCTTGGCTACCAAAATCATGCTGACATTTTGTACTCTCTATGTTGCATAAGCAATCTGAAATAATCCTGATTCCCTTAATTCAGAAGAAAAATATAACGTAAATAACATGGCTTTTATTAACACACCTGGTTTGGAAAACTGACACTAGTGCTGACTGGCTATACTTTCCCAGTCACATGAACTTTCTAAGCTTTATTCCTCACAATTATGAAGTAGGAGCAGTCATACTTTTCTCATAAAAATATATAATGCCTGTACAATAGTATTGGATATATGAACTACCTTCTCCTTAATTATATATATATAATGAAACTGAATTTCAAGGTCACCCATTAGGCTGAAAGCTAATTCCTAATCCCATATGATCCTTTTCAGAGTTTCGAGCTCTGTTTTAAAATATTTAGATTTTTTTCAATTCTGGAAAGAACCAACACTTTTAATTTTAACAGTATTTGACATACTATTATGATTTGTAAGTTAAAAAATTCTGTGATTCTCAATGACAACATTAGTAAAGGTCAAATCATGTCTCAGTGTTGTGGGAATAGTAATTAAATTTAATGCCTATAAAGTGTCTGGTATATTACTGGTATATAACAATGTTAGCTTACTTTCTTGAATTTTGTATAAGTCCTTATAAACACTTGCAAAGTATTTTTCATTGCCCTGCACTTCACTGGATATTTATTTTAACTGTGTTGTCATTAATATCATGTGATTCTCCAACCAGCGTTGTATATACTACACTATATTCTATTTGTCTGTAAGGCCCAAATATTTCCCAATTTTGTGAGCGACTGGGTTCTGCAGCAAATAGGTGAGCAACGCCCTGGGATTTTTTCTCGTACAGATATTCTCTTCTCGCTCTGCCAGATAAAGCGTGTAACAGTGCTATAACAACATACTCAAATTTGACCTGACCCTGCTTAAAACCAGCATATACAAATATGTCCTCCCTCTGGCAGAGTAGTGTCTATTAAAAGCAGAGACAAGAATGGCTGAGGCATATCTCTTTCTGTGTTCTGTAAACAGGAGACAGGTATAGCTTTCGAAAGATTTAAATGTATCCCCAGGGGCAATCTTCTTCGAGGTAAAAGTTGTGTTTTCTTAACTTCCTTAAAAGTTTTCTCATTTGCCCTGCCATCTAAGGAACAATTTACATTGAGGTCAGGTTGATGCTGTGAGACAGGTCACAGAGTGATCTGAGATTTTCATTTCGAGGTGCTCCTCGGATTTAAACTCTAAGCGTTACAGTCAGAGCTTCGGATATAATCTACTGTGTTTTCATTTGAGAGTACTTTTTAAAAAAATACAAAGACCTTATATTTCTTTTCCTTATTTTAAAAGAAGACAATTTCAAATGTAGATATTAGCTTTCTTCTATAAGCAGAAAACCTTCACATTTAAACTACCAGTTTGAAAATAACAGTCTTCTGTATTTTACTGAATTCAAATATTCAGTGTAAGAATATTTAATCCCCAAACATAGCTGGGCCACTTTTAAGCACTGTTATAACATAACTTTGAATATGCCAAAGATAAAACCAATCAAGCTGAATAATGATGGTAGTGGTGATGATGTTGGTAGAGAAGACACATGATGACTTAATCCAGCGCCTACTGAGAGCATATGGAGAGATACTGAGAAATTCAGGCTTTTCCTTAAGAAACAAATTTAAAATATACATACAAATGGCTGTGAGGTATATAAAACACAATCATTTAATTACATAATACAGAAAAGTCTGAAGTTGAAACAGAAATTTTCAGAAGGTAGACAGCATGCAAAGAAATGGAGAAAGCAGGATTGTATAATTAGATATCTTTGTGTTCAGAAGCAACCCTAACTATGTGTAGCTCTTTGCAAATTTAAGTAAGGAGATGATTTCTCTGAGGATAATGTGACTCAAGAAAAAGAGGAGGAAAAAGAAAAGGAGGAGGAGGGGGAGGAGAAGGAGAAGGAGAAGAAGAAGGAGGAGGGGAGGGAGAGAGGGAACAGGAGAAGAGGAAGGAGAAGGGGAAGAAGAAGGAGAAAAAAAACAGTCCTTAACTTGAATGGTTGTTTTGAAATATCTTTTACATGAAGGTTCATGGCATAATATCTAGTACATAGAGATTAAGCAATATTTGCCACTGTGTGTGGGTTAAGGAAACTGTACAGAGAAGATGGCATATGAACTAAACTTTGTACCGTGAATAGGATTTTGTCAGGAGGATTGAAATGGAAGAAGTCTTATTCAGGCTTCAGAGGCGATATTAGGCCTCCAGGGTGACCTTGCCTGGACTACGTGCCTGCTTGTGAGCTGCCGCCAGCAAGTCTGGCGGCACTTAAGATGAAGAAGGGAGTGGATCGTGGAATTTCTTGAGCCTCGGGGGACCTGGTCAGTTCCCGGGTGTCTAAAATTTCTTACGATACACAAATTGCGATAAACAGCATTGTTGAAGAAACCCAGAGCTGCATATTTGCATGCAAATTGATGATATCAGTTAGCGACCTGCTATTATAAGTGGGATTCCCCTAAACTGCAATTTGAAGTCTCACCCGCGGAGTGGATGCACTGCCTGGGACCTTTCCCAATTGGGACTCCAGATGGCTGTTTTCAGGAATTCCCAGGGCTGTTTGAGTCTGGATGTAGGTGTTGATCCAATTTGGTGATGTACATGCTTTTACTTTTCTTTCCCTTTTCATTTCTATTTCTTTCTTTTTAATTATTTTCTATTAAAGTTAAGTTTAAATTGTCTATTTGTGTGACGAGTGGTGTCTTTTTGTTAACTAATCCTTCGAACCTAAAATGAAAGTAAAACTTTCTGCAAAACAGATTTATACATGTAAAAATAGAAGAAGGTGCTATAAGTAGACAGAAACAAGATAGTCAATGTTATAAAAAGGGTAAAGAAGTGAGCAATTTTATTGTACCATTTCATGAAAAGATTGGTGATGTGTTAAATCTGCAAAGGCATATTGAGGCATAAGGGTTTATAACTTGACAATGAGGCTAAGGGTTATAAAACATGTTTTATATTAAAAAAGTGGTGATACAAAAATCTTCAACAAAATATTAGTAAATGAAATTCAACAATACCTTAAAAAAATCATATACCATGATCAAGTGAGACTTAGTTCAGGGGTTCAGGGATGGTTCAATATCCACATATCAATCAACATGATCCATCACATTAACAAAATATATAATAAATTACATGATAATTTCAGATGCAGAAAAAGCATTTGACAAAACCCAATATCCATTTATGAGAAAAGCGTTCAACAAAGTGTGTATAGAGGGAATATATGTCAACATAATAAAGGTTGTATATGACAAACCCACAGCTAACATCATTCTCAATGGAAAAAAGCTGAAAGATTTTCCTCTAAGATCAGGAACAAGACAAGGATGCTCACCCTTGCCACTTTTATTCAAAATAGTATTGGAAGTCCTAGCCATGGCAATCAGACATGAGAAAGAAATAAAAGGCATCAAAATTGGAAAGTAAGAAGAAAACTGTCACTATTTGCAGACATCATACTATATACAGCAAACTGTAAAAACTCCACCAAAAGTGATTAGAACTGATAAATGAATTCAGTAAAGCTTCAGGATACAAAATTAATATACAGAAACCTGTTGCATTTCTATATACTAATAGCAAACTATCAGTTAGAGAAATTAAGAAAACAGTCCCATTTAACATTGCATCAAAATGAATAAAATGATAAATTTAACCAAAGAGGTAAAAAGACCTGTACTGTGAAAGTTATAAGATACTGATGAAAAAAATTAAAGACAACACAAATAAATGGAAAGATATACTATGCACATAGATTGGAAGAATTAATATTGTTAAATTTTCCATACTACCCAAAACAATCTACATATTCAATTCCATCCCTATCAAAATAGCTATGGCATTTTTTTCCCACAAAACTAAAGTGTATAATCCTAAAATTTATATGGAACCACAAAAGACCTTGGATATCTGAAGCAACCTTGAGAAAGAAGAACAAAGCTAGAGGTATCATGCTTCTGGAAATCAAGCTACATTACAAATCTATAGTAATCAAAACTGTATGGTACTAGCACAAAAACAGGCTCATAGATCAATGGAACGGAATAGAGAGCCCAGAATAAAACACAGGCTTATATGGTCAATGTATCTATGACAAAGGACACAATGGGGAGAAGACATTCTCTTCAATAAATGGTGTTAAGAAAACTGGACAGCTACATGCAAAAGAATGAAACTAGATCACTTTCTTCCACCACACACAAAAATACAGAAAAACACATCTCCAACATCTACCATCTACCCCAATTTATCAAGTAGGCTATGAGCCACACCCATCTGCATCTAGTGTTTATAACTTTCCATCTGATTTCAGAGAATCTTCCTTCCACCACCTCACAATAACTCACTGTGACAATTCTAATGTCTCAAGTATTTTTCAAGTTAAAGTACCATATTTATTGTTGTATATATTTTTAAGCACTTAACATACGTAAAATTTTGCTATTGTTTTTCCCCTATATTTTTATATATCACTGATGATGTTTTACAGTGTTTTTCTCCTAAACCCATTTTCCTCACAGCCCTTTGGTTTTACTGAGTGATTTTGCACAGAAGAGAGATTTTTAGAAATAAATATGTTGTTTTATAGCTTAAAAGCCTTTATAAGAAAGATTTTATTTTCACCAAATTTTTCTGTATATTTAATGCAATTCTAATTAAAATATCAGTAGGGTTTGTGTGCACATGATTGTGTGTGTGTGTGCATGTGTGTGTGTGTGTAAATGGGCAAGCTGTTATAAATTTATATAAAAATGCAAAGTTTCAATGCCATGTTGAAAAAGAAAAAGTGGGAAGGCCACTGTGCCTGGTATCAAGAATTCTTATAAACCCAAAGAAATTATTTTCTAGAGATAGACAAAAAGGCCAATATATCAGAATACAGGATCAAAAAATTAACCCACACATATATCAATATTTGACATAGGAGAGATATGCTTTTTTTAGATGAATGGGAAAGAATAGGATTTTCAATAAGTGATGATAGAAAATTAAATATCCATTTGGGATAAAATAAAATTTAACCTTTACCTTACACTATATAGAAAAGTGATTCCTTGATGATGAAAGATTGAAATGTTAAGGACAAATACATGAAGTTTTTAGGATAACTTAGTAAAATATCATTATATTGTCAGATATGGAATATATTCTTAAAAAATATGGAAAGTACTAACCGTATTTATGCAGTGCATTCAACTACACTTACATTAAGAACTTTTGCTCATTAAAAAAACTATACATAGAGTAAGAAAAGAGCATATAGTAAGAGGTATGATTTGGAATGCCTATAATTGACAAAAAAATTAGTCACCAGAAGAACTTTTACAAATCAATAATTTAGAGACAAACAACCCATTAGAAAAATGTGAGAAACCTTTAAACAGATATTTCACCCAAAGTTATATTCATAACTGATATTAATAAGAACTCAAGTTTTTCAGTAATCAAGGAAAGACCAACTGAAACAACAATGAAATATCATTCCATCACTAATTTATTGGAAAAATTAAGAATCTGATCAGTTCCAATTATTGGAGAGGTTTATAATTTTATTTATTTATTTATTTATTTATTTGGCAGCACAGCACTACATGTGGGATCTTGGTTCCCTGACCTGGGATTGAATCTGTGCCCCCTGCATTGGAAGTGCAGAGTTTTAACCACTGGACCTCCAGGGAAGTCCCTGGAGAGGTTTTTAAGTGATGGGACCTCTCATACATGACTGTTTGGAAATTAACTTGTTACAACCACTTTTATGTACAATTTTTCATTACCTAGAAAATTTGAAGTTATTTACACTTTCAACACAACATTTCAATTAACAACAATATAGCCAGAGACTAGTAATAAAGGGGGGCTATGTACAATAATTAAAAAATATATTATTATAAAGTTAATATATCTGTAATTATGATGTTAGTACGTGGATAGCCACATCTATGCAACTGAATGGGAAGTCCTGAGATAGGCTAAAGTATATTACCAAATTAGTGTATGACAAAGATAATAAAACAGATAATTTGGTAAGACCCGTATTCTTTAATAAAATGTTTGTACAACTTGGAAACTGTCTGAAAAATGTGAAAATAGAGTAATTAATTTTAAAATACATACATTCATAATGGAACATATATTGAAACTTAGCAGGTAATCTATAACAGTATTAGAAAATAATGCTATAGAGTAACTGAATGATCTCAAGTTGAGGATGGTCTGTTTAATGTGACATGACATGTGTTCTCAAAACAGCACATTGGAAGATTTGTAATTTGAGTTCATAATAATGAAAAAAGACATGATAAAAGGCAACTTTAAAAATCCAAACACAAACAAACACGGGAAAAAACTGCAATTCCTTACATAGAAAAGCAGATATATGTACCCATATGTGAGCAAATATCCATTAAAATATTCATAAAAAATGAAATAACAAAAAGACAGGAAAAATATATAAAGATAATTAACAAAAAAATAAATTTAAAGGGCCCTTAAACAATTGGAAAGATGATCAACCTTTCTCATAATAAAAGAAATCTAAATTTTAAACAATGACAAACTTTTTCTTAACTTATCTAATTTATTAAACAGTTCTTGAAACATTGTGAGGGTCATGTTAGGAAAAAGGTACTCTCATGAATTTCTCATGGGAATATAAACTGGTACAAAACCTATAAAGGGAGATTTGACAACATTTATAAGTTACAAATGCATTCACTCTTTGAATTACCAATTCCAGTTATAGATATTTGTCCTTTAGTGGTAATCACATGTGTGAAATGACAATAGAATATTGTTGTAAAATAAAAAATTGGGAAACAATGAAAGTGTCCATCAATAGGAAGCTGCTTAAATAATTTATGGTATAGTCATAATGTACAGTTGTACAGCTGTAAAAACAAATGTATACGCCCATATGGGACAACCTTCAAATTGTATTTTAAGTGAATTTTAAGTGAATAAACAAAAGTGAGGAACGGTGAATTTAACACCCAGTAGTTTTTTTTTTTTAATAAAAATGAGATGTGTGTGTGTGTGTGTGTGTGTGTGTGTGTGTGTGTATCAAGAGAGAGAAGGAGAGATAATATGTGAGAAATTATTCTCTGAGTGGCTGATCCCTGCAGTGAGGAGAATTTTCACAATGTATTTTCTCATGCTTTCTGAATTCTTTAAACAAGTGAGTGTTTTGTTTATTAAATAACTAAATGATGTGTTTATCAAATGCATAAAGAAAATGTAAAAGAAGAAAGAAGAAGGAATGAAAGAGAGAAGTAACCTAGGGAGGGTGCTATTCATAACCTGTAAAGTTCACTGGGGGAGATCTAAAACTAGATCCCCTACAGAGAGAGCAAGGAGAGACAGAAGAAAGAGGCAGATCACTACAGACTGGTAGGTGGCCAATTTAATAAGCAAGGGAACTTACATGAAGCTTGTCTTGGGTGGCCTTAAGATGAGTAGATATCTGTACAAGCTCCCCAGAATCTTATATAGAGGCATTAACAAAGTTCAGTCACATATTCAGTCTTGATGGTTTCAACAACACATTGCTCTCTTAAGACTGTGTCCTTAAGTAGTTCCTAGTTCGAGAACAGTGGGCAGGAGTACATTTCAAAGACAGGGAGTGGGTGAAGAGTCTCTGATTGCCTGGGTCCAGCTGTGGTCATGTCTTTTAGATAAACTCTTTCAAGAGAGGGAAGAAAGGAGGGAGGAAGAAAGTCATGCATTTATAACATCAATCCTGTATTAGACAACGCCATGGCTGAAGCTAAATATTTACTCAGATTAACATAATATGACTTCGACTATCAATTTGGATATATATAAATGATAGAAGGTTTAAAGAATTTCATCTTGCATTTGTAAAGCCAAACCCCAGTCATTGTTTTGTAAACAGCTTTTTGGTTTACAAAACACTTGCATATTTGCTTATCTTTTCAAGTAGTTACTGTTTTCTTCTACTTTTAACATGATTAATTAGAACCTCAAAACTTTCAAGTGACACACTATGAAGCACAGAATTTAGTTATTAAATCAGTCTTCTGAGTTTACATCACATGCTGATTACAAATTACCCTATTATCCTAAATATAAAAACCCATGTCTTCTTTTTTTTTTTTTAACATCTTTATTGGAGAATAATTGCTTTACAATGTTCTGTTAGCTGCTACTGTATAAAAACACGAATCAGCTATATGTATAGATATATCCCCATATCCCCTCCCTCTTGCATTTCCCTCCTAAACTCCCTATCCCACCCCTCTAGGTGGTCACAAAGCACCAAGCTGATCACCCTGTGTGATGCAGGTGCTTCCCACTAGCTATTTTACATTTGGTAGTGTATATATGTCAATGCTACTGTCTCACTTCGTCTCACCTTACCCTGCCCTTCCCGGTATCTTCAACTTCATACTCTACGTCTGCATCTTTATTCCTGTCCTGCCCCTAGGTTCTTCAGAACCATTTTCTTTTTATTTTTTTTTTGGATTCCATATATATGTGTTAGCATATGGTATTTGTTTTTCTCTTTCTGACTTACTTCACTCGGTAAGACAGACTCTAAGTCCACCCACCTCACTACAAATAACTCAATTTCTTTTCTTTGTATGACTGAGTAATATTCCATTGTATATATGTGTCACATCTTCTTTAGGCATTAATCTGTCAATGGACACTTAGGTTACATCCATGTCCTGGCTATTGTAAATAGTGCTGCAATGAATATTGTGGTACGTGACACTTTTTGAATGATGGTTTTCTCAGGGTATATGCTCAGCAGTGGAATTGCTGGGTCATATGGTATTCTAATTTTAGTTTTTTAAGGAACTTTCATACTGTTCTCCCTAGTGGCTTTATAAGTTTACATTCCCACCAACAGTGCAAGAGTGTTCCCTTTACTCCACACCCTCTCCAGCATTTATTGTTTGTAGATTTTTCGATGATGGCCATTCTGACCAGCATGAGATGATACCTCATTGTAGTTTTGTTTTGCATTTCTCTAATGATTAGTGATGTTGAGCATTCTTTCATGTGCTTGTTGGCAATCTGTATATCTTCTTTGGAGAAATGTCTATTTAGAACTTCTGCCCAATTTTGGATTGGGGTGTTTGTTTTTTTGGTATTGAGCTGCATGAGCTGCTTGTAAATTTCAGAGATTAATCCTTTGTCAGTTGCTTTGTTTGCAAATATTTTCTCGCATTCTGAAGGTTGTCTTTTCATCTTGTTTATGGTTTCCTTCGCTGTGAAAAAGTTTTAAGTTTCATTAGGTCCCATTTGTTTATTTTTGTTTATTTCCATTACTCTAGGAGGTGGGTCAAAATGGATCTTGCTGTGATTTATGTCATAAAGTTTTCTGCCTATGTTTTCCTCTAAGAGTTTTATAGTATCTGGCCTTACATTTAGGTCTTTAATCCATTTTGAGTTTATTTTTGTGTATGGTATTAGGGAGTGTTCTAAATTCATTCTTTTACATGTAGCTGTCCAGTTTTCCCAGCATCACTTATTGAAGAGGCTGTCTTTTCTCCATTGTATATTCTTGCATCCTTTATCAAAAATAAGGTGACCATATGTGCCTGGGTTTATCTCTGGGCTTTCTATCCTGTTCCATTGACCTATATTTCTGTTTTTGTGAAAGTATCATACTGTCTTGATTACTGTAGCTCTCTAGCATAGTCTGATGTCTTGGAGCATGGTTCCTCCAGCTCCGTTTTTCTTTCTCAATATTGCTTTGCCTTTCGGGGTCTTTTGTATTTCCATACAAATTGTGGATTTTTTTGTTCTGGTTCTGTGAAAAATGTCATTGGTAGTTTGATAGGGATTGCATTGAATCTGTAGATTGCTTTGGGTATTATAGTCACTTTCACAATGTTGATTCTTCCAACCCAAGAACATCGTATATCTCTCTGTCTGTTTGTGTCATCTTTAATTTTTTTCATCAGTGTCTTATAGTTTTCTGCATACAGGTCTTTTCTCTTCTTAGGTAAGTTTATTCCTAAGTATTTTATTCTTTTTGTTGCAATGGTAAATGGGAATGTTTCCTTAATTTCTCTTTCAGATTTTTCATCATTTGTTTATAAGAATGCAAAAGATTGCTCTTTATTAATTTTGTATCCTGCTACTTTACCAACTTCATCCCTTGCTGCTTTTAATATTTTTTCTTTGTATTTAATTTTTGATAGGTTGTTTAATATATGTCTTGGTGTGTTTCTCCTTGGATTTATCCTTATGGGACTCTCTGCACTTCCTGGAATTGACTGACTATTTCCCTTCCCGTCTTAGTGAATTTTTCAACTATAATCTCTTCAAATATTTTCTCATTCTTCTTCTTTTTCTCTTCTTCTTCTGGGACCCCTGTATTTCGAATGTTGGTGTGTTTACTGGTGTCCCAGAGGTCTCTGAGACTGTCCTCAATTCTTTTCATTCTTTCTTTTATTCTCCTTTGTGATAGTTTTTTCCACTATTTTATCTTCCAGGTCACTTATCCGTTCTTCTGCCTCAGTTATTCTGCTATTGATTCCTTCTAGAGAATTTTTAATTTCATTTATTGTGTATTTCATCATTGTTTGTTTGCTCTTTAGTTCTTCTAGGTCCTTTTTAAATGTTCCTTGTATTTTCTTAAGTCTATTTCCAAGATTTTGGATCATCTTTACTATCATTACTCTGAATTCTTTTTCAGGTAGACTGCCTATTTCCTCTTCATTTGTTTGTTCTGGTGGGTTTTTACCTTGCTCCTTCATCTGCTACATAGTTCTCTGTCTTCTCATTTGCTTAACTTACTGTGTTTTGGGTGTCCTTTTCTCATGCTGCATGTTCGTATTTCCTGTTGTTTTTGGTGTTTGCCCCCAGTGGCTAAGGTTAGTTCAGTGGGTTGTGTAGGCTTCCTGGTGAAGGGGACTTGTGCCTGTGTTCTGCTGGATGAGGCTGGATCTTGTCTTTCTGGTGGGCAGGACCATGTCTGGAGGTATGTTTTGAGGTGCCTGTGAACTTATTATGGTTTTAGGCAGCCTGTCTGCTAATGCATAGGTTTGTGTTCCTGTCTCGCTAGTTGTTTGGCATGGCGTGCCCTGCACTGTGTCTTGCTGGTCGTTGAGCGGAGCTGGGTCTTAGCTTTGAAACGGAGATCTCTGGGAAAGCTCTCACTGATTGATATTATGTAGGGTTGGGAGGTCTCTGGTGGTCCAGTGTCCTGAACTCTGCTTTCCCACCTCAGAGGCTCAGCCCTGACACCTGGCCCAAGAACCAAGACCCTGTCAGACACGCGGCTTGCTGTGTAGGAACTTAAACGTGGCTCACCAACGTTGCAGATCCTGAATTGCAACTCAGCTGATCCTGAATAAATCCATCTTTGCTGGAGAAATATCTGTTAGTCTATCTTAGGTCAACACAAGTTGGTGGCTGTAATCCAGGGAAGATGGAAAGGAATTGGTCTTTGATAAGAGGGGCACTATTTTCTCACCCAGGGGTCTTACCAGTGATAGCCACAGCCTATGCTTCCCCTGGTGCATTCAAGGGTCTTCCCTTTCAAGCTACTGTGGTCTTGCTCAGTTGCATGCTTAGGTGTCATAGTCAACCCTTGCCTTCTTTATCTCTCCCCAAACTCCCAAGCTGTAATAATTTGAAGCAAATGTTAGGTTCTATCACTGAGTTAGGGAGTGAATAGGGAAAGAATACATGAAGGAAAGGACAAGTGTTAATTCAGGGGATTCCAAGAGTGAAAAATTTTAAATCGCAAATTGTTAAATGTAGGAATAAATTTAACTTAAAAGTAAGTCTTTGGGGAGTGGTGCAACCTTTCTAGAGGTCAACTAAGCCACTTCAAGTCTTAAAATATATGAACACATGCATCCAACCATTTTACTTTTAGAGATTTTTTCCAAGAAAATAATGGAACAAATGCACAAAAATGCATGTACGATTATATTTAATACACATATGTTACCAAATAAACTGCAAGATTATTTTAATTGAACAGGTTTAAAATAGATTCACTACCAAAATAAAATGTGTAAAGGGAAAAAATAGTTTTTTCCTTCTTTCTTCTAAGCTAAACTTCCTTTCACATTCATTAAAATACCCATCAAGGTCTCCACCAAGTATATCTCTGGTTGGACTTCTTCAAAATGGGAGAGAGCTCCACATAAGTGGTCACTTAGTCTTTTAGTCTCTCAAAGTTTAATACATTTGAACATCAGTGTTTATTCAGAGCCGGGTGCAAAGCTCCCTTGGTAGCCCAAAGATTTAATTAGAATCAGTCACTGTATTTGAAAGCATCATGACTTTCTTTTTTGAGCCTTTTTGAGATCTAAGTGTCCCTGGCCCTGCTTTCAAGCTCAGTGCCTAAAGACCTCACTATCAATTAAAGGATTCTCACTCCAAACCCACTAGAGCCCTATATTGTGTTCCTGAAACATACATCTAAGTAGATTCCTAAGACTTACAGATTTAGTGTTCTAAAATAGCCACTCTTTCTAGCAGAATCCTTTCCCCTCTGTCTCCACAGTAAATTGGAAAAAAAATCCTCCTGATACTCAGAGTTATCAGAAACCTTAAAAAGAAAACCAACATTTTGGTGCAATATAGAATGTCCTGTAATTGTGATTCAAGCCTCTATGCTTCTAAGATCTTTGTCATTATGCTCTGTGTTTCTTATATTCCCTCTCTATCCTCTGTTCATAAATACAATTTTTCTAAAGTAAAATTTCATATATTGTTTGGTGTCAGTACCCAGCAATGAAGACTACTGTTGGAGAGTAAATATAGAAGCAGTTATAATGTTTATTCCTAAAGCAAGAACAAAACAAGAACAAAATGTCAAATTCATGGTTGCAGGTTACATACATTTACATATTTTTAAATGCCCCATAAAATATGTATTAAGATAAAGCTAACTAATAATTTTTGTTCTCGTTTTTATTGTTATATGGTAGTCCAATTGGGGGTTCTTTCATGCCTATGTCACATGGGACTTTCAGATATAATAACAAACTCAACAGATTGTTAATTGAGGACTCAACTCAATAACTACAAGGAGCAATAACATGTGCAGAAAATTTTTAAAAAGCAGTTTCTGTTCTTGGGAATTGTGAGATGACTGAGCTCATTTGCTTCCATCTTTAGCATGTCTTACCTTGACAAATTACACTGGGACCAACAGGCACTATGTGATCAATGGGATCGAAATGAGTGACATTCAATCACATCTTGCATTATTATATGCACATTTTAATAAGATGAATGATGGCCTTGCAGCACAAGCAAGACACAAGAAATCATTTTTTCCCCACAAATCATCAATTTCTTGAAAAGACGGGGCATACTAAGGAGCTGAAGTACCAACTCTTTGCTCTACTTTGCCTACATAGAAGAGCCATTTCACCTAGCCTGTGACACAAAGGGGTGCCTTTAATCTTACCAACATTAAGTCCCACTGACAGAAGAAGGCAAACTAATGGAGAAGAAAGCCCTTTTTCTCATAAATTTTTCAGTAACCTGAACCAAAGTGAGAATATCATTGATATTTTTAATATTTATATAATTATTGGGTAGTTTTGAGTCCAAAAACCTATGGAACAGTTTCTCAATTGTAGATAGATCTATATCTATGTCTATATCTATATCTATATCTATGTCTATATTTATACCTCTATATATAGATATTGAGAGAGAGAGGAGAGAGAGAGAAGGAAAGAGTTTTCACCATGTTTTACTTGGAAATAAAGAAATTTATGTCACGTTTTTAATGTTATATTTCTCTCATAATTAGTTAATATTTGACCTAAAAGACTTACTCAGAATTTAAACAATTACATAAGAATTTCAACTTCTAAACATTGCTTTAATTTTCTTTCCTCAGAGCAGATACACATCAATAACCAAAATGCCCTTGTTTCTTTTCTTCATTCCTCAGAGTCACACAATGTGTCAATCATATAATGTTGTTTTCAGTTTGCTAAATTTTATAATGAAAGGAATTCATTTTTCCTGTGTAAAGAGTATTACAATGGAGTAACTGGGATTAAATATTTTATGACTTTCATCAGCTTGTGGTGACAAAATTTCTCATTCCATATTTTTAGTTACTTAAAACCCTTAGTATTAAAGCCATATATTTTACCTGTAAGGAATCAGTCTCTTTCCCCAGTTGCTCTGTTGGGATTTTGAAACCAAGTCTAACAAATAAAAGCATGAAATAAAATTCTATTAATTAGAGAGAAATCAGTATGAAAAGACTGGAATTTATAAATGGGCAAGATGTGTGATCAAATTTATAGACAATGAAAATTGGCTGCAGATCTTGAGGAAACTAGTCCAGAGCTTAGTGTTCATGCCATTTTTGTTTTTATTTTTATATTTTCAAGTCCATTTCTCAAATTCTTATTTTGAAAGGCAAGGTCCTCTCACATGAATTAAACTTCAGGACTTTTGCATTTTACAATTTCATAAGTTTTTTTAATTTTTTATCTACAGAAAGATTACACTGGACACTATCATCACCTGGTGATTTGATGCTATTTATGCTTCTTACACAGATTAATTTAGTTACAGCCACCATTTGCTTCTGAAAGCAGGAGCTTCTAGTTTAGCCTGTCATTGAACTAATCCATTAAGATTTGAAAATGAGTATGCTTTTGGAAGGATACTAGTGCCACTAAGAATAGCCAAAAAGAAAATAGTTTATGTAAAATATCAGGATTAAAAAATAGTTAAATATAATTAGCACAATTTTAAACAAGATTAGTGTCAATTCACAACCCAGGATTAGGAAAAAACTACTTTGACTAAGAAAGCCTTAATCTGAGCCCAGCCCTAAAGAGATGAAGCTAAATGGATATAGTTTCTAAATTTGTCAAGTTTCTATCAATGCATATATAAATGAAAATTGAAAACTTGAGTCGAGTCCCCAAACTTTATATTATCAACTCTAAAGCCAGCATAAAATATAACAGAAGAAATATAGTATTTAGTTAAAAATTTGGGCTCTAGAGGTGAGTCCTTGAGGTTTATATCCTGGTTATACTACTTACTAAATATACATGAACTGGAGAACATAATCTAAATTCATTTTGGCCAGGTTTCCTCATTTTTTAAAATGGATTGTATCAATCGGGTTCTTAGTTGCACACAGCACAGCTCACTCTAGCTAACTAAAGCAGGAAGGTATTTATTAAAGCAGCGTTTAGAAACCTTTTTCTCCTTGAGCCTAAGAGTAAATATTTTAGACTTGTGAGCCAGATAGTCTCTATTAAAAACACTCAAGACTGACATTTTAACAAAAATAGCCATAGACAATATATAAATAAATAGGTGTGCCTATGTTCCAATAAATCTTTATTTACAAAAACAGGCATTGCCAACATCTGTCTTCAGAAGACACTGTACAACTCACAGAATCTTGAAGATTTCAGAGGTATAGATGCAGAACCAGAGGCATGACGCCAGTTTTAGTGGCAAAAACCACTGAATCACACTTTTCACAGGCACGGCCGCTGCTCACAGAAACCACAGCTTGCAGCATCGGACACGGATCACAGACAGGACAATATTACTAGAACCCCATCACTATTATGTGATCTAGTTATTGTGCTCTACCTCTTTGCCAGAAAAAATAGATTCAACTGAACACTTCCTTATTTATATTATTCTCTTCTGTGAGTGCATCTAATGGAGGAAAGTGGGTCATATGATGTAAAGGAGGCTGGGAAAGTAAATTTTTGGCTTCTACCTTGGGAAATCATAACTCACAATGGAGAAATTACCAAAATTCAGGAATGGTGCTTCAAATATACTATGGCCACAAAATGGTAAAGATCTATTATATAGATAGGTATGGAAAGAATATATATCACATAGTATTGTTGTGATAATTAAACATAATATAGAAATATTTCAAAACAATATATGGCATTCTTTGATTTCAAACTGAAGAATTCCTGTAGTATTTCTTGTAAGACAGGTCTAGTGGTAATGAACTCCCTAAGCTTCTGTTTGTCTGGGGAAGTTTTTATCTCTTCTTCATTTTTGAAGGAAAGTTTTTCCAAGCATAGTATTCTTCATTAGGCATTTTTTGGTTTTTTGTTTGTTTGTTTTTGCAGCAATTTGAATGTATCACCGTACTTTTTTCTTGGCTGCAAGGTTTCTGCTGAAAAGTCCACTAATAGTCTTATGGGGGTTCCTTTGTATGTGACAATTTATTTTTCCCTTGCTACTTTCAAAATTCTATCTTTGTCTTTGACTTTTAGGGAAGAGAAATGAGAGTTGCCATCAGCTTAAGTAGACTGTTATAAATATAAGATATTTTATGAAATTCCCAAGGTAACCACACACACATAAAATACCTATAGATGGTACACAAAAGAAACAAGGGAACCAATACAAAAAGCTCAACAAAACACAAAGGAAGACATTAAGAGAGGAAAAGACAAACACAAGAACTATAAGACTAACAGAGAACAATTAACAAAATGACAATAACAAACCATTCCCTATCAATAGTTACTTTACTTTAAA
Source organism: Balaenoptera physalus (assembly GCF_965194825.1). Classification (NCBI taxonomy): domain Eukaryota; kingdom Metazoa; phylum Chordata; class Mammalia; order Artiodactyla; family Balaenopteridae; genus Balaenoptera; species Balaenoptera physalus. Next base: position 45,608,142 of record NC_138889.1, on the reverse strand, counting down.
TGTGAATGGTTTGAACTCCCCAATCAAAAGACATAGAGTGGCTGAGTGAATTTAAAAAAATAAACACAATGATATACTTTCTGTAAAATGTCACTTTAGGTTTAAGCATACACATAGGCTGAAAGAAAAGGGCTGTTAAATATTCCATGTAAATAACCAAGAGAAAGGAGGAGTCGTTATACTTATATCAGGAAAAATAAACTTTAAATCAAAAACTTTCACAAGAGATAAAGAAGGACATTATATAATGATAAAAAGGTCAACCCACCTGGAAGATATAATAATTATAAATATATACGCAGCCAACATTAGACACCTAAATATATAAAGCAAACATTATAAGAACTGAAGGGAGAACAATAATGGTAGGGTACTTCAATAACCAACTTTAAATAGTGGGAAGGACATCTGGACAGAAATTCAATAAGTTAACAGAGAACTTGAACAGCATTATATACAAATGGACATAAAGAACATATACAGAACATTTCTCCCAACAGCAGCATATACATTTTTCTCAAGTGCACACAGATCTTTCCCCAGACTAGATCATATGTTACATCACAAAACAAGTTGTAACAAAATCAAGAAGATGAAATCATACCAAGTAACTTTTCCAACCACAATGGAATGAAACCAGAACTTGATAGAAGAAGGAAAAGTGGAAAACTCACAAACATGTGGAAATCAAACAATACACACTTGAACAACTGTTGAGTCAAAGAAGAAATAAAAAAGGAAATTAGAAAATACATTGAGACAAATGAAAATGAGAACACAACATACTAAAACTTATGGAGTGTAATAAAAGTAGTACTAAGAGAGAAGTTCATAGCAATAAATCCTTACATTATAAAAGAAAAGCTCAAATAAGCGGCCTATGTTTACATCTCCAGGAGCTAAAAAGAGATGAACAAACTAAGCATAAAAATAAAACAACAAAGATTAAAATAGAAATATATGTAATAGAAAATAGAGAACAATAGAAAATATAACTGAGTCATTTTTTTGAAAATATTAACAAAATTGACAAATCATCAGTTAAACTAAGAAAAAAATAGAGAAGACTCAAATAAAATTATATACTAAAGAAGAGACATTACACTGATGCCACAGAAATAAAAAGGATTACAAGAGGCTACGATGAACAATTGTATACCAGCACACTGCATAATCTAGAAGAAATAGATAAATTCATAGAAGCATACAACCTAACAAGACTAAATTATGGAGAAATAGAAAGACTGAACAGACCTATAACTTCTATGGAGATTGAATCCTTAATAAAAAATTTCCCAACCAAGAAAACCTCAGGACGAGATGACTTCACTTGTGAATTCTACCAAATATTTAAAGAAGAATTAACACCAATCCTTCCTGAACACTTGCAAAAAATTGAAAAGAAAGAAACAGTTCCAAACTATTTTTATGAGGCCAGTATTATTATCCTGATACTAAAGCAAAGATATCACAAGAAGAGAAAGAGACAAGCCAATAGCCTGATGAATATATATATATATATATATATATATATATATATATACACACACTATATATATATATATATATATATATATATATATATATATATATATACACACACATATGCAAAAATCCTCAACAAACTAGCAAACTGAATCCAACAGAATATAAAAAGGATCATACATCATGACTAAATGGGATTTATGCCTGAAATGCAAGGCTGGTCTAACATATGAAAATTAACTAATATGATACAACACATTAACAGAATAAAGGATAAAAAGCATATAAGCATCTCAATAGATGAAGAAAAAGCATTTTAAATAATTCAACATCCTTTCATGATAAAACTCTCAACAAACTAAGAAGTGAAAGAATGTACCTGAACACAATAAAGGTCATGTATAAAAAGGCCACAGCAAATGTTATACTTAATTGTGAAAAAATTAAAATTTTCCCTCTAAGATCAGGAACAAGGAGGCTCACTCTTGCTGATTCTATTCAACAGATTATTGAAAGTCCTAGCAAGAAAAATTAGGCAAGAAAAAGAAATAAAATTTATCCACGTCAAAAAGAGAAAAGTAAATTTGTTCTTGTTTGCAGACAATAGGATTTAATGCATAGAGAACAGTAAAGACACCATTAAAAAAAAAAGGAATAAAAACGCTGTTAGAACTAATAGATGAGTTCAGTAAAGGTGCAGAATACAAAATTAAATACAAAAGTTAGTTTTGTTTATATACACCTTGAACTATTTGAAAAGGAAATTGGGAAAACAAATTCTATTTACAATAGCACCAAAAATAATAAAATATTCTGAAATAAATTTAGCTAAGGAAGTGGAAGACTGTATGCTGAAAATTATAAAACATTGATGAAGACTGGACACTATAAAACTCTTAGAGGAAGACATAGGAAGAACATGCTTTGACATAAATCACAGCAAGATCTTTTTTGACCCACCTCCTAGAGTAATGGAAATAAGAACAAAAATAAACAAATGAGACCTAATTAAACTTAAAAGCTTTTGCACAACAAAGGAAACCATAAACAAGATGAAAAGACAACCTTCAGAATGAGAGAAAATATTTGCAAATGAAGCAACAGACAAGGGATTAATCTCCAAAGTATAAACAGCTCATGTAGGTCAATATCAAAAAAACAAAAAACCCAATCAAAAAATGAGTGGAAAACCTAAATAGACATTTCTCCAAAGAAGACATACAGATGGCCAAGAGTCATATGTAAAGATGCTCAACATCACTAATTATTAGAGAAATGCAGTCAAAACTACAGTGAGGTCTCACCTCACACCAGTTAGAATGGGCATCATCAGAAAATCTACAAATAATAAATGCTGGAGAGGGTGTGGAAAAAAGGGAACCCTCTTGCCCTGTTGGTGAGAATGTAAATTGATACAGCCACTATGGAGAACAGTATGGAGGTTCCTTAAAAAATTAAAAATAGAATTACGATATGACCCAGAAATCCCACTACTGGGCATATACCCTGAGAAAACCATAATTCAAAAGGACATATGCATCCCAATGTTCATTGCAACACTATTTACAATAGCCAGGTCATGGAAGCAACCTAAGTGTCCATCAACAGATGAATGGGTAAAGAAAATGTGGTATATATATACATTGGAATATTATTCAGCCATAAAAAGAACAAAATTTGGTCATTTGTAGAGAGATGGATATACCTAGAGACTGTCATACAGAGTGAAGTAAGCCAGGAAGAGAAAAACAAATATTGTATATTAACTCATGTATGTGGAATCCAGAAAAATGGTACAGATGAGCAGCTTTGCAAGGCAGAAATAGAGACACAGATGTAGAGAACAAACATATGGACACCAAAGGGGGAAGGGGGAGGGTGGGATGAATTGGGAGATTGGGATTGACATATATACATTAATATGTATAAAATAGATAATAATGAGAACCTGCTGTACAGCATAGGGAACTCCACTTCACTGTACAGTAGAAACTAACACAATATTGAAAACAACTATACCCGCCCCCCAGTAATAAAGATAAATTGATGAAAGAAATTAAAGATACAAACAAATGGAAAGACATACTGTGTTCATGGATAGAAAATTTAATATTGTCAAATTGTCCATACTACCCAATGTGATCTACAGATTCAATGCAATCCCTAACCAAATCCTTATAGCATTTTTTACAGAAATAGAAAAAATAACATGCAATTTATGTGGAGCCACAAAAGACCAGGAAGAGACAAATCAATCCTGAGAAAGAACAAAGCTGGAAGCATCACACTTCCTGATTTCAAAATATATTACAAAGTTTCAGTAATCAAAGCAGTGTAGCACTATATAAAGGTAGACATATAGGCCAATGGTACAGATTAGAGGGTCCAAAAATAAAAACCATACATATGTGGTCAGCTAATCTTTGACAAGGGCACCAAGAATACACGATGGAGAAAGGATTGTTTCTTCAATACATGGTCCTGGGAAAATTGGATATCCATGTGCAAGAAAATGAAACTGGACCCCCTATCTTACAACACTTACAAAAATTAGCTTGAAATGGATTAACAATTTAAATGTAAGACCTGAAACCATAAGAAGGCATAAGGAAAAATTTCCTTGACATAGTTCTCAACAGTTATTTTTTGGATGTGACACCAAAAACACAGGCAACAAAAGCAAAAATAGACAAGTGAGACTACATTGCTCTACTACATTATACCTGTAGTCAACAACTTAAAAAACAATAATTAAAAGAGTACATCTCATGTTGTGCTGTTACTATAATAAAATAATATTTGAAAAATAAAACAAGGCCTGGCACTTGGTGCTCACTAATTGTTAGATATTAACACCTAGAATTTAAAAAATGTTAAGGTTCAATTTTTTCTTTTAAATATTAGCAAAACACAACCAACATTTCATAGCATCATTTTTTGTAAAAGTGAAATAAAGTCAATCAGATCTTCAATATGAATGCAGGCTGGACCAAGTATAATGCGTTCTGAGAAAATGACTGCTCTCCACATCTCCTTCCCCCAACTCATGTACAGTTTTCTCTAGTCCACATATCTGCAGTAAAGATAGATGAAAAGATTAGACATTTGAAAATTTAAAGACATTTAAAGACAATTGAAAACCATGTGAAAAATCTTTATTTATTGTTAAATACTTTGCTTTCCTGTCTTGCCCTACTCCACAACTCAGTTACAGACGATGTACACTCAGAACATTCTTTCATCAAATCAAAAGGAATCAACAAACAAATAATAGAAGTTTTGTTGGGAGAGCTAATGCTCTGTGTATTTCAACCTGTATCTTGGTATTAAATTTTCTGTATCTCTTTTTCCCTGGCTTACGTTGCACAACTTTTTTTTTTTTTTCATCTTTATTGGAGTATAATTGCTTTACAATGGTGTGTTAGTTTCTGCTGTATAACAAAGTAAATCAGCTATATATAAATATATATCCCCATATCTCTTCCCTCTTGCATCTCCCTCCCACCCTCCCTATTGCACCCCTCTAGGTGGTCACAAAACACCAAGCTGATCTCCCTGTGCTATGTGGCTGCTTCCCACTAGCTATCTAATTCACATTTGGTAGTGTATATATGTCCATGCCACTCTCTCACTTCGTCCCAGCTTACCCTTCCCCTTCCCCGTGTCCTCAAGTCCATTCTCTACATTTGCGTCTTTATTCCTGTCCTGCCCCTAGGTTCTTTAGAACCACTTTTTTTTTTTTTTTTTTTTTTCAGATTCCATATACATGTGTTAACATATGGTATTTGTTTTTCTCTTCACCACCTTTTTTTGATTTGGAATGTGTTACTAGGTTTGATCAGTTTTCTTACTCTACTTTATTTCTGTGATCAAAATCCTCCAAAGAATTTTCGCCTCACTCAAAGTAAAATACAGTGCCCTGGAAATGATCAATAGGGTTTTACATGGTTATCTGGCCAGGTTGCCTCTCAGGTTTCATCTCCTACAACTCCAGCTGGATCACTCCACTGTAGCCGCATGGGTCTCCTCACCCTTCCTCCAGCCTCCAAGACACCTCTACCTCAGGCCACTTTACACTTTCACCTTTTTTTTTTTTTTTAATTATTCATTTATTTATGGCTGTGTTGGGTCTTCGTTTCTGTGCGAGGGCTTTCTCTAGTTATGGCGAGCGGGGGCCACTCTTCATCACGGTGCGCGGGCCTCTCATTGTCGCGGCCTCTCTTGTTGCGGAGCACAGGCTCCAGATGCGCAAGCTCAGTAATTGTGGCTCACGGGCCCAGTTGCTCCACGGCATGTGGGATCTTCCCAGACCAGGGCTCAAACCCGTGTACCCTGCACTGGCAGGCAGATTCTCAACCACTGCGCCACCAGGGAAGCCCCACACTTTCACCTTCTTTTTCTGAGATGCTCTTTGCATATGGCTCCATCATTTCCTCACAGATTTATTTAAATGTCACTTCCTTATACTTCTCATACTCTAATCCCCTTTCCTTTTTTAAAAAAAAAAATTAATTCTTAAACTCTAATCATCACTTTAATTTCTCTACCCTCTCCCTAAATAAAATGAAAGCTCTACAAAGCTAGAGGGTTTTGCTTAGTTCATTTTCTCTTGCATACCCTAGAAATGTGTCTGGCAATAGTAGAGTCTCAAAAACTATTTTTGTAGGTATCAAAAATATTCATCATATGCACAGGCCACGATGTTAAAATGTGGTAGCAATTCATTTTGCGTCTATCAGTAGAAATTTAGCAAAATCATGATATTTTTACTTCCTTAACCTTATTTTCAAGTCCACTTAAATTAATAAGCAATCTATTGAAGTAAGCAAGAGATGGCCTCCTTCGTATAAAAATCTTTGCACATTACACACAGGTAAAATTAAGTTCCTTAGAATGTCAGTCCAAGATTGTTTTCCAAAATGCCATTTAGTTCCATCCACTTGCACATTTGTCAAAAAACACTTGAGAGCAATATTCAAAAATATATTAAAGACTCCCCCTGATTACCCTTCTTGTATTTCTCACATATGAACACACAGACAGGAAGAAAACATTTTCCTTTCAATCACGGAAAACAGTACAATATTCTCTGAATATGTTCATTTGTTTCGACCTCCTTTGAAGAGAACATATCACTTTCAACGTCATAGAAAAGATTCTTTAGGGAAGGACAGGCTGGAGGAGGGGGCAGGAAGGATGCAACTGAGTTTGTCTGCCGAGAGGAAAAAGAAAACAGAAAGAGTAATGAGAGTAAAAGGGTGCTTGCTGATCACAGCTTTCAACAGCTTCATTTCAAAACCTTTAGGGGAAGACTGATGATCGGATTTCCAAACACTTAGGGGGAACCAACAGAACTACCTCTTGAGTAGAAACATCATGTTATTTTTATTGATTATTTATTTTTTGCTCTTTATTTTTGTGAAAACCATTTTCTCCCAACTGTAAATTTCAATGTGAAAGTCTTGGAAATTTCTGTCACAACACTTCTTTTGATATAAATGACACAACCAGGGTATGACCCAGTAATTTCTATCACATATTAGCCTCTGTGATTCCAAATGATTTGATTTTCCCTAAGCAGTAAATTTAAACGTTTTTAAAATTTAAATGCTGTTTGAAAGAAATAAAGTAACTTCAAATCTATTTTCACTTTTCCTAAAACAAGTTCAGACGAATTTCTGTACCCCAAAATGACAGACAGGCAATGTGAATTTCTCACTGTATGTTCAGAAGTAATTGCAACAAAGACTATATGGAGCCCAAAGTGGCAATTAAGATATGCAAAAGAGAGTCATACCTTGATTTTCATTTCCTGGTAAATTAAAGGGCCTGCCCATGCAGGCACACAGCATTGTATTATCACTGCAAGCACTCACAATCTTATCTCATTTAGTTTGTCTACTGCTCTGTTTACATTCTTATTCCTTTGGGCATCACAATCATGAGCTCTGATTTCTCTGAAACTCTGACGATAGATCTTAAAATTCTATTCCTTAATTTCCTCCTCTGACACCCTCTTCAAAACCCATGAACACTTTATCTAGAAAAGCTTTTATATGCGCATTCATCTTCAACTCCATCTTTCAAAATTGTTAAAAATTTTTGCTGACTAATTCTCTCCCTACTACAATATATTTACCTCTCTTCCACAAGTATTACTTTATAAACACTGTTTAAAATGAAAATACATGTTTGTTTATTTATTTATTTATTTATTTTTGGCTGTGTTGGGTCTTTGTTTCTGTGTGAGGGCTTCCTCTAGTTGTGGCAAGCGGGGGCCACTCTTCATCGTGGTGCGTGGGCCTCTCACTATCGCGGCCTCTCCTGTTGCAGAGCACAGGCTCCAGACGCGCAGGCTCAGTAGTTGTGGCTCACGGGCCTAGTTGCTCCGCGGCATGCGGGATTCTCCCAGACCAGGGCTTGAACCCATGTCCCCTGCATTGGCAGGCAGATTCTCAACCACTGCGCCACCAGGGAAGCCCCAAAATACATGTTTTTATGTAAGTACTTTTATTTCAAAATTAGAGGAATCAAAAGGACACTGAACACAAAACTAGAAAACCTGGGTTTGAAGCCCAATTTTCCATCTACTGAGAGATTGGACTTAATTTTCAAAACTCTCTGAATTTCATCCTACCCATCTGAAACCTGGAAATGATAATAACTGTCCTCCCTGTGTGATTAGAATTCAATCAGCACCAAATGAGAAGTATGCAATAGTGGTAGTACATGTGGACAAGAGTGGGAAAGAATCCCCTCTTATGTCATTATATGAAATGAAGCTATTGAAATGATGGATTATTTTCATGTATATTTGTAAATTTTAAAATTAAAATTACATACACACACACACACACATTTCTCTATCCATCATCTATCTGTATTTTTTAAGAGAGAATAATTGTCAAGTATTTTCCCAGACGCGCTTAATCAACACATCTTCATTTGCCAAGTCTTATTTCCAAAATTTTGGGATTGATTAGTCAATACATGATGGCATGGAAGCCAAAGCAGTCACTCTAGTGGATGTTTTAGAAATCTACTGTGCCTCAAAGTAAGACCTTGAAACCCTGGGCTGAGGGGCATCTGGGATATGACCTATAGAATTCTCTCAAGCCATACATGTCCAGTTTCTCCTGTGTAAGTTAAATCTAATAAGAAATCTGGCAGCTGTATTTCCAACCTGCAAAAAATGTTTCAAAATGAGATCTATGACATAGTGCTTTACTGGTTATGACAAGTAACACATTTACTGCTCTAACTGAAATGGCAACTGAGAATACACAATGATTAAAAATATATAGGCCAGCCTTATGGAAAAGATAACTACGCTTAATAATTTGGGCAGAAAAAAACCCTAATATTGAGAAGATTAGGGTATATGTGTGTTTGTTTTTGTTTTTTGGCTGTGCCACGTGGCTTCTGGAATCTTAATTCCCCAACCAGGGATCAAACCCTGGCCCTTGGCAGTGAAAGCACCGAGTTCTAACCACTGGACCATCAGGAAATTCCTAATATATATGTGCATTTTAATGTTTGTACTTTGTCTCTGCAGAGTACTGAGGCACTGACTCTGATCAGCTTACTAATATGAAATGCATTTTCTCCAGCCCCTGTGATAGTGTTATTTCTGCAGCTTTTGGTCTTTTCTAAAGTCTGTACTGACACTACATGACTGTATCCAAATGTTTTCGTCACTATGAGAACATTGGGTTTTATGCATAGAGATATAACAAGGTTTTCCATGGGAGGGGGAAGTGAGGAAATAGAGCTGTATATTAAGAGTTAAACTGTAAAATCCAATGCTGAATAGCTCACAGCAGATGTGCAAGATGACTTTCAAGGGACAGAATATTTCCCAGGCATAAAAAGATTCACTAACACATCTAACACAAATTTAAAGAAAAAAATGCATAATAAAAAGATTATTGGAAACAGAATAAAAAGGGAGGCATGGTCCATGCCTGCATACAATTTGTGTCTAGGAGAGAAGCCACCTTAGTTAAAGGTCTTTAACTCTAATGATCCCACCACTCCATCCATCCCCATTGTGAGATTGCACAGGGTCATATTTAATACAGGCTAGGCATTGTCCTAAATATTTCACATACTGCATCATACATGAGATAAGTTACTATTATCACTCTCATTTTACTAATGAGCATACTAAGATTTAGAGAAGTTAAATAATTTGTCTAGGACTTCACAGCTAGTAATTGCTCAAGCTGAGATTTGATGGCTGATTTAGAGAGCCTTTGCAGTATACTATATTATTTAAATTTTGTCCAGTGCCACTTAATTTTCATTCAGTCTTCTTGCTCTCCTTCCATGTTCATAAAATGATTTTGTGGATAATTCTTGGCCTTTTAACATCTTTATTCTAGACATAAGTATTCCAGGTTTTGTTTTGGTTTTGTATCTAGTATAAATTAAGAGTGGCATTCTCATTTGATATATCAATCACATAGGCATGGTTACTAGGTGGCTTCTAGGGACAGATGGGTTTGTTCTCAGTAGGGTTCTAAAAACCAGACAACCAGATGAAACTAGGTTTTTAGGCCTGCATATTTACCAAATATGATCTAATCATTTAATTGGGTCAAGTGGTTTTTCAAGAGAGGAAAACTAAGTATAAAATTAAACTAAGAAATGAGTTAATTGCTCAGATTTGAGTCAGAAAGAAAGGATAAAGAGAAATATAGAGGGCTAACTCAACACAGCATGTAAGAAAAACTTATCTGGAGACTGAAGACTAACCAGTATAGGTCTTTCGTGTGACATACTCATTTTGAATTTTTGTTTTGTTCATGCTATCTATCTCTGTAATATAAAGGACAACGTTTTGGTTGGTTCTCATTGAAATCCTATTAATTGACTTTACCCCTAAAATATAACAGCATGCTAGTAAGAGATAGGAAACTAGTAACTATTAAAGCCTTAAAGGTAACCCTGCAGACTCACAGCAGAACCAAATTGATTAGGAAGCATAATTTTCATTCCTGTTACTATGTCCTGGGATGTTTGGTGTGAGAGACAAGAAAAAGCCTCTGAGGAAAGAGATGGAAGAGTCTTTCTATGTCTCTCAGCCAAGAAATAGATCCATTTTTCTGCTTTAGGCCATGAATGTATATATATCAACTCTCACTAGAACAGCAAGCCAGTTTAGGCTCTAACCAGTATATTCACAAGAATTCTCAAGCATTTTCCTTTCAGTTCTTGAATCTTACATTTTAGTAGATTAGCAATTAGAAACAAAAGGAAAAGCACTGTGAACAACAAAAATAAACTCTACGAGTAATATAAACTTGGAAAACAGCATCTTAACACTTTTGGGATTGAACGCTGGACAGTTACAGGGAGATGGTGAGCTAGAAATGGTTAGAATTGGTTTGATATCAGGAAGGAAAATAGAAAGGGGGCATTTACTCTCCACTGGATGGAAATAAGATCACTGGGTAATGCTCTCACAATTAACAGAAAAATATGCTCTTCTTACATTATCATGATAGACTACATTATTCATTATGGTAATCAGGTTATTATGATGGGTTTGGGGAATAATGGACTAAGAGGGGAACTCTTTTATACTACTGTGAAGTGTGTTGGTGTTTGAGGGGGGGCAGGGAGGAATCTATATATTAAACAAGAGCTGATTTGTGTGACCTGCTGGGGATATCACATCACCTACACAAATGGCATACAGTCAATAGAGCACCACAACATTAAACACTGTATAACAATGAACCGTGGCATCAAAAGATATTTTAAGTTCCAATTCTGCTACTAATATGACATATGGCTTTGCATAAGTAACTACATCATATTTTTTCCATGTGGAAAATATTACACTTCATAACAATGCATAAGTGTAGAAGAAACAAATGTCTCTTTCAGAAGCCATTATGGTAGGTACTGCAGGGAACTCCAAAGAAAAAACACCCACAAAACGAAGGAACAAAAATGATCTTAATTCTACAACTTTACAATTATGAAAACTCTGCTGGTAGAAGATGTTTTTAGAGGGATATATGTGTGTGTTCATGTGTATATGTAGATGTATATATACATGCAGGGGGCCCTAAAGCAGTGCATTTAGAATGGATAATGTGAAAGATAAAGGACAAAAATTTTAGAAATCACTTGAGAAGATTTTATCTGTGTATTTACTCATTTTAGAAGAGGTTCAGTAATGTATATTTGTTTCTATTGTTATTATTATATAGTAGTAGCATTAGTATTTTCAAGAAAGTAGAGTGAGCAAGCAGTTTAGAATGCAGCTGTATTCAGTTTAAAAGGTAGAACACTTCTGGTTTTTACATATAACAGATGACCTAAAGCTTCATTTTTAATAGTGTGTTCACACCTGTCTTTTCCGCATGCATAGGTTAGGCCCTACTGTAAGTGCAGTACCAAACTGCAAGGCATATAACAGAAATTTTCAAAATGTAATAGGTACTGTGATATAGTTTCCACTTGCAAATAGGCTCTTTTGAAAAGTAACCAAGGCATGAACAACCCTGTTGTCTTAAGGTGTAATCCACATGAGTTAAAAGAAGGATGAATAGAGCCCACTGCTTTATTACATTCCGCTAGATACCTTTAAACATGATGAAAGGCTTTTACACACCATGAGTTCAAGCCTCAGTCAGTTTTCTGTTGAAAGAGTAATTTATTTTTGATTATTCACTTACTAAAACAAATGCATTTGAAACACAGAGGAGACATGGATCAGCTCTCTGCAGTATCAGTGGAATGGATATTTACCAGACATTCTGATCTTAAAAAAAATCCATATTTCTTTGTTCTGAGCATGATAAGGGAAAGTTGATGCCAATTTTTCCAGCTGAAATCAGCAAGTAGCAGCTTAGATGAGAAACTAGCAAGTTACTTTTCAAATTTAAAAGTAAGCCAACAGCGCAGAGCCCTATAACCCAGACAGTTGTTTATCTTTAGACACATTTTACACTTATCCTGGTATATGATTTCTGTCAGACTCTAAGCCTAATGGTCAGGTACATCACATATCTGAAAATGCATGTGGAAAACGGTTTTTAAAATGATTACCATGTCTTTTAATAGGATTAAAGCTGCAGAGAAGCAAGCCAAGTAAATGGAAGCTTCCAGCCTGGGCAAGTAGGTCTTACTCAATGGGATCAGTAGAGAAATTTATAATGCTACTGAGATTAATTTGGAGAAGTGTCCTGCTTCTCCCCCTTTACTTCCAGTATTTACATTATAAGATAGTTCTTCTTTATTAAGGAGACAACTTCTTACAGAAAAGACCTACAAAGGTGAATCTTGCCATACAGTCCTACTTTATCTTACTGTTTGATTTTAGTCTTGTTTCTCAATGCTCTACATCTCAGAATTTTCATATTAAGAACTCTGTCTCAGGTTGGTTGTGAGAATTAGCTGATAGAATGTAGATGAATCACCTGGGACAATATGGCACCAAATAGGTGCTCATTCAATGTTGGCTTCTGCCGTCCACTTGCACCTCTATACTTTGAAATTTCCGGAAGGCACCACAATCTTTCTACTGTGGTCTTCCTAGGGGGAGAAGCATATAGTTTCTTGCCTTATATATTCATCACCATTTATGGATTTATTATTTTCTGTTCGATCCATGCAAGCAGGTGCCGATAAAACACTTTTTGAGAAAGCATATGGAATATATATAAATATAACACTTGGATCCAGTTCTGAGGTTTTGTTCCTGCAGGGTTTCAGAAGGTAAGTGAAAAACATACTCTCTTGAGTCAAACAGAGTCTTTGAGAAGAAGAGAATCTGTAAGAACATTCTAGGAGAAAACTTGAGCTACAGCATCTGAACCCAAATAGAGAAAAACAGGGGGAAATACAACTCTCCTACTTAAAGATGTTTGAAATCTATTCCTTGTGTTTAAAGAATTCACAGTTGGAAACAGACTAGAATAGTGATTGCCGGGGCTTGGGGGTGAGGGAAATGGAAAGATGTTGGTCAAAGGTACAAACTTCCCTATCTTAAGATAAATAAGTTCTGAAGATCTAATATACAGCATGGTGACTATAGTTAGCAATATTGTATTATATACTTGAAAGTAGTCTAAGAGAATACATCTTAAATATTCTCATCACACCCATACCAAAAATGGTAATTATGTGATGGGATGGAGGTGTTAGCTAACTTTATAATATATATTCAATACATACATATATCAAATCATCACCTTGCACGCTTTGAACTTACACAATGTTATATGTCAACTATATCTCCACAAAGCCATTAAAAATAATTCAGAATTCATAGTTGGATTAGTCCTTGTGAAATTATCCAAATTAAAAATACTTAATTTGTCAATGAGATGTCCAGGCATTTTGTGAGATGCAAAACTTACTAAAACTCTTTATAATATATCTGCCTGCAATATTGCTTTACCAAATACTGTGGATGCTTGTAAATTCCTGGATGGTTGGGTAAAATACCTGGACACAATGTGTGAGGATTGGGAAAAGAAGAGACAATCTTGATACCTAACATATGGAATTAATGAGTCCAACTGGAATTCCTTATAATGCCACCATGTCCATCTTAATTTTTATAGTCCCTGTATAAGTAGATTTTATTATTACCTCTTTTAAGGGATGAGGCTCTTGAGGCTCTGATAATTTAAGTATTTCTTTCCAGTTTTAATGAGAAATAATTGACATACTGTATAAGTTTATAAGTTTAAGACATAAGTTTGAAGTATACAGCATGATGGTTTGAGTTACATATATTGTTAAATAATTACCATAATAGGTTTAGTTAACATCCATCATCTCATATAGTTACAATAAAGAGAAAAGAAAAATATTCTCCTTGTGATGAAAACTCTTAGTATCTACTCTCTTAATTTTCCTATGCATCATGCAGCAGTGTTATCTATAGTCATCATGCTATACGTTACATTACATCCCTAGTACTTATTTACCTTATAACTGGAAGCTTGTGCCTTTTGGCCACCTTCCTCTGAATTTCACTATTTTTAATCAGGTCACATGCATAGGTGGAAGAAGCTTGGCATCAAAATAATTTTCCATTATTTAGTGTTCTTTGAACTTAATCCATAAACAAAAAGTTAAATATTTTTAAAAGTTAACTTTATCTCTCAGTGTCTTCTGTGATAACTCCATTATCAACTGCATGTTCACAAGGAATCTTATAATTCCTCACGCATGAGAGAAAGAGACTAAAGCTATCCTCTGAGGTCTAACCATAGTTTGACTATGGAAGATCTGGGCTGTACTTTTATACCATGCATAGAAGAAAAGGTGAGAAAGGATAAATGTATCCTGCTGTTGAAAGCTAGACTCAGGAGACTTTGCATTCCTTTTACCAACTGTTATAGCCAAACACACATTTTCTTATATTTTATTCCTATACATGATTCTTTTTTCTGTTTTTATTGTCTTCCATTTTCTATTAAAGGAACTTCTATTCATTCTTATTTAGTAGTGACTAAAATGACATCATCTGGATGGAGTCTTCCCTGTTTCTACCAGACTGTTATTAGGAAAAAAAGTCCTGCTTTGTTACACTAATATTTTACAATATTTTTATTATAGTACTTTGTATGTTGTAATCTAGTTGCTAGTGTGTTTTATATCTGCTTTTCTACTTTAGTCAATCAACTTGACAAATAATTCTGCAACACATAATACAATTTATAATTTTATTAATATGGCAAAACGATCATAATATATTATGTAAAACATACATAATTTAGATAGGGAACAGTCTAAAAAGTACCACAAAACTATTTATAATTGTAACCACTGAGTAACTGAGTAGTAGGATTTGGGGTGGTATTTTTCGTTTTGCTTATCTGTTTTCCTAATTTTTCAACACTGGTTATATTACTTGCATCTTGAAAGTGAGAGAAATTACTCTTTACCAATTATATAAAAGATGAACAACCATATAATTTATGATGACCAGCTGTTCTCCATCTCTATGGAAGACTGAATTGAAAGAAAGCAAGGAGGAAAGAAAGCAAATAAGAAAGTAAGAAAGAAAGAAAGGAAGGAAACTCAGAAGGAATTTAAATAATATATAAGGAAGACTTTTCTGACAGTGAAAACTGTTAAGTACTCTACGAGATTACTAATGGAATGAAGAAATATTTATTAAGGCCTTATAAAACTGGCCTGGAGTAATTTTCAAATTGGCATGTGTGCAGACAGGGCGATGCTTAGGTTGGCTTTTAAAGGTCCTTTGCAGTGCTTTGCTTTTATAGTATGATGGATTTTGTAGGAATAACACCTATTTCTCATGTGACACTAAGTGACTCATTCAAGACTTTCCAGAAGCCAAAAAGCCCTATCTCCAGTTCTCTACTGACATGTAGTTTTTATTTTCTAAATCTCCAAGTGGAAAACAGATTTCTTAAATATAGGCACTGGGATTTTAGCAATCCCTTAAAGCTCTTATGTTTTGAATTCCCAACTCAGATCAAATTCATTTTATGCTCTTCTAAATACATATCATCTCTGAGAAGCAATTTTTCCTCTTTAAAATCTAACCTTTCCTCTTCCTGTGTTCCATTTTGATTTCCCCTACTGGCAAGTTCAGTTTTAGCGATGATCTTTTAGCCCCTGGTTTCTCATTAACTTAGATGATGACAGTGAATATGCTGTCACTTATGGCAGAGAAAATTGAGAAGATGAGTAATTAGATGGTCTGGAAAATTTCCTATCTCAAATTTACTTCACTCTATCCATATTGTTTGTTATTCTTCCTTTGATTAAGTATTATCCAAGATTGAATTGTTCATACTATTCTCCCCAATTTAATTAACGTTGCCTTGATTGATTAACGTACAATTTCATTTTTTCCATCATATAATTTCCCATCTAAGAAAACACATGTCAAAAGCCTTAAGAGGCCTTATTCTTCCATGGCTCAATCATAACATTTTTTTGTTAACTACTTTTGTTTTTTCAGAATCACTTGAATGTAAAATACATGGAAGAAAACAATTTTTAAAATAGGGTAAACATGACATCTGTTTAGAAAAAAAATGTTTTGAATCTCTTCTCTAAGTTTAACCAAATTTAGAGTAGGTACATCACTATCTTTATTCCCTTGGTATTTTCTATCATTAAAAAAACAAACAAACAAAAAAATGCTTTGCCTTTTTTCAAGGTGAGATAGAAAAAGACACAGAGGGATTATTTTCTTGAAAGTTAATCCAGAAATCACAGTTTTAATGGAATTTACTCATTCATTCATCACAGTCTTTATGATTTTAAGAACTAATGTATCTGGCGTTAGATACATCATCATACTTTTATCATATCTAATTATTTTCCAAATTCACAGGCTTATGCAGGAAATCACTTGACCAAACTAGCAGTCATCAGAGCACTGGCATTTCTTGAATAAAAAGTATAGAAAACGTGCCAGGCACTGTGCTAGGCAATAAAGATACAGCAGTGAAAAATACAATCAAGGAGGTATGAATGAGGTATACCAAAGAAGGAATAAGAAACCGTAATAGAATGTGATAAAACTGGGGTACAATAAGACTCTGTGGAACATCTAAGAGAGAGGGAAAATGTATATTTGGGGAATGTCCTTAGAGGAAATAAAAGTATACTGAGACCTGGAAAATGAGCAACAGCAAATAATGCAAAAAAAAGGCAAAGGGGTGGGGGCAGGAGAGTGAAACTCCACAGACAGTGCAAAAGTGTGTGAAGGAAGACTGCAGGTGGTTGTGTGTGAGTGTGTGATGTTGATCGCTGGACCAACATCATTGGCATCACCTGGAAATAACGTGTTAGATATGCACATTCTCCAGCCCCATCTCAGATCAAATGAATCAGAAACCCTCGAATGGAGCCTGGCAATCTGTGTTTTAACAAGCACTCCCTGTGACTGTTACGCCAGCTGAAGTGTGAGAAGCACTATGTACAAGGAACTCAAATTAAATTAGCAAGATTGTACAGAATGCTCAAAAGTAGCTAAAGATTAGCCTTGCAAAATGAGAGATAAGAACCGGAAAGTATAAAATGGATAACTAGTAAGAATCTGATATATAAAAAAAAATAAATTTAAAAAAATTAAAAAAAAAAAAAGAACCTGAAAAATCATGACCTTATCTCATGAAGACAATGGTGACCACAGAAAATATATAAGGAGGAGAGTGACAGCCATGCAGTCACATCACTTCCTTTGAGGAGCTTTCCCTGACGTACCTTATCTAAAGCAGCCCATTGGCCACTGTTTGTTCACACCACAAGTTTATTCGTGTCATAGCACTCATACCTTCCTTATACTTTCTCATTTGTCTATTTTTGTTTGTTTAGGTCTGTCTTCTTTCACTGAAATGTAAGGTTCTTGGGGGCAAAGCCATTGCCTGTCTTGTTCTATATTGAATTTCCAAAGCTTAGAACATTGCTTAGTATATAGTAAACATTCATTAAATGTTTGTTGAATGAATAAATCAATGTATAAGTTACTAGGGATGAAGAGGTGAGAAAGAAAGACCCAGGTCCTGATCTCATGGAGCTTACTTTCTGGTTTACAGTATTATATTTGCATTTAGATAGCATTTAGATTGCTGTAGGGTGACTGGGAGAAAAGCTGAAGACAGGAAAACTAATTTGGATGCTGTTGCTGCCATCAGTGTCAGAGGTAACAGTGACCTCTAATAGAGAAATGCCATTGGGGATGGAAAGGAATAGATAAACTTAAAATACAGTTAGGAGATAGAATCAGGAGTCTTCTGTGATTGATAAAATATAAGAGAAAGGAGTCAAGGTATGGAGGATTGGATTCTGGCTTAAGCCACTGAAAGACAGAAACTGTTTTGTGGAGAGATGGAACAGAGGGGAAGAGGCAAGCAGGTTACAAATATTATAGGGGGCACACTTATATTAAATATTTATTGCAAATCTAGGTGGGTGTATTTCCATTTGGTAATAAAATACAGCACAAAATTAAGAGCTTGTTGGTGAAGTTGCATGTAATAATCAACACAAATTCCTTAACAGACAAATAGATAAACTGAACACTGAAAACATTAAATTCAGGTTACTCAGTGACTTCATTCACTAACAAAAAGACATTGGGTTCCCAAGAATCTTGTAGTTGTGTCTCTTTTACATAGGAAACTATGGGATAACTAGGAAATTTTTGTCACTATATTTAAGAATAATTGCCTCCATGTACATGAGAGGTATGTGAAGAAGAATTGGGAGATTTTGCCAAGTACCCTATTGTCTAAGTTTAGATATTACTAAACTATATTCCTCGGCTTGAATATCCTGCCTCAAAACCCGTAACAAATGGGTTTTTGTTACAGTGAGAGCCTTAAAAAGCAGAAAGTCAAGGCAGAGGAAACAGATTGATACTATTATGATTGTGGTTTTACAATCCCTTATTTTCACATAATAGTTTACAATTTTGAAAACATTTTCACATTAGTCTGACTTTTTTTAAGGCTTCCAGTACCTCTGGAGGTCATTAGGATTTATCTCCATCTGAACAGATGAGGGATATGAGATTCTTTGAGATTTTATGGTCTTCCTGAATTCACATCTTTAGAAAGTGAAAGAGACAACGCTTACCCAATGTTTCTGCCAACAAGGTCAGAATTCATTTCAAGGCAAAGTTAAACCGAAAAAAGTAACATTAAATGTAACAATATGCGTATATACAAAGATGTGCATTCCCAGTGAAACTAGATGGTTATCTGAAATCATACACTGAAAGAGTTGTGCTGCAAGGTAGCTGTGGTTGAAAGGTTTCACAGAAGTGCTTCTAAGAAGGACACTACTGAGACAGTACTCAGAGTGGAAGAATTTTTCTTTGCCAGCTACTGAGCGATAGTGGGACACCATTATCCTACCAGAGTAGCCAGTAGAAGCTGCTAACTTGAAAATCTGAAGCAAAGTTAATGCCAGTAGAAAATGCCATTTCTGAAAGCTGACAGGGACAGGTCAGTTGCTGGAAATGATTATTAAAGGAGTCATTACAAGCTGGAGAGGCTGAGGAAAACTGTTGGAAAACCCCATCTATGGCAGTAGGCACCAATGAGAACAGATAAGAGTTGCAGGCAAATTTTCTTTTTCTTTTTCTTTCTTTTCTAATTTTCTTCCATCCCTGCCTTATTCACCATGCCAGTAAAGTGTCAGTTTTAAACAGAAAAGAATCATCCTCTCTGTTTCTCAGGGTGAGAGTGGAGTTCATCGGTCTATTGTTAAGTCTATCATGAAGAAGTGTGTAACAATTACCCACAGTGTTATGAGGGATGTTCAAGGACCTTTATTTTCAGCAGAGGGACCCTGGAAATTCAGAACCCAGGGCATCAGGAAACAGAGCCTTACAGCACATAGGCCCTCAAAATATATTTTGCAAGCCCGAAGACCTTAAATTCTGTTTCCTTAAGTAATAAATGAAGGGATACTTTAGACCGGGTTTATTTTCAAATATTTTGAAAAGCATTAAAGTTTCTCTAAGTGCCCCAGGAGTCAACTTCCAGGTATGTATTGAGGCCAGTGCACACAGGTCCAAGCCTGCCCCTTCCTCTTAGCTCAGCTCTTCTGTATCCATATGCGGATTCTGCATATGAATTTGAAGTGTATTTCCTGTGGCTATTATAAAATTTGAAAATATCTAGACTAGGTCACCTCTAACTCGAAAATCTGCCTTCACTAGCACAAACGTTATTCTGCTCTCTGGCTCTGTGTCCAAAATGTTCCAATTTCAGAATTCTGGTACATTCTTCTGTATTTTATCCCTTCCTCTCTTCACAACTCCCCCACTCTTTCCTTCTCTCTTTTCCCAGCCCCCAGACTTTCCCAGAGCCTGTAAATTCTATCATGATTTCTTGATTTTGCATTTGCTTGGCATTTGTCTGCCGTTCCAAAATCGACCTCAGGTTTGTAGGGAAGGCTCCAGCTGGAAAAATAAGCTTCCTGCTCTTGTCCGTCCTGTTTCTAATCTGCTGCTGTTGTAAGAAAGTCCCTTCAGGGATTTCTTTACTTCCTATTGCTTTGCCTTTTTTGCTATAAACCTCACAAATATTAATCTCTCCTGGTCCCCCTTTTCCCTTAATGCCTAACTTTTTTTTTTTTTTTTTTTTTTTTAGTCTAAAATGCCTGCCAGTACTTTTCACACTTCATCATGTCTCCAAGAATACTGGCCCTAGGTCAAAGCCAGAGGCTGCAACTTGACAAACTATGTTGCAAGGTGGTTTTTCCTCCACACTGTCTGCAGCTGTCATTTTCTCTCAAGTCCCCAAACTGCAAACTAGCCAGAGTCTGCATGGGATCATGGGATTTTGTAATTCTGATTTATTAGACAAAGAAAAAGAAAGTTTTAGCTTTTTTCCCCCTCCATATCTAGGAAAATAATTAACCTATAAATCTATATTCTTTACTGGTTTCCTTTGATGGGATTCTGATTCACAGAATCAGAAATCACAATAGAGAAGAGAAATTGAAAAATCTCTATCCTGGAGGAAAATGATTTACAAATAATACTTTGGCTATAAGAATTGTATATTGTCCTTTAAAAGAAAACTTACCTGCTCTACCAATATTGTTTGATATTTAAATTTCCCTTTGGGTGAGTGTGGTAACTGTAGTGGCTCAGGACAGAGAGAAGTATGGCCTCTCTTTATTTCAAGAAAAAGCAATCTAAATTCCCTTTAGCTTATTTTCAGTTAAAAAGACATTAAAAGCACAATTTTCTATATTCTAGACACTGTGTTCTCATAGCATACAATTTGGAATCAATGTTGAGACCACTGATATTTAGGGATTGGGTTTTTTTTTTTTACAAATGTATGTGGAATAAACTTTAGACATTGCTGGATTTAGACTATAATTGGCATTCTACTTCCTTTATGAGTAAAGATAGAAATGCTGTTTCGTTTAAAGTCTGAAACAGTCAATCCATTTAGGATTTAGAATAACCACTTAGGTTATACTAAATGTTATTCTAAGTGTTTCGTTTTTCTGGAATTTTGCCATAATCAGTCATTCTAAAAACAAGTTTGCCATAAGTTTTGACAAGGGGACTTGAGTTTTACATATTCTTATCTCAGAAATGCTGAAAGTTTAAAAATATTTGTTTAGTTACTACTATATGCTAAGACATGTACTAGGTACCTGGAATGCAATAGAAAACAATATAGACATCATTGTATACTCATAAATTACTAAGATAATAAATGAATAATTACAAAAAAGTGCTCTAAGTTAAATTTTTGGGATTTTATAGAGTATGGAAAAGTAAATACTTCTATATTTTGAAAGACGATCTAGACCATATCTAAAAGTGAAAATATATCTAAGTCTTCAAATTCAAAAAGACTATATATAACGTCTAGTCCTAAAGACATGTATAAAACATGAACAATTAATACTTTCTAACCTATTATTTTTGCTTTCATGTGGCCAGCTTTTAGGATAAAACAATTAATGAAAGTGAGGTAAGAGATAGATGGCACCAGGCTGAACAGCTGCATCCAGTCTCCTGCTGACACTTCAAGATAAGATACAAGCAGGGACATCAGGTACTGATTGGGTGGAAGACAAATTGACCACAATTTCCTCATTCTTGTGATCAAGGGGATTTCCCAGCCCAGCACATGCACAGAGAAGGTCCTTATTCTAGGGAGAGGCCAACAAAGGGAGGAAACACAAGTCAATAATATGTCCTGCCAACCTCCCAGAAGCCTTCATGCTGGAATCCATCTTGGATGAGAGATGTGTACGCACACCAGGAAGGACCCTGAGTCAAGCCAAATATGGGCGCAAGCAAGCTGATTGGCCAGAGACAACCTGGAAGACTGCCTCCACTTAAGCAATCCAAGCCACCCCTACTGGGTGCAGCTCACTCCAAGTTCACACATGTGCTCTTCTACACGTACTTTGTTTCTAATAAACCCTTTATCTGTTTCACAATCTTAGTCTCTTTGCTGAATTCTTTCTTCAAAGAAGATAAGGACCGAGGTCCTGCTTCCAGCTGCTGCATCCCCGAATTCAGAAGACTCCTGTAAAATAAAAATCAGTCAAAAATTTCATACTGCTCCCCATTTCAACTGATACATAGAGGAAATATGTATAACCTTCAGTGAAAACCATATAGTCAGAGGAAATTTACATGAAAATTGTGTGCACAGAAATGGATGGTTAGACAGATAGATAGATAAATAGATAGATAGATAAAATGCTAATGGACCGAAGAAAATGCACTCAATGTGATTTGTGTACTGAAAGTACATTCTGTAGCTGTATAGATGGACTTAAGACTCCAAAACTAAAGTTTGAGTCCTTGGCTCTGTCTTATAAGGTGAGTGATGATAAACCTATCAACATCTCTTGGTTTAAACTTTCTCATCAGCATAGTGGAGATAATACTGATATCTACCTCAGAATGTTGCTCTAAAGATTAAATGTGAATGTATATATGAGAGGGATGTTTAAACTATAAACTGCAATAAAATTATTGTTGATGCTTTTATCTTCATCATATAATCAGATTGCCACAGAATCCCATGATCTTAAAATTATCCAACTGGCAGTGAGACTATTACAAGACCACAGCAAATGGACAAGGACCCTTATGTTACTACCCTTCGTCTCTCATAACTCTCATCAGGCTAATTGATTATCATCTCCATCAACCACTACTTTCTGAGAGTAGGTGACATAACTCTCCAGCCCACTGTAGGAATTTGGAATCTCATAACCAAGCTCAGGCTTGGAAAAAAACTGTAATCATTTCATAAATGTATAATGAATCCATGAATCATGTATCTCTATGTCCATCCACTACTCTGAGGAACATTGATTAGACAGACAATTGGTTCTTATTGTTAGACTCTTTTTTTTTTTTTTAAATTTTTATTTATTTATTTATGGCTGTGTCAGGTCTTCGTTTCTGTGCGAGGGCTTTCTCTAGTTGCGGCAAGTGGGGGGCACTCTTCATCGCGGTGCGTGGGCCTCTCATTATCGCGGCCTCTCTTGTTGCGGAGCACGGACTCCAGACGCGCAGGCTCAGTAGTTGTGGCTCACGGGCCCAGTTGCTCCGCGGCATGTGGGATCTTCCCAGACCAGGGCTCGAACCGGTGTCCCCTGCATTGGCAGGCAGATTCTCAACCACTGCGCCACCAGGGAAGCCCTAGACTCTTTTTAAGGAGGGGGAGGAGAAAGTTGTATTATAAAACTGTCCAAAGTGTTCTAAATATAAAGCAGAGTGGTTTGGAAATTGAAAGAAAGGCTGAAACACTATCAAGTTAACCCGCTGTGTCTAAGCTTGTCTAGGACACTGCTGAGATCACACCTGGTTGTAAGATCTAAGTAAGAAAAATTAAAAAAAAAAAAAAAACAACCAAAAGACAGCCTCTGGTTTCATAAGTCTGAAAACAGGAGAGATATCTGCAGGCAGATATATATACATGTATAATTTTTACAACATCATATTTGGAAAGACTGGATTTCACTGTATATCTAACCCAATACTTTACTTTCCTGAGCTTCTTAGTCGTGATAAACATTGGATGCTTACCAAGCTTTGTTACCATTCTACAAATTTGGAAGTTCACTTGATCCGTATCATATAACAATATTTAATATTTCATATACCTAAAATACTGACATGAACGTAAGATTTTCAGACTTGTAAAAAGTACAACAGTTCAGACACTGAGCTATCAGATAGTATGCTTAGGGTTGACATCAGAACCATCTTCCAGGAAGGTGATGAAGCCTCATATGGGCAGTATAATCTTGTGACACAAATTGAGATTTGTTGACATATGCTTCGTAATGTCTTTTCTTTTCTGTCACAATTCTCAGGTTAACTCCGTACCAGATAACGGGGCACAGAATAAAATATAAGTGTTTCCTTAAAACATTTTCTCTTACATAGTAGAAGTTAGGTCTGTGGCTTATAATGCTGTCATTAGAGAAGAAATAACTATTGAGCAGGAAATGCCAGCATGTACATGCACTACAATGTACACGCACAGATACACATGTAGATTGGTGACGAGAACAGTTTAATTGATATGGCAATAAAGAGTACACTATGAAAGATTAACAAAGAAAATTAAAGTAAAAGAGACACATGAAAAGGAAAATATACTGCTGTATCCACTGAGGATTTCAAGTCAGAAAAAAAAAAAGCAAATCACAGAATTTTGAAAGGATGAAACTTCAGAATGTGTGAAAATCAACTTTATAAGATGACTTTAATATCTAAAGCTAATTCATCAATTAGGTGTTAAGCTTTATAAAAGAAGAAATCAAACATCTCTCATTCAAAAAAATAATATTTTCTTCTACAGGGATAGATTACCTTATTCAACTGTATATTTCATTGAACACTTATTTTGTCTTAGTATGGTTCTAAAGGATACAACAATAAATAAAGCTAAAGTTCTAAAATGGGAAATAAAGCCCTAAACAAGTGAGCCATGGAATTAATTTTTTTAAAATTTCAAATAAACATAAAATCTTTGAAATAAAATGGGGTGCTGTTATGGAGTAACTGGGTTGGAAGTTGGAAACTTATTACAAGGGGAACAGAGAAGGTCCCTGAGGAAGTGACATTTGACTTGAGATCTGAATGACCAGAAGGAAGCAGCAATGAAAATGTCTGAGAGAAGGGCCAAGGTAAAAGCAAGACCAAAGACCCTGAAGCAAAATAAGTTGACATGCTTGAGGAAGACCAAAAGGACCAATGTTGATGAAGTACAGAGAACAGATAAATGGCCCCTTGTGACATTAAAGAAGTTAGGAGAGACTAGATCTCATAGGAGCTGAGTAGACCCTGGTAGAGGGTTTAGTTTAGTTTTGTTTTTTTTTTCTAATCCACCATAAACACATTAGAGAGTTTTAGGCCAATGCCATGTCCTAATAGATACCTTAAATAAGATCATTTTAGCTACTGGAATGTACAATGGAGAAGAGGGAGGGGTGTTAGGAGGCCTGTTGGTGAAGAGAATAATTAGTCATCTGGATCAGAGACACTAATGATATGAACAAGGGTAGTAAGATACAAATGGAGGGAAGTGAGTAAATGAAAAACATATTTGACAGGCCAGCTGCTGAAGGGAAGGGGCTTGAAGAAAAGAGAAACTAAGGATCATTTCCTGGTTTGGGCTGAGCACATGAGTGGATGTTTGTGGGATTTGCTGACATGAGGACTATGTGGAGGAAAAGAGGGGCTGTAAAGAGTTCTGTTTGAGATATGTTAACTAAAAGACTATCTGCTTCAAAATAGATCATATGAAAAAAGTGTAAGAAAAACAAATCTTAAAGGAGATATTTATGAGGTAAGAACAGGGACTCATTCATCAAATCTTTTTTGAAAAAAATGTGATAATTCTCTATATAACATTCATTTTAAGAAGATTTCTGTTTAGATACAGATATACAACTAAAATCTACATGAATGGGGAAAATTATCTCAAATGTAGCTTTCTTAAAAATGTAATGAGTTATTTCTAAGTCATCTTCTACTACTATACCTTCTACTTCTATGACAACCAGGCAATTTAAAATAATATATTAGCAGAATCAAGTGCAATCCTTTACTTTTTTGAGAATGGCAACAGGCATATTTTTAGAGCTTAGTAGCTATTTGGTATGCAAAGAATTTCTCATCAATGGCAATCTAAGTATATATTTTAGATTTAAGAATAATAGAAAGATTTCCTAAAATACAAACTGTTCTGGGCATAAAATTTTCATATTTAATATATTGAGCAAAGTTTTATGAAGAGCAGCTCATAAATATTTTTAGATGACTTCTCTATATTTGCACTGAGTGCTTTTTATGATATTTTCACATTCAATGATTCAACTTCAATAACACACTTGATGTTAAATGGTTGCATGAAAATGATGCATTTTAACATAACCTCATTCTACACACTTGAATTTGTCAAGTGTATTTTCCTTTATTAAAGTATTTTTCTTTCTGATTATATCCTCATGGGAAAATGTTAAAGAAATGCCTTTCTATCAATTGGATAATTTTGTATTTTTGAATCTGAAATCACAGGATTGTTTTTAACTCTTCTTTCCTTCTGGAAATACATATGCCTAAATCTCACTCAGCCCACAATGACACATAGTTTCACCTGCATACAAAAGTCCCTGAAAGAAATCAGGAGTGAAGGTGATAGTTTGATTCCTCCACTGATTTTAGTACATTTCATTAAGTGTAATAGAAATCCCATGTTCCAGCGGTTGCACAAATTCACATTATAAAGGAAATACAAAGTAGCTTTTTTTGTATAAGAGAATCCACCTGGCTTAATGATCTTTACAAAATGGTGCCATATGTGAGTACACGTGACTCACACTGCATGACTTGACTTTCCAATGCATTTTTCCTGGAAAGAAATTAGGACCCTGAATAAGCAGTTGTATTGGAAAGTTATATAAAACGATATTTAATGAATTTAAACGTTAGAGTTATTTTCAATGCTATTTTATTTTGAGTTTATCTTGGGAATGTAAATAATGATGTGAATGAACCAGAACTCTCTACATTTGAAAGAGTGTGTCCTTACTTGATGAGTGGCAAATAGTTTTTCAAGATCCAGAAAATAATAAATTTTATTATAACCTCTGCAAAGTTAACTAATTCGTTTTCTCTCATGGAGATTTTATATTTAGCTAACATTTTTTTCCCTGACACATAGACAATATACTGTATGCATATGTGTGTATTACTATATAGTAGTTGTTGATATGTCGTTAATAATAAAAACATCAGACATACTGCAAGTTAGAAAGTAAGAAAAGTTTCAAAAAGCAATCAATGTTACTATTTTAACTTAATCCTTTCCGGTTGTTTCCTTAATACAAGAGGCCTAAATCTGCTCTTGTTTAACTCACCTCTTACCAAATTCACATTTTTACAGCACACAACTACCACACAATGAGTGATCAGAATTTATGTGTTCATTAAATTTCAAGTATAATTGAAAGCAATTATTAGCAAGCAGATAAAAATTAACTTGCTATGCTGATTTTAGAAATATTTTCTCATTATTAAGTTAAATCACCTCATACGTTGAACATTTTAAAAAATAAGCAAAGTAAGACAATATGGAAAATTTAAGTAAAATTAACACACAGAAATAATCACTGTTAACAATTTAATAGTTAAATCTAATTTTAATCAAAATTAGATCAAACTATAAATTCTGCTTTGTAACATACCGTATTTGTAATAGTTATTGTAAACAATTGTCCGTGTTATTAAACATTAACCTATAATAAATTGATTGACTATATTCTATCCCATTTTATGCAAGAGTAAACCTTTAAATAATACTCTAATGTTAGATATGTAGACTGTTTCTATTTTTCAGTCTTTAGGCTTTGCTGCAATGAATAGCCTTATATCTACATCCCCGCCCACATTCATGATTTTTTCTCATGATTAATCTTAAAATGTGTCCATGGGTTGTCAAATACTTAAGACTTTTGAAACATATTATCAAATTGCCCTTTGGAAAGTTTGTACCAATTTACAGTCCTGCCAGCATTATGTGAAAGCACCTATTTTTATGGTATTGCATTTAATAAATTAAAAACAATCGAACAAACTAGAAAATAGACTAAAGTTCAGTCAAAATGTATCAAGTTCTCTTCTGTCAAATTGACGTGTATTTGTAACTTCAAAGAAACGCAGCTCATCATTTTCTCTTGTGTTTATGAAATTAAACTGTGACCTTTGAATAATGAACATATATGCAAGTAAAATTCTACTTATTTATTTGAATTTGGTTGCCTATAGAATATAGTTTTGTGGTGGATTCCATGCTTTCAGTTTTCTATTGCAGCAGGAGGTATCAGCTATTATCCTTAGCTTGGGGAAATCAATTTCTACTCTCTAGGGAATAATGCTTTATAATACTGTACATTTGTGGTCATTCATGTTTTGTTAGATTATTCTGATTCTGTTTCTTAAAGATCCACAGTAGGAAAGCTTGCCAAGTTTAGCAATATACTGGCTTTCAGCCTGAAGTATAATGTAACATTAATATAAACTCAACTACTTCTGATTTAACAATTTTAAGATAATGTCTGTCTTTATGTCCATTTGCTGAGAAAGCTTAGAATTTAGCAATTAGAGAACCAAAGAGTTTCTTCTTCCATAGATGTTGTGGCTAGAATAACTTACATTCAACAAAACATGGAGTTGGAAATAATTCTCTGGGTCATCTACTCCAGTTTCTGGACCAATAAAGGCATTTTGTTTTTAAAGTGAAACAACCCATTTTACTCTTAGGTAGCACAGTTAGACACTTCTTCCTCACATTGTACCTAAATTTGCTTCCTTTTTGCAATCCAACCATTAGATCATTTTATTTTCTCTTTCACATCACAGGATTCAAGATATTTGAAAATGCCTGTTATATCCTCTTCGGTCTTTCTTTTAAGACATATTATCTTCATTTCTTTGTATTCCTTCTCACATGACATGTTTCCTCAGTTCTTTTACTAGATAACCTTCCTGTGCAAACATCGTATTAGCTCACTGAGGCCTCATCAATAGAGGTATAGTGATGAGATAATAAGAGATCTGGACGCATTGTGTTTATGTTGAGTGGACGCTGTCTGGGGTGCTGTCGTCAAGCCTGAACACAGCATTTCAAACTAGACTGTATCTAGCAGAGCATTACCTGCAATAATCTTTTATAATTGGCAATGAAGATAATATATTCCTTTCCATCACTTTCCCATAACAAAACTTCAGTGAGGATAGGGCAATTGCATCTTTCTCTTTTTACTGTTGTAATCTCAACACCCTTAACAGTGCCTGTTATATATTAATTAGCTAACAAACATATTTTGAATTAACTAATTAATCAGTCAATGATGGACAGTTTGAACAGATTTTTTTAAAGATAAACCTTTAAGATAAGAAGATTTTACATTTTTCTGGACTAAAGGTGAAGAAGAATTCAACTACGCTCTTGACTATAGGAAAACAAAGGAAGGGCAGATTTTAGAAATAACTAAGAATAACAAGACTGATAGATATAGTGAGGCAGTGGCATGTAGAAAGAGTCCTATATTGAATGAGAGGATTCTACAGCATGAAGTAAAATCCTATGTGTGGTAAAGTGGTGATATGTTGAAAAGAAGGTAATATGTCTAATTGTGTATGTACATATTCAGTATTAAAATGTATATAGTTATCTAAGGAGAGTCAAACAAATATTTAGATTTATAAATTTGAAACTCAGAAAGAAGTCATAGCTAAATAGTATTTGGAATTTTTCACTTATAGATATCATTAAAATCATAAAAGTGATTAAGATTTTCCAGTAAGGAAATGTGAGCCAAAAGATCATAGAGTAAGGAGAAGTATCCCTGTGCACTTAGGAAGAGATGGAAGGAGAAGAACTTAAAAAAGAAATGTGAGAAATTATGATTAGCAAAATATTGCTCAGCAAAATATTGCTCTTAAGGTCAAGGGAGACAAGTATTTAACTGTTAACTGTTAAATATTTAGTAGTTAACTGTTAAATAAAAGCCATATGGCTGAAAAGTTATCTATAGAATACCCACTTTACTGATATGATAAAATAGAAAAACAAAACAACCACATATTTTGTCTCAACCTTTCCTGGGTTTAGAATCAATCCTGATTTCTGGCGACAATTTTCTTTTTCTTTTTTTTTTTCGATGGAGACAGATTGGAGGCTGGGGGACAGACACACAGGCATAGTGGAAGGGTAGAGAGGGGCCTTTTAATACTTGTTTTATCCCATAACCCTTACATGACCTTCAAGTTGTAGGTAATCTAATCATGATAGATATATTATAGGAATATTTTATTATATAAAACAGTATCATAGTAATCCTGATGACTGTATATAGAGATGTAATTCTTGCACCTTTCCAATCTTGTAATTTTATGTAAATCTTATGGTCGTTAAAGAGTAGCCTTTGCCATTTGCTTTGCTTCCTTGTCACCTCTGACTTGGACCAGCTGTTTAAACCCTGGCATTTTCTGTTTGGTGACTTGTTTATTTGAGGGCTCGGAGTCAGTAGTTTCTCTCTAGCTTTGGCCTTATTGAAGGAAACCTTTCAGATCCACCAATGAAATTAACATCTCTACCCAAAGATTTTTAGATCAAGTGAAAACAAAACAAACAAAATAAAACAAACTTTGCCACTCTAACTGAAAATAGAGGAAACAAATGCTTTCTCTACTCTTTCTTCTTAATATCCAAATCTTATCATATAGCTTTTGAGACAGGACACATGAGAAAAATCTGAAGCACTTAATATATTTTTAGTGTGAACGCTTTAAATAGACACGTGTGTTAAGGGGCAAGTAGGGAACATTTTCTTTAGAATTCAAATGCCAGGGACCAATTTCAGGTTTCATGATAACCCCAGAAATGCTCTGATTGACATTAATTACTGGTACGGGGCAGCAGGTGAGTGGTAGCAGCTGGGTTAAAGCTTTGACTGAGCTGCAGAGTCCAATCTATTATCCAGTGATAACAGATAAACCCTTTCAAAGAACAAATTGACCCTTGCCCTGATGCTATCTCATGGCCTGATTCATTCCTTGAAGATTCCTGTTGCTGGAGTCATTATGAGTGACATATTACAGTCCAGGTCAAGAGGCTTTTGTCA
Source organism: Balaenoptera physalus (assembly GCF_965194825.1). NCBI lineage: Eukaryota > Metazoa > Chordata > Mammalia > Artiodactyla > Balaenopteridae > Balaenoptera > Balaenoptera physalus. Next base: position 45,577,002 of record NC_138889.1, on the reverse strand, counting down.
AATAATTCTCTTGGAAATGACTTAGGAGTTCTAATATTCCCAAGTCACATGTAAGCAGTTCATTTAGTATTATATCAGATCTTTCAGTTCCCTTTCCTTGGCCGATGATTATCATTATGTTTAACTTTAATGGATATTTTAAATAATAATGATATCTAGTGTTCTTTTAAAAAGTCTTCCAGAGAGTTCCTTTCTCCGCCACTTTTGTCTCACTCTAACACATTATGGATTATTACCTGGATTTCTCGTCTCTCTGCTGCCATGGCTGGAGCACAGGTCTGGATTATTACCTGGAATACTCTACACTGACATTGTTCCAGCACAAACATGGATTATTACCACTGCTTCCTTCAGATCTCCTCTCCAGTCTATCCTACCTGTCATTTCTGTCTACCCACCTTAAGGTACAGATTCCATGGTAGCACTCCCTTAATAAGAATTCCCAGTGTCACATAGTCCTTAGCATTGTGATTCATACACAGTAGATATTCAAATACTTTTAGGTTCATTTACTAATGATTAATTAATGATTTAAATACATGGAAAGATTTAAATATATTGCAATATTAAATTAGTCCAAGTCTTTTTCAGCTGATTTCAGGATATTACAGATTCAATTTAACCATTTCAAGAAGTATTAAATATTATCTAATTTCCTGACACAGTGCAAACTTTTTCACCACCTCACTGCCAAATGATTGACCAGTTTCAGGGAAAATACATAGAACAGAAAGAGTCTAAACTTCTACCCACATACTCTTTCCCTAAAACTAGACAATGTGCATTTTTTATGTTTTCTGTTGCTCAGCACCGTATTAAATGTTTTCCTCAGAATTTGAAAATCTAGCCAAATGCCTATTACAAAGAGCCAAATAGCTAAGGTCCATCAAAGGAAAATTAGCTTTTGCAAACCTCATAGTATAAAAAAATTAAAATCATGCATTGCTTCCTGCTTTGTAGAAAACTAAAGAGGAGTTTCTCATCCACAGGAAAAATTAATATTGTGATAGAGACACAGAAGAGGAACTTATTGACAGACATATAAATATGAAAAAGTAGATGTGAGTTTGATAAATAATTTTATTTCTGCTCTATAAAGCTATCAAATAAATATATACTTATATTAATATTTGAAAACTATCAAGATATTCACTACTTCTCTACATTCCTTGAATATCTTTGAGTTCTTGCTACAACACAGTGTTACCCTAATTTATGCTCTGTGAGCTATAAATGGGGAAGAGAGAGAACTGAGCAGTGCCTAGATGCCTGGCTGTGTGCTTTACATGATTCTATATTTTAATTCTTATGAAACTCTATCGATATGGGCTACTATTATTATCACCTTCTTGTTACATATAAGGAAACAGCCTTTAGCTTGGTAGATTACTATTGGCTACACAGCTAATAAGTGACGAAGCTAAGAAGTAGACCTGTGAAATTGTAATTGGGGGTCTAGGGTCTGTGCTTCATTAATTAATTACTCAGCTATACTACTTATTTATCCTAAGGAATCAAGCCTGATTGGCTAAATTAATCTAACAGTGAAGGAGGTCACAGGTGCTGCTTTGAGTAATAATATTAATTTGGTTTGGACATTTTGACTTCAAGATTTCAATGTGTATCAAACTAGGTTTGCCAATTCAATAAATAAAAATACAGAAGTCCAGTTTAATTTGAATTTCAGATAAATATTGACTATTTTAGGATGACTATGTCCCATGCAATATTTGGTACATATTCATATTTAAAAAATATTAACAAGGTGCCCTATATTTTACTTAGAAATTCTACATCAAAATGAATATGTCTCATAAGTAGTTGGACATGAGCTCCAATGACTTGGGAAGAATTAGGATTAGAAATATAAAGTTGGGAGTCATCAATAGTTTTAAATTTTACTTGTGTATAGAGCTCCTGCTGCTGCCAGGACCTGTGTTAGATGCTGTAGAAAGGTGAGAGTTGAAATACATGAATAGATAAAATCCATTTATCAAAACATACAATCAAAGCAAGAAAGCAGTCAGAGAAACACTGATTTTTGAAAAACATTTTTATGGGATGAGACATGGCCACAGAGTCAGATGAAGAAGGAAAGATGTAAGGCTCAAAGGATAACTGAGTTGATGTAAAATCCAGGGAGCATATCGGTAAAAGCCAAATGCCTCAAAATATTAATGAGGATGAGGCCCAAGAGAAGGTCATTACATTTGGAGTTTATCTATCATGATAGACTGCTGCCTGAAGACAGTAACTCACTGTACAACTGTGACCAAATTATTCCAAGAACATTAAGCACATTTCTTTTATGTCCTGTATCTGACTATAGGCGGACACCTACAGAAAGTCAAGGACACAGATCAAGAGATTTAGAAACAATTATCTTACCAGAAAATATTTAAAGTAAGATTTTTTTCTTTGTTTTTTAATACAAAAAGACAAACATTATGAAAAACTAGTAAAAGTTAAAGAATGCATATTGACTATGAAGCGAAGAAACCTAACATTTATCTGTACTGGTGTTCTATTGCTACATTGCAAATTTTCACAAATAAAACCACTCCCTTTTATCATCTCATAGTTTCTATAGGTCACAAGTCCTATATGGCTCAGCTGAGTTCTCTGCCCAGAGTCTCACACTGAAGGACTCTCACACCTGGGCTCTTTTACAGAAGATCTGGAGAAAAAATCCAATTCTGAGCCCACTCAGATTGTGGCTTAATTCAATTCCTTGTGTTTATAGACTGTAGTCCTCATTTCCTGGCTATTGGCCAGAAGCTGTTCTCATTCCCTAAAGAACACTAGCTAGTCCTTGCCAAGGATCTTTTCAGAAAATTGTAGCTGATAATGTTGAATTGTCAGTTGAATCCCCTTCATGCTTCAACTCCCTTTGATTTTTCTCTTCTGCTACCAGCTAAAGAAAACTCTAAGGTCAAGTGACTTGGGACTTTATTTACATCTGCAAAGTCCTTCACAACAGTACCTAGATCAACATTTTTTGACTAACCAGGACATGGGATCTGGGGGACTGCAGGGTTCTTCAGAATTTGCTTATCACATTATCCATCAAGTTAAATTATCCAGAATTAAAAGATGACCTGCAACTGAAAGTGAAGGGCTGTTAAGCACTGTGTTAGGCACCTGAAAATTGTTATTTTCTGTAATTCTTACAATATCTCTAAGGGATAATTATCATTATTTTCAGATAAAGAAAATCTGGCTCAAAATGATTACATAATTTATCCACATCATACAGCTTTTCAGGTCACTCTGTCCGCCCAAATCTTTGACAGTTCCATAAGACTACACATTCACAAAAATTCCAGTAGTTTTGAAATCACTTTCAAATTTCTAATTCTGAACCATGAGTAATAATGATATGAGAGGTAAACTATAGTCAAACTCAATTTCAACATTCTTTTCTTCTTTACACAGGAGTAACACCAGATAATAATAATAATACTGGGTACCTATTGTGGTAATTTTGACTTTAACATCTCTATCTACAAGTCGAATATTAATTCCATGAAGACAGGGTATTTGTCTAATAAAACAGCCAGGTTAGACTCAATTGGAAGCTTCAAGGTGGGTTTTGGTAATATTTGTTGGGAAAACGGAGAGGCTTTACCCTCTCTTTAGAAAAGTCATGGTGTTGTCATGAGAAACTTAAAAAAAACCCCAGAAACTGTATATTAATGGATCAGGTATATTATTAAGATATTCCAATATTCTTGTATCCTGAGAATTTCACCTTATATGCAGTAGTGGCTGATATGGCTCAGCAAGTAATATCTGGTTACAACCTACTCAAGACATCCTTCAACCACAAAGAATGGAACAAGATTATGTAAAGTGTCCACTTATACATAGTCTATAATTTAAATTAGAGAAGTCAGGGAATGGTTGAAAAAGTAATCATTACTGTTTGGAGTTATAAATTTTATAGGATTGATTTTCACGTAAGTTCAGATATTTATAAATATGCTTTATTTTCAAGAGATGGCTTTACCATTTTAATAAAATCCACAAAAACTATTATCTGTAATATAGATGAGCTAGTTGTTAACTAAACTATTACAAAGTCATTATTTGCCTCAAGAATAGAGTAAAAAAGAAAGACACATTAAGAATCCCAACCTCCATTCTATGTTGACAAATGTAAAATAGTAATCATTGTTATCATTAATATAATAGCTAACGATTACTGGTTGCGTAGGATGTACCAGACTCAAGACTGAAAATTGTGTGTGTGTGTATCCTATAAACCTCATGTCTACTGTAAGAGATCCGTGTGGTTAACATTCCCATTTTACAGCTGATAGAAATGAAGCTAAGAACATTTAAGTAACTTGCTCAAGTGACATAGCTAGTAAATAGTGGAATTAATTTCAAACCCACATTTGATTTCTGTTAAGAAACGTTTAGTATTCCATCCTTTGCATAGCAGATGGTGCCCTTTCACAATTATTGTTTTTAGCAATATTTACAGCTCAGAGAAGAGAGTTTGAAGAAACATACATATAATGTACTCAAATTATTTAGAGATGGGTATATTTCTGCATTTCTCTATTTTGTTTACTGCTCATATAAGACATTATGTACTGATTTTAAAGTATTGAAAGTAAGTCTGCTGCATAATATTAGTCTACTAGTAGCATAAATAAGGAAAGTTGTTCAGTGAATTAGTATAAATAAATCAGAGATGTGTAAACAGTAGGCAATATTCTTCATAGACTATTATATGTAACATTAATAATAGAATACTTATTGTTTACAAAGATGAATATACTTATTCACTATTTAACTTGCCTCAGCAAACATTTATTGAACTCTTTCATGTGTTAGGCTATGTCAAGATATTCTAACATCAGTGGAACTAAATATCTCTTAGGAGGTCAGAAATGTCCATAAATTACTTTGAATACTGGGCAAAAGTAAAACAGATCACTGAAGAAGGAGCAATGATTTCCAATTGAGTTTATTGGGGAAGGCATAACAAAGATGATGGTATATCAGCTGGATCTTGAAGGATTTCAACAGTTGATAAAGAACATTCCAGGCAGAGGGAAAAGTCCACACAAAGACACGGAAGTAAGTTAATTTCAGGATGTTCATAGAATAATAAATGGTTTAGTTTCCTTTTTTTTTTGTATGAAAGTCTGAGACAGATGATAAAGCTAAAAGAATCAGATGGGACAAAACTGAAGATAGCCTCAAATATTAGAATTTGACCTTTTTGTATGTTCATCTATATAATGGGAATAAAATAAACCTTTCTCCAGTAGGAAAATTAGGTGATCAGATGAATGTTTCACAAAGTTAAATTCAGACATTATGTGGAAAACAGATTGAAGAAAAATTGAATATAAGAAGATTAGGCAGGAGGGGTTGAAAAGTATCTTTTATTATTCATGTGATCCACACAGCTATTAGTTTTCCACTTACAGATGAGGAGATAGAGGCTCAGACAATTTAAGGTACATAACCAAAATTGGGTGAGATCAAACCCGTTAGAACCCATATTTCCTGACTTCTAGTTCTGCTTTCTAATTACACTGATATTACTTTCTCCTCAAATACTCATTTTGAGCAATTTCAAACAGTTGTTTGGTGTCTGGACAACTTAACAGCTGTGTTAGAATTATGGATATGAGGTGGTTATGCTATTACTTTAAGGATCCAAAGATGCTCAGATTCTGTCCTGCCACATACAACTTCTCCACATGAGTTTCCTCAAATAGGGAGTTATTGGCAAGGATGTATGGTCAAATGAGAATAAAATTATTGCTTTATTTTTATTTGTTATTGTTTATTATTGTTGTTATTTTATTATTTCCTTTTCTTCTTCATCTCCGAAATATAGTGGTTTCCAGATTTGTTCAGGTAGCAGAGTACCTAGAGGAATAATGTACCACTAATAGAATATTATGACACATATTAAACTTAAACCTATCTTAACTCTCAAATAAGAGAGTACATTGTTGGGCTTAATCTAATACATTCATAAGCCAGATTCTAGTGTAGATAAACAGTAGCATGTGCCAAATTTTTAACAAAAATGTATTACTGGGAACACAGTGTCACTGAACTTTTTAAAACTTAATATTTGGTAAATATGGGACATGACCATTAATTATTGGATTGGTGTAACAAAACTACTTAGTTCTCTCCTGAAAACCAGTGTCCCACCAGAACATACTGTGAGAGACTTTGTTGTAATACTCTATAGGAGAAAGGAAGAAGTGTGTTACCTAGAATTACCGTCTGAATTTTTTCATAGGTCATGACTTTATCATTTTAATTTCTGAGTTTATGCCATAAACAGTAATCTCCTAAAGATCATTCGTGTGTCACCGTGTTAGTTTAGAAAATAGAAGCATATAACACTTGACTAGATAGTGGCAAAGAGAAACTGACCTGTGAAATCTCATCCTAGAGCTATTGCCCTCAATCAAAAATAGCTTAGGCTAAGTGATTCTTAAATGCACTGAAACTTGTTGGGCATTTCCCTTTACATTGCAAAATCTCTCACCCCACTTGAGTTGCATTCAAGCAGAGTCAAAGGAAAAATTGACGTTTTCAACTCAAAATCATTGAAATCAGTTGAGAAATGCATCTACTGGTCTATCTTACCTTGCCATTGCATTGTCACTAACCAGTCTTATGTACCTCACAATCATAGGAATGATTTTGTGACTATTTCACACTGGGATGTTTTCTGAAATTTCAGGCTCCACTTCAACATTTCTTATGATGAACATTTACCAATATCCCCAAACCAGGAAACATTGCTTTACTAGGACCGAATCAAAGAGTTTCTAGATCTAGAAATTACCTGATAAAGATACTTAGAATTGGAAATTTAAACACAATAGTTCCCCTATTTCCATTATAAAAATGTTATACCCAAACTAAGAGTTCTTATATTTTCCTTAAGAAACAGTGACCTCTTCGTTTCACTTACAAAATACCTGCCTACTTCAGAAGCATGATAGGAATATAGCCTAAAATAGAGGATTTGGAGATGCAACTGCTTCATTTACAGGTGAGAAAACTACAACTCACAAAGTCAAAAAATATATCCATGGCTATAGAATTACTTTGTGTTAGAAGAGGATAAAATCAAATTCATTTTTTCTAAGTTGACTTTAATTTTCAGGCAGAGCTAAAAAAGGTCAGTGATTCTCAAAGTGTGGTCTCTGGGCCAGCGGCATCAGTATCACCTGGGAAATTGTTGGAAATGTAAATATTAGGCCCACATCAGAAACTCTTTCTTTAAAGCACTCCAAGTGATCCCAGTAGAGACTAATGTTTCCGAACTACTGAAATAAAGTACATGTATTGATAGATTCTGTGAAAATGTTGAACAAAATATATAATACAAGCCAAAAGAAAAATATTGATTTAATAGTTTATATTGAGTATAATAAAATAATACTATTTTATTATTATAAATAATATCTTTTATGAGGGGAAAAACATAGCATGGTTAGGTAGCTTACCCAAGATCATCTAAAAATAATTTAAGGGACTGGATCATATGTTACTTGATTATCTGCACTTAATAAATATGTTTCCATCCTTCTCTCCACAGACAATGATAATAGGAATGACATAGTGAGTGGATTCTTATTTAGAATGTAAAATCAACAGGAGTAAGTGACTGATGGGATGAGATGAGTGAGGGAGAGGATGCAAGTAACCAGGAAGAATGAATAGTTTGGGGATGAAGATGAAAGAGCTTTTAGTTTTATGGGCTTTGTTATTTAGAGATGGATTTCAGTTTAAGATTCGCTTTACAGATATTGGGGGAAAGTTCCAGTAGTCCATCAGAAATATTAGTCTACCTTCCATTGTCCTAATTTAAGCTCTCTTTGCCTCTCATCTGGATTGGTTTACCAGTCTGCAAGCAGATGTTCCTGCCTCTAATTTTTATGCCATCTGATACTGCCTGTGTATGCTTTCAGATTAATTTTTCTGAAGCACAAACCTGACAACATCATCATTCCCTGCTTAAAATCCTTCCATCGTATCCTAACATTTACTCACCCTCAACTGGCAAATTGTCCAGGCCCACTTCCAAAACCCTCTATGGTTCTGGCCTTTCTATCTCCTAGCCATATCTATTGCAACATTATCGTGTGGTTATCAACTCTAAGAAAATAATTATAACTTGAATATATTTTTCTGTTATACAAAATCTGCAGAAATGACAAACACTGGCAGCAGTAATGGCTCTTGAAAAGCAGAAGCCCTAAGGCAGTATTGACTAGGAGAGAAAGTGACGATGAACCTTTGGCTGGGATAGCTGTTCACACCAAGTCCGTCTGCGTTTTAGGTGTCAGTTCGCTGATCTTCAGTGGTGCTGTATAAACCCAGCTGGCTGGTGACCCTTCTCATCCCACTCCTGCCCCTTCTCATTCCACTCCTGCATGGAAGCAGTCTGTCTCAGTTTTTGGTGGGCTCACAACACTTGTTTCAGTTGGAAAATTGACATGAAAAGGTTGCCCATGTCCTCAACCATTTGTTTTAGAAGGTACAGACCAAGCAGAGCTTATATGAGGAATCATGCCCAGGAAATGATTTCTAGAAAATAATATTTTGATCAAATGCATATAAACAAATGATATGCAGAGAAAGTTGGCACATATCTGGATCACATAAGGCTGTAGCAGTTGCAGAGGAAGTTAAATGAAAGAAAAATAGTCAATTGTTCATGTTAGTGTTGAATGAAATTAACAGTATTAGAATTAAAGCTTCTCTATTCATATTATGTGCAGGTTGGCTGAGCAGTAGCTGGTTAATCGTCCTTACCAATGAATCAACTAATTGAGGATATTCATTCATTCATTTTTAACAAAAACTTATAGAGTATCTCCCATATGTCAGAGGCAATGCTAGGCACTAAGATAGAGGTCATTAAGACCTAGCTCTCTCTCTCAAGACTCTGAAATTCTAGGAAGAAAAAAAAATAAGTAGATTACAATTCAATGTGATATGTGTGAAAGTAGAGAACTGTATAGAATACTGTGAGAACACAGAACAGAAGAGATGTTAACTGCATGGGAAGTCAGAAAAGGGTTCACAGAGCAGGCAGCATTTTATTTCAGCCCTATATAACTTGGCATAGTGAAAGATAATGGGAGGGAGAGTTGAAGAGGAGAAGGGCAGGAATAGAATAAAGATGTGCCAGTTCTAGAGAATACCATGAACAACGCACTAGGGTGACAACATGCATCATTTTCCTAGGGACAGAAATTATTTTCAGATTCAAATAGAGCTTGCTGCCTCTCAGTTGAAATTGAAATTCTGGGTGACTTATTTGTTTTGTCTTTTTAATTTTTTAAATATTATTATGAAATATCTGCATGGTATGAAAAACCTTCCAAATCAGGCTCCAATCTGTCTGCCCTATATCTCTCCTTATATATTTTGCAAATGCTGGGACACAAAAACATACCATGTTTCCCAAGCAGAAAGGACCGTCTCTCCCCTTTCTGAGCTCAAGGGGGCTCTTTCGCACCTGGATGCCATTGCTCTAGTATTGTTCTGGCTTTCCTTCCTTACTCCACTGGTAAATTCTTGTCACTCAAGTAATGTGTCTCTTGGGGTCAATCCATTCCTGCCACTAGGAAAAGTAGCTTCCTCCTTTGAGCACACATTTATTGTAAAATGAGTTAGGTGTGTTATTTGTTGCTTTCATATTTGTGAGCTTCTTTGGATTTGTGAGTTTCTGAATTGACATGACAACTAGAGAAGACTCATGAAGAATCCTTTGCTGCACCAAAACAAAAGACACATTTTGAACTGGCTGACTCATGTGTAGATTCAAATACTATGGAATTTTTTTAAATACCAGAGATATTAAAATACAAGCACACATAGATTCATGTAATATGTAAAGCCTCAAACCAAATCAAGTATATATATTTAATGATAAAGGATACATTTAATTTTTATTTAATTTTTTGAATAGGTAATAATAAGTTTATAAGATTCAAAAATTATATTAAGTAATACATAGGGAAGAACCTTACTCCCTCTCCTGTTTTTTTTCCACTCAATTTCCCCCTTGCTCCCTATGGGTAAACACATTTTTTTTTTTTTCTTTGTATATGTATTCTTCCAATGTTCCTTATTCCAATGTAGACAAATACTAGTACCTACATATATATTTTATATTTCCCCCTTTCTTAAACCAAGAGTAGTGTAAGATATAAAGTGCTTTGAAATTCCTTTTTTTAAATTAGTAATATATACTGGATTTTTTTCTATATTGGTTACCTTATATGGCAAAAGGTAAAATTCTCCTTCTCTTTTGAGTTGTTTCAGAGTTTCTGTCATAAAAAATTATTGAATTTCTTCAATTTTTTTTCCTGAATCAATTGAGTTTTTCATGGTGTTTTTCCTTCATTGTATTATTGTGCCATTTTACATTCATTTTTTTATGGTGATCCACCCTTGAATTCCTAGAATAAATCTCAAGTGGACATGGTAAAAAATCTTTCTAATATTCTGCTAGATTAAATTTGCTAATTTCTGTTTGTTATTTTTGTATCTATAGTCATATGGGCTACTGGAATATGATTTTATTTTCTTGTGATGTCATTATCTGGCTTTGATATCAGAGTAATGCTAGCTTCATAGAATGAGATAGGAAATGTTTCCTCCTCCTAAATTATTTTTGAAAAGTCTGAGAAGGGTTGATATTAATTCTTCTTTGAATGTTAAGTGGAATTCACTAGTGAAGTAATCCATTCCAAGCCTTTTCTTTGTTGGGAGATTCTTGACTATTCATTGAATCTTTATTTGTTGTAGGTCATTTGAAATTTTCTATTTCTTCTTGAGTTCATTTATGTGATTTGTGTGTTTTGAGGAATCTGTCTTCTAGGTTTTAACTAATTTATTGGCATATAATTGCTCATAGTAGTCCCTTATAATCCTTTTATAATTATTTTATATTTATATTTATATTTAATCCTTTATATCCCTCATAGTAGTCCCTTATAATCCCTTATAATTATTTTATATTTATATTTAATCCTTTTATATTTATATTACTACTGTAAGGTCAGTAATAATATCTCCAGTTTAAGTTTTAATTTTATTTATTTTCACCTTACCTTTCTTTCCTTGTCAATGTTGTTGATCTTTTAAATGAACCAGCTTTTGGTGCAATTGATTTTCTCTATTGTTTTTTTATTCTCTACTTTGTTTATATCTGCTCTAATCTTTATCAGTTCCTTCCTCTACTTGGTCTTGGTTTATTTTGCTCTTATTTTTCTAGTTCCTTATGATGTAAGTTTAGGTTATTGATTTGAGATGTTATTTTTTAGTGTAAGCATTTACAGCTATAAATTTCCCTTTAAGTACTGCTATTACTACATCCATAAATTCTGATATATTGTATTTTCATTTTTATTTTTCTCTGAGTAGTTTCTGACTTTTCTTGTGATTTCTTCTTTGATGCACTGATTGTTTAGGAGTCCATTATTATAAAGCAGAAACTAACACACCATTGTAAAGCAATTATACTCCAATAAAGATGTTAAAAAAAAAAAGAGTGCATTGTTTAATAGCCACATATTTTGAATCTTCCAGGTTTCCATCTGTTACTGATTTCTAATTTCATTCTGTTGTGGTTGGAAAAGATACTTTATATGACACTAATTTAAAAAAAATCTATTGAGACTTATTTTGTGGTCTAAATATGATCTATCCTGGAGAATGTCCCATGTAAACTTGAGAATAATGTATATTCTGTTGTTGTGGGGTGGGATGTTCTGCACGTTTGTTAGGTTTGGTCCATTTATTGTGTTGGTCAAGTCATCCATTCTCTCATTTATCTTCTGTCTGGTTGATCTATCTATTATTGAATGTGGGGTATTGAAATCTCCAACAATTATTGTAGAACTGATTATCCCTTCAATTCTGTCAATTTTGGCTTCATATATTTTGAGTGTCTGTTATTAGGTATGTAAGTGTATATAATTTTAATATTTTATTATTTTATTGACTCTTTCATGACATATAATTCCTTCCTATGATGGTTAGTTCTATATGTCAACTTGGAGGTTGTTTTAGATGAGATTAATATTTAAATCAGTGGATTTTTAGTAGAACAGATTGTCCTCCATAATATGGGTGGACCTCATCCAATCAGTAGAAGGACTGAATCAAACAAAAAGGCCATCTACCCCAAGCAAGAGGACTGCCTTAAAACTTTATCTGCACCATCAATTCTCCTATGGCTCCAGCCTGCCAGCCCACACTGCAGATTGTGGACTTCCATAGTCATGTGAACCAGTTCTGCATAATAAATATTTATGTAATCTCTGCTCCCATAGAGCTCCGCTCACTTTCTGTTATTGGTGTCACAGATAACAACTTTAACATTGTGCACCCAATAACATAGATTATTTTTTTAGTGCATTTGTCCTTTAAATAATATAGAAAATTAAAGCATTATAAATTAAAATTACAATAATACTAGCTTCTATAATTGCCCATGTATTTATCTTTACCTGAGATATTTATTTCTTCATATTGCTTTGACTGACTCTCTAGTTTCCTTTCATTTCAATCTGAAGGATTCCACACTACAGGTCTAATGGTGGAGAGACCCCTCACCTCTCATTTATCCTAGAATGTCTTAATTTCTCCTGCATTTTTAAAGGACACTTATCAGATATAGAATTCTTCTTTGACAGTTGTTTTCTTTCAGCACTTTGAATATAGCAACCCACTGTCTTCTGTCTTCTCCAAGATTTCTGATGAGAAATAGGCCTGTAATCTTATTGAAGATCCCTCATATGTGATAAGTTGATTTTCTCTTGCTAATTTCAAAATTCTCTCTCTGTCTTTAGCTGTCTATAGTTTGAGAATGGTACGTCTTGGTGCAGTCTTTTTGAGTTTATCATTTTTGGAGTTTTTGAGATTATGGAATTCACAGATTTATGACTTTCGTCAACTTTGGAAAGGTTTTAGACAGTATTTCTTCAAATATTCTTTCTGCCACTGTCTCTAGAATGCATTTGTGGGTCTGATTGATGGTTTCCCAGAGGAACCTTAACCTTTGTTCACTTTTCTTCTTATTCTTCAAAATAAAAAATATTGTCTTACCTTGAGGTTCACAGATTCTTCATTCTGCTTTTTAAAGTCTTCTTTTGAACCTCTGTAGTGTATTTTTCATTTCAATTATTGTACTTTCAACTCAAGAATTTCTTTTCATTAAAAAAATTCTATGTCATCCTAATATTTTCATTTTATTCACACATTATTTCCTTATCTCTTTCCATGTCTTCCTTTAGGTCTTGAGTACCTTTCAGATAATTGTTTTAAAGTCTTTGTATAGTAAGTCTGATAACTCTGCTTCCTCAAGCATATTTTATGTAGATTTATTTTATTCCTTTGAATGAGGCATACTTTCTTGTTTCTTTAAATGCCTTTTTGTTGTTGAAAACTGGACATTTGAATCTTATAAAATGGTAACTCTGGAAATCAGATTCTTGCCTTTCCCCTAGGCTTGTTATTTGTTTTTGTTGTTGTTGTTATGTGTCTCTATGTCAGGAATCAGTCTCAGATTAAGATTTCAAGTCTTTCCTGAGTCTATGTCTTTCCCTGGATATGTATAGTGTCTTTCCCAATTCCACTGTATACATAATTGTTTTTGACTGTCCAAAAAATTAAGTGAGGTTCCTTTAAATCTTGTGGAAGCTACTTCAGCCAATGGGGTTTGAAACCATGGTAGGCAGGCTGCTTGCTAACATCTTAGCAATCAGAAGCATCCATAATCAGAACACAGAACCCTGGTATCTGGAGGACAAAGTCCTTATTGCTCACCCTGGCTCCAGGAAACCATGCCAAAAATGTGATTGCCATCACCGCAGCTGCCTGTCACAGGGCTGAGGGATGGAGAATGAGTAGTCACCTTCACACTAAGGGATGAAATGCAATGAAATGAATAGCAATTTACCAGCTAAACTTTCCTCTGAACGCTGCTATTGTTAAAATAAGCCACAGAGTTTCAAAATAGTCACTTCAGACAATTGCTGCTGGCACAATTGTTGTCTAGTTGGAGAGAAATATTCTTGGTGCTTCCTACTCCACCTTTTCCCCAAACTTCATTTTCTATATGTCTTTTTAACATGTTTTATGATATATGCTCTTTTCTTTTTTCATTTTAGTTAAATATTAAATTAAATTAAATTAATTAAATTTAATTAAATATTCCTGTGGAGGATCTGAGGCCAGACTACTTTTTATTCTTACATTAATTGTGTGCATGTGTGTGTGTGTATGTGTGTGTATGTGTGCTTGTGCCCAATAGAATCATTAATTTTTAAAGTTAACTTTATTGGGAGATTCTAAGGTTGTTATTCATGGAGTAATTCTTCCTGTAAAATAGAATTCCCTTTCAGTTATTTGTCTTCTTTTCTTATGATTTTTAAAATAATTATATCTTCATAGTTTGTTCTTTCTTTTGTTGTCTTTTTGGTGTACTCCAATCTTGTATATATTTGTATATATTTGTATATATTTGATCTCCAATGCCTATTTTTTTCTATCATTTCTCTCAATCTTGTTTTAATCTTGCTTTTTATAATTCTATTTCCCTTTATCTCATATGCAATTTCTATCTTCCTTATAAAGCTTTATGCAGTGTCTATTTTTCCTTGACTTATTTATATTTAACTTTTATTTTTAAAAGGGTTCTTTTTTCCTTTTATATCCTATGTTAAGTCTTATCAGCTCCTGGTTTACTTTTCTTACAGTCAAGTCATCACCTCCAGGATGTCTGACCATCTCTTCACTTGTTATTATATTTACTTTTGCATTCTTCTTTTATAGCTGCAATTGGTTTACATTTATTAACACTGAGTTATATTTTTCTCTTCTTTATAGTAACTTTTTTGGTGGCTATAAAGCAAAGGAAAAATATAAATATATATTTATATGTATGGGGGGGGTTGTATTATATCACATATTTTTTCTCTTCTCAGGATTTCACCTTTGATGCTATAGTCACAAACTAATTATTTAAAATATGATTCTTCCAGGTAGCTAGGACTCCTTTTCCTCTCAGAAAGTTACCTAGCTTAAGAGGACCTAAATTAGCCCAGAGGTCTTCCTCTGATGACCCCCCCAGAGTATACATTTCCTATTTCCCAAGATGTCTATGGCTTTCTGAAGGGGTGTTTCTGTCTCTGTTTGGGTACATTTCAACTTTCCACAGCTTATTTTTTTTTCTTAACTTCTCTCCTCACACCTTCACAACTGCAGCCAGTTTATCCATGGTCCTACTTAACAGCAGTTTCTTCTTTCTTGTGGCACCCTAGGTCTCTTTTATTCCTCCTTCCCCATCTGGCAACAAGATTCACTGACTTCTCTGTGCTGCAGAGCAATTACTCTGTGTTCCAAATTAGCTTCTCTATTCATCTAGGTGCTCAAAACCCTCAAATTTCTGCCACTCATAGAACCCTCTCACATTACAAGGTGTTTGGTGACCATCTGGTATTATTTCAGTATACCTTCTTGAATTCCCAGTACCCCTAGTTCCAAGCAGTTAACAAGGTGTTGAATTGGACATGACATTACTCTCCACAAGAGGAGAGCTTTTGGTAGATATTAACAATTTTATATTTTCTCCATGTCATTGTATTTTTTATCACAATTCAATAAAACAAAGGCATAATTAGAATGGAAAAATTAATAGATTTGATAACAAAGATATTTTTAACTTTATAGTTTGTCAACAGACTTAAGGAAATGGATCTAAACAGATATTTAAGCATGGAACATTTTTTTAAGCACAGAACTTTTAACAAAATATTATTTATAGTAGTAAAAAAACTGAAAACAACCTGAAAATTATGGAAGACTATTTTACGACATAAGAAAGAGCTTATGATATATTGTAATGGAAAACAAAACCATGTGTACAACACTCTCACAATTTTATTAAATGTATACATACCTCCAGTAATACATTAAAAAAACAGTGAAAATGGTTTGAGATTTCACATGATTTTTATTTTTTCTCTATATTTTGTAAAATTTTTATAACAGAGTATTGCATTTAAAACTGTGAAAAATAATATTAAATAGAAAAATCCTGAAATTACTTAGAGACTAAATTTTAAAAATACTTTTATCATATGCAGTACAAAACATGATTGATATCTTGGGTGGAGTAAGAAAACAAAAGTTATTTAGAGTCACTTTTTAATTTATTATTTCATTCAAAAGCATAAATGGCTAGAGGGAAAGTACTGATTTTCATATTCTGTGTATGGCTTGTGCATAGTGAACATAAGCATTTGTAGAATGTAGAAATAATTAAAGGGATGTGGAAATGGTTATATAAAACATGCCTCACTTTTATACCTGAGGTCGAAATACGGTTTCCTTCCTGTTCTTGATACATGTATATTTCCTTTCATTTATGTAGTATCTAAGGATGGAAGCTCATTGGAAGTTATTACTCAAAGTCATATGCACCCTTAGGTGTTGTAAAGAGAGTCAGAGCAGGCACCAGATTGCAGATGCAAAGTAAAGCTATATAAAAGAACAAAACGTGCGATGATGGTGTGCTGTGTAAAAGACTGAAGGTAAAATTCCATCTGGAGAATGGCAACCTGAAGATGATACAGAAAGGGCAAGCTCATGAGTTCAGCTGACTGTAAAATGTAAGACTTTAAAAGGGAAGGTTACACAAGAGCTTAACCAATTTAACTTCAGAATCAAATAAAATGAGGGTGAAGTGTTACATTTTCTAAAGGGCTTATGAATATAATTTTTCTCTTTATTTATGTGAGAATATTTCAAACTCCAATCAGCAGTTTCAGCATCTCTGCAAGACACCATTGTACTTAGGAGCAGTGCCGAAGATGCCTGCTGGAAAAACAAATTATAATCAGTGCAAGCTCAGCAGAGCAGGAAGCAATAGACGAAACAGTATTTTCCTCAAAAACATCTTTAGATGATTTTTGAAGGAATCAAGATTTCAGTAGAAATTTTTCATCATAGACAGTTAGCAAGCTTTTAATGGCAGTTGAGATATTCAGCAATGATCTTAAACATGCTGTGAAGATAAACTCCTCGTCCCATCAAAAGTACAAGCCTCCTCGTGCTATAACTTATGATGATATTATACTACAGGTCATCTTCTGTGTACAGAGTTCAGTAGCTTGAATATGAGTGCTATTGTGCTCATGAAAAAATGTAATGGCTATTATAAAGGAATATGGCTTAAACAATGCTCTGAATGTTCCTTGTAGTGTATTCTGGTCAATTTCCTGCTGGTTTCCAGTTTCAGAACAATTTCCTGGAGGCTTCAAATTTTTAGCACTTTCCAGATACCATTTCTTTGGGCAAGGAGAGAAATGGAGGAGAAAAATGGTACTTATTACTAGAGCAATCATGAATGCTCAGCTACAATTGAAAAGTTTAGCATGAAACAGAACTCTATGACTGCATCAAAGTATGGTAAGATTTATGTGTTGTAAAGGCTCTTGGCTAAGTACTGGATGCAGTATCATGACATATTTTACTGTCTTGTAAATTACATGATTTACAACATAAGCTTTCCGTCAGCACAATTTTTATTTATTGACTAGAGTGTCAGAAATGTCACAGGAGGCAAAAGTCATCCACAACGAATAATGATTACATTTTTCTAAAATGATACAAACATCAGCTCTTGGTTGAACAGTTATGCTATGATGCTTCTTAGAGCAGTTTCTGTCTTCACTTTTTAAATAGATAAATAAGGTCAATTTCATTCTTTCTTCCCTCTGCTGAGGCAGCTAGGATAATTGCTTTTTTCACTCATTCTACTTCCTAGGTGTTCACAAGAGGTTTCTATCTACTTTCAATGCACAGTGGATTAGGTTACTTTACACCCTTAATATATTGTAACTGTTTCTTACCAGCTAGAGAGAAGCTGCTGTGCTGGGCTCTTACCTTCATAACTCTAAGAAAAGGCAACATTTCATAAAGTAAGGGACACTGGGCTAGTGAAAAGGCAACCAGGGTTTTCTAGCCACTATTGCCAGTGATATTGTGCTTCTAATAAAACAACAACAGCAAACAAACAAAAAACAGTATGGAGAAATAGACCAGGAATAGAAATGTTAAAGATCCGATACAGTTATTAGAACACAGCAGGCAGGGCTCCGACAGGTCTGACGCCCAGCATCCTGAAAACTGTGCTCATTGCCCCACTTTTGGATCTGGGTGATTTGTATTAATTATCAGTCTTTTATGCTTCAGAAAGTAAACATTCTGAAAACAAGAAGATCACCTGCTTCATTAAAATACACCACGACTTCAAATGTTCTCCATTTTTTTCAAAAGGTCTAATGAATTGCAATGTACCTCAGTATTTAAAACAAGTAGCATATTTAAGGCTTGATGATAATATATATCAAAATATTGTCACTGACAGGAATCCTTAGGGAAATGGGTTTATCTTTGTGTGAAGAGATTCTGACTCTTCTTGAAACTCACCTGATTGCTGTTGCTTCCACCTTAGTAGCCTGTAATAGCAATCTGTGTAGTGTTTGCTAAAATAAATAAGTAAATCCGTTCATCAACTTGTGCCAGGGAAAACACATGGAAACCCAAACATTCAATTTTCAAGAAGTTTGTGACTTGCACATCCCATTCCATGACCCAATCTACTTTATTTCATACACTTAGAGCAAAACTTTTTAAAAAGTCGTCTTTCTTCATTCTTTCCAATTCTTTCCTCTTATTCTATCTTAAATCCATTTAAATAAATCTTTAGTTCCCAATCCTCCATCAAAGCTGCTCTTATCAAGCTCCATAGTTTTCAGTCTAATGGCTAGTTTTCTGTGCTCATCTTATTTAGATTGACCCATAAGAAACATGATATTTGGCCATCTTGGACCCACAACAATAGTGACTTTGTATACTTTAATCTCTCTGAACCTAACAGGAACATTTTATGTGGTTGTACTACCCACTTTCTTGAAATGTTTTCTTGACTTGGCTTCAAACCACCACATCCTCCTGGTTTTTCTCCTACCTCACTGCCCTCCATCTCAGTCTTCTCCCCAGCTCCTCCCGGTCTCTCCAACCTGCAATCATTGTGTCCCAAGACTCAGACCTTAAATGGGATCTATTCTCTATTTGCATATGTTCCCTTGGTGATCTCATCTGGTCTTGTGAGTTTAAATATCACCTCTTTGCTGGTGATGATTCCCATCCCAGCTCTCTCCCCGTAGTTGATATTTGTACAACTATCCAAGTTGAATCTACTTGGATTTTAATTGGTATGCCAAACTAACATGTCCAAGACTATTTTTTCGGTTGAAGTATAGTTGATTTACAATGTTGTGTTGGTTTCAGTTGTACAGCAAAGTGATTCGGTTATACATACATATATACCTATTTTTTTCAGATTCTTTGCCCTTACAGAGTATTACAAAATATTGTGGATAGTTCCCTGTGCTATACAGTAGGTCCTTGCTCTTCTATTTTATATATAGTAATGTGGCTCTGTTAATCCCAAATTCCAAATTTATCCCTCCCCCCTTTCCCCTTTGGTAACCATAAGTTTGTTTTCTATGTCTGTGAGTCTATTTCTGTTTTGTATATGAGTTCATTTGTATCATTTTCTTTTAGATTCCACATATGAGCGATATTATATGATATTTGTCTTCGTCTGGCTTACTTCACTTAGTATGATAATCTCTAGGTCCATCCATATTACTGCAAGTGGCATTATTTCATCTTTTTTTATGGCTGAGTAATATTCCATTGTATATATGTACCACTTCTTCTTTATCCATTTATCTGTTGATGGACTTTTAGGTTGCTTCCATGTCTTAGCTATTGTAAACAGTGTTGCAGTGAACATTGGGGTACATGTATATTTTCCAATTATGGTTTTCTCTGGGTATATGCCCAGGAGTGGAATTGCTGGATCATAAGGTAGCTCTATTTTTAGTTTTTTAAGGAACCTCCATACCTCTCTACATAGTGGCTGTACCAATTTACATTCCCACGAACGGTATAGGAGGGTTACCTTTTCTCCACACCCTCTCAAGCATTTATTATTTGTAGATTTTTTGATGATGGCCATTCTGACCAATGTGAGGTGATACCTCATTGTAGTTTCGATTGCATTTCTCTAATAATTAGCAATGTTGAGCATCTTTTCATGTGCCTTCTGGCCATCTGTAAGTTTTATTTGGAGAAATGTCTATTTAGACATTCTGCCCATCTAAAACTATTTTTTTTTTTGATTGGACCCCTACCCAAGCTGCTAAACCTACTTCTTCTACCTGTTTTCCACCTTATCATCTTTCTAGTGTTCACAAATCAGCTTTCTGGTTTCTCAAGTCAAATTCTTCAAATCACCCTCTACCTCCATTACTCCTCACTTTCTCTTACACTTTAGATTCAGTTCATCAAAAAATACCATTAACTGTATTTTCAGAATATACCCAGAATATGATTACTTTTTATCAACTTTCCTGCTTCTACTCTGATCCTACTCACTATTATCTCTCTCCTATATTATTTAATCATCTAGATTGGCTTCCCTTTTCCCACCAGTTCTGCTTTTAGTTTTCTTCAACACCGCAGTCAGGGTGATTCTGTATCAGTATAAATCAGATCATCTCGGTTTAGAGCCCTTCAGGGGCTTCTGTCCCATTCATTTATATTGTAAAGTCTTTATATTATAAAGCCTTATATTGCTGAAGGCCTACCTGATAAGTCCCTTTAGCCTTCTGATCTCAGCTCCTAATCCACAAAGCAACAGCCACACAATAGTTATGAATATTTGATTACCTAGGGTCACATCCCCCAATTAAGCAACTGATTCCCAAATTGGCTATATAGCAGAGTCATCCAGAGAGCATTTACAATATGCTGATGTTAATCCAACATATAATGTCCAAATTAACCTCAGGACCTTTACACTTATGGTCTTTCCCAGAAGCCACATAACTTGCTCCCTTACCTCCTTGATCAAGTATCACCTTCACACTGAGGTCCCCTTTTTTTAAAATTCACCCTCCTACACACATACATACCCCATTGTCATTTCATGCTTTGTATGTCTCCATAGTCCTTATCACAATACAATATATCAAATATTCTGCTTTTATTTTTGTTTCTATCCCACTATAATAGATGGTGTCAGGGCCTTGCCCATACTTTCTCAGCATTCCCCATTCCTTCCATGCCTACATCATCCTACTGCAAGCCCCTGCAGCTCCCTTCTTGAAGATTTCCTTTCAACCCCACATGGCCAGCAGTTGTGGGAGTTGGTAAAGTTGGAGAATAAATACTCCAGCACCTGAGGGTGGGATAACACTGATTAATATTATATACTATCTTCCAGAGTTCCCTTGTGGAATCTAACCTCAGTTTCCCTCAGGGATAACCTATACCCACACTGGGCTTCCATACATCCCCTGCCTCACTCACCCATTCTCTTACAGGTACCTTCTGAAATGATCTCCAAACAAACTATTTTATTCAAAGAGTCTGGTTCTGGGGAGATCCACCCTAGGATATATCCCAAGAGCCCATCTTCCTTTAAGGGAGAAGGATTTTTGGTCTGTTTTACTTTACTGATTTATCTCCAATGACTAGAGCAGAGCCTGGATCACAGTAGAAACTTCATAAGTATTTGTTGGATCAGTGAATCCCTATTATAAAACATCACTTGACTCTACTTTGAGCACAGTCAGGGCATGTTATTGCAATAAACTAATTTACAAATAATCTGCTCATACCAAAAAGCATTTCCTACAAGTCTCAACTGCCAGTGATTCTCGTATGTTAAGTTTTGAAAAATGTGGAGATTTTGTAGAATTGGTAGATTGGGGCAAAAAGAAAAAATTATATTAAAAAAGAGAAATTTATATTGTAAAGAAATTTATATTACAATAATGATTTTCAATCTTGATTGCACAGTAGAATCACCTTGTTGCAACTTACTAATTTCTGATTTCAGGACTTCAGTCTTCCTGAATCTAGATTCTGTTGATCTGGAGTAGAGTGTATAAATATATTTTTAATGTTCTCTTAATGATCCTGATGCATAACTAAGTTTGGGAACCAGTTGCTTACCTAGAAGATGCAACTCTAAGTAATCAAGTACTTAAACAATATGATACTTCAGAAGAGAAATATAAATGCCTTAAATATTTTCAATTGTATTTAAACAAGCATCAAAAACATTATTTTAAAAAATACTAACACTTAAAACATCTATGGAAGTAATGTTTTCATTATATGAAATATTGATTATCTTTCTATAAAGTTGCAATTACTTTTCCTTTGGTCTAGAAAGGAGAATGTGGAACTAATAAATACATGTATGAAGGAAAACTGTTAACTTTCATATAAGTTAAGGCATTGAACACCCATACAAATACAGTAAAAAGAATACCACTGTAATTTTTTGAAGAGTCCAAGGGCTGTGTTTTTCTTCAAACTTACGTATCATAGAGACCAGAGTTTCCAGTATCTCTCTGCTAAATATAAATGAAAGGAAAAAATCAAGTACACATTTTATATATTACATATGAATCGCCTGGTTGGCTCATGTTTCATCACTAGTAATTACTATCTTAAGGATTAATATCCTCTTGCTGGTCTGGATAAGAAAAAAAAAGTTAAAGATATAACTTTATATTCTCCTGATATTTCCAGTGTAATTATCCACACTCAAAACAAAGGGAAGTGGATTAGAGAACCATCTGTCCTTACAAGTAAATTAATTGCTCTTACAGAAGCAATAAAGTCTTTACTCCTTTGAGTCACCTCCTTGTCACATTGAAAAAACAAAATCAAGTAAAAGCCATGCCCAGTCAGTCCAGTAGTGACCCTTGGGGAAGACTGTGTTTTGAATCCTAATTGTACAAAAAAAATCATCAATAAACTGATCCAGGGAGTTTCTCTAATGAGGCAAACAGGTCATTTTCTAGTATCAAATGGCATTTGTTTCCTAGGAGAAGAAGAAGAAATATTTCAGGTCTTCCTAAGAGTCTTTTTCTTATCCAACAGAGTCTGAGTCTGTACAAAAAGAAACAAGATTACGTGAGTTAAAGAAGGAAATTTTTGTTTCTCCATCTCTCTCTCTCTCTCCCCTCCTTAGCAGGAAAACCAGTGGGGCTTACTACAGGGAGAACTAAAGAGTTGTAGGAAACTGAGACTCCATCCTTATGCACACAGACTTTCTCATTCCCAGTCCCAGAACAGAAGCAGCAGATTTAAAAGTACCAGCCTGTCAAGAACACGACAGACACCGCCAGCCTGCAGCACGGTCCGGCTCCAGACCCGACCCCCACCAAGACGGTGGCCACCAGCAAGTCCCTGGAGAAGCCACTGCTTGAACTGGGCTTTGGCTCCAGCCCCTTTGACTCAAAGCCCCTCCCCTTGCCAAGGTGACAACCACCAGTGCCCCCGAGGGAGGATGCAGCTTGCACATGGATCCAGTTCTGACCCTTCCGAGTCCAGCCCTCACCCCTGCCAAGGTGGTGACCGCCACTGAACTCTGGGAGAGTCTGCAGTTCACACCCAGCTCCTGCTCTAGCCCCTCTTGCTCTCTATCCCAGTCCCCACCAAGGCACCAGATGCTGCTGTGCCTGGGAAGAGGCCCAAGCTCACATCGGGCTATATTATAGCCACTTTGGCTGCATTCCTGACCCTGCCAAGGCAGCAACCCCCAGTACATCCTGGGAGAAGCCGTGGCCTATGCTGGATTCGGCGCTCACTCCACCCCTGGCTCAAGCCAATCCCTGCCAAGGTAATGACCCTGCACACACTGGACAATGCTAGCTTCAGATCCAGCTCTCTCACCAAAGCCACTAGACACACACAGACTGCAGAAGAATACTCCTCCAGAAGAATACATCTTCAAGACTGGGGTAAGTAACTGTTTCACCTAATTTCAAAGAGAAAAACAGAAAAAGTCAAACAAAATGAGAAGACAGGAATATGTTCCAAATGAAAGAGCAAGATAAAACCACAGAAAAAACCCAAATGAAACAGTGATAAGTAATTTACCTGTTAAGAGTTCAAAACAACAGTCATAAGAAGTCTCACTGAACTTGGGGAAAAGCATAGAGGAACAGAGTGAGACCTTCAACAAATAATTAAAAAATATAAAAAAGAAACAATCAAAGCTGAACAATACAATAACTGGAATCAAAAATACACTAGAAGGAATCAAGTATTTAGTGATTCAGAAGAATGCATAAATGACCTGAAAGACAGAATAGTGGATATCACTGAACCAGAACAGCAAAAGAAAAAAATTACAAAATACAAATAGTTTAAGAGGTCTCTGAGACAACATCAAGCATACTACACATTTTAATTATAGGGGTCCCAGAAGGAGAAGAGAGAGAGAAATTGGCAGAAAACTTATTTGATGAAATAATGGCTGAAAACTTCCTTAACATGAAGAAGGAAAAGGATATCCAGGTCCAGAAAGCACAGAGTCCTAAAAAGAAGAACTCGGAAAGATCCACAACAATTCTTACCATAATTACAATGGCAAAAGTTAAACATGAGGAGACAATTTTAAGGCAGCAAGAGAAAAACAAAGAGTCCCATACAAGAGAATCCCCATATGGCTCTCAGCTGATTTTTCAGCAGAAACTCTGCAGGCCAGAAGGGAGAGGCATGATATATTTAAATTGATGAAAGGGATAAACCTACAACAAAAAATACTCTGCCCAGCAAGGTTATCCCTCAGAATTGAAGGAGAGAGAAATATTTCCCCAGGCAAGCAAAAACTGAAAGAATTCATCATCACTAAACTGGTCTTATAAGAAATTTTATAGGGTCTTCTTTAAGTGAAAAATAAAAGGTCATAACAAGAAATAAGAAAATATATGGGGCTTCCCTGGTGGCGCAGTGGTTGAGAATCTGCCTGCTAATGCAGGGGACATGGGTTCGAGCCCTGGTCTGGGAAGATCCCACGTGCCGTGGAGCAACTGGGCCCGTGAGCCACAACTACTGAGCCTGCGCGTCTGGAGCCTGTGCCCCGCAACGGGAGGGGCCGCGATAGTGAAAGGCCCACGCACCGCAATGAAGAGCGGCCCCCACACCACGATGAAGAGTGGCCCCCGCTTGCCGCAACTAGAGAAAGCCCTCGCACGAAACAAAGACCCAACACCACAGTCAAAAATAATATAAATAAATAGATAAAGTAGCTATAAAAAAAATTATTAAAAAAATTAAAATATATGAAGGAAAACAATCTCACTGGTAAAGGCAAATATATAGTTAAGGCAGTGGATCAACTAATTTAATAAGCTAGTATGATATCAAAATGAAAAAGTCATAATATCAACGGTAACTACATTGGTAACTACATTAACAGTTAAAGGATACACCTAAAGATGTAAAATATGACATCAAAAACATAAAACATGAGGAGGGAGTAAAAAATGTAGAGCTTCATGAACATGCATATATATATATATATATATATATATATATATATATGTATATCCATAATACCCTCCTGGTTCATCCATGTTGTCACAGATGGCAAGATTTCATTCTTTTTTATGGCTGAGTAATATTCCATGTTCAATTACTTCTACAGGGTCTATATCTAAAATTAGAAATATCATATCTAAAAAGCATGCTGCATTAGTTTTTTAGGCAAGGCTGCCACAACAAAATACTACAGACTAGGTAGATTAAACAACAAAAAAATTACTATTTTCTCACAGTTCTGGAGGCTGGATATCTGAGATCAAGGTGTCAGGAGATCTGATATCTTTCAAGGCCTCTCTTTGTGGCTGGCAGATGGTTGCCTCTTGCTGTGTCCTCACATGGCCCTTCCTCTGTGTGCTTACCTCCCTGGGGTCAAGTTGTGTGTCCAAATTTCCTCTTCATATAAAGACTCCAGTTAGATTTTTTAAGGCCCACCCATATGATCTGATTTAACTTTAATCACCTCTTTAAACATCCTCTCTCAAAATAGGGTCACATTTTAAGGTACTAAGGGTTCGGATTTCAATACATGAATTTTCAGGAAACACAATTCAGCCCCTAACATATGCTATTTAAAAAAATTTACAACATAATTCCAAACTGTATAGTCAACAAATTAGAGCCAATTAATACTCTCACTGGCAGTGTACAGTTCCCATTTCCTCACATTTTTACCTGTATTGTCAGTCATTCAATTTTCTGATTCTTTCTCATGTGGATCCTTAGCTAGAAACAACCAAGGAATGGCCTTTGTCTCCATTTATTTATTTTTTTCTTTTGTTTTACACATTTTTGCTATCATGTTTCTTGAATCCAGTTATAATCTATGATAGGATATTATGTCTTTTTTTCAGGCCTTACCACTCTTTCTTAAAAAAGTGTATATATTAGCAACTGTTCAAAGTCCATTTTAAGTTTAATGTATATCACCTATACAACCGAGGAATTTTTGTTTGCTTTACAATATCCTGCAAGATGCTGGCTTCTATTTATTTACTGCCAGGAAAGGACTGTCATGCCAGTTATAATACATTTCTGCTCTGTTCTTTTTATTTATATTCACTCAGCTACCTGTATATTCTGCTTGTGTTTCAAATTTTATCATCCTTTCATTTCTGTGTGATGCATAATATTCAGATTGCTTCCCAGCTAAATATATACCTATTGTGAAGGCGCATGCCTACTTTTAGACTTTTTGTGTAAGACTATAAAGTATTCTATCTGATTGCAGTTTTAAATTATTTTATTATTTTCATTATGATGGTCACAAATATTGCATACCTCCATGTGATCTGAAAATAATATCTTTGGTTTTCTCTTCTCAAAGCTAAACTTTTTCTAGGCTCTGCAGGAAAAGATTTTTAGACCTCTCAATATCTTTACTTTTCTCCCTAAGGTCTCATATTTATACAATTATCAATGTATTTTTGAAGACAAGTTCCTTGGTTTCATGCCTACTGACCGTATTTATGTCAACATCTTATCATCTGTTATTTGAACACTTGTAAAATTTTCCTATCAGAATTCCCAACAAGTTGCTCATCTCTAATTTCCTCCATCATCTTCAGTGCTGACAAAATTATCTTTAAAGGAAAGGTGTGGCCACTTTATGTTCATGCATTAAAATTTCTTTGACTCCACACTTGAATGAATTCCAATATAAGATATTCCCATCTGGCACCAAATTTTCTCTCCATATCTAACTTCAAACATCCCTCTCTCCTTATCTCAAGTCACATGGGAAACGTTTCCCATGGCTTCCATAACACACATAACTTTTGAAATGATACACTTACTAAAAAAAACCCACTTACAGAAATTATTCTTCTGAGAAACCAATATCCATTCTTCAAGACCCAAATCAAATATCACCTTACTATGTAAACTCAAGGAAAATTAAATCCTGCCTTCTCTGTGCTTTCACAGTGTTTTATTCCTCTGTAATATTTATTACATCATATCTAAATTGTATGTTTATTTATCTTGTGTCTGTAATTTATCATATGTTTTTCCAAGGCAATGACCATGATGTATTATCAATGCTGTTCACAGTAAGTATTCAGTGAGTGTTGAATGAATGGATAATGTGGTCAAACTACTATAAAATATAACCAAATTTTTTTTCTATTATATAATGGAGTCTTAGAGGGTACTTATCTTTTCATTTATATCCTATTGTAGCTTTCCTCTAATTCTGAATTGATAAGGCTGCCTCTTAATTATCTATAGATCTCTATGAGTATATTCTCTTTGCCAGTAATTATACAAAAACATTAAAAAAATTAGAAAAACACTTTCCATTCCTTTATGCTTGGTTTAGTGAAAAGGGCATTAATGCTGGAAGATTTTTAGGAAGCAGCTTCTTGAGTCTGACAGATTATTTTTCCTAATGAACCAACTATTTCTATAGATAGTCACATTATGGTATTTAAGGGAAACACATGGCGTATAAAGTTCAAAAAACATCGATGTCTATCAGATAGCATCCAAAAATTAAAATACATTTTTAAAACCTACTTATATCTTAGGAAAAAGAAATATAGTCTGTAATTCAATTGTGAAGAATTGGATCAAACATGAAATAAAATTTTAATAAGTAAGTTTGGGAAAGTATGTCAATTCACAAAGGTATAGCAACTCACTGAGTCTATGAATGATGCAAAATGGAGATTTATCATTAGCTATAAAGCAAATACTTTAGTGATACCATGAATGCATAGCTTTAGTTTTCATCCTGCTAAGAAATGACCATATGAATTCAGAAATTTATTGCTCCTATTAAGGAATGTATAACTCTTACTTCTGAGCACTTTTTTCTTTCTGCTGGCAAAGTGCTACTTATTAGCCACAAAGTTACAATTTTGCAAACCTGGAATTTGATTAGATCTATTTGACAGATAATTCACTGGGAGGAAACTATAGTATAAGGCTAACCATTTGTGAAAGCACAAAGTTACGGAAATTGCATACATCTTAGTAGAAGCTAAGTGAACTCATGAAAAGAAGCATAAACATTTATGACTCATTTTAAGGCAGTAGTTTCCAGACATTTTTTTTTTTTTAATTATCTATCTATTTATTTATGGCTGTGTTGGGTCTTCGTTTCTGTGCGAGGGCTTTCTCTAGCTGCGGCAAGCGGGGGCCACTCTTCATCGCGGTGCGCGGGCCTCTCACTATCGCGGCCTCTCTTGTTGCGGAGCACAGGCTCCAGACGCGCAGGCTCAGCAATTGTGGCTCACGGGCCCAGCCGCTCCGCGGCACGTGGGGTCTTCACAGACCAGGGCTCGAACCCGTGTCCCCTGCATTGGCAGGCAGACTCTCAACCACTGCGCCACCAGGGAAGCCCTCCAGACATTTTTGATCCATGAACTGCTTAAAGATATTTCTTTTTTCTGGATTAATCAAAAGATAGATACAAGACTCTGACAAATTCAGATACAAATAATCACCTCCTATTATGGAGAATATGACTTTATGTCTGTTGGCTGAGTTGACTTGATAACACTTTATCCATGAATGAGATAGACTTACCTGTAGGGGCAGCGTAAATCAGAGGCTTCCCCCTTGGAGAAACCATACCTTCAAAATCACAGCACAAAAGAATTGTGTCCATTTTTTTTTTCCTTTTAATGTTCCTGGGATCTGTAGGTGTGTTTCTTGAGGGTGAGTGATTCTCCAAACATAGAAAAAGACGCATGCCCTGTTTCTCCCCCCAAGCTTCAAAAGCAATTGCTCCTCCTCTCCTGGGTAGAGAATCAGAGAGATCAGCAGTGGTGTGTTAGGGAAGCTCCTTCCACATGGTAGCCAGAAAAGAGGAAGACAGGTGTTCTACAGTAATCCTTACTTTTTCGGTTCCTATATAAAGATATTGAAAACAATAGTCTGCTATTGATAACACTTTATGATCACTGGGGGAGGGGGCCTGGTATCCGGTTCCTGAATTGCCCTCTCAGTCTTCCCCAGATTCTGCAGACCTATCCTTTATTACACATTGTCATGTACCCCGTGCTGGCCTCTCCTGCTCACATCTGAGTCCCCGCCACCATCCCTGTTCACCTTGAGTCACCTGGATTTTCCCATGACTACACATCCTAAATCTAATCCAGTACTTCTCAAACTCTGTGTGATGAACGGTAAGGATTTTTTTTTAATTACAATTTATAGCTGATGTTTAATTTTGTGAAATGCAATGGAAATGAATTACTAGAAAAATGACCAGATGTTGGATGCCATGTCAATTTCAAATTAATAGTTTCTAAATATTTACCTTAATTTCTCTCTTTTAGTAGTTATGCCCCAGTGCTGATTCTCAAACTTTGAATCAGCCTTGAATACCTGGAATAAATCCCACTTGGTAGTAATACATAATTCTTTTTATACATTTTTGGACTCAATTTGCTAATAATTTTTGAGGATTTTTGCATCTATGTTCATTAGAGATATTCATATGTTGTTTTCCTTTCTTCTAATGTTTTTATCTGGTTTTGGTATTAGGGTAATGCTGATCTCATAGAATTAATTAGAGGATATTCCTTAGACTTTTATTTTCCGAAAGAAGTTATAGAGAATTGGTATAACTGCTTCCTTAAATGTCTGGTAGAATTTATTAGTGAACCATCTGGCCTGGTGCTTTCTTTTTTGAAAGCTAGTAATTGTAGATTCAAATTCTTTACTAGATATAAACCTGTTAAGATTGTCTACTTCTTGTGTGAGTTTTGCCAGATTACGTCTTTCAATGAATCGTTCCATTTCATCCAGGTATCAAATTTGTAGCCATAGAGGTGTTCATAGTATTCTTTTAGCCATAGAGTTGTTCATAGTTTTCTTTAATTACTCTTCTAATGTCTCTGGGATCTGTAATGATGTTCCTTCTTTCATTTCTGATATTAGTTATTTGTGTCATTTTAAAACTTTTTAGTTAGCCTGGTTAGAGGCTTATAGATTTTATTGATCTTTTCAAAGAACCAGCTTTTGAGATCATTGACTTTCTCTATTGATTTTATGTTTTGATTTCATTGATTTTTACCCTAATCCATATTATTTCTCTTCTTTGGCTTACTTTTTGGATTTAATTTACTCTTCTTTTCCTAGTTTCCTAAGGTGGAAACTTAGATTTTTGATTTTAGATCTTTCTTCTTTCCGGTATATTTATTAAATGTATTCAATAAATTTTCCTCTAAGCACTGCTTTTGATGCATCCCACAGATTTTGACAAATTGTGTTTTCAGTTTCATTGAATTCACATACTTTTAAATTTCTATTGAGATTTCTCTTATGAACTATGTGTTACTTAGAAGTGTGTTGTTTAATCACCATGTATTTTGGGATTTTCCACCAGGTATTTTGGTTTTTAGTTTAATTCCATTGTAATCTGAGAGCAGATACTATATGATTTCTATTATTTTAACTTTATTTAGGTGTGTTTCATGGCCCAGAATGTGATCATATTAGGGAATATTTCATATAAAATGGATCAAAATGTGTATTCTGCAGCTGTTAGATGAAGCAATCTATACATGTTCATTATATCCAGTGGATTGATAGTACTGTTAAGCTTAACTATGTCCTTACTGATTTTCTGCCTTCTAGACTCATCCATTTCTGATAAAGGGGTATTGAAGTCTCCAGTTACAATGATGGATTCATCTATTTCCTCTTGCAGTTCTATCAGTTTTTACCTCATGTATTTTGATATTCTGTTGTTAGGCAAACACACATTAAGGATTGTTAGGTAAATACTCATTAAGATTTGTTATGTTTTCTTGGAGACTTGATCCCTTTATCATTATGCAATGACCACATAAGTTGTGATTCTGTGTATTTGCCTGTGGGTCTCTACTATTTTGTGGGCAGTGGTTTTCCTTGTGACTGTAAGACCTTCACTTATGGATAAGAAGAGTTGTTGATTTTTTTTAGTTTGTTCAGCTTTTTACTTGTTGCTAGGGCAGAGTGGTGACTTCCAAACTTTTACATGCCATAACCAGAAACAAAAAGGCATTTTTTAATTAAAAAAATACTAGAGAAAGATGGTTACACAGAGGTTGAAGAGTCAAACAATAAATGAAACACTGAGGTAACAAATAATGATTGCAGGAAGCAGCTACTAAGCCTAGACAGGAAGATACAAAGAGAAGAGTTTAGGTGGGGTTATCACAACCTAGGAATTTAGAGGATAGATTCTGTACATCTGGATTCAAATCTCTATAGCTGGTACCCCTGACAAAACTCAATAAATCTGACTCTGAAATTGCCCAAAGAAGCAATGATGGGTCCCATGTGCCAGGGAAAGAGCTATTGCCAGGGTGATATTAAAATAAATGGTTTAAAAAAAAAAAAGTGTGTCCCTTCTCTCCTCCACCTGCCTACTAGTCTCCCCTGGTGCCCCCCACCACATCCCTTTGATATGACCTAACATGAAGCACCTGGTAAAGCATAAATCTTGTTTACAAATCTGAGGCCCAGAATTGCAAAGGGTACAAGAATGGACCTGAAGCTGAGAGAACATTGAAACATAGGATCCAGCTCTATTTTTTCCAGAGGTCTATCCAGTGGTCCAGTGCAATTTATTTAAAAGTCTATCCCCCTTTACACTTTTTTTGAGATTCACATTTATCATATACTAAAGTTTCACTGAGTATTTGATTCTGTTTCTGGACTTTATACTGTTCCACTAGGTGTTTTGACTTGTTTTCTTTTTTGTTTGTTTGTTTTTTAAAGTATCAGCACCACGCTGCCTTAATTATTGAGGATTTATAGAGACCTTTTTTTTTTTTAATACAGGTGTTCTCAAGGATTCTGTCCTTATTAGTATGCTCTCATTTTATACTTTCCCTTGATGATTAAATACATACTCATTATTTCAGCTACTACTTGTGAACTGGTAACTGGCAAAAATATATCACTAAAATAGGTAACCCTCCAAAGTTTCACATATAAACTTCCTAGTAAACATCTCACCCTGAATGTCTCACAAAGTCCCTCAATCTTTAGAAGGTCCAAGTTAAACCTAAATAAATCATTATCCTCTTTATCTCAACAAGTTTGAACTTTATACATATTCTTCCTCTTGATTCATTATCTTGGTGAAAGATAAAACTGTATCTAGTGGATTAAACTAGAAACTAGAAATCATCTACTCTCCTCCTCCTCTATTATCGCAAGTTCTGATCTAATCATGTTCCACAGCCTGTAGATCTATCTCTTAAATATCAAGTCCCCTCATTTCCCTCCATGTTTATCATGTTCTCCCAAGAGCACTGTAATAACTTTCCATGGGCCTTCATACCTCTAGTGTTGCCTATTGAACATCTTTATTCCATAAAGCTCCCAGACTGATCATTCTAACTTCAAAATCTGATCATGTTTCCTTTACTTCAAATCTATCAGTAACCTACCACTACGTTTAGGTTAAGATCTTATCTCCTTGGTGTAATTTATAGTCTCATTTTCTGGCCTGTGCACATATTTCCAGTCTAATTACTCACTATTTACCCCACATGTCTGTAATTTTCCTAAGCTGATTTTCTTCTTCCTTGTGTTTTTTTCCTCTGCTTATGGCATTACTTTTGTAATCAGGATCACACAGGTTAATACAAACTTGTCTTCAAGACCAGGTAGAGTTCACACTGTCAGCAAATTTTTTATTTTTATTTTTTGGTAATAAAATACATGTAACATATACTATTTTAACCATTTCTAAGTGTACAGTTCAGTGGCATTAAGTACATCTACATGATCCATCTCCAGTACATTTTTATCTTCCCAAACTGAAACTCTGTACCCAGTAAACAATAACTCCCCATTCTCTGGACCCAGCTCCTGGCAAACACCATTCTACTTTCTGTCTCTGTGAATTTGACCACCTTAGGTACCTCATGTAGGAACATACATTATTTGTCCTTTTCAGACTGACTTATTTCACTTAGCGTAATGTCCTTAAGGTTCATCCATGTTGCAGCATGTCAGAATTCTCTTTATAAGGCTAAGTAATATTCTGTTGTAAGTGTATATCACACTCTGTTTACCCATGCATCTGTTGATGGGCATGTGGTTTATTTCCAACTGTTGTTTATTGCAAATAATGCTGCTATAAACATAGGTGTACAAATACCTGTTTGAGTCTCTGCTTTAACTTTTTGGATACATAACCAGAGTAGAATTTCTAGATCATATTGTAAATATCATATGGTATTTTTAATTTTTTGAGGAACCCCTATACTGTTTTCCATAGCTGCACCATAATACATTCCAACCAGCAATGCACAAAAGTCCCAATTTATCCACGTCCTTGTTAACACTTTGTTATTTTCTGTTTGTTTGGTTTTTTTTTAATACTAGCCATCCTAATGGGTGTGAAGTGGTATTTCATTGTGGTTTTTGACTTGCATTTCCCTAAGGATATTGTGCATCTTTTCATGTGCTTACTGACCGTTTGTATATCTTCCTCAGAGAAATGTTTATTCAAGTGCTTTGCTCAATTTAAATCTGCTTGGTTTCTTTTGTAGAGTTGTAGGAGTTATCTATATATTCTGGATATTAACCCCTTAATCAGATATGATTTGCAAATATTTCCACTCATTCTGTGGGGTGCTTTTCACTCTGTTGATAATATCTTCTGATGCACAAAAGTTTTAAATTTTGATATAGTCCAATTTATCTATATTTTTTCTTTGGTTTCTGTGCTTTTGGTGTCATAGCCAAGAAATTCATGCAGGGGAAGACCTTCAGTAATCAGCAGGGCATGTTCTGAGACTTGACATCAGCCCAGGGTAAATGCTAAAATTTTCTCAGGCCTTTTCTGAACATGTGTTCTTCCTGGGCCTTAATATGTGCTTTTCACCAGTTCCCTGGTATACACAGTTGCATTTAAGTGTCTTAAGTTCCCTAGAATTCTCACTCCTGCTTCTTCTTGGGGCTTTAGCTGTTCTATTGTATTTCCCAATCAATAGTCTCTTGCCCCAGGCATCTGTGGGTCTTTAGCCCTCTTGAGAGATTTTCATAAGCCATGCCAGCTTCTGGAGTCTTTTCCCAGCCAGACATCTGATCTGTGCCACATTTGATCCTGAGCTACATGACACAGAGACCAATCAGGAAGTCCCCAAACAGGTTAGAACACTGCAAATTAGGCTCATTTTGCTCTCTCAAGGTTTCAAAAGGTAACCTGGTTGGGCTGCTACTTCCTTCAAACTACCCTGTGCTCTGCAGGAGGGAGTGGAGCAAGGGTGAGCAAAAATGCCACAGAATATTCCACCACTGTGAATGTGACTCTTTCTTGAGTGCTCAGTTGGCTACTGAAGATTCCTGACTGATTTCCAGAGCTCTACAAAGTCACATTAACCAGTCTCTAGTTGTTTATTGGATATTTCCATGGGGGAAAAAGAGCCTGGAGCTTCCTAGTCTGCCATCTTGCTCCAGATTCTCCCATCAGTGTTTTTAATATCTGCATCTACAATGTCCAGGACCATAGGGACCAAAGAATAGTCAGATAAAGGGTAAGAAAGGTGGGAATGTGTAGTACCAGGACTAGAGCAACTGGTCCATTGGTTATTTGCTTCTCAGTAGATTGTCATATTGCCCGTTTCAAAATGAAGTCTTGTTTAATATCATTTATCATGCTTTTACCAAGAATACAACTCATATGGTGACAAATGATTGCTATTGACAACATCTTCCATAAACTGTCCAAAGCCTGGAGTGTGAGGGATGAGATTTCTTCTATTTAGAGTATTTTAACAGATATAGTCTTGGTCATCTAACAGAATATTCAAGTTTCATGGCCCAATAGAGAGGTGTGTAGGTATTTTCAGTCCACTGTCCCCCTTACTCCAAATAATACTAATATTGGCAGCTGCCTATTTCACTTATGGATTAATGTGTTTATGGAAAGGGGAGATAGCTAGATACAAAGATTCATTTAAATTATAAATGCAGATAAAATTACAGGTAAGGATGCTTCTTCTCTCCCTGCCCTCCCAGAATCAGAGAACATGATGCCATGTGTATAATCAGTGACATCTTTTACTGCTTATAACAGAAAGCTGTGGTAATAATGGCAGATGTCCCTTAACTTGCTGCGGCTAACTTGGGAAAATCAATCTGAAAATAGGAAGATACGACTCTGCATTGAAAGGATGTTGTTCAAGGACCAGTACTTCTTGCAAGAGGTACAATCTTCATATTCCTCCACAAGGCTCACAGTTCAGTAATGATTTTTATCTTGGGCTGAGTGTATCCAAGAGGAACAATTAGAAAACTAATTGGATCAATGTAAGTAGTCAACACCATATAATTCAACCACAGAAAAAAAGAAATATAGAATTCCTAAGCCAATTGCTCCTCAAATGCATTATTTTCCTTCTTCATTGTCTACATTATGAGTTGATGATGAGTAATAATTTATCATATATGTGTATATATGCACACATATGTGTATCATGTAGTATGATATTATATTTTATACAGGTATGTGTGTATATATATATATTATAATATATATTTTATATGCATATGTATATGATATACAAAATGAATATGAGAATATCAAAATATTAACAATCAATTCAGTAGGCATACACCAGTTAGAATGGACACTGACCATTGCATTCAAGAAGGATTATGGAGGATCCCTGCAGACTAATTGTTATTCCTTAAAATGATGGATTTTTCTTGGAAAGGTTGAGGAGGGAGTAGGAAGACACATCCGTGACTTGGGTCAGTAGGATGGAAACATTTCAGTACTTCAGAAACAAGCACTGCCAAACTGAATCTTGGCTGAATGTTTAGAGCTATATTACAAATTGTTCCTGTTGACACTATCATATATAAGGCTAAAAACATTCCGTATATAAATAGAGTGTTATACTGTAGAGTTTATAACAACTTGTTCACTTGACAAATAGACCTTACGAGCCCCATGTTAAAGATAGAGAAAGGTGAAACTATTTGCTCGAGGTAACAAGTTTTTAACACTTTATATTTTAATACGTGACTGCAGTTATAGGCAGCAGCCTTCCTGTATATATATATATATGTATTGTGGGGAAGTCTGTTAATCATTCCTTGGTTAAGTCAGTCAAACCTCAGAAATGACCTAATCTAGCAAAATTATCACTGGACTTGGAATCAGGAAAATCTGGACTCTAGCCTTCACCTGTGTCACATATTATCTGCTTTACTGAGATTATATCTTTTGACTTCTTTGAAACTCAACTTCAGCATTTACCAGGGTTATTGTATTCAATTTTGTCACACTGGGTTCCTTATTATTTGTGAAGGAATTCCAAGACAGTCAGAATGCAAAGTTTTATCTCCTAAAGAAGTCAACTTAGAAGGATAACACATTTTCCCAACCCCTGGAAGTTAAAGTACAGGACCAAGGGGATGTTTCCACCAAGACTGTAAAACTTGAGAGCTTGACCCAAAGGTATAGGGTTCTATATGAGGGAGGGGGTATGGGGATATATGTATACATATAGCTGATTCACTTTGTTGTATGAGCAGAAACTAACACAACACTGTAAAGCATTTATACTCCAATAAAGATGTGGAAAAAAAGAAAGATTATTTTTAATGACATCAATGGCACTATTATCTTTTTTAAATTTTTATTGGCGTATATTTGCCTTACAATGTTGAGTTAGTTTCTACTGTACAGCAAAGTGAATCAGCTGTATGTATACATATGTCTCCTCTTTTTGGATTTCCTTCCCATTTAGGTCACCACAGAGCATTGAGTAGAGTTCCCTGTACTATACAGGAGGTTCTCATTAGTTATCTATTTTATACATAGTATCAATAGTGTATATATGTCAATGTCGATCTCCCAATTCATCCCACCCTTTCTCCCTTGGTATCCACACATTTGTTCTCTATGTCTGTGTCTCTATTTCTGCTTTGTAAATAAGATCGTTTATACCAATTTTTTCAGATTCCACATATATATGTTACTATATGATATTTGTTTTTCTCTTTCTGACTTACTTCACTCTGTATGACAGTCTATAAGTCCATCTATGTCTCTACAAATGACCCAATTTTGTTCCTTTTTATGGCTGAGTAATATCCCATTGTATATATGTACTATAATTCAAAAAGACACATGCACCACCAATTTTAACTCAAAATTACCTTTAAGATATCAGAAGACATTTACATATTTGCAATTTTTGTCTGTTACCTGTATATGCAAAATCTTTCGTCAAAGCTTCAAGATTGGAATTGTTCTATGCCTTTGTATCACAGACCTACAGAGATTTGAAGTGAGTTTGGGAATAAACTCAGGTCTCTGAATTCCCTATTCCATGCTCCATCTGCATAGCTGTTGCTAAGGTAATGACAATAAATCCTTAATTTAAAGCGAGTTTGTTCACTGAATTTAAAGTGAGTTCATTGCAGCACTATTTACAATAGCCAGGACATGAAAACAACCTAAATGTCCATCAACAGAGGAATGGATAAAGAAGATGTGGTACATATATACAATGGAATGGCACAATTAATAATTCAGTGACATCGTGGTCTGTGCTCAGATTCAGCAGATTCTGGTGCCATTGCACCAAATGCCTAGGGTTGAAAGCTGTAGACAGTGTGACGATAGCATCCTGGTGTGATTGGTCACGTGGCAAGACTGGGCCCACCTAGTTTCTGCCTGAACCAATTCTCCATCCTTCTAATTAATTCCATGTGCTACTTGATACCATTTCACACAACTGTTTTCTGTTAAGTTAAAGAGACATCTCTGTATTATGAGCTACCAGAATGATGACTAATAAAATTTGTGTCAGTACTAGGAGTCATTAGAGGTGCCAAATTTCAGGAAAATAGTTAAATCTGGAATTGGTTATCTTGTCCAGTTAGGGTGAAAGCAGTGAAAATTCAACTAGCTCTTAATGAATAAGCACTTAGTATGCAAGGAAGTTAATAAAATGATCAGTTGTGGACAGCAGAATGAAGTATCCAATGAAGTTAAAGCTTTAGAGAATAGTCCTTAAAGGGCATAAGGAAAATAGAGACTGTGATGGTGGCGAGTGGGTCTACTTCTAGTGGTATTTAGACAGCTTAGAAGGAATAACAAACTTATATCTTTAAATGCACAGCACATGAAAAATGGAAGCTTATGGACTTTTGATCATTGTACTGACACATCACATATCTTATAGCGACATGATTAAGACAGCTAAATAACAAATGCAAAGTTTGACCTTGCATGGGGAGAACTTAAGTTTCAGCTAAACTCACAAGGTATTTATGAGGGGAAAATAAAACATCTTCCTTAAGAAGATGAAAAGAACGAAAAAACTAGAGAAATTTAGAAGCTTTTAAATATTTCCAAAGCCTTTAGTACGCCATCACCTGAACCTTTGATGCCAGCTGAAGCATTCTTCCTTTTGTCTGATAAAGGTTGTTTTGGCTATTTTAAAGACTCTGTGATCCTCTTTCTGAGAGATTTATTATGTAAAGGGAGACAAATTTTTTTAAGCTCATCTCTATCTCTCTTCATTGACCACAGACATGTACCTAGAGTGGAATTCTAGTAAGTCTTAGAAATCAATTATAAAATAAAATGTGGGAAAGAAGATTTACTGGACACCATAAAATTAAGACTTTCTTTATTTATACCTTTTAAAATCTGGAGATTCTATATGGGAACTGACTGTCTTTATTTTAGAATAACAAGGAAATAATATAAATGTAGATTGTGCTGAAATTAATGATATGTATGCATCTAAACTTTTTCAGGTGTTGGTATCAGAGTTTGAGAGACTGGATGACTTTCAATTATTTATTCCTTGTTTGGTTTCCTGAAGCCTGCTCAAAGTTAGTCCATGCTGAATAAATGTCAATCCAGAAGTCTCTTCATAAAATTTATAGTAAGGAACTAATTCAACATATATTTACTAAGTGCCTTCTGTGTGCAGCACTCTTCTAGGTGCTGGCAAAACTGCAGTGAACAAAACAATTGTCTCTGCCCTCATGGAGCTTAGAATTCTTTGGGTAGGGACAAACAATAAATAGACTCAAAATAAAAACTTTGAGTAATGATAAGTTCCACAGAGAAAAGTAAAAACTGGTAAGGAGATTAGAGAGTTCAGGTGGAAGGATTAACTTTATCCCATTCTACCTTTGAAAGAGTAATGTGGAAGTTCCTAAAGTTCCCCCTCCCTATTGAAATAATTAAAAAAAAATGAAATTTGATATTATTATATTATTGAAATTACAAAAGCAATGCCATATCTTTGAGGGGATCACATAAATTATTGTCACCAAAAGTATCTGAAAGATTCAGGAATATGGATATTTGTAATACTTGATTATGATCAGGGCAAGAGCTCAGTGAGGCATGGAGGATGGTAGGTAGTGATTTAAACTTAATCAAATGGTATTTACAATTATGGCTGCTATTCCAGATAGGACCTCTTTTCTAAAAAAAAAAAAGATGATACAATCTCTGACACATGTTACACCACTCTTTTGGGAAGGCATTTTTTTCTCTGCAATAACAAAGAATATTTTAATAGTTTCAGTTGACAAAACACACCGTCCTTTTTTGATTCTTTGCCACAATTTTATTGACAGAGATATTAACTACTTCACCATCCAGAGAGCATCACTGTCTAGAATGACATTGATTTATCACACATTCTAGAAAGCAGAAAGTCGAATGCTAAAAGTTTGAGTAAAACTGATATACCTGGAGGGTAAGAATGAGCTATATATGTACTATATATAAGGAGTGGTCAGAGTGTGTTTTCTGGGTGTATGATGGCATGTTGTACAATGAAGTAGAAGCTATTGGTGGTCCAATCAGATCCCCTTTACCATCCAGGTGTCCTCATCCTTAGCTGCTGCATGGGTTGGCTGCTAATAGTTTGCAGGTGTACCCTACTCTTGAGAATTCGCCCTCATCATTTGGAAGTCTCCTTAACATAGACTATGATTGAGGCAGTTGAAAATTGCCCCTGAGGTTATGCCAACCCTGGGGGTGGCCTCCAGCCAATGATTGATTGATATGGAGGTACAAAAGACCAGTTCCATTGCCTCAATGTGACACAACTCTCCATTGTCATTTATGCTCCAGTCTGAAGCTAAACCTGAAGTGAAGCTACTCCTTTGTTGATTCTGCTTTCCACATTCCCTCAATAAATCACTAATACAAGAATCCCTACCTCAGGCTCACTTACTGGGAACCAGGCCTAAGATAGTCATGTGGGGATATAGCCTACAAAGCAAATAACAATTTCCAATCTTCAGCTGAAATTCATGTTGACAGTACCCTATTTACTAATCTGTGACTGCTGAGAAATATGCTTTAGAAAAAGTTTCTTCAAAATAGCTTAAAAGAAAAATGTTTTTAGTTAAATCTTTTAAAACCTATATAATAGCAATAAATGATTAAAAACACTTTTACATATATTACTTTATTTGACCCTTACAATATCCCTGAAAGACTAAGACAACAAATATTATTAACACAATTTATGGATGACAAAATTAAGAAATTAATGTTTTAAAAGTCTAGGTGTCTTGCCTAAGACTACATGTAAGGTCAGTGTCAGAATTATGGGTAAATTATAGGTTTTCACTTCCTAAGCAAAGTATTCTTCATTCTATATCTGGCTTCCAGGTTATCATTTACTGTATAAAATCTAATTAAGCAGAACATGTTGGTAAACACACATTCACACACACATGTACCTCGCTACAGTAGATCTGCTTATTCACAAATACAGCCAACTAGGTGGATGTCTTGACTATGTAGCTGATAACGCAACAACTGTGTATACATTTATAAGACCACCAACACAATTCATTTTCTGAATGAATAACTGAAAACATTTTCATGTCTCTGAAGTTATCAGCCATCCTTAAAATGTATGTCTACCTTGAAAAGTTTATCTTGCCAAAGCTTCTCTGTTAGGAGTGAAAGTACACGCCTTCCAATCTTCATGTTGTTACTTTAATAAAAATGCTGATAAATTCAAGTTTTCACAGATGGTTATGTAACTACCTAAGATAAAAAGGAGTGACCTGTTAATTCCTCCACTGATTCATCCTATATTTCCAGGTTTTTCAAACTTAACTCCTAAATTTTGAATCGATGGAAATAAGAATGCTTCTTCCAGCAGATACGATTCTAAAGTGCAAAGAAGGAAAGGCATATATAATTGTTCGGGGCTTTCAATGTTCAATAAACTGTTTAAGAAATTTCACTTATGATAAAAATGTGTTTTTCTCTCAGTTAGTGGTTTTCCTTTTTATAAGTGTAAACCAAGTCATTGCGGCAAAATATTTTCTGAAGAAAATAATGCATCTACTCAACTTTCTATGGCCCTATTATCCTTATAGAATATGGATGATATAGAGTTTTCTGCATTTCATCTTTTGGGGCTTACATGAAATTGGCAAACACATGAAAGAATCAGATGCAAGGGTGCCGAGGACTTTTTGCTGGACAGCATGGTTCCTGTATAGCAGATGCCATGTATCCCCTTCTGCCTGGCCCATCACTTACAAGTTGAATGATGCTTTCCATAGGGCAGCATCAAACAGTTATTAAAGTGGTTGTCAACTTTACCCAGCTACACTTGCCTTAGAAGGGTGATAGGCCACATCAGGCAAATAGAAGTTCAGCATTTATTTATAAAGATCTGGGCTGACATCAATACTTTCAATCACTTGTGTGAGTTAAACTTTTGCCTCAGGTGACTGAATGTTGAGTCTATTCTAACATAAATAAGATATAAATCTCAGCGTTCTCTTCAAAAATGTTGAGATCCAGACTACAGGGCCAATAATATCCAAAGCTATACCTGGTGAAGGAAAGCTATTTCACTAAACTGTTTCTAGATTTCAAGTTGTCAAAGAATCCTATTATTTAACAACAAAAGAGAGAATATGAATTCAAGGGAGAGATTTTAGATTTGTGCATGGTTAGAAAAGCATCTAAAACTGCCATATGTATCTCATCTGTTTGTTTGTTATTAATTGTTTATTTGTTTGGGGAGGTTGAATGAAAGGCATCAATCATAAATCAAAGTAATTAGTAATTGTAATATTATTTCCACTACATAGTGCATATTTTAAAGGCAGAAATCAAGCATTATTTGTGGATAAAATACTGATATTTTAGTAACCAATCAGGAATGCAGATCAAATTTTTCTGAAGAGGTCAGGCATGTCCTGGGTACCTCACCTGAAAATATAGTTTTGCCCCATGGCAGCTACCCCTGTTCAAAAAGGAGGATAAAATGAGACTCTCAAATTTAACCCAGGCATCCATACTGGCTCTTCTGGGCTAATCACTGTCCCCATTGTCCTCCTTACCTAAAATGTCACTAACTCTGGGTGGGACCACGATAATGGGAAGTGATCAAAAGTTCAGGTCACTAGCTGCAGAGAGGCTCTTGAAGTGGGAATAAAGAGCCAGGTGACCAGGACTCCGGAGAAAAGATTATGAAAATATTATCTGACCTCAGGGCAAACCCTTCCTCCTCTTAAAAGAAAGAAGTGGCCTGGGAGACACAAGTGAATAGGCAGTTCTTACAGGGCTAGAAGTACCCCCTCTGTTCTCAGTCAAACTAGCCTGGCCAAACAGGACATAACTGCCCCACCAACAATCTCCCTGTGCTTAACACAAGGATATAGTCAAGACAGCTGCCAAGGCCATGTGGGTTGGTGATTTCTCAACAAAATCTTTGGAGACCTAGGAGTTTCCTTCCATTTTTCCACCCTGTATTTCATTCCCATAAAACCAACCTGAAACTGAGAGAAAGAGAAAATAAAACTCACCTATACCTGGAATTTCTGTTGAATCCCAGTTTGTCAATATATTTGCATTCTAAAGTTCTAACACAGGAAGGCCCGTTGTTTTAAGATGGAGTCAAAGAAAAATGTCTCAAGTTAGCTTGTACCTCAATTTACTAGATTAGTTTAAAATTAGAAATAGCTTTTTCAGCAGCTGAACATTTTGTCCAAAATATGTCCATGTCTCAACTCTAAAATAATTATACTTTGTTAAGGACATAATGACGAGATTACATTTTCAATTCTGTATGACTAAATTTTCTTTGTGTGTTTAGTGTGTGATTTTTTTTTTTAAATAGCTTTTTGTTAGGTTTGTCTAATCTAATTTATTTTAGAATATAACATGTTTATATTATTACAAATTGAGTTTTTATGTGATTTTTGTTTATAAGCTTTATATTTAAAATTCACTAGTCTTTCAGGTTCACCGATTTTAGTAAACTGTGAATACTATTTTAAGTGAAATAATGAGTTATGTGGGAATTTCAGAAATATAGCAAATAAATGCTAAAATATTGATATCATCCTGTGCTACAGTATTACAATCTCTTCCTTTGTTTTTTTAAAAGTCTAAGATGGTGTGGTGGGGAGTTAAGAATGACTTTAGGAATAGATCTAGTTTTGTATCTCAGTGCTTACAAGCAACATAACACTAGAAAAATCAACTGACCTCTTTAAGCTTCAGTTTTTCCATCTGTAAATGAGTATGATAGAACCCATCTTCATCCATCTGTAAGGTTAAAGCAAGACACAGTATTTGAAAACTTTGGCAGAGTGCATAAACAATGTCCAATAAAAAGTAGCTATTTTTATTAAATTGAATAGCATTTGAGGACTCAGAAATCAAACCTAAGAAGGAAAGAAATAACAATTACTGAAAGCATACTAATAGAGACACTTCACGTGTTACTTAACTTAATCCCCACAGCAAATCCATGAAATAGATAGAATTACTAACACTTTTATAAATGAGAAAACCAAGGTCAAACAGATTAAATAATTCATCCATTGAGTGTGTTTGATTTAAAAACACATTCTTTTTCCACAATTATACCATGCTGAGCTGCACCTATACACCATCCAGCTTTGTGCAGAGCACTTAAAAAGACTGAAATGTTTAATTTTTAAGTCATGTGTCGAA
Source organism: Balaenoptera physalus (assembly GCF_965194825.1). NCBI lineage: Eukaryota > Metazoa > Chordata > Mammalia > Artiodactyla > Balaenopteridae > Balaenoptera > Balaenoptera physalus. Next base: position 45,532,559 of record NC_138889.1, on the reverse strand, counting down.
TTGTCCATTGTGGAGAACATCTGGATTGTATTCGCTGCCCAGTATTCATTCCCCTTGCTAATAACAACCTTTATTTCCTTTTGAGAAAGTCCTCTGTCTCATTAGTGATAGGAGAAATATAATTTCAGAATCAACTCCTTGATATGGAAGAAAAGGAGACAAATCCTCCACTCCGAGACCCTCTAACCAGTGGACAGGCACATGGTCTAAACTCTGACAATTCTGGGACTTTGAATCTTTAGCTGAGGTGCGTGTCCAGGTTAAAAGTTGCTTAATCATCTCAGAAGCAATGGCTATGAAACAGCTATTGTTCTCCCTGCTTCCTAATTTTTGTCCCTCCAGAGTTCTTCCGCATCCCCAGCCTCCTGTTGATTCTGTGTTCATACTCTCACAACCTACAGGTTCTCTTAGCCCGTCTCTTTATCTTGTTTGTGGTCAAGATTCGTAACTAATGTACCTGTACTTCTAACACTTTTCTGTTTCTATTTCTACTTCTATACCTAGAGTATCAGTACAATACCATGTTTAAGAGCAAAAAATTTGGAGCCAACCTCCATGGGTTTAAATGTCACCTCTGCTGATTACTAATTTCTTCATTTGTATACACCTCAGAGGCCTGTTGGGAGAATTAAAGCAGTTATTATTTGTAAGGCTCTTAGAGCAGCGTCTGGAACATAGTACACTTTATGTCTGTGTTTGATATTATAATTCACTTGCGTTCCTCTTGTGGGGAAAAAACCCTTTAACAGTAAAATTTTGAATCCTAAGAAGCACTTTTATTATTCTTCTGTCTTCCATTTGTCTATTCCAAAAATTCGGACACTTCGCAGTAGGAGAAAAGACAAGTGAAGGATAAGCCCCTATCTTGCTGAATGATTTATAGAAGGGCAGTGTACCAGTCTCACAAATGTGGCATTACTTCTTGGCAGTGACCCATCTGACCCAGTCCCACCTGCCACTTACATAGCTGGAATAACATGAATCTGTACCTCTCCCCACCCCATTAGAGCAACAGGCACTTTGTAGGATCTATTAATATTTGGTAACAGTTGTAGGAGCCCTTGCTATCATGAACAAACAGGTCTGAGGTCTGTAATTCCTGCTTTGTTGAGCTTCCAAAAATCATCTCCATCACAGGCAGGTTGTACTATGTAGGAACATTCAGTGGATTTCACAGCTGTGAACAAATTAAGTGTGTACCCTGCTCAGTGCCCTGTCCGGAAAAAGAACAGTCTGACCTTACCATGACCTTGTTGGATTTTAAGGTTCCCAGACAGAGAGTTAGTCAGTACTGTATTTGTGACTTCAGCATTGGGCCTGATACGCTTTGTCCCGTGGGATGAGCATTGTGTTTGGGTCAGCAGGTAGCTGTAGCATTAGCTCCAAGACCTGCAGAGCATGAATCCTATTTTTTTCCTTTTTCATTCCTTTATATCTCAGCTTCTACCCACCACCTGCTCATTGTAAACAGTGATTTCCTTTTTATTCATTCTTCTACTTACCCATGTGTACAGCTTTAATTGGTTTTCCTTTGGATCAGACTTCCCCTTCTCCACTATGTTGCTGGTTTATTGTTTATTGCCACAAATATATAACATGTAATATCAGGAAGGTAGCATGTTCTATTCTTGCTTTTCCAATCATCAAGGTATTTTTTGTAAAGCTCTTCTTTAAAACTTCCGAAACCTATCTCTAGGGTTCTAAGCTATATACTAAATGTCTGTGAACAGACAGACAGGAAAGGGAGATAGAACTGAGAGAGATACATTTCTCGATTCAACCCAGTTAAGCTGAGTCATCAGTGATAGCACCCAATAAAGTGTATGGCACACAAAAGCATTTAAATAAATATTTGTTGAAAGAAACAGTGACTAAAGCTTGTTCCTTCCTCTCAGAAAAACATTGGAGTGTGGGCTATCCAAAGAAGTTGCTAAACCATTCTTATATTTGTTCTCCTAAATTGCATATTTAAAATATTATGTTATCATTGCCAATAAAAATAGACAGAAGATGAGATGCTAATTGCATGAAAATAACTATTGAGTTTGAACAAAGCAAATGGTAGATGTTTACAATATTTGTGAACAACAATCTCTGCCTTCATGCTAGAATAACATTTAAAAGGAGAGGGAAATTGCAAGGTGAAGTATCATTTGGCTGCAAGGAAGTCATTTATCATTTTAGTTAAGAACTTAGACTGTCAAACTCGATAAATGAAATAGCCCATTGATACAACTCCAAATGCTGATGCCTAGCTTCAGTATATAAAGCCTAATTAGCTGTACTCAAATAAATTATTTCTATGTAAGTTGTTTGTGTTTTATAGAATGCACAATGGAATTTTTGAAGCCTTTCAAGATTGTTTCAGATTACTCATGGGCTTCTTGCTGCAACCCAAATTTCCAAAAGAAAATCATTACACATTGAGGACTTCAAAAAAATGAACTTTGCCCTGTGGAAGACGGTGCTAGGTATTCCATGAATTTTGCAGAGATATTGCATCTAAAAGCTTTTCCGGAGATAACAAAGAAGGTATACCTTGGGATGCAACATTTATTCCTTTTCAAGCAATGACCTTTACAGTGCATTTTAAGCATGACCATTGCCTTTTAAAACTGCTCAGTGTTGCATACAGATCCTTTTCTCTGCACTGTATTCTGAACAAGGAGATGGCAGGAATATTCAGTGTTAACTCATAAACATGGACCATAAGGTTTAAATCGTAATGGAATAAATTAGTGGTGATTATTGATATTCTTCTTATTTTAGAAAAGACTTATTTTTGTATGAATTTGGTGGGTCTCGCTAGTGCAAATCCAAGTGTCATACACAAGACTGGTTTATCTTTCAATAACCTTGTTTATATTTTAAATAGTTCCCTTTTTATAAATGGGTTTCCATTCACAAACCCCAGAGAAACTGCTCTGAAATCCAAGTAGGTGACCCAAAGGGGAAAAAAAAAACTGTGAAAAGAGAATAATAGAAAAATCTATTCAGTTTATTCTCATTCACTGTATAACATGAGTTGAATTTCATATCTTTAAGGCAATTCATTTAAGGCATGTGTACACTCAGGATAAAAAGTTCTGGGCTTCGGTTGGATCGCAGGGAGAGTACTGGGGCTGGCAGCGTGAACACAGCCTGAAGGGATTAGCGCACAACAGCTGGCTGGGAGGGAGACCGGGAAAAAGTCTGCAGCTGCCGAAGAGGCAAGAGACTTTTTCTTGCCTCTTTGTTTCGCGGCGCGCAAGGAGAGGGGATTCAGAGCGCCGCCTAAACGAACTCCAGAGAAGGGCGCGAGCCGCGGCGATCACCGCAGACCCCACAGCAACAGGGGCGCAGAGGGAAAAAACGGAGAGACTCCCGCACAGAGGCTCGGCGCCGAGCAGCACTCACCAGCCCGAGAGGCTTGTCTGCTCCCCCGCCGGGGTGGGCGGGGCTGGGAGCTGAGGCTCGGGTTTCGGTTTCGGTTGGATCGCAGGGAGAGGACTGGGGCTGGCGGCGTGAACACAGCCTGAAGGGGTTAGCGCACCACAGCTGGCTGGTAGGGAGTCCGGGAAAAAGTCTGCAGCTGCCGAAGAGGCAAGAGACTTTTTCTTGCCTCTTTGTTTCGTGGCGCGCAAGGAGAGGGGATTCAGAGCGCCACCTAAACGAACTCCAGAGAAAGGCGCGAGCCGCGGCGATCACCGCAGACCCCACAGCAACAGGGGCGCAGAGGGAAAAATCGGAGAGACTCCCGCACAGAGGCTCGGCGCGGAGCAGCACTCACCAGCCCGAGAGGCTTGTCTGCTCGGCGGGCGGGGCTGGGAGCTGAGGCTCGGGTTTCGGTTTCGGTTGGATCGCAGGGAGAGGACTGGGGCTGGCGGCGTGAACACAGTCTGAAGGGGTTAGCGCACCACAGCTGGCTGGTAGGGAGTCCGGGAAAAAGTCTGCAGCTGCCGAAGAGGCAAGAGACTTTTTCTTGCCTCTTTGTTTCGTGGCGCGCAAGGAGAGGGGATTCAGAGCGCCACCTAAACGAACTCCAGAGAAAGGCGCGAGCCACGGCGATCAGCACGGACCCCAGAGACGGGCGTGAGACGCTGGGGCTGCTGCTGCTGCCTCCAAAAAGCCTGTGTGTGAGCACAGGTCACTCTCCACATCGCCCCTCCCGGGAGCCTGTGCAGCCCGCCACTGCCAGGGTCCCGTGATCCGGGGACAAGTTCCCCGGGAGAACGCACTGCCCGCCTCAGGCTGGTGCAACGTCACGCCGGCCTCGGCCGCCGCAGGCTCACCCCGCCTCCTCTGTACACCTCCCTCCCCGCGGCCTGAGTGAGCCAGAGCCCCCGAAGCAGCTGCTCCTTTAACCCCGTCCTGTCTGTGCGGGGAATAGACGCCCTCAGGCGACCTACACGCAGAGGCGGGTCCAAATCCAAAGCTGAACCCCAGGAGCTGTGCGAACAGGGAAAATAAGGGGAAATCTCTCCCAGCAGCCTTAGAAGCAGCGGATTAAAACTCCACAAACAACTTGATGTGCCTGCATCTGTTGAATACCTGAATAGACAACGAATCATCCCAAATTCAGGAGGTGGACTTTGGGAGCAGGATATATTAATTTTTCCCCTTTTCCTTTTATTTGTGAGTGTATATGTATATGCTTCTGGGTGCGATTTTGTCTGTATAGCTTTGCTTTACAATAGCTTTATTTTACTTCACTATATTATAGCCTCTTTCTTTCTTTCTTTCTTTCTTTCTATTTTTTCTCCCTTTTACTCTGAGACGTGTGGACGAAAGGCTCTTGGTGCTCCAGCCAGGCATCAGGGCCGTGCCTCTGAGGTGGGAGAGCCAACTTCAGGACACTGGTCCACAAGAGACCTCCCAGCTTCACGTAATACCAAACGGCAAAAATCTCTCAGAGATCTCCATCTCAACATCAAGACCCAGCTTCACTCAACGACCAGCAAGCTACAGTGCTGGACACCCTATGCCAAACAACTAGCAAGACAGGAACACAGCCCCATCCATTAGCAGAGAGGCTGCCTAAAATCATAATAAGGCCACAGACACCCCAAAATACACCACCAGACGTGGACGTGCCCACCAGAAAGACAAGATCCAACCTCATCCACCAGAGCTCAGGCACTAGTTCCCTCCACCAGGAAGCCTACACAACCCACTGAACCAACCTTAGCCACTGGGGACAGATACCAAAAACAACAGGAACTACGAACCTGTAGCCTGTGAAAAGGAGACCCCAAACACAGTAAGATAAGCAAAATGAGACGACAGAAAAACACACAGCAGATGAAGGAGCAGGGTCAGAACATACCAGACTTAACAAATGAAGAGGAAATAGGTAGTCTACCTGAAAAAGAATTCAGAATAATGATAGTAAGGATGATCCAAAATCTTGGAAATAGAATAGACAAAATGCAAGAAACATTTAACAAGGACGTAGAAGAACTAAAGAGGAACCAAGCAATGATGAAAACCACAATAAATGAAATTAAAAATACTCTAGATGGGATCAATAGCAGAATAACTGAGGCAGAAGAAAGGATAAGTGACCTGGAAGATAAAATGGTGGAAATAACTACTGCAGAGCAGGATAAAGAAAAAAGAATGAAAAGAACTGAGGACAGTCTCAGAGACCTCTGGGACAACATTAAACGCGCCAACATTCGAATTATAGGGGTCCCAGAAGAAGAAGAGAAAAAGAAAGGGACTGAGAAGATATTTGAAGAGATTATAGTTGAAAACTTCCCTAATATGGGAAAGGAAATAGTTAATCAAGTCCTGGAAGCACAGAGAGTCCCATACAGGATAAACCCAAGGAGAAACACACCAAGACACATATTAATCAAACTATCAAAAATTAAATATAAGGAAAACATATTAAAGGCAGCAAGGGAAAAAAAACAAATAACACACAAGGGAATCCCCATAAGGTTAACATCTGATCTTTCAGCAGAAACTCTGCAAGCCAGAAGGGAGTGGCAGGATATACTTAAAGTGATGAAGGAGAAAAACCTGCAACCAAGATTACACTACCCAGCAAGGATCTCATTCAGATTCGATGGAGAAATTAAAACCTTTACAGACAAGCAAAAGCTGAGAGAGTTCAGCACCACCAAACCAGCTTTACAACAAATGCTAAAGGAACTTCTCTAGGCAAGAAACACAAGAGAAGGAAAACACCTACAATAACAAACCCAAAACATTTAAGAAAATGGGAATAGGAACATACATATAGATAATTACCTCGAATGTAAATGGATTAAATGCTCCCACCAAAAGACACAGGCTGGCTGAATGGATACAAAAACAAGACCCATATATATGCTGTCTACAAGAGACCCACTTCAGACCTAGAGACACATATAGACTGAAAGTGAGGGGATGGAAAAAGATATTCCATGCAAATGGAAATCAAAAGAAAGCTGGAGTAGCAATTCTCATATCAGACAAAATAGACTTTAAAATAAAGACTATTACAAGAGACAAAGAAGGACACTATATAATGATCAAGGGATCGATACAAGAGGAAGGTATAACAATTGTAAATATTTATGCACCCAACATAGGAGCACCTCAATACATAAGGCAAATACTAACAGCCATAAAAGGGGAAATCGACAGCAACACAATCATAGTAGGGGACTTTAACACCCCACTCTCACCAATGGACAGATCATCCAAAATGAAAATAAATAAGGAAACACAAGCTTTAAATGATACATTAAACAAGATGGACTTAATTGATATTTATAGGACATTCCATCCAAAAACAACAGAATACACATTTTTCTCAAGTGCTCATGGAACATTCTCCAGGATAGATCATATCTTGGGTCACAAATCAAGCCTTGGTAAATTTAAGAAAATTGAAATCGTATCAAGTATCTTTTCCGACCACAACGCTATGAGACTAGATATCAATTACAGGAAAATATCTGTAAAAAATACAAACACATGGAGGCTACACAATACACTGCTTAATAACGAAGTGATCACTGAAGAAATCAAAGGGGAAATCAAAAAATACCTAGAAACAAATGACAATGGAGATACGACGACCCAAAACCTATGGGACGCAGCAAAAGCAGTGCTAAGAGGGAAGTTTATAGCAATACAAGCCTACCTCAAGAAACAGGAAACATCTCGAATAAACAACCTAACCTTGCACCTAAAGCAATTAGAGAAAGAAGAACAAAAAAACCCCAAAGCCAGCAGAAGGAAAGAAATTATAAAGATCAGGTCAGAAATAAATGAAAAAGAAATGAAGGAAACAATAGCAAAAATCAATGAAACTAAAAGCTGGTTCTTTGAGAAGATAAACAAAATTGATAAACCATTAGCCAGACTCATCAAGAGAAAAAGGGAGAAGACTCAGATCAATAGAATTAGAAATGAAAAAGGAGAAGTAACCACTGACACTGCAGAAATACAAAAGATCATGAGAGATTACTACAAGCAACTCTATGCCAATAAAATGGACAACCTGGAAGAAATGGACAGATTCTTAGAAATGCACAAACTGCCGAGACTGAACCAGGAAGAAATAGAAAATATGAACAGACCAATCACAAGCACTGAAATTGAAACTGTGATTAAAAACCTTCCAACAAACAAAAGCCCAGGACCAGATGGCTTCACAGGTGAATTCTATCAAACATTTAGAGAAGAGCTAACACCTATCCTTTTCAAACTCTTCCAAAATATTGCAGAGGGAGGAACACTCCCAAACTCATTCTACGAGGCCACCATCACCCTGATACCAAAACCAGACAAAGATGTCACAAAGAAAGAAAACTACAGGCCAATATCACTGATGAACATAGATGCAAAAATCCTCAACAAAATACTAGCAAACAGAATCCAACAGCACATTAAAAGGATCATACACCATGATCAAGTGGGGTTTATCCCAGGAATGCAAGGATTCTTCAATATACGCAAATCAATCAATGTGATACATCATATTAACAAACTGAAGGAGAAAAACCATATGATCATCTCAATAGATGCAGAGAAAGCTTTCGACAAAATTCAACACCCATTTATGATAAAAGCCCTGCAGAAAGTAGGCATAGAGGGAACTTTCCTCAACATAATAAAGGCCATATATGACAAACCCACAGCCAACATTGTCCTCAATGGTGAAAAACTGAAACCATTTCCACTAAGATCAGGAACAAGACAAGGTTGCCCACTCTCACCACTATTATTCAACATAGTTTTGGAAGTGTTAGCCACTAGGTATACTGATTTCCTGTCAAATAAATAGAGTGTTTAAGAAAAGTTTCCTATTTTGTTGAATTCAATATACTTTTTAAACTATAAAAGGAAAATACTGCTTCATTTGTTTTGTTGTCTAGCATGCTTCAATGATCAATTCAGTCTCTACTCTCTTCCATGTTCCCACAACAGTAACCACAGCACACACCTGAAATTAGATGTGGCATGTAGAGCTAAAGCTTGCATGGATTCAGATCATTTGTCTTCATAAGACATTATTACAGTAAAAGTGGAGGAAATTGAGAGAGGGGTGCAGCTGCTGGAGAATGTAGAGAGAGGGAGGGGAATGAAAAGCCCAGAGAAAAGGAGATAAAAGTATTTGAACTGTGAAATGGCCAGAGCATAATTAGTGCCAGGAGTTTTAAAAAGATAACAGCAATAACTGTATCTACCTTCTTTGCCTTTTTATCAATAATTATGATCTATGAAAATCTATGCAAATTATTAAATTATACATATACATTTATATATTTATGTATATATGCATGTGTGTGTATATATATATTTTTTAATCGTAAATTTAAAAAGTTTTTTCTACCCACTCCTCTTTCTTACTTTATCATGAGAAAAACAGTAGGCATGATAGGGTATAGACCCTACTTTAGTGAAAACATACCCCCCAAAAACACATCCCAGGGAAAGAACTCTAAGTCAACAGAAATATAAAGCATGTAATCAGAGCACTGAGAGGCTTAGGGTTCACTTATTCAGTCAATATTTCAGATAGTCCTGGGTATGGGTCTGGTCTCTCTCTCAAACCACATTGTTCCAGATCATGTCAGGGGATAACTATTGATATTTCTAGATTTTGTCTTTACCCCAATTGTCACAATGAAAACCCATAACTTCCCTTTTCTCTTCTATCACTGATTAGGAAGTAGGAGTAAGACAAAGAAGAAGAGTTTTTCTTTTTTGTTTTTACTTTTTAGAATAACAATATATATATATTTTAATGCCATATCATTTATTACAACCTAAAATGCATGCTGGAAGAAAACGAATAGCTATGACCCACCTACAATTTGCTTAGAAGCTATTTAAAAAAACGTTTTATATTGGAGTATAGTTGACTAACAATGTTGTGTTAGTTTCAGGAGTACAGCAAATTATTCATTTACACATATACATGTATCTATTCTTTTACAAATTATTTTCCCATTTAGGTTATTACAGAATATTGAGCAGAGTTCTCTGTGCTATATAGTAGGTCCTTGTTGGTTATCTATTTTAAATATAGGATACAGTATATGTCAATCCCAAATTCCCAATCTATCCCTCCCCCCTACCCTTCCCCCCTGGTAATCATAAGTTTGTTCTCTGTCTGTTTCATAAATAAGTTCATTTTTACCATTTTTATAGATTCCACATATAAGCAGTATCATATGATGTTTGTCTTTCTCTGTCTAACTTACTTCTCTTAGTATGATAATCTCCAGGTCCATCCATGTTGCTGCAAATGGCATTATTTCATTCTTTTTAATGGCTGAGTAACATTCTGTTGTATATATATACCACATCTTCTTTATCCCTTCAACTATTGATAGACATTTAGGTTGCATCCATGTGTTAGCTATTGTAAATGGTGCTGCTATGAACATTCGGGTCTATGTATCTTTATGAATTATGGTTTTATCTGGATATATGCCCAGGAGTGGGATTGCTGGATCATATGGTAGCTCTATCTTTAGTTTTTTAAGGAACAGTTTTCATACTGTTCTCCATAGTGTCTGTATCAATTTACATTCCCACCAACAGTGTAAGAGGGTGCCCTTTTCTCCACACCCTCTCCAGCATTTATTGTTTGTAGACTTCTTGCTGATGGCCATTCTGACTGGTGTGAGGTGATATCTCATTGTAGTTTTGATTTGCATTTCTCTAATAATTAGCGATGTTGAGCATCTTTTCATGTACCTCTTGGCATCTGTAGGTCTTCTTTGGAGAAATGCTTAGAAGCTATTTTTAACCATTGTCTTCAGAGTCAGAAAAAGATGGTGAATGGCATCTGAAGAATCAGTGTGGTAGTGCTTTGCAGTACTTACAGAGGAATGGACATATGGGTGTGGAGGATGAATCGAAGTTCATGATAACACCTCAATCACATTTTTACAGAAGCATTGAAAAAGGAAACAGGCATACTGCAAAATATATTCACTATAAGCATATGTGAGAGACTAGACAACAGGGAATGAGAATGTTTGCTTTCATGACTGACAAATCAGAAACAAGGACTAAGGAATTTCTGATTCTGGCTTGACAGCATGTGGAATTCCACCGACCCACTCTCAGCTATACTGGTGAAAACTTTAAAAAACCAACTTATTTTAAGTTTTTGGAAAGGCATTATGGTTTTATAGCAAGTGAGGAAATATTTATTCAAGATGTTCTACTAAAACCTGGTAAGAACTACCAGAATCTATTGCATTTGAACCAAGACCCATACCCTTCCTTCCCCTTTCCAGCTAGCAAGACATAAATTCCACTTGGACTGGTAAAGCCAAGATCACAGGGTTGGATTCCTCTTCCCCAGGATCCTGTTCAGAAGGCTATCTTTCCAGGAGGGGCAGGATTTAAGCTTTTCTCAACCTGCTTGCAGCTATCTCTTACTGAGGCTATTTTCTGTCTGAGAATAGTTGAGAGGTAGAGACCACCTTCTTCCACTCAGTCCCATTTTTTTTTTAATAGATCTTTATTGGAGTGTAATTGCTTCACAATACTGTGTTTGTTTCTGTTGTAAAACAAAATGAAATCAGCCATATGCATACATATATCCCCATATCCCTTCCCTCTTGAGCCTCCCTCCCACCCTCCTTATCCCACAACTCTCTAAGTCATCGCAAAGCATCAAGCTGATCTCCCTGTGCTATGCTGCTGCTTCCGACTAGTTAACTATTTTACGTTTGGCAGTGTATATATGTTGATGTTACTCTCACTTCGCCCCAGCTTCCCCTTCCTACCCCCGTGTCCTCAACTCTATTCTCTATGCCTACGTCTTTATTCCTGTGCTGCCTCTAGGTTCATCAGTACCATTTTTTTTTTTTTTTTAGATTCCATATATATATGTTAGCATATAGTATTTGTTTTTCTCTTTCTGACTTACTTCACTCTGTATGACAGACTCTAGGTCTATCCACCTCACTACAAGTAACTCAATTTCAGTTCTTTTTATGGCTGAGTAATATTCCATTGTATATATGTGCCACATCTTCTTTACCCATTCATCTGTTGATGGACATTTAGGTTTGTTCCATGTCCTGGCTGTTGTAAATAGTGCTGCAATGAACAGTGTGGTACATGTCTCTTTTTGAATTATGGTTTTCTCAGGATATATGCCCAGTAGTGGGATTGCTGGGTCATATGGTAGTTCTACTTTTAGTTTTTTAAGGAACCTCCATACTGTTCTCCATAGTGGCTGTATCAATTTACATTCCCACCAACAGTGCAAGAGGGTTCCTTTTTCACCACACCCTTTCCAGTATTTATTGTTTCTAGATTTTTGATAGTGGCCATTCTGACCAGTGTGAGGTGATACCTGATTGTAGTTTTGATTTCCATTTCTCTAATAATTAGTGATGTTGAGCATCTTTTCATGTGCCTCTTGGCCATCTGTACGTCTTCTTTGGTGAAATATCTATTTAGGTTTTCTGCCCATTTTTTAACTGAATTATTTGGTTTTTTTTGATATTGAGCTCCATGAGCTGTTTGTATATTTTGGAGATTAATCCTTTGTCTGTTGTTTCATTTGCAAATATTTTCACCCATTCTGATGGTTGTCTTTTTGTCTTGTTTATGGTTTCCTTTGCTGTGAAAAAGCTTTTAGGTTTCATTAGGTCCCATTTGTTTATTTTTGTTTTTATTTCCATTACTCTAGGAGGCGGGTCAAAAAACATCTTGCTGTGGTTTATGTCAAAGAGTGTTTTTCCTGTTTTCCTCTAAGAGTTTTATAGTGTCTGGTCTTACATTTAGGTCCTTAATCCATTTGGAGTTTATTTTTGTGTATGTTTGTGTATGTTGTGTTTGTTTGGTAGTGTTCTAATTTCATTCTTTTACATGTAGGTGTACAGTTTTCCCAGCATCACTTATTGAAGAGGCTGTCTTTTTCCATTGTATGTTTTTGCCTCCTTTGTCATAAATTAGGTGACCATATGTACGTGGGTTTATCTCTGGACTTTCTATCCTGTACCATTGATCTATATTTCTGTTTTTGTGCCAGTATCATATTTTCTTGATTACTGTAGATTTGTAGTATAGTTTGAAGTCAGGGAGCCTGATTCCTCTAGCTCCGTTTTTCTTTCTCAAGATTACCGGTTTGCAGGGCAGATATTGAGACACAGATGTAGAGAACAAACTTATGGACACCAAGGGGGGAAAGCGGCGGCGGGTAGGGGTGGTGGTGTGATGAATTGGGAGATTGGGATTGACATGTATACACTGATGTGTATAAAATGGATGACTAATAAGAACCTGCTGTATAAAAAAATAAATTAAATAAAATTCAAAAAAATAAAAGATTGCTTTCGCAATTCAGGGTCTTTTGTGTTTCCATATGAATTGTAAAATATTTTGTTCCAATTGTATGAAGAATGCCATTGGTCGTTTGATAGGGATTGCATTGAATCTGTAGATTGCTTTGGGTCATATAGTCATTTTCACAATATTGATTCTTCCAATACAAAAACATGGTATATTTCTCCATGTGTTTATGTCATTTTTGATTTTTTCATCAGTGTATTATAGTTTTCTGAGTGCAAGTCTTTTGCCTCCTTAGGTAGGTTTATTCCTAGGTATTTTATTCTTTTTGTTGCAATGGTAAATGGGATTTTTTCCTTAATTTCTGATTTTTTGTTTTTAGTGTATAGGAATGTCAGAGATTTCTGTGAATTAATTTTGTATCCTGCAACCTTACCAAATTCATTGATTAGTTCTAGTAGTTTTCTGGTGGCATCTTTAGGATTTTCTATGTAGAGTATCATGTCATCTGCAAACAGTGACAGTTTACTTCTTCTTTTCCAGTTTGTGTTCCTTTTATTTCTTTTTCCTCTCTGATTGTAATGGCTAGGACTTCCAAAACTATGTTGTATAAGAGTGGTGAGAGAGGGCAACCTTGTCTTGTTCCTGATCTTAGTGGAAATACTTTTAGTTTTTCACCATTGAGTATGATGTTTGCTATGGGTTTGTCATAAATAACCTTTATTATGTTGACGTAGGTTCCCTCTATGCCCATTTTCTAGAGAGTTTTTATCATAAATGGGTGTTGAATTTTGTCAAAAGCTTTTTCTGCATCTATTGAGATGATCATATGGTTTTTATTCTTCAATTTGTTATTATGGTGTATCACATTGATTGATTTGCATATACCGAAGAATCCTCGTATCCCTGGGATAAATCCCACTTGATCTTGGTGTATGATCCTTTTAATATGTTGTTGGATTCTGTTTGTTAGTATTTTGTTCAGGATTTTTGCATCTATGGTCAGAGTAATATTGGTCTATAATTTTCTCTTTTTGTGACATCTTTTTCTGGTTTTGGTATCAGGGTGATGGTGGCTTCATAGAATGAATTTGGGTTGTTCCTCCCTCTGCAATTTTTTGGAAGAGTTTGAGAAGGATGGGTGTTAATTCTCCTCTACATGTTTGATATAATTTGCCCGTGAAGCCATCTGGTCCTGGACTTTTGTTTGTTGGAAGATTTTAATTTCAGTTTCAATTTAATTACTTGTGATAGGTCTATTTATATTTTCTAATTCTTCCTGGTTCAGTCTTGGAAAATTGTACCTTTCCAAGAATTTGTCCATTTCATCGTGGTTGTCCATTTTATTGGTATGTAGTTGTTAGTAGTAGTCTCTTATAATCCTTTATATTTCTGCAGTGTCAGTTGTGATTTCTCCTTTTTCGTTTCTAATTTTATTGATTTTGTTCCTCTCCCTTTTTTTCTTGATGAGTCTGGCTAAGGATTTATCAGTTTTGTTTATCTTCTCAAAGAACCAGCTTTTAGTTTTATTGATCTTTGCTACTATTTCTTCATTTCTATTTCATTTATTTCTGCTTTGATCTTTATGATTTCTTTCCTTCTACTGGCTTTGGGTTTTCTTCGTTTTTCTTTCTCTAGTTGCTTTAGGTGTAGGGTTAAATTGTTTATTTGAGTTTTTCTTCTTTCTTGAGGTGAGATTGAATTGCTATAAGCTTCGCTCTTAGAATTGCTTTTGTTGTGTCTCATAGGTCTTGGGTCATTGTGTTTTCATTGTCATTTGTTTTTATGTATTTTTTTATTTCTTCTTTGATATCTTCAGTTACTTCTTGGTTATTTAGTGGGGCACTGTTTAGCCTCCATGTATTTCTGGTTTTTACAGTTTTTTTCCTGTAATTTGGATGCTCTGCTCTGACAATGCTGAGACTACTGGGACCCCAATCATCTACACCCCATCTCATGTGGTGGGCATTTGAAAACCAAGAGAGGCAAGCTACGGAGATCTGGAGATGCTGCCTCAACACCCATCAGGCACATAGTTTCTAAAGAGGGGATGCCCCTGAGAGACAAACATGTCATTGTCCCTTTGCCCAACTCTAGAACCATAACTGTAGAACAGTGAGCTCCAAATCCCTACCCAAAGGAATTGACTTTTTTACTATAAAATGTAGAGAAGTTCAAGCCTAAGGACACTCTCTAAAACAGTGGAAGTTGTGACCAAAACAGCTGGGAGAAAATTGCTAGATTCATTGGAATGGAGGCTAAACTATTTACACACCAGTTGGTTTTTCAGAGAGAAATGGGGAGAAAGAGTTTGGGAGAACCCTTGTGGGGTCAGAAAATCTCCAACATCGACCTCAGGAACTATTCTTTAAAGGAAATGAACTTTGCTCTGATTACTCTGTGAAACAATTTGTGCCCCAGGAAAATACTGAAAACAATAGAGAAATCACCTAGCAATTAGTGGAGCTTAAGATTTGGGTTTAGTTAGGGGAACTCAAAGGAAGTCTTATCAAAACCACTTTAATTCAAGGGTAACTTTGGAAATACCCAAGGCTATGCCCTCTGAGAAGCAATCAGAGGCTTAACAATATTGAATCTTCTCAATATCACATTATAGTTCTCCATTTATTTAGGACTTCTTCAGTTTCTCTCAACACTTGACTTTTATTTTTAAAACTTCAGTATGACTACTATGAGGAAGACTGTGAGCATTAGATAATAATACTAATAATGTGCATTTGCTCTGTGCTGACTCTTTAGCACATAGTAAAGTGCTATTAGGTAACTAATATTTGTTGGCTGATCTGATTTCTAACAGATAGTGAATGTTTACTGTATGCTACAAATTAGGTGTTGTATATTTGCCACATTTAATCCTCAGAAATATAATATTATGTAGGTAATCATACTATTATCTGCATAAATAATATAATACATTAGATAACATGAAATAGATCTCATTCTCTTTCTTCCTTTCCATAAAAATGAACAAAATACACCTCTTTTTAAATGAGCTTTCAGAAATACCAGATTTGACAGGTAATGTACTCATTGAGTGTGGAGAAAGGAAGAATGAGGGGCAGGAATGGGTGGTGATTCCTGTTTATACTCAGCAGCTTTTCTGAAGAAAACTATCAATACTTTGCATATTTGCTTGACACTAAAAATTGAAAGTAAAATTATAAAGACTATATGTCAAATTTTATTTTTACATACAGTTTATGGTTATCATTCTTTTATAGTCTGGAATACTTATGTTGAAATAGCAAAATCTGATAGAAGAGTTTTTAAAGTTCAACAACTTGTAGCTCCATTTGCCAGGAATAAAATATTTAAGGTAAAATTGATTAGTATACTTGCATTTCTAGCTTAAATAAACTCTATTTTTAAATGTAATGTACTAAGAATGCTAATGGTATCAACAAAATAAATTGTTCATAATTCATGTTAATATTCTTAAGCTAATATACAGACTTAAGTTGATATGATAAACCCTTTAAAACAATTATAAAAATCTTCTCTGTAATTTCCACTTTTTGAAAAACATCCCCATTCCATATCACATTTTTCATGGCTGAAAAATGCACTTTTTTCTTCTCTTTTTTACTCTTTCCATCCTTGTATTTATTGAGATAAGTAATTTAGCATGTGTGAAACATGAAATAAAATGGAGTCATTTATGTCAAGGAGTTTTAAAATGAAACCAGGAGGCCACTAAAAAGGTGGACCTTAGGCACATCCTCACCAGGTGGAGCCATGAACTTTTGAAATGGGCCAAACCACAAATATTCCAAGGACTCTTCAAGAACACTGTTGTCAAGGTAATAGACTTTTACCTCCCTCTAGTGATAGCCTTAGCAATCAATCATGTTTAGCCAAGACTAGCTTCTACTTCCAACTCCAATTAAATTTTTTGTAATATAAATCTCCCTTCTTTGCCTTTAAAAGCCGCTAAATTTTATTCCCTAAGTGGAACACTCTTTAGGTTACTACCTGAATCTGTGTGCCCCAAATTACAATTATTCTATTACAAATAAACACTTTATTTTTGAGTATTGTCTCCTAGGTTTGTCTAGGTGACATATTTGGTGTCAGAAGTGGGACCTGAGGCAATCTCACCACTGCAGGACTGATGTTTCCTGGAGTTGTGTATGAGCCTTTTGTGCTCACTGCATCCCTGAATGGTATCTCCTCTGACCATGAGTCCTCTCAGGCACCAATCTCCTTCCTTTTGTTTGAGGGAGCCACCTTTCTTTGGGATCTGAGGACAGTTGCCCTGGGATGACTGTCTGGCTATGCTGGCTCATGACCATTGCTGCTGGAGGGCTTCCCCTCAGTAGGAGTTTCCCTGGCTGGTGAGTACTACCTTTTGTTTGCATTACCACTGGAGGGGTTTCCCTGCTTGATAAGTACTCTACCTGTGTGTGCATTTTTCCACATTATTGGACTCCCTTTTCCTAAGTCTCTTCTAGAGATTCCTACCTCAGGGATTCTAGCTAGTTTTATGTTTAAGAACTATGGTCCTTTCTTTTGTAAAGTTTTGTCCTAGTGGACCAACAATACCAGAGCCCATTTAAGACCAGACAAATTGAATGAGATCTTTAATTTCTAAAGAGTCAATAGTGCTACCTTCTGGCACACCTGTAAATATCTTCAAAAATGTTAAAATCTTACTAAGCATGCTTTGTGTTCTGAGAGCTTGACTTGGTAACCATCAGGTTGGGAGCCCCAAAATATAGCTGGACAGAAATGTGTGTTGAACTTCATTTGCATCTAGTGTCCTACCAAACTGCTGCCAATCCTCCAGGAATTACAACCTAGAGTTACAGTAGTACTTATGAGGAATGTTCCAATCAGATTAAAATCATTTAAGAATTTCACTTAAAGGCAAAGTCTTCAAAATTCCAAAAATAGCTTTATTGAAGGTTTCACTGCAAAAAACTAATAAAAAATTAAAGATAAGAGGTGCCTAAACAAACAACAAAAAAGGAGTACATGATTGTAAACAAAAGTCACTAAGTTAATGGCCTTATATCCCCATATCTACTTTTGAAGGAGGGCCACAGTATGGGCCTCTCCCAGAGTTGAGAAGACTCTAAGGGATTTTCTGGTAAACTGCTATGTTATTCCCTTAAACACCCAAGGGGGAACTAAAATAAAATTAATTAAAGAAAAAAAAACCTTGCCAATTTCTAGGAAATATTGAAGTTACACTCCCTACTTTAAACCTGACTCAGAACCTGCAGAAGGCATCCTGGTAAAAACTAACAGATGGCATCCTGGAAAAAAACTAAAAGAAGCCCACTGAGGGTGGGAATTTTTATCAGAATCAGCATCCCCTGCATTGCTGTCTGCAGTGCCCAGTTGAGAAAGGAAAATAACATATCACATTGTATCTTCCTTTCCCAATCCAGACTTATTGGTTATTGATACTTTTTCTCCTAAGGATTTCTCCCAAAGAATCTATTGCCTTCTTGCTTGTCTCATTTTACATCCTAAGAACCTGGCTTTACTTTCTGACTGCCTGAGACATGAAAGTTGTCAATTCTGTCATTTGGCTATCTTTGGGAGTGACTCTAAATTTTGTAAAGATAATATCTTTTGGACTGTTTTGAGGTGTTCAGTACTTCCCCAATATTTATTGTTTGGCCCAGCTGAAAATTGACAAGATATTTAAAAGAAATTTTAAAGTAACTCTGTAGTCAAACATTGATCAAATTGGAAGCTAATATTCAGAGCTCAGTAAGAATTTTTTTTTAGGCCTTCTCCTCCAAGCTAAATTTACCCAGAGGGGGAAAGTGTCCAACATAGGTGGGCGGATGTATCAGTCCTTTAGAATACAGACTATAACCCAGTTCTTTGAGGAACTGAGAGCAACAATCCTTATTTCAAAAATTCTTTCAAAACTAGAAATAAATCTCAAGAGGCAGTTCATAGTTCCCAGAACATCCCCTATTTATCTTAAAAGACTTGTAACTCACATTTTTTTCCTGTGCCTTTTAGATATAAAAGTTTTACAGCATCTCCTCTGGGAACTCTCATCTTCACCATCTCCAATTCCTAAGATTAAAAAGGGGGGCGGGATGTGTAAGGCCTTTTTAAAAATATAAACTGCTGTAGAAACACCTTTGCCCCAAAATCTAGTAGTTCAAGGAAACTTTTAAAACAAAAACTATAAGATCTCTCTTTTACATCTATCTGTATGTCTGTATGTATCTATATATGGTGTCAGTATGTGTATGTTGTATATATGTGATAGATCGATAGATAGATAGATAGAAACTAACCCAATGTTTTTCAAGCCCACATGATCTAGTATTATTCTTTAATAAATAAAAGCAAGATTATTGGCTTTATTTAAAAAGACATGCCTTTAGATTTATCAACATTAAGTATAATACATTTATTCTGCCTAAGTTAACAAAAAGTTAAATAAGTTCATGTTATCTCTGTTACAAAATTTGTCAGGAAAAAAAAGCTTAAGGTGATAATAATGGCTAACTGCTTTAATGCCTCATGAAATTTTCATGAGAAATCTAAGTATGAACAGATGAATTTAATATTTGTAAGTATGATTAAAAGTTTTTAGCTGAACATTTTAACAATAATTGTGTATCATAGCATATGTGCTTAAAAATAACTTTCAAAATTCTTTTTTGGTTATTAGAAACCTTAAAGTTTTACAAAGTTGAGTTAAATGATGAATTAAGTTAAATTCAGTAAATATCTATATCACTTCCAAATGAGATAAAATACTGAGCATTAATTGCTAAACAAGTCCAAGCTTACCTACTTTTGACCTCTAATTACAAACTAAAGATGTTTGGGTCTTTTAGTAAACATGTTTTATGCCACATTAAAAGATTGTACTATGAAAAAGTGTATGCTTCAAGAAATGATGAAATATATTTATAAACTTACCATTCAAAAAATAATGCTGGTATACAGAGAGTTCACAATTGCTTACTTCATAGTTTTCACTAGAAATTAAAATTTCTGAGGATTAAGGATTCTAATCAACATATATGATTAAAACTGCTAAAATAATAAGATAAACAATTCTGTATGTAAGTAAAATAAGATGTATTTTGGGGTAAGAAAAAGTATGAGGTATAGAGATACATTTTACTGAGGGGAAAGAAAATAATAAAGTGGGTTATTTCTAAATTGGATAGAGGACAAGGAACAAACTAAAATGGACATTGAAAGTTGTAGAAGGTTTGTGGAAAAGGAACCTTGAGAAAAGAGTTTATCATTGGTCAAGATTGAAATAGATTGAAATAAGTAAATTAGTTTCAATACCAAAAGTAAGCTGGTATAAATTTAGAATTTGGTTTTTCTCTCTGTTTAAAGGACAAACCTTAAACATAAAACATTGAGAGAAGAGGAAACGGCAGAGAAAGAAAGAGAGAATTTTGAATAGTCAAGTTGGCTAAAATTAAATTAACTATAAGCAATTTTAATTTAAGATTTACTACCAATGGTGCCCTTATGTAAAACTAAAACTTAGTTCTCTTCCAACTGCTAAAAGGACAAAGTTCATGAGACTATTGTTCTGCTCTTGATAAAGAGATTATAAAAGATTTTTTTTTAACCTTTGAGTAGTTTGCCTATAAAGTAGGGATATTATGTTTTACAAAAATATATAATCTTCTGTCTTCATCAAGTCTTTGATTACTTAAGTAAATTGAGTCTTTTTAATATTAAAAGAGCTAAGAGGTTTTACAACTATTTAACTTTCTGTATTTGCCTGTGAAGTTTTTAATTCCTACCATGGTTAAATGGACAACTAAATATTGTTTCTTAGTGACCTATGATCCTATTTGACCAAGTGTTTTAAAATCTTTTGATATTTCTGACAAAATTCCCAAAAATCAATTTCTAAATAAAATCTTTTAATCTGAAAGTGACTTTGGGATTTTTTTTTCCAGAGGGCCCCTAGAAAAATCTCAAAAGATTTGTTCTCTCTCTTTGTAGAAAAGAAATGTTAAATCAATTAGGCTTATATGGCATGTTAAATTACACAGGAAGCATTGTCAAATAAGTGATGACAAACTTTATGTTAAATGGCATGGGTGAATGTTATTAATATGTGTTCTAAATATTATATGAATTTCCTAGAAATCTGAGATGTCCTGGTAAAATGTTATCAGTTATATTTCTAGTTATTATCTAAAAATGTATCTTACAAACATAACCAAATTTCTTTGTTAATTGCATTATAAGACTCAGATATTTAGCTATGACATTTTAAATCTTTGTCATTTTTAGACAGTTATTGTTATACTCTAATGCCTTTGTGAAAATGCTTCATCTTCAAAAAGATTCATAGAAAGGACTTTTTGACAAATATAGGTTTCTGATAACTTTCAGATCACACCACTGAACTGTGTAAGAAATTACAGAATTCTAATGGAAAAACTGATGGTTTCATAAAACTGCTAACAAAGATTAAAATCAATAAGAATTAATTACATAGGACTGAATGAACTGATGAATATAATTATAACTTTTATGACTTTTTGTCTGAAATATTACTGTAAGTCCCCTGCATACGAACCTTCAAGTTGTGAACTTTCAAAGATGTAGACATGTTCCATCAACGGCAGGCATGACTGAAATTGCAACTTGCCCTCCATCTACTATTGCTGATGATCCTTCAGTTCTACCATCTCCCACCTCTTCTCCCTCCTCCAGTCAGTGACTCTTCTTACCTGTTCACTTGATGCCAGCCCTTCTATGCCAGCTCTTGTACTGTACTACTGTACCTTTCAAGGTACTGTACTGTAAGATGAAAAATGTTTTCTTTATTTTTGTGTTTGTTTGTTTTTTATGTATTATTTGTGTGAAAAGTATTATAAACCTATTACAGTACAGTACCATGTAGCCAGTTGTGTTAGTTGGGTACCTAGACTAACTATGTTGGACTTACAAACAAATTGGACTTACGAACATGCTCTAGGAATGGAACTCATTCGTATGTAGGAGACTTACTGTACTAGGTTTGTAATCTTTGTTTTCCAGATATAAGGAGACCTTTCCTCTTATGCTAAGTATGACTAAAGCAATTTGGTAAATTATACCTTTGTAAGCAGAATTGAAACATTTAAGTTTTTATCTCTACCTGACTCCTCCAGAATTCAGAAACTTAGTGAGTGTTCTTATTGTCATTGAAATATAGTTATTTGCATAAGTTCAATAAGAATGTGTTTTCTTATAATAGGACACAATTTGAAATATTGGTTGTATTAGCAAGGATTTGACTGGAATGCCATATTTGAGAGAGACATGCATATAATCAGATATAATCAGACAGCTTTAAGTAATTAAGATTGACTTTATAGAACCAATAAGACCCCTTGGAAAAACAGCCTGGTACTTCCCAGAAGTCTTACAAGTATCATTTCCTGGCAGGTGCAAGAACCTCAAGATATTTGGGGGGAACTTGAGAAAACAGAAATTCACCCAAATCTATAGGTATGGCAGGTGAGTCTGATGGCAAGTCCTTGGATTGGCTTCCTGACATTGAGAGGCATTTAAAAGTCCAATCTGAAATTTCTTATGAAAAGTTCCATCAAAACAGATTTAAAAGAGCCTATATGAAAAAAAAAAAAGAGCCTATATGATCATTCACTTTTCTTGTTACACTTATTTAAATAATCAGAACAAGTCTGTTGAACCTAGAATTATTTTGCTAACAATTTAGTCTTAATTTGCCTATCATTGATAAAAATGGGGATAATTTTAGAGAGAAAGTTATGTTTAAGTAATACACCTTTGTGGATATTAGATTTTCGTGCTGTTCATTTTCTTTGAGGTTTTGTTATATACATGTAAACTGGACTGGTTCCTGAGTTCTTCTAGTTTCCTCAAATAACTGATTATGACTCTCCAAACTAACATTTCTAATTTTCTCCCTTCCTTTTGATTTGGAATCATTGAGAACTTAAAAATGCTTTTTTTATGTCATAGAATGTTTTGTTATGCTCTCTTCTAGGAGTTTTATGGTGCCACGTTTTATGTTTAAGTCTTTAAGCCATTTTGAGTTTATTTTTGTGCATGGTGTGAGGGTGTGTTCTAACTTCATTGATTTACATGCAGATGTCCAACTTTCCCAGCACCACTTGCTGAAGAGACTGTCTTTTTCCCATTTTATATTCTTGCCTCTTTTATCAAAGATTAATTGTCCCTAAGCGTGTGTATTTATTTCTGGGCTCTCTATCTGTTCCATTGATCTGTATGTCTGTTTTTATACCAATAGCACACTGTTTTGATTACTGTAGCTTTGTAGTATTGTCTGAAGCCTGGAAGAGTTATACCTTCTGCTTTGTTTTTGTTCCTCAGGATTGCTTTGGCAATTCTGAGTCTTTTATGGTTCCATATAAATTTTTGGATTATTTGTTCCAATTCTGTGAAAAATGTCATGGGTAATTTGATAGACATTGCATTAAATCTATAGATTGCTTTGGGTAGTATTGCCTTTTTAATAATATTAATTCTTCCAATCAAAAAGCATGGGATATCTTTGATTTCCTTTATTAATATTTTATAGTTCTCAGTGTATAAGTATTTTACCTCCTTTGTGAGGTTTATTCTGACTTTTTTTTTTTGTTTTTTTTTTTGGTGCAATTTTCAAAGGAGTTGTTTTTTACATTCCCTTTCTGATATTTCATTGTTAGTGTAAAGAAATGCAACTGATTTCTGAATGTTAATCTTGTATCCTGCTATTTTGCTGAATTCATTTATTAGATCTAGTAGTTTTTGTATGGAGTCCTTAGGGTTTTCTATATATAGTATTATGTCATCTGCATATGATGACAATTTTACCTCTTCCCTTCCAATTTGCATACTTTTTATTTCTTTTTCTTGTCTGATTGTTGTAGGACTTTCAATACTATGTTGAATAGAAGTGGTGAGAGTGCACATCTTTGTCTTTTTCCATATTTTAGTGGGAAGGCTTTTAGCTTATCACTGTTGAGTATTATATTGGCTATGGGTTTGTCATAAATAGCTTCTATTATGTTGAGATATGTTCCCTGTATACCCACTTTGCTTAGAGTTTTTATCATGAATGGATGTTGAATTTTGTCAAATGCTTTTTCTGCATCTATTGAGATGATCATGTGTTTTTTGAGTTTTCTTTTGTTAATGTGGTATATTACATTGATTGATTTGCATATGTTGAACCATCCTTGTGAGCTTGGGATTAATCCCATTTGGTTGTGATGTATGATCTTTTTTGTGTGTTGTTGGATCGGTTTGCTAATATTCTGTTGAGAATTTTTGCATCTATATTCATCAAAGATATTGGCCTGTAATTTTCTTTTCTGGTGGTATCTTTGTCTGGTTTTAGTATCAGGGTAATGGTAGCTTCATAGAATGTCTTTGGGAGTGTCCCCTCCTCTTCAATCTTTTGGAAGAGTTTGAGCAGAATAGGTATAAGTTATTCTTTGTGTCTTTGGTAGAATTTGCCTGTGAAGCCATCTGGTCCTGGACTTTTGTTTGCAGGGAGTTTTTGGGTTTTTTTTCATTACAGATTCTACTTTACTTCTAATCATCTGTCTGTTCAAATTATCTATTTCTTCCTGATTCAGTTTTGTTGGGCTGTTGTTTTCTTAGGTCAGTCTCCCAAGGCAATAGAAATAAAAACAAAAATAAACAAATGGGACCTAATCAAACTTACAAGCTTTTGCACAGCAAAGAAAATCATAAGAAAACAAAACAAAATGGAATGGGAGAAAATATTTACAAATGATGTGACCGACAAAGGTCTAATCTCCAAAATATAAAAACAGCTCATACAACTCAACAACAAACAAACAAACAACCCAATAGAAAAATGTGCAGACCTTAATAGGCATTTCTCCAGAGAAGACATACCGATGGCCAGTAGGCACATGAAAGGGTGCTCAACATCACTAATTATTAGAGAAATGCAAATCAAAATTACAATGAGGTACCACCTCACACTGATCAGAATGGCCATCATTAAAATGCCTACAAATAACAAATGCCAGATAGGATGTGGAGAAAGGGAACCCTCCTACACTGTTGGTGGGACTGTAAGTTGGTGCAGCCACTATGGAAAACAGTATGGAGGTTCCTCAGAAAACTAAAGTTAGAATTAACATATGCTACAGCAATCCCCACTCCTGGGCATATACCCAGACAAAAACTATAATTCAAAAAGATACATGCACCCTTATGTTCATAGCAGCAGGATTCACAATAGCCAAAACATGGAAACAACTAAATGTCCATCAACAGATGAATGGATAAAGAAGAAGTGGTACAAGTATACAATGGAATACTACTCAGCCATAAGAAAGAACAAAAATTGACATTTGCAGCAACATGAATGCAACTAGAGATTATCATACTAAGTGAAGTAAGTCAGAAAGAGAAAGACAAATACCATATGATATCATTTATATGTGGAATTAAAATATGGCACAAATGAACCTATCTAACAAAGCAGAAACAGACTCACAGACATAGAGATTAGACTTGTGGTTGCCAAATGGGAAGGGGGGAGGAGAGGGATGGACTGAGAATTTGGTGTTGTTAGATGCAAATTATTACATTTAGAATGGACAAACAACAAGGTCCTACTGTATAACACAGGGAACTCTATCCAATCTGCTTGGATAAACTATAATGGAAAATAATACTTAAAAAATAGAATGTATATATGTGTAAAACTGAGTCACTTTGCTATACAGCAGACTGGCACAACATTGTAAATCTACTTCAATAAAAAATATATTGTTCTATGAAAAACAACTGCCTTTTTCCCCAAACTTCTGCAAACTGAAATTAGACAACTTAATATAAACTTTAGAAAAGTTGTCACAATAGCTCATGTTTGCACAATCTTTGTGCCTGTTGCTGTATGGACCATTCAGAAAGTTTACCAATACACCTGATGAGATCATCTGGGGCATTAAAACTGCAAACCAGGAAAATTTGTCAGATTGCCACTGTCTGCCCTTACTCCATCTGAAGATGCTTCAAGCCTGACATTTAGAAATCTCAACAGGCAGGCTTGAGAACTCAGACACTGGGTTTATAATTTGCTCCAACCATTAACTTTTGTTTTTCCTTTGCTTCCCTCAGTGTTTGACAAACTGATAGGTAACCATAGTTATATTATACTATATAATATGTCACTTGTTAAAAAATATCCAGTCTTGGAACTGCAAAGATTCAGTCTTTAACTGCATGATCATGTCTTTGGCTTTCTTAGAATAGGATTAGTCTGTAATAGACAAAAAAAAAATCATCTTTGGATTCCTAGAAGTCACTTGTCCAGTTCTGCCCATGATAAACTGCAAAGTGAAAGAGAATTGCTTATTTATATAAAACAATAATTAATGCCCTAATAGAGCTTCCAAAGGCGCTCTATGTTCCCCACTCTGTGCACCTTCATTTCCTGATCTGTAAAATGGGCATAACAGTAGAGTCTATCTCATAAGGTTGTTAATAGGGTCAAATGTTAATATAAAATAAACACTTAGTAATATATAAGGAATATAATAATTGACATGCATGTGTCAATGAGTACATGAGTACTTATGTCAAAGTTTTAAAATAGAGCTAAGAGGCCATTAAGGAGGTGGACCTTACCCACGTCCTCACCAGGTAGAATCATGAACTTTTTTTTTTTTAACATCTTTATTGGAGTATAATTGCTTTACAATGGTGTGTTAGTTTCTGCTTTATAACCTGAGAAAACCATAATTCAAAAAGAGTCATGTACCACAACGTTCATTGCAGCACTATTTACAATAGCCAGGACATGGAAGCAACCTAAGAGTCCATCAACAGATGAATGGATAAAGAAGATGTGGCACATACATGCAATGGAATATTACTCAGCCATAAAAAGAAACGAAATTGAGTTATTTGTAGTGAGGTGGATGGATCTAAAGTCTGTCATACAGAGTGAAGTAAGTCAGAAAGAACCATGAACTTTTGAAATGGGCCAAACCACAAATATTCCGAGGCCTCTGCAAGAACACCTGCAATTTGTCAAGCTAATGAACTTTAACTCCCTCTAGTGATAGCCTTAGCAATCAATCATGTTTCGCCAAGAGGAGCTTCTGCTTCCAACTCCAGTTAAAATGCTTTGTGATTCAAACCTCCCTTATTACCTTTAAAAGCCCCTGACTTTTACTCCTTAGTGGGACATGGTTTGGGTGGATATCTGAACCTGTATGCCCTGAACTGCAATTATTTGACCCAAATAAATGCTTTTTGAGTCTTGCCTTCTAGGTTTCTCTATGTTGACATAGAGAAACCTAGAGTTTAATGACAATACAGAGTTGTGGAAAGGACACAGATTTCTAAACCAGACTATCTAGTTTTAAATCCCAGCTATGGGCATTTCTAGCAATTTGGAGTTTGTGGTGTACTTGAACACTAATACTAACTTGTAGTTTGTTGTGAAAAGAAAAGATACAAAGTGACTTCATTCAGTGAGTGTTCAGTAAAATGTAGGTGCCATTATTGTTAGAATAATTCCAAAATACACTCTATTGCTTATTTTATGTTTCCAGAAATAAAGCTTTTTGTTACAGACAGTATATTTAAGGGCACTTAAGGATAAAATAGCATGAACTATTATCATTATTACAATTATGAAACATTATTAAAAGAGTCCTCAGATATCACTTTTCTAATGTTTCCTATATGCCAACTTACTTTATACTTTTCCAAACCATGCTTCTCCATCCCTTTCAGTCAATTATTCCACCAACTTTCTAACTTACACTCCCCTTTTGTCATTCAAACTGTTTTTTTTTTTAAATTTGTTTATTTTAGTCTTGGCTGCATTGGGTCTTCATTGCTGCACGCAGGCTTTCTCTAGTTGTGGCGAGCTGGGGCTACTCTTCATTTCAGTGCGGGTGCTTCTCATTGCGGTGGCTTCTCTTGTTGCCGAGCACAGGCTCTAGGCACGTGGGCTTCAGTAGGTGCAGCGCGTGGGCTCTAGAGCGCAGGCTCAGTAGTTGCGGCGCACGGGCTTAGCTGCTCCGCAGCATGTGGGATCTTCCCAGACCAGGGATCTAACCTGTGTCCCCTGCATTGGCAAGCGGATTCTTAACCATTGCACCACCAGGGAAGTCCCTCAAACTATTCTTAAAAGTTGACAACTTTCACAAGATATTTTTAGAAGAAAAGGAATCTACTAGTAATATATTTCTCGCCTCCTTTGTAAAGAAATATCATCTACGATGCAGACTTGGTAATTTTATTTTTCCATGCAATTTGATTTGATCGTTTAGGACATTTAAATGTGTGATTTGATGAAGTAATTCTTCCTAGAGCTAAAAGCCCACTCTCCTCTCAATTTTTGAGATTATAAATTTAAATGAGGTGATGTAGTTTTCTGGTATCAACTTCATTTGTAATCAATTTCATAATGGAGATCATTATTTTGTGCTTGCTCTGGGGGAAAAACTCAATTGTTTTTATCAAAGAATTCACTTTGCCATAGTAAAAAATTAAAACACTTGATGGTTACATGTCACTATTTGACAACACAGAAGGGATTAGGAAAGAATGAATTGGTGTTTCCAAAAATCCCTTTTACCAATTTTCACCATATTACTTTCTATTCATACCTTTCTGTCTGATTCTTTGAAATGATGACACTATTATATTCCATTGTACCCACAATCAGAAATTCACCAATATGTCCTGCTACCTATTCACTATTTTTATATTATTCTGTTATGTAATGATTAGGGTTTATTTCCTGAAGCACTTCTAAGCTAACAGTCCTTTTTTATGATTTTAGAATATAACAACATATTTCTATCAAAACATATGTATGTAACAAATGTTAAGCCACAGCATGATAAGGACATCAGAATATTCCATCCAAAGCCAGGTACACTAAGTATTACTTGATATAAAATGGGCTATTTTACTATATTTTGTTATAAAACAAAAACGTAACAATTATTAAGTATACTATGGGATATCTATAAAAATCATAATTAAGTTAGCATCTCAAAATTTTGAAATGTATTTTAAAATATTTTTATCCTTTTTCTTTTCCTTTGAAGCTACACATCAAAACATTTAAAGATCATACAATGAAAATGCATCATAAATGGACATGGATCTAAAACCCAGTCTATACATCAGATAACTGAGCAGGTACAGCTGGACCAGCACAAAAGGATGTGACATACCTCAGTGGAAGGTTTGGCAATGTACAGAGGAGTGTTGCCCAAAGGTAATAAGGAAATAAGACAGGGTAAATAAGAGATGTTCTTATTTGATTCAAGCATCTTCTTCCGTCAGCAATTCATTTGAAGGTCTAGGCTCCTTTAATAAAACTTTGTCAGTGTTAAAGATTTGGCTTTCTTGACCAGGTATCTGATGGGATTTACCATGGGGGTCCTAAGGCCTGGATAAGATTTTTTAAAATTGTTGGTCCCATATCAAGATTATTTGTAGTAGGTTATAATCTCTTTAATGACTGGGAATTGCTGCTTTACTGGTTGTATAATCTCCAGTTATACATTTCAAACAAACAACTTTTCAGTGCCTTCAGAGGTCTTGACCCTAAATTGAACATTAAACTTTTTTCTTCATGAAAAGATATGTAGGGCAACATTAACAAGTGTCATTGTTCTAACACATTTATTTAATTGAAATCATTGTGTTAGTGCACTGCTCTGTAAAATCTGTTAAGCTCTTCCCAAGACATATACTGAACAAAGTAAGAGTGTTAAAATTTCCTTCGTAAAATATGTAGGGTCCTTTTAAGATAATTTAAGATAATTTGTCAGAGCTCAGATCTGACAAACTTTATAGCTTTCAAATGATTTACGATAAAAAATAATAGCTGAGTGAATTTAATGCAATCTTTCAGTCTAAGATATAACATCACAGATTATTGTGAGAGCATGTTTTTGTATGCATGTGTGTGAATTTTCATGATTGAATATTCTATTTAATTTACTATAGTATGAATTTGATTATAGGGCAACTAGTTAGGTAAGTTATCTAATGTACTTGATAATCTGTTGAATGTAAATAATTCTGTTTGTAATTTTGTGTAGTTAATCATTATTTTCAAGTTATTTTAATATTGCAAGTTTGGAAAGCTGTAGTAAACTTAGAAATGCATAAAACACTAATGGTACTCATGGAAATTAACACACTTTTTTCTACTCATTTATGAGCGAAAATTGATTTTCATTAAAGGAAATCCTACCCAAAATAAATGGTAAAATTGTACAATAGGAATATAATCAGCATCCTGATATAAGATTATCATTGCTGGCTATCTGGCTGACCTTAGAATACAGCTTACAATTTTTATTTTTCTCTCTGAAAAGATCTGTCAGAAGGGCAGAAAAGATGTGTCAGAAAGATCTGTCAGAAGGACAGAAAAGATGTGTCAGAAGTAAGAGGCACACAATCAAATTACCCAAGGTAGTGATGGTTGATTATAAGGATAGACATGAAATAAAGAAACAAAAGAAATCATGTCAGCAGCCACACAGCTAGGTCTTAAGTAGAATAGTAGGATGAATCCCTGCCTTTCAATATACGATAGGAAAGACCAGTAATCCTGTGGTAGTGTTATCTTGTCTGTCACCCGTAAAAATAGACATCTGTTTTTCCTTATTCTCAAGGCTGTCATTCTAAGGACTGATGTTCTCAGTACTCTGTTACTCTAATTTTCTTTTTTTCTTTTCTATATCTTCTTCTACAATGACTACCATTCTTTCAAAATGATCTCTATATCTCTATCTGTCTGTCTGAAATTTGGACTCCTATCCAAGTAAGAAAGATATTAGTTCAATCAATCATCATTCAGTATAGAACCCAGTATAGAAGTAATATACAGCATTTACACTCGGGGTCATCTCAAAAATTAGAAACTTTCAATTTTTTTCTAACCTCTAGGGGCATGCCTTTTGTTAGAGTGTGAACCATTGGTCAATAAGCTGAGGCTCTTGAAACATAATCACATGATCCAAAATGAAACCAATTTTTTTTGGTGTCAATATCTGCAATCACTTTCTTTAGAAGGAAATTAGAAGTCCAGGAGACACTTAAGAGCTTCTTCAACTTTTCTCTGTATACCAACAACACTCACCTATACTTGTTCCTTTCCACACTTATTATACATTGTTCCCTGTATACTCATAGAACAAAAATACTGGGTCTATATACCAAGCATTGAACTAAGTATTGGAGATATAGCACTAAAGAGGAATAGCCCATTCCTTACTCTCACAAAGTGTACACTCTAGTGGGAAGGGCTGATATACAACTAACAACACAGTTGATTATTTACTTAAAATTATTCTACATGTTATGTTATATATACATTATGTTAGGAGAGTGCACAAAAGGAAGAAGCAAGTCTTTTATGTGGAAGAGGTGTTTTAATGTGAGTTCTGAAGCATTAGTAGGGGTGAAGGAGTGAAATTTTCAAGTGGCGTCAGATAGGAGCAAAGACCCTAAACAAGAAAGGACAGTTGATACATCAAAATCATTGAGAAACAAAGTAAAGATAATGATGAGAAAGGCAGAGTGCACAGGTGAGGCATGCTTGTGTGTTTGGAAGTGTGTACAAGATGCTGATATGAAAGAAACTAAGTAGACAGAAGACAGAGCACACTGAACACACCATTTAGATGATGTGAATGATTCTGTTTTTAACCACCAATAAAGCCTAAAGATAATTTCAAATAAGGAGAAGATATGAACAGATTTATACTTAAAAAAATCAAAATAAGAAAAATTGGTATTGATGAAATGCTATTATCTAATCAACAACTCATATTCAAATAGTCCCAATAATATTTTTTAGAGATTTTTTTTCCCAAATCCATGATCCAATCAAGGATCACACATTGCATTTAGTTGCAATATATTTTTATTCCCCCTCAATTTGGAACAATTTCTTATCATTTCTTTGGTTATTTTTGCTTTTGTTTTCTGACTTTCATATTTTTGAAAAAGACTAGTTATGCTGTAGAATGTCCCTCAATTTGGTTTTGT
The DNA here is from genome assembly GCF_965194825.1 of Balaenoptera physalus. Classification (NCBI taxonomy): domain Eukaryota; kingdom Metazoa; phylum Chordata; class Mammalia; order Artiodactyla; family Balaenopteridae; genus Balaenoptera; species Balaenoptera physalus. The sequence continues at coordinate 45,500,786 of NC_138889.1, read as the reverse complement.
CTGATGTTTGCTCATGCTCAGATTCAGTTAGTACATTTTTGTCAGAAATGCCACAGTCATGCTGTTTATTTCTCAATGTACCATGTCAGAAGATGCATGGTATTGGTTTCTCTTAATATTGATGATGGTAACTTTATTTGGTTAAAGAAATTAGGAGAAGAGAACAAATAATTATATAAGTAAAAGTAAGGGAAAATTGTATATAGACTTTGATATTTGCAACATATTTATCATTTTTAATCCTTTCTGTAGATCCATCTTTCCATTCTGAGGAACTTCCTTATGCTTTTCCTATAGTACAGATTTCCTGGGGACTGATTACCTTAGTTTTCCTTTTCCTGAAATTGTCTCTATTTTCCTGAAATTGCCTATATTTATGGAGGATGGTATCACTGGATATAAAATTCTGGTTTGATAGGATATTTTTGTTTTTTTGTTTTGTTTATTTTTTCTTTTCACATTTTAAAGATGCTCTTACATTATACTCTGGCCTCCATTGTCCCTGATAAGAAGTCAGATTTTAGTTGTATCATCTTTTTTTCTCCTGTATGTGCTATATAATTGCTTTTCTCTGGCTATTTTCCAGATATTTTTCTTTATCTTTGATTTTTATGAGTTTGACTATGATAGACATAAGTGTGTTTTTTGTTGGATTTATCTTGCTCGAGATTTACTGAGACTCTTGAACATTTAAGTGTGTGTGTGTGTGTGTGTGAATCAAATTTGGGAAAATATTTTCCATTATTTATTCAGATATTCTGACCTAATTCTTCTCTTTCCTCCAATCACATCCACATAATACTGCTGGTTATTTTCTTCTAGTCCTTGAGACTGTTTAATTTTTTGAATAAATTAATCTGTTTTTCATATTGAATGATTGAAACAAAGACCCCTAGTCCTTCTTTAATACTTAAAGAAAATGACACATTACCTGAGATGTATAATGATATATTGTCTGTAACATATAACATTATATTCGATACCACCCTAAAAGAGATAAAATACATCACTACCCATTCAACCTTAATATACTATTGATGGTAAGACACATCCCAACTTTAGAGATATTAAGATCTGAGAAAAAAGTCTCTCTGGAACTGAGGAAATCCTGTATTTTATAAAAATTATTTAAAAAGTAGTATAATGGATAAATTACTTTATTCTTCTTCCCTGCAGAACCCTAGTTTTGTTCCAGAAACTTTAATTATGTAGCCTTGTGACTCAGGGGAAGCTGATTTTGATTACCCTGAAGTTAACCATGGTAATTTCATCTCCCTTTTCAGTGACTGACTGAGGGACCCAGGTTTAATCCAGTTAATAAAAGACGTTTCTCTAGGGGCTGCTACTGATTTGGAAGCTGCCTTTTGCTAAGCTGAACCAATCAAACTCAAGGAAAGACTAGTGTTTGATAGGAGAAGGAATTTTCACATCAGCTGGATATGCTCAAGAAATTATGTTGCTGTTACCAGCCATTTTGCAAATCAGAAGGGAAGCCAGTCTGAGGACCTAATCAACACAGAGAGATGGACAGAGAAATGGAGTCTGTATCTTGACTAAACCAATGCCTGGAGACCACTATACATTTAGGTTACTTACCAATACGTTTCCTTATTTTTTAGGTCAGTTTGATTTAGAGTTTTGATTATTTATATCTGAAAGCACTCCAGCCAATACACTCTCTGAGCTAAAACCCAGCATCTCTAGGCTGGAGGTTCATTTACTTCTGACATTTTAAATTGATAACTATCCTCTCACTTTGTCTTCTCAGAAATTGGATCTATCCTTTGCTTTCCTGATAACCACACCCTGACCTTACCCCAAATTTGCTGTTGCCACTATCTCTCATTCCTCCAGCTAATTTTCCATGACTCTGGCTGACCTACCTATCTTTTTCTTTACCTTTGCCCACTGTTGACAGTATACAACTCCTCTTCCCGGGACATGGCCTAGATAGGATTGTTCAACTGAAGTTATTTTCTATATGCTGGCAATAAATCATACTAATGATAAAGAGCTCAAATCTGGGTGAAGCATAGCAGTGTATTCTCATAGTTGCTTTTCTGTTTTCAGGGAATCCAGCAATTAAATGTATCCTTTGTTAGAATTGTCCCTTTGATGTTATCCTTTTAGGAGTTTCAGAAAACACTTAACAGTATTAAAATTTCTTGATCTAAACTTTATCCTATCTTTTCAGTCCACAATTGCATTCATGACTAAGTGACATTTCTGTTTCACTTTTCTGTTTAATTCTACATTGTCGTGCCATTTCAACTCTTTATGATCATATTTTTTTTAAGAATGAACATGTATTCTTACAGTCTATAGTTTTAGGATGAGACAAACATATTTTTAAAAAATATCTTTTCCATTGTTTTCTAATAACATATTTATTAGATAAATATCTATCATATTCATTTTTTTACTCATACCATGTGTAAAGAAATAGCCATTTTACTTAAGCAGAGAAGGGAAGATATCTGACAACTTAAATTTGCACCTACCGCTTGATTTGGCCTTAATTAATTTTCAGAGAGGATCAAAGCAGAGAGAAAATAAGGGATATGCCTAAAATGTTATGGAGAGCAAGATGAAGATTATAATATAAATGTAAAAGGTAAAAATCTCAGTCCGTGATCTCAGGTGTAAACGAAATCTATTTTCCAATAATTTATTTTAAATTTTATTTTAACTTAATTCTTTTTTCCAGTAAGGTCTGCACCCTCTTTTCTATCTGCCAAATAGAGTGTTTGGGGTAATAGAGGGAGATGGAGTTTTTGGAGGGGCTCTGGTCCTCATTTGCATCCAATCTACCCTGAAGACATTAAAATTTTTCAGGTCCATCTTATCTCCTGTTTCTAACACTCGTGGACCACTGCTGTATCCCCCTACATTATGCATGCCTTCCTCTTGGAACGTGTGCATGTGTGTATATGTCTGTATGTGTGTTATTGGATGTGTTTGAAGGCAGTTTTGGGTGACAGGTGGGGGAGGAAAGAGGGAGAAAAGTCAATGTGCTGCTTTCCTGAATGTTCTGTAGGCAAGAGAATTGTGACATTGTACCAGTTCCTCTCTAACTAGACACACAGGTCAATCTTAATGGCAGAGCCGAACGCAATAAACCTCACTGCCTTTTTAATTTCTTTGTCTTGAACAAGAACCATGTCTTCTGGTGTCTTCACATTCATAATCTATATTCTCAAAATATCCTTTTTATGACATAAATGTATATCCCAATTTCTTCAAGGCATTCCAAAGCACAGGCTTTTGAAACTTATAATTTTTATTACCTCAAAGCAGTCCTTGACATAAATTTCAAATGGCTACCTTAATTTAAAGAAAAAGTATTCTAAGTATTCTCTTTTTCTGACGTGCTATCCCTTTCCTGGAACAATAAACATAAAAATGCCTTAGCTGTTACCTGTATGGTAGGAGGGGGTCACTGATGAACAGAAGTTACAAGAAAAACACACATTGATTATTGTAGCACAATATTACTTCATTATACCAATACTGATCTCTTGCTGCTCTCCCCACTCTCAGTATTTCTGCCTGCAATAACATTCTTGCACCCATATATTTAAACAGAAACACCTATGATTGCCATATTTATCTTCCTAAAATACGACTCTGGTCTAGTTATGCAACTGATCTTTTGTTCCCCATTTTCTAGAAAATAAAGTTCAATAAATAAATATTGTCTATAAGTAAATATTTATACCCCCAACATCCTATTTGCTCTTTTTCTCCATCTATCTAAAAGTCCCTAATCTTGAAAATACCTCAAATTCTTTTCTTCCCTGATGGCTTTTTGAATCACATCAGCTAACAACAATTTCTTCTTACTGGAAACAACAGTAATGATTGCCTACATCACAACTATATCTCTTAGGTATAGTCTGTCTTGACTATTTCTATTTTTAATGTTCTTATAGATTATGAAAATAATTCTCTAAAGCACATGTCCCAAGTCTGCTCTTATCTTACTGTCTATAGCATGCTTTGCACTGAGTAACCACTTGAATAACTGTGATTTGATAGATTTGTCTAAAACCTAAGCAAATTTATTACAATAAAACCAGAGAAAACTTTTCCACTTTTGTTCCCTAATTATTCTGGCCATTCAGTCTTTTAAAATACATAATTCCACTTCCAATCTGAGATAAATATTTGAAAACAGAACAAAGAATTTATAACCATTCACATCACTGTTTCATTTGTTACTCCAATCAACAAAAAACATCACAAAATAAACATAGAAAAAAAAATACCCTAACCATCAAAAACTTCTGCAGAAAACAACCAATAAATTGTTATTAGTCATCTAGAACTAAGTATGAGTCATCTAGAACTGATCACTTCTGGTCTTAGAAAGGAAACTTTTAAAAGTGTTTTTCAATGTCCCTTAAATGGAAATATGAAAAAAGTTCATTTGAGTTTATTTTTTGTCTCCTGTTGCATAACTGAAGAATGCAATGATGAATATTGAAGCAAGAGATGTGCCCGTAACTCTGTTAAATTAGTAGAAAAAAAAATCTGCTGAGGTTGAGATATTTACTTTCTCTTTGGTGATTCTATTTATTCCTCAGTCCTCATATGATGGTACTATAACGATAATAATAACAGCAACGACAACCAATTTTAGAACAGCTATTCCAAGTTTAAAATATGTTGTGCTAGAAGATCTTCATGGTTATTAATAAAATATTAATTGAATTTCATGTAATAATTCATCATTCATACATTTTGTTACATATATATGTAACAATTTTTGTTCTTTTTGGACCTAATATTATGGAGTCCAAAGTTCAAACTCGGGAAGGAATCACATATATTAATAACTGTGGAAGGTATAAGATTCTTTTTTTTTTTAACATCTTTATTGGAGTATAATTGCTTTACAATGTTGTGTTTGTTTCTGCTGTATAACAAACTGAATCAGCTATATGTATACATATATCCCCATATCCCCTCCCTCTTGCATCTCCCTCCCACCCTCCATATCCCACCACTCTAGGTGGTCACAAAGCAACGAGCTGATCTCCCCGTGGGATGCAGCTGGGGAAGGTACAAGATTCTGATTTAAAAATTTTCCTGTGACAGACTCAAAAACTAAACAATTCTCATAAACACTGTATTAAATTCAAAATTAGTCACAAGTATGCAATAGCATAAGATTTGGAAATACTAAGACTAATTTCAAATATGTTAATTAGTGTACATTAATATACTCAAGCTATGTCAACTATTTTAGGTTTGCAAATATGGACTTCATATTATTGCTGAATGTTTTATGATTACTGGATAGAATATTTAAGTTGAAATCACACCCAGCTAACCACTGGAGTGACATATCTATGTATCACATAACCAATATACAAGGATGATATTGATAGAATTCAATTTGAATACATGAATTTGGAGGATACTTAAGAATATTCAAAACTGAGACAGCCAGCCAACCAGCCAGCCAAATAGGGAAGAGAAATCTGATTTTATATACAACAAAAAGTCACTAAAGATGATGGATGTGTTTATGGAAATATGGACAAACTAGAAGCCATCCTCTTTTAGACACACTTCATTTCCAATTCAAAAGTATATACACACAGAAATGTATACGTGTGTGTGTGTGTGTGTGTGTTTAGTGTATAAAATTGTTGCTTGATTCCTCTCTGAGAACCATAAAACAGAATGGTTTCCTAAGGCAATTAACTGGGACAATAAAATAAACATACAACAGAGGCTACACAAATGTAGATATACAAATCAATTACATTCCTCTATATATATTCATCCATTGATCCTCAGGAAAATATATATGTATTTTTTTAAATGGTAACCTGTTTAATTGAAATTGAGTGGTAGAAGTTACTATGACATGGATGGGAACAATCATATCTGTTTAAGAATTAATCTGGAGAGTTTGATTTCCATTTGCATGGAATATCTTTTTCCATCCCTTCAGAGGGAACCTACCTCAACATAATAAAGGCCATACATGGCAAACCCACAGCAAGCATCATACTCAATGGTGGAAAACTGAAAGCATTTCCACTAGGATCAGAAAAAAGACAAGGATGTCCACCCTCACCACTATTATTCAACATATTTTGGAAGTCCTAGCCACAGCAATCAGAGAAGAAAAAGAAATAAAAGGAATACAAATTGGAACAGAAGAAGTAAAGCTGTCACTATTTGCCAACAACATGATACTCTACATAGAAAATGCTAAAGATGTCACCAGAAAACTACTAGAACTAATCAATGAATTTGGTCAGGTTGCAGGATACAAAATTAATGCACAGAAATCTCTGGCATTCCTATACACTAACAATGAAAAATCAGAAAGAGAAATTAAGGAAACACTCCCATTTACCATTGCAACAAAAAAGAATAAAATACCTAGGAATAAACCTGCCTAAGGAGATGAAAGACTTGTACTCATAAAACACTGATGAGAGAAATCAAAGATGACATAAACAGATGGAGAAATATATGTATCTCTTTAACATAAATCATAGCAAGATCCATTTTGACCCACCGCCTAGAGTAATGGAAATAAAAACAAAATAAACAAATGGGACCTAATGAAACTTAAAAGCTTTTTCACAGCAAAGGAAACCATAAACAAGACAAAAAGACAACCTTCATAATGGGAGAAAATATTTGCAAATGAAGCAACTGACAAAAGATTAATCTTCAAAATATACAAACAGCTCATGGAACTCAATGTCAAAAAAACAAACAATCCATTTTAAAAATGGGCGTAAGACCTAAATAGACATTTCCCCAAGGAAGACATACAGATGGCCAAGAGGCAAATGAAAAGTTGCTCAACACCACTAATTATTAGAGAAATGCAAATCAAAACAATGAGGTATCACCTCACACTGGTCAGAATGGCCATTATCAGAAAAGCCAGAAACAATAAATGCTGGAAAGTGTGTGGTGCAAAGGGAACCCTCCTACACTGTTGGTGGGAATGTAAATTAATACAACCACTATGGAGAACAGTATGGAGGTTCCTTAAAAAACTAAAAATAGAACTACCATATGACCCAGCAATCCCACTACTGAGCATATACCCTGAGAAAACCATAATTCAAAAAGAGACATGCACCACAATGTTCATTGCAGCATTATTTACAATAGCCAGGACATGGAAGCAACCTAAGTGTCCATTGACAGATGAATGGATAAAGAAGATGTGGCACATATATACAATGGAATATTACTCAGCCATAAGAAGAAACGAAATTGAGTTATTTGTAGTGAGGTGGGTGGACCTAGAGTCTGTCATACAGAGTGAAGTAAGTCAGAAAGAGAAAAACAAATATTGTATGCTAACGTATATATATGAAATCTAAAAAATCTAAAAAAAATAAACTGGTACTGATGAACCTAGTTGCAGGGCAGGTATAAAGAGGTAGACATAGAGAATGGACTTGATGACATGGGGTGAGAGGGCAAAGCTGGGGCATCAACATATATACACTACCGAATGTAAAATAGTTGGCTGGTGGGAAGCAGCAACATAGCACAGGGAGATCGGCTTGGTGCTTTGCGATGACCTAGAGAGGTGGGATAGGGAGGGTGGGAGGGAGGCTCAAGAAAGGGGGGATATGGAGACATGTGTATGCATATGGCTGATTCACTTTGTTGTGCAACAGAAACTAACAGTATCGTGAAGCAATTATACTCCAATAAAGTTCTATTTAAAATAAGGATTAATCTGTATAAAACACTCTACATAAAGTCTTAAACAGTGGAAGGGTATGAAGAATTGAAAAAAGTTAATTTACCTGAGGCATTCAAATTGGATATAAGACAGTGTGTTTTAGATGACTTCTGAATTTTACTACATGCAAGTTTCTAAAAATACACCCCATTCTGGACTGCAATAAAGTTATACGCATTGGATGAAGGAAAGATTTCTGAAGAGGCTCTTTACTAATCATTCTTACTCCAGATCCAATTAATGTTACATTTTCATTTGAAGGCAATGAGGAACAAGACCTCTCCTTCAAATATTTATCTTATTACACAGGATAATTTTTCTCCTTTTTATTAGCTCTTGGCAAGTAGTTTGGTTGTTAATTAACTCATTGCTTGCATGCACATTTTAATATTTAGAATGAATGGTATGTGATTTGCAATCCATTCATGTAAAAGTGCTTTCATTCATTGCCTCACCAGATTATCAGAATAATGCTGTGAGATAGTCAGGGCTGGCATTACAATCTTCGTCTTACTGATAAAAGGCAATGAGGGGCAGACAGCTGACTTGATTTCCCAAAGATCACATGGTGAATCAGTGATGTGACTAAGAGAACTTGGGACCCCTAAGGGTACTCTTTCAAAGTAATATCTAAGTCTAGGCTATGAATATGAAGATGAATTTAAATTGTTCCCTCTGGGCCTCATTCTCTACTCTGGAGTATTTGAGTCTCAGATAATCTGTTAAACTCTTCTGGAAATGATTATATATGGCACCAGGAGGCTATAAAATATAGTGTTATATCTCTTTGCTACCATATCCATATACCACAATTATCATTATTTACTTACTATTTTCTTTCTTCATTAAAAAAAATACTTTAGTCTCCCCTACCCAATATGCAAGGTATCAACAATTTTATATACATAAATATATGTTTGTCAGTATAGGAGTGTTAGGGGAACTAAAACAAGAAATCTGACTCAATTACTTATTACTTCTGTGTTTCTGGAAAATAATTTAACCTAAGTCTTAGTTTTCATATGTTATTTTAAAATAATAAAATCTCCCTTGTGTAGATTGTTTAGATTATAAATAATATATGTCAGGTGCCTGGAACATAAAAGCTGCTCAGTAAATTGTCTTAATTTATGTAAGTCTTTGGTTCTTCTTAAAATGATATGTTGGTTTTATTAAGCTTCTTTCTTCTAGCCATTGTTATTACCATGCTTATAATAAATACTTATTCATTTCCTACACTTTAAAAGCTTCCCAACCTGGCCCTTTTTTCAAGTCTTCTTCCCCTCAATGTATCCTGTAAAGTGTCTTTTAAAATTCTATCATGTTAGATGTGTTCCAATTTTTTTCCCTCTACCTTAGAGTAAATATAAATTCCTTATTTTCTGGTACCCAAGATATTTCATAATATGACCTTCATGTAAATGCCAGGCTTATCAGTACCTTCACCCCTGAACATCTTCCTCTTCAATGAAGTGAACCTTTTCACATTTCTATTTTTCTAATTTCTTTTTCAAGTAATTCTCTAGGTTTAAAGTAAGTTCTAATCTATAGGAGAGTAATAGCCTCTTCAACAGTCTTTCTCTTCAGAAATGACTTGAACTTTCTTGGACCTTTAATCTTGCACAAAATTTGAGACTCAGATCATCAAGTTCCAAAAATAACACTGTTGGAATTTTCATTGGAATGGCATTTATAGATTGATTTGGGGATGAATAATTTCTCTATAATAATAATTCTGATTATCCATGATGGTATATGTCCCTATTTATTTAACTTTTTAAAAAAATATACCTTAACATAATGAAATTTTTTTTCTTATAAAGGCCTTAAATATGCTTTATTAAATATTTTTAGATGTTCTGTTACTGTTGTATATAACATCTTTTTAATATCTATTTGCTATTGGTGTACAGAAATTTATTTTTGTATTTTAATCATATATCCAGCCAGCTTCTAAATACTTTCATTATATTCAAAAATATATCTGTAGATTATTTTGACTTTTCTAATTAAATGATTATAACATCTGCATGTATCATTAGATTGTATTGCCTTCTTCCAATTCTTATTCTTTCAATCATAGTTTCAGGCCCCCCAACACAGTATTGGACAGAATGTTGATAGCATTTGTCTTAGCCAGGGTTAACCCAGGAAAACAAGTCATTTATTTGTGGAGAAAATCCCAGGGAAGAGGAACAGGAGAATTATGAGAGTAAAATGTATAAAGAAGGAAAGCCTGTACAAGGGTGAGTAATTGATTGATCACCTCTGTGACAAATGAGGCTTGATTATCATCAGGATTATATGAGATACTGTGAAGATTGCACCTCACAATAGTTCACTTGAGAGAAGAGAGGGGCATTTACGGTCTGGCTCCTGTCCCACATTGGCCAAGAATTATCCATGAATTAGTAATCTCTCATTTTCCCAGGCTGCGTATACATAGATGCCAGTTAAATTTCCACAGTTCTCTCAAGTCATGGTGCTAGGAAAATCCCAAGGCAGAAAGTGAAAAATGTGTGGGGTAACTGAAGCAATGTATTGTCAGTTTATACCATGTGAAGCTGATTGCTATAATGACTAGAGTAAAAGGTAAGCCAAGAGGATGTGAGGCATGGCATAAGTATCTAATACAATGGACATCTTTGTCTTAATGGAAGCAATCTCAATGTTTCTTCTCATTGAGGATGATGTTTGCTTAAGTTTTCTTATACCTTTTATCATACTAAAAAGTCCCCTTATATTCTTAATTTCTTAAAAATCTTCATAATAAATGGGTATTATATTTAAAAATAAATTTTCTGTATATGTAGGGATGATCATATGATTTTTCCTTTTAAATCATTTAATTTGCTGGATTAAATTTATGGATTGTCTAATACTAAATTACCCTTGCATACCTGGGATAAAACCAAGATGACTATAGTGTATTATGTTTTGTTTGGGGGGTTATTTCTTAATATTTTCTTTAGAATTTTTTTTCAATCTATACTCGTGAGTGAAATAGACTTATAATTGTCCTTTTCTGTATAGTTTTGCCTAGTTTTTATATAAGGTTGATAATTGCCTCACAGATGCCATTGAAGGGTATTCTCCACTTGCCATTTTCTTGGAAGAGATTGAACAAACTTGGCTCAATGTTTTTGAAAATGTGCAGCAAGTCATCTCAAACTTTCTGAGCCTAGTGTTTTGCTTGTGGGAATATTTTAAACTAGTGTTTTCATTACTTTCATGCTTATAGAATTACTTATGCTATTTTTTTTCTTCTTGAGACAATTCTAGGAAGACATACTTTCCTAAGAATTTTAATTCAATCAAAACTTTTCAAAATGATTGGCAAAACTGTTGGCATATTTTATTACTCTAACGAAGCATCTTTTATTACTAGCCTTATTTATTTACGTCTTTTTGTTTTCCTCTTGGTCTATCTTGCTAAACTATTTCTCCCGTTTAAATTTTTTTCCAAAGATCTAATTTGACTTTGCTGATCTCAGTGGTAACTTGGTTAAATTTTGGTGAATTTTGCTCTACTTTTACTATCATTTTCTAATTTGTTTAAGCTTAATCTATTTTTCCTCTTCTAATTTATTATGATATGCCCTTAGCTCATAAATTTGGAAGTCTTCTTATTTTCTAGTAAAATAGTTAGAGTATATATTTCCCTTAAAGTGTTTGTTTTGTTGCATCCTACAAGTTTTGATATATAGAGTTTTCATTATAATTTAATTACTGGTATTATTATAATTTCTTGTCGATATCATGAGCTGTTTAGCAATATGTTTTCACAATTTCTAAATATGTGGGATTTTTCAATTTATATTTTGTCATTAACTCCAAACTTAATTACACTATGATCAAAGATTATCATCTTTATGATACCTGTCTTTGAAATTTTGAGACTTTCTCTGTGACTTGTAAAAAGTTTGCACGTGTGCTTGAAAAATGCCTCTCATTGATTATTATATGTAGAACTCTGTGTCCATTAGGGCAAACTTGTTGATTATGTTGTGGAGATCTATATAACTCCTGTTTATTTAGATTCCTTAACCATCAATAAATGAGAGCTATGTGTTGAAACTACAACGAAAATTGTAGATTTGTCAATTTCTCCATGTATTTTCACCAATTTATGTTTCATTTATTTTGAGGTTATTTTATTATATGTATACATGCTTATAATAGCTATATATTCTTGGATAATTGAAATTGCATCATTAGATAGTGAAACTCTCTGCCTCCATAATTTTGTGTCTTAAAGTATATTTTATCTAATAGTAATATAACTACTTCGTTGTGTTCATATTTGTGTGAAATGTCTTTAATTCTGCTTTTTCCTTCAATTTTTGCTTATCCTTATGTTCTAGGTGATTCTTGTAATTAGCACATAGCAAGGTTTTGGTTGTTCTCCACAATCTTTCAGAATTTGTCTTTGAATCAATTAAAAATTTCCATATATATCTATTACAATTACTGATTTATCTAGACCTGTAACTATCATCTTATTTTTGCATTATGTCCCATTTTTGCAACATTGATTTTTTTACTTTTTTAATTGAAGTATAGTTAGTTTACAATGTTGTGTTAGTTTTAGGTGTACAGCAAAGCGATTCAGTTATATATATATATTCTTCTTCAGATTCTTTTCCCTATGGATTATTATAAGATATTGAGTATAGTTCCCTGTGCTATACAGTAGGTCCCTGTTGTATATCTATTTTATATATAGTACTGTGTACATATTAATCCCAAACTCCTAATCTATTCCTCCCCCTCAAATAATCCCCTTTGGTAACCATAAATTTGTTTTCTATGTCTGTGAGTCTATTCCTGTTTTGTAAATAAGATCTTTTGTATCATTTTTTTTAGATACCACATATAAGTGATATCATATGATATTTGTCTTTCTCTGTCTGACTTTCTTCACTTAGTATGATACTCTCTAGGTCCATCTATACAACACTGATATTTAATACTTTCTTTTCTAATTGACAACTATATCTCTCTTTTAATAAAATTAGAAATCAGCATATTTTCACACTTCTTGGTCTCCTTTCCCCATTTCTCCTTCTGATTTAAATACTGCATTTAAGACTTAATGAGTCTCTCAGCTATATTTTTTTGATACTTTGTATAGCTAATATGTTTCTTTTTATTATGCTCTCACATTGGAATGACAATCTAAACTTGTTGTTTCTTCTAAGAGACTTGTTATTTTGCCCTCTGAGTTCATTTTCCTCATAAGTATCAGCTACTTTTTCAGGCAATGAGATTTAAGGAAGGCTAGAACCCAGTATTTGTCAGTTTGATAAATCTAGAGGTGTGGCATAGAAAAAAACAAGCGTAGAGGCACTTATGAAAACCAGATTCAATCACTCCCCATCTCATAAGAGAAACCCTCATATCAGGTATTTACTCTCCACAGCCCAGGAAGAAGAAATATTCACTTTTAAACCCTGTGGTTTTGAAAAGAGAAGGCTAGGGAAGCAGTTGATTGATGTCAGTTATTCTCAGCTCCTCAAAGCACAGGTCTTCTCCTATAGTTACCACAATTATTCCTAATATATCTGGGCCCCCATGTGGGTTCAAGCATTCATTGTTCCTAGGCAATGGTCAAGAAGAAGCAAGAGCAAAATTCCAATAATCCCTACTCTATTTTGACCTCAGCAGTGCTTGACTGCCTCCTGTTCCCAGTCAATACCCTCCACACACCAGTTTAAAACCTCCAGTCTCCCCAGGGGGTTGTCACACTTTTCTCCATCTTCCCTGCTCAGATTCCTCTGAAGCCCAACTTGCGGAAAGAAGCCAGTAGTCATGCCAGTTGAATCTCCTAGTCAGAACTTGAACTCATATTCACTCTTCATTGAGATTTGTGGCGATATATTTTCTTCTATCTGGCAGGAGGATGTTTAAATTTCCTGTTCCCCTATCATCCAAAACTAGTGACTCTGATGGCCAGTTAGATCTAAGACCACTGAGAGCAGATACATATATATGAAATCCAATTAATCTCAGTCATGGCTATCACCAGGCAATGCCTTGATGGATCTATCAACTCTCTTTCTACTAATTTGTGACTTAGTGTATGCAATCTCCTAAATGTCCGGACTACAGTCTTTATAGTTATGAATAATTGTATCCCCAATTAAATTGATGGGATTATATATATTTATTTACATAATTATATGTATAATACACATATAATTATATATTTACACCTATACCTACATACACACACACACACACACACACACACACACACACACACACACACATTCTCTCTTCTACTAGAATATAACCTTCAAGCAGCCACGGGTTTTTATTTGTTTTGTTCTTTGCTGGACAGTGCCATACCCAAAGGGAAGAGGGGAAGTGGAAGGAGTGGACAATCTCCATGGGGACAATTACTTTATCACTATTATTATTTAAAATTTCCAGCACATCATGATGATAAAAAGCAAATTTTAGTTGAATTTATTGTTTTAAAATTCTCTACTGACAATGCATCCCTTACTGCTTGTACTCACCTCTTACCACTAGATCCTGACACATCACAGGTGTCCTATAAATGTTAATTGATTGAATGAATAAATGAGTCTAAGGTGTTCCGTGAATACCTGATGAAAGGATGGGAGGATGGATAGGTAGAAGAGAGAGTAAATGAATAAGTGTATTCTTGTCTGCAGAAGTAAATGAGTGAACTCCTTCAATATATTTTGACATTGTTTTAGACTTAGGGATTCTGATGTCTGATCCCATGTGCAGGGCAAAGACTTGCTCTAATAAGAGAAAAAAAATTCTCTAAGTATGTTATTCCATAGGAAACTGTCCCTTCCAACCTAGAAGTAAGATCAAAACATTAGTACAAAGTGAATGCAGGCAAAGGACACAGAAAGAAAAAAAAAATTAATATCCATTATAAAAAAAATGTAGTAAGAAGTAATAGAAAAAGCAAACCCTATGTCTGAATACACATAGGAATAAAATCACATTTTTTTTTCCTTCAACAGAAAGAAAGCACATAAAAGAGAGTAAAAGGTAAGGGCTAACGTTATAAATAGCGGTAAAAATAAGAAAATGAAAGCAAGGGAAATGGAATACCATGGTGAAGGAGAGGAAGAAATAGAATCCTCAAGGAAAGAATAAAGCAAGCTAGCAAAGAAGCAGAATGTAAGCCTCTGATTGTATTTCATTTATAACTGTTCTTACATTTTATTATATTTCTCTGGCAGGAGTCCCACATCTCTTTATGTCTGAAGGAAAGGGATGGCAGAAAAATGTTGCTCTGGGGACTGGAGATTTATTGCCTTATGCACTTAGCGTTAGGCTGATTTTTTTTCTTTAAATTACATGCCACTGTCATGTTCAAAATAAAAGCTTAAGATGGACTGCATGCTATGTATCACCATAAAGACTGTTTTATTGAGTGAAAAACTAATGCAAACTTGGTTTTATTTTAAACAAATCAGAAACTACTGAGGTGATACCAACTTCTATGCTCTTTTTATTTTATCTTAACCGTGCCTCCATTGAATGATATGGAATAGGTGATTTCTTCAGTAAGTGAAACATCCTATGGGAAATATGCAAATATAGCTGTGAAAAGCCTGGGTTTTGAATCCAAACAGACTTGAATTTATAGCTCAGTGACCTTGGACAAGTTATTTAAATTATCTAGCCTTCAGTTTTCTTAGGTGCAAAAAGACATAGTACTAAGAGCCTTTACCTCATTATGGTTGTTATGAGGATTACATACTATAATGTAAAGTTCTTAGCACAGTAACTGGCAAGCATTCAAAGTAATGAGTACTATTATTATTATTATTATAAATTTCTTTACCATTCTAAGATCTTCTTCAAGAAAAATTAATTGAATCATAATTTTTAAAAAATTTACATTCAGAGTTAAACCAGTCAAAGAAAGGGAAAATACAATCAGCCACTTCCTCTATTTTTATAGCTAATTGAATGAAAAGGTATATTGATTATACTTATTTTATTGCCTATATATATTTTTTATTGGCATATATTTGGCATATAACATTATATTAGTTCCAGATATATTGCAAAGTGATTCAATATCTGTATATATTGCAAAAGGACCACCAGAGGAAGTATAGTTAACAGTCATCATCATACATGGTTATAAATTTTTTGTCTATATTCTTGTCTATATTCTTGATGCTCTGGCATTTGGAACCTTGATCCTGGAGAGATTGCCCCTCCCAGGTCTAATTAAATCCTAAAGCTAACAAACGACTCCCCTGGGAGTGTGTCTTTGATATACAAACTAGCCAACCAAGAGCCCGTATCTCCAACCATCTTCTTTATTAAACTCACACACCAGGCTAATATTTCTCCTGTCCTAAATCTCCCCCAGGACCATGTATAAGACACCTAGCGACCACCTCTTAGGACAGAGCCAGACAAAATTATTCTAACTGTTTAATCTTAAAACCTTTCTCAACATTCCTACCCTGTTTCACCCATATCGTCCTATGAAAACTCCAGTGAAGGCTCTGGGCCATGGTTTCCCCTCTCTCCCCTCTGCCTCCTGACCAATCCTGGTCTTTCCCCATGTGGCCCTGGGTGGCATGTTGTGCCTCCTATTTCTAGGAATCTGTAAATACAAACTTCTTTCTTCAATTATTTCCACATCTGCATGTTTTCCTATATATGATTAAAACAAATCCCAGGTACGTTTTAACACAGAAGGAAAGATAAACTTAGCACTGTCTCATTCAGGTAAGGATTCTGCCACCATTGCTCTCAAATCTCCCTTATTTTGAAATCCATCCCATCTTTCCATCTTTTTCTTTTTTTTGCCAAGCCACATGACATGCAAGATCCTAGTTCCCCTATCAGGGTTCCCCTACCGTGCCCCCTGCAGTAGAAGCACGGAGTCTTAGTCACTGGACCAACAGGGAAGTCCCATCCCATCTTTTTTATAGCACCTTCTGTCCATCCTGAGACAGATCCAGTAGCTACTTACCTTGAGAGCCCTGTCTTAGCTTCTTCAATAATCTCTGTGCCCTGGTTCAGAGACATCTTTCACACAGATCCTATGCCATTTTCCTCAGCAAGTTCCTCTCCTACTTAATATTCCTTTAAGTCTGCTGACAATTTTTTTTTAAGTTTTCATTTTTAGAAACTTCACCTCTAAGCCACTCTCTGAAAGAGCTTCAACCCAAAACATGACACACAGTCTTAATCAGATCTCAAGCTCTGGGACCTGAAAATTCTCTACTCTGATAACAACCTCTATGCTACATCTTCTTTAATTTTTTTCACTTCTAATTGGAACTTCTTACACTTTGAATGACTTGTCCCTTGATTTCTCACTTTCCTTGTAGTAAATACCATGTCTCTATTTTGACTACGTATTTCCCCTTATCCACCTGAACATCATGATCAGCCATGTTATTGATCCAAGCACCTCAGAATCCCAGAATTTTCTATCCTAGAATTTTTCTATCAGTCTTGATGCATTACAAGCTTCACTACCTGCCACTTAATCTTTACTTCTGAGCTGCTACACATTTATAGAGTATATTGACCTAATTTGGGCCAAATCAAATAAAAGCAGCCAGCTTAACTGAGCTCCCCTATAACTTAGTAATTATTTAATCATTTCTTATTGGCTCTCTTATTTATTCTGCACAGTAACTGGCTCATAACTGTTCCATAATTTTCAATTCTCCAATCTAATTTGCAGATCCTTTATCTTCAGCAGCTATTCTTTTCTCATCTATTAAGAATGGTGTTCTAAGGTTACTGTCTTCAATTAAAAACATATATATATATATATATTCTCTCCTTTATCTTCCACTGTCTCAAAACCCATATTCTACTTTAATCTGTTTCTCTCACCCTCTATGAGACCTGTGTATCAGCTAAGACTCTTTCAGCGACAAGTGATAAAAACCCAATTTAAAATTTAGGGAAAAATAAGAATGCATAGATTCATTTAAATAAAAATCCGACAGGTGTAACGGGTTTTAGGAACAGTCAGACACAGGGATTAAATGTTGCTGTGAGGACTTTGTTTCTCCTCCATTTTCTTCCTGTGAATTCTGCTGCATTGACTTCATTTTCAGTCCCCAGATAGAGGACCCAAGAGACCAAGATCATTGCAAACTGTCACCAGATCTAGGGAAAGAATAAGAGTCCACATCTCTTTTTTGTTTATAGCTCAAACAAAATCCCAAGAACTGGGTCTCAGTGTCTCTGATATGATAGATTTTGGATCACGTACCACTCCTAAGTCAATCTCTCTCACCAGTTGGAGAAGTGCTTGGATGATCAGATGGGGATCCTATTCACCTGGAATTAGGGAATGCAAGGAATGAAGGGGATATGAAGTCAGCTCCACCATAATCATAAAGACCAATAACAGAAGGGTAGACTTTCAAGCTGAAATTGGGAAAGAAGTGGGTCAAACAACACTATATGGCCAAAAGACAAAAATTAACCAAGATACTTGACTCTGTCAATTT
Organism: Balaenoptera physalus; assembly: GCF_965194825.1. Classification (NCBI taxonomy): domain Eukaryota; kingdom Metazoa; phylum Chordata; class Mammalia; order Artiodactyla; family Balaenopteridae; genus Balaenoptera; species Balaenoptera physalus. Next base: position 45,482,555 of record NC_138889.1, on the reverse strand, counting down.
CTTCCCCTCTCTGCATGTTCTGTGACCTCTCTCCTTTATACAGGACCTCATTATAGGGAAAAAGTAATTAGACTCTGCCTCTCTTTGATCTCCCTTTGTAGTATAATCCTTTCTTTTACCTGACAGCTTTTTGCAAATGTTGTCAATGTCAGTGTCTCCATTTTTGTATCACTGGTGTGTCTCTAAACCATTACATTCTGGTTTCTCTGTTCTTCAATGTAAACTGATATTATCAAGTTTTATTAATAAATTCATTCTTGCCATTTCAAGAGGACAATTTTTGAAATAATGCTTTCCATTTTGGCTTTATGATCACACCTGCCTCTTGAAATTCTGGCTTTCCTTAGCCACCGAGACATTGAAATGCCTCACATCCCTAACAGCTATTTGATAACTTTTCCTCTCTTATTAGCATCTTTTTCACTTTTCAAAACTTTAAATGTAGGAAATTATATAGGGGAGGCTTTTTTCTCTTTTCCTATATTTAGTCTCTTCATTTATTCTCTACAGATTCAAATATCATTCTTCTGTTATAAATCAACACCCACATTACCTATCTTGTCCCTTTGTGTTCTCCATCTAGCCCTCCAAATTTATAAATGCCTTTTGACATCTACCTCCTTAATGTCTCTGCCATGTCAAACTCAACTCGTGCTCAAACCAAATATATCAGATTATCCCCAAAGACAATTTTATTTTCTCTATTGTTATCAGTGACGCTACTGTCATCTTGGTTATATAGGTTACAAATTCTTTAATCAAATAACTCAAGATGCAACATATTTTCTAAAATAACAAGCACTCAAAAATGTTTGCTAAATTGAATTCTTGATAGTACACTTTTAATGCTCCATCAATTATTTTGTCAAGTTTTATACATTCTGTGGCTGAAATATTTATCTTTATCACTACTGCTCCATTCCATAGATACTTCCATATTTCCAGACTTCCTCATACTTCAGTTCAATAACTTATTACATAGTCTCTGGCCTCATTTTTTTCACCATTTCCAAACTTTATGCTACAGCTAGATTAATCTTTAAAGAAATTAGGTTATAATTATGAAACACCCTCTATCCAACAAAACTTGTACAATTAAAAACCTTCAATTCCATCACTTATCACATAAAATTCAATCAAAATATCCTAATATTTAAGTCCCTATATGATAATTACTGCTATTATCCTAATATACTTGGACTACTTATTATTTCTCAGATCCTATGTTCCCTAAATATTTGGTCATCCTTTGTTTTCTTTTCTTAGTTAGATAGCCATGAGTGAAAACTTCATTCTCAGATGGAGAATTTTGTTCATACCTCTGAGAGATAAAATATTGCCTGCCATATCACTAAACAACAGATGTCACAGTCATCAGCGATTGCAGCCCTCCAAAGGTGATCTGGTGAGCCCTGAGGGAACTCAGGAAAGAAACAAAGAATACCTGCCATCTAGCAGCCATCAGACTGCAGCCACTCCCTAAGGTGAGCCCTGAGGAAACTCAGGATGTGACAACACAGATACTGGCCCCAGATAGCTGAGCTGCATATCAAAGGAATGATTTCAGTGAGCCCAGACTCTTGCATCTTCCCATACACAGAAAAGTGATAAATTCCTTAACTTGAGATATCCAGTTTTCTCTTATTAACAGTAATCTTTTTTTCCTTCTACCTGCCCTTTGTTGCAAAATTCCTATATATCCTACCTCTCCCCTCACCTCCTGGGAGCCATTTTCTCAAGGTTACTTGAGATGTTGCTTCCGGGGCTTGAAGTACTTAGTGTGTCCACCCAATAAAACATAACTCTCAACTTTTAGGCTGTGCATTTATTTTTTAGTCGACACCTCTATTAGAGTACTTACCTTATTCTACATTTTGTTTTAGACATTTTTGTACATGTGTTATCTGCTCTCCTTGAATCCCATCTTTTTGAGGGCAGAGGCCATTTCTGATTTATCATCCTATCTCCCATAATACCTTTCTTAAGGCTTCAAAAAAAATGAGTTTATAAATATGTATGGAATAAATTTTATGCTTATAATTTCAAATATTCCCATTTTGCAGTATCATTGTTTTGCTTTAAAAAGTTGTTTATGTTTTACTAAAAAACACTATTATTAAATAATGATGACTGCCTAATATTTTGTTTCATTTTTATCATTAATTAATCTAGCCATTTTCCAATTCTCCCCAGGGAAATTTTGGGGAAAGAAAATGACGTCCTTTCACTACAGTGTCACATAGGATTTGTCTATTTCTCTCTAGAGAAATTTATTTTTTCTTCAATACAGCAATTAAGGAGAGAAGCACACATATTCCTGATGCTTAGGTGAAGCACCTAGTCTCCAGATCTCAGGCTAGCAGTTTGATCACAGAACTCAGAAGTCTCCAGCCATACAATATGGTAAATAAGTGTTTGTGGGATCCTGAAGAACAAAGCTCAAATGGTAAAAGTCAGTTACCTCAAGACAAGTTGGGCTGCTTTCTATTCTGTTTGTTCAGCCAAGAAGCATTTGCTTCTTAAGTGAAACATCAAGTAACCACATCCTGAGGAAGGTTCCATAGAGGTATTCTTTATGAAAGACTTTACACAGGACCTGATAGCATCCCAAAGCTGTGCCAACCCAGGAGTTACTCACAGGCTATTTTTCTCACAGGCATTTTGTTTGGTGCAGTAGTTAAAAAGAAGACAGTGTGTGAAATCCTGAGGGTGTAATCATGAGGCATGATGGGGTTTCAGGGTTGAGACTGTGAATGAGAGGAAGTGAAAAACAGAAAGAACTATATAAATAAAAATGCTTTGGCTTTAATGGGAGTTTCCATTTATCAGGCCAATATAGACTTTCTCTAGGGATATCCCAGAGATCCTTAAAGGGAAATTGAGGGCGTGGCAGCAGGAAGTCCTGGGCAAAGAAACACTTATGTAATTCTGGGAATACATTGGGAGTAGAATCCCTGTCAAGACCTTCCCTTTGTCTTTCTCTTTCCCTGACAGGAAAGTGACAAACATCTCTTGAAAATCAGGTTCTCAGGATGGCAATAAAGATACCAAGAGTTAAGGACACAGGTAATATTCCATACACATACCTGAATAGAAAAGTAAATCAAGGGACTAAAAATAGTCCCAAAATTTCTTAAAGCAACACTTTCATTATTTTAGCTAATTGAGGGGATGGTGGTGAATGGGTTGGGTTGCATTGCAGGTTTTGCAAACAGGTGTTGACATAATCATCCATTCGTAGTCTTCCAAAAAGCATGGTTTTTTTTGGTTGCCCGTGGGAAAGATGAGGAAGTTTAATGGAAACACTGAGACCGTTTTCTATACTGTTTTCATCTGCCTTTAATTTTTTGTGGTCAGACACCGAATGCCCGATTTTTCTGAGGCTCCGAGGTGGAAGGAGGTGTGATGAGAATAGCCTTTTAATTAATAATAATAATAATTAATAATAATAATTATTATTAATAATCTTTTAATTAAACAAGTTGACAAGACAAGGAATGTATATTGCACGTGGAAAATACCACACCCTCAGAACTCTCATGCTGTCCACTACAGTTACATTTCTAATATTAAATTTGCAATGGCTATAATTTTCTTCCACTGTAGGTTTTTTTTTTGAAGGTGTATAGTTAAGTTATAGAAAAGGTTTAAATAATAAAGCATATGACTATATATCTACACCCCTACTTTAGAAATAAAACATCATACTTGAAACCCGTGTTCACCTTCAAAACAGTCTCCATGATACATTCTCCTCTTCTCCAACAGAGGTAACAATGTAACAATATCTTGTGTCATGTTTACTATTTCCTTATTTTTATTTATAGTTTTGTGTGTTTGTGTGTGTCTGTGTGTATGTTTGTGTATATTGCATATAAGGGATGGGTCTCTATGTATCTACAAATGTGTATGTAGATACATATACTTGGGTAAGATTTTGAACTTTATATAAAAATAATTATACAGTACTGATTCTTCTGTGAAATGATTTTTCACACTCAAAAGTTTTAGAGAAATTCAAAAATGTTGAAGTGTAAATCCATAATTTGTTCATTTTCTCTGCTGTATAATATTTCATATGTGAATGTCCCACTATTTATCATTTTCTCCCTTGAGCATTTGCTTTGATTCTGGTATTTTTTTTTAATGAAAAAAAGATACTGTTGAATACACTTTTACATGAATCTTTTCTGAACATGTTCAAGAAGCTCTTCCTAGGACTGGATCATCATTGTGTACATAGTCAACAATACATGGAAGCTACATTTGTAGAGTGGCCTTGGCTTTTTATGGCTCTTTCGCCTTCTATACATATTTTGGAATTAATGCGTCATTATCCAGGAAAAAAATATCTATTGAGATCAGATTGAAAGTTAATCAATTTTAGAAGAATTTACATCTTTAAAATATTAAGTCCTCCTATCCAAGAACAACATAATCTCTCTGTTGAGACTTTCCTTAATGCATTTGAAAACTTTCATAAACTTTTCCATGAGTTTTGAATACCTTATATTACATTGATTCTTTTGTACACAATTTTGTTCCTATTATAAATGGTATCTTTTTGCAATGTATTGGTTACTTGTTCCTATAATGTAGAAATGCAAAATTCATTTGTGTATTAAGTTCATATGTAGCATCTTTACTAAACTTATTAATTCAAATAAATTTCCAGTATGTACTTTTAGTTATTACTTGTAGATAATTTTTTCTTTCCAAATCATTTTATCCTTTGATACTTTTCTTGCTGTAGTTTACTGCCAGAGATGTACAGGGATTGTTTCCTTTTTAATTTGAAGTGATTTCATGCATTTAGAAAGTTTTTCTTGCCTTCTTTTGGACAGATTGAGTTTTTGAGTTTGTTTATCAGTGCGCATCTTTTACCCTTGATTCTTCCTCACCACACAAATGTACATTTTCCAAATATAGATGTTAGAATTGACATTTCTATACTTTGAATGATTTCCCTAGAAATTATATAATGCATATTTAACATCTATAATTATTTATTGTATTTATTTTCTTCCCAAATAAGATAAGAAACTGAGACAAGTTTATTCTCTTAAACTTTGTGATTTCTTTGTTCAGTATTTCTTCTCGAACCTTTTTTTAGTAACCCAAAGATGCATTCTTGATTTTTTTTTTTTTAGTTCAGTTTCTAATTCAGAAATTTTTAATCTATGTCTAATTGTCCTTTGAACCCTTCCATGGAACTTTTTATTTTAATTAGAATATATATCATTGAAATATTCTATTTAGTTCTTTTCAAATTATTCTAGTGATATACTTTGTATATGTCATAATTTTATTTCATGTTTTATTCTTCTAAACATGTATTTGGATTTTATATTTTTATGATGTTTTCTATTTTTATACAGTAATTCTTATGTCAATGTATGTATAGATCCTAACTTTATGTTTTCTAATGTCTTCTGATTCCACTTGTTTTGTCATATGTTTGAGGTATTTTTTATTTTGAGATCATATTCATTGAAACTTTGTGTGATTTCTTTGAGGTCTTTGTTGTTTGGTAATGGCCCAGAGAAGATTTACCTTAGTTTCTAAGATATACCTTGGGCCCTATCATCAAGGACTACTTTAAATTAAATTCTCACTCTTTTTTCCCCTGGTCATGTAGGTAGTTTGAATCCATGTTTCAAACCTTGGTTAGTCTTCCTTTTTATGTTGGAGACAGATATATTTCCTCACTATTTCCCATTTCTTGCTATTTGTTTTTCTTGTCCAAAATTTTACTTGAAGTTGTTTTTTTCAAGGTCTTGATTTTATGCAATACTCTCCAAGTTACATCTTATATAGTGAATCCTGTATTTTTAAAACTGAAGTCTGAGAACAGTGAAGACTGTCAGATCCCTTTAGGCAGCCATCTGCTTTGAGGCTTGCTTACTTGGATTTATGCTTTTTTTATATTTTTGACTCCCAGTGATTTCCTTTATTGTCTTATCCCATCTTCCATGCACTACAGTTATTCGTCTTAAATTCTATTTTATATGTGTTTTATAGTAGCAGAATCTTATCAATATCTTGCCTAGTATATTACTGTAAATAAGAGTAGATTTTCTTTAAATTTTTAAAACCAAGGTTTTCTTATTGAGTATGTTTATATAGTTTATCTTTGGAAACACATATATAACATACATGTATTCATATATATTATAAAAACTATATAGTAAATTAATCCAAAATTATTGTTTGATATTTTGTTGAAATATTTTTGTAAAGTTTGCTCATATTCCCCTGGTTTATGAACTTTAATAAAAACAAACAAAGTGACAAAAATAGCAAACTTTGAAAGATTATCAGTTTATGATTCATTTCTTTTTAATTTTTTTTTCCTTAATGGAAACACGATTTGTAAACTACTGCATTCATTGAAAATGTGATAGAAAGTGACTGGCAGAGCTAATGTAGGATGATAGTGAGAAGAGGTTATTCTAAGGAGAGGATATTTGAGCAGAGATCTGGATGTCAAGGAGTTAGTGAGGTGGGAATCTAAAGGAAGTATACAGCAGGTCGTCTTAGTACGTTCAGGCTGCTATCACAGAATACCATAGACTGGGTAGCTTATAAACAACAGAAATTTGTTTCTCACAGCTCCAGAGACTGGGAAGGCCAAGATCAAGGCAGCAGCAGATTTGATGTTTGGTGAGAGCCTGCTTCCTGGTTTAGCCATCTTCTCACTGTGTCCATGTATGGTGCAAGGGGGCAAGGAAGCTTTCTGGGGTCTCTCTTATAAGGGCACTTATCCCATTCATGAGGGCTCACCCTCATGACCTAATTACCTCCCAAAGACCCCACCTCCAAATGCCATTACATCAGGTGTTAGGATTTAATGTGAATTTGGGGGAAACACAAACATTTAGTCCATAGCACAGGTAGAGAGAGAAGCAAAGGCCTTCAGGTGAGAAGAGGTCAGGATGTTAGAAAAATAGGTCTGTTTTCTTAGTGTAGTTGTTAAGAGAAAGAGTGGGATGATAAAATGAAAGTTTCTCCTAAGTCAGCAAGAGCCAGATCATAGAGGGCACTGATATAAATAGAAGTGCATTACATTTTATCCTAATGGCTGAAGGAAATTACTGTTGGTTTTAAACTCTCATAAAGTTGTACTTCTTTATTCTTCCCCTACTTGTATGGTTGGTTTAAATTTTTTGTCCTTGTGAAATTTATGCCATGCTACTTTAAAATCAATGCTGGATAGACCTTAGGCAGGAATCACCTCAGTCCTAAACAGGCCTTTTATACTTGGAAGGGCCATGCCGCCTGTGCTCCTACTTTCCAAAATATATGCTCTCTCTTGGGATGTACACTAGGCTAGACAAAAGCATAGTCAGACTGGCATGCAACACCTGTGCAGGCAGCAGTTACAAGAAGTTTCCACTGCAGTGGAGTTTAACATCATACGGGTAATAATGTCAACTCATAGAAGTTGGCAAAACTCACAAAAAGAATATAATACAATTATGTCCAATACCCATTATGAACTGTGAATAGACCAGTGATGAGAGCTTTCAAGGAAAGATGGACTTGGTTTAAAAGCATGTAGGCTGACATGATATTGTTGTTCTAGTATAAAGCTAAAAAACACAGATCTATTTATTGTATGGATATTGAGGTATTCATGATTATTATAGCACCACATAGCCTATCCTTGGCCTTAAATTTCTACTTCTTGTGCATGCATTCTGTTTCTCAAGTTTCAATGATAGAATTTTTTTCTGTTCAAGAACTCCAGTCTTTTATTTTGGTTTCTGTACAGACCTCCAGAAATAGTGACTCTTTTACTTTTCTTCTGAGTCCTCTCTTGCATTTTTTATATGCCAGATGAAAATATTGATGAAATTGAGAATGATGTTACTCAGAAAATTTGATAACTTGGACAGATCTTCAATTTGGAGCATTGGGGCAGCAAATTATATAACAATACTCCCACAGGAACAGCTGATGTCTACTGATTTGGTTTAACAGAATAGTTTTCTGATAAAGTATAATTTATGAAAAAAAATCCATCTTTTATATAGATATGGTTAAGTGCTTGTTAGTTGTCAAAATAAAAACATATTATCAAAAGAAAGATAATTTAAGCAATAATTCCAAATATAATAACTAGGTTTTTCTAGCAGTTTTAGGATTTTAAAATTTGTTTTGTTATTTTATATTTTCATATTCTTTGTCATCTTATTTAGTTGGTAACAGATGTGTGTGAGAAGACAGACATCAGACTGCACATGTGGGGGGATAGAATCTCAGGGGATTCATTAAGCCTAAGATTTCTTCGTGTCCTAATAGAATAATTTTGAAACCAAAATTATGAATATTTTGAACAAAGTCACTATCTTAGCTAGTACCCTGAAGGGTTGCATCGGGGAGGAATATGATACCCAAGGGGTGGTATCAGAAGTTCAAGGGAGGCATGTGTAGTTGTCAGAAGTATGTCCCAAATTGTTATTGTTTCAATTTGGTTTCAGGTACAATCAATTTAAGTAGTATTAAAAGAGGGTCAAAATTTCATGTGCACCAAACTGCAACTTTTATGCTAATCAAAAGAAGCATGGGTAAAAATAAAAACAATAATTAGGGTCTTCCCTTGAATAACCTTAATTATTATAGTTACCTGTACCACATTTGAGTCATACATAGTTCCTTGCAAAATTTTGTGTTTTCTAGAAAGATAGACCTAGAGAACAGATGTATAATGCAGTGTGAAAATGTCCTGTGAGGTACAGGCTTCTACATAAATCTGAAACAATTCCATTACAAACTTTCTCTCTTTTTCTCAGTCTACTATTTCTTCCAGGGACAACTTTACTTGAATAACATATGACATCACAGAAGTGGAGATTTGCCATTGATCTATTTATTTTGATTAATGTAGATACAAGTCAGGTAATCCAAACACTAGAGAAAACCCCTTGCTTTGTAAGTTATGTGCGTGCACATAATGCTTTCCATTTGCACAGCAAGTAATAAACTCTGGCTAAATAAACTCAGGGAGGGTATACAGAATGGCAGGTCATACCTTCAGATAACATGGGATTACTAACCCAGTAAAATAAAGGAAAATAGAGTGTACAATTATAGAATCAAAGTTTTAGTTGGAAGGGTACTTAGAGGAGACCTCTTATTTTACATATATTAACATTTTCATAATTGTTTCCTTTACTGAACTAGGTCCACATTCCAGCAATAAGAAAAATATTTACTGAACCATGAAACAACATATTTAAACTCTGAAAACATTATGCTAGTTGAAATAAACTAGTCACAAGAAGACCATGTATTATATTATTCCATTTATATGAAATGTCAAGAGTGCATAAATCTATAAAGACAGAAAGTAGATTAGTGATTGCCTATGGCTAGGTATTGGGGCAAATGGGTAGTGATTGTCAATGGGTATGGGGTTTCTTTTGGGGGTGATAAAAATATTCAAGTCATATTTGAAGATTGTGCAACTGTATGAACATACTATAAACAGTTGAATTGTACACTTGAAATGGGTGAATTTTATTGTGTGTGAATTATATTTCAATCAGTTAGAAGAGAATGAAATATTAACAACATTTAAATTAGCAACTTCTTTGTAAAAGAAAACTTTATAGGCAGCAAAAGGGGAAGTCATACAGTTGAATAAGATATTTATAACATATGTAAGCAGAAAAGATTACTGTACAGAATATGCAAAAATATCCTAAAATTAAGTAAGAATAAAACATAGTATAAAAAAAAAAAACAGGCAAGACAGGCACTTGACAAAACATCAAATCCAAACAGAATAAACACTAAGAATTACTTAACCTTAATAATAATTATAGAAATGCAAACTAAAACCAATTGAAATAAATTTTACTGTTAACTTGGCAAAAATATTAGTCTTACCATAACACCTTTTGGCAAAAAGGTAAAACAGTAGATGTTCTTACATACTTCTGGGGAAAATGTAGTGTCAATCTGTTTCAGTTTTTGTGAAGAGGCAATAATCATGAGATAATTTAAGAGAATAGCTATCTCCACTTTATGGACAGATATATATCTCAAATTTATATGAGGATTAAATGAGTATATATTTGTAAAGCACATAAAACACCATCTGATATTCATTAAGCATGTAATAAATATTAGCTGTTATTGTTTGATGCTCAAATGTGGTTTTCATTGTGGCTTATTAGGGGTCCCAGAATATGTAGCACCATATTCCTTCCTTGTGTTCTGAATATATATACTTTTTTTTTTAATTTTTAAATTTTATTTTATTTATTTTTTATATGGGAGGTTCTTATTAGTTATCTATTTTATACATATTAGTGTATATATGTCAATCCCAATCTCCCAATTCATCCCACCACCACCACCTCCCTGTCACTTTCCCCCCTTGGTGTCCATTCGCTTCTTCTCTACATCTGTGTCTCTATTTCTGCCTTGCAAACTGGTTCATCTATACAATTCTTCTAGATTCCACATATATGTGTTAATATACGATAATTGTTTTTTTCTTTCTGACTTACTTCACTCTGTATGACAGTCTCCGGATCCATCCACGTCTCTACAAATGACCCAATTTCATTCCTTTTTATGGCTGAGTAATATTCCATTGTATATATGTGCCACATCTTCTTTATCCATTCATCTGTCGATGGGCATTTAGGTTGCTCTCATGACCTGACTATTGTAAATAGTGCTGCAATGAACATTGGGGTGCATGTGCCTTTTTGAATTATGGTTTTCTCTGGGTATATGCCCAGTAGTGGGATTGCTGGGTCATATGGTAGTTCTGTTTTTAGTTTTTTAAGGAACCTCCATACTGTTCTCCATAGTGGCTGTATCAATTTACTTTCCCACCAACAGTGCAAGAGGGTTCCCTTTTCTCCACACCTTCTCCAGCATTTGTTGTTTGTAGATTTGCTGATGATGTCCATTCTAACCAGTGTGAGATAATACCTCATTGTAATTTTGAGTTGCATTTCTCTAATAATTAGTGATATTGAGCATCTTTTCATGTGCTTCATGCCCATCTGTATGTCTTCTTTGGAGAAATGTCTATTTAGGTCTTCTGCCTATTTTTGGATTGGGTTGTTTGTTTTTTTAATATTGAGCTGCATGAGCTGTTTATATAGTTTGGAGATCAATCCTTTGTCCATTGATTCATTTGCAAATATTTTCTCCCATTCTGAGGGTTGTCTTTTCGTTTTGTTTATGGTTTCCTTTGCTGCTCAAAAACTTTTAAGTTTCATTAGGTCCCACCCATTTGTTTATTTTTGTTTTTATTTCCATTGCTCTAGGAGGTGGGTCAAAAAAGATCTTGCTATGATTTATGTCAAAGAGTGTTCTTCCTATGTTTTTCTCTAAGACTTTTATAGTGTCCAGCCTTACATTTAGGTCTTTAATCCATTTTGAGTTTATTTTTGTATATGGTGTTAGGGAGTGTTCTAATTTCATTCTTTTACATGTAACTGTCCAGTTTTCCCAACACCACTTATTGAAGAGACTGTCTGAATATATATATATATTTAATTAAGTAAATACTGAGGCATAAAAAGCATTTTAACTACTGGTATAGATCAGATTAAAGGATATAGTTTATGTCCTTGTGAAAATAGACCTGCTAGCAATGAACTCCAGAAAGAAGATAAGTTTTTCTCCCTCCCAGTTTTGGCACTGCCAAACTAGGGTAAGTTTTCATATAGAAGATATTCAACAAAAAGGAACAAAAGAAAATGCAAGCTTCCTGCAGAGTTCACTTGAAAGCAGAAAGTGGCAGAACCTAAGCAGAATCTGTTGTTATTCTTCCCAAATTTTCTAGTCATTTGGGTCACACCTAAGATGCACAACAAAATGATTGAGAGGGACCAGGAGCAGGCTGAGGTTCTTATGAAACAAGAGCTTTTTCCTATAAACCTAATTGCTACATTTGTCATTATATTGTTGGCATTGTTAGATGTAGGCATTTACCAGGTTTTCTACCTGATGATGGAGCATAAGAGACTCCTAGTTACCATTCTTTTTTTTTAACTAAAGGAAGAAAAATGAGAAATCTTATCTTGCTACTTCAGGACTCATGGGTTGACATATGTTGATCATACACATGGTATCACAACATATTCTTGGCCTGTATCTAGTAGGATATTCAGGACAGAGTAGGCATTCAAGCTGTCAGCAATATTTGAACAGGTACCATTTTGGATCTCTTTAATGTAACAGCTGCTGTGCTATATAGTAAAGCACAGTGGCTTCCTGGTAAATCCCCTTAATTCAATAAGTGATTGTTGGATAAATGACACAATCTAAACTTTAAAAAAAATGTTTAAAAAGAGAGACTCATGAGATGAAGAACAGGATGGGGGAAGATTATCTCTACAGTTATTTCTAGCTCTGATTTTTTTGAATGCACTAAACCTTTTCTTCTCAAGGGTCTTACCGATAGGGACAAGATAGATATTATTTATCAAATTTCCTATTTCATTTTCTCTTTAATATGTGAATGATGTATTGATAGGAGAAAAATGTAGCATAATTCTTCCCAGCAACTCGTAAGGGAATAAATAAAATTGTGACATCATTAATAATTATACTTTTTTCTTATTTTCATTTTCAGTGCCCTATCCCACTGTCCTCATGTTTCACAGAGTATTCTGAGACGATTCTCATTCCGAGAAGAAGTTAATGTTCCACTCCAAATCCTCCTGTCCCTTAAACTACCATCCCAATATTCTGCTCTTGATAGGGAGCTTGACCAACTGTATAATTCAATTGAAAGTTTATAACAACAGACTTAAGACAAATACTCTGCCCAGTCCAGATAATGCTTGCCCTTTAATTAGTGTCTTTGATGTTTTAGGAAACTAGAATTTAAAGATGCCAGTCAGAAGGAATAAAAGGAGACAGTTAGGTCAAGGAGTTTTCCTGGTGTTTCTCAAATCACATCCTTTAGGTCCCTTCTTAGTTTATCTGTAATGAAAGTTGAACCTTAAAGGTAGCAGTCCTTCTTGAAAACAATTGTAGGCAGATAAGAAGGAGAAATAAAGGGATTCATGAATCATTTATCACTAATTCATCTGTTAATATTTCTAAGAATTTAATAGTGAAAATAATAATCTCATAAATATTTACAAAATTCATTGAGATTCAAAGGAATCTCATAGATATTAATTTGCATCGTGTTAAAAGCATGTGCACACATTCTAAAAGCCACGTACCACAAAATAGCCGATGGATGTCCTTAGAAGAGAAAATCCTAAGTAACTAAATCCATGAGTGTAAGTATATTATATTTTGAGGTGCGTTTATTTGCTTTTCATGAATTTTTCTTGTCCTTGTCAGTAAGATCCTTGAGAAGAAAAGAAATGCATGGCTCAGTACATGTAGAATGAATTAATGAACTTATAATGGACAAATGAACCTAAAATAGAGAAGCTGTAGATAACCTCCAGTAACCAAAATTTTGATGGGCATAACTAGCTAAAATTCTTGCAACATATCTTTTTTTGAGTGCCTCATGTTACTTTGTATTGAACTTTGTTTAGAGAAGAATGTGCCACAACCTCTATCCTTAGGAAGCTCACTTTCTAACAGGTCACTAACTCTTTTGAGACCACAGCTGCTCACAACCTCCTTAAACTTCCTTTCACTATTTTTGAGTAGTTCTGAAAAACTCTCTTGCTAGTTGCTGTGGACCTGACCATCTGCAAGCAAGCAGGGGCAAGTCTAAACAGAAGGAGTATGGGAGAGGGTTTTTACCTGTTAAGCAACCAGAGACATCAGTGTCAAGGGAGAGGAATTTCTCACTGCAGGTTGCGGGAAATTGACTCTTGAGTGTTGTCTTGGTTTTCCTTACAGAGTAGGAAGGAGCTAGTGAATTAGTGGATAGAAGAGTAGAAAGTAATGTGTGGTTTGTTGAGTGAGAGTTGGGGGATGGGGATATTTGGTTTGCATTTCTTCTAAGCCTAAGCATATGACAGGAACACCAAACACCCACATGCTTGGGCTATTTTTAACCAACTACAAATAACATGCCAACAGTATAATGTCTTTTTAAAAAGAATGTTCTGCTCCTTCCCAGATGGTTTCATAGAAATATAGATGTTATGCAATTATCACTATGGCAACCCCATATCTAGCAGCAAGAAATAAGCATGTCATGTATTCCTAAGCTTCACTTGTCTTTTTTGAGTAACAGAATACTGATCAATGTATCTCTCTTTTGGAGCACCCCCAGAATCCTTTAATTCCTGTTTATATTACTTCATCTCTGCCCCACACCCCCATCATACACTCACACACACACACACACACACACACACACACACACACACACAGGAAAAAGTTAAAGACATAGTGAGGATTTCATGATGAGGGAATGTCATAAAAACAGATTCGATTCTCAAATAAATGAATTATCTATTCTGGAATCTCCCCCAATTTTGCAAAGAGCAGTCAAGAAATGATTTTCAGAACTGCTCAAGCAGTGTGCAATTCCAATATTCAACAGATATGAGTTTCAGGAACATAGCTGCTTATACATCAAGGAAATACCATTACCCCTATTTTCATTGTAGCAGTCCAGTATGCTACCAATACAAGATTAACTGAGAGCAGCTGCAAATGGAAAGAAACTTCTATCTATATTCACAGGGGTGTCTTGTCAGCTGAGTCCAGCACTCATGTGAAATGCTTAAGGAAAACTGTGAACCTTGCATTTTCTCTTTTGTAGATGCAATAGTTCCAGTACATCTTTTCTATTGTTATAAAGAAGATATAAACATTCAGGTAGGATTTTTCAACTTGGATCAGATAATCCTTTCAAGTTTATCTACATTCACGGACTTCTCTATTCTTCATCAATGAGCCCAGGCACCAACTTCCCTTCTCTTACAACTCAGCTTCTGTGTTCATCATCTATTGCTGTATAACAATTATTCTTAAACATAACAGCCTAAAACAACTTATATTCATTATCTCACGTTTTCTCTGGGTCCGGTAACTGGCTTGACATCATGCACCTGATACAAGCTCTTTCACAAGGCTGTACGTAAGCTGTCATCCAGGGCTGAAGTCATCTCATGGCTCAGCTGGGAAAAGTATCTGTTTCCAAGCTCACTCCTATGGTTGCTGGTGTTCTTCAGATCTTCAGTGGTTGTTGGAGAGAGAATTCTGTCCCTTTTCACATGGATCTTTCCATGTGATTATTCACAGTATAGCAGCTTGTTTCCCCAAAATGAGGGGGGCAAGAGAGATTGAGAAATTGAGAGATTGAGAGATGAAAGAGAGAGAAAGGGAGAACAATGAAGAGATAAAAGAGTGAAGCCAGAGTCTTTTAGTAACTCAATCTCAGAAGTGACATTCCATAAGTTTTTGCCATGCTCTGTTTGTTAGAAGAAAGACACCAGCTCATACTCCATGCCCAGCCCCCACCCCAGGGGAGAGAGTTACACAAGGCTGTGGAAACCAGGAGGCAGGAATTACTGAGAACCATTTTAGAGGCTGCCTACCACAGATTAATTCCAAAATTGCAAATATGAAAGGATATTCTATTTTAAATTTGTGTCTATCAAAAAAAATTAAGTGAGAGTTTACTAAGGAAATTACATAATATATGCTGATGTTTAAATATAAATGGTTTAGAAGTTATCTGTTGTTCATTTTAATCTTGCTGTCACCATCTTCATTACAATCAGTGATGTTAACTAAAATCTGATGCTTGCATATGGTGATTCTTATGTGCAGAGAAAATTAATTATGTCTCAAAATCTGATGTGTGGGTAATAGAAGGATGTCAAGTCAAAATTGTTTTAGACTCTAAAAATCTCTAATCTCCCAATAAAAAATATGATTTTATTCTCTAGAAGAGTAAGCAGCTACAGAAAAGATGAGCATGAAGTTGTAAGGGAGAAAGCATAAATGTGCCCACTTAACCAAATGAATCCAAGCAACATAGTTCATCAATAAGACTACTAATGGTACAGATTAATCATTTTCTTTTATAGTATCCCTAAAGCTTGTGAGTTTCTCTTTTAATCTCCATTCTAGTTTTTACAGGGAATCATAACCTACATGGCCTTTAGGTTTGACATCTATAGCAGATATTAATTGGAGCCACCAGAAAGTATATATGAAAGACTGAATTCATTTAAAAATTCATGTTTAATCTGCAGTTCTCCTCAACTCTACTGGGCTGGAGAGAAATTACATATTAGTCATCTGGGGGTCAACCTCCCCCTTTCCAGAATTATGAAAAGGTCCAAATGGTTTTACATAGTCCAAAATATTTAGGGAATCCCCTCTAGCCTGGATCCATGCTGGTGACATTTGTGTGTTCATTTTTCCCAAGCTGTGTCATACCTTGAAAATTAACTGTATCTGTGAAAACCTAAATCTGGATCTTGGAGACTTTGGCCAAGGCAGGAAATCCCATTGAACAGGGTCAGTGTCCCTAGGCAAACCACTCAGCAACTTCCTTCTGAGAAGCTCACGTTTTTGAGAATCAACAGGTTTCAGTCTCAGGACACTGTCATCTTGGGACACTTACTATTTCTCATTTTCCAAGCCTGGAGGCAATGTTCACCTCCCTGACTCTCCCCCATCCCCTGCTCCTCTACCAACACAATTCTGCTCTTTTTCTCATAAGTACTTCTTTACTCTGGAGCAAAGCAAGTATCAGCTCTTTAAAATACTGGCTTTATTTAAGCCATAGCTGATTTCAACTGGGAAGGACAGGAAGTTAAAAATGAGCATCATTATTTTTTTCTATAGCAATATAAACAAAACATAAATTAATGTGTTAACACATTTTGCTATCACATATCAAATAAGATATTCCATTTTGTTATAGTGACTGGACATTTACCATCAAGTGTGACATTTTTCAGTAAGTTATGCAAGATTCAGGTTAATCTCTACCTCAGATAGTCATACCACCATCTGCTGGGGTAACAGGAAGCCTGGTTTGTCCCTGAATCTAAGGCACATAACAGTCTTCTTTAAACCCTCCTAAGTGATCCATAATCCTGCAAGTCTGGCTGGCTCCCAAAGAGACCAAATCACTGACCATTGGGAAAGAAAGAAATAGAATTGTAAGAAGGACTCTTACATTGTGGTTGGCACTTGCTCAAAATTGAAGGCATCCCTGGCATTTTTCTTTTTCATATTATAGTTAAAAATGAACCCATAAATATGCCTTATGCAGTAGTTCAGTCGGAGATGTATGTTGACATTAGTTAACCTTATAAGCACTCCTTCATGGCCCAACTAGAAAATCAATTATATTTGTTCCTGTAAAAGTTTATTAAATAAGAAACTTGTTAATTCCAATCTAAGCACAGTTATTCATGCCTTTTTATATTTGCTAGGTAGCTCATGTCACAATGTATTATACTTACTGGTTAGTCCCCAAATAATAATTTTTCTCTTATTATTGTGCATTCTGCAAGGCTGCAAGGGCAGCAAACATATTTTGAGCATCATAGAAATACCAGTGCCTAGTTTCTAACAGCTATTCAATAGATACCCCTTAATAAATGATTGGGGGTGGGGAGGAATGTGAGATCTAAAGAGTGGGGGAAGACACAGTGTAGCAAGTCTGTTCTTTCCAGGCTTCTACATATTAGAACAAGGCAAGGAAAATGAAGCTGCAAATCAGGACATTTATTCCCTACCCCTCCCAATTTTTAATTATATGAAATATACTATATTTGTGATAAATTTAGCCTGTGCAAAGTAGATTTATGAGTTTTGGAATTATTATGATTCAGGCTCTATATCCTGCCATTTACTAAATGTTTGACTTTGGGCAAGTTACTTAACCATATTAAGTCTCATTTTTCTTGTTTCTAAAATGTGAATTATAATAGTAACTAGATCACAGGACTGTCCTGAGAATTAAAAGGACAATATTTTTTAACAGCACTCAGCATAGTGCCCAATACAGGGTGAGCCTTTATATATGATATAATAGTAGCTATATAAATATTTCTATTTCTCTTTGCAGCCATGGACATGGGCTGTTTATATTGCCTTTTTCTCCTGAGAAACAGTAAAGCTCTAATGAGAGATGTAAGTAGCACCCAGTAGGGGAAAAACATGCAAAAAGTGGTACACATATTACAGTAGTTCTGCTCTTGAATTTCTGAAAGTCATGAGGAGCTATTAGCATTAAGGATACCCCATATGGGATAAAGAGGCCCTGCCCAGTGGCCTGACTCTTTAGGGAATACGTTGCAATGCTATCTTCCAAGAACAATGACTCAAATTCAAGGTTTGTTATAGTAACACATCTCCTAGCCCAATCAAGTAGCATGATAAAAATTAAAACAACAGTCATTCTCTGAGGACCTTCTAGGTTCCAGGCTCACCTCGGCAACATAAGTTTATTATTTACAAATTTTCATCCAGAAAACTGATACTAAGCAGGTTTTGTAAGGTCCTCAAAGTCACCCAGATAATCAGTAACAAAGTGAGGATGAAAAACAGGCATTTCTGATTCCAAAGTCCATACCCTCAATTGTCCAGCCACTTAACCTCTGAATATTAAAAGGAGGAAATGACATTTCCATTTACCTGAAATAAAGTTTGTTTCCCTCATTTCCATATATTTAAACGTCTCTGTAGTTTTTGCTTCATATTTATGTATGTAAAGTTAATTGCTGAAGAGAATTTAGCTTAGTCAAATGGAACATCCTCCAAGATCAGATTTAACTCCCCATATGCAAAGCTGGTGTCACCTTCCAGAAGCCTGATTCTCCAGCTGATTCAAATTGCTTCCCATTCTGCAAAATTATCATGCTTTGATTTTATCTTAGCACATGTGTTTCCTTTTGCTAGAATCTCCTATCCACCTTGTGGAAATGTCAGTTTCTTTTCTTTACTAAGACTCTGGATGAGCATCTCTATAAAGCTTTCTAAGAACTCTTCACTCCAAGCCATGTGGCTCGTTTGCATCTTCACCCCACTTTATACATATCTCATCTATACTATTTTCCAATGTTTTAAAGTAATATTTTTACCTGTTCTTCTCCTACTTTGCCACACTAAACTTTGATCTTTTTAAGAGAAAGTTTGGTTTATCCTAGATCTTCTCAATGCTCTTTACATACAACATATGCTCCATAAATATAACTGAATAAAGATTGGTTCAAGAGAGTGGAGTAGAAGGACCTGAGCTCACTCCCTCTTGTGAGAGCACTGGAATCACAACTAACTGCTGATCAATCATCAAAAGGAAGACACTGGAACTCACAAGAAAAGATACCCCACATCCAAACACAAAGGAGAATCCGCAATGAGATGGCTGGAGGGGCGCAATCACAATAAAATCAAATCCCATAACTGGTGGTTGGGTGACTCAAAAAGTGGAGAACAGTTATACCACAGAAGTCCACCCACTGGAGTGCAGGTTCTGAGCCCCACGTCAGGCTTCCCAACCTGGGGGTCTGGCAATGGGAGGAGGAATTTCCAGAGAATCAGACTTTGAAGGCTAGTGGGAATTGATTGTAGGACTTCAACAGGACGGAGGGAAACAGAGACTCTACTCTTGGAGGGCACACACAAAATAGTGTGTGCGTCAGGACCCAGGGGGAAGGAGCAGTGACCCCATAGAAGACTGAACCAGACCTACCTGCTAGTGCTGGAGGGTCTCCTGCAGTGGCAGGGGGCGGCTGTGGCTCACCATGGGGACAAGGACACTGAGAGCAGAAGTTCTGGGAAGCACTCCTTGGCATGAGCCCTCCCAGAGTCCACCATTAGCCCCACCAAAAGGCCTGTAACTTCCAGTTACAGGTTAACCTCCATTTATCCTCAGGCCAAACAACTAACAGGGAGGGAACTCACACCCACCCATCAGCAGACAAGTGGATTAAAGTTTTACTGAGCTCTGCCCACCAGAGCAACACCCAGCTCTACCCACCACCAGTCCCTCCCATCAGGAAACCTGCACAAACCTCTTAGATAGCCTCATCCACCAGAGGGCAGACAGCAGAAGCAAGAACTACAATCCTGCAGCCTGTGGAATGAAAACCACATTCACAGAAAGAGAGACAAAATGAAAAGGCAGAGGGCTATGTAACAGATGAAGAAACAAGATAAATCCCCAGAAAAACAACTAAATGAAGTAGAGATAGGCAACTTTCCAGAAAAAGAATTCAGAAGAATGACAGTGAAGATGATCCAGAACCTTGGGAAAAGAATGGAGGCAAAGGTCGAGAAGGTGCAAGAAATGTTTAACAAAGACCTAGAAGAATTAACGAACAAACTCCTAAAAGAACTAAACAACAAACAAACAGAGATGAACAATACAATAACTGAAATGAAAAATACACTAGAAGGAATCAAGAACAGAATAACTGAGGCAGAAGATCGGATAAGTGACCAGGAAGACAGAATGGTGGAATTCACTGCTGTGGAAGAGAATAAAGAATAAAAAATGGTCTAAGACTTCTGGGACAACATTAAACACACCAATATTCACATTATAGGGGTCCCAGAAGGAGAAGAGAGAGAGAAAGGACCCAAGAAAATATTTGAAGAGCTTACAGTTGAAAATTTCCCTAACCGGGGAAAGGAAATAGCCACCCAAGTCCAGGAAGTGCAGAGAATCCCAAGCAGGATAAACCCAAAGAGAAACACACCAAGACACCTAGTAATCAAATTGACAAAAATTAAAGACAAACAAAAATTATTAAAAGCAACAAGGGAAAAAGGACAAATAACATACAAGGGAACTCCCATAATGTTAACAGCTGATTTCTTAGCAGAAACTCTACCAGTCAGAAGGAAGAGGCATGATATATTTAAAGTGATAAAAGGGAAGAAACTACAACCAAGATTACTCTACCCAGCAAGGATCTTATTCAGATTCAACAGAGAAATCAAAAGCTTTACAGACAATCAAAAGCTAAGAGAATTCAGCATCACCAAACCAGCTCTACAACAAATGCTACACGAACTTCTCTAAGTGGGAAACACAAGAGAAGAAAAGGACCTTAAAAACAAACCCAGAACAATTAAGAAAATGATAATAAGAACATACATATCGATAATTACCTAAATGTGAATGTATTAAATGCTCCAACCAAAAGACACAGGCTCGCTGAATGGATACAAAAACAAGACCCATATATATGCTGTCTACAAGAGACCCACTTCAGACCTATGGACACGTACAGACTGAGAGTGAGGGGATGGAAAAAGATATTCTATGCAAATGGAAATCAAAAGAAAGCTGGAGTAGCAATTCTCATATCAGACAAAATAGACTTTAAAATAAACACTATTACAAGAGACAAAGAAGGACACTACCTAATGATCAAGGGATCAGTGCAAGAAGATATAACAATTGTAAATATTTATGTACCCAACATAGGAGCACCTCAATACATAAGGCAAATGCTAACAGCCATAAAAGGGGAAATCAACAGTAACACAATCATAGTAGGGGACTTTAACACCCCACTTTCACCAATGGACAGATCATCATCCAAAATGAAAATAAATAAGGAAACACAAGCTTTAAATGATACATTAAACAAGATGGAGTTAGTTGATATTTATAGGACATTCCATCCAAACACAACAGAATACACATTCTTCTCAAGTGCTCATGGAACATTCTCCAGGATACATCACATTTTAGGTCACAAATCAAACCTCAGTAAATTTAAGAAAATTGAAATCATATCCAGTATATTTTCCAACAACAGCACTATGAGATTAGAAATCAGTTATAGGGGAAAAAACATAAAAAGCACAAACAATGGAGGCTAAACAATACATTACTAAATAGGCAAGTGATCACTGAAGAAATCAAAGAGGAAATCAAAAAATACCTACAGACAAATGACAATGAAAACACGATGATCCAAAACCTATAGAATGCAGGGAAAGCATTTATAAGAGGGAAGATTATAGCAAGACAATCCTACCTCAAGAAATAACAAACATCTTAAATAAACAATCTAAACTTACACTTAAAAGAATTAGAGAAAGGAGAACAAACAAAACCCAAAGTTAGCAGAAGGAAGAAATCATAAAGATCAGAGCAGAAATAAATGAAACAGAAACAAAGAAAACAATAGCAAAAATCACTAAAACTAAAAGCTGGTTCTTTGAGAAGATAAACTAAATTGATAAAACTTTAGACAGACTCATCAAGAAAAAGAGGGAGAGGACTCAAATCAATAAAATTAGAAATGAAAAAGGAGAAGTTAAAACAGACACTGCAGAAATACAAAGCATCCTAAGAGACTACTACAAGCAACTCTATGCCAATAAAATGGACAATCTGGAAGAAATGGACAAATTCTTAGAAATGCACAACGTGCAGAGACTGAACCAGGAAGAAATAGAAAATATGAAGAGACCAATCACAAGTAATGAAATTGAAACTGTGATTAAAAATCTTCCAACAAACAAAAGTTCAGGACCAGATGGCTTCACAGGTGAATTCTATCAAACATTTAGAGAAGAGATAACACCCATCCTTCTCAAACTCTTCCAAAATATTGCGGAGGAAGGAACTCTCCCAAAATCATTCTATGAGGCCACCATCACCCTGATACCAAAACCAGACAAAGATACTACAAAAAAAGAAAATTACAGACCAATATCACTCATGAATATAGATGCAGAAATCCTCAACAAAATACTAGTAAACAGAATCCAACAACACATTAAAAGGATGATACACCCTGATCAAGTGGGATTTATCCCAGGGATGCAAGGATTCTTCAATATACACAAATCATTCAGTGTGATACACCATATTAACAAATTGAAAAATAAAAACCATATGATCATCTCAATAGATGCTGAAAAAGTTTTTGACAAATTTCGACACCCATTTATGATAAAAACTCTGCAGAAAGTGGGCATAGAGGGAAACTACCTCAACATAATAAAGGCCATATATGACAAACCCACAGTAAACATCATTCTCAATGGTGAAAAACTGAAACCATTTCCTCTAAGATCAGGAAAAAGAGAAGGATGTCCACTCTCACCACTATTATTCAACATAGTTTAGGAAATCCTAGCCACAGCAATCAGAGAAGAAAAAGAAATAAATGGAATAAAAATTGGAAAAGAAGAAGAAAAACTGTCACTGTTTGCAGATGACATGATGCTATACATAGAGAATCCTAAAGATGCCACCAGAAAATTATTAGAGCTAATCAATGAATTTGGTAAAGTTGCAGGATACAAAATTAATTAACAGAAATCTCTTGCATTTCTATACTCTAACAACGAAAGATCAGAAAGAGAAATTAAGGAAACAAACCGATTCACCATTGCAACAAAAAGAATAAAATTCCTAGGAACAAACCTACCTAAGGAGGTAAAAGGCCTCAGAAAACTATAAGACACTGATGAAAGAAATCAAAGGTGACACAAACAGATGGAGAGATATACCATGTTCTTTGATTGGAAGAATCAATATTGTGAAAATGACTATACTACCTAAAGCAATTTACAGATTCAATGCAATCCCTATCAAATTACCAATGGCATTTTTTTAGAAAACTAGAACAAAAAATCTGAAAATTTGTAAGGAAACAAAAAAGACCCCAAATAGCCAAAGCAATCTTGAGGGAAAAAAGCGGAGCTGGAGGAAACAGACTCCCTGACTTCAGCCTATACTAAAAAGCTACAATAATCCAGCCAATATGGTACTGGCACAAAAACAGAAACATAGATCAATGGAACAGGATAGAAAGCCCAGAGATCAACCCACGCACATATGGTCACCTTATCTTTGATAAAGGAGGCAAAAATATACAATGGAGAAAAGATAGCCTCTTCAATAAGTGGTGCTGGGAAAACTGGATAGCTACATGTAAAAGAATGAAATTAGAACACTCCCTAACACCATACACAAAAATAAACTCAAAATGGATTAAAGACCTAAATGTAAGACGGGACACTATAAAACTCTTAGAGGAAGACATAGGAAGAACACTCTTTGACATAAATCACCGCAAGACTTTTTTTGACCCACCTCCTAGAGTAATGGAAATAAAAAAAAAATAAACAAATGGGACCTAATGAAACTTAAAGGCTTTTGCACAGTAAAGGAAACTATAAACAAGATGAAAAGACAACCCACAGAATGGGAGAAAACATTTGCAAATGAATAAATGGACAAAGGAATAATCTCCAAACTATATAAACAGCTCATGCAGTTCAATATTAAAAAAACAAGCAACCCAATAAAAAAATGGACAGAATCCCTAAATAGACATTTCTCCAAAGAAGAAGACATACAGACGGCCAAGAGGCCCATGAAAAGTTGCTCAACATCACTAATTATTAGAGAAATGCAAATGAAAACTACAATGAGGTATCACCTCACACTGGTTAGAATGGCCATCATCAGAAAATCTACAAACAACAAATGCTGGAGAGGGTGTGGAGAAAAGGGAACCCTCTTGCACTGTTGGTGGGAATGTAAATTGATACAGCCACTAGGGAGAACAGTATGGAGGTTCCTTAAAAAACTAAAAATAGAATTACCATATGACCCAGCAATCCCACTACTGGGCATATACCCAGAGAAAACCATAATTCAGAAAGACACATGCTCCCCAGTGTTCATTGCAACACTATTTACAATAGCCAGGTCATGGAAGCAACCTAAGTGCCCATTGACAGATGAATGGATAAAGAAGATGTAGTACATATATACAATGGAATATTACTCAGCCATAAAAAGGAATGAAATTGGGTCATTTGCAGAGATGTGGGTGGACCTAGAGACTGTCAAACAGAGTGAAGTTAAGTCAGAAAGATAAAAACAATGACTGTATATTAATGCATATATGTGGAGTCTAGAAAAATGGTACAGATGAACCGGTTTGAAAGGCGGAAATAGAGACACAGATGTGGAGAACAAATGTATGGACACCAATGGAGGAAAGCACAGGATGGGGTGGTGGTGGTGGTATGAGTTGGGAGATTGGGATTGACATATATACACTAATATGTATAAAATAGATAACTAATAAGAGCCTGCTGTATAGAAAATTAAATTATATTTTAAAATATTACTGAATAAATTATCATCTTCACTAATACACGTATTCTCATATTTCTCTACTCTTACAAATGCTTTCTCCAAAGTTTAATAAAATGATCTGTACTACATTTCTACATTCTGTGCCATTCTCTACTACATGACATAATTCTGTAACATTATCTAATACTAACCAAGTCTAAAACCTCAGGTTCGCTAACATAAATCAACATTTCACTTGTAAGATTCACCGAAGTATAAACTGCTGTTAAAAGGAGTCCCCTTGTAATAAGTGCTCCCTTATTTTTAATAACCAATCACCAGGGATGTTATCATACCAGCTTTAGTTTTTCATAAGCTTCCTGATAGTATTGATCCAAGTATGACCAGATGGCTTCTTACAAATAAACTCCAGGTGGAATGATATTAGTTGATTTTTAATCATTCCTCTTCTAAATATGTTTTGTTTTTCTTTCACAGAGAAACAGAATTGAATCAATCCTAGACTGTTTGGAGCCAGTAGAACTTACAGAAACAATGGCTATTGGGGAATGGATTTTTTAATATACATTTATGTATTAAATATATATTTAATCATATATAATATGATTTAGTTGACAATAATTATTAAAAATCAACCTAATATCATGAAGACAGTATATTGTTATTCCCAATAATCAAGCCTGGCTCTACAGAGTTGTTCCAAGAACATGATTATTCTTGGTGATACTGTTATGTGAAGAGCTATCCTAATCACATAGCCTGAAAGATTATTAAACATATACTTGGTCAAACACTTAAGAACATTCATTCACTTAACTATTTCTTCCTTCTTTTCTTCATTCAATAAATCCAGGAGATAGTCTCATCACTGGGGATACAAAGACACACAATACGCAAGTCCGAACCTTCAATGTCATGGCAGTGTGCTGGGAGATGTGTGCACATATATGAACAGCTACAGTGATGTATGAACATGTTTATGCAGTCCTCTGCAGGCAGAGCCATGCCTGCCCAGAGAGGGAGTGTTTCCCAAATAGTTTCAGGGCAGAGGTGGCATATGAGCAAAGAAGATAATTAAAATGTGATTCCCTTCTAATTTCTAAAACTGCAGTGCTTTATAATTGCTGAATCTATAAACGAGGTAAACACATGGTATCAGAGCTAGGAGCTCTTCCATAGAAACAGGGATTCAGAGAAGAAAGGAGGCGTCTCCTCTATGTTGTCCGGGAGGAGTGACAATCAGCCAGGCAAGTAAGGTGGGAAATAGCATTCTAAGCCAAACCATAAATCACCTGGGAGATAAAAGTGGGGCATTTGGGAAATTTCTAGCCTTTAGACTAGAGTGATGCTTGTAGACTGGTTCTTTCTGCTATGTGCCACCTAACCCTCTCTCTGCTGCATTCAGCAAATTGACGTTGTTGCTGAGGGCTGCAGCTAGGTGCAAGTGTAGAAACAGCAGAAAATTGGGAGTTAGCTTTGCTATTTATAATTCGGTTGACTTTTGGCAGATGGCATTTTCCCTGTTTCTCCAGCTACAAGATGGGAATAAAGATAATCAGCATTCCTTTCATATGTCCTTTTAACGTGGTTAAATCTATTTTTAAAAGTATAACTTATGTGAAAGGGCTATGCAAATTACCATTCAAATGTTAAATAACATTTTCTGGATTAAAAAATAAAATGAAGAATTACAGCTAGTAAAAATGTCAAAAAAAAAGGAAGGGGAAGAGCGATGAGTGAAGAAAATGTGTAAATGATAACGTGGGACACTCTAATATTTGCAAGGCTGCTATGTAGATGTTTTCACCTTTCTAAGATGAGTACTCATAATGTTGCAGAGATTGACTGGGGCCCCGTATCTTCAATTTACTATAACAGAATAAGTCTAAGTAAGGAATTTACCCTGAAATTCAGTTTTTCTTTAAATTAATTCTATTTCTTTCCCCTTAGTTGGTATCAGGGCTTTTTACTGTCACAGTAGCCTTGTCAGACAATAACAAAAACTAAGTTATTCATGCATCATTTAGCTCTTGTTGAAAAGAAGCCTAGATGCTTTTGAATGATGCATTCTTACTTTTATATTCAATGACATTTGTTTACCTTGATTCAAAAATGGCAAACTCAGGAAAAAAAATTCTATAATTACTTTTTCCAATAAAGGGAATGTTAAGTTTGAACAATACCACAAACCAAACAAAGCATAGTCGGTTACCAGAGATATCTTTTCCTTCCTGTTACAAAATGAACCAATCAATCAATCAATGAGAGAGAGCGAGAGAGAGAAAAGAGAGAATGAAGGATAGTCCATGTCTTCCAATAAATTTAGAGAGAGGGAAAAAATATCAGTAGGAGTTGAAAGAACTCAGCAATATCAAAAGTTGTGTGTATTTCCCATAGGAATTTGGTCTATAAATAACTGTGCTGGCAACACTATTTTAAAATCAGCTGCAGAGCTGCAGAAGGTGTTTTTAAGGGATTGGGGAAATTAAAGAAAATTCATATTTGTAAAATTTGAGCCTGGTGACCTGAAATGTTCCATTAAATTAATCAAAGATTCAAGAAGATGCTGTCTTCTGGTCAAGTCTGTGCATTCCCAGTCCCAGTCTTAGCATTAATTCTTTTCTGTGTATTCACTTAGGCTTGCAGGGCCCATGGGATGAGCAAGTTGCTTTTATTAAATGTTGTATTTCTACCCTATCCTCACTGCAAGAAATTTGAAAGACACTGCAATGATTTCACTATTTTATATAATCTCCCATTGTAAATTCTCCCTGAAATTTTGTCCATACAGAAAAATCTTTGAGCCAGAAAAGAAGGTTAAAAAAGATTAATCTCAAAAATATACAAATTAATCACATGCAGCTCAAAATCAAAAAAACAAACAACCCAATCAAAAAATGCGTGGAAGACCTAAATAGACATTTCTCCAAAGAAGATGTACAGGTGGCCCAGAGGCCCATGAAAAGATGCTCAACATCACTAATTATTAGGGAAATGTAAATCAAAGCTACAATGAGGTAACACCTCACATCAGTCAGAATGGCCATCATCAAAAAATCTATAAACAATAAAAGCTGGAGAGGGTGTGGAGAAAAGGGAACCCTCTTGCACTGTTGGTGGGAATGTAAATTGATACAGCCACTCTGAAGAACAGTATGGAGGTTCCTTTAAAAACTAAAAATAGAACTACCATATGACCCAGCGATCCCACTACTGGGCATATACCCAGAGAAAACCATAATTCAAAATTACACATGCACCCCAATGTTCCTTACAGCACTATTTACAATAGCCAGGACATGGAAGCAACCTAAATGTCCATCAACAGAAGAATGGATAAAGAAGATGTGGTACAAATATACAATGGACTATTACTCAACCATAAAAAGGAATGAAATTGGGTCATTTGCAGAGATGTGGGTGGACCTAGAGACTGTCATACAGAGTGAAGTAAGTCAGAAAGAGAAAAACAAATATCATATATTAACACATATATGTGGAATCTAAAAAAATGATATAGATGATCTTATTTGCAAAGGAGAAATAGAGACACAAAAGTAGAGAACAGACGTATGGATACCAAGGGGGTAGGGAGGGATGGGATGAATTGGGAGATTGGCATTGACATATATACACTATTGATACTATGTATAAAATAGATAACTAATGAGAACCTACTGTATAACACAGGGAACTCTACTCAATGCTCTGTGGTGACCTAAATGGGAAGGAAATCCAAAAAAGAGGGGATATATGTACACGTATAGCTGATTCATTTTGCTGTACAGTGGAAACTAACACAACATTTTAAAGCAACTACACTACAATAAAAATTTAAAAAAAAAGAAACTAGGAAAGTATTAAAGCAACCCTTCCTTAAATGTAATTAAGAATCTGAAAATGTGTATTTGATGCTCAGCGTTGTATTTATCTTTTATAAGTAAAAGTATTAAATGCTGTTTATTTGCATAGTAATAGCCACTAAAATTTAATGATCCACTATTATGTGCTAGGTAGTGTACTACGCTTTAAATCAAGTATCTCATGTAATTTTCTCAGGGGTCCTGTGAAATACAGCATTATTATCCCCATTATCTGAGTGAAAAACAGGAGACTTTGAAGGATTAGGTAACTTGAGCATCACGGCACAGCTAGAAAGTGATGGACAGTTTAGAACTCAGAGAGTCTGACTTCAAAGCCAGTGTTAAACCATATCGTTTGCTGCCTCCATCAACCTTGTTACTGCACCTGGCCACCGGTCCAGTCCATCCTATTGGCTGAGGTCAATGAAAGTATTCTAAGGAGATGCACAAACACCTAGATCCAACGAGCACTATGCCAGTACCAATCATTGTCCTTTCTCTTTAAGTCCAGAATATGTTTAGTTCTAAGTTTCTTGTAGGACTAATTCACAAATGCACTGCAAAAGAATTGTCTCCAAACCTTCCATGAAAGACATGCACAGATCCACAGGATTCTCCTTTCTTATACCAGGAATTCATAGATGATCTAAAACAATTGTGCCTACATCTCCTGCTCCACAATCCAGAAAAGGTTTTATTACCTGAAATACGTTGATCTGATGTTTTTTTCCATACTCCTGATTTTTGTAAGCTGCCGAGATCTCAGTTGCAGCTCCCAAGGAACTCCCTGCTAATAAAAACACATTACAAATAAATAAGCAAGATAAGAACTTGGGTCTTATTATACATTTCTTTCCTAACCTGACCTTGAAAAATCACTCACTTACTTGGCCTAAGAAATCTTAGCTTTTGTTTGAATAATGGCAAATTAGGAAATTCCATTTCTCAGAAATCCACAGTCTCTGACTATCTCCATTAATAGCTACCATATATTAAGTTCTTACAAACTGAGGAAAATGTGATACTCTACCTATATATGTTTTTAAACTTATTTATTTTTATTTTTGGCTGTGTTGGGTCTTTGTTGCTGCGCACGGGCTTTCTCTAGTTGCAGTGAGTGGGGGCTATTCTTCGTTGCGGTGCGCAGGCTTCTCATTGTGGTGGCTTCTCTTGTTGCGGAGCACTGGCTCTAGGCGTGGGCTTCAGTAGTTGTGGCACGTGGGCTCAGTAGTTGTGGCTTGCGACCTCTAGAGTGTAGGCTCAGTAGTTGTGGCGAATGGGCTTAGTTGCTCCGTGGCATGTGGGATCTTCCTGAACCAGGTCTTGAACCCCTGTCCCCTGCAGTGGCAGGCAGATTCTTAACCACTGCGCCACCAGGGAAGCCCTCTACCTATATTATCTCATTTATTTCTCAAGAAAACTCTAGGAGCGTGATGATCCCCATTTCACAGAAGAAAAATCCACTGCAAATGAGACTCCATGTCTCACTTATGGTGAAATAGCTGAGACTTGGTTCTTTTAATCATGGTCCTCTCACTGTAAAAACACATTTCAACCACTATTTTTGCACTCTCTCTCTACTTATGCCACTTGACTCTTTCAATATTTTTATTAAGAAAACATAAATGTATACTTATAATTCCCTTATAAAACACTTTAGTGCTTGTTGCAGAGGGTTGTTTTTTTTTGATTTAGCTTTTTAATATAATGATCAGAGAACTGAGCTTATTAACATTCATTTGGATGAAATTGGCTGGAAATTAACTAGAATTAAAATTATTAAATTTGAAGTTTAAAGTAGTGTGTCCTTTCCTCATTTCATTTTGAATTCTGCAGACTTGATACAGCTTCACATAAATTAAGGAAAATCCTAGAGTCCCACCCACAGAGCTGACAGAGGCAAGACAGAGGAATGGCCCCCGTCCCTTTGCATTATCACAATTACCTTTGACAATGTTGCTTTTAGGCATGTTGACAAAGCCCAGACATTGTTAGTGGCTCTCTCCTTCCAGAAGTGCAGACTGCAGAGGTTTACTGAGAATAGACATTTTCTTTTACAGAAGGAGAGGGACATTGCACACTCTTTAAAACTATTAATAGACACCTAACCCACTAACATAAATGTCTTGCCAAAGAGGACTCATTAATCCCACTTTTGAAAAATGTTTAAGAGAATTGAAAGCAAGCAATTCTGTGTATATACAATACCTAATGTTCCTATAAAGCAGGCAGGAGTTAGTAAGTTGATCATTGAGAATTCTGTTTATATTTCTATTAGAAAGGGAAATGATTTCCAAGATTAAAAACCATGTTTCTCATAAAAAGTACTCTTTTGTTTAAATACTGAGTGAAGACCCCTTCTCCCAGAGCTATTTTTGGAAGTCTGATATTTCTTGAGGATTCCACGTCCATCTTTCCCACTCTCTAAAATATGAAGATATTTCAATGTCTCCTGCAAATCAACATGTCCAAAGCTCAATATCAGAATTTGTCCCAAACCAGCAATTTTTCTCATGTTCTATATTCATCATATACAGTCACCATTCTTCAGAAGTACTACAAGCTATTTTAATTGTCCCTAAATATTCCTTTTTGTCTTCAATCAGTTCTTACATTCAAAGTATACTTGTTGATTTCCTAAGATGTGCGCCATGCTGTTATATGGCCATGTGGGGGCTACAGCAGTTTAAAAAGAAAAAAAGAAAAACAAACTCCCAAATTGCTTACATCATTGAAGATATTGTAGTAGAGTGAGTGACACAATTAAGAAATAAAATATGGAGACTATCAGCTGATGATAAAAAGCCATGGAGAAAAACAAGACAGGAAAGGGGGATACATGTGCTAAGGAGAGTTTACAGACCTGGATGAGACATGGCATGGATGTCAAGGGCTCCTGGTGGTAGCTGCCAAGATAAGCTAAAAGATGAAAAAAGTTTGCTCTGTTGGTTTCAACATGAAAGAAAGTAGTGAGCATGTATATTGGGGAGGAGAGAGGAGTAGTGGTTTTGAGCTGTGCACATTCTCCAGCTTCCTCTCCAAACTTGCCAAAGGTGACTTATGAAGCCAGTGATGTGAATCCCTATCTGACTTATCCAGAGCAAGTGGAGGCCAAGGATTCCTTCATGACATCAACAGCCAGAGGTGTGGAGGTCAGGGGAGGGGGGTGCAGGGCACATCTGGTCATATTTCATACTCACCAAACTCCTTTGATTGTGTGTCTCTTACCACAACTATTTTACAATCCCAAATTCCAGATTCAGAAAACTGCTTTTTAGTTGTTCTTCCATCCTTCAATCTAGGATGGGGGTAAAAACTCAATCCTAAAACATCTGACTGCATTGAAACTGTCACTTTGTACATAACCCATTAGAGTGTAAAATCCTCAGTGCAAAAAAGGTGTGTTATTCAACTTTTTATCCTGTATGCCTTGACTTAGAGTAA
Source organism: Balaenoptera physalus (assembly GCF_965194825.1). NCBI lineage: Eukaryota > Metazoa > Chordata > Mammalia > Artiodactyla > Balaenopteridae > Balaenoptera > Balaenoptera physalus. The sequence goes on along the minus strand of NC_138889.1, from coordinate 45,450,236 downwards.
AAGTGAGCAATTATTTGTTTGTTTTACCTGAAGGGATAGACTATAGCACTGCCCTCAGAATTTTCAACAGTTAGTTTTTGCCTATAGAGACTACAAACCTTAACCAATCCTCCCAAATTATAAACCAACTATGTTTCTGGCCTGACCTGACTCCTATTATATTACTCCACACAAACCATATTCAAACCATATTGAACTGACTTCTTTTCCCCAAACACAAATCAGATATATTTTCAGCTCTATTTTGCTCAAGTTCTTCTCTGAGCCTGGCATACTATCTCTCTCACTTCCAATATGTCATTCTTATTTACTATTCTAAGCCAACACCAGTGTTTTTTTTTCCTATAGAGTTTTTCTTAATATCTATTGCATTCACCTATGTTATTAACTGTTTCCTCCTTTGGGCTCTCACAGACTGATGTCAGAGAACTGAATCCATCACACTGTGATTATAATTAGTTGTTTACACAATTGTCACACCAAGAGAAACACTTTATCTATCAGCATTTTTTTTTTCTTTCTTGCTTCTCCTAGGTCTCAGGGGAATCAAGTCCATTTTAAGATGGACATGACTGATGAAATTACAGAAAAGAAGAAAGAGAGGGAAAAATAAAAGATTTAGGATTTGTTGGTTTGGGCTGCCTTACAACTAAACAAGATGTCTATTGAATTTTCCCCTTTCAACACTTTGAAGGTCTTGGAGGAAGGAAGGTATTGTTGGAGAAGATTTTTGAATAAAGTTTGATTCCACACTGAGGCATATAAAGAGAGTTATTTCTTCCTTCCTTTGTTACTTAATTACATTTTAAAAAATCAGTGTTTTTCCCACAAAAGAGAACAAGAGAAAACTCTTCTCCAACAAGGAGAAAAGAGTCAAGGGCATGTGTGGGTTACAAAGAGAATGTGAACAAAAGTGAATATTTTGATAGGTAATAATTTTAAGATTGATTTCACTGGGAGACATATACGTACTGAGTTAAAAATTAAATAGTTACTTTTGGAATCCTCATTAATAAACATTACATTTTGTAATCCACTTACATATAGTCTCAAGTAAGTTAATGAAAAATCTAATAAACGAGAGATATCGAAGAGAAGAGGTTCCAGAAAGTCTGTTATTTTCATAAAAAGAGCATTGTACTGTCATATGCACATAGAGAAATACATTTCAAAATAGAACAGTTATGTAATCTGACATCAGTACCCATGGCAACCTGTAAGGAACACTGCCAGTTTCTTGGATGAGGGCAGAATCTATAGTGACATGCCTAAAATATTCTAGTTAGGTCTCTCAACAAAGTGAAACCAGTTAAATGTTTTACGAAACCTTTGTTGTCGTTGTCATTGTTCTCAGTGTTTTGCAGGTGATCCAAGAAGAAGTTTTAACATGTACGTGGCAAATTATTTGGCAAATCTGTGCTAGCAGACCTTAACAACCCCCTGTTCTGGTCAGCCATACCTCAAATTTTAGATTTCCGCTACTGTTTCTTCCACAGTTCTGTTCTTCCTTCTTCCATTTCTACATTCTTTAGTCCATCCTAATGACTTACTACCCATCAGAATTAAAAGCCAGTCAACACTTTTTGAATACTTACTACATGCTCATATCTATTATATTAAGTCCTTTGAGGCCATCAATACCATGCCTGCCATATTATCTGTTGGAAATCGTTTTTATGGGCTAATTTAAAACAGAGGCTCTGGTTCAATTCTACTTGTCCACTCTTAAAGTTTCAAATTAAACATTTTTTATGATGAGAATTTAATGATCAGTACAAAATTACTTCTAGGCTATTACGTACTTTCTATTAGCAATGGTAAACACATACCTAAAGAGGGTAGGTACGTAACATAAATGTGTTAAGGAGACTATATTTAAGAGAATAAGAAATAGCAGGGACTACAGTAAACTGACAGTGTGTACATCACATACAGGCTTTGAAATTCAAATTTTATACTATTTTTAAACCACTGTATAGGTTACGATGAAGGCTGTTTCCCAATTTTTAAAATGAGAGTCTGTTTATTATTATGATCATAATGCAGAATGAGGTTTTTAGGTAAATATTTTATGTTAGGAAAATTTTAGATTTACAGAGTGGCTTCAAGGGTAGTACTGAGAGTAGTGTAAACTGAATCTAGTTTACACTACTGTTAACATCTTACAGTAGTGTGGTACATTTGTCAAAACTAAAGAACTGATATTTTACTCATTATTAACTAAAGTGCACACTTTATTCATGTTTTCTCAGTTTTGACTGTGATTTTCCTGTTTTAAGATCCTATAAATATATCACTTTTAATCATCATGCCTCATCTTAGACCCCTCTAGATTAAAATCATTTCTCAATTTTCCTTATTTTTGATGATGTTACAGTTTTAAGAAGTACAGATCAGGTATTTTATAAAACGTTATTTATTTTGAGTCTGTCTGATGTATTTTTCTTATGGTGAGCTGCGGATTAGGGGTTTGGGGGAGGAAGGACACAGATGCAAAGTATTATTCTCATCACAACATGTAGAGGGTACATACTATCAATATCACTGATTATTGCTGATAATCTAGGTCTCATGACTGAGGAAGTGTTTGTGAGATTTCTCCACTGTAAAGTAACTCCTTTTCCGCCTTTTCGTATTGCCCTTTGGAAGAGTTACTTTCAAGGCGTTCACTCCTTAAGGAGCCCATCTTTAGGGAAAATGAATTAGACTCCATCTCCTTGAGAAGAGAGTCTCTACCTAACTCATCTGGAATTCTTCTGTATGGGATATTTGTCTATTCTCCCTCATTTATTCATTTATTTAAACATTTGTTTATGTTAATACAAACTCATGGGTATTTATTTTATATGTTGGGTTATAATCCAATGTAGTTTTATTTATTACCTCCCTCAAATTGTCCCAGCTTTGGTCATTGGAAGCTCTTTCAGCTATCTTTTGTGTCCCTTTGACACAAGCCCATCATTTTTTGTTTGTTTGTTTCTTTGATTTTGTTTAGCACTTCCTTACTTTCTGGTATTATAAATGTTTGAGGCCAATCTTGCATATTCCCTACGCCAGACATAGAATCAGCCATTTCTCTGAAGAGCTCAGGTTTCTTTTGTTGTGGAATGGTACTAGAAACCAAGATCGGGGCACTGGATTTGTTCACTGCTACTGGAATGTCATTGCTTCAAGGCATCTCAGCAGACAGAGCTAACAAATATATGGGTCTCTAATTACCTGTGTATAATACATCTATAATTACTGATATTTCATCATCTGAATCTATAGTAAGCGAACCATGAGTAAATATTGATGTCTCTAACTCTAATCTAATACCTCATGATTCATTCTTGCCTTCCCCCCTTGCTTATCTGTAACTCCAAACTCTAACAGTAGGAATCTTGTCTCCCACCACCCAAGATACATCAGCTTACTTGTTCAATCCCAGTATCCATGTATAGTGGTTTCAAAAATTTTAACCTATAATCCCATGGGAAACAACTTTACCAATGCAAGTACAGTGCTTATATATAATTCCCTTTGTCTTTAGTTTTACAGTTTCCACTAATTTCCAAGGGTACTGAGGTCAGTACCTTTTTACATTTCCTGCTTCTGTGAGGTTATGTCATGAATTTTTAATAAGGTTGGATTATTTTATCAGAGTCTGCATCCCAGCCTGGATTCCCGGATCTCCTCATTTATTTTTAAAATTTGCAAACATTAAGGTTCCACTCTTTGTACTGTAAGGTACTATGGGTTTTGACATAGTGTCACGTATCCACTACTACAGTATCATACAGACTAATTTCACTACCCTAAAATTACTCTGTGCTTCATCCATTCAACACTTCCCATATCTAAACCTTTGCAAGCATCAAACTGTTTTCTACCTCTATAATTTTGCCTTTTACATAATGTCATGTAGATGGAATCATACAGCGTGTAGCCTTTTTATACTGGTTTCTTTCATTTAGCTATAAACATTTAAGATCTTTGAAGTTCTCATCACAAGAATGAAGAATGGAACTATGGGAGGTAATGGATGTTAAATAAATTACTGTGGTAATCATTTTGCCATATATACATATATCAAGTCATTATATTGTACACTTTAAACTAATATGATCTTATATGTCAATTGCATCTCAAAAAACTGGGAAAAGTGAAGTGGGTCTCTTGTAGACAGCAAAAAAAAATTCATCTACATTGTTGCATGCATGAATAGTTCATTTTTCTTTAAATCACTCAATAACATTTCTTTTTTATGGATTTCTCAAAGTTAGTTTATCCATTTACATTTTGAAGGATATCTTGATTGCTTCAAGTTTTTGGTGATTATGATCAATCTGTTATAAATATTTGTATACATGTTTCTATGTGGACACAAGTTTTTTAATCGGCTGAGTAAATGCCCAGGAACAAGATGCTGTATGATGAGTATGGTTAAAAATTTGCTTAGTGTTTTCAGAAAGTGCCAAACTGTCTTCCAAAGTGGCTGTACCACTTTGCATTCCTACCAGGAATGAATGAGAATTCCTGATGCTTCTTATCCTTGCCAGCAATCAATATTGTCTGTTTTTTGGATTTTAGACATTCTAATAGATGTGTAGTGATATCATATTTTTTTGTGTACAATTACCTAGTAACAAGTGATGTTAAGCAAATTTCCATATGTTTATTTTCCATATGTATATGTTCTTTGCTGAGGTGTCTATTCAAGTTTCTGCTACACTGTTGAGTTTTAAAATTTTATTTTGTATTCTGGACATAAGTCCCTTATGAAACGTGATTTGCAAGTATTTTTTTTTACCAGTCTATGACTTGTTCTTTTCATTCCCTGAACAGCTTTTGCAAAGAAAATATGTTTAATGTTAAAGTTCAATTTACATTTTTTCTTTTATGATTTAAATTTTTTATTTTCATGAATTGTTCTATCTAAAAACTTACATAAAATTTGATTATTTTTTTCCTGACATTATATAGTTTCGTGTTTTAAATTTAGGTGTATTTGTATAATACATTTTGAGTTGACTTTTGTGAAAGGTGCAATGTCTGTGTTTAAAACCACTTTTTTACATACAGATATCATCCAATTGCACTACCATTTATTGGAAAAAGATGATCCTTTTCCCCTGGAATTGCCTTTGTGCCTTTATCAAAAATCATTTGGTTATATTTTTCTAGTTCATTTTTGGCATCTTAATTTTAATCCATTGGTTGATGTGTCTGTTCTTAAGGCAATACTACACTGTCTTGATTATGGTCACGTTGAAAGAGGGTAAAGTGAATCCTCCACATGCATTAGCTATTCTAAACCTTTTGACTTTCTGGATGAGTTTTAGAATCAGTTTGTTGACATATGCAAAAAAAATTGCTGGGGACTTGATTAAAATTGTGTTGAATCTACAGATACAGTTGGGAAGAATTGGTATCTTAAAAATATTGAGGCTTCTAATATATGAACATGGAATATCTCTCCACTTGTTTAGATCATCTGTGATTTCTGTTTTCTGAGTTTTATAGTTTCTACACACAGATTCTACATATATTTTGTAATATTTATACTGAGCTATTGAACTTTTTGGTGCTACAGTAAATAACTCTATTTTTTATTTCCAGTTCCAATTGTTTATTGCTGGTATATAGGAAAGCAATTGACTTTTGTATATCAACCTTGAAACCTGCAAAGTTGTTATACTAACTTATTATTTCCAGGATCTGTGTGTGTGTGTATGTGTGTGTGTGTGTGTGTGTGCATAGATTTATTGGGGTTTCTATAGAGAAAATCATCCATCATGTCATCTGAAAATAAAAACATTTTTAATTCTTCTTTTCCAATTTGTATATCTCTTCTTTTTCTTTTTCTTGTTGTATTGAATTAAGTAAGATTTTCAGGATAATATTGAACAGGAGTAATGAGAGAGGATATTCTTGCCTCATTTGCCATCTTAAAAAATTCAATTTTTCACTATTAAGTATGATGTATATGATGTTAGAGTTTTTCACATATATCCTTTATTAGGTTAATGAAATTCCATTCTATTCCTAATTGGGGGGAGGTTTATGTTTGCTGGTTTTGGAACCAGCCTTACATTCTTGGAAAGAACCACACTTGTTTGTGGTATATAATTCTTTTTCTATACTGCTGGATTCAATTGACTAATATTTTGTTAAAGATATTTACGTCTATGTTCATGAAAGATATTGGATTGTAGTTTTCTTCTCTTATATGCTTCTATATAGTTTTATTATTAAGGCAATGCTGGCCTCATAAAATCACATGCAATATGTCCCCCACTTCTATTTTATGGAAGAGATTGTTTAACATATGACATTGGCACTCTCTCTATTTTAAATGCATGGTTGAATTTAACAGCAAAACCATCTGGGATTTGTGTTTTCTTTTGGGAATGATTTTTAGCCATTAATTAAATGTCTTTACTAGATATGGAGATATTTGGTTCATCTATTTGAGAGTTTTGGTAGTTTGTTTCTTTCAAGGAATTGATTCATTTCATCTAAATTATCAAAATTGTGGGCGTAGAGTTGTTTGTAGTGTTAATTTCTTACCCTTTGAATGTCTATGGGATTAGTAATTATCCTCTTTTATTCTTGGTATTGGTGATTTGTGTCTTTTTCTTTTCTTCTAACCTGAGAAAAAGTTATCAATATAGTGATTTTTTTCAAAGAACCAGCTCTTACTTTCATTGTGTGTTGGGAGGGTGGGTAGGGGACGCTGCAAGGTTGAGATTTATCTTGTTTGGTCTTCTCTGAGTTTCCTAGATCTTCTGTCCTGTTCTCTTTCCCTCCTTTCTGGTGCTCCCGTTATGTGTGTTACACCTTTGGTTACTGTCCCCCAGTTCTGGAATCTTCTGATTTGCTTGTTGTTATTGCTTTTGTTGTTTCATCTGATTTCTCTTTGGATTTTAGTTTGGGAAATTCCTATTGACCTATCTTCCTATTGACCTACCTATCGTCACTAATTCTTCTTCAGATGTGTTGAGTCTATTGATGAGCCTGATGAATGCATTCTTTAATTGTTACTTTTTATCCCCCTAGCATTTTCTTTTGATTCTCTCTCATTGTTTCCATGTCTCTGCTGACAGTAGACACCTCGTCTTGTATATTGTATTTTTTTCCCATTAGGACCCCTAATATATTGATCATAATTATATTAAATTCCTTTTTTGATAATTCCTATATTTGTGTCATATCTGAGTCTGGTTGTGATACTTCACTTTTTGGACTGTTTTATTTATTTCTATTTGGCATGCCTTGTGATTTTTTGTTTAAATCTGGACCTGTTGTATTGGATAATATGTTCTGAGGCCTTTAGTGTTTATCTGGCTAGGGGTTAGGCTGTTTAATGTTTTTGCATCTATAACTACCAGAGGCTTCACATCTCTCTACTGTCCTTGTTTTTGCCTTCTCGCGATGCAATTTGCCCTGTAACTTCAGTTCTATGATAGGTCCAAGAAAAGTCATTGATTTTCAGTTTAGTCAGGTTTTTCTTGTTGTGAGAGTGAAAGTGATGACTGCCTTTTTACATGCTGGACCTGAAATGGGAAGTCCTAGGTTACCAATTTTTAATTGAAATAATTTTACTATCTGAACCCTTCTATAAGATAACGTTATCATATCTGTTCCTTCTATAAAATAGCGAAGGAGTGGGAGTACTGGAAAAATCTAACAATCTCATGACAATAAAATACAAACTATAGAGAGTCTAACTTCAGCTGTCTAACCACCAAGGTTGAGGAAACAGAATTTGAAAATATATTTATACCTTACTAATGTAGTAAAGTCTCAAAATTCAATTGTACTACAACTGGGATATACAGAAAACAAACAAACAAGATGCATAATTCTATCTGTAATTAATCTCTTATTCCTTAACATGCCACTGACTAGTTACTTGGAAAATCAATAATTTCATTTAGACCCATTTGGTAAACTCCATCTGAGGAAGTAAACAGCCCTTCTGGGTAACATTATCACATGGTTAAAAAATTGTCAGTATTTCTCTGGGCCCCTGATGTTTTCCACAAGATGACAGACAGCTTCTTAACGGAAGAGATGTGGTTTAGGACAGTTTAAGGCTTATTTTTTATTGAGAGAGATAAGATCTTCAGATTCTTTTGCTGACATTGTAACATTTGGTAACACTGTATTTCTTATGTGGTTTTACCAAGAGCTTGGTGGTCTGGGGCTTCCCTGGTGGCACAGTGATTGAGAATCTGCCTGCCAACGCAGGGCACACAGGTTCGAGCCCTGGTCTGGGAAGATCCCACATGCCGCGGAGCAGCTAGGCCCGTGAGCCACAACTACTGAGCCTGCACGTCTGGAGCCTGTGCTCCGCAACAAGAGAGGCCGCGATAGTGAGAGGCCCACGCACCGCGATGAAGAGTGGCCCCCGCTTGCCGCAACTCGAGAAAGCCCTCGCACAGAAACGAAGACCCAACATAGCCATAAATAAATAAAATAAAAATAAAAAATTAAAAAAAAAAGAAATTGGTGGTCTGAGGAGGACAGAGACTGTGTATTTTAAAAGTTTAAAGAGAAAACATGTATTTAACTTTCAAACGATCACACTCATTACACTAACAACCCTCTGAGATAGGTTTGGCCTCCACAGATTAAGAAACTGAGACTCGTAAAGAGTGTGTTTTCCCTATTCATTCAAGGAACAAGGTGTGATGGCAATTTTGGTATCTAGGGCTGAATGCAGAGCCTGAGTTATTTCTTTCTTGATGATTCAGATTTTATCACCTGCAAGGTTCTCCTCATCCCTAAATTCAGAGAAGAGGAGAGTCCCATGCACCTTCATAGCACACATTCAACATTCATGCAACAAAATTTATTAGTCATATACTATGTACCAAGCCCAGCACTAGCCACCAGAAGTGCCACTGTGAGAAAGGCAGGCAGAAGTAGTTTGTGAACTTAGGAAACTGATAGTCTTCCAGAAGATTCAAGAATGTGAACACAAAATTAAATGCATCTTTATGAGTTTTCCAATGGAGAAATAGCAGTGTATTCTTTGTATTTTGTTTTTACTTTCTTTCCAAAGCTTTTATTTTCTCCCTACAATATACCTCAGGCATTTTGGTAATTGTCTTATCTATGTGCAGGTCTTTTTTTCTCTGCTCTTTCTCTGCTCCTTCAGGCTTCAAAGGCCTTAGTAAGACCTTTCACTAAATAGAGAGCCATGGAGTTGAAATAACATTGGATTGAGAGTCAAGAAATCTTAGGTTTGACTCTCAACTCATTTGCTTTATTAGTTGAATAACCTCAGGCAAGTCACTTGACCACTCTTAAGACTTAGTTTTGTTCATCTATAAGCTGAAGGTGATAATAACCACTTTACAGAATTGTTATTCTAATTAAATAAGTTAATAACACTTTTAATTATGCAGAAAACTACAGACATATAAGATTGTAAAGAATTATGCTGCAAGTGTTTAACATTCAAGAGAGTTCAATTATATACTGGGAAGCACTGAAAAACAGACCGTAGTTGAATATTACAAACCTTTTTTTACAAAATATCTTATTAAAGCCTTTAAAAAATAAATAGTAAAGATTTTCTTATAAATGCAAGCCAACCTAGCTTGTGCACAAATAAAGATTTTGCCATTCTAGTCATGACTGTATATACAAAAGAAGTCCTTAAAGCATCACTTCCTTCAGAGTGAAATGTGGTCTGTTTATGGTTGTTTTCTATAGATTTTATCTTTCAACATATTAAATATTGTCAGAGAAAATATGACAGAAATATTCCTAGTACATCAGTTCATAGATTATCAAAGAAGGTTTCCTTGAAGAAATGGCTCCTCTGACAGGGTCCTGCCACAGAATCTCATATGACAAGATTTAAGAGGCAGTTGCCTACAGTTCTTTTGTAGCAATAATGAGACCTAGAAAGTTGTGCTCCGACATGATTAATGTTGCTTAATGTTTCTTCTCTCTGTATAGCATGTGCTTCCTCTCCTCAAACCCCAGGCTACTTTGGAAAGCATCATTATCCTTGTGCAGATGAGTTTGGGATCAACTAGCATAGTTCTGTTCATAAACATCTAGAAGAACTAGAGGCAAGGAATGTTCAAGGGCAGAGACAAGAGAGGGAAGGTTGGGGATGACACACACAGTTAACTCCTAAACTAGTAACCAATCCTCTCCTTGCAGTGACTTACGTAATTCAAAGTCAATTCAGAATTCAACACTCAACTCACTTTCTGGATGCCATAAATTTGATCTAAGAAAAATTTATAAGATGGCTAGTGCCCCAGATATTGGAATTAAATGAGTTGTTGAGGCTTATAGAAAGAAAACAAGGTTTTAAAGACCAAATAACATATACAACTTTTTTTAAGACAGTGGTGATGGTAAAGGGGAACTATAAATATGATCAGACCAGAAGCAGAATATCATAGGGAAAGAGCTTATACAGTTTTAGAAGATCATGAAACCAGATAATATGTCATAACATAGCGTCACAAGCTTAGTTTATTGAACTTGGGAGAATATTTTTATTCATAGTTACCCTGACATGGAATGCAGAAAGCCAAAATCAAACAAGCTGTCTTCAGGTATATCCTCAAAGAACCTAAAACAGGTCAGATGAATACCTAGAATTTTAGTTAGAAATTACCCAAGGAATGTGTTGGACACTTCAAATTTCTCCATGAATCTCAAGAAAAGTCATTTGTAAGGTCAAATGGAAGAGTAAACAACAAAGTCATGAGCATATGTCACTCTCACTAGCAGGTCTGGTAACTCCCACATGGTTGATACTGGAGTAGGGGTGGCAAAAAGCTGTTGTGTTATAAATTTAAGGAGTTGCATGGGTCACACTACTGGTTCCAAAAAATAGCTGGAGAAATCCAGAGATCAATAATGAAATTTCCATTGTAATAACAAGAGCCATGGTGATCGAACTCAAACAAGAATCCTGCTGTTAAATAAGCATTTGTTCTTTTCACATAAACATGAAATATATCCTAAATTACTTATGAGATGCAGTCATGAATTCAAGCACAGCATTTTTCCCTGGCACCATTGCTGCACATTGCCAAAAGGCTGGTTAGGGATAGTGCCCAATCTGTGACTGTGTCAGGTACCCATCCAAGGATTGCACTTTGTTTCCATGGCCTTGGTCAAGCACTGAGCTAACCTACCATATAATCCCCAATAAAATATGAGCCAATATCATATAGCTGTCTGGCCAGAAATGTCTAAAGAATTTTTGAGTCTCTATTTCTGGAAAAATGGACTGAGTTTACTGAGTTAAAACTTGAGAAAAGTGAAAAGACTTGCATTTGGGTCTAACCACCAATTATGTAAATACAAGGTGGGAAGTTCAGAGTTAAGCACAAAAAATAGAAAGCAGAACCAGGGTATTTAGTCAGTATAAGTTCCTAATCAATCAACCATGTGATATGGTTGCCCAGATTTGAACAAAGGAGCAAGCCACTTGGACAGTTGTTGGAAGCATCTATCTATAAAACACTTCGTGTTGTTTTTCAGAAGAGGAAACAGAGGCATGCAATTTAAATAACATGTCCAAAATCTATTCCTATAGCTGAAAATGGAGCCAGATCTGACCCCAAATGTTGTATGTTCTTTCCTTTTCCTGAAGTCACACTAATGAGGGAATTCAAAGCCATAATACATAAGAAATAATATGATTGGAAGAACTTTAGATGTTTCCCCTAAGGATTAGAATGCATGGAAAATACAAGACATGGTGAAGACAAGGAAAAATCATGATTCTATGATTTAAATATCTGATGATCCATTAATAACACAAAAGATAATAATGGAGGAGCAAATGGATGAAATGTAAGGATGGCAAGGTATCTATTGAGCTAGAAAAATCAAAAGAAATGAATGAGTTACTAACATGGTTATGAGTTTCCTGACAAGAAATGTGCTCAGGTAGAGGCTATTTGTCAACAGAATTATTATGGAAGGGATGTAAATATTGTGAAATGGTCATGCTAGATGATATTAAACTCTGTCCCTCAAAGTTTTTGATTCTATGATACTCTGGAAGCACACAGATAATATAGGAAAATCTCCAGACTATCCTGTGAGGACTTTTGTCCTGACTCCTTTCCTTGATCCAAGTTAACCGAAGAATGGCTACCAAAAGATAGATGAAAAAAGAAAGAAGGAAAGAATCCCTCTTGGCTTCGGCGGTGCAGCTTCGGTTTCCATGTTACATAACACCATTGCCCATGATGCTTGGTTTCCCAAGAGATGCTCAGTGATATGATTTAGGCAAGTGCATCATGTTACTCACCTCAATACCTGCTTGATTTCTTGCTTCCCCTGAGGACCATATAACAGCTTATCGTTGGTCTAATAATACTCTGCTCTGAGGTTTCCTACCTCTGCTTCCTTCCATTACTGATTGGCTGCATTACCCTGATCAAGTTACAACTGTCTCATGGGTGTGCTGAGCAGTGCTAGCAGTCTTTCATTCTAATTTACTGTAGGAATAAAAAGTAACTCAAGAATGACGTATAGAGTGGTGACAATGCACAGGAGACTTGGTGAACTCTAGAGTGTGCTGCTTGCAGCAGAAGAGATATCCAGGTTAGTTGAATTTACATTCACCTCAGAAAATAAAAATGCAAATATTCATTTTATCACATATATATTAGGTAACTTGGATATGCATTGCAGAGAGCTAAGTTATTATAAGGACTCAGTATGGGGTCTTTCAAGGTTTTTGATCATGGGAGCATCTCACGTGGATACAGAATCACTAATAGGGTCCTGGAATTGTGATAAGGGGTATTTTCCAGAGTAAGAAAAGATAAAGGCATAATAGTTCTAAACCAAACACTATCATATGTTACTTGCCTGTATATTATTACTGATAATCCTCATGATGACCATAGAAGGTATGTAAAATTATCCGCATTGTGGGGAAAATTTCATCAGTGATAGATAATGATCTGTCCCAGTTCAGCTCTTATTGTGTTATTTTGAGCATATGATTTAACTCCATTTGAGATGCAATTGTTAATATATAAAGCATGTATGCTAGTAATGCATACATTTTATTGCATATGTATATATAGTATACAGTATATACATACAATCATAAAATCTGTAAAAAAAGTAAACATACTACTATGATAATGATAGCAAAGCATTGTAGCACAACAAAACACCATGATAACATAAGCTGAGAAAAGGCAAACTTGGATAAAATGTGATTAACAATTGCCCATCTTCTTTCCATCAGCCAACCCATGTTCTCAAATGGCGGCAGGATAAAGTTCTTGTAATTGATGGGAATGGGGTTACAGTGAAGGAATTAGAAGGGAGGGAATAGTAAAAAGAAGGATGAAGAAGGAAAAGTCAGGCTGAGAAATAATATGAGACCCCTTCTCAGGAAGAGAGTCAAATTGTCCCTGTGTCATCAGCAATCTCTTGGCTTAGTCTCCCCCAGTAGAGCTGGGGAAACAAGTGTCAACTAATCATGAAGTTCCTGGAAGTCCCAGATAGCTGAAGGACTCAGAATGATTCCCATAATTATTTAATCTACAGCATAAAAACACCACCAGAGTACACTAAACAGCAGCTGTAACTGAGGCATATTTGGATCACTGCAGCTAACCTGGAACTCCCATTATCAGCTGTGCAAGTTTATTCAAGTTATTTTGTTAACCTCTTACTAGTCAATCCTTCATTTTACCTGAATGAGATTTTTTTTGGCCAAATCTATCAAATTAATACAGTGTTTCCCTTTAATAATAACTAACACTGAGATCTTCTTCTGTGCCTATCACTGCCTCTTAATCATCATTCTTGCATTCTCTCATTTAATAATACTAATCCTGTGACATTTGTTCCCTTATTATGCACCACTTATAGATGAGGGAATGGAGGCATAGAGATGCTAAACTAAAGTCAATCCACAACGTTACACAGTGTTGCAGTTATCTATTGATGTGTAACAAACCACCCTAAGAATTAATAGCTTAAAAACATCAGCCTTTTTATTTGCTCACAATTACTGGTCAGAGTCTTGGCTGGACGTAGGGGGACAACACCACAGTCTGGGGCCTCAGGTGGGGAGCTTAAATGATTAGGGCTGGATGGGATGCCTGGGATGAACCGTATGTCTGGTGTCTGAATTCAGGCTGTTATCTGGGTTCCCTGGTATTTCTCTATGAGGCTAGTGTGAGCTTCTCTGCACGGTGACCTCATGGTTGAAGGAGAGATTGTACCAAATGACAAGTCCACTGTGAAAATGCTTATTAAGCCTCTGCTTGCATCATGTTTGCTAATATCTCATTGGGCACAAGTCATATGCAAAAGTATGGTCACCATGAGAGAAGACTTTGTTTACAAAGTCTAGTAGCCAAGAAAAATAATATAGGTATTTTAGGGGGCTATGAGACCCATGGGGGGAGCAATTATACCAGACTTGTGTGTCTGTGTGTGTGAAGGGGAGAGGGTTTGTCACATAAGACTAGAGGGGAAAAAATCATAGAGTTTCAAAGAGAAATCATCTATCTAGCGCAGCCTTTCATTTTGCACAAAAATATATTAGGGCCACAATAGGAAAGGAGCTAAAGGCACAGATCTAATTATTGACAAAGACTAGCCTCAGAATGCACATCACACCAAAATCCAAAGGAGAAGCTCTAAAAGAGAGTTTGCAGCAGGAGATAATATTGGAGAACACAAGAAGAATGCAGGGGCTGAATGAGACTCATGAAGAATGAGAAGAGACAAAGAGTAAAGTCTAAAAATCCAGTCCTAAGAAGTTTAAGTAGTCCACTTGAGACTCCATTAGACCTGCAGTGTCCTTTCCTGTCCTGGGGAAGCTGAAAAACCATAGTCCCTCTTCCACAGCAGTGGCCTGTGTGATTATTTGGAGTACTGTCTACAGATCTACATTTGAGTATCTGTCTTGGAGCAAAAGCTCCTGAGAGTAAAAGGCAGCTCATCTTAAATACAGAGTAAAGTAAAATGCACTATGCAACAAAAGCTTTAGTATTATAAAAATGATGGAACACATATGGTCCCTTAAATTCACGTGGGACCAATATGTCTAGAGAATATGCTATGTAGAAAATTATTAACTATTTTACATAGAACTTTTACAGCTTAATCAACATAAAAGAAAACTATAGGGTAGGTGTGCTTTTAATCCCTACCCCCCCCCTTTTTTTCACAAAGGAAACTAAGAGTGAAAAGGCTAAACGATGTGCCCAGCTAAGTGTAAGTAAGTGTCCCAGCTAAGATTTAAAATTTGACCATTATCCTCGTGCTCCTCTTCCTTTGATGCAATGAAACCATAATCACATGGAAAGATAGGATAGCATGTTTAAAACACACTGGGATTTGAATGCCAGGTCAGACATTTATCTTTAACATGGTCTTGTAGAAATAATATCACCTCTCTGAATGTGAGTACTTTTAGTTGCAAAATGAGAGGCTAGACATGAATATTTCTAACGTGCACTCCATCCCCAAAATGTTTCTAGCATTCATTGACAATTGAAAACGCAGTTATTCAATGCAACGCCATCTGGTGTTCATTGCTGAGATTACCTGATGGTTCTTGCTAAACAAAAATAAAATAATCAGTTAAAAGAAGCACAGATACAAACTACTAGATATAAAATAAATAAACAACCAGACTTATTGTATAGCACAGGGAATTATATTCATTATCCTGTAATAAGCCATAATGGAAAAGAAAAAAACACACTAAAATACACAAATAATAAATATGCACTATTTACCCAAAATCTACTCCACTGTGGATTTCATTTACTTCCTTGTATAATGTTTCTAAAGTTGGTGTTACAATATCAAGAGCATTACGCTAACAGAATGGCTGTGCAAAGTTGCATGCAGGGATAGACACTACCCTTACATACAAATGGGGTCGATTATACCTGCACATTCATATTCCCAATAAAAGCAGTAATAGGTCCCATCACATTTCTATGTAATTAGTGTTAAATACATTTTAATCCCATGTAGCTACATGTATTTGAACAATAACCAGAACTATTGTATTTGAACTGTGTAATTATACACTGGATCACTCAGTGGCAGAAAATGTATAATTATGAAGTTCTCCACAATATCAGAAAAAAACAACCATGCCTATGCAGTGGTGGAGGCAATCACAATAGGATTATGCTGCCTGTGATTCCACATCCCTTAGTTCAGTGCCTACTTAACTTTCTATACAGTGTAATTAGGCATGGGGTGGGGTTGGAAGACAAACTGTATCTAATATGTTAACAATGCCTCTTATTCACAGAAAGCTAAAGAGTATTCCACCAAGTTCATGCCAACAGTTTCCTTTGCACAAAATATAAGTGATTTGCCACTCCACACAGAGTAACACTATTATATGTCATGCCTCTTAATATGAGATTCTAAAAATATTTTCCCAAGCCACACAAAATGCATCCTTGGTGTTGGTTTTATATAGGTTTTCTATATTCATGAAACATAATGACACAGGGGAGTTAAAGTGGATAAAGTATGCTCATGAAGTAAGAAGGAATGCAAACTTAGTACAAGCTAAATGCTGAATTTCTTGTTTGCTGTCTCAAGAAATGGGAAGCTCTACAATGACTTTCAAAAGGACGTGACTAAAGAATTTGGTTTATTTTCTGTGACTCTGTGGCACTTAAATATAAATTCTTCATTTAAATGTGTTTTAAAATTAAATATCTACAGAATTTGAGAGAACAGTTTTTATAGCAGCTCACATAAAATCTTAGTGGAGTATAAGCTTCACGTGAACCAATGAGAAGATATATTTAAGGAAAGCGTCTTGGGCAACATTAGAGAATATAATGTCCAAATCTCAGGAAGCAGCAGTCCCACAATGCTTTGGTTGGGAGAGTGACTGTCTTATCAAAGGTGGAGAAATGAGATAAGTAAATAGCAGCTGGAAGAACGTACGTTTAGCCTGGGCATAGACGGAATTCATACAAAAAAACGCAGATTTTGGAGTCATTAAAAGTACTACATGAAGACAAAAGGTGATGAAATAGAGAAGATTCAGAACGCAGAAACTGAGATAAGGTAACAAAGGAATGACTTTTCTGAGAAAGTAAGAGTTGAGCTGAAATCTAAATCATGAAAAGGAGGCAGCTTTGCTGGAACCTCATGGAAAACATTTCAGGTAGGGGCAAATGCAAGTGCAATGTCCTTGAGGCCAAATAGTGAAAGAAAAACAAAGAACTTGAAGCAAAAAGAGCAAGAAGGTGCCACTTTCCTACTGGATGTGTAAACCAGGTAAGCATCCTGGGTTCAAAAGAGGCTAGCGTTGTTTGGGAGTTAAACTGGGTAAAGGTGAATGGATCGGAACATTACAACTATAGCATCAAATCTTATGTGAAAATAGGTCACATAATGGAGTCCAATTTATTCTCCTCCGTTTCAAAGAAGCGATTAATTACTCTAATTTAAAATATCTTAAGGCTACAGAGAAATTCACTTTACCTTTGTAACCTCGAGTTTTGGAGGTATTCCCTTTGCCATTTATTTTATTTCTATACAATTAAATGAGCATTAATGAGATGATGAAAAACATTTTCAGAGTGTTAAAAGTTATCTGTGAATTAATACACATGATTACTGAGATTTCATATTTAATCAAAATGCTTTTGAATATTAAGATGTCCAAGAGAGTTGTTTTTTTCTTTCTATTTAAGTCAGCAAGTTAGGAGATTCTACCATTTCTTCCTGCAGAAGTTACAGTCTTTCTTAGGGAGACCATGTTGTGCAATGCAATGAGAATTCGCTTGCTAATACTAGCCCTGACTGCCACTTGCAAGGCATAAGAACTTCGGAAAGTCATTGAATCTCTTTAGCTTGTTGAATCATGATGTAAAATGAGACTGCACTATATGGCATCTGTTTCTCTGAACATCCTTACTCCTTTAGTAGAATTGTATTATTACAATGGAATAGACCATATAGTTTTTAATCCTACTTCCTGCATCTTCCATATCTAATCATCACAGCTCTTTAGGCTTCAAACAATCTCAGGAATCCTTATTGCTTTTCTTTTCTTTCTCAAATGAGTGGACAATATCTTCCTTCTTCTCTCTTTTGCCCCGTTTTCCATTCTCACTAATTAGTGGACTTCTAAGTCAAATTAGTTATGATCATTTAGACATTGATTTTTAACTAAAAAATTATCATTGCATAATAATCGTTACTATTTTATTAGGAAAATTCTGTTATTTAATTACAAGATACAATTATGTATAGAGTATATTTTTAAAAAGCAAATTTAAAAATTCTCATCTATTTCTGTGGACTGTATTACATAGAAACAAACACTAGTGTGAATAGTTTTGCTCATTCTGAATTCTGGTATTGGTGGCAAGAGTAGTTATTTTTCTCAAACTTAGGTCATGCTGTAGAGTCTAAACATAACATTCTGCAAATAGCATTTAGATTTATTATGCATTCTGATTTAATGATTCAGAAAAGAAAAGAGACTCAAGCCCTTTTGTGGTTAGCAACAGATTCACGGGTTGAAGAGCAAAATAGGGCTTCCTTTCATTAGACAGGTAGAGAAAATCTATTCACGACCACTTCCCATATATGATGTGGGGAACACATAGTTCAATCCATATTGGAGTATCTTTGTTCCCTTTGGTCAGAAAATTTTGAAAAGGCTTCTCTTAACTGTGGTAAAGTATATACAACATAAAACTTACCACTTTAACCATTTTAAGTGTACAGTGCAGTGGCACCATGTACATTCGCATTATTATGCAACCATCCTCACCATCTCCAGAACTTTTTCATATTGCAATGCTGAAACTATGTACCTATTAAACAATAACTCCCCAGGCCAGAAACTTTTAACTTTCACCCTCATAGTGACAGACAGAAAAGACATATAAGAGTCAACCATGGGAGGACTTACTCCCTTCTGAGGTTAAATAGGAGATCTCATCCAGGAGGGAATACAGGATGCGGGATCAGCAGAAAAGCAGACCCTCCTTTTTTTTTTTTAAATTAGCTTATTTTATTTATTTATTTTTGGCTGCTTTGGGTCTTCATTGCTGCACGCGAGCTTTCTCTATTTGTGGCGAGTGGAGGCTACTCTTCGTTGCAGGGTGTGGGCTTCTCATTGCAGTGGCTTCTCTTGTTGCAGAGCATGGGTTCTAGGTACACGAGCTTCAGTAGTTGTGGCACATGGGCTCAGTAGTTGTGGCTCGCAAGCTCTAGAATACAGGCTCAGTAGCTGTGGAGCACAGGCTTAGTTACTCCGCGGCATGTGGGATCTTCCTTGACCAAGGATCAAACCCATGTCCTCTGCATTGGCAGGTGGATTCTTAACCACTGCACAACCAGGGAAGTCCAAGCAGACTCTCCTTTGATCTTTATGGTTTATAGGTAAGAATCAAGATTAACTTATTCCCTGCCTTCCTTTTTGGGCACAATTGCACAGAGAAACAGGAGGAGCAGACTATAAAAGCATACGGATTGTGTGTGTCATTTTCTGGATATAAGTGACCCAATGTTCTTTTTTACATATGCACACTGGTCTGCTGATGACCAGGTAACAAAACCCAGTGCAAAGAGGTGCATCTCTCCTCCAGGAAGTCGTTTATCCTTACATGGGGTACCTACATTTAACCTCATCTTGTAGTGGAAAACCACAACCTTCTCTGAAGTTGTTCTCCTCTTAAAATAAATCAAAAATGAAAGGGAGCAAAACAAACCAGAAGAAAATGAAGGGAAAGAGAAGATAATATTTATTATATGGCATTATGTTAGAATAAGTGTGCTATCTCCTTTATCTTTACAGTTTTGTGAACTCTGTGTTTTTATTCCAACTTTATAGGTAGTAAGGTGAAAATTTATGGAGCTTCAATTTACCTAAAGCTACACGTCTATTACAGTCGGGGTTCAAAGGGCCCCATAGCCCTTTCCATTTGCTCTGAGGTCTGGAGAAAGGTGTCTGGAGGCGCAGTCTTCTAGCACTTTCCCACACTTATGAGAGGATCATGTCACTGCTGTATACATGGCATCAACTCATCATGAAGTACATGCTGTTCACTGACAAAATTAGAGATGAAACTAGATAGCTTTTTCAAATGTGCTTTAAGCGCATGACTCTACAAAATTCATGATAATTACCATGTCACTAATGTAAGCATTTCCTACTTTTAGAAGCATAAAATGTAGACAACTGAGTTGGCGTTCTCAATATATTTCATGAAAGTTTTACTATTGAAAACTCAACTCATGGAAACATGAATATTCCAAGTTGAGACAAAAATAAATCATCATTGAATGGTTTTCGTGCTATGCAATACCTTAGTGCCTGATCTTTTTACTCTTCAGTGTACTAGAAAATCCAACTCTCTTGTCAACACCCTGGGGAAAGAATGATATGTCTCAGGAGCTATATGGATATGTGTGTTTGTGGTAGAGGATGGAGGTAAGAACTGAAACAGACTTGGAGAGAAGCCTGTCTTCCCAGAAAGAATTAAGAATCATTTGATTCTTGACCATGAAATTTCCCTCCAGACAAGGAGAACATTTAAACTGAAATCATACATGGTTGCAAAAAACTTGCCTGGATAACAGCCAATAATTTTGGGGTGAGACACATCTCTGAGACATTAAGTCAGACCAAATGTATTCTTTTCATGAAAGAAGAACAGGAAGGAAAGAAAATCAGATGGTCTGGTTTCAATACTTGGTAAGATGTTCTTCAGGATTTTTTGGAGGGGAGAGGTGTTATCAGGGAACTTAGATTTAAGATAAAGATCTATTACTGACAGGGAATTTAAATGTAAATCCCTCTCTAATAAAAAGACGCAGCATATGTTATAGTAGGGCAAATGTTGAGCTAAGCATAAATAATGCCTGAGTTTTTATTACAACTATAGTGTTTTTTTAAGAACAACCATTTAGTACATTGGACACATACTGGTACATTTTGTAAATTGGACATATACTGGTAGAGGCTATTAGCTAAAAGCCCTAGATTTATCCATTATAATGCTTTTTAAGCAAACTTGCTGAATGTTCATTATTTTTATCTAAGTTGAATGGAAGTGGGTATGAGATGGTTTAAATAAACTCTTGAGTTATTGGTCAAAGGATGCCTAGAAAATTCTGAAATGAGATGCCTGAAGTCGAGAGAAAGAAGAAGGTTACTTTAGTTTAATCATGTTGTATCTGAGGACTATTAGATATATCCAATTTATGGTAAAACCTTTTAATAAGCAAATTTCTATTTCAGAATTTATAATAATAATAAAACATCTGAGCTACTCTAATTTTCTAAACAATAAATTCTTGAATGGAAGATTCGTGTTCTATGACTGTTGCAAGAATCACAAGACCAGAAAGAGTCTGGGAAATGTTTAAAATCAAATTCATACCTAATGTTTCAAACTTATTCTGCAAATTACGGTCATGGGTTATGAATACTGGAAAAGGTAGGATGACTGAGTAGACTTTTATACAGAAACTACTAGTTGAGCAAAGTTGAGTAACTTATTTACCCTCTCTGATTCTTATATTTCACATCTGTAAAGTAAGATGTGTGGGTAATGATTAATGATATCTGCCCATTCCTTTGCACAGAGCTATTGTAAGAATTAAGTGAAGTAAAATCAAATGCACAAAAAGTTTCTATAAGCTATATGACACTATTAATTATGTAGCATCATGACACTGGTAATAACTGTGTAGCATTAGTAGATACTGCTAGGTGTTACTGTTGTAATGATTACAACTATTTCTACTAAAAGAACTACTGCTACTTCCATTACTTATGCCACTACTGAGGCCATTTTAAAATAAATGTGCTATTAACCTCTATCAGGAGATGGTCAGTTGTCCATTTGATTGTCTCTCACTCCAGATTCCATTACAAAATAATAGGATATAAAGGGAATAAAATGGTATACATCAATAGAAATGGGACATAATGTGATGACGGATTGCAAGAAAAAATATTGAAAGATGGAAAGCAGGTCAAAGAGTAGTCACTGGTTTACAATGAGGAAGAAGATACAACACAGTTTCAAAAGAAAGGGTTTTGAACTGATTTTCTCTGAAGAACTCCAGAAAATTATAAGACCCAGGAAAGGTGGGAATGACAAACAGAGTGGGAATGAAAACAGAGAGATCACTTGAAAATTATTGAAATGAATACTTGACTCACCCCTTTCACCACCCAGTGCAAAGAATATCAGCAGTCAATGGAATACTACTCAGCCATAAAAAAGAATGAAATCTTGTCATTTGCAACAACATGGATGGAACTGGAGGGTATTATGCTAAGTGAAATAAATCAGAAAGACAAATACCATATGATTTCACTCATATGTGAAATCTCAAAAAAAAAAAACAAACAAATGAACAAATATTAAAAAAAAAAAAAAAAAAAGAAACAGAGTTGTGGATACAGAGAACAAACAGGTGGTTGCCAGAGGGGAAGTGGTTGGGAGGATGAGTAAAAAAATAAAACATACCAACAGTCAGATGTGTATTTTACAAGCAGGATTTTTATGCTTTCTTCTGGAGAAATTCATCTAGAGGCACAGGATTCAAAATCAGCAGATATGGGAAAAAGTGCAGGTGATGCACAGAGTTTAAAGCAAGGAAGGAAAATAAACATTTGCACATTGAGCCTCCTGCTGGGAGCCTGAGCATCAACAGTGGCTGCCAAATCCTTCCCTAGGAGGTCTGCTGGAAGCATCATCTCTAGGTAAACTGAAGATCTGCAGAGAAATAACATGTACATATTCCTGTTTTCAAAGAGAGTAACCCAGCAAAAGAGCCAGCTGTCCACCCAATTACTGGATCTAGCCCCCTATATTTTGGCCACCAGTATGCAAAGGGCTTTCAAACTGATATTTTAATGACTCCTTCTTATATAAGAAGAGAGAGTTAAAGATACCTGACAGTTGAAGAAAGATCTCAAAATGAAAGGCAGAGAAAAAATGTAGAAAAATCATAATTCAGTCTTGAGAAAAGAGAGAACTCTTTTAAATAATCAAACAAAAGAATTTTTAAATAATTACTTGCTCCACAAAGAAGAGTTAATGCATGCAATTTTTTAAAATGCTATGAAAGTAAAAGTCAGCAAAGAAGGAAGAACTCTTGGAAATCAAAATATTGCCAAAAAAAAATAGTTTGAGGGGCTTCCCTGGTGGCGCAGTGGTTGAGAGTCTGCCTGCTGGTGCGGGGGACACGGGTTCGAGCCCTGGTCTGGGAGGATCCCGCATGCCGTGGAGCAACTGGACCCGTGACCCACAACTACTGAGCCTGCATGTCTGGAGCCTGTGCTCTGCAACAAAAGAGGCTGTGATAGTGAGGGACCCGTGCACCACGATGAGGGGTGGCCCCCACTTGCCGCAACTAGAGAAAGCCCTCTCACAGAAACAAAGACCCAACACAGCCAAAAATAAATAAATTAATTAAAAAAAATAGTTTGACTAAATGTTATAAATATCTTTTAGAAAGTAGAAAAAAAGGATATGAAGTTAGAATATATGAAATAAAATGTACTTAAAGAATCAAATCTGAGAATTATGTCTGACTAAAAAAGAAAAAAATCCCAGGAAGAAAACATGAATAAAATAAATGAAAGGGCATTGCCCAAGAAAACTTCTGGAACTGAAGTACACAAGACTACAGACTGCTTGAAAAATGGAAAAGTCTACCCCAAGGTCAATTATCATGAAATTTCTAAATATCAGTGATATTTGGAAGATCTTAACATCTTCTAAAGAGAGGGGGAAAACACCATATACATAAGGTAAGGATTACAACTATTTCAAATTTCTCAGTAGCAACTATAGATTCTAGGAGAGAATTGTCTTCAAAATTCTGAAGGCAAATATTCTTCAACCTTGAATATTATGCTAAGCCAAAATATCCACTCAGGAGATATGAAGGTAGACTATCATTCCATTTTTGTTTTTCATGAAAGGATTCAGAGATATACCTTTTGCACTTTTTTTGAGGAAAGAATAATGTGCTTCAGAAAGTGAAGGATTAAACCACAAAAGTGGGTCAACTTAGGAAAAAAGAAAAGGATTATGGAAAAGTGGTCTTCATTAAAAATAAGGATTTAATAGAATAATATAGCATTTGAAACAAAATAAGGCTATATGAATAGTAAATTATGCAAGTGGAAATAAAAACAAATTATAACCTCCAAGAACACAAAAGAGCAATATGAAAAGGGGAATATCATCATAATACTACTTGACTCTGTCTAGCATTACATGGCTATGATGATATAAAAACTAATTCAACCATAGTGATATAAGTATAGGAAGACTTCTGAGGTGTTTTAGAGTTTCAGATCTCTACCATGAGAAGGTACTTTTGTTTAAGTTATGGTGATAAATATTCCTGGTTTGTCAGGTACTGAAAAGTTTCCAGGCTTGGGATTTTCGGTATTAAAACCTGAACAGTCCCTGGGGGGAAGGTTATTATGAGAGGTGGTAAGAAAAAGAATCCTTTTAATATTAATATTATTGTTATTACCACCATCAATATTATTACGAGTAGTAGTAGTAGTAGTAGCAGTATTACAAAACTTTTGATAATAATTTTTAATTCTGTTACCAAAAGTTGGGGTCCAGGTGCTCACTGCTCGAAAGCCAGTACTCTAGAGACAAGGCTGGTAGAAAGGAAAGTTTGTTTTATTCCAGAGGCTGGCAACTGGGGGAGAGGGTGGACTAATGTCCAAATGCCAACTCTCCCCTGACAGTCAGTGGGCAAGAACTTTTAAAGGGGAGTTTCAGAGGTGTATAAGTGGGCACAGTCAGCTCTGACAGTCATCTTGAAATTGGTCATGCAGTGCTCTGATCAGTGTCATCTTGATTGTTTTGAGTACAGTTAATCTTTAGTTCTAGTGTCGGTGTGTTCCCATTTCTTTGAGGTCAGTTCTTGGAATTGTCACAGCTTATGTAATGGCTACAGCCTGGTCATCATGTAGTTAACTTCTTCCACCTGGTGGTTTCAGTACCTATAAAACAGCTCAAAGGATCTGCCTCAATATATTATCTATATAGAGGGACCTTCAAGATGGTGGAAGATCAGCTTCCTCTCCACAAATACATCAGAAATACAGCTACATGTGGAACAACTCCTACAGAACACCTACTGAACGTTGGCAGATGACCTCAGACTTCCCAAAAGGCTAGAAAATCCCACGTACCTGGGTAGGGCAAAAGAAAAAAGAAAAAACGGGGACAAAAGAATAGGGATGGGACCTGCACCTCTGGGAGGGAGCTGTGAAGGAGGAAAAGTTTCCACAAACTAGGAAATCAAAAAAATTCCTAGAAACAAATGACAATGAAAACACCATGACGCAAAACCTAAGGGATGTAGCAAAAGCCGTTCTAAGAGGGAAGTTTATAGCAATACAATCCTACCTCAAGAAACAAAAAACATCTCAAATCAACAACCTAATCTTACACCTCAAGCAATTAGAGAAAGAAGAAGAAAAAAAACCCAAAGTTAGCAGAAGGAAAGAAATCATAAAGATCAGATCAGAAATAAATGAAAAAAGAAATGAAGGAAACAATAGCAAAGATCAATAAAACAAAAAGCTGGTTCTTTCAGAAGATGAATAAACTTGATAAACCATTAGCCAGACTCATCAAGAAAAAAAGGGAAAGGACTCAAATCAATAGAATTAGAAATGAAAAAGGAGAAGTAACAACTGACACTGCAGAAATACAAAGGATCATGAGAGATTACTACAAGCAACTGTATGCCAATAAAATGGACAACCTGGAAGAAATGGACACATTCTTAGAAAAGCACAACCTTCCGAGACTGAACCAGGAAGAATTAGAAAATATAAACAGCTATCACAAGCACTGAAATTGAAACTGTAATTAAAAATCTTCCAACAAACAAAAGCACAGGACCACTTGGCTTCACAGGTGAATTCTATCAAACATTTAGAGAAGAGCCAACACCTATCCTCCTCAAACTATTCCAAAATACAGCAGAGGGAGGAACACTCCCAAACTCATTCTATGAGGCCACCATCACCCTGATACCAAACCAGACAAGGATGTCACAAAGAAAGAAAACTACAGGCTAATATCACTGATGAACAAATATGCAAAAATCCTCAACAAAGTACTAGTAAACAGAATCCAACAGCACATTAAAAGGATCATACACCATGATCAAGGGGGGTTTATCCCAGGAATGCAAGGATTCTTCAATATACACAAATCAATCCATGTGATACACCATATTAACAAGTTGAAGGAGAAAAACCATATGATCATCTCAATAGATGCAGAAAAAGCTTTTGACAAAATTCAACACCCATTTATGATAAAAACCCTCCAGAAAGTAGGCTTAGAGGGAACTTACCTCAACATAATAAAGGCCATATATGACAAACCCACAGGCAACATCATCCTCAATGGTGAAAAATTGAAACCATTTCCTCTAAGGTCAGGAACAAGACAAGGTTGCCCACTCTCACCACAATTATTCAACATAGTTTTGGAAGTTTTAGCCACAGCAATCAGAGAAGAACAAGAAATAAAAGGAATCCAAATCAGAAAAGAAGAAGTAACGTTGTCACTGTTTGCAGATGACATGATACTATACATAGAGAATCCTAAAGATGCTGCCAGAAAACTACTAGAGCTAATCAATGAATTTAGTAAAGTAGCAGGATACAAAATTAATTCACAGAAACCTCTGGCATTCCTATACACTAATGATGAAAAATCTGAATGGGAAATTAAGAAAACACTCCCATTTACCTTTTCAACAAAAAGAACAATATACCTAGGAATAAACCTACCTAAGGAGACAAAAGACCTGCCTGCAGAAAATTATAAGACACTGATGAAAGAAATTAAAGATAATACAAACAGATGGAGAGAAATACCATGGTCTTGGATTGGAAGAATCAAATTTGTAAAAATGACTCTACTACCCAAAGCAATCTACAGATTCAATGCAATCCCTATCAAACTACCAATGTTATTTTTCACAGTTCTAGAGCAAAACATTTCACAATTTGTAGGGAAACACAAAAGACCCCGAATAGCCAAAGCAATCTTGAGGAAGAAAAATGGAGCTGGAGGAATCAGGTTCCTGGACTTCAGACTATACTACAATGCTTCAGTAATCAAGACAGTACGGTACTGGCACAAAAACAGAAATATAGATCAACGGAACAGGATAGAAAACCCAGAGATAAACCCACTCACATATGGTCACCTTATGTTTTTTTGTTTGTTTGTTTCCTTTTCCCTGCATAGGAGATATTGGTTTTTTCTTTTTCTTTTTAATTTAATTTTATTTATTTTTTTTATACAGCAGGTTCTTATTAGTTATCCATTTTATACATATTACTGTACAGATGTCAATCTCAGTCTCCCAATTCATCTCACCACCACCCCTCCTGCCACTTTCCCCCCATGGTGTCCATACGTTTATTGTCTACATCTGTGTCTCAATTTCTGCCCTGAAAAGCGGTTCATCTGTACCATTTTTCTAGGTTCCACCTATATGCATTAATATACCCTATTTGTTCTTCTCTTTCTCACTTACTTCGCTCTGTATGACAGCCTCTAGATTCATCCACGTCTCTACTAATGACCCAATTTCGTTCATTTTTATGGCTGATTAATATTCCATTGTATATATTTAACACATCTTCTTTATCCATTCATCTCTTGATGGGCATTTAGGTTGCTTCCATGACCTGCCTATTGTACATAGTGCTGCAATGAACATTGGGGTGCATGCATCTTTTAGAATTATGGTTTTCTCTGGGTATATGTCCAGTAGTGGGATTGCTGGGTCATATGGTAATTCTATTTTTAGTTTTTTAAGGAACCTCCATACTGTTCTCCATAGTGGCTCTATCAATTTACATTCCCACCAACAGTGCAAGAGGGTTCCCTTTTCTCTACAGCTTCTCCATATTTGTTGTTTGTACATTTTCTGATGATGCCTATTCTAATGGGTGTGAGTTGATAGGTCATTATAGTTTTGATTTGCATTTCTCTAATAATTAGTGATGTTGAGCATCTTTTCATGTGCTTCTTGGCCATCTCTATGTCTTCTTTGGAGAAATGTCTACTTAGGTTTTCTGCCCATTTTTGGATTCGGGTGTTTGTTTTTTTGATATTGAGCTGCATGAGCTGTTTATATATTTTAGAGATTAATCCTTTGTCTGCTGATTCATTTGCGAATATTTTCTCCCATTCTGAGGGTTGTCTTTTTGTCTTGTTTGTAGTTTCCTTTGCTTTGCAAAAGGTTTTAAGTTTCATTAGGTACCATTCGTTTATTTTTGTTTTTATTTCTATTACTCTAGGAGGTAGATCAAAAAATATCTTGCTGTGATTTATGTCAGAGAGTGTTCTTCTTAAGTTTTCCTCTAAGAGTTTTATAGTGTCCGGTCTTACATTTAGGTCTCTAATCCATTTTGAATTTATTTTTGTGTATGGTGTTAGGGACTGTTCTAATTTCACTCTTTTACATGTAGCTGTCCAGTTTTCCCAGCACCACTTATTGAAGAGACTGTCTTTTCTCCATTGTATATCCTTGCCTACTTTGTCATAGATTAGTTGACCATAGGAGCGTGGGTTTATCTCTGGCCTTTCTAGGATCTCTGGCCATCTCTTATGATGCTTTGTATTTCTGCCGTGTCTGTTGTAACTTCTCCTTTTTCCTTTCTAATTTTATTGATTTGAGTCCTCTCCCTCTTTTTCTTGATCAGTCTGGCTAATGGTTTATCAATTCTGTTTATCTTCTCAAAGAACCAGCTTTTAGTTTTATTGATCTTTGCTATTGCTTTCATTGTTTCTATTTCATTTGTTTCTGCTCTGATCTTTATGATTTCTTTCCTTCTACTAACTTTGGGTTTGTTTGTTCTTCTTTCTCTAGTTCCTTTAGGTGTATGATTAGATTGTTTATGTGAGATTTTTCTTGTTTCTTGAGGTAGGCTTGTATTGCTATAAACTTCTCTCAGAATTGCTTTTGCTGCATCCCATAGGTTTTGGATCATCGTGTTTTCATTGCCATTTGTCTCTAGGTATTTTTTGATTTCCTCTTTGATTTATTCAGTGATATTGTGGTTATTTAGTAGCGTATTGTTTAGCCTCCATTTTTTTGTGTGTTTTTTACATTTTTCTCCCTGTAATTGTTTTCTAATCTCATGTCATGTGGTCAGAAAAGATGCCTGATATGATTTCAATTTTCTTAAATTTACTGAGGGTTGATTTGTGACCCAAGATGTCATCTATCCTGGAGAATGTTCCGTGTGCACTTGAGAAGTGTAATCTGCTGTTTTTGGATGGAATGTCCTATAAATATCAGTTAAATCTATCTGGTCTATTGTGTCATTTAAAGCTTGTGTTTCCTTAGTAATTTTCTGTTTGGATGATCTGTCCATTGGTGTAAGTGAGGTGTTAAAATCCCCCTCCATTATTGTGTTACTGTCGATTTCCTCTTTTATAGCTGTTAGCAGTTGCCTTATGTATTGAGGTGCTCCTATGTTGGGAGCATATATATTTATAATTTTTATATCTTCTTCTTGGATTGATCCCTTGATCATTATGTAGTGTCCTTCCTTGTCTCTTGTAACATTCTTTATTTTAAAGTCTATTTTACCTGATATGAGTATTGCTACTCCAGCTTTCTTTTGATTTCCATTTGCATGGAATATCTTTTTCCATCCCCTCACTTTCAGTCTGTATGTGCCCCTAGGTCTGAAGTGGGTCTGTTGTAGACAACAAATATATGGGTCTTGTTTTTCTATCCATTCAGCGAGCCTGTGTCTTTTGGGTGGAGCATTTAATCTATTCACATTTATGGTAATTATTGATATGTATGTTCCTATTACCATTTTCTTAATTGTTTTGGGTTTGTTTTTGTAGGTCCTTTTCTTCTCTTGTGTTTCCCACTTAGAGAAGTTTGTTTAGCATTTGTTGTAGAGCTGGTTTGGTGATGCTGAATTCTCTTAGCTTTTGCTTGTCTGTAATGCTTTTGATTTCTCCATCGAATCTGAATGAGATCCTTGCCGGGTAGAGTAATCTTGGTTGTAGGTTCTTCACTTTCATTACTTTAAATATATCATGCCACTCATCTCTGTTTGTTTGTTCTTTAATTCTTCTAGGTCTTTGTTAAACATTTCTTGCATCTTCTCAATCTTTGCCTCCATTGTTTTTCCGAGTTCCTGGATCATCTTCACTATCATTATTCTGAATTCTTTTTCTGGAATGTTGCCTATCTCCACTTTGTTCGGTTTTTTTTCTGTGGTTTTATCTTGTTCCTTCACCTGGTACATAGCCCTCTGCCTTTTCATCTTGTCTATCTTTCTGTGAATGTGGTTTTTGTTCTGCAGGCTGCAAGATTGTAGTTCTTCCTGCTTCTGCAGTCTGGTCTTTGGTGAATGAAGCTATCTAAGAGGCTTGAGCAAGTTTCCTAATGGGAGGGACTGGTCACCTTATGTTTGATAAAGGAGGCAAGAATATACAATGGAGGCAAGACAGCCTCTTCAATAAGTGGTGCTGGGACAACTGGACAGCTACATGTAAAAGAATGAAATTAGAACACTTTCTAACATGGTACACAAATATAAACTACAAATAGATTAAAGACCTAAAGGTAAGGCTAGACACTATCAAACTCTTAGAGGAAAGCATAGGCAGAACACTATGACATAAATCACAGCAAGATCCTTTTTGACCCACTTCCTAGACAAATGGATAAAAACCCAAAAATATACAAATGGGACCTAATGAAACTAAAAGCTTTTGCACAGCAAAGGAAGCCATAAACAAGATGAAAAGACAACCCTCGGAATGGGAGAAAATATTTGCAAATGAAACAACTGACAAAGGATTAATCTCCATAATTTACAAGCAGCTCATGCAGCTCAATATCAAAAAAAAAAAAAAACAACCCAATCCAAAAATGGGCAGAAGACCTAAATAGACATTTCTCCAAAGAAGATATACAGATCACCATCAAACACATGAAAGAATGCTCAACATCATTAATCATTAGAGAAATGCAAATCAAAACTACAATGAGGTATCAACTCACACTGGTCAGAATTGCCATCATCAAAAATCAACAGACAGTAAATGCTGGAGAGGGTGTGGAGAAAAGGGAACCCTCTTGCACTGTTGGTGGGAATGTAAATTGATACAGCCACTATGGAGAACAGTATGGAGGTTCCTTAAAAATCTAAAAATAGAACTACCATACGACCCAGCAATCTCACTACTGGGCATATACCCTGAGAAAACTGTAAGGCAAAAAGAGTCATGTACCACAATGTTCATTGCAGCTCTATTTACAATAGCCAGGACATGGAAGCAACCTAAGTGTCCATCAGCAGATGTATGGGTAAAGAAGATGTGGCACATATATACAATGGTATGTTACTCAGCCATAAAAAGAAATGAAATTGAGTTCCTTGTAGTGAGGTGGATGGACCTTGAGTCTCTAATACAAAGTGAAGTAATTTAGAAAGAGAAAAACAAATACCGTATGCTAACACATATATATGGAATCTAAAAAAAAAAAAAAAAAAAAAAAAGATTCTGAAAAACCTAGAGGGGCAGGACAGGAATAAAGACACAGACGTAGAGAATGGACTTGAGGACACGGGGAGGTGGAAGGGTAAGCTGGGATGAAGTGAGAGAATGGCATGGACGTGTATACACTACCAAATGTAAAATAGACAGCTAGCGAGAAGCAGCCACATCACACAGGGAGATCACCTCGGTGCTTTGTGTCCACCTAGAGGGTGGGATTAGGAGGCTGAGAGGGAGATGCAAGAGGGAGGATATATGGGGATATATGTATATGTATAGCTGATTCACTTTGTTATATAGCAGAAACTAACACACCATTGTAAAGCAATTATACTCCAATAAAGATGTTGAAAAATATATCATGTATAGAACTTGAGGAGGAACTAAAGTTCCTTGAGTTTGTTTAGTGACAAAACTATTTTTATTTTGTCCTGTTTGATGGCTTTTTCCTTGTTTCCTCATTTTTTCATTTCTCTGATTAAATTTATTCTTTGACTAAAGTTTTTCCACAGATGAAAAGCAGGAGGAGGACATGGCAGGGAAGAATAATAGGGTCCTGCTTCATTTCAACTCTACTGCATGTATCATTTAGAAAATAAATAATTTAAGAAATTTGTTATCACATTTTTCTTTGCTGTTATTGTTGTGTGTCATTCTATGCCATTTCAAAACAGTTGATTGAAATGTGACTATCAAGCTAAAATACTATTTGCCAGTATGAAGCCAAAAACAAGTTTTCCTTGACTTCATATTAAACAATTAAATTTTGTCAAAATAATATGTAAACTCATCCACAACACCCAGTATTTTAAAAATTGGTTATCTCACATGACAAAATGACAGTACAATATATTTGTACAATTTGACATAGACCCTGAAAATCTTCCCCATATCATTCTGAATGGATGTATCATAAAATTCTTATAAAATCAGAATTGTTTTTGTCTAAAAGACAGAAAATTGAATGATAGAAGCCTTTTGCTAACAATACACATAGCATCCCTATAGAACACATTACCAAAATATAGCTGCAACCAAGAGATATAAGAGATAGACTCCCTTTAACAATCCAGCATTACTATAATTCAGCCAAGGCCTTTAGAGGTCAAATGGAATCTCCTAACTAAGCATTATAGAACATGGAAATTACTGTTACTCTCTTATAAGATGTCTTTATCAAGTTATATTGTGATCTTTAAATCCCTCCTTTAGTGTTTGTTTCGAGTCACACAATCTACCTAGAGTCAAATTACAAGCTTGTACTTTTAAGACAGCAGAGGCTGTTAACCACTTCATTTCACTAGAGAGCAGGGGCAAACATCACTAAAATGAACCAATACAAAGGTCTAATGAGATACTGACGTTTAAAGAGGAAAGATTTGTTTCATACGACCAAGATCCATGCTGCATGGACCCTATGCAGATAGAGGGTTGCAACCAAGCAAAATGTGAGGGTTAGATGCTGGGTCCTTGATACCACTGAATCAGCAGGACAGAATGGTTTGCTTGCGAGTTTAAATTGTGCATGTTTTGGCACATTTCCAGTGCCACTTACAAAATAAATGATTCCCTTGCCATCATTGAACATTCAAGGCACGTTCATCATTAATTCCTAGGTCAACCAAAATGAAGAGAGTAAACGGCATTGAGAAGTCGTTTGACTTCTACCTTGTGATGGTAATACAATGCTTTGGACAAGTATTCTTTTAAACTTCCTTCCACCCAGTTTTAACCAGACATCCATGCTCTTTCTTTAGTTCAGTGTCTTTCTTAAGGTGTGCTTTTCCATTTGAACCCTGAACCAGAACACGCATATCATATCTATTTTCTCACACTTCCAGGAGAAGGCAAGTTTTATATGTATCTTAGGCTAATTGTCCCTTCAAATCCTGAACAGCTCAATGTCTTCTATTCTCAGATTTTAATTTACACACTTCAGTATTTTTGTTATGACTAAATCTAAACAAACCCAGGAAATGCTCAGTAACAAAGTTGGGTTACACACAGCTGAATCTTTTGAGAACTCAAGTCATGAAATGTAAACTATGATTCTGATTTCCAGTGATGATTTATATGCAAAATAGTAAGAGTTTCAGTGTTAGAGTTTTGATATCATAAAAGAAAAACAAAAATATACACCAAGTTATAAAACAACAGAGGTTGTTCAGAAAATTAAAATGCATGCTTTTGGGGGGAGAATATTTGACCACTTAAATCCCCTACAAAGATTAAAACCTTTTGTCTACTTTCCTAAAGTAGATTTGAGAAGACTCTCGACATTTCTATAGTTTGTTCATGTGAGTTGAATACAAAAATGAAAAAGATTGGAATGGCAGAAACCATTTTTGGAATCCCATATGGTTTAAAAATCTACTTATTATTATGGTGATTAATGAAAACCAGGAGTCTAAGTTATTTGTAAAAGCACTCCCCCTTTTCAGTTTTGTAAACTATGTGCACATAAAACTAAATATTAACTGAAAAATCGAATCAATTATCAAGATATTTTAAAATATTTAGTAACAAAAATATCCAGACATTAAGCTGACCATTTATTGACATTTTCGAACACATGTTTTGAATGAGAGTCACAAAAGTTATCTTAAATTTTTTTTTTCTTTTAAGATGAAAGCCAAAATGGGAGTGTGCCTACTTACTGATTTTTTTTTAATAAGAAAATGATCTCAACATAATCATTACTCTCGAAACAGCACAGCATTTTGTTACTGCTTTGCTAGTAATTCATCACATTATTTAAAAAACAAAAACAAAAAAACTTGTTTACCAAGAGTTCAGAACATCTCCATGGAAAGCAAAGCATTCACACATCCAATTGACTGTCTCCATAGTGCATTACCCAGATATCTGTAAATGATATCTCACTATCTAAGGACATCTGTGAATATGCTTTGGCCTCAACAGCAAAGCAATGCAATGCCAAAACAATCAATGTTGATTTATACAATCTTTATGTCCTTGGCTGAAGGGCAGAATAATTTTGGTAATACATAGGCAAAAAATAAAAGGCTATTTAACCAACCTAGTCAGTCAGGCTATTTTATTTTACAAAAACTTTGACAAAAGATATTTATAGTGACAGCCAGTTACAATGTATACAACTAAAAAACTTGCAAAAAATAATAATAATCAGTGAATAGGTTTAGTAATCAGAAATCAGAGAAAATCCTTCTTAGTTATTCTTTATTATGGCATAAAAATGAAGAAAATGTTATTGAAGAATAACTGTAGCTGACAGAAAATTATCCTAACAACTTAGTCTATATTGCCTATATTGAGTGAAGTAGGATGATCCCATAATATTCCTATCTTTCAACAGCATTAAATGGAGATTATATACACATATGTATGATTTTTAGACATATATATATATAATTTTTCTTAATGGATTTCATAGCATGTAGAAATATATATATTTCAATGATATATTCTGCAGTAGTAAGAAATTCTGTTTTGCCTCTCAGTTCAATATTACAAAAGAGAATTTGTTTTGTCAGTAGTTTAGGATGGACTGATATTTGGTCTCCCAGTATCCCTATTACACAGGTGGTGATCTTTCATCTTCTTATGATATACCCAAGACAGTTGAATAGGACTTTTCCCTCCTTTTGTCTGACTTATTACATATTTGCAGTAGTTCGCTGGCTCTTCCACAATCAAGCTTACGGGAACAGCTAAACTCAGATTTACCCATTTATGATCCTGTTTTGCGGTCTAGTCAGTAGTAAACGTGACCATAACCAAATGCTTGTTGACAAATGGATGAATTACCACAGTACCTACTCAGATAAGTCAAAGTAGAGCAACTATTTTCTTGCTGAATGATGGACCTCAAAGTGAAATGGTAAAATTGGACCTGAGTAAATTTTATTTGGATTTATCTATTTAGGGATTTGAAACTGAATAGCAACTAAACAGCAGATAGACAATCTCTGATCATCCAACTGTTCTGTTTTATTTAAAAAGTTTGACGTTGGGATCATGGGCTGGTAAGCAGCAGTGACACAGAGACATTTAATCATTTAGCAAAGACTTATAGGACACTTATTCTCTGTTTTAAATGCTGGAACTATGAAAGTGAACAGGAAAGACATGAACTCTCGTCTAATGAGGAAAAGAGAAAAACAGTTTAAAAAAATATACTTTTAAAAGAAGAAGAAATTGTGGAATTTGATGAAATAGAAAATAAATGTGGGTTGAGATAGGTATTTACAAGAGAAGAGCAAGAGAGAGTGTGTGTGTTGCTTAGAGAAAGCCTTTAAGATAAAGAGAAAGTCTCTTTATGCTGAGCTATAAAAATTGAGAAGACAATTCTTTGAGGAGCAGGGAACAAGCATTCCAGACAGAGAAATTAGTATGAGCCTAACGATAGGAAAGTCACAGAATGGAACATTACACTGACTACAGCTGCACACATAAATGTCTATTTATTTTAACATTTTATCTCAAATTATTTTCCCCTTTCTTTTAAACTGTGTTCTAACTTACTACTTTGGAACTCAAAGAGAAGGTTAGTTTATTCATTATGGAAGGGAATTCTTGGAGATGGGTTGTAAATGAATATGTTGGCATAGGAAAAGGGTTCATATTTTTTTCTAAGCAGCCATTGCTTAGATGCTCATGACTCAGATAATCATGCCATGCTTTCATTTTTAATCTTCACTGGAAGGAAATTCGTCCTTGTGATTAACTTAAATTCTCATGCTATGCATTTTTTCTGCTCTATTTGTCATCCCTTGTATAAAGAGAAAATTAAAGTTGAGCATTTCTCAGTGAATTGTCATAAAAAAATAAGTATATGTTTTCCTTTTCCTCTATGCTTTTCTTCCTGTATCAGACAGGGTTAAACCAGAGAAGCAGAACCATTAAAAGATATTCTCAGAGGTTTATTACAAGGAGTGTATGTATGTGATTGTGAGGATGGTTAGGAAAGTCCAGATACATAGGGCAGGCTGGCTGTCAAGAAGGGCAGGCTGGTACACTGGAGCATGAATGGAAGCTGCTGTCCACAGGCAAAATTTATTCTTTTCAGGGAAAGCTCAGCTCTGCACTTACAGTCTTTCAACTGATTGAATAAGGTGCACCCATACCATCTAGAATCATTTCCTTTATTTCAAGTAAACTGATTATGAACTTAACAAATGTATTCATAAAACTCATAGATTTGTGTTTGATTGAATAGCTGGGAACTGTAGAATCACCAAGTGGACACATAAAATTGACCACCCTGCTACCCTTATTTTTCCTCTCTTCCCTTAGTAAAATATTGGGTCCAGGGTGCATTGGTTGGATGTGAATATGATGGGGGTCCACATAGAAAGGTAGAGTTAAAGACCTACAGTAGTCTAGCTTGAGGTATCAGAACCCAGTTAGAGAAAGAAAGCAATGTATGCAAGGGGATGGCAGTAGCAGTGATTCAGAGGAAGAGACATTTGTGCAAGAGGGTGACCCAGCATGGGAGAGGAAGCTGTGTGGGATAAACAGGGACTCCACAAGGTAGAGGTAAATACAGTGATGATCTGGTATGAGATGTCAAAGCCTCAGAGGAAAGATGAGTATGTCCACATGGGGGAGAGTGGGAGTGGTGGCCATACCGGTGTTTTATTTTTGTGTATATATGCACATGTTCCCAGAGCAGAATTATCTCAGTACCAATAAGCACACCTAGAGCCCGGATCTTGGCTTCAAGTATCATTCTCCACCCACAGAAACCATGGCTTCCTGGGGAAATAGCTGACTCTGGGACTGGGGAAGGATAAGTCCAAGATAAACCTGGAATATCTCATTGTTCCAAAAAGTAAGGAAGTGCTCAAAGAATGAAAGGGGCATGCATTGTAAAGCAACTATACTCCAGTAAAAATTAACTAAAAAAAAGAAAAAAAGGAAAGGGACATGCTAAAAGAATACAAAAGCCACCTTCTCCAGGGCCCTCGCTGGGTAAATTTGAGAAAATCCAGGCACCAAAATAAATAACAATAGTGATGGATTATTATTTATAGAATAAAATGAGCCTCTACTTATGTAAATAAATGAATTTTAAGTTGATAAGGAATAGGATATTTCCATAGCCTCAAAATATCTCCAACAAAATACTTATTAATTACAAAGGAAAGAAAAAAAATGAGTAAATTTACACTAGAGAATCTCAGCAGATACTATCTTAATGAAGTGATCAAAGTCAACATCACTGGTAATAGGAGGAATTAAAATCACACATCACCTGAGATAATGCAATAAAAACAGCATCACTTCTTTCATATTTCTCTGTATTTAATTATGAGAACACATCAGACAAACACAAATTGAAAGACATTCCACAGGCTAGTTGATCTTCCAATTTATCAAGATGATGAAAGTCAAGGAAAGATGGAGGAACTATTCTAGATTAAAGAACCCTAAAGAGACAGATGCATATTCATCTAACTCTTCCAGGAACTTTGAGAAGAATACAGGGAGAATATTTTTATTCTGATTAGATAAGGAGAGACTTGGTGATCCTAGAAATAAAAGGACTTGTGTGTGCTTCTAGTTATGGAGGAATTGGTCAATTACACATATATTCAGTTCTTTGAAAAAGTAGGGAACCAGTGATTACTATTTTTAAGTTTTATTTTCGGTGTATCCTGTGAACCAGTGCTTTTCATACATTACTGGGCATACAAACTACCCAAAGGTCTCAGTGAAACAATTCTGATTCTGTAGATTTAAGGTGCATCCTGGGGCTTTGAATTTTAAAAAGCTTCCAGGTAATGCTAATGCTTCTGAACCATGAAGCATGCTTTGAATCACAAGGTTCTTCACTAGCATAAGGCATGGTTAGGGTAGGATCATAATATAAATGGTACTAGTCTTGTATGACTATTATAATTTGTTTAAATATATCACAAATGGAAGTAAGGGTTTATTTTTATGGGTTTAATTCCTCAAGAAAATTATATGTTCATGCTACTCAAGTTTTATGCAGACACTCAAAGTTGTTATGATAGGTACATGCATGAATTTAAATGCAAGTAAAATGAATCTTTCTCTTTTAATGGCTGATCAAAGATCTGAATCCACTTTTCCTTTCTCAGAAAATTTAATCTTGTGATCTCCAATTGGCTAGATGCATTATGGTTTATGCTTTGCCTGCCCCTGAAACAACAAAAGTAGGCCTCTGCCATCAAGGGCTATTAGATTACATGGACAATTAATGTGATTTCCTGTGCCAGCTCTTGTGGAGTTTAGCCAAAAGGCTAAATAAAGTGACACAGACTAAACATTTAATGTAAAATGGAAACGACGTGGAGAAAAAGTCCTAGGAAATTTGTTATCTGGAAAAGAACTGTACTGCATTCAAGGAAGAACTTTTCCCTACAATCTTTGCAACTAACAATTATAAGCAACTGGCAACAGAAGTGCCTTCTAAGAGGCCAAAGTGCTTTGATCTAAAGAAATAAATCTTTGAATTTGAGCCAGTGAGTACATTAGAATCTTATTCTCCAGGGATATTGTTTTACTTGCCATGCACCTGTTTTCCCAGAATCTTCCATATGAAGTAAATTCCCTAACCTTATTATAAGCCTATCTCTGCCACAGATATTTCACAATTTTATTGGGTATCCAAGTTATTAAATCAAATTAAGTCACTAAAGATTATTTATAAGAAACATACACACACACACACACACACACACACACACACACACCCCTAAATGGGGATAAACATAAAGCAACATAAAAAGTTTCTAGGCAAGATGAAGGAAAATACAATTATCAAATCTAAGATATTTAACAAATCCAGGGTTTCCACCAAGCCAGACATAGGTCTTAGACAAACCATTTGGAAAAACATCTCATCGACCCCCTAATATTTTAGCCAAAAACGTTTTATTAAAAAGTATATTATTTACAAGGAGAATAAAACAGGTGAGAAAACATCTAGAAATAAAGAAGTAAAAAGAATATGGCAATAAGTCTATGCAATTAACAAGGATAAGAGCAATTTGATTGAGCAAGACATAGCCAGAGGTAGGACAGAGTAATAACACATTTCCTATAAAAAAAAAATCTAATACTTAGTGTTTTCTTTAATTTTTTCTCCACTCTTTAACTTTACTATTATTCTAGTTTTGCATTAATAAGACCCTGTTTGTTAGAAATAAATCTATTTATTCTAAATAATTCAATAGAATATAGGAAAAAGGACAATTTTGAGAATATGAAATTCTTGGTGTATCTAATTCAATTTGCCTCTAAAGACTACAAAGATTAGTGTCTAAGAATCTCACTCATGCATGTGACAGAGAATCATTCCTTTTGTCTGAGTGTCAAAATCTATAACATAGAATAGTGAGGATGTAGCAAGATACTATTTATCCAGACAAGAGGTTAAAGGGTCATAGAGTCCCATACCCTCAAGTATTTCTTCCTTTCCCCACTAAGGTCTTCTGGCAGGAGCTTCCGACTCTGTGCAGATCCAAGAGTTCTGAATCAGGAATTAAGAGGTATCAAGTCCTGGAGTACTCAGACTGGTACATGATGAAATCAGTGGAGCTTTACAGGCAAGCATTTATTTATTTATTTATTTATAATATTTCTTTTTTTCAACTTTTAATTTTATATTGGAGTATAGCCAATTAACAATTTGTGACAGTTTCAGGTGCACAGCAAAGGGACTCAGCCATACCTATACATGTATCCATTCTCCCCCAAACTCCCCTCCCATTCAGGCTGCCGCATAACATTGAGGATAGTTCCCTGTGCTATACAGTAGGTCCTTGTTGGTTATACATTTTAAATATAGTAGTGTGTACATGTTGATCCCAAACTCCATAAGTATCCCTTCCCCCCGTGCTTTCCCCCGGTAACCATACGTGCATTCTCTAAGTCTGTGAGTCTGTTTCTGTTTTGTAAATAAGTTCATTTGTATCATTTCTTTTTAGATTCTGCATATAAGGGATATAATACAATATTTCTCTTTCCCTGTCTGACTTACTTCACTCAGTATGACAATCTCTAGGTCCATCCATGTTGCTGTAAATGGCATTATTTCATTCTTTTTAAAGGCTGAGTAATATTCCATTGTGTATATGTGCCACATCTTCTTGATCCATTCCTCTGTCGATGGACATTGAGGTTGCTTCCATGTCCTGGTTATTGTAAACAGTGCTGCAATGAACATTGGGATGCATATATCTTTTCGGACCATGTTTTTCTCCAGATATATGCCCAGGAGTGGGAATGCAGGGTCATATGGTAGCTCTATTTTTAGTTTTTTAAGGGTACTCCATACTGTTCTCCACAGTGGCTGTAAAAATTTACATTCCCACCAACAGTGTAGGAGAGTTCCTTTCTCTCCACATCCTCACCAGCACTGATTGTTTGTGGATTTTTAACTGATAGCCATTTTGACTGGTGTGAGGTGATATCTTGTTGTAGTTTTGATTTGCATTTCTCTAATAATTAGCTATGTTGAACATCTTTTCATGTGGCTCTTGGCCATCTGTATGTCTTCTTTGGAGAAATGTCTATTTAGGTCTTCTGCCCATTTTTTCATCGGGTTGTTTGTTTTGATGATATTAAGCTTCATGAGCTCTTTGTAAATTTTGGAGACTAATCCCTTGTCAGTCACATCATTTGCAAATATTTTCTCCCAATCTGTGGGTTGTCTTTTTGTTTTGTTTATGGTTCCCTTTGGTTTACGGTTTCCTTTGCTGTGCAAAGGTTTGAGTTTAATTAGGTCTCATTTGTTTATTTTTGTTTTTATTTCCATTACTCTTTGAGATAGATCAAAAAAGATATTGCTGCGATTTATGTCAGAGAGTGTTCTGCCTATGTTTTCCTCTAGGAGTTTTATAGTGTCTGGTTTCACATTTAGGTCTTTAATCCATTTTGAGCTTACTTTTGTGTATGGTGTTAGGGAGTGTTCTACTTTCATTCTTTTACATGTAGCCATCCAGTTTTCTCAGTACCATTTGTTGAAGAGACTGTCTTTCCACCATTGTATAGTCTTGCCTCCTTTGTCATAGTTTAATTGACCGTACGTGCGTGGGTTTATTTCTGGGCTTTCTATCTTGTTCCATTGATCTATATTTCTACTTTTGTGCCATTACCATACTGTTTTGATGACTAGAGCTTTGTAGCATAGTCTGAAGTCAGAGACCCTGATTTCTCCAGCTCCATTTTCCTTTCTCAAGATTGCTTTGGCTAGTTGGGTCTTTTTTGTCTCCATACAAATTTAAAGATTTTTTGTTCTAGTCCTGTGAAGAATGCCATTGGTAAGTTGATAGGGATTGCAATGAATCTGTAGATTGCCTTGAGTAGTATAGTCATTTTGACAATATTGATTCTTCCAATCTACGAACATCGTATATCTTTCCACCTGTTAGTGTCTTCTTCGATTTCTTTCATCAACATCTTACAGCTTTGGGAGTGCAGGTCTTTTGTCTCCTTAGGTAGGTTTATTCCTAGGTATTTTATTCTGTTTGATGCAATGGTAAATGGGATTGTTTCTTGAATTTCTCCTTCTGATCTTTCCTTGTTAGTGTATAGAAATGCAACAGATTTCCGTGTATTAATTTTGTAACCTGCAACTTTACCAAATTCATTGACGAGCTCTAGTAATTTTCTGGTAGCATATTTAGGATCTTCTATGTATAGTATCATGTCATCTGCAAACAGTGATGGTTTAACTTCTTTTCCAATTTGTATTCCTTTTATTTCTTTTTCTTCTCTGATTGCCATAGCTAAGACTTCCAAAACTATGCTGAATAAAAGCAGCGAGAGTGGACATCCTCGTCTTCTTCCTGATCTTAGAGGAAATGTTTTCAGCTTTTCACTATTGAGTATGATGTTAGCTGTAGGTTTGTCGTATATGGCCTTTATTATGCTGAGGTATGCTCCCTCAATGCCCACTTTCTGGCAAGTATTTATCATAAATAGGTGCTGATTTTTGTCAAAACATTTTTCTGAATCGAGATGATCATATGGTTTTTATTCTTCAGTTTTTGATGTGATGTATCACACTGATTGATTTGTGGATATTGAAAAAATTCTTGCATCCCTGGGATAAATCCCACTTGATCATGGTGTATCATCCTTTCAATGTATTGTTGGATTCAGATTGCTAGGGTTTTGATGAGGATTTTTGTGTCAGTGTTCATCAGTGATATTGGCCTCTAATTTTCTTTTTTTTTTTTTGATATCTTTGTATGGTTTTAGTATCAGGGTGATGGTGACCTCATAGAAAGAGTTTGGGAGTTTTTCTTCCTCTGCAATTTTTTGGAGTAGTTTCAAAAGGATAAGTATTATCTCTTCTCTAAATATTTGATAGAAATCACCTGTATAGCCAACAGGTCCTGGACTTTTGTTTGTTGGGAGTTTTAAAATCACAGTTTCAATTTCAGTGCTTGTGATTGGTCGGTTCATATTTTCTATTTCTTCCTGGTTCAGTCTTGGGAAACTGTACCTTTCTAAGAATTTGTCCTTTTCTTCCAGGTTGTCCATTGTATTGGCATACAGTTGCTTGTAGTTGTCCCTTATGATCCATTGTATTTCTGCAGTGTCAGTTGTAACTTCTCCTTTTTCATTTCTAATTTTATTGATTTGAGTCCTCTCCCTTTTTTTCTTCATGAGTCTGCCTAAATGTTTATCAATTTTGTTTATCTTTTCAAAGAGCCAACTTTTGTTTTCATTGATATTGGCTATTGTTTTCTTTGTCTTTATTTCATGTATTTCTGCTCTGATCTTTATGATTTCTTTCCTTCTACTAACTTTAGGTTTTGCTTGTTCTTCTTTCTCTAGTTGCTTTAGGTGTA
The DNA here is from genome assembly GCF_965194825.1 of Balaenoptera physalus. NCBI lineage: Eukaryota > Metazoa > Chordata > Mammalia > Artiodactyla > Balaenopteridae > Balaenoptera > Balaenoptera physalus. The sequence continues at coordinate 45,406,846 of NC_138889.1, read as the reverse complement.
AGTTTAGGTTGTTTACTTGAGATTTTTCTTGTTTCCTCAGATAAAATTTTATTGCTATAAACTTCCCCTTAGAACTGTTTTTGTTGCATCCCATAGGTTTTGGATAGTTGTGCTTTCATTTTCATTTGTCTCTAGGTATTTTTTGATTTCCTCTTTGATTTCTTCAGTGATCCACTGGTTGTTTAGTAGCATATTGTTTAGCCTCCATGTATTTGTGTTTTTTTGTAGTTTTTTTTCTTGTAGTTTATTTCTAATCTCATAGCACTGTGATCAGAAAAGATGTTTGATGTGATTTCAATTTTCTTAAATTTACCAAGGCTCACCTTGTGGCCCAGCATATGGTGAATCCTGGAGAATGTTCTGTGTGCACTTGAGAAGAATGTGTATTCTGCTGCTTTTGGATGGAATGCTCTATTAATATCAATTAAGCCCATCCTATCTGGTCTAAGGTGTCATTTAAGTCCTATGTTTCCTTATTGATTTTCTGTCTGGATGATCTGTCCATTGATGAAAAGTGGGGTGTTAAAGTCCCACACTACTACTGGGTTACTGTTGATTTCTTCCTTTATGGCTGTTAGTATTTGCCTTATATATTCAGGTGCTCCTATGTTGGGTGTATATATATTTACAATTGTTATATCTTCTTCTTGGATTGATCCCTTGATCATTATGTAGTGTCCTTCTTTGTCTCTTATAACAGTCTTTATTTTAAAGTCTATTTTGTCTGATATGAGTATTGCTACTCCAGCTTTCTTTTGATTTCCATTTGCATGGAATTCCTTCTTCCAACCTCTCACTTTCAGTCTATATGTGTCCCTAGGTGTGAGGTGGGTCTCTTATGACAGCATATATACGGGTCTTGTTTTTGTATCCACTCAGTGAGTCTATGTCTTTTGATTGGTGCATTTAATCCATTTACATTTAAGGTAGTAATCAATATGTGTATTTCTATTGCCATTTTCTTAATTGTTTGGGGTTTATTTTTGTAGGTCTTTTTTCTTCCCTTCCTCTTTTGTTCTCTTCTCTCGTGGTTTTATGACCATCTTTAGTGTTGTGTTTGGGTTCCGTTTTCTTTTGTTTGTGTGTATCTATTGTAGTTTTGGGGTTTGCTGTTCCCATGAGGGTTTGATATAGCAGTCTATATCTGTATAAGGTTGTTTTAAGTTGCTGGTCTCTTTCCCACCTAAAGAAGTTCCTTTAGCATTTGTTGTAAAGCTGGTTTGGTGGTGCCAATTCTCTTAGCTTTTGCTTGTCTGTAAAGCTTTTGATTTCTCCATCAAATCTGAATGAGAGCCTTGCTGGGTAGAATATTCTTGGTTGTAGGTTCTTCCCTTTCATCACTTTAAATATATCATGCCACTCCCTTATGGCTTGCAGAATTTCTGTTGAGAAACCAGCTGATAACCTGATGGGAGTTCCCTTGTATGTTTTTTGTCATTTTTCCCTTGTTGCTTTGAATTTTTTTTCTTCATCTTTAATTTTTTCTGTTTGATTACTATTTGTTTTAGTGTGTTCCTCCTTAGGGTTATCCTGCCTGGGACTCTCTGTGCTTCCTGCACTTGGTTGACTGTTTCCTTTCCCATGTTAGGGAAGTTTTCAGCTATTATCTCTTCAAATATTTTCTCAGGTCCTTTCTCTCTCTCTTCTCCTTCTGGGACACCTATAATGTGAATCTTTGTGCATTTAATGTTGTCTCAGATGTCTCTTAGGCTGTCTTCATTTCTTTTCATTCTTTTTTCCTTTATTCTGTTCTGTGGCAGTGATTTCCACCATTCTGTCTTCCAGGTCACTTATCTGTTCTTCTGCCTCAGTCATTCTGCTCTTTATTCCTTGTAGTGTATTTTTCATTTCAGTTATTGTATTGTTCATTTCTGTTTGTTTGTTCTTTAACCCTTCCAGGTCTTTTAAAAATATTTCTTACATCTTCTCACTGTTTGCCTCCATTCTTTTTCTGAGGTCCTGGATCATCTTCACTATCGTTATTCTGAATTCTTTTTCTGGAAGGTTGCCTATCTCTATTTCATTTTGCTGTTTTTCTGGGGTTTTATCTTGTTCCTTCATCTGCGACATAATGCTTTGCCTTTGCATTTTGTCTAACTTTCTGTGATTGTGGTTTTCGTTCTTCAGGCTGCAGGATTGTAGTTCTTCTTGCTTCTGCTGTTTGCCCTCTGGTGGATGAGGCTATGTAAGTGGCTTGTGCAAACTTCCTGATTGGGGTCACTGGTCGTGGGTAGAAATGGGTCTTGCTCTGGTGGGCAGAGACATGCTCAGTAAAACTTTAATCTGCTTGTCTGCTGATGGGTGGGGCTGTATTCCCTCCCTGTTAGTTGTTTGGCCTGAGGGAACCCAGCACTGAAGCCTACAGGCTGTAAGATGGGGCCAATGGTGGTCTTCAGGAGGGCTCATACCAATGGGCAGTTCCCAGAACTGCTGCTGCCAGTGCCCCTGTCCTCGTGGTGAGCCACAACCATCCCCCACCTCTGCAGGAGATGCTCCAATGCTAGCAGGTGTGTTTGGTTCAGTCTCCTATGGGGTCACTGCTCCTTTCCCCTGGGTCCTGGTGCACACAAGACTCTGTGTGTGCCCTCCAGGAGTGGAGTCTCTGTTTCCCCCAGTCCTGTGGAAATCTTGCAGTCAAATCCCGCTGGCCTTCAAAGCCAGATTCTCTGAGGATTTCCAGTCCTGTTGCTGGACCACTAGTCTGGGAAGCCTGACTTGGGGCTCGAAAACTTCACTTCAGTGGGAGAACATCTGTCGTTTAATCATTATCCAGTTTGGGGGTCGCCTACCCAGCAGGTATGGGATTTGATTTTATCGTGATTGTGCCCCTCCTACCATCTCATTGCAGCTTCTCCTTTGTCTTTGGATGTAGGGTATATCCTCCTTGGTGGGTTCCAGTGTCTTCCTGTCATTGGCTGTTCAGCACTTAGTTGTGATTTTGGTACTCTCGCAAGAGGAGGTGAGCACACGTCCTTCTACTCTGCCATCTTGAACCAATCCCTTAAGTAATATTTCTTCACTGGTAAGGTTTTAATTTGGGAAATCTCAGACTATTTATCTTACAATTAGTTCATGGGTATCTGGCCCTCCTAACATGCTTGTGATCTCAGTGAATGATACCACCATCTTCTCTGGTCCCCCAATCATAAAACTGGGGTTATCACCCTCTCCTTTCTTCACGTCTTCTAACCAGTCATGTAATCCCATCAGCAATCATTTTTCTATCCCAAGGGTGTGCTCTTAAATATTTTACCAGTGAAAAAAATGTGTATATATGTATGAGAAGTTTATTATAAATGTTACTGATATAGATGATGTATCATACACAATTTATAAATAATCATAAAATATACAATACTCTATTTAAATTCCATATAGCCAGTCAGGTCTCACAGATGCTTTAGGTGATTTTTGCTCAAGTTTTGTGTACAGAGCCAATCTATGGCTGCAACTGAAGAAAATGGATGACCAACTGTTGTTCCTACAGAGATGTTGCTTCATATTTTTATTTGTATTAATGATTAAGATGAAAGTGAAGCAACTAAGATGGATGTGGTAACTAAACTCAGTAAATACTGCGAGTGATGGCTTTGCTGAATTAGATAATAGTTTTTGAATACTGGCAGAATATTTACTTAATTTTTTGCACTATTTAAAATGTAATGTTACAGATATGACATACTGTTATGTTTAACCTGAATTGTTCTCTTTTCTCACCACTTTCTTCAGTCTAGAAAATAACCTCATAGTTATTTTCATAGCACTTTCAGATTTCTGTGGTGTAAATACTCCCACCATGCCTGGTTCTAAACTAACAATGTGATATTGCTGAATGCAACATTAGAAAGATGTGAACAGTGGCATAAAATTACATAGCATTTCTGCAGTATGGATACAGTAGATGTAAGTAAACTAGAGAACATAAAAAATAATAAAATGTAATAAAATAGGAAGGAAATGATGAGTTTCCAGTATTTTTTACCTTTGTTTTTAATATAGTATACTTTTATAATTTGTTTTTTTTTTAAAGTCATGCTTAACAACCATTTTGAACAATTCTTGAAAATTTAACAATAGGTTCTCATGAGCCAGTGGGAGTTGGGTCCAGCACACTGGTGTATTACCTACCATCCAGCATACCCTAAATACCCCTACACTACCTAGTCGACACCTAACACTTGTTTTCATGGGCTGTTATGGCAACGTAGGAACTGACTTTATTGTGCCCTATTCTTGACTCCCTTTGAAGCTGGAGGGAGCTTACACAAGTCTTTAAATGACACTTTCCTGCTTAAATTGTTTTAGTAGTTCACTTGTATTTTGAAGATGAAATCAAATACTTTTTTATTAGGTACACCTTCAAGTTCTGAAAAGTATATATTTCTCAATTTCACCTCCAAAACACTACCAAATGAACTGCAATGCTCTAGGCGAAAACAAACAGACAAAACACACACACACACACACTGTTTCCTGGACACTTTACCCTTCCTCACAAATGCCTACATTTGATTTCATTACCTTTTTTCTGCCTCCAACTTTATTCCCCTGAATTGTGTTAAAATACTTAAACAAACCCTTGTCATTGAAACCTCACTTGACCTACCTTGACTGAGCCAGGTAGACATTTTCTGTGTTATATCCATCAACAGCCCATTCATATCTGCCGTCGAAATTTTAATAGTTGATTTACTTGACTACATCCTTAAATAGTTTGAGAGTTACTTGTGTAGAAGCAAATTGACATTAGTTTCCTTCAATGTGCAGGACACTGCTCTAAGCACTTTCCATATTTATCATTTGCCTAAAGGGACAATTAATATTTTACACATTAGGAAACAGAAGCTCATAGAACACATATACACTGCCCAAGGTCACAAGACTCCCAAATGGTGGGGCTCAGAATAAAAGGCAGGGGAGCATAAAGATGGAGTTGCTTTCTGCAACATACCTTGCTTCCTTATTCATCTCCAGATTCCAGGAGTCTAGGACAGTATCTGGCAAAAAGTGGTGCTCGGTAACAGTGGAGAATTTCACGAAGGAATCCAGTGATTCTCAAGTGTGTTCCTTATGGAACAGTGTTACTAGAAGAGCTGATTAAAGTGCAGATTCATACGTCTCACTCCAGACCTGCAGAATAAGATTCTTTATGCACACAAAATATTAAGGAATTTTGAATTAATTGTGTGTGTGTGTGTGTGTGATTAACTTTAGAAATTATTTCATATTCTTTCATACTCATTCACTGTAGCCTGATATACAGTGGCACAGAATTACACAATGTTTCTGCCGTACAGATACAATGGACAGAAACAGTCTCAAGAGCAGCCTCCACTTTCCCTCTCTGTGAAGAGTCAGAGAATCATAGGATTTCTAACACAAAATCTGACTGGTTTTGTTAGCAGACCCCCCCACTGGGCATAATACTGGGAACCAGATGTCCTCTTTACAGAGGAATGACCTATGATGGAGCCAGCTGTAACTGACTGTGCTTATCACTTCCCAACTCCACGTTCATTGACTTCACATTGTTAGCCTGAAATTGGTTTTGGCGGGATTATTTACACCATGGAAATCAGCAAAGGCTACAGATTAGGCCTTTCTCCCCTTCCCCCAAGATCCACTTTCTATGTATTTACCAGCATGCTTCTGAATCACCAACCTAGGACCTGTGGTCACTGTGGAACAATTTTTTTTGAAAGGTTGGTGATAGTGTTTCTCTTAGATTTCCTCTGCATTATGTCCTCTGGATCAATTAGCAGAAAACTCTTATTTCAAAAATACTACCATATACAATTTTCCTAGTTCAGTCAGCATTCATTTCTTTGTGTTATGTGTTTTCGCTTCACATTCTTAAACTTTCAGCAGCAGTTTAGTGCTGTTTTTGATTCATGGTGGCTGGTTATATTACCTTCCCATTTAAAATCATGGGTGAAATCAGTGTCATTTTTTTCTCTCTGAAGTTGACCTTGCTAATATCATTCCATAATCTGAAAATCATTTTCTATCTTATTATTGACTGATTTTAAGACTTCACTAAACAGCTAATCCATGTGGTACTATGTTTTGCCAATTCATTTTAGTAAAATTTAAAAGTAAGATTATAGGAGGAGGCAGACAACATTATCTTCACACAGTATTTGCTGTTTTCCCTCCATTATCAAATTTTGTTTTAACTTCATGCCAAGTAGAAGTTATACTGGAGTAGATAGATTGTTTTAAAGCCATAAAAAGTATTTTCCTCCTTTGGACAATTAAAATTTTTAGCTCATTAAAATTGGAATTGTGAATTTTAATTATTTAGCCTGGAAAAGAGAAGGCTAATTTTGCAAAGTAAACTGGACATAAATTCAACCAATAGAAGTTTAAAAAAAAGATATTTCAGGAAATATTATTGCCAAATAGTACCACTGGTTACCAAGAGTGGTTTAAATTTCCTTTCTTTGTGTGATTCTTGAATAGTTTGGATTCTTTGATTGCATATAGCAGATGCTAACTTGAGACAACTTTATTTAAAAGAGAAAAAATTATTATAGGGATATGTCATAGCAGCTAAGTCAAGGAATAAAAAACGAAATGCAGCCAACCTACATTAAATGGATTGAACACAGGAAATGGAATGCTAAATGAAAATCTGGAAGAATTCTTTTTCTACTTCTCATTTCTCTTCTTTCTCTCTGATACTCTATTGTCTCTCTGTATACTAGCTTTTCTGCTCCTCAGACCACAGTTTAAGTGATTACTTCTTCACAGCTCCTGATAAATCTCCTCTGCTCAAGACACAAGCCCAGAATGAGACTGAAAAAATTTTAGTTCCAATTCGAAATTTTCTGGAAAAGGACCCTGACCCTGTTTATACCTAGTATCTTAGTATCTTACTACATAATACAAGCATAACTGTTGGGGACTATATTTGTTTTCTGTACTGTGTAACAAATCACTACAAATTTAGAGATTTAAAATAATACATACTTATTATCTAACAGTTTCTGTGGCTTGGGATTCCAAGCACATCTTAACTGGGTCCTCACAAGTCTGTAATCAAGGTGTTGTCTGGGCTGCATTCTTTTCTCTCTCTCTGTGTTTTTATTGAAGTATAGTTGATTTGCAATTTTGTGCTAGTTTCAGGTGTACAGCAAAGTGATTCAGTTATATATATATTCTTATTTAGATTCTTCTCCCTTATAGGTTATTATAAAATATTGAGTACAGTTCCTTGTGCTATACAGTAGGTCCTTGTTGGTTATCTATTTTATATGTAATAGTGTGTGTCTGTTAATCCCAGTTGAAGACACAACTAGGAAATATCTACTTCCAAACTCACTATTTGTTTCCTTGAATGACTGTATGACTGAGGTCCAGGTTCTTACTGGCAATTGACTGAAGCTTCCCTCCGGTCCTAGAGGCCACTTGCAGTTCCCTGCTATGTGGCACTCTCCATAGAAAGTTCATAATGTGGATGCTTGCTTCTTCAAGACGGAGAACCTGTCTCTCTCACTAAGATACAGTCTATAAGAGAAGATAAACAGAAAGTGGCACCTCATTACTTTTGCCATTTAACAAAACCTAACCAAGGGAAGGTTTTGCCATCACTCTTTATCATGTTCTATTAGTTAGAAGCAAGGTACTTGTTCTACCATCACTTAAAAAATTTAAAAATGGTCTTACACATTGAAGGTTACCTTAGTGTATGTCCATCACAAGGACCCACTTCTATGTCCTATAGATATGGGAGGGAAGGGAAATAATTCTCAGAGGAATTATTACAAACTAGATGAGCTGGCATATGTAATAAAAGATAACCATAACATCTGCTAAGACCAAGTGACATTGAGATGACTTGGTGCTATTCTGTCAGGAGTTAGTAACAGCAGGCGTCTGTCACTAGCTTCTGACCTTAATAAGAACATCTCTAATGTTTCTTCTTTAAACAATGTTTTAGGTTTGGGTAGGTGTTCTTTACCATGTTGCCACAGCATCCTTTTATTTCTAATTAACAAAGATCTTTTAATTCTGAATGGATTTTAAATACCAAATGTCTTTTAGGCATCATTGAGAGTTGTCGTTTTTCTACTTTGATTATTAATGCAATGAGTTATAAGGATGTATTTCCTCATTTGAACCATCTTTACATTTGTGGAATAAATCCTGCTTAGAGTTGAGATACTTGTAAATATTCCATGAGAGGAAGTTGATTTGAGATTTTAATTATCTACACTTACAGAGGTCTCCAATATTAGTTTTTTGAATGTAATTTCTATCAGCTTTTGGTGTCAAGATGATATTAGTATTGTAGTAACTTTTCCATTTTTGTATGCTCTGGAATGGTTAAAAGAACAAGGAAAGCGTTTCTTGAAGTTATGGTTGAAATTGCCCCAAACTTGCATTAATTCAAAAATTTTAATGAAGATAGGGAATCATTTCTAAGACAGGGTTAAATTACTTTCATGGTTATTGGCCAATTAAAGTTCTGTCTTTCATAGGTCAATTTTTTTTTACATCAATTTATGGCATATGTTTGGATTGCCATAACTTGTGATAAACTCTCACCCACCAATTGACCATGTACCTCACCCACTGGAAACACCTTGCCTTAGTCTTTGACCTTTGTATCAGGTTGGGAAACTTTCTCTAATTTTTCTGAAAGAGATGGATAGTAAATATTTTATGCTATGTGGACCAATAATAAAATTTAAAAATATGTATAGGTAGATATACAACCAAGAGAATATAGCCATTTAAAAATACAAAAACCAGTCTTTGCCTCTGGGTCTTTAAAAAAGGAAATAGAATATGGTCTGGATTTTGCTAGCAGGTCATACCATTTATCTTAATTTATTGAAAATTTAGTACGGGTAAGCAAGTAGAATAGAGCAAAAGAAGTAATATAAAGAGGTTTAGTATTCCTTGAACGACTATAAAGAGTTCAGTTTTTGTTGTTGTTGTTTTGTTTGTTTTTGAGAGGAGATTGGAAGCTTCAAGAAAAGTTTTTACCCCTGGTTCTTTATAATTTTTTAGACATACATGCATAAATAGATGTTTACATAAACACACACATATAGGCATTACATATATGTTTTAGTATCACTGTTATTTTTCTGTTTCTTTATTGTGTTTCTTCCCTCTTTCATTTCTCCCACTTCTCCAAAACCATGAAAACATAATTTATACTTTCATATTTTCCTCTGAGATTATACTGTCATACAAAATTTACACACTTATTAGAAAAATACACATTTATATCCATAAGTATACCTATCATTGTTTGTGTTTTATGAATATAAAATAATTTAAGCACACTCCATTCTGCTTTTTTAAAAGTATTAAGAATACCTCATGTAAATTCCTGAAAGTGAACTTGGGAAATTTCTAATTCATTGTTTCTAAAGATTGTGTGTTCAGAAATCATTGTGTGTTTAGAAATTCTTTAGAGTGTTCCATAATTTAGTCAGAAATTAACCACTTGAGAGGCACTCATTATGCCTTCAGCATTGTTTTGTTTAGAATTTGTTTTCCTTGATATTTCGTGATGTACATACTTGTGTTTATATCCTTACCAATATTTATTCTATGCGATTGATTCCAATGAAAATTTATAGTTAAAAGATATATTTATTTATAATTTTATCAGATGTTCCCAGTTTACTTTCTAATAAATTGAAGTAATTCACATTTCTGCAAAAAAATATGAGTAACTTTTGTCCACATTCTGCTAGTAGAAGATATTGAACCTGCTAGTAGTAGGTTTTTAATTTTTTTTCTTTTTAAAATTTTTTTTCAGTGCAGATAATATAATGCATTGTTTTATTATAAGTTTATGAGATTGTTTAAATATTTGAAATAAAGTTTTTCGAAAAGCAGTTAGAATTATAATATAAAAAGTCTTGAAAATCAACAAGAAGATAATTAAGACTCAATTTTGAGGAGGCAATTCACAGAGAGCAAATCAAAATCTCAACAATCCAACAGAAAATATACAACTCAAAAGGAAAATAAAAATTAAAATTGTAATGGGCAATATGTCCTGTGATCTATTTCCGAATTCCCTCTCCTATTTCTACTGATTTGATTAAAGCAACACAACTGTTCTTCAAATTTTTCTTTACTATTTTCAACAATAATTCTTCCACATAAAAGTTAATGCTCTGATTTTAAATAGCTGCAGGAAATTTATATCCTATTTCTATAAATTCTTTTTCAGCATTGATTCATATGACCAAATTATTTTCTCCTTTCATTGGTTATTATAATGAATAAGGTTGATAGGTTTCCTGATATTGAATCATGTTTCTGGTACTAAACCCTGGTACTGAATCCAGATATTCTAATCTTGGAAATTTTCCATTTGTTTCTATGGCCTGAAAAGTTTTAAAAATATGAATACCATCTGCTATTTAAAGGAGAACGCTAACTTTTTAGTAAACCCTTCTGATCCTATTGGCTTTTTACAATAGATTTATAATCACTTTGCAATCTCTTCTATTATAATGATTCTATTGTAGATTTCTAATTCTTTTGTGTGGATTTTTGTAATTTATATTCTGCTTGGAAATTATTCACTTCTAAGTTTTGAAATAAAACGTCTTAGAGTTGTAAGGTTATTCTCTTATAAATTTTTAACCCTCTCTTTTATCTGTAGTTGTGTCCTTTTCTCCATCTTTTCTATTTTTACTGTCTGTTTTTAAAACTCAGATTAATGCTCACATATTTACTTGTAATATCTTTTGTTAATCTTGACAAAATACTATGAAAGTTATTGTCATCTCTGGTTTACAGATGAGACATGAATTTCTCCTAATCAAAATGACAGATATTTTCAATTATAAAATCCAGTTTTTATACTGGAAAAGTGGTAGTATTTCATAATGCTGGTAGGCTTGTATGTTAAGATAGTATTTTGGCTACCAACTAAATAACAGCTGAGAAAAATTGTGTCAATGCCTTTGTTTTTTAACATAGCTATTATACTTCTAAATTTTTATGTAAGGATATAATTAAGATTATGCAGAAAGATTTCACTAACTTGGAATGCTTACTGTCAAATAATTTAAGATATTAAAAACTTTGAGACAAAATAAATGACCATGAGAAAACTTTGGATAAATAAACAATGGCACAGTACTACAATGAAATGATGAAACACATTAGCTATGCAATCATTTAAAAGCTTTTCTAGCATTACTGATATGGAAAAATATTCACAGAATAATACTATGATGACAAAATTTAAATCTGATATGATCCAATTTTTAAAAATCTACAAATGGATGCATGTAAAAACTATCTGATATGTTCATTAAGAGGTTTAACACTGGTGTAATTATTACTGTTGCTTATTTTTTATTTGCTTATTTTTTCTATAACCATTATATGCTCATGTAAGAGAATATCAAAACCCATTTATTTAAATATTTAAACTAATATAATGGTTTTGATCCCATGATAAGTAACAACATCTTTGAATTCTCAAACTTTCTGACATATTGAATCAGTTCAGTGAGACAGAAGAACTTATACAGTATTTATGCTATCACCTTATTTATATACTTATTGACTCTATCAAAAGTGACACATTTGCTTGAATGAAAAGACCCAGAACAAATATCACCAGCAGAGGGTTCTATTTCTAAATCTCCCAGCTAAAATTGTTCCCTTCATATTCTGCCCTTTATCTCTATCTCTCTTCAAGGCATTTATTACTTTATAATTTTAATACAGATACTTGTAGAGCCACCACTATTGGACTGTAATCTCCATAGAGCATGAAAACATGTTTGGGTCACATTTGTATCTTCAATTGTACATATCACAGTAATTTAAATAGCCTAAGTAATGGATTTTGTGATGGAATAAATGAATGAATGAATGAATGAGAGTTAGGAGACTGCTACTGTGTTTGAGGACTCACGAAGAAAGAGGTGTGTCATAGCTTGGGATCCCTAGAAACAAAGCTTCAGGCAAGGGTAAGATACCAATGTTTTTTACAGGATGTATAATTTCAGGGTAACCAAAGGAAAAGAAAACTGAGCCATCAGAAGCAACACAAGGTAATGAATGACTTATTGTGTTGGCCATTCCTTCTTGACAAGCCACAAAAAAACCCAAGTACATTCACTCGACCAGTCAGTCATAGAGGAACCTCTCTTCAGAACTGTATATAAGAAGGAAAAAGGGAGAGAAAGAGAATCCATCTGCCTGCTCTTTCTCTTGTTTGCCATTACTTAAAGTTTGCCCTACAAGGAGTTAACCAGATCAGATCCCACACCTCCTCACACTCGTTTCCAAGTTATATAACCTTTTTGCAATATCTCAGGAAGTCAGATCCATGTCTTATGTTACCTTGAGATTTCTGAAAGTGCTGGAAAGAGCTAGAAGTTCCAGCTGTGAGGCTGGTAAGCCTCAGAATACACACCTCACGGTCCTCCATGGCATCAGTAAGCCTGAACAGAAGTTGAGGGGGATAAGTGGCCACGGGTGTGGAAGAAGATTTGACTGAGAGAATTTAAAGAGGTGCAGAAGATGTATTCAATACAAGGCAATATCCAAAAACACTGAAATACAAATTAATTATTAATTGTTGTCAAGGTCACAAAGAAGTGCTGTTGTTAGTACTTGGGTTCTATTGTGAGACATTCTGCAAAACATAGGAAAAAATTAAACTACTGCCCTATGAAAGTAAAATAAAACAATGCATTATTTATCTGTGCAAAGATATGCAAACAATTAATATTAATTTTATTTAATGCTTAGTATGGTCTAGCCATGGTTTTTTTTTTTTAATTATCACTTGGTATACACAAAATTCTTAAAGATATGATTATAGCTTTATATCATTATAATTCCAAATTTAAAGATTAGAAAACTGAAGCTTGGAAACTTTAATTTGCCCCAAATCACATAGCTAGTATGTTGTAGAGGTGATTTTAAAACCCAGGAAATCTGATTCCAGAGATGGTTCACTTAATGTACCACCCCCAGAACTGCAACAAGACAAATTACTAAAAGGTGAATACTGTGTGTTCCCTGAACCTATCAGAAGGCTTACCAAGAAGAGTTAACCATCCATGGCAACTAAAGGCAACAGAATTAGAGTGAAAAAGCACTGTCTGTAGATATTGTCTGAGTTTGAGACTATATCTAAATTTGATGGCAAATATATGAGGGAGAGGGAGACTACAGAGCCTTAACCTGAAGACCAGAGAAATGTATTATAAACTAATGCAATTCCATTCTTGCTTTGTAAACCAGTCTCTGGGAGCTTATGTAATGTATCAGTCCCTATGAGATAGAGCTACTTCACATATTCTGGAAATCAAGTTTCAGAGTTTGCAAGATGGGCCCAAAATCTTGACAATAGGGAATTCACCAAAGAATGAGGCCTGGAAGTGTGGTTTTTTCCTCCTGAAATTACGGTTTTTTGTTTGCTTGTTTGTTTTTTTGTTTTTATTTAATACCTCTTACATTTGGACATTCATCTTATGCTTTTTACATTGTGGTTGCTGTCTTGCCAAAATAAGAGTTACTGTGTCTCAAATTTGATTTTTTTCAAAATGTCTTATTTAATAAGAAGCAAAGCTAAAAGCGTAGTTCTGTCTATGCTTATATTTTGGTGTGAGATTGGCGTATTTCTACTTCACATTGAATATAGCCAGATACCGAAGTAATCTTTGATTATGGTTATTGGATACAGGTGACTAGGGCCTGAACCCACCCATCTAGGTCTTTAGATTTGAATATATGTATAAGCGTAATAGCTTCCTTCCTTGCCCAATGAGCAGGTGATCAAAACTCATTTGATATGGGTCTGGCTACATCTGAGTAACCATTTCTTTCAAGGTTACAAACTTATGGCATTCATCCCTTTCTATAAAAAAGTTCATCCTGAGAATCAAGAATCCATAGGGTTAATTTTGTCACCTGGAACACGCTTACATCATCCACCCCTCTGACTCTTAGTTTTTTTGTCATCCATCTCACAGATTTAAAGGAGACTTTAATAATAATGTTAAAATTTTTTACATTGAAATTATATAAAACATTTGATATAATAAAACCTTATTAGCTAGCTATTTTAAGGAATTGAAATCTACTGGAGATATAAAAATTGGTCTCTAGAGACCTTTTGATAGATATTAGTGACGGTGGACCAGAAGTTATACCAGAAGAGAACGCATTTTGTCACACCAAAGAAAAAAATTTTGTAAATTCACAACTCACCCAGGTTTCAAAGTCTTTGTTGTAAGGCCGATTTGCTTTCATTAACTGAAATTCTACAGTAGATACTGGTGACCTAAGAAAAGTTGCTTAGTTAGGTGTCAAACTAATGAGGTTCTATTACAGAGGTTTGTTTTGTTTGGTTTTGTTTTTTCATTTAAATCTGAAGGAAAGCAAGTTTAGGTCTTTTAAACACTAAAGAGAAAAATTTGACTTATACTAGTGTTTAGTTTGGTGCCAAACTTCCAATGAAATAAATATTTGTATATCCTGAATTTTATTCACAGAGATTATCCTAATAGACTGACCCTTCACTTTAGTACATTCAACTGTCTTAAATTTTCCTAGTTCAAACTGCCCTGTTCCTTGACTAAAATGATGTTAATTTTTCTTTCTTTTAAGTGAGAGGGAAAGAGAAATTAAGGCAAAACTCTCTGCTGGAATGCTAAAAGATTGCGCTTTTTAATTGTAAAATTTGTAGTTATTATACTTAGATTTATTCCATAGTTAGAGTAACATTTCTCAGCTCTGCTTCAAGTTTGTAAACAATGCAAACCCTCTACCAGACCGCAGAAGTGAGTGAAGGATAAAGCACAGAGAGGCAGGGACAGAAAAGAATCTACTTGAAAATGGTCTTGTTGAGAAAGGAAGAGTGAGGGAGTGGTCACTCTTGAGACCTGTTCTTTAAACCCACAAGACTAGGCTGAAATCTCTTGGAGTTGTAAGATTTGCTTTGTGATTGACGTCAGAAAGTGATAGCAATTTGCTATACAACCTAATTAAATTTTAAAATTTTCTATGCTTTCCATGTACTATTAAATACTGAAGAGCAACAGAATTGGGAGTTTTTCTCTCGTCAACAAGGTTTCCAAAAGGGCGGATTTTTCTCATTACTGAAGCTTACTGATTTACAAGTATCTCTTAATTGACTTTAGATAACCACATTGAATATTTAATATTATACTATCATTAGCACACTTAGTATTCGTCTAAATCATACAATTGTGTCAATTAAGTTGGCCGCCTTTTAAAAACTTACCTCATTGATCTTTAATTACACTTATAAGAATTACACTGGGAGCAGCTGCAAGATGGCGGAAGAGTAAGACGCGGAGATCAACTTCCTCCCCACAGATACATCAGAAATACATCTACACGTGGAACTGCTCCTACAGAACACCTACTGAACGCTGGCAGAAGACGTCAGACCTCCCAAAAGGCAAGAAACTCCCCACGTATGGGTAGGGCAAAAGAAAAAAGAAATAACAGAGACAAAAGAATAGGGACGGGACCTGCACCAGTGGGAGGGAGCCGTGAAGGAGGAAAGATTTCCACACACTAGGAAGCCCCTTCGTGGATGGAGACTGCGGGTGGCAGAGGGGGGAAGCTTCGGAGCCACGGAGGAGAGCGCAGCCACAGGGGTGCGGAGGGCAAAGCGGAGAGATTCCCGCACAGAGGCTCGGCGCCGAGCAGCACTCACCAGCCTGGGAGGCTTGTCTGCTCACCTGCTGGGGCGGGCGGGCTGGGAGCTGAGGCTCGGCTTTGGTTGGATCGCAGGGAGGGGACTGGGGTTGGCGGCGTGAACACAGCCTAAAGGGGGCTAGTGCGCCACAGCTGGCTGGGAGGGAGTCTGGGAAAAGGTCTGGAGCTGCCGAACAGGCAAGAGACTTTTTCTTGCCTCTTTGTTTCCTGGTGCGTGAGGAGAGGGGTTTAAGAGCGCCGCTTAAAGGAGCTCCAGAGACGGGCGCGAGCCGCAGCTCTCAGCACGGACCCCAGAGACGGGCATGAGACACTAAGGCTGCTGCTGCCGCCACCAAAAAACCTGTGTGTGGTCACAGGTCACTATCTACACCTCCCCTCCCGGGAGCCGGTGCAGCCTGCCACTGCCAGGGTCCCGTGATCCAGGGACAACTTACCCGGGAAAATGCACGGCGCACCTCAGGCTGGTGCAGCGTCTCGCCGG
Source organism: Balaenoptera physalus (assembly GCF_965194825.1). Taxonomy (NCBI): domain Eukaryota; kingdom Metazoa; phylum Chordata; class Mammalia; order Artiodactyla; family Balaenopteridae; genus Balaenoptera; species Balaenoptera physalus. The sequence continues at coordinate 45,390,669 of NC_138889.1, read as the reverse complement.
CCTCTGCCGCTGCAGGCTCGCCCCGCATCCGTACCCCTCCCTCCCCCCCCCTGAGTGAGCCAGAGCCCCCGAAGCAGCTGCTCCTTTAACCCCATCCTGTCTGGGCGGGGAACAGACGCCCTCAGGCAACCTACACGCAGAGGCGGGTCCAAATGCAAAGCTGAACCCCGGGAGCTGTGCGAACAAAGAAGAGAAAGGGAAATATCTCCCAGCAGCCTCAGAAGCAGCAGATTAAAGCTCCACAATCAACTTGATGAACACTGCATCTGTGAAATACCTGAATAGACAATGAACCATCCCAAATTGAGGAGGTGGACTTTGGGAGCAAAAGATATATTATTTTTTCCCCTTTTTCTCTTTTTGTGAGTGTGTATGTGTATGCTTCTGTGTGTGATTTTGTCTGTATAGCTTTGCTTTCACCATTTGTCCTAGGGTTCTGTCTGTCCATTTTTTGTTTTTGTTTTTGTTTTACTTTTTAAAATTTTTTTCTTAATAATTATTTTTTATTCTAATAACTTTATTTTATTTTATTTTATCCTCTTTCTTTCTATTATTTCTCCCTTTTATTCTGAGCTGTGTGGATGAAAGGCTCTTGGTGCTCCAGCCAGGCGTCAGTGCTGTGCCTCTGAGGTGGGAGAGCCAACTTCAGGACACTGGTCCTCAAGAGAGCTCTCAGCTCCACGTAATATCAAATGGTGAAAATCTCCCAGAGATCTCCATCTCAATGCCAAGACCGAGCTTCACTCAAGGACCAGCAAGATACAGTGCTGGACACTCTATGCCAAACAACTAGCAAGACAGGAACACAGCCCCATCCATTAGCAGAGAGGCTGCCTAAAATCATAATAAGGCCACAGACACCCCAAAACACTCCACCAGACGTGGACCTGCCCACCAGAAAGACAAGATCCAGCCTCATCCACCAGAACGCAGGCACTAGTCCCCTCCACCAGGAAGCCTACACAACCCAGTGAACCAACCTTAGCCACTGGGGACAGACACCAAAAACAACAGGAAATACGAACCTGCAGCGTGAGAAAAGGAGACCCAAAACACAGTAAGTTAAGCAAAATGAGATGACAGAAAAACACACAGCAGATGAAGAAGCAAGGCAAAAACCCACCAGACCTAATAAATGAAGAGGAAATAGGCAATCTACCTGAAAAAGAATTCAGAGGCCAAGTAAAAACTGACACTGCAGAAATACAAAGGATCATGAGAGATTACTACAAGCAACTATATGCCAATAAAATGGACAACCCGGAAGAAATGGACAAATTCTTAGAAATGCACAACTTGCCGAGACTGAACCAGGAAGAAATAGAAAATATGAATAGACCAATCACAAGCACTGAAATTGAAATTGTGATTAAAAATCTTCCAACAAACAAAAGCTCAGGACCAGATGGCTTCACAGGCGAATTCTGTCAAACATTTACAGAAGAGGTAACACCTATCCTTCTCAAATTCTTCCAAAATATAGCAGATGGAGGAACACTCTCAAACTCATTCTACGAGGCCACCATCACCCTGATACCAAAACCAGACAAAGATGTCACAAAGAAAGAAAACTACAGGCCAATGTCACTGATGAACATAGATGCAAAAATCCTCAACAAAATACTAGCAAACAGAATCCAACAGCACATTAAAAGGATCATACACCATAATCAAGTGGGGTTTATTCCAGGAATGCAAGGATACTTCAGTATACGCAAATCAATCCATGTGATACACCATATTAACAAATTAAAGGAGAAAAACCATATGATCATCTCAATTGATGCAGAGAAAGCTTTCGACAAAATTCAACACCCATATATGATAAAAACCCTGCAGAAAGTAGGCACAGAGGGAACTTTCCTCAACATAATCAAGGCCATATATGACAAACCCACGGCCAACATCGTCCTCAATGGTGAAAAGCTGAAACCATTTCCACTAAGATCAGGAACAAGACAAGGTTGCCCACTCTCACCACTATTATTCAACATAGTTTTGGAAGTTTTAGCTACAGCAATCAGAGAAGAAAAAGAAATAATAGGAATCCAAATTGGAAAAGCAGAAGTAAAGCTGTCAGTCTTTGCAAATGACATGATACTATACATAGAGAATCCTAAAGATGCTACCAGATAACTACTAGAGCTAATCAATGAATTTGGTAAAGTATCAGGATACAAAATTAATGTACAGAAATCTCTTGCATTCCTATACACTAATGATGAAAAATCTGAAAGTGAAATTAAGAAAACACTCCCATTTACCATTGCAACAAAAAGAGTAAAATATCTAGGAATAAACCTACCTAAGGAGACAAAAGACCTGTATGCAGAAAACTACAAGACACTGATGAAAGAAATTAAAGATGATACAAATAGATGGAGAGATATACCATGTTCTTGAATTGGAAGAATCAATATTGTGAAAATGTCTATACTACCCAATGCAATCTACAGATTCAATGCAATCCCTATCAAACTACCACTGCCATTTTTCACAGAACTAGAACAAAAAATTTCACAATTTGTATGGAAACACAAAAGATCCCGAATAGCCAAAGCAATCTTGAGAAACAAAAACGCAGGTGGAGGAATCAGGCTCCCTGACTTCAGACTATACTACAAAGCTACAGTAATCAAGACTGTATGGTACTGGCACAAAAACAGAAATATAGATCAATGGAACAGGATAGAAAGCCCAGAGATAAACCCACGCACATATGGTCACCTTATCTTTGATAAAAGAGGCAGGAATGTACAGTGTAGAAAAGACAAACTCTTCAATAAGTGGTGCTGGGAAAACTGGACAGGTACATGTAAAAGTATGAAATTAGAACACTCCCTAACACCATACACAAAAATAAACTCAAAATGGATTAAAGACCTAAATGTAAGGCCAGACACTAAAACTCTTAGAGGAAGACATAGGCAGAACACTGTATGACATAAATCACAGCAAGATCCTTTTTGACCCAGCTCCTAGAGAAATGGAAATAAAAACACAAATAAACAAATGGGACCTAATGAAACTTAAAAGCTTTTGCACAACAAAGGAAACCATAAACAAGACCAAAAGACAACCCTCAGAATGGGAGAAAATATTTGCAAATGAAGCAACTGACAAAGGATTAATCTCCAAAATTTACAAGCAGCTCATGCAGCTCAATATCATAAAAACAAACAACCCAATCCAAAAATGGGCAGAAGACCTAAATAGACATTTCTCCAAAGAAGATATACAGATTGCCAACAAACACATGAAAGAATGCTCAACATCACTAATCATTAGAGAAATGCAAATCAAAACTACAATGAGATATCATCTCACACCGGTCAGAATGACCATCATCAAAAAATCTAGAAACAATAAATGCTGGAGAGGGTGTGGAGAAAAGGGAATACTCTTGCACTGTTGGTGGGAATGTAAATTGATACAGCCACTATGGAGAACAGTATGGAGGTTCCTTAAAAACTAAAAATAGAACTACCATACGACCCAGCAATCCCACTACTGGGCATATACCCTGAGAGAACCAGAATTCAAAAAGAGTCATGTATCAAAATGTTCATTGCAGCTCTATTTACAATAGCCAGGACATGGAAGCAACCTAAGTGTCCATCATCGGAAGAATGGATAAAGAAGTTGTGGCACATATATACAATGGAATATTACTCAGCCATAAAAAGAAATAAAATTGAGTTATTTGTAGTGAGGTGGATGGACCTAGAGTCTGTCATATAGAGTGAAGTAAGTCAGAAAGAGAAAAATAAATACTATATGCTAACACATATATATGGAATCTAAGAAAAAATAAAAGGTCTTGAAGAGCCTAGGGGCAAGACGGGAGTAAAGACACAGACCTACTAGAGAATGGACTTGAGAATTTGGGGAGGGGGAAGGGTAAGCTGTGACAAAGTGAGAGAGTGGCATGGACATATATACACTACCAAACATAAAATAGATAGCTAGTGGGAAGCAGCCGCATAGCACAGGGAGATCAGCTCTGTGGTTTGTGACCACCTAGAGGGGTGGGATAGGGAGGGTGGGAGGGAGACTCAAGAGGGAGGAGATATGGGGATATATGTATATGTATAGCTAATTCACTTTGTTATAAAGCAGAAACTAACACACCATTGTAAAGCAATTATACTCCAATAAAGATGTTAAAAAAAAAATTACACTGAATAGGAAAGTTGCTAAGTGACACAATTCCATTTTGTTGCCCCCAAATTTGTGATCACGTCATATAAATAGCAAAATAGGGCTGAAATTTTCAGTGAGATATTCTTTCTTTATATACTGTACAAAGTTTATATTTTTCTTCATAATTCTTTTTTTAATTTATTTATCCCCCAAAATTTAATGAGTACATACTCTGTTTCAGACACTATACTACTAGATACTTGGTATAAAATGATGAATAAGGTGAATAATTTTCCTACCTTTATGGAGTTTACATCATTAAAAATAAATAAGAGATAGATAAGAAGTAAAAATAAATAATTCAGATTGATACTAGGGGAATTAAGCAAAAACATTTTTCTGATAGATATAATAAATACTGAAGGGATTCAGAACGAGCCTCCCCAAAATGTGCCACTTAGGCATGCAGACTATCTTGAACTGAAGACAGTCGAAACCCAGTGGACTCAAGAAACACTTTTACCTCTCCCTTAACTACCTTAAAGAACTTAGAGGTCCTGGCCCAGAAAGAGAGCTATTACCCAGAGATAACTTTTTATCTGAATGACCTATCTTTATGGCAGGACACACATCTAATGACCAAACATCTGCTCTTCTTATCATCCTGTGAATCACCCTCCTCCCCATTGAAGCCCAGGCTTCTATTCCATTCCTTAACTCCATACGGCATATAAGATTGAGTGGATAAAAAATAGTAGGTAACAGAATTTATAAATTGGAAGACAACTCAAAGAAAATTTCCAGAGAGTAAAAATAATGTAAAATACAGAAAATAGCATCAGAGATATATGGACAATATATAAAGGTCAAACAGAAGTTTAATTAGGGCCACAGATAGAAAGAGGAGAGATGATAGGGTAAAGGAATATTTTAAATGATGAAAGCTGAGAATTTTCCCAAACAGATGAAAACTATCACCCATAAATTCAAGAAGCTCTGCAAACCCTATATATATATATATATATATATATATATATATATATATATATATATATACTTGTTCACATCAGAGTTAAACTGCTATAAAACAAAGGCAAAGAGAAAATTTTAAAAGCAACCAGAATTATATGCACTTTTCTTTACACATGTTATATTTCAATTAAAAGATTTAAAAATTGCAGAGAAAAAAAGATTTAATTTCAAAGTAGCAAAAAGACATCAGTTGTCTGCTCAACAGAAACAATTAGCAATCAAGATATATAATGATAGCTTCAAAGTTCTGAGAAAAAATAACTGTCCATCTTGAATGTTACACCCATTAAAAGTATTCTGCAGAGATAAAAGTAGAATTAAGAGGTTTTCTGACAAAAAGAGAGAATTGGTGACCAGTAAACTGGTACCAAAAGACACAGTAAAGAAAAATTTTAGGTAGGTAGAAAGAAAAGGATCACAAAGGAAAACATTGAATGAAAGGAAGGCATGAAGTACAAAGAAAAGAGTAAACATCTGGGGAAATATAATGAATACTCAAATCAATTTTGAAACAAAAATCAAAAGCAAAGGGTGAAGGTATCATGGATATTTGCATATGTCCAAACTCATCAAATTGTACATGTTACATACGTGCAATTCTTTGTATATCAATTATACCTTAATAAAACTATTTTAAAAATAAAATAAAATTTGACCACACAAAACAATAATTGTAATGCATTGTGGGCTGAAAATATATAAAATTTTAAAAGGCATGACAACACTAACACCCAGGGTGGGATAGAGGTAAATGCAGTAAGAGTGTCGTAGGGATCTTGTATTATTGGGGAAGTTGTAAAGTAATAATTTGTGTTGGACTGTAATAAATCAAAGATAGATGTTTAATCTCAAATGTAACCATTAAAAATTATAAAAATACATATGCAACAAATTAGTGTATGAGAAAAAATGTGAAATGAAAATATTTGATTAATCCAAGGGAAGCTACAAAAGTAGAGAAAAAAAATCATGAAACACTTGGCTTGATTGAATACAAATAACAAAATGATAAATATAAACCCAACTACATCAATGGTTATATTAAATACAAATAGAATAAATGCTCCAAGTTAAAAGCTAATATTGCCAGACTGGATAAACAAATAAACAAAAGCAAAACAAAAATTAAAAAAAAGTTATGCTTAAAAGAGATATATCTTAAACATACATAGAGAAGTAACCAAGACAAATATGGGACAGATATGCTAATATCAGACAAAATAGAGTAATGCAAAGAAAATTGCTAGAGATAAACAGTGACATTACATAATCATAAAAGAGTTGATCCAACAGAAATATCATAATTCTATATCTGTATGTACACAATCACATAGATTCAATACACAAAAAACAAATATTGACTGTTAAAATGAGAAACAAATCTACAATCATGATGGAAGTGTTAAAAACTTTTCTTTTGTAACTAATAGAATAAGCAGACAAAAAAAAGTAGCAAGGATAGAGTATGTAAGAAACACAATAAAATGGTGATTATGGATATGTAATTTAGACATGCAGAAAACTGAATCTAACAATGACAGAATAAACTAAAAATAATTTTTTTTCCAGTACCTACTTCAAGATATCTAAAACCAAGGGAGAAGGCATTAGAAACATTTTTGACTTACAGTGAAATTTTATCCAAGGACATACTTAAACATAAGTTCCGTTAAATGCACTAAAAAAAACCCTATAATTTGTAACCTCTCTTATCACAAGGAATATTTCCATTTGCATTTGAACAGTTAACTTTAAAAGGTGAATCTTTGCCCCCAAAGTCTAGCTTCTGAGATAACAAACACTATGTTCTTTTTTGGCTCCATTACTGCAGTTTGAGATAGGTATGACAACAGTTCTAATAAAGAGAGAATTCAGCTCATATGTCACCCTTGTTCTTTGTTGTGAATAGTTTAATAAAATTTAAATTACAAGCAAATTCCAAGTTTGTGTAGCATTTGGTTAAAATCCTGAGCTTTGGAGTCTAACAGACCTGGATTTAAATACAATCTTGATATTTGATAACTGTGATGTTGGACAGATTAGCTAACTTCACCATAGAATGGAAAGAATAATGCCTATTTCATAGGGTTGTGATGAAAATTAAACAAGCTAATATATATAAAAAGCTTATCAGAGTGATGGCATATTATAAATCCCGACAAAGTTGTGCCTATTATTCTCCTTTTCATCAGCTCAGGACATCACTAAATTCATCATCTTATAGTCCCGTATCAATATATTACTCCTCCTCAGGTAGTGCAGCAGGGGGCAGGGATGTAGGGAAGAGGTGGAGGAAAGGAACAAAGGACACTGTACATTATTTTGAAAAATAAAGCAAAGAAAATGATTCCCCAGCAATTGAGAAATGAAGTGTTAAAAAATTATAATCATGCTTAATTCCAGGAGCTCCACTTATAAAAGCAGAATACTTTACACAGTCATAGAATGTGTTGAAACTTAATTCATACTCACTGTCCAGACTGAACATGGGATATGAATGTTAATCTTTCTAAAATGTACTATGTCTTACTTGGCCAGCTTTTTCGTGGAATAGTGTATTTGATGAACACTGGCAACACTTGGCCAGCAGGCCCTCCTTTATCCATGCTGTCGTTATTGACCTATCTCCATTCTAATTAACAGGTCATTTTTAATCTTCTGATAAGTCAATAACTTCAATCAGATTCAGATGAGATCTTATGGATATTGGAGCTATTGTGTACCATCAAGGAACAAATGTTCAGGCCTACCTCATTTTACTGCACTTTGCTTTATTGACACGTGGAGATATTGTGTTTTTTACAAAACAAGATTTGGGACAGCGCTGAGTCAAGCAAATGTATTGGTGCCATTTTTCCAATAGTATTTGCTCACTTTGTGTCTCTGTGTCACATTTTGGTTAATCTTGCAATGTTTCAAGCTTGTTCATCATTATCACCATTGGTGTGGTGATTTTGTGATTAGTGACCTTTGATGTTACTATTGTAATTGTTTTGGGGTGCCCCTAACTGTGCCCATGTAAGAGCACAAAATTGACTGATAAATGTTGTGTGTGTTCTACTTGCTCCACTGACTGTTGTTCTCCATCTCTCTTTCTCTCCTCTGGTCTCCCTATTCCCTGAGACACAACAATATTGAAATTAGGCCAATTAATAACCCTACAGTGGCCTCTAAGTGTTCAAGTGGAAGGAAGAGTTGCATTTATCTCACTTTAAATCAAAAGCTGGAAATGATTAAGCTTAGTGAGAAAGGCATGTCAAAAGTCGAGATAGGCCAAAAGCTAGGTTTCTTGCACAAAACAGTTAGCCAAGCTGTGATTTCAAAAGAAAAGTTTCTGAAGGAAATTAAAAGTGTTACTAGAGTGAACACAGGAAAGGTAAGAAAGTGAAACAGCCTTATTGCTGATATGGAGAAAGTTTTAGTAGTCTGGACAGGGGATCAAACCACCCACAACATTCCCTTAAACTAAAGCCTAGTCCAGAGCAAGGCCCTAACTCTCTTCAATTCTCTGAAGGCTGAGAGAGGTGAGGAAGCTGCAGAAGAAAAGTCTGAAGCTAGTAGTGGTTGGTTCTTAAGATTTAATGAAAAAAAAATCTGCATGACATAAAAGGGCAAGGTGAAGCAGCAAGTGCTAATATAGAAGCTGCAGCAAGTTATCCAGAAGATCTAGCTAAGATAATGAAATAAGGAGGCTACATTAAACAACAGATTTGGAATGTAGACAAAATCACCTTATACCGGAAGAAGATGCCATCTAGGGCTTTCATAGCTAGAGAGGAGAAGTCAATGCCTGGCTTCAAAGTTTCAAAGGAAAGCCTAACTTTCTTGTTAGGAGTTAATGCAGCTGGTGACTTAAAGTTGGAGCCAATGCTCATTTATCATTCTGAAAATCCTGGGGTCCTTAAGAATTATGCTAAATCTATTTTGCCTATGCTCTATAAATTGAACAACAAAGCTTGCATGACAGCTAATCTGTTTACAACATGGTTTACTGATTATTCTAAGCCCACTATGGAGACCTACTGCTCAGAAAAAAAAAAAAAAAATTCCTTTCAAAATATTACTGCTCATTGACAATGCACTTGGTCACTAAACATCTCTGATAGAGATATATAATGAGATTAATATTGTTTTCATCCCCGATAATACAACATCCATTCTGCAGCCCAGGGATCAAGGAGTAATTTTGATTTTCAAGTCTTATAATTTAGGAAATACATTTTGTAAAGTCATAGCTGCCATAGATGGTGATTCCTCTGATGGATCTGGGCAAAGTAAATTGGGAAACTTCTGAAAAAGATTCACCATTCTAAATGCCAGTAAGAGCATTTATTCATTCATAGAAAGAGGTCAAAATAGCCACATAAAAAGGAGTTTGGAAGAAGTTGATTCTAACCCTTATTGATTATTTTGAAGGGTTCAAGGCTTCGCTGTAACTGCAGAAATGGTGGAAAGAGTAAGAGAATTAGAAGTGGAGCCTGAAGATGTGACTGAATTTCTTCAATCTCATGATAAAACTTGAGCAATGAAGAGTTGCTTTTTACGGATGAGTAAAGAAAGTGTTTTCTTGAGATGGAAACTACTTATAGTGAAGATGCTGGGAAGATTGTTCTTGACAAGAAAACATTTAAAATATTACATAAACAGTTTATAGCGCAGTGACAAGGTTTGAGAGGGTTGGCTCCAATTTTACAAGAAGTTCTATGTGGGTACAATGCTATCAAACAGCATTGCACGCTTCAGAGAAATCATTCATAAAAGGGAGAGTCAATCCATAACAGCAACCTTAACTTAACTATTGTCTGATTTTAAGAAATTACCACCGTCACTCCAACCTTCAGCACCACCACACTGAATCGGTAGCCATCAACATCAAGGCAAAATCTGTCACCAAAAAGATTACAACTCACTGAAGTCTCAGATAATGGTTAGCATTTTTAGCAACAAAGTATTTTTAAATTAATGTATGTACATTATTGTTTATAGACATAATGCTACTTAATAACATAATGCACACTTAATAGACTACAGAATAGTGTAAACATAACTCTCATATGCACTGGAAAACCAAAAAATTTGAGTGACTTGCTTTATTCCAGTATGCACTTTATTGCAGTGGTATGGAATTGAACCACCAATATCTCTGCGGTATGCCTAAATATATCTAATCTTATTGATAATACATTAAATTAATTTTCTAAATCCCAGAAAGAAACATTTTTTACCTTTATTTCCAACTTCTCTGAGGTGGAACACCTCATAACATCATGCACACATTCTTTTTTTTTTTTTGGAAAACAGTATATTTGTTTCATTTATTTTTTTTAATACATCTTTATTGGAGTATAATTGCTTCACAATGCTGTGTTAGTTTCTGTTGTGCAACAAAGTGAATCAGCCATATGCATACATATATCCCCATATCCCCTCCCTCTTGAGCCTCCCTCTAACCCTCCCTATCCCACCCCTCTAGGTGGTCACAAAGCACCAAGCTGATCTCCCTCTGCTATGTGGCTGCTTCCCACTAGCTATCTATTTTACGTTTGGTAGTGTATATATGTCCATGCCACTCTCTCACTTTGTCACCTCTTACCCTTCCCCCTCCCCATATCCTCAAGTCCATTCTCTAGTAGGTCTGTGTCTTTATTCCCGGCTTACCACTAGGTTCTTCATGACTTTTTTTTTTTTCCTTAGATTCCATATATATGTGTTAGCATACTGTGTTTGTTTTTCTCTTTCTGACTTACTTCACTCTGTATGACAGACTCTAACTCCATGCACCTCACTACAAATAACTCAATTTCGTTTCTTTTTATGGCTGAGTAATATTCCATTGTATATATGTGCCCCATCTTCTTTATCCATTCATATGTTGATGGACACTTAGGTTGCTTCCATGTCCTGGCTATTGTAAATAGAGCTGCAATGAACATTTTGGTACATGACTCTTTTTGAATTCTGGTTTTCTCAGGGTATATGCCCAGTAGTGGGATTGCTGGGTCGTATGGTAGTTCTATTTTTAGTTTTTTAAGGAACCTCCATACTGTTCTCCATAGTGGCTGTATCATCAGTTTACATTCCCACCAGCAGTGCAAGAGTGTTCCCTTTTCTCCACACCCTCTCCAGCATTTATTGTTTCTAGATTTTTTGATGATGGCCATTCTGACTGGTGTGAGATGATATCTCATTGTAGTTTTGATGCACACATTCTTGAAATCTCAATCCGGTTTGTAGAAATGGACCATCAATCAAAACATTTGAGAATTAAACACACACACACACATGCATGCACACACGCATACACACACAGCAAAATGCAGTTCCTGATTTTACATGTATTTCAAGTGTAAGAAAGTTAAAGAACAGCTTATCTTGTTCATTACAGAATATTAATAGTGTGAAATATACATAGATTCCTTTTTCTCCTAAAGTATTCTTGTTGTATCTCCATGTGTATATTACCTTCTGGAATAACACAAAATAATGGACTGAATAATTCTAACCAAGTCCTCTAGTTAACACTCAGTAGAATCATTTGGTTACGTGTCTCTACCACTTGACCATGAGTCAGTTGAGGTTAGTGGTCAAGTCTTACGCAAATATTTGTACCTCTAGCCTAAGACAGTGATGAATGAGTAAATTAATGCTGGGAAAGCATTTTAAATGGAAAGTTTTTTTGAAACAGAATATGTTATTATATTCCCACCTTTATTCTTTTTTTAACCTTTACGTAATATGTACTATTTTATAGCACCATCCAAAGGAAAAAAAAATTCAACATCTCACATCCCTTTTTTCCCCACTTCTCACTCCCACACTATCTTTGCACAGTTGAAGAAGCAATTAAAAAACAGACCATTAAAAATTCAATGGTGTTGGAGGAGGGTGAGTGTGATTCTGAAACTTTATCAACCAGCTAACTTCACTTCCTATCATGGGGCAAGTGGACACTTGCTTTCTAATTCTTCCCCAAGCATGAGAGAGAGACAGAGAGGGAGAGAATCACTAGCAATACTGCATACTCCTAATAATAAGCTATAAATCAGGTCACTTTTCCTTACAGAATAGCAACAGCATTTTACAGTCAGCTTTTCAAGGTCTTCAATGAGAAGATAATTTTCCATATAGGAAATATAGGATACATGCAGATAATTTAAACTATGCCATTCAATATTCCCTGCATTGTGACTGCAATAAAACAGGAGGAATGCTGCAAATTTAATTTGACACATATTCTTTTCCCAATAAATATACTAGTAAAATGCAAGTGAAGGTAATGATACCTACCTCAAAATATTTTTAAGAACAAATGAAAGAGTAATGCCAAAGATGCTTTGTAAATTGTAAAGTGTCAGAGAAAAATTATCAGCAGTCATTATTAGTAGTACTTTAATTCTGTATAAGTGAAGTATCCTATCATTTATGTGATATAGTTTAAAGGCACCGTGAAGGCATCATGTTAAGACAAAGTGCCCTGATAGCCTCTGAATACAATTAATGTGCTATTTACTTGTTAGAAATAAACAGATGAATACCATTTGGAAGAAGATGAATTTCTTATTCACTCACAAGCTAGTATGAATTAATTAAATAGGATTATTTTCATCTCAAAAACTAGTTAAAAATAACCTATTGAAGTATAGGAGGAATGGAGGAGAGGCAAAGTTATGGCAAGGAACAGAGTGAGAGAAGCAGAGTTTGTTAATGTAACACAGGAGAATGCTGTGTAAATACAGAGTAGAGAAAGCAGCAGCAACAGGAAGTAATGTAAGAAAAAAAAATCAAAAAGTGTAACTGGCCATCTGTCAAAGAAAGAGACAACTAATCTAAGGAGAAAAAGCTACCACTACTTTGACAAGGAAGAACTTATTATATTTAGTTTGGCCCAAGTAAGAGAGACCAAAGCTATCACCTCCAAGACTCCACTACCACCACCCCAAACTTTGATGCAGTGGATAGATAATCAAGATTATTTTCTGATGATACTGTATAAGTGAAGGCTAGAGAAAGATATGGAAAAGAATACTGCAAACAACAAAGGAATGTGTTGTTTCAGCTGACAATACAGCTTTTTGTGTCAACTGTGAAAAGAGGAAGTCACAAGAAGAGGTTGCAAGTATGTTTTTTAACAGATTAGGTGTTAGGATCACTTTCTGCCTTGCTTTTCAGATGACACCTTGAGTGTGATATGAGATTTTGGCACCACGCCTAAAGAGAGACACCAGCAAATAGGAATTCATTCATAACAGAGCATTTGTTATAGTGAACTAAAAAAACATGTTAAGCAAGAAACAGTTAAAGGAGCTTATATGTAAGGGAGCCTTATATATTATGGGAAATTAAGACATAGGAAGAAAAGATACAGGGATGGCTGTGGATAAAAGAGGTATTCAATGAAGCAGATATGAGGGGCTATATCCCAACCCAGCGCCCTGTTCATACAGCAGGGGTGTGACTCTGGGAAATGTGGGCATCTGTACACACCCTAAATTGTAGATCAGTGGCACAGAAGGTCTGCCAATGAAAAGAGGCAAACTTAAGAACAATAATTGCAAACAAATTATATCAGGTCAATGAAAGAAATAGCTCTCTCAGACAAGACTTCTGGAATAGTGATGTGAGGAGTCCATCAGACACACTCTCCCCAGCCAAACAATCATGATTGGAGCAAATAAAAAAAACAAAAACAAAAACAAAAAACAACCTTTAAGCGTCTAGAAATTGTCCTAAGGGTGCACAGAAAATGGAAAAACATTTATGGAGAAAATCTACAAAATCTTGCTAAGAACAGCAAGTGTGTGACATTTCAGCTACTATCCATTCACTCCACACACCCTAGCCTAGCGTGACAGAAGTTCCCCTCTGGTCAAGTGTGCGAAGAATGGGCTACCTTGTCCCCCAGCTCCTAGTTTAGTGCTCCAGTTTCTTGCTGGAAGAAACAGACAGTCAGCGTTTCTCACTCTCCTCACCCCTCCCATCAGTTCCCTGTTGCAGAAGTTCTAGTCTATTCTAGGCAGTGCAGCCCAGGGTTTTGGAGCTTATTTGATCACAGTGAACTCCCCCTTATAAGGAGGAAGAGCTACCTGAAGTGAGGGAGGCCAATAATACTGGGTCCATAAATGTATATTTGCTTTCCATTCATCTCTCAGTTTCCTTAAAAGACACAAATTATATAAAATAATAATTATAACTGATCATTGTTGGATTTGTAACATATATTGATGGCATGTGTATATCAATAATAGTTTCAAAAAAGGGAGAGAGAAAATAGAGTTATATGGAACTAAAGTTCTATAAGCAGCAATCATAAGAGAGCTGGAGTGGCTGTACTCATATCTGACTAAACAGAGTTTAAAAGAAATGTTCCAAGAGTTAAAATAAGACATTCTAGTATGAAAAAGAGTTAATCCATCAGAAAATATAATGATTATAAATATATATGCACCTAATAATAGAGTCCCAAAATACATGAAGTAAAGCTGACAGAATTGAAGGGAAACATAGACAAATCATCAATAAGAGTTGGAGATCTTAATAGCCCCCACTTCCAATAATAGAACAGCTAGGTAGAAGGTGGATAGGAAAATGAAGATTTGAAAAACACAAAAAACCAACTAGACCTAAGAGGCATCTATAGAACTCTCTACCTAACAACAGAAAAACATGTATTCTCCTCAAGCAAACATATAACATTCTCAAGAATAGACCAGATACTAATGCAAGGCCATAAAACAAGCCTCAATAAATTTAAAATGATTGAAATCATACGAAGTATGCTTGTTCACCAGAATAGAATGAAATTAGAAATCCATAACAGAAGGAAATTTTGAAAATTAAAAAATATACGAAAATAAAACAATAAATTTTAAATAACCAATAGGCCCAAGAACTCACAAGGGAAATTAGAAAATGATTTGAGATAAATAATAATAATAATAATAATAAATATATATCAGCAGTGCTTAGAAGAAAATGTATAGCCATAAATACTATAATAATATTTTTTTAAATCTCAGATCAGTATCTTAACTATACTACCTAAAGATATTGGAAAAAAGAAAGCAAACTAAACTGAAATTAGGTAAAAGAAAATTAATAATAGACATTAGAGTGAAAATAAGTGAAGTAGAGTAATGAAAAAAAGTAGAGAAAATTAATGAAACAAAATTGTTTTTTTAAAAAAAAAAGATGAATTATATTGACAAACACCATGTAACATCAAACTTAATTGTGAAAGACTGAATGCTTTTACCCTCAGATCTGGAACAAGGCAACAATGTCTGCTCTTGCCATTTCTAGTCAATGTTGTATTGGAAGTTCTAGCCTGCAAAAGTAGACAAGAAACATAAATGGCATTCAGACCTGAAAAAGAGAAGTAAAGTTATCTCTACTTGCAGATGAAATGATTTTGTATGTAGAACACTTTTAAGAATCCATGGGAGCAGTGTGACTTACGTAACTAAAAAACAAGTTCAGCAAGTTTACAGGATGAAAAAACATTTTAGAAAATTTAGGTGTATATCTAGTCACTCACAATGAAGAATCTGACATGAAATTAAGAAAGTGATTCCACTGATAATGGCTCAAAAAGAATAAAATATTTAGGAATCAATTTAACAAAAGAAATGTAAGATTTTCACACTGAAAACTTGAAAATATTGTTAAAAGAAATTATAGAATACCTAAATAAATGTAATCACATTCAATGTCCATGGCTCAGAATACTTGATATTGTTAAATAAAAATTGTTAAAATAACAATATTCCCAATATTGAGAACTATTCTGCATGTTAGAAGTCGAAGGCACAGTAATATACATTTTCTAGACAAAAGAGCATACATCAAAATGACATATTGTTGTTTTACATAAAGTTCACCAAGGATACATAATCCAGGTAAGCACGTACAAAATAAAGTGAGTAGCAAGTCACCATGACCCTCTACAGAGTTGGAAAAAATGCTATTCTTTTAAGAAGTTATATTGCTAGAGTCAGAAAAAATAGATCATTAAGGTTGAGCAGGCACTCCCATCTTTGAAGAGGTCTGGTTAATGTGTAATGCAGATGTACACTGCACATTAGGGAGGGAGAGAGGAGGCCCAAACGGACAGAGAGAGAGAGGATTTTATGTTTACATTTTCTTGTCTTCCCTTAAAATATAAATTTTATTTTATCATCCCATACACAAAACCTAACTCAGAAAGGATCATTGATCTAAATACAGGTGATAAAAAAATAAAACTCTTAGAAGAAAACATACGAGTGAATCTTCATGACCTCAGATTAGGCAAAGCCTTCAGAAAATCTACACCAAAAGCACAAATGACAAAATTTAAAAATAGATAAATAGGACTTTATAAAAATTAAAAAAAATTTTGTTTTGAAAATGATACCATGAAGAAAGTTAAAATCAACACACATATTAGGGGAAAAAATATTTTCATGACATTATATAAGACTTGTGTCCAGAATATGTAAGGAACCCCTACATAGATAAAGAAGCTCAGCATCATTAGTCATTAGGTAAAAGCAATTTCAAAACACAGTGAGATAATATTTCATACCCACTAGGATCACAAAAAAACAAGACAGACACTAACATATTGGCAAAGATAAAGGAGAAATTGGAATCCTTATACACTGCTGGCAAAATATAAAATATTATAATAGAGCAGCCTTGAAAAACAATTTGACCATTTCTCAAAATGTTAAACATAGAGTTACCATATGAACCAGCAATTCCACTCCTAGGTGTTTATCCAAGATAAATGTAAATGTACGTGCACACAAAAACGCCTACATGAATGTGTGTAGCAGCATTAGTCTTAATAGCCAAAATGTAGAATAATTCAATGTCCATCAACTGATGAATGGACAAAATGTGGTATAATCATACCATGATTATGATGAATAATAGACAATTATTCAGCAATAAAAATAAATGAAGTACTGGTACATGCTACAGCATGACTACACCTTGAAAACATTATGATAAGTGAAAGAAGTCAGTTTCAAAGGATCACATATTGTATGAATCCATTTACAAAAAATGTCCCAAATGCAAATCTTTGGACAGAATGTAGAATATTGTTTGTCTTGAGCTTGGAGGGGAGATGGAGTTTGACTGCTAATGGGTACAGGGTTTCTTTTGGGGGTGACAAAAATGTTCTAAAAATAGAATGTTAAAGTCACACAACTCTGAATGTTCTAAAAAAAACATTTCGTTGTACACTTTAGGTGAATGGAATGACATGTTCATTATATCTCATTAAAGCTGCCTTTTTAAAAAAACTCACAATGAATTTGATCATAATATATTAAACAAATGAAAATCTAAAATAAGTTCACATCCTGAGATTATTTTTATTGATCTATGATCATCAGAATGAAATCTTTCATACTTCACATCTGTTCTTAGAGTATTATAAATTCCAATTATTCCTCTTAAAAGGGTTATATTCCTTAATTCGTTCTTCAATGTTTAAAGTAATCTCTAAATTAAAAATTGCTAAAAATATTTTAGGATTTCTTGATTCAACTCAGAAATTAGAATACAATAGGCAGGTAAATTTGTGTATTTTCTGTATGCATTTCTATCATTAGATATCTAATTGTAATATTATTTTAACTAATAAAGTTTAGCTACAGAAGGATAGTCTGATAAGACTGCTTAAATTGGGGGTTGATAATTTAAACTACTGTTCTCTCCAAATCACTTTAAGTGTACTAAGTTTTTCAAAGTTGTAGAACCAGGGAGGGTATTTACCATAGAGAATAATTTTCTATACTCTGAAAACTGAAGTGTGAGGCACTGTTCTGAATGATATGCATTCTTTGTCCAATGGTCAAAATTGATCTAATCACTGTAGAACAACTGGTCATTCAAGGAAGATTTATATTATTATTCAAAATCATAGATGATGTTATCATCTAAACAGTATTTAATATTTCATCTAAAGCAATGTTCTGCAAATTCATTTAAAATTTTGATTTCAGGGAAACAGTGTTCTATTCATATTAATGTGTATATATCCTCTAATTAGACAATTAGAATTATGTATTAAGTGATTTCTAATATACCTTTGAAGAAAGCATACTATAAAGTATAAATCATTTAATATTTTTACCTTTGTATAATCATCTTCACATCTGTGATTAGAGAAAATTAGTGAATTTGCTAGAAATTCACTATTATTTCATATTTTTGATCTAGCTTCTAAACTTCCAGAAGATAAGAATGATGCATTTCTTATTATCTGTTTATCCTGAGCCTACCACTGTGCCAGCTAAATAAATATATATATTTTTTAAATTACAAAGAACTTTAAACAAAGAGAGTTAACCAAAATAGAATGCCCTGTTTTGGGTAGCAATGACCTCCTGAATATTAGGAGGTTGAAGGATGGTTGGCCAGGATTTTGCATGTACTCAAGTATATTGTAAGGGAGCAATCAATCACTTAAGGGTAGTTCAGGCTACATTAAATCCATGGTCCTTTCCAGCGCTATGATTCTGTGCATATGGAGATATTACACACTTATGCAGAGACATGTTTGTGTATTTAAAAAATTTTTTCCAACGTTCTTCCCAGTGAAACTATGCACCATTTCATCAGTCAGTATCTTACCTAGAAGCTTGTAATTCAATTGAATGCACATGAAAATACCACTGCTTTTATAAAGAGCACTATCTGGTAAAGAAACAAGAATGAATCAATTCTTTAATTCAAAGTTTTAAACATGGGTTGGAGAGAGATATTTGGATAGACTGAATTTCCCTAATGCAGTTTTAATAGCTGTGTTTACAACCGTATTTCACCATACAATGTCTAAGTCTAAATGTAACATGTAATTAATTTCATGAAAAGCATGTTTGTTTTTAATTGAAATAATTTGTACTCTCTGTAATTTTGCCAGGAAACTCAACATGCATATACTTAAACATGTCAGAGGTGAATAGCTACACATTATGTATTCGTGAGTATTGCGTTCCTGTGCTGGCAACACTAGTATTGTACATAATGTGCCCTGCAACCCAGAAAGACATTTACATTGTAATGACTTACCTATAGGTTATCAAGAACTTAGTACAGAAAATCTTATGCCAATCAGTGTGAGGGAATAGGGGAACAGTTATTTTTCATAGAATCTTTGCTAGGAAAATGAGTTCTTTTTCACCAATTTTGGAAACTATATATACTCACTATGTTTGAATTGAAAGTAAAGCTCATCACATTTATATGAATAATATATGCTTATAATATATTATTATATATAATGCTTATAGAGTCATTTGCTGTCATTCACAAATGAATGTCAAATATATTATCTTATTTGAAATTCACAACGAATTTCTGAGCATGATTGGACAACTATTATTATACCTATTTGAGAGATCGGAATGCTGTGGCTTAGGAAGTTGTGTTTTCCTTAAAGTCACACTGCTAATTATTAACAAAGCTAGTACAAGAACCCAGATTTTCTGCATCATCTAGCATGGTGTTTGGTAAAGAATAGGTCCTTACTGAATATGTGCTGAGTACATTCATGTTTGAAAATTTGGCCTTAGTATAGAAGGCTCTGTCTACTGCATTGTGTTACAATGGCTTTGTATGGAATTCTTTTCAATGGTGTCCTATGAAAGACTTCATTTAGAAGAGCTGATGACTTCAGGTTTTGCTAACCAGGTAACTAAGGTATCTGACTATGAATTTAAATAAGTGGGAGTTTCAAATATGTTGTTTTTAAACAGGTAGATCATCTTTGTTAGGTGAGGATGGGGAGGCTTCAGCAACAAGAAGTTTGCGGTGTTTCATTAAAAATATGAAACACCAATAATCATATTTTGCTAAATTGTACCACTCTGTCTTCTTCTGTCCATAGCATAGACATTATGAGAAAGTCAGGGAAAGGTTAACAGATGTTACTGTGAAAAAGTAAGGGAAAGAAGGATTACCACTTCTCAAGTCTTGTTAGTGCAAAACCACAATGGCTCACTTTGATATTTTTCAGAAAATGGTCATTTGGGTCATCTATGTGCTGGCATATTAACTTAATTTCTGCCAAATGAGAGAGTCCATGCAGAAGTCATGATTTATTTTGGGTGGACACAAGTCAAAATCTCTTTGCTAAAGAGATGCTGTATGCAATTCTGACGTGTGCAGTCTGATGAGGTGAGAATAGAGGTCAGCTGACCTGAAGACTGGAAGATCCTTCTTTCAAGGCCAAGCAGGGCTGCCTCAGAAAGGTGCCGTTGAAGTGGCAGCCATCCAGGCTCTTTGTCGGGGACATGCTGACGATTTGAGCCGGCCTTGATCCCTGTCTTGCATTTTTCTCTTTTGAGTTATTCCTGACCTGAATCTCATCATAATTTTTTCCTTCCCAGTGATAGCATCAGCTTAGTGTCAGAATGACAGAACTTAAGGCCCAGTTTGAGTCACAGATTCCAGCACTGGTGGGAATGACAAGGAACTGGATACATCAGCTAATGGGTTTCCAAGAATAGCTGGAAGGAGACACAAACCAAGAGACAGCGAGAGACTGTAGTGCCAGGGAATTAAGGGTCAGCAACTGAGAATCAGTATAAGTTCTTGTATTGAAGACCTCTGAGAAATTATCCCTGCAGCTCTGCTTTGAGACAAAGGCTCCTTTCTTATCATCCAAGAGTATCCTGTGTTTAATTCTCTGTTGACAGCACCTTGTAGAGATTAAGAGGGGCAGGTTGTAGAATCAGGCAGACCTGGATTTCATTCCAGCTTCACCACTAACCTTGATACTTTGGACAAACTTTAAATCTTCTAAGCCTCATTTTCCTGCCTTTGTAAATTAGAAATAGTAGTACTTTACTCACAGAATTGTTGAATGAATTAATACAATACATATATAGTGTTTATCTAGCATATATATATACTAATTTTGTATATACATGTGTATTTCTAGATAGTGATATAATATACATATAGGAAATGTATCATAAAGATTAAGTGCACACTATACAATAGACATTATTATTATTATAGAAATTGGAAAACCGTCTCTAAATCAGTTTCCTCCCCCCATCCCCACCAGGGCACAGAGCTAGAGTTTCCCTCTTGTTATAGATATAATGGTCCAGGAAGATGTCCACATCCTAATCCTCAGAACCTGTGTATACGTTACCTTACATGGTAAAGGGCACTTTGCAGATATGATAGTTAAGGATCTCAAGCTTGAGAGATTATTCTGGAAGATTTAGTTGGGCCCAATGTATTCACAATGGCCCTTATAAAGGGAGGCAGGAGACTAAAAAATCAATAGGAGAATAAATAACAATGGAAGCAAGAGGTTGGCATGATGTGAGGAAGAGACCACAAGCCAAGGAACACACGCTACCACTAGAGGCTAAGAAAGACAAGGAAATTGTTTCTTCCCTCAGAGTCTTGATTTTGCCCAGTGAAACTGATTTCAGACTTCTGACATCAAGAACTGTAAGAGAATACATTTATATTCTGTTAGAACACTACATTTCTGTTAATTCTTTACAGCAGCAATAGGAAACTAACAAATCTAGATAACTTATAGATGGGTATGGACACATGAGCAAGACACAACCAGGAAATGTTGATGAAATCAATGTATCTGACAACAGACCTAGCCTATAAAAAGGTCACATAATTATTCACCCTCTTTTGCTCTCTATCCACCAATTGGGAGCCAAGAATTTAGAGGTAGACTCTACCTTGGGGCTGCAAGATGAGAGAAGCCTTAGTCCTTAAATCAACCTGTGGAAGACCATCTGCTAATATCTCACTTTACTGAAATGATTTTTTTGAGTATCTTTACCATGAGACAAAATGTATCGAAAAAGGAGGGTGTATCTTATTCCTGTAGCCCTACTGGTTAACATTATGCATAGGTGCATAGGAAGCAGATACATTTAATCAAAATCAGCAATATTGATTTAAACTGAACTGAGGAAGTCAGAAATGTAAGATAACAAGAGCAGCCTGGGAAGCAGAGGGCAGAGTAGATATGATTTTTCAAGGGCAAAGTTGAGAATAAAGTCAGGGTCAGGGGTTAACTCATAATGGATATGGGCCAGTGGCCTGTGGCCCATGGGCTCATTTAAATGTAGAGAGCCAGATCAGTCATCCACTACACAAATGATGACCATAGTAAAGTGGGATGAAAGGGAAGACATGAATCTGGGACCTCTATTCAAAGTTAGTAAAGGAAATTGCTAGTTTGAATATATCATTATTATCAATCTGTTGATCAGAAATCACTTAGCCGTCCCTGTTATTCATCTTTTCACACATGCTATTTCAGTGTTAGAATAAACAAGATCGTGAGATACTTTCTGCCCTGGTTCGCATGGGAAAGCAATATAAAAAGGTTCACACTGGAATGAAACTGATTTTTTTTTTTTTACTCCAATCAAATAAACCAAGACAATCATCCACTTAAAGAATTTTTTTGCTCCAAGTAGTGTCTGTGATTCATAGAGAACATTTACTTTTCCTGTTTTCAATCTACCTAAGGTCTGCATTATTTGAAGAGCAATCCAAAAAAATTTTTTAAACTAAATGCTTCTCTGATTTGGCACAAAGTTTTGCTTTTATCAGACAGTTCTCAGGCCTTATAATAGGCAATACCATTGTCATTGCAGTCCCAAGATATATCTCTTTCTCAGTGATGCATAAAAGGATTTTCCTCTCTTCAGATGATAATTAAATTAAAAGCAAAGTTGGGAAGAAGGCTTTGAACTGCTCTGGTGAGAAAGGTTACTGACTGATCAGCATCTGTTAGCACAGCTGTGTAGAGAAGAGACTTTCCAGCCTGATCGCCACAAGTGCGTTCTTCATATCAAGTGAGAAGGCAGTTGGTTTTTCTTCCTTTAAACACTTTGCTAGCGATGCTCAGGAAACAGCAAACATACAGGCATTTGGAGGGATTTGTAGAGACTTAGGTGAAACATCAAATTAAATTGTCAAGAAAACCCACAAGAGGAAAATGCCATAAAACCCAAGATGAGGAAGTGAGCTGTGGTGGTGGAGCTGACTTACATCCTTTCTGTTAAAAGTGTCATGTGTCACTTTGCTCATCTCCTTGATCTTTGTACCACCAGAGGGGAGGGAGTTGCATGCAGTGTTTATGTTTAATATTATTCCTATAAGTTGCATAGTCATATCATTGTTTTTTATTCAGTGATCTGATGTCTTTTAATCTAAAACAAATATCCAAGTGGTAATGACCAAGACATTTTAGCATTGCCTAAAGAAAAGGAAAATGTATGTACCAGAGGCAGCAAGACATGGAATGATGGTAACAGTCAGTTTCAAAGACATAACAATCTAAGTTTAACTAGTGGCAAGAAATTTTGCCTTGGTACTTCTCATCCATGGCTGGGGAATTGGAAGACAGATTTTACTAAAGTTTCTTTAGAGGATGAGAATTTGCCCATTGTGCAATTTCATGTTCAAACTTGCTTCCAATCACGTCCATTAAATTCTAATAGAAAAAAAGAATGGACTGAACCTACTGCAGACTGGAAATTGATTTTTAAAAATAATTTTCAAGTATGGCATATCACATTGTCATTTGTTTCCTTTAATAAATGCAAATGACTCATCAACCCCACTGTAGAAAAAATAAAAATGAGGATTTTGTTTATCATAGAGTTTACTATACACTGCAGAAGTTTGATGGCTAGTAAAAATCACAATATTATCATTCACTGAGTAATGTCTACATGCCCATGACTGAATCTGTTTATATTCCTGGAAAAAGAAAAGGCAGTGGTTTGTGGATACCTCAGCAAATATAGGAGCTTTTAGTTGCTTTTCTAAGCACTTTACATACATTGTCTCATTTCATCCATACAACAGTCCTTAGAGGCAATTAATATCATTATTCTATGTGATCTTTAAAGATTAAGTAAAGTATGAACTTCATGAATCTAACAATTTAATAGAAAAAAAAAAACCAAAAACGCCTTCTTTATTGTCTCCTAGTCTTCTCTGACAGATTTTTCTAACTTCAAATTAGGAGAAAAGACAACAGACTCAGCACTTTTCTTCCAGAGCTTCTTATGCCAAGCAGTCCAGGACTTCAGAAGTAAATTAATAAAAAGTTAACTTTCATCAATCACAAAAGGTGAACCTATTGCCTCCATCTCCGGCTATTTACAGTTTTGTTACTAGGAGAGGATTACTCAAGTGATACTTAAATGAAGAATTAAACTAAAAGCTTCTCTTGATTAAAAATAATCTTATAATATCTGTTATTGTTGATTTTTCATGAAAGGGTCCTTACAATATACTGAGAAGTTTTTTTTGTTTTTCCAGACACAAGTGTAAAAGAAGAATCACATGAAGTGATATACTTATGGATTTACTTTTATTAATAAAAGAAGATCCCGTGTAATTGGAACCCTCCAGGAAAAATCCACAGCTTACCTTATTCTTCCAATAATGTATTTGGAGTAAGCAGAATACCATTAATTGGGTCTGTCTTTTCTAGTTATTGGCAGCCTCTAGAAGAACAGCCCAACACTTTCACTCCTTCAACTCACAAACATCATGAGAATAAATCAGAATCAAGGGTAAGTTATGAGACTTCCTGAGAAGCAGAGGCCTGACCTGTACTGGATGAATTCCAGGATTTATATTGGGCATAGTCTTATTTGGTGATAAAGATCACAGGGCACAGGTTATTGTCTTTTTACCTTGGAGTTACTCCAGAAGTCAAAGCCACACATCTTCCAACTTTATTTTTTAGAGCAGTTTTAGGTTTACAACAAAATTCACGGAGATTTCCCATATGTCCCCTGCCCTCACACAGGCATCGCCTTCCCCACATCAACATCACTCACCAAGACGGTACATTTTTTTAATCAAAGATGACCTTACACTGACACATTATAATCTTCCAAAGTCTGTAGTTTACCTTAGGTTTTACTCTTGGTGTTGTATAGTCTACGAGTTTAGACAAATGGATAATGACATGTATCCACCATTATAATATCATGCACGGTATTTTCACTGGCATAAAAATGTCTGTGCTCTGCCTATTCATCTCTCAGTTTTGACACCAAAATACAATGTAATAATAGCTTCACTTTACACTTGGTCGTTGTTCTGTTCTGTTTCTAAATCCTAAAACAATCGATGATTTTAAGATACACCTTCAATTCAAAAACAAATTTTCAGGATCAACAAAATACTACACTAAATGCATACAGTAAATTTTGTTATTTCTTGTGGTTTGTCTGCTTTGTAAATTAATCAAACAATAATGAGATATAGCTAGGTGCCATTCCTTCTCTCTCTCTCTCTCTTTAATCAAGAATAGCTTTGTGCAGATTTGATGTTTGAAGAAAAGTCACTAGAGGGGCTATGCTTAGTTAAGGTTATGTAAGGTGAATAGACACACAATCCAAGGAAAAGCTAGAGTGGAACTCTGAAGTTTAATGAAAGCTGCCCTGACCCCCAACCCAAGGGCCCTTAGCTCTCAACACTGCAGAGAAGCACTGACATACTTAATGCCTCATCTCCCATAATGTAGCCATGGAGGTCTGCTAGAGAAGAGCTAGTGACCCAGACAAAGATGTCTTCTGCAAAGGTCAAAGGAGAATGCATTAGGAGAGAAGAGCAGTACAGGCATGAAAAGTTCCTCATTTTTTTCAGGGGAGCACTAGCACATAGCACAGATGTGACTGTGCACATGAATCTAAACCATTCAAATAAATGCAAGCCCAGAGCTTGGCAAGCTGCCCTCTGGTACCAGGAAGGCTTCAAGTCAGCTGTGGACAGGACTGTGATGGTCTCTGCTGGAGTGAACTTCAAAAATGACTCTGGCCACTATAACCAAAGCACCTGGATTAAAGTCTGCCACGATATTCCAATGACCATTCTCTATCTTGTAATCCTTTCTACTCTATTTGTCAAGGAACAGGACCCTTGGACTGATTAAGCCCCAGAAGTCCAGGAGGGGACGGATGTGGTGAGGCAAGGCATAAAACCTTTCACAATAAAAGCCCACTAATAAAGACAAATAAATATGCAGGAAATGAATTGAAAAATTAATTAGAAGATATGATTTCGCTGGTGTATGTTTGCCTCACAAAATTTATGCATACAAAATAAGTATTTTCAATATAAAATCCTTGTGTAACAATTGGAAGATACATTAAACAATAATTATGCAGAAAAAATTAAGTTAAAATTAATCTAGATGTGGTTCTACCAATATAAATAATACTGAAAAACTCACAATCAGATAATCACATAACTAAATTCATACATCTATAAATAGTGACAGCCAGAGCCACTGTGAATTACACCCAAATCTCAGCCTGGTGATCATAGCATTTCTTTATATATCAAAAATAATTAATAATAGTAAGTTAAAAATAGTTTTAAGAATGCTACATTTTTTTGTGTATGTCCAAAAATTTTAATGTGTATATAAGTATAAAATATAATGAAATGCATTTTCTTCAATAATCTCACATGAGGGGTACTGTGCCTGAGTCAGCATGTGGGTATTCAAAAACCCCCAGGTACTCCATTCTATTAGCTAAATTCACTGCATTCCATGTAGTCTCAAAAAGTACTGCTTGCCATTGAGATCCATCTTAAC
Organism: Balaenoptera physalus; assembly: GCF_965194825.1. Lineage (NCBI taxonomy): Eukaryota > Metazoa > Chordata > Mammalia > Artiodactyla > Balaenopteridae > Balaenoptera > Balaenoptera physalus. The sequence goes on along the minus strand of NC_138889.1, from coordinate 45,363,875 downwards.
AGTTTAGCTAGTTCAAATTTTAGTAGTAACAACAACAATTTATGCAAAACTGATGCTAGACATAATTAGTTGCCTTATATTTTAACTCTAATCCTTATAGCAACCCTGAAAGGGAGGAAATATCAACATCATTTTTAGAAAATATAGTGTATTCATTCATTTACTAATTTATGGATCCTGTAAATATTTACTACTTTGTTATTTGCAGACATTTCTCTGGATACTGAGAATTCAACATCAAACAAAAGAATTAAAGTACCTAGTCTCATAAGCAAATAAATATACAAAACAGAGACAGGTAGTTATAATCAAATTAATAACTACCACCAGAGTTACAGGATAGAAAGTCAGGATGGGGATAAGTTTTATTTTAATATTATGCTCATAGGAGGGCTCTCTGAGCCCTTCGTCATACCACAGATCTAAAATAAACATCTTGAGGAAAGAAATTCCAGGTAGAAGGAACAGCAAGGGCAAATGCTCTGAGATAGGAGTGAATTCAGTGAGTTCAAGAAAAACCCTCCAAAAAGTAGTCATAGAGGGAACTTACCTCAACATAATAAAGGCCATATATGACAAACCCATAGCCAACATCGTCCTCAATGGTGAAAAACTGAAATCATTTCCACTAAGATCAGGAACAAGACAAGGTTGCCCACTCTCACCACTATTATTCAACATAGTTTTGGAAGTTTTAGCCACAGCAATCAGAGAAGAAAAAGAAATAAAAGGAATCCAAATCAGAAAAGAAGAAGTAAAGCTGTCACTGTTTGCAGATGACATGATACCATACATAGAGAATCCTAAAGATGCCACCAGAAAATTACTAGAGCTAATCAATGAATTTGGTAAAGTAGCAGGATACAAAATTAATGCACAGAAATCTCTTGCATTCCTATACACTAATGATGAAAAATCTGAAAGTGAAATTAAGAAAACACTCCCATTTACCACTGCAACAAAAATAATAAAATACCTAGGAATAAACCTACCTAAGGAGATGAAAGACCTGTATGCAGAAAATTATGACCCTGATGAAAGAAATTAAAGATGATACAAACAGATGGAGAGATATACCATGTTCTTGGATTGGAAGAATCAACATTGTGAAAATGACCCTACTACCCAAAGCAATCTACAGATTCAATGCAATCCCTATCAAACTACCACTGGCATTTTTCACAGAACTAGAACAAAAAATCTCACAATTTGTATGGAAACACAAAAGACCCCGAATAACCAAAGCAATCTTGAGAAAGAAAAACGGAGCTAGAGGAATCAGGCTCCCTGACTTCAGACTATACTACAAAGCTACAGTAATCAAGACTGTATGGTACTGGCACAAAAACAGAATTATAGATCAATGGAACAGGATAGAAAGCCCAGAGATAAACCCACACACATATGGTCACCTTATCTTTGATAAAGGAGGCAAGTATATACAGTGGAGAAAAGACAGCCTCTTCAATAAGTGGTGCTGGGAAAACTGGACAGCTATATGTAAAAGAATGAAATTAGAACACTCCCTAACACCATACACAAAAATAAATTCAAAATGGATTAAAGACCTAAATGTAAGGCCAGACACTATCAGACTCTTAGAGGAAAACATAGGCAGAACACTGTATGACATAAATCACAGCAAGATCCTTTTTGACCCACCTCCTAGAGAAATAAAAACAAAAATAAACAAATGGGACACAATGAAACTTCAAATCTTTTGCACAGCAAAGGAAACCATAAACAAGATGAAAAGACAACCATCAGAATGGGAGAAAATATTTGCAAATGAAGCAACTGACAAAGGATTAATCTCCAAAATTTACAAGCAGCTCATGCAGCTCAATATCATAAAAACAAAAAACCCAATCCAAAAATGAGCAGAAGACCTAAATAGACATTTCTCCAAAGAAGATATACAGATTGCCAACAAACACATGAAAGAATGCTCAACATCATTAATCATTAGAGAAATGCAAATCAAAACTACAATGAGATATCATCTCACACCAGTCAGAATGGCCATCATCAAAAAATCTGCAAACAATAAATTCTGGAGAGGGTGTGAAGAAAAGGGAACCCTCTTGCACTGTTGGTGGGAATGTAAATTGATACAGCCACTATGGAGAACAGTATGGAGGTTCCTTAAAAATCTAAAAATAGAACTACCATAAGACCCAGCAATCCCACTTCTGGGCATATACCCTGAGAAAACTATAATTCAAAAAGATTTATGTACCACAATGTTCATTGCAGCTCTATTTACAATAGCCAGGACATGGAAGCAACCTAAGTGTCCATCAACAGATGAATGGATAAAGAAGATATGGCACATATATACAATGGAATATTACTCAGCCATAAAAAGGAACGAAACTGAGTTATTTGTAGTGAGGTGGATGGACCTAGAGTCTGTCATACAGAATGAAGTAAGTCAGAAACAGAAAAACAAATACCATATGCTAACACATATATATGGAATCTAAGAAAAAAAAAAAAAGGTCATGAAGAAGCTAAGGGCAAGACAGGAATAAAGATGTAGACGTAAAGAATGGGCTTGAGGACATGGGGAGGGGGAAGGGTAAGCTGGGACAAAGTGAGAGAGTGGCATGGACATATATAGACTACCAAATGTAAAATAGATAGCTAGTGGGAAGCAGCCGCATAGCACAGGGAGATCAGCTTGGTGCTTTGTGACCACCTAGAAGGGTGGGATAGGGAGGGTGGAAGGGAGGGAGACACAAGAGGGCAGACATATGGGAATTTATGTTTATGTATAGCTGATTCACTTTGTTATAAAGCAGAAACTAACACACCATTGTAAAGCAATTATACTCCAATAAAGATGTTAAAAAATATATATATATATATATATATGCTGACTTTCCACAATAAGTAAGTAAGTAAGTAAACAAATAAATAAATAAATAAAACGTCAAAAATGCTAGGTTGTTTGGAACATAGTGGTCATGGCAAAAAGGAGAAAGAGGAGAAGAAAGAATGCTAGGACAGGGCCAGATAAGATAGGGTCTTAAAAGCAATCATAACGAATATATAATTTTAATGTGAGCCAAGGAAGGCTTTCAGCTAAGGCATTATATAATCTATTTTGATTTTGAGGTTCACTCTGGCTATAGAGTGATAATGGAGATAAATTTTGTGTAGAATAAACTGTAAAGAATACATAAGTTAAAGCAGGGAGACCAAATCGGAGGCTATGGCCCAGTGAAGAAAGATGATGCCTTTGACCAGCGTTTTTGGTCCTGGAGCTGATGAGAAAAGGTAAAGTTCAGAATACATTTTGAACATGAATTTGTGGAACTGAGCTAAGGAAGTCAACCATGAGTGCTAATTTGGGGTCCTGAACAAGTGTGTGAATTATGATAATATTCATGAATATGCAAAAAACATAGCAAAAGGGAAGAAGGGAAATGAGAGTACCAATGATCAGAAAATTAAGCAACTTGCCGAAGATGACTAGATGACTACTGGAGTTTAAATTTGGACCCAGCTTGATCTGATCTTGTTCCAAAGCCTACCCTCTTTGCATTCACTATACTATAGAAAGTCCTGAAGGCATAAAAACTGCCCATGTGTTTCCTCTACAAAATAAGTGAAAATTCACTGCTGAGCTTAGTGGATTTCCAGGCTTTTGGTAAATCCACTGCACTATTTTTCAATATTATGAGAGTTCTTGGGAGAAAGCAGAAAGGAGATGTTGACCCTCTTGAGCAATTGACGACAGACACAGATTAGATAGAATTGCACTTAATTGCTAGGAAGATATTGACACTGATAAACATTGATGCTATTTATAGTTTAGATGCTGCAGGGAGCCTGGGAAATAATGTGCAAAAAACATTTTCACTTATCTTGCTTTCTTTGGATATATTCTCAAAATATACTTGCGATAGTTCCTTGAGGCTATTATAACAAACATTTTCACACCCAGAAGCAGTAGGGGAAGTAGCAAAAGAATAAACTAACGCAATCAAAGCAACAGCTAAAAAATTGTGGTAGCTACAACCTGTGACTTAACTGTGTTACATAGGCTCCTGCTCTAAGGAGCTCATGCAAGCAGAGGAGCTCCAAAATGCAGGTAAAGAGGAAACATTTCCCCTGCTGCTCCTGAGGATGTTACTGTTAACAGAATAGACCTGGGTCAGTTCAAAACCTCCTGGAATTTATTCAGCATTCTTGGCATGAAGGCAATACTGACGGAACAGAAGTTACCTACTGGTATGGCAGCCTTTATCCATTATCCATGAAAGGTACCGTCAGATGCCCTGAGGCTTTGGAGAGAAGTAAAACCATATGTTCACCGCTTGCTAGGGTGACTGTAAAAAGCCATAGCCCTTGAGCCATACTGATGATGTTAGTTGGATAAAATGATGGCACCATAAGGTCTTTCTTTGTGAATTTTAATAAGTTAAATGTTCAGAAACATAAGGTTACGCACCCCCAAAGACTCCGGCCTCACTAATCTATTTGTTTCCCAGCATCGCTGTCAAGTGGGAGAGGATGCACTTCTTGAACGCTAAGGTAACAGATGATTTTCATGGTCTTTATCCTGACATTTATTTGCTGGTAATAAGGCAGTGTTTGGGCTAGGTGATGCTCCAGCTTCTCAGCAGATGGTAGAAATTTACAGAAGAATAAGCAGGGCTTTTTCAGCGGCTGGGTTTTAAAGTAAAAGACTGTGTCTGTACAGGATTTTGGAGGTGGTCGGATCTATGTTCAAATCCGAGTTGTTCCTCTTACTAGGGGCAAGACCGTGGGCAAGTTGTCTAACCTCTCTGTATTTCTGTTTTATCATCAGAAGCATGGGACTAATAATACCTACATCTTATGGTTATAAGGATTAAATAATGATGTCATGAGGCACACATAGCACAGTGCTGAAAGTATAATAAGTACAAGGTAACTCTTCCCAGTCTGTCGCCTCTGTGACACTTTTTTGACTGTACAGACTTAAACTTCTGTTAACAATAGAAAGTAAATAAAAGCTGTGATGTATTTGTAAACCATTAAAACTTTAACTACATATTTTAAACAGTTTTTCTGACCCCATTTTGTTAAACTGTGCAAACATAATTTAAATCTCCTACAAATACTAGTCATCGACTTATAGGGACCTGGAAAAACACCTCAGTGGACCGTTTGATCTGGCATGGAGCAAAATTTCTGGGACTCTGCCCTGACCTTCAGTCTAAAAGGCAACATAAAGGATTATAAATAGCTGCTCCAGCTCTGGCTTCAGCTGCCAGTGGCCAAAAAGGAAAGGGAATGTCAGGGGAAACTCCTGGGAGCACAGATGCAGTGGGGGCAGGTCGTGGTGGAGCGATGCACTGAAATAGTCCATTACAATATTCACTGAAACAATCCAATGCCTGTTCATGCAAGCATCACTTATTGATCACTTGGTATGTATCAGGCACTGTAGAGAATGCTCACCAGGAAAGGCAGCACAGCTTAATGTAAAGACTGTAGGCGCCAGAGTCAGACACATCAGGACACATCGGCACTCTGTTCACAGGCATTTCGTTGGTGTGCACGGGGAAAGCTAAAAACTGAACTCGCCCCAACTCTATTAATTATGGATTGCTTATCTTATATACATCACTCGTTCCTTTTTGTTTCTGGAAAGCATAGAGGTCCTGTACTCCTAAAAGCAGTGACAGAATCTCCTGCTTTGAGACTTTCTTACCTCTGGTGACACAGCAAGGGAGGATCCAACTTTTAACTCTGTAAACTATATGCGTGGAAGCAAAAACACACACCTATTCCTATGCCTTCCATTGCCAAGTAAAAAATATGAACCCTTATCATGGTATATAGAACTTGTCACCATTTGACTCCCATTAACCTGTGAAGTATTTTCTGTCGAATACCGCTTCCCATCCTGAATATAACACCCTTAATACACAAAAATGTATGAAAACCTTTAGACAGTGGTGTGTAGTAGGTGAGAAGTAAATATCAGGTTCTTTTTCTTCTTTGTAGATGCCCTCCCTGAGCTGAGCATGGGCTGGAATGATGAGCAGAACCTACTTTGGTTGTAGATAGCCAAAAAAAAAAAAGCACAGAGTCATGTTTTATATTCACTGCAAAGTCTTTGTGCCCTGCACTGTAGAGAGGAATTTCCCACATAATCTACCCCACTCCCTCCCTAATTATGAAAACCCAGACCTTTACAGAAAGGAGCTTTATATCAAACTTTTTTCAATCTCTTGGCTACATGACTAAGACCTGCTCACCCTCCTTCTCAATGAGTTGCTTGAAAGGTCTTGGCAAAATCACACAGCCTCCTCAGCTAAGTGGAACCAGCTCCTGAAAGAGTACTCCTTATAAATTGTCTTGTCCATATGTTTCTGGAGGATGTGCCATCTGGGATTAGAGTGCTCATATTTTATGAAGCAGGAAAGCAAAAAATATGTTCACAATTTAACAGTTCCATTTGATGGGAAACTGGAATTGAATGTATTTATAACAAACTTATATCATCTCAATATGTGAACCCACTGTGCACCAGAAATCCTATTAGACACTCTTTGGAGTTGAAATGAATGAAGAGACATTGTGCTTGCCTTTAAAGAAGCAGAAAGTCCAAAGAGAGACAGAGAGTGAACTTGCCTCTGGTCAACCTGTCAGTAATATACAAACAAAGTTATAAAAAAATATCCTAAAAGCAGATTTCATCATCCATGCCAGATCCAGGAGATTGGTCGCAGCTGTTGGCATCCTTATATTGGGAAAGAATCTGAGGTTCAAAGAAATGGGGTGTCATTATGATACCTGCCATGAGCAGGCAAGAGTGGTGGCCCATGTGTCATGCCTTGTCTTCTTTGTCATAGCTGAAAGAAGCAATGACCATGCTTGACAGTTATTTGTAAGTGATGCTAACTTCACCCAGCTGCATTCATTTAACAGCATTTATTAAGAACCAACAAATGTTAAGTGATACATAGAGTAAAAAACGACCATAACCCAGTGCTTGCCCTCAATGTGCTTATCAGGTCCCCCTCCTCTAGCCCTCTTTGGCATCTTTACATGTACCTGTTGTGTGATTTCTCACATTATGTAATTTCCTAATTAGTTGGCCATATTACTTCAGTGTGTCCAAGCTACAGACCTCAGCCCATTATCATATCATTAAGCTGAGTTCTGTGGGTCATGACAAGGATTCTTCTGGCTATTATTAACAACAGAATAGAAAGTGGAATGGATGGAAAATATCAGAGTGCTTTACCCAGAAATGTATTATATTAATGTCTGTATGTACCTACACAAAAATATGTATGCATATGCTGGATTTAATTGTATTTTTAGAGTGGATTATAGTTTAGAAAATTTAAATGCCATTTCCTATTTATCTAAAAGTATTCAGGGACTTCCTGGTGGTGCAGTGGTTAAGAATCTGCCTGCCAATGCAGGACACAACGATTTGATCCCTGGTCTGGGAAGATCCCACAAGCTACGGAGCAAGTAAGCCCATGTGCCACAACTACTGAGCCTGCGCTCTAGAGCCCATGAGCCACAACCACTGAAGCCCGCACGCCTAGAGCCCATGCTCCACAAAGAGAGAAGCCACTGCAATGAGAAGCCTGTGAACCACAATGAAGAGTAGCCCCTGCTCACCACAACTAGAGGAAGCCTGCGTGCAGCAAAGAAGACCCAACTCAGAGAGGTCAGACAGCAGAAGCAAGAAGAACTACAATCCTGCAGCCTGTGGAACAAAAACCACATTCACAGAAAGATAGACAAGATGAAGAGGCAGAGGGCTATGTACCAGATGAAGGAACAAGATAAAACCCCAGAAAAACAACTAAATGAAGTGGAGATGGGCAAGCTTCCAGAAAAAGAATTCAGAATAATGATAATTAAGATGATCCAGGACCTCAGAAAAAGAATGGAGGCAAAGATCGAGAAGATGCAAGAAATATTTAACAAAGACCTAGAAGAATTAAAGAACAACAAAAAAGAGATGAACAATACAATAAGTGAAATGAAAAATACACTAGAAATAATCAATAGCAGAATAACTGAGGCAGAAGAACAGTTAAGTGACCTGGAAGACAGAATGGTGGAATTCACTGCTGCAGAACAGAATAAAGAAAAAAGAAGGAAAAGAAATGCAGTCAGCCTAAGAGACCTCTGGGACAACATTAAATACAACAACATTCACATTATAGGGGTCCCAGAAGGAGAAGAGAGAGAGAAAGGACCCGAGAAAATATTTGAAGAGATTATAGTCGAGAACTTCCTTAACATGGGAAAGGAAATAGCCACCCAAGCCCAGGAAGCACAGAGAGTCCCACACAATATAAACCAAAGGAGAAACACTCTGAGACACATAGTAATCGAAATGGCAAAAATTAAAGACAAAGAAAAATTATTGAAAGCAGCAAGGGAAAAACGACAAAAAACATACAAGGGAACTCCCATAACATTAACAGCTGATTTCTCAGTAGAAACTCTACAAGCCAGAAGGGAGTGGCATGATATATTTAAAGTAATGAAAGTGAAGAACCTACAACCAATATTACTCTACCTGGCAAGGATCTCATTCAGATTCGATGGAGAAATCAAAAGCTTTACAGACAAGCAAAAGCTAAGAGAATTCAGCACCACCAAACCAGCTCTACAACAAATGCTAAAGGAACTTCTCTAAGTGGAAAACAGAAGAGAAGAAAAGGACCTACAAAAACAAACCCAAAACAATTAAGAAAATGGTAATAGGAACATACATATCAATAATTACCGTAAATGTGAATGGATTAAATGATCCAACCAAAAGACACAGGCTGTCTGAATGGATAGAAAAACAAGACCCATATATTTGCTGTCCACAACAGACCCACTTCAGACCTAGGGCCACATACAGACTGAAAGTGGGGGGATGGAAAAAGATATTCCATGCAAATGGAAATCAAAAGAAAGCTGGAGTAGCAATACTCATATCAGATAAAATAGACCTTAAAATAAAGAATATTACAAAAGACAAGGAAGTCACTACATAACGATCGAGGATTCAATCCAAGAAGAAGATATAATAATTATAAATATATATGCACCCAACACAGGAACACCTCAATACATAAGGCAACTGCTAACAGCTATAAAAGAGGAAATCGACATAACACAATAATAGTGGGGGACTTTGAACAGATCATCCAAACAGAAAATTAATAAGGAAACACAGCTTTAAATGACACAATAGACCAGATAGATTTAATTGATATTTACAGCACCTTCCATCCAAAAACAGCAGATTACATTTTCTTCTCAAGTGCACATGGAACATTCTCCAGGATAGATCACATCTTGGGTCACAAATCAAGCCTCAGTAAATTTAAGAAAATTGAAATCATAGCAAGCATCTTTTCTGACCACAACTCTATGAGATTAGAAATCAATTACAGGGAAAAAAATGTAAAAAGCACAAACACATGGAGGCTAAACAATACGTTACTAAATAACCAAGAGATCACTGAAGTAATCAAAGAGGAAATAAAAAAATACTTAGAGACAAATGGCAAGGAAAACACGATGATCCAAGACCTATGGGATGCAGCAAAAGCAGTACTAAGAGGGAAGTTTAGAGCAATACAAGCCTACCTCAAGAAACAAGAAAAATCTCAAATAAACAATCTAACCTTACACCTAAAGGAACTAGAGAAAGAAGAACAAACAAAACCCAAAGTTAGCAGAAGGAAAGAAATCATAAAGGTCAGAGCAGAAATAAATGAAATAGAAACAAACAAAAACAATAGAAAAGATCAATAAAACTAAAAGCTGGTTCTTTGAGAAGATAAACAAAATTGATAAACCATTAGCCAGACTGATCAAGAAAAAGAGGGAGAGGACTCAGATCATTAAAATTAGAAATGAAAAAGAAGTTACAACAGACACCGCAGAAATACAAAGCATCCTAAGAGACTACTACAAGCAAATCTATGCCAATAAAATGAACAACCTGGAAGAAATGGACAAATTCTTAGAAAAATATAACCTTCCAAGACTGAACCAGGAAGAAACAGAAAATATGAACAGACCAATCAGAAGTAATGAAATTGAAACTGTGATTAAAAATTTTCCAGCAAACAAAAGTCCAGGACCAGATGGCTTCACAAGTGAATTCTTTCAAACATTTAGAGAAGAGCTAACACCCATCCTTCTCAAACTCTTCCAAAATATTGCAGAGGAAGGAACACTCCCAAACTCATTCTATGTGGCCATTATCACCCTGATACAAAAACCAGACAAAAATACTACAAATAAAAGAAAATTACAGACCAATATCACTCATGAATATAGATGCAAAAATCCTCAACAAAATACTAGCAGATAGAATCCAACAACACATTAAAAGGATCATACACCATGATCAAGTGGGATTTATCCCAGGGATGCAAGGATTCTTCAATATACACAAATCAATCAAAGGGATACACCATATTAACAAATTGAAGAAGAAAAACCATATAATCATCTCAATAGATGCTGAAAAAACTTTTGACAATATTCAACACCCATTTATGATAAAAACTCTCCAGAAAGTGGGCATGGAGGGAACTACCTCAACATAATAAAGGCCATATATGACAAACCCACAGCAAACATCATTCTCAATGGTGAAAAACTGAAATCATTTCCTCTAAGATCAGGAGCAAGACAAGGATGTCCACTCTCACCACTATTATTCAACATAGTTTTGGAAGTCCTAGCCATGGCAGAGAAGAAAAAGAAATAAAAGGAATCCAAATTGGAAAAGAAGAAGTAAAATTGTAACTGTTTGCAGATGACATGATACTATACATAGAGAATCCTAAAGATGCCACCAGAAAACTACTAGAGCTAATCAATGAATCTGGTAAAGTTGCAGGATACAAAATTAATGCACAGAAATCTCTTGCATTCCTATACACTAATGATGAAAATTCTGAAAGAGAAATTACAGAAACACTCCCATTTACCATTGCAACAAAAAGAATAAGATACCTAGGAATAAACCTACCTAGGGAGACAAAAGACCTGTATGCAGAAAACTATAAGACACTGATGAAATAAATTAAAGATGATACCAACAGATTGAGAGATATACCATGTTCTTGCAGTGGAAGAATCAATATTGTGAAAATGACTATACTACCCAAAGCAATCTATAGATTCAATGCAATCCCTATCAAATTACCAATGGTATTTTTCAGAGAACTAGAACAAAAAATCTTAAAATTTGTATGGAGACACAAAAGACCCCGAATAGCAAAAGCAGTCTTGAGGGAAAAAAACGGAGCTGGAACAATCAGACTCCCTGACTTCAGACTATACTACAAAGCTACATTAATCAAGACAATATGGTACTGGCACAAAAACATAAGTATAGATCAATGGAACAGGATAGAAAGCCCAGAGGTAAACCCAAGCACCTATGGTCAACTAGTCTATGACAAAGGAGGCAAGGATATACAATGGAGAAAATACAGTCTCTTCAATAAGTGGTGCTGGGAAAACTGGACAGCTGCATGTAAAAGAATGAAATTAGAACACTCCCTAACACCATACACAAAAATAAACTCAAAATGGATTAAAGACCTCAATGTAAGACTGGACACTATAAATCTCTTAGAGGAAAACATAGGAAGAGCACTGTTTAACATAAATCACAGCAAGATCTTTTTTGATCCACCTCCTAGAGTAATGGAAATAAAAACAAAAAATAAATAAAAATAAAAAAGAAGACCCAATGCAGCCAAACATAAATAAATAAAATAAATTAAAAAATAAAAATAAAAAAATAAAAGTATTCAAAAGAAGTGTATACAAAGTGCATTTCAAAATGGAAGGAATGTGGATTAAAGAAATAATAACACTAAACAAGTTATAGTATTTAAGATGTGATGTTCTTTTATCTGATCCTAGAATCCATAGTCTCCATTAAAGAAAGAGAGAGTGACTTCAGCTCTTCTGTGAGGACAGATCTGCCTGCATTTCCTCACTACTAACTCCCACTCTATCCTGTGTATCACTCAGGATATCACTCATCATAGTGTGCCCAGTTAATCAGTTTACTTATGTGCCTTCTCAGTAGACTGAGGGCACCTTGAGGATAGGGAACTTTTTATCCATTTCTGAATCCCCAGGATTTAGCTCAGAGACAGGTACTTTGTAGATACTCACTAAACATATACTGAAACACACAGACCTATGGGAGACTCCACAGGAAAAGGGATTTTGCCCTTCTGTCAGGCCAAAAGTGACACAGACAAACTATAAGATGATAGACTGATTGACTGGCTTAGACCAGAATGATTAAGTGAACAACGGATCTACTAGCAGATTAGTAGATGTCGGCATGGAACACTTTATGAAAATATTAAATGCTTTTTGAGAGATAAATTAGACTTGCTGCAGATGTCTGGGCATAATTTTGAAGTGATCTTCTATACTATGCCTAAGATAGTTTGTATTTATTGATGAATGTTGAATATCTTATTAAGAGAGAAATTCAAAACTTAACCTAAAAAATGTATTACAGGAATGTAAAAGTGAGGAGTTGGGGTGAAAATTAAATGGAGAGAAATAATCTCCCTTAAAGTACTTCGGAGAAAGTATTGGCATGATATAATGATGGACTACTCAAGAAACTTCACGTGTATATCCTTATAATAGAAGTTTTACAGGTATCTCCAAAAATGAGTCATCTTCTCAGGAGTGTGGTGACAGTGATATTACAGTCAGGGTTAGATTTATTGTGGTCAAACTGCCATTGGCTTTCTCTGATTATATAAGAATTACAGCCAACTTGGGCAGATGAAATTAAGATTCTGGAGACTGTGAACTCTGAATCTGACTGAAATCACCATACACATCTTAGGACAGGATCTCATTTCAGCTAAATTCAAGTTCTAAGTCCAAGGCAGGTGAAAATCATAAGAAGTAAGACTCTGGAATACAATCCCGAGTAAAGTTCAAGGAATCAGTTCCCAGACTTCACCTAACACAGGGTGAAGTTTTATCAATCCAAAAATAAACTTACTATTTGCTTTCTATTTTTGATAACTAAATTTTCCTGCAAATTATATTAAAATGTGAGTGTTGTGTTACTGCTCTGTACCAGCATGTACTGTAATTTTATTATAAACTGTAGGTGAGGACGTGCAGGCAGCCTAGCTGGCATTATAGAAACATTTATTTATACACTATCTACCATATGTCAGCCAAGATGCTTCATTTTTGTATGTGTTATTTTATTCAAACAAATATGCACCTTACAGATGGATTACAGAGAGATGAAGAAACTTGCCTAAGGTCACAAACATAGAAATCAGCAAAGCCAGCACTGGAAGTCAGATCTCTTAAAATCCGAAGTACAACCATGTTCCTTCCACTACACCTCACTGCTCCTCTAAAACACACCTTTCGACAGGCTACCATATGCCAGAGATGTTCTCATGTTATTTTATTGATACAACCAACTTCCATCAGTTTCTTATTAGTAACTCATTTTTGTAGATGGAAAAAGAGAAATGCAGAGAGAAGAAATGCCTCTTCTAAAATTATATCACTGTTAAAAAGTAAAATAGATTTAGATACAGATCTGTCTGACTCCAAGAAGTGGAGTTTTAGACTGCCTTTAGCACTATGCTGAACAAATTCACTAATACAGGAAGAACAATTTACTTAAAGCCTCATTCTTATTAAACCTGAGGCTATAGGACTTGGGCAAGTCCTTTGCCCTCTTTGAGTCTGTATTTCCCCCCATCCCCTACTATCTAATTAGGCTGTTGTTATGACCATGTTAAAGAAAATATAAATCATTGGCTTAGAAAATCGTGTATTAGACTGTATAAAGAGTTACTCCACTTTATCCTAACATTTAATGGTTCAAGACATAATTATTTTATTATCACTGAAGGCTTAATCTGTTTAGCATTACTTTGATATGAGATTTTGATAAAATGTATTAAATTATTCTCTGTTTATGTTAATCTCCTTTATAAAATCCCTTTGTTCAAGTTTTACTAATTCTTAGTATTTAGAAGGGAACTCAGTCTATAGAATCTCACAATTTTTCTTTAAGAAATAGAATTTTCTTAGTATGCCAAATAATTGAAAACAAGTTGTTGATAAATTGAAGTCCAGCTTGGACTATTTTGATCAATTAGATATATTTATTGGTATTATTCTTATCTGGAAATAAGTAACTTATATGATCTTATTTTTAAAACATCATAAAATTATACATAAGATTTATTTTATTTTTGTTCCATATAAAACACTGAAATATATCTGTCTGGGAAAAATACTCCTGTGTTTCTCCTTTACTCACACACACAAAATGCTTCTGATGCCAGATATGTGGGACTTTCTTCCCCCCACACCAAACAATTCTTTGCAACACCAGCTGTGTATCTTACAATTCAATTCAATTCTAACACTAATCAGAGTCAGTGCAGACCCCACAGGTTAAGGGTTCAGTCCCATAATACTGCCCCCCCCACTTCAGATAACAACTGAAATGAATAGGTCCCCAGGTTATCCACAACTTCTGTTTGACTCAGCTACAAAGAGGAGTTTCCCACGACCCCCTCCTTGGATTCTATCATTTGCTAGATATAGCTCACAGAATTCAGGCAAGCACGTACTTACATTTACCAGTTTATTATATAATAAAGGATAGAATAAAGCATACAGATAGACAGCCAGATGAGGAGATACATAGGGAGAGATATGGAAGGGTCCTGAGCACATGAACTCCTGTCCCTGTGGAGTTGGGGGTGCACCTCTCTCCTGGCACATAGATATGCTCACCACCCAGGAAGCTCTCTGAATCCATACCTTAGTAATTTTTATGGCGGCAGCATCACATAGGCATGATTGGTCATTAACTCAATCTCCAGTCCCTCTTCCCTTCCCAGAGGATGGAAAAATGTGGCTGAAAGTTCCAAGCTTCTAATCATGGCTTGGTCTTTCTGGTGACCAACTCCCATCCTGAAGCTATGCAGGAGCCCACCCAGAGTCACTTCATTAGAATAATAGACACTTCCATCACCCGGGAAATTCAAAGGGATTTAGGAACTCTGTGTCCAGAAACAATAACAAAGGCCAAATATTGAAATAATAGATGCTCTTAGGGCTCTTAACACTTAGGAAATTACTAGAGGTTTAGGAGATCTGTACCAGGAACTGGGAGCAGGTCTATATTTATATACATTTTTTTCTATTATTTCACAATGTTTGTTCTTTATATATGGTACAAAGCTAGGCTTCAAAACAATTCAGGCCAATAATTGCAAATTATATATCAGTGGCCCCTGAATTAATGAGGTTTAGGTGTCTCTATTTGACAAATAAAATGGTTGAGGTAATATTACAAAGAAGTAATAATCATTGGATTATTACTTCTTTTATACCTAATAATTGCAATACATTTCTTACAAGATTTTTATGATTGTATAACACAGTTGCAAGTATGTAATTTAAAAAAAGGAATGCTCTTTTTTTTTTTTTTTAAATCCTTCAAATAGGCCCAAAGAAAACTGCTGAGTGGGCAGTAAGTAGTAAACCCACTTTTCTGACTGTTGGGTTGGAAGCTGGGGCCATGGAACTTCATTAAGGGAGCTGCCATGTCTCCCCACTCACAGTTGTTGCAAATATTCTCCTTCTGCCATGGGGCAGCCTCTCTCAGAAGACAGTGCGGTACCTTGTGAGATGGAATAAAACAAGGCTTGCAGTGTTTTCCCAATTCTCAATATAGATAATTTTCAAAAAATGTTTTTCAGGAGGCCACAGCTAGAGTTAACTTCTCCTGAACTCCACCCAAACTAGCTTCAAATATATATATTCATAAGGTAACATTTCTTTCTCTATCATATTAAAAAAAAATACACAATTGTCATGAACAAACCAAAATTGTTTCCTTTCCCAGCTCCCAAAATACTAACACTGAACCTCGTAACCTCTCTCCTATTACTGGGTGAGCTTTTCTATTTATGCAGAGGTATATGGAAAACCAAGTCTCCTAATAGTTCAAAGAGACATTTTACTAATAAAAATAAAGGGTCTAAAGTAGTTTTCTCTACCTGTGTAGACAATTTTATAGTAGACATCTTTTAAAATAAATATAATCCACTTATTAGAAAATTTACTTTTCACAAAGAATTTTCACAATCATCTCATTTGCTCTTCCCAAGAATCCTGTAAGAAAACAAGGCATGGATTATTACATTCATTTTACAGATAAGGAAACAGAGGTACAACAGAATAAAATGAGTCAAGGTCTCAGAATCAGGAGGTGGTGAAGCCAGAACAATAACAGTACAAAACTGCCTTTAAGGTTCTAGATTCAGATTAGTGTCCACCTATGTTAA
Source organism: Balaenoptera physalus (assembly GCF_965194825.1). Classification (NCBI taxonomy): domain Eukaryota; kingdom Metazoa; phylum Chordata; class Mammalia; order Artiodactyla; family Balaenopteridae; genus Balaenoptera; species Balaenoptera physalus. The sequence continues at coordinate 45,347,502 of NC_138889.1, read as the reverse complement.
AAAAACAAGCAAAGAAAGAAAAGCTCTCATACTTCTGGAATTGAGTGCTGTGGAAACAAGAAGAAAAAGAAAGAGGAAACAGAAAAATGCCTATGAGAGGAGGCAGTATTATCCTAGTCTAGGGAAATGTCAGGCCTTCATTCAGCTCTCTTGAGTGTCTGTTTGGATAGGTAAGCCTATCCGACAGCCTGGTTCCTAGGACAAAGAGAATATTGCTGCAGGATCCAACCATGGTAGCAGGGATATGAGACTCCTGTACAACAGGGAGATATGGGTTAAGACATTAAGGGCTGTGTGAAGGACGAGTCTGACGTCTATACTTATGATATATTCTAAGCCATGTGATCTCCCCCAAATCCTGCATTAATGAATGTAAATGAAGAGAATTGAGGAGAAATGGGCTGACACACTTATTCAGGGCTGCCTAAACTATTGGTGATAAGACTGAAATAACATTTTTCTTAAATTTGGAGGCTGGGATTGACCCTTTATAATAATATATGGGAAGCCATAAAACGTCTCCTTAGAAAAATGTACAAATGCATTTTAACAAACACTATTTCCTAGATTTCTGGTATGTTTATAGATTTCCTTATGTCAACTTAAAAATCTCCATGAAATCTGTAAACCTGAAACTAAGAACAACTGACCTACAATCTGATAATCAATGAATTTAAGTGAGGACTTCAGCACTAGAAGACAGACATTTAGGCAGTCTGATGTTAAAAACAATCAGCCAATTATTTTGATTTAATTAAAAATCAGTTCATTCTATAAGGGAAAAGAAATCTACTGGTCATCAGGCAAAAACAAAACAAGAACAAAAGACAATCAAGCATGTATTTAAATTTGTTCATGTTTCTAACAGTAGTTTAATTCCTTTCTTTCTTTCTTTCTCTCTTTCTTTCTTTTTCTTTCTTATCCCGCGTGGCTTGACAGATCTCAGTTCCCAGACCAGGGATCGAATCCAGGCTCCTTGCAGTAGAAGCATGGAGTCTTAATCACTGGACCACCAAGGAATTCCCTAGTTTAATCCCTTGTTCTCATAGTTGGTCAGTTGCTCAGAAATGAAAAGAATACACACATATTTAACCCATTTTCTTCGCATATCACCAGTATACTCTGCACATTGTACTATCTAAGACTGAATCAAAGACAGGACAGAGTACAGGAATACAAGGGATTCTGTGATGTCAAATGGTTCACAAGCAGGTCACCCAGGTTAAAGGTCCATCAGATTCCTCTCTTTGCCCTCACAACTGAAATTTTCCCCGTATTCAACCTCTCTGCATCTAGAGCAGTAGCAGCTGCTTCAGGGTGTACCAATAAGTGTAAACCAACCACATCTTGGCTCCAAGATCCCCCAAAGGTGGGCACTCTTAGGATCCTTCCTATGTCGATTGCTTCGACATGGCTGCAGGATATAACAGAATATGTCTTTGAAATTTGCATTTCTCTAATTAGTGAATTTGCACATTTGCTACCTCCACAGCAACCAGCTGCCACTTGTGTCTCCTGCATGTATGACACCTCAAAACACCACAGAGACTTCTCTCTGAATCCTCAATTAAAGTGCAAGATGGCAGCTTTGTTAGCCAGTCAGAAAAATATATACCTCTACTTGTTTTGTTTTCCCTTACATAAACTTAGAATTGACCAATTTCCAAAGTGTGAAAGAAGAAAATATTAGAACTACTATTTCCTGATTCCTCCAGCCCAGGATGGGTGGAAGGACAGAGTCCAAAGTGCTCTGCTTATGATATATTCAATTAAAGGGAGTAATGAATGTAACCAAGAATAGCTTAAAATGAATTGTCAATAGAGACAATGTAGGTATTGCTGAAAACTGTGATAAATACAAAGCATATGTTTTGCCTAAAGCAGTATTATTTTGGCTCACTCTGATTTCTCCCCAAAAGGCAAGGAAATGTGATTATTCCACAAAAAAGTGAAAACTATCAAGAGATAGCACCTACGTAGACCGTGACAAAGTGGTGAGTGATGATATATTCCTCATCCTTAATTCTCTTGGACTACAGCAAGACATTCAAATAAAGATCTGAGGTTCCTCTAAATAGTGCATGTTCTGCTAGATTCCATTTTACTCAGCTGAGTATTTGCCATTGGATACAAATGAGCAATCATTGGGGAAAAAGTCCAATGGCTATGAAATTTAATCCAAATAAAGGAAACTATCATATGAAAACATCACCTCCTTTTCCCCCACTATGAACAACCAGTGACCCCGTGAATATTAACAGTGGCAAAGACTTAAGACATTATTTTGTACCTTATCTATTATAGTTCTCACATTATGGAGACAGAGTTTGAAAGACGTGAAGTGACTTGGAAAAAAACACACACTGTATAGGAAACAAACCTGACTTAAGCATCACCTAGCCTTCACTAAGCAAGTGTGAAATGTTTCTCACATATCAAGTATTATGCTAGATGCTGATGATGTAGAAAAAATATATAGAATTTCTCCTTAAAGAGTCAGTCTAAAGGAGGAGCTAAACTTGTTAAAAAATCAACAAAAGCCTATGAGAGTCAAACTGTTCATTTCCAATTTCTGATCCATTAAACAGATCAGAAAATTGAGGTTTTGAGATGTCACACAGCTAGTGAGTGGAACACTCAAATCTGGCTGACTTCAGACTCCATGTTCCTAACCTGTTCTTTATAAGTGTAAGAGTTTTCTGATAAACATGTTTGAGTGTATTTGTGTGTGTGTGTGTGTGTGTGTGTGTGAGGTGGGCAGTGGTGGGAGGAGATTACATGAAGTATGTGTATTTTCATTGTTTTTCTAATCCCACTCCAGTGAGCTGTCCAACAACCTCTATGAGAAAATAAATACCAGCGTTTGCCCACAAACACTGACCTTTGACCAGAAACATTTTGCAGAGGCACAAATAAAATTGTATTAGTCAATGCTCATTACCTTGAGCAGGATTGTATGTGCGTGTGTGTGACAAGTTTCTACTGATCCTACCTAGGCTACAAAGAGGCAGAGAACCCATCTGTCAAGAGCTTTCTAAAAACCTGCTCTGCTTCATCTCACCTAGCTCCTCACCCTCAGAACTAGAAACTTGACAGGAAAAAACAAGCAGCCGTTACCTGCAGGGCCTGTCTTGTTAATGATGTTGGCTCTGTTCCATTCTGGGATGGTCAGAGCTATGCTGCAGTTTCAACTGATGTTGTAGAATGAATGCTGTTAGTGAGTAGAGAGATGTCATCTCTATGATCTCAGCAAGGTGGATAGACGGTAACAGTCTAAACAGAGGATGGGATCCATGACTGAATGGATGTTTACTAAGGATAGTATTCGTCCCTATAGAATAGTCAAATTTATATTTTGTAGTCAGAAGAATAGGAGGAGACTCCAAGTTCAGCCAGAAGCTGAATTACATAGAAGAAGTAGTCAGACTGATGTGTTAACTGTCTATGATATTTTTCTCAGTAGTAAACCAGACATCTTTTAGGAATGTTCCTTAGACAGAAGATCCACCAGTGTAATTTCACTTAATAGCAACAACTACAATAATAATGATAAATAAGTTTTTTTTTAAATTTATAAACACTAAATTACAAAACTTATCCATTTCAAACTTCACAGTGTGTGGTTTCCCTTATGCCCATTTCGTAGATTGAAAAAGGCACCAAAACAATTATTAGCTCAGTGACTCAGAGCTAATTAGTGACAGACTGAATCAACTTTAGGTCATTCTGGCTCCAAAGCCATGTTTTTCTGTTATGCATTAGTTTTCCAGGTTGCCAGAACAAAGTATCACAAACAGTGTGGTTTAAAATAACAAAAATTTATTCTTTCACCGTTATAGAGGCTAAAAGTCAAGAAGTTGGCAGGGTTATGTTCTCTTTTATTTGTTCAGCAGTCTTCCTACTTCTTTTTCTAATCAATTCATCTATTTTTCTTAATATGTGCTATATCTCTCAAATTGACCTAATTTGCAAATTTCCCTTACTATTTACACCATTCTAAGAGAGAGTCAAACTGCTAATTAAGTTGGATCTAATACAAATCTCATGACACCCACCCAGACACCCTAACAAGGTGGGCTTAGGGTGTCTGGGTATATATTTATCAATTCTTTTTGTTGTTAGTCTTTGATCAATTTGCTCTCTGGCATCTCTCTATGAACATGGTTTGATTTTTAGAGAATAGGAGTGCATAAAATGTCTCTATTGAGTCATACATAAAAAGATAAATAGGCATCTTTTGAACATTTTAAAATTAATTCCTGCCCTGTCTCTGGTCCACACAAATTATATTAGGTTTATTGCATTTACTGGATAATTTGGATTTTAATATCAATACTTTAGAACTATGGGGTTAGATGGGAACTTAAGGTTATGTCTATATGTGACATCAAGACACAGTAATTTCAAATTGGTCCTTGTTAGGGAATGACACTTATACTAATCCTTTATTCCCCATTTTTTTTTTTTTCTTAAAGGGGAAAGAATGACTTATGTATGCCTTGAAGGGAACAACATCAGGAAGACCTCCATCCCACCCTCCACCCCCTTCTCTGACTTATTTCAACTGGTTAAATCAGTAGCTGGTGAGAGTGGTGAAGGGTTTGATTAATTAACACTCTAAACCCTAACATACGGTGTCAAGGGATAGAAAATTTGGATAAATAGAAACCAACACTAAACAGGGTACAAGATATCAGCCTTCTAACCTAAAGTGCAGGTTTCCTAATAAAGGAGCGTTGGAGAACACTAGTCCCTTCCTCACTGAACTGAATGACTCCAAAGCAGGGCAGCTATAGAAGTGCAGCTTCCCCACTGCTGTCTGTGTCTAGTGCAAGGTAGACAGGGCATATGGATGGCCATCTATGGTAAACAAGAATAGTGAAAATGAACTCAATTGATCTGATTACAAATAGGTCCAAGACAGAAAGAGCAAGATCCAAAAAGCCAGGTTATACTTTATCTCTGTTCTAATTTTATCAACAAGAAATATCATTCTTCCTTGGTAAAGAGGAGGAAATCAATGCGGGTAGAGAGACTGAGAGGTATCTTCCAATACCTTTTCCTTCTCAGGGATGAAACAGGAACTCCTTACCTCCACCTGCTTCTTTGAAATAAAGTAGGTTAATCAGGACGCGCTTTCCCTTCCTCAACAGCTGAACAAACTATTCGACAGGTACTGACCAAGTGTTTGGTCAATGGTATCTACCCCATTCTAGTGCCTATAAGTCCAAGCAGCAGTTGACACCAGTAAACTAAGGAATTTTTCATGGTGCTTGCCTCTCTCTCTCTCTCTCTCATCCTTCAAAACCTTTCTGTGCTCCAGTAATTTTATCGGATATCAGGATACTATTTCTCTTGATCTCGCTGTACTTTCTATCTCACTTTATTTTTAGTTTCTCTCCTTGACACTCTCTCAGCTTCACACCTTTTATCTAGAGGACACATCTCAGTTAATCCTCACCCTAGTCCTGTGGGACTTCTTCAGCCCAAATCCATGGTCTGAGATCCAGTTTATTCAAGAAAGGAGAATGAGAAAATGTGTTTCATCTAGATGCAGATCCAAATTAACCTAATGTTTATTGAGATCTATCTATCTATCTGTATATCACAGACACTACATTATCCCGACCTTACTTTGTTCAACAACCCTGTGAAAGGAAACTTTTACCTCAACAGCAGATTATAATAAGTAATAATTATTGAATGTTTCTCATATATCAATCATATTCTAATTGTTTTACTTTTTATCACATTAATCCTTACAATAAATCTATGAGTTCAGTGCTATTCTAATCATTATTTTAGTGATGGGGAAACTGAGGAACAAAAGGTTGAGAACTCTCTCAATATTATAAGCTAGAAAGTGACAGAACTGGGGTTTGAATCCAGGAAAGTTTATCCAGATGGGGAGGTTAAGGTTACGACAATGGTATTACTTGACCAACTTCACAATTAACAAAGCCTGGTACCAGAATTCAAGCCCAAGACTGTTTTTCATCAAGATCTCTTTTCTAATATACCTTAGTGTATGATAAATCAGGAATAAGGAAAGAAAATTGGATCATATGCTTTCACTTAGCAATATAAATACCTGAATAATAGATTTAAAACAGCCTTGACTGAATATAAAGAATTCGAGATTGTATTCATCATTCACTCATTTATTCGATAGAGAGCCCAGTCTATTGTTAAATCACAATGGCCTCATCAGTGGCTCCTGCAAACGCCCAGCAATTTTAAGTTTTCAGTACACCAAGGCACTTGGTATTCACATCTTAAAAGTTTTCTACTAAATTATAAAGTCTTGATTTAGATGGTGGAGGCACAACACTGGGAGATTTTCAACATATAAAGTTACTAGAAGGAAAAACCAGAAGGTCTACTATTCAGTTCAATTCACTGGCTGACATAGACACCACAGAGGCCCACTGCTTGCCTGATAAAGGCTGTGAACTGTGAAATTAACCCCTTGATTTCCTGGGGTATTTAAAGGAGATTTCCCTCCAGCCCCTCAACAAACATAAATGCTCAGGTTTTCCTGCTGCAGCTAGGAAAAAATCATCCTACCACTAGTAAGGGAATAGCAGTCAGAGAGTTCTTTAATCTTATAGCTCATGGTGCTTTGTTCCTCCCAAATACTCACCCACTCACTGCTTCCAGAGTAGAGCCAGAGAGGAAAAAATGGAGCAGATTTATTGTGTGGGAAACATGGAAGACTGAAAAACAATGCAAATTGCCAGTGATGGAGAATTAAAGATGTGGTACAGACGTTATATTTTACACAGGGCTCAGAAAATCATATGAACAAGATGAGTTGGGGAAATGAAACTTATAGATGGAACTTGAGGCAAGCCTCAAAATTTGAGTAGGATATGAAAGAGCAAAGACTGAGACAAGGGTGTCTTAGGTGGCTGGAAAATCCAGAGGACATGAATTGTCAACTCATTTTCAACCAAGGAATGGCAAATGACCACTACCTGGAAGACTCAACATGAAAGTAAAACCATAGTTACCTCCCTCTCACCTTAGTCTGAAACTAGTCCATGATGACCATTAACATGATGCTCCATTGACTTTCATAAAATTCCGCTACTTCCTCTAATAATAATTTCTTCCTAGCCTCTACACACTCTTATTAAAAAGTCTGCTTGTTCCCCCTTCTCAGAAGTCAGTTCTCATTACATCTGCATAGCAGTGGTAGGATATATGATATCATACCTCTGGCATCAGCTGATTGGAAAAAGGTTGGTGCCAAGTTAGGCCAACCTTCCTCTTTCTCATGGACACTTTAGGACTTTTTAACTGGGATTCCATGTAATGCTGGGTTAGGTATTACTATAGATCCACCAAAGGAGAGAAAGTAACTCTCCAGAAACAAGGAGAAAAATGAAGCAGGCATGCAAAGAGAAAGAGAGATGAGAAACCATGAAACCTCAGAAACACAGAGAAGGTAGCCCTTCTCATATCTGATTCCAGGAATATAGGAGGCCCTTTATTCTCTTGCAATCTGTGATATATCCCATGTATGCATCACCTTTTGTTCCCCCAGTTTAGTGATTATTCCACCACACCAAAGCCTGTAACTGACACTTATCACCTTCTCAGTATCTTTTAACCCTCTCAATTTCCTCTCATTTCTCCCTTAGCCCTGCTTAAATTGTAAGGTCAATCATTTAAAAATGAATTCCTTGTTTATTTTCTCATCTCCTTACCTCTAACTTTGAAATACTCCTTTTGTTGAAACTTACACCTTAGTTAAATCCAATTTTCCAGCTATTCGATGTCTGATACCATGCAGCTAAAAGTAGCTAAAAAAACCTCACAGTCACATTATCTGAATCTATTTTAATATAGTGACCTCTGATTTCAAGTGAGCCTTTAATACCGCCCAAAAATCTTACTACCTTTCCCTGGAGTATTACTTTCGCAACTTTAATATGATGATTTCATACTTTCTATCTCCTCAAACCTCCAGTCCTTATTCTCCTAGCCTCCATCCTCTCTCTAAGATAACATTTCTTCTACAACCTGAAAAAGCAAGAACAATTACAAAAGCACTTCCAGAAACTCCCACCTCCATATCTCACCCCGTGCACATGTTCTTTCTTCCTATCAACATAGATGATGTGTCTGTAATCCTCACATAAAGAGTAGATTTCTTTTGTGTAATATATCCCATATACTCCCCTACTCAGTATCCCAACTTTAATGTCATAAAAAGCAGTTTCCTTTTACATTTCTCTTTGTCTTATAGTCCAGATCCACTAGATCAGCAACATCTGTCAGTTTACAAATCAAAATGTAAACAGAACGCCAGAACTCACCATTTCCCCTTCTCTGAACTGCCATCATCTCTTGCCTGGAATACTGCAATAGCTTTCTAACTTGTCTCTTTGCTTGTACCTTTACCCTCTGAAGTTTATTCTCAGCCAACCTCAAGAATGATCATTTTAAAATTTAAGTCAGATTATGATAATATTTGCCTTAAGTTCCTGCATTAGTTCTCCACTATGCAAGTAGTAAAAGTTAGTGTCTTTCTATTGACTATAAGGTCTTATGTGACACTTTTTGGCCTCATTTTTTACCATTCTCCTCCTCAACTTCCTAGATACCAACCACTCTAGTCCTCTTGTATTTCTGAAACATATCAGGCATGCATCTGTCTCAAGCTCCCAGAATTTGCTTTAATCTCTGCCTGGGAATTGCCTTCTCCTAGATATACACCTGGATCACCCTTTCACCTCCTACAGGTGTTTGGTCAAACGTCTTTTCTCAGAGACAACTTCCAGCAAGTGCTTCCTGTCAAAATACTTCCTGAATTTGCAGTAGGTTGACCAACCATCCTCATTTGCTTCAGACTATCCTGAGTTCAGCATTCAAAGTCTTACATCTCAGTAACTCCCTCAGTTCCGGGCAAACCAGGATAGCTGACCACCTTAATAGCAATCACTCTCATTCATCCATCACCTATACTTCCCTTGTTCTATTTTCCTCCATAGTACATTTTACCACCTATGTACCAAATAATTTATTTGTTATGTTTATATGCCTCCTCCTCTCATTTTTTTTTCTACTGTAAACTCCAGAAGGGTAAGGATTTTAGTATGTTTTGTTTCCTTTTGTATTTCTTACTACTTAGAATAGTGCTTATAGGAGGCAATCCTTAAATAATTGTTGAACGAATAAACCAATAATTTAATAAAAGAACAAATAGTTCTCACAATTCCCTGTGTTTGGTTAAGTTAGATTAATTGGGTTTCTCTTCCTTGCAACCCAATGAACTGTAAGACTCTACCAACTTCCTCTTTGGGGACAGACTAAATTGGTTCTTACATCTGTGCTATTGATGCCAAATTCCTCTGACCAGATTTCTGAATCAGCTTTGATTCAGTTCTCTATAAGGAGAGTTACCATCACACAACAAAGATCACATGGCAAGGGGTACATGAGCTTTACTGAAACACATGGAAAAAAAGGTGAGCAGGGTGGTGGGGTTCTGGTCCAAGGTGGTGACATAGGAGACTGTTGAAATTACCTCCACCTATGGATACACTGAATCTACAGCTCTACATGGGAACTTACAACTCCTAGCTTCACCCTGAGGAGTGAAGGGTTTGGACCCAATATCTAGCACCCCAACTTTTAAGTCTTCCACAGAGTTATGGGCCTCCAAAATACCCAGCTCTGAAAGCAAGAGGGACTTGCTTCCAAAAGACCCACCAGACTACAGCAAACAAGCAGTTCTGAATGGGATCGCAAGGTTTGGCCATGACTATCCCCTGTGGACAGAGAATGTTGCCTGCCATTTCAGTAAACAAAGGATGTATTCACCAGAAATCTATCAGCTACTGCAGCCACCCCCAGACAGTGTACCCTGAGGGGAATTCATGATGGAGAAAAACAGGATACTTTTCCTAGATATTTAAGATGCATGCCAAAGGAATAATTTCAATAATCCCAGACTCCTGCATCTTCTTATGCATAGAAAAGCACTAAAATCATTAACTTGTCTGTTTTTTTGTGATTAGCAGTATCTTTTGATGTTCAACTACATGGGGTATTTTTGTTTGTTCATTTGTTTTGTTTTGTTTTTGCAAAACTCCTGTATATCCTGGCTCTTTCCTTACCTCTTTTGAACAGTTCCTCAGAGCTATCAGAGAGGCTGTATCCCAGCCTGTAGTCCTCAGTAAGACCACCGAATAAATCATAATTCTCAACTTTTAGGTTGTGCAGATTTTTTTCAGTCGACATCCCCAAGGGTCTAAGCAGAGGCAGCAGACAGAAATGCCCAGCTCCCAGTCTTTCCCTGAAAGAGGTACTTTTGCATATCTTGAGCCTCTGCTTGAGGGTCATGCTTCTAACTGAAGACACATCTAGGAACATACTGTAATCTTTTCCAGAGACTTAGAAGGCCTGCAGGTGCCATCTCTGCATTTTTATCTGGCCAGCTCCAGGGTGCATATATCTGATACCCAGGGTGCATATATCTGATACGCTGGCTGTTGCAGCTGCCACCCAGGGGACACACCCTTGATCACCTGCTGCTGGTGGCTAGTGGGGCTTCAGTTCTAGGTCCCACACGATTATAGCAAACAAATGAATACTTCTCAACTAGCTCTCCTTCCAGTTCTCAGTGCAGAGGGAGCAGAAAGAAATGCCTATCTCCCAGTCTTTCCCTTAAAAAGGCCTATTTGCATACGTTAACAGGGGCTGTCTGAGGGTTGGCTTCTAATTAAACACACATCTCAGGACAGACTTCAGTCTATCCTGGACACCAGGGAGGCTGGCAGTCACCATCTCCAAATTTCCCTCTTGCCCATTCTAGGTCACCAGTGTCTACCTGGAACAAGTTTATACACACATCTGGTGCCCCTGTTTTTTCAGCTGCTGGCCAGAAGATGCACCACTTGATCACCTGACTCTGTTGGCCAGGGAGCTTACATTCATGGGTCCCACAGGATTGTAGCAAAAAATGAAACAGTTATGTGACTATTCCCCCAGGGCTCAGCACAGAGGGAGAAGATGGAAACACCCAGATCCTAGTATTTCCCTGAAAGAGGTCTGCTTTAAAAGCTCCTCTCTGAAGAGCCAGCTTCCAATCAACCAGCATCTAGGTGCTGACTGAGATCTTCCTTTTGGGACCCTGAGAGGTCTTGTCTCACCCTCAACTACTAGGAACCACTAAGAACAAAAAAGGTTGTCATGGAATCACAAAGGTTTAACAGACAACCAAGAGATAAGGCCAGGCTGGATGACCTTAATGAAATGGTGGTGAGTGATTTACCTGATTAAGAGTTCAAAATAATGGTCATAAAGATGCTTACTGCAGTTAGGAGAACAATGTAGGAACAAAGTGAGAATTTCAACAAAAAGTGATCCAGCAATTTCACTTCTGGGAATACACCTGAAGGAAATGAAGTTACTATCTTGAATAGATATCTGCACTCTTACGTTCACTCCAGCATTGTTTACAATGACCAAGACATGAAAACCATGTAAGTATCCACTGATGGATCAATTGATAAAAAATTCTCTCTCTCCATATATATACTTCTGCTATTAAAAAAAAAAAAGAAATCCTGACAAATGCAACAACATGGATGGGCTTTGAGTGTGTTATGCTAAGTGAAATAAATCAGACAGTGAAAGACAAATACTATAAAATCTTACTTATACATGGAATCTTAAAAAAAAACAAAAAACTCATAGATATAGAGAACAGATTGGTGATTGCCAAAAGTGGGGGCGGGGAGTAGGCAAAATGGTTGAAAGTGATCAAAGGCTACAAACTTCCAGCTATGAGTTAAATAAGTCCTGGAGCTATAATGTAGAGCATGGTGACTATAGTTGACAATGCTCTAGATTACATTTGAAAGTTGCTAACAGGGTAGATCTTAAAAGTTCTCATCATAAGAAAAAAAAGTTGTAAGTATGTGTGGTGATGAATAAACTTATTGTGGTTGTCATTTTACAACATGTACATAATCGATGTAGCTGGGAGATACTGTGGGTTCCATTCCAGACAACCATAATGAAGCAAATATTGTAATAAAGCAAATTACACAAGTCTTTTGGTTTCTCAGTGCATATAAAAGTTATATTTACACTATACTGTAGTCTATTAGGTGCACAATAGCATAAGGTCTAAATAAACAATGTGCATACTTTAATTTAAAAAATACTTTAATGCTAAGAAATGCTAACCGTCATCCGAGCCTTCAACAAGTCATAGTAGTAATGTCCATGTCAATGATCACTGATCACTGCTCACCCTAAGAAATATAATAATATTGAAAAAGTTTGAAATGTTGTGAGGATTACCAACATGTGACACAGAGACACTAAGTGAGCAAATGCTGTTGGAAAAATGATGCCAATAGACTTGCTCGATGCAGGGTTGCCACAAATCTTCAGTTTGTAAAAAACATAACATCTGAACATCGAAATAGGGAAAAGCATAATAAAATGAGGTATGCCTATATACCAAATCATTATGTTGTATACCTAAAACTAATATAATGTTATATGTCAATTATATTTCAATAAAATTGGAGGATAAAAAGTGGGGACTGAATTGTGTCCTCTCCAAATTCCTATACTGAAGCCTTAACTGCCAGTATCTCAAAATGCAACCATATTTAGAAATAGTGCCTATAACGAAGTAATTAATGTAAAATGAGGTCTCATGGGTGGGCCCTAATCCAATATGACTGGTGTCTTTTAGGAGGAAATTAGGACACAGACACTCACAGAGGGAAGACCATGTGTAGACATTAGAAGAAAATGGATCTAAAAGCAGAGAGAGGACTTAGTAGAACCCAACCTGGTCAACACATGGATCTTGAACTTCTAGCCTCCAGAAATGTGAGAAAATAAATTTCTGTTGTTCAAGCTGCCCACTCCCTGGTACTTTGTTATGGCAACCCTAGCAAGCTAATACAGGGACTTAATTAGGAACAGTGGCCTGGAAGAGATTTAGATATACAGGTTCTAATAATAGAAAAATCAAAGGCTAAATCCTAAATCCTATTAGTGACATTTCCCACTTTGATACACAGAAGCCCCCCAAAACGGTCTGTCTGAATATAAATGTTCAAAGCATAGTTTGCCTAGTAGGACAAGAGATTTGACATCTGAAGAATTGGTTCAAGTCCTGTTTCCGTTTTCTCACTTCATGATTTTTAAGAGTCAATAATCTATTCTGAGCATCATTTCTTTTTCACCGATTAAATGTTAATAGTGAGATAACAGTACCAATTTTCAGGATTGTTGAGAATATCAGATATGATGCTCAAAAGTAAAGGACTTAATATTAGCATTGTAATTAATAATGACTACAATAATAATATTATATGTTTGTGTTCATTAATATTATTCATGAATTTATGAATATTATTTTTATTATTAATTTCAGTATCATTTAAAGTAAATTTCTATGGCAATGTTTGATTAATAACAGCACTGATGTTTTAATGAACAGTTTGTTTTGTTTGGATGCATCTAAATTAGTTGTATTCAGATATTATCTCCAGCTCCTTATGCATTAATAATAGGAGAATGATTTAAATGTTTTATTTATACACCTAGTAAATTAACTGACCTGTAAGTCTGCAGCAATCTGAATTTTGAGAATACAAACTCAATATCAGAGAGTTCTAATAGGCCTATCTAGCCAGTTTCGTTATAACTCGATGAAGGTCAATCAATTTGATGACTGTAGGTTTAAACTTCTTTAATGGACTTAAACATACATTCTACCTTCCCCCCAAGTTTTTATATGGCTGTCGAGGTGCTATGGTACTTACTCTACAGATATAAAAACAGAAGACTCAAGAACAGAAAGGTTTAGTCATTTGTGTACCATAGTCCCACTGTTAGAATCGAAATCCCAGTTTTGTTCCCTTGCCAATAAAATAATTCTAAAAACTGTCTGCTTTCTTTTAAACTGTCTCTATATTTTTCTACTGACATTTTATTACATCATTTCTTTTTCTGTTTATCTCATCTTTCTTATATTACCCTACTAGATTCTAATATCTGCTCCTATTTCTAAACTCATACTAAGAGGATAAGAAGGAAAGGACTTTAATAAAACACAAGGAAACAGAAGTGCAGAGTGTGCAGGGAAGATAAATTGATAACCTAGAATGTGCCAGATACTTAGTTACGCTCTTTACATGCACTTTGACATCCGTACTTCCAAAGAACCACTGGATACATGTCTCTTTCCTCTACTTGCCCCACTCCCCACTCCCAGAAAGTAAGTTTCACAGAAGTTAAAAAGTAGTAAGAGTTAGAACAGGGATTTCAATCAGGTCAAGGTGATTCCCGAGTCTATATTCTCTCTACACATGAAGCTGTCCCTCAAGTAAAATGTTACTGTGTTGCATCTACCCTAGTTTCTTGCATGCTCCCTTTGGTAGCATGGACCCCATAGGAACACCTTACTAAGATTTTAAGTCTTTCCAACTCACTGTTCTCTCAGAAGAGATTAGTTTTTCTGGGCTCCTTGGTGCTCCCTTCTTTCTAATCTCCCCTGCTGAGGTCTCTGAAGTTAGTCTCACACATCTGTGTTTCCACTAGTGAACTTCTTATCTCTTTTGATCTGTAGCATCAGATCCTCAGGGCAAGCTTTGAGGATCCAATCAACTATTCCCCACACACTATAAAATAATCATTTATACCAGTTTCTTTCTTCTCTTCTTATCTTTAACCAACTCATTACTTTTAATTAAAAAAAAAAAAAAAAAAAAACTCAGCATCTTGAGTTACCTAATCATCTCAGTTATCTCTACATTCCAGTAGTTAATCCTTGAAGTAAAACCATCAATATTCACTTGAGCCCACATAAATCGCTAGTTTGCAAACTATGAGGAAATATGAGTCTCTATTTTTAACTTTTTTTTCCTTTTTGGCCATGGGTTTCCATCATTGCCAAGCTATTTTAAGTTGCTTTATATAATACCTTTACCCTAAATACAACCTATTATCTTCTTCTTCACTCATCATACCCAACAGAGGTTTGTTGTTTCTTTTTCTTTTTTAAACTGCAAAAGAGGGAAAAATACAACTGTCTAAACAACAATGACGTTTTGATTCTAGAGAGATATTCACTTAGTGCATTCCAGTTTCAAAGGTATGTTAAACAGCCTCTTGGCCTAAAGGAACTCAATGTCTGGTCTGGAAGACTAGTCACTACAGCAGAATATGGGGAGAAAAGAAAATAAGTATCACAGGTAATTTGCCATAGGAGCACATCGAGGAAATGAATAACTCAGCACGATCATTTCTAAGAGACTTCATAGAAATGATGCTTTAGTATCATCATGAAAGATAAATAAGAAGCAGAAAGGGAGTCAGAAAGTAAGTCGTAAAAAGCTGACAAATTCATCTGGCCTATGACACAAGAGCTCTGTTGGGTGAGGAAAAGGACTAGGTTTGGGTTCAGTAAACCTGAGATAGAATCTCAGCTCCATTAATTGCTGAGAGACCTGTGAGAACTTTGACAAATTACTTACTCTCTAAGGCATGATTTCCTCATTTTAAAAAGAGTAATAATCATTTCTACTTCATTGAGTTAATTTGAGGATTAATCAGGAAATATCTACTAAATTCTCAATGTATAGTGATATTCATTCAAAGTCAGAGTCTTTTCCTGGCAACAAATGCAGTGAACAACTTCTCTGAAATAAAAGGAAAGACACCAGAAGTAAGAAATCATTCACTCTGAGTCTTCAATGGACTCGTACTGCAGCGTGATGGGCAGAGCAAGAATTTGGTAGTGACTATAAGACTGGAAATCTGGGCTCTCATTTGTTTGCTGAGTGATTCTGGGCAAGTTATTCATCCTCTCTAAATCCTCAGTTTCTCATCTATAAAGAGGCAACCCCAATACAATTGTCATCAGTATTATTATTATTATGAGAGAATGCATGTATGTAAAAGTCAAATGCAAAGAAATCCTTTCTATCTGCAAATATTCTCTGGCTATCTTTTCACCGCTTCACTTCATTTTCCCTATTGTGTGGTTGCAGGAATCAAACCTTCTTTAGTTCTTCGCCCAGCCTTCCTTAATACATTTAGATACACTCCAAGTAAAGGCTTGTTTGGCCCACCACCTTCGAGCTTCACCCGCTTACTATTTATCCACCTGTCCATTTGAACAATCGATTTAGCACATATGCTACAATTAGACTGAGATATAATCAGCAGGGTAAGGACTCTGTACACATTTGTTGGGTTCTATAAATCAATATGCTAGTTCAGCATCCCAGATAAAAAGACTATACATGGTTTTTTCAGGACAAAATAAAAATATGGTCAGATGTGGTTTTATTTGAATTTGCTCCCAGACTTCATCAATTGTTGCTTGGTCAAATTTGCTCAAAGCCTGCCTGACTGTAAAAATAATACTCCACTAATTAATTATTTAAACAATTGCAAGTCTTCCCTTATGCCAAATTTTCCAATTATAGTATGGGAATAATGATACCATGAGGTCTTCAAGGCAGGAGCTATGTCATATATTTATGCTACCAAAATTAGCAGATAGATGAACATAGGTGTCACATAAAGAGGTAAAATAACATCTGTTGAATTAATTATATACATCTTGAGATTGCCCTGAGGAATGACTCATAAAAATAATATTATCTAACATTAGTTAAAAGTATACAAAATGCTAGATATTATGTTAAGTACTTTACATATATTATCTCCAATCATTAATTTTTTGAGGTAGGTACTATTATTTTCATCATTTTATAGATGAAAAAACAGTTTTATAGTCTAGTGGCTTGTCCAAGATCACATAGCAAGTGCCAGAGTCAAGACCCAAACCAAAAATCTGACAGGAAAGAAACAAATTTTCATCACAATGCTAGATGGGAAATGAAATAATAGAATTAAATTATTAATGCCCAAATTTAGAGCTCCATCCCATTAAGAGCTCCTCCCTTGAATTTCAGATTCACATAATTAACCATACATCATTTCCACTTGCATATCTAAAAAGCATCTCAAAGTAGTATGTCTCAAAATCAACATTTGCTATTCCACACATCCATACCAACTCTCCCTTTGGTGTATGGCATTCCACTCCCACCATGTTCAGGCACAAAATGTGCATTTGTTATTTTCCTCTCTCAGTCCATAACCAAGTTATCGGTATCCCCAAATGGCTGCATCTTCAAAATTTTTCCTAATTTGACTACTTCTCATCACCTCCACCACTGCTACCATACGCCAAGCTATTTTTCACATGACCTACTGCGATAGTCTTCTAACTGCCCTTGACCCCTTCTGCCCTTGACCCCTACGTAGCTTACAATATATTATCCTATCAAATTAGAAACTGATCCTATCAAATTAGAAACTAACACCACCACTAAATCCATACCAATGGAATAACATGAAGCAGTAAAAGCGAGTAAAAATAATTTCATATACATTGAAATGAAGTAATCTCTAAGATATACTGTTAAGTGAGAAAGGCAAATTACAGAATATAATATAGTATTAAAAAAAGATGCCATGAATATGTATATGTGTTTCCTTATATCGGCAAAAGTAAACCCTGAGAGTATAAACAAGCAAAGAAAATGTTATCCAAAGGAATAAGAGGGATCAGCAATGGAAAAATGCCATTGGTAATTTGATAGGGATGGCATTGAATCTGTGGATTGCTGTGGGTACTATAGTCATTTTCACAATATTGATTCTTCCAATCCAAGAACATGGTATATTTCTCCATCTGTTTTTATCATATTTAATTTCTTTCATCAGTGCCTTATAGTTTTCTGCAAACAGGTCTTTTGTCTCCCTAGGTAGGTTTATTCCTAGATATTTTATTCTTTTTGTTGCAATGGTAAATGGGAGTGTTTCTTTAATTTCACTTTCAGAATTTTCATCATTAGTGTATAGGAATGCAAGAGACTTCTGTGCATTAATTTTATATCCTGCTACTTTGCCAAATTCATTGATTAGCTCCTGTAGTTTTCTGGTAGCATCTTTAAGATTTTCTATGTATAGTATCATGTCATCTGCAAACAGTGACAGCTTTACTTCCTCTTTCCGATTTGGATTCCTTTTATTTCTTTTTCTTTTTCTTTTTCTTTACTGATTGCTGTGGCTAAAACTTCCAAAACTATGTTGAATAATAGTGGTGAGAGTGGGCATGCTTCTCTTGCTCCTGATTTTAGCGGAAATGGTTTCTGTTTTTCACCATTGAGAATAATGTTGGCTGTGGGTTTGTCATATATGGCCTTTATTATGCTGAGGTAAGTTCCCTCTATGCCTACTTTCTGGACTGTTTTTATCATAAATCGGTGTTGAATTTTGTCAAAAGCTTTTTCTGCATCTATTGATATGATCATATGTTTTTTATTTTTCAGGTTGTTAATGTAGTGTATCACATTGATTTGCATATATTGAAGAATACTTGCATTCCTGGGATAAACCCCACTTGATCATGTTGTATGATCCTTTTAATGTGCTGTTGGATTCTATTTGCTACTATTTTGTTGAGGATTGTTGCATCTATGTTCATCTGTGATATTGTACTGTAGTTATCTTTTTTTGTTTCATTTTTGTCTGGTTTTGGTGTCAGGGTGCCAGTAGAATGAGTTTGGGAGTGTTTCTCCCTCAGCTATATTTTGGAACAGCTTGAGAAGGATAGGTGTTAGCTCTTCTCTAAATGTTTGTTAGAATTCGCCTATGAAACCATCTGGTCCTGGGCTTTTGTTTGATGGAAGATTTTTAATCACAGTTTCAATGTCAGTGCCTATGATTGGTCTGTTTATATTTTCTATTTCTTCCTGGTTCAGTCTCAGAAGGTTGTGCTTTTCTAAGAATTTGTCCATTTCTTCCAGGTTGTCCATTTTATTGGCATATAGTTGCTTGTAGTAATCTCACATGATCCTTTGTATTTCTGCAGTGTCAGTTGTTACTTCTCCTTTTTCATTTCAAATTCTGTTGATTTGAATCTTCTCCCTTTTTTTCTTGATGAGCCTGGCTAATGGTTTATCAATTTTTTTTATCTTCTCAAAGAACCAGCTTTTAGTTTTATTGATCTTTTCTATCATTACCTTCATTTCTTTTTCGTTTATTTCTGATCTGAACTTTATGATTTCTTTTCTTCTGATAACTTTGGGGTTTTTTTTTGCTCTTCTTTCTCTAATTGCTTTAGGTGAAAGTTTAGGTTGTTGATTTGAAACTTTTCTTGTTTCTTGAGGTAGGATTGCACTGCTATAAACTTCCCTCTTAGAACTGATTTTGTTGCATCCCACTGGTTGTTGGTCACCGTGCTTTCATTGTCATTTGTTTCTAGGTTTTTTTTTTGTTTCATCTTGAATTCTTCAATGATCCCTTGGTTATTTAGTAGCATACTGTTTGGACTCCATGTGTTTCTATTTTTTACAGTTTTTTTTTCCTGTAACTGATATATGGTCTCCTAGCGTTGTGGTTGGAAATGATACTTGATATGATTTCAATTTTCTTAAATTTGCCAAGGCTTGATTTGTGATTCAAGATATGATCTATCCTGGAGAATGTTCCATGAGCACTTCAGAAGAAACAACATTCTGTTGTTTTTGGATGGAATGTCCTATAAATATCAATTAAGTCCATCTTGTTTAATGTGTCATTTAAACTTGTGTTTCCTTATTTATTTTCATTTTGGGTGATCTGTCCATTGGTGAAAGTGGAGTGTTAAAGTCTCCTACTATGATTGTGTTACTGTCAATTTCCCCTTTTATGGCTTTTAGCATTTGCCTTATGTATTGAGGTACTCCTATTTTGCGTGCATAAATATTTGCAATTGTTATATCTTCTTAGATTGATCCCTTGATCATTATGTAGAGTCCTTCTTTGTCTCTTGTAATAGTCTTTATTTTAAAGTCTATTTTGTCTGATGTGAGAATTGCTACTCCAGCTTTCTTTTGATTTCCATTTGCATGGAATATCTTTTTCCATCCCCTCACTTTCAGTCTGTATGTGTCCCTAGTTCTGAAGTGGGTTTCTTGTAAATGGCATGTATCTACAGGTCTTGTTTTTGTATCCATTCAGCCAGTCTATGTCTTTTGGTTGGAGCATTTAATCCATTTACATATAAGGTAATTATCGGTATGTATGTACTTATTACAATTTTCTTAATTGTTTTGGGTTTGTTATTGTCAGTCTTTTCCTTCTCTTGTGTTTCCTGCCTAGAGAAGTTCCTTAAGGATTTGTTGTAAAGCCGGTTTTGTGGTGCAGAATTCTCTTAGCTTTTGCTTGTCTGTAAAGGTTTTAACTTCTCTGTTGAATCTGAATGAGACCCTTGCTGAGTAGAGTAATCTTGGTTGTAGGTGTTTCCCTTTCATCACTTTAAATATGTCCCGCCACTGGCTTTTGCCTTGCCGAGTTTCTGCTGAAAGATCAGCTGTTAATCTTATGGGGATTCCCTTGCATGTTATTTGTTGCTTTTCCCTTGCTGCTTTTAATATTTTTTCTCTGTATTTAATTTTTGATAGTTTTCTTAATATGTGTCTTGGCATGTTTCATCTTGGAGTTTTTCTGTATGGGACTCTGAGCTTTCTGGATTTGATTGACTATTTCCTTTCCCATTTTAGGGAATTTTTCCAGTATAATGTCTTCAAATATTTTCTTGGACCCTTTCTTTTTCTCTTCTTCTGGGACCCCTTTAATTCGACTGTTGGTGCATTTAATGTTGTCCCAGACGTCTCTGAGACTGTCCTCAATTATTTTCATTCTTTTTTCTTTATTCTGCTATGTGGTAGTTATTTCCACTATTTTATCTTCCAGGTCACTTATCCGTTCTTCTGCCTCAGTTATTCTGCTACTGATTCCTTCTAGAGAATTTATAATTTCATTTATTGTGTTGTTCATCATTGTTTGTTTGCTCTTTAGTTCTTCTAGCTCTTTGTTAAATGTTTCTTGTATTTTCTCCATTCTTTTTCTAAGATTTTGGATCATCTTTACTATCATTACTCTGAATTCTTTTTCAGGTGGACTGCTTATTTCCTCTTCATTTGTTTGGTCTGGTGGCTTTCTACCTTGCTCCTTCATCTGCTGCATATTTTCCTGTCTTCTCATTTTGCTTAATTTACTGTGTTTGGGGTCTCCTTTTCACAGGCTTCAGGTTCATTGTTCCCATTGTTTTTGGTGTCTGCCCCCAGTGGGTGAGGTTTTTTCAGTGGGTTGTGTAGGCTTCCTGGTGGAGGGTACTGGTGACTGTGTTCTGGTGGGTGGGTCCTGTTCTTGTCTTTCTGGTGGGCAGTGCTGCATCCAGTGGTGTGTCTTGGTGTGTCTGTGAACTTAGTATGATTTTAGGCACCCTTTCTGCTAATGGGTGGGGTTGTGTTCCTGTCTTACTAGTTGTTTTGCATGGGGCATCCAGCACTGGAGCTTGCTGGCCATTGGGTAGAGCTGGGTCCTAGCACTGAGATGGAGGTCTCTGGGAGAGCTCTCACCATTGATATTACTTGGGATGGAGAGGTCCCTGGTGGTCCAATGTCCTGAACTTGGCTCTCCCACCTCAGAGGCTCAGACCTGACACCTGGCTGGAGCACCAAGACCCTGTCAGCCACACGGCTCAGAAGAAAAGGCAGGAAAAAAAAAAGAACAAAAATTTAAAAAGCAATAAAATAAAATAATTACAATTTTAAAAAATTAAAAAGCAATTTAAAAAAAAAAAGAAGAGAGTAACAAAACCAATAAACAAATCCACCAATGATAACAAGTGCTAATAACTATACTAAGATAAACATAAAAATCAGAAACAAGTCCGTTGCTGACAGCAAACCTCAAGTCTACAGTTGCTTCCAAAGTCTACCACCTCAATTTTGGGTTGATTCATTGTCTATTAAGATATTCCACAGATGCAGCATATCTCAAGTTAATTGTGCAGATTTAATCTGCTGCTCCTGAGGCTGCTGGGAGAAATTTCCCTTTGTCTTCTTTGTTCGTACAGCTCCTGGGGTTCAGCTTTGTTTTAGGCCTCACCTCTTGTGTAGGTTGTCCTCAGGCTTCTGTTCCCACCCAGACAAGATGGAGTTAAAGCAGCGGCTGATTAGGGGGCTCTTGTTCACTCATGCCAGAGGGAGGGAGGGATATGTTATTTATATTTGGAATGCAGGGCGAGCCTGCAGCAGCAGATGCTGGCGTGACATTGCAACTGCCTGAGGCATGCCGTGTGTCCTCCCAGGGAAGTTGTCCCTGGATCACGGGACCCTGGCAGTGGCGGTCTGCACAGGTTCGTGGGGGAGTGTGGATAGTGACCTGTGCTTGCACATAGGATTCTTGGTGGCTGCAGCAGCAGCATTAGCATTTCATGCCTGTCTCTGGTGTCCGAGCTTATAGCCGCTGTTCGTGCCAGTCTCTGGAGCTCATTTAGGAGGTGCTCTGCCTTCTGTGGGCTGACAGGGAAGGAATCCCCTCTCCTTGCACACCCTGGAACAATGGTCCCTTGCTTCTTAGGCGGGTGCAGAGTTTTTTCCCAGACTCCCTCCTGACTAGCTGTGGCACACTGGCCCCCTTCAGGCTGTGTTCATGCAGTCAACTCCAATTCTCTCCCTGGGATCTGACCTTTGAATCCCAAGCCTCAGCTCCCAGCCCCCGCCCGCCCCGGTGGGTGAGCAGACAAGCCTCTCAGGCTGGTGAGTGCTGGTCAGCACTGATCCTCTGTGCGGGAATCTCTCCACTTTGCCCTCCGCACCCCTGTTGCTGCGCTCTCCTCCGTGGCTCCGAAGCTTCCCTCCCACCCACCCACCGTCTCCGCCAGTGAAGGAGCTTTCTAGTGTGTGGAAACTTTCCTCCTTCACAGCTCCCTCCCAGAGGTTCAGGTCCCATCCCTATTCTTTTGTCTTTGTTTTTTTTCTTTTTTTCTTTTGCCCTACCCAGGTACATGGGGATTTTCTTGCCTTTTGGGTAGTCTGAAGTCTTCTGCCAGCATTCAGTAGGTGTTCTGTAGGAGTTGCTCCACATGTAGATGTAGTTCTAATGTATTTGTGGGGAGGAATGTGATCTCCCCGTCTTACTCCTCCACCATCTTGAAGGTCCAAACATCTTTTAAATGAAGACAGTATCAAACATTTTGAGCCCTTCACTCAGTGCATCTTCCCAAATGTACACCATTTGGAAGACTGCTGCCATCTATGTCAGTGCAGGTGTGAAATTGGACTCATAGCTGTATATATTGTACTCTCCAAGGAATGAAAACATATTGGAATTAAAATTGTGTGTGGCATTTAGAAGTTGTATCTGAAATACCCTAATAACTCTTAAAATGAATAGACTAGAAAGTTTTTGTAGCAATGAAACACAAAGATGAGCTCCCCGCTCTCAAGACCAACTGCTTTTAAGGTCTGATATTCCATATAATATTATGATTGCTTTGCATTTCTCCTCACTTGCCACATGCCCTATAAATCAATAGAAGAGATTTGCTATAACAGGGGTTAAGGAACTGGCTCTTACTGATTGAATTACTCTAAGAGAATCTACCCCCTTAAGCTATTATAAAACCAAGTTAATAACATTGACTAAATGACAACTGAATATGAGGCAACTTTGTGATTCATGTTATTATAGCCCACTTTTTTTTTGGGAAAAAATGCTTTTCAGCTCTTCTTTTGTATTCTCTGAGAAGATAATACATTTTCTCAAATTAAAATGAATGTAAGATGTAGCTGTGACATTTCTCTCTCATTTTTTTAAAATTAAATTGTCACACTGCTAAAGTTCTAATTCCCTTTAATTAAGTAACCATTAAAAGGGTTCAAGTTGAGCATCAAAAAAATGCTAACAGATATGAAACAGATTCATTAATCTGGAGATCAGTGCTAATGGTCATGTCGTTACTGTCATTTGTATTCATTTGCCATTTAAAATTAGAGGAATGTCCACTAAAGTTAAATTCTGACCCCACTTTACAGGCAACTGTGTAAGTGACAGTTGGAACTGCAGACTGCCAATTTTTCTTCTCTTTGACATCACTTAGCATATGGTACCCAAAGATTTTTATGGATTTTGTTTTCAACATCAAAAGTAGTAGTAAAGCTATAAAAATATTTATTTGCCCACTATTAAGTCTGTAATGGAGCCAAACAGCTTACCTGCTATAATTACCTAAAATCTGTTGGCAAGCAACCTGTGACCTAGCACGGCCCATGCTTCAAGCCTTTCAAGGCAACCTCATTCTTAGTGAATACAACCAAAGTGGATTTATAGAAGGGGTCAGCATCCCCAGCAAGACTGAACTCTTACCTCTGGCAACACTTAAGGCATGGAGAAGGGAAAGACATCCAGAGTCCCATCAAAGTCCTGATTTCTGCTCTTCTATAAACGTTTAGCTGGAGACAGACAGGCAAATTATTTAATTTGGATCACAGAGCAGGATTAGAAATACAGATATTCAAATTTACTTTTATTGATTGTTGGTAGGTCAGGAGGTTTGAAATGGATTTACATGATGTCTGCCTAGATGGTCAATTGAGTTCATAATCATGAATTGATGCAGGGCTCCCACTTGCACTGAATTATGGGGATTTCCTTTCTCAGGTTCCAAATATGTACTTTTTACATGAAATCTAATGTACTTTATAAGAGTTAGACTTTAGAGTCAGAACTGGGTTTGAATCCTACTTCCACCATTTTCTAGTGGTAGGTTTTGGACCTTAACTTCGCCAAGCTGACATTTCCTCATTTACAAAATCAGCATGGTAAAAGCAGAGATAACTCTATAAGGTGTTGTAAAAATTAAGTAAAAATTGCCTATGAAATAGTTAAGCACATTGTTTGGTACATAATTATTCAATAAAACTAGCTTTTAAAAAATCATCCCATACTCATCTAATAAAAGAGAAGAAAATCTGCCTATCCATCAAAAAGCTGTGCCATGCCTCTTCCTCCACAATGTCTTCACTGACTATCTCAGGAATAAAGTAATCTCTCTTTTATCTGCAGGTATCTCTCAGTGTATATCTCTTTCCTTTTTTCGGCTAATACCTCAGTTTTGTTTACCTCCCATAAACCTCAAGGACACATACCTCACTCACAGCTCCAGAACTGGTCTGTCTGGTTTAAGGGTAGCATGACATGAAGCAATACAGTGTGTAGATTGAGTGCAGATTCAATGGCTTGACTTGGCTGACTCACATGCTCACTTCCTGACTTTGAGAAAAGTACTTAATCTCTCTCTTCCTTAGTTTCTACAACTTTAAAGTGGTGAATCATAATAATATGAATACCCATATCACAGAGCTTTTATGAACATGAAATGCAGGTGAAGCACATAGAACATTGTCTGCACCTAGTAAATGCTCGATCAGTGTTGTTATTATTATTAAGGGCAACCCGTTCCTCCTACTTATACATGATTCAGAAGTGGGCACATGACCCACTTGTGGACAGTGAGACAAGAAGGAACATCTGGGAAGCCTGTAGCATAAGCTTCTTTGCTAATAAGACAGATTCACATGAAGAAAGAATCTCTTTTTTCCACTGTATATTGTTGGGTCTGACTATGACCCTTGGTGCCGTCTTGCTCTTAGCCTGAGATCAAAGACAACACTGAGAATGACTGGGCAGAGATGAAGACAAACAGTGTCTTTCATCACATAAATAAGCTGCTTGCTATAACTGTCCTGGATCTAATCCTACCAAAGATAGGGCATCTCCTTATACTTTAAGTCTGTTTCAGCAAGAGTGTCTATCCTAATTTAAATATCGGCAATGTGGACTTATTACATGCTGTCTTGTATTTTGTTATTTGTGGATGATTTCTACTTCTTCCATCCTCCCTCCCACCACCACCAGCTTGTAAAATCTTTGAGAAAAGGAAGAACGGATTGATAAAATATGCATAGGCTTTAAAGTTGGATAGGTTTGGGTAAACATCCTGTCTCTATAACTTCTATGCTATAAAATCTTGAAAAATTTTCTTGAGCTTTCTGATCCCCAGTTTCTTCACTTCTACACTGAGGAAAATAATATCCACTTTGCAAGGTTTTCTGATAATTAGATGATATCTATGCAAAACATCTACCAGTGTTTAACCCTGAATTGGCACTCAGTAAATGTCACTTCTATTTTGCCTTGCCCCTTATAATTTGCATCACTTTCTGCTTTACTTCTGGTAGATGATCAACAAATATTCCTTGAAACCACAATTTCTGTTTCTAATTTTGGCATTAGGACTGCAATAACTGCATGGTGAACTTAAAAGCATCTTTCTGCAAGATGTGTGAAGCTGGATATCACCTGCATCAGTACAGACCAGAGTGAGGATGCAATTCCAGACCTTTCATAATGTCAAGCTTCCTCCTGTCCAAGTTTCTTAATCCTCCCTTGCAATCAAGGCCCAGTTCCAATATTTACTCCTTGGTGAAACTTTTCCTGGCTCCTAAATCCACAATCATCACCCCTGTCTTGGAATTCTGCAGTAAGTACATTCTCATTTACAATCTAGCAGCATGTTTATTAGCCATCTCTTAACATGAGTAACTTATATTCACAACAATAAAAATTTGAAAGCACGTTTTCACTTTGCTTTCAATCTCCTGATTGTACTTAAACCAAGTGATAGTTATTTACTTATTCAGAAATAATAACTGCCATAGGTATAGAACTTTACTATTCATAAGGAACGACTGTGTCTATTAATCTGTATTGTACACTGAATTCCCCCTGTTGGAAAGTAGGCTGGTAGGGTTATCACTATTTAGTAAATGAGGACACAGACTCATAGGGAATAAGCAATCTGTCCATGGTTATATATCTAACTAGAATCCCAGTTGTTCTCCTGGGAAATGGGCATAGACTTGTCTTCAGATATACTACATTCCCATGTACTCTTCATTCACACTCAAAGAAAATGACAGAATGCAAATTAAATCCAAGATAGATCACATCTTGGGTGACAAATCAAGCCTCAGTAAATTTAAGAAAATTGAAATCATAGCAAGCGTCTTTTCTGACCACAAGACTATGAGATAAGGAATCAATTAAAGGGAAAAAAATGTAAAAAAGAAAAACACATGGAGGCAAAACAATACGTTACTAAATACCCAAGAGATCACTGAAGAAATCAAAGAGGAAATCAAAATATACCTAGAGACAAATGACAACGAAAACACGATGATCCAAAACCTATGGGATGTAGCAAAAGCAATTCTAAGAGGGAAGTTTAGAGCAATACAAGCCTACCTCAAGAAACAAGAAAAATCTCAAATAAACAAACTAACCATACACCTAAAGGAACTAGAGAAAGAAGAACAAACAAAACCCAAAGTTAGCAGAAGGAAAGATATCATAAAGATCAGAGCAGAAATAAATGAAATAGAAACAAACAAAAAAACAATAGCAAAGATCAATAAAACTAAAAGCTGGTTCTTTGAGAAGATAAACAAAATTGAAAAACCATTAGCCAGACTGATCAAGAAAAAGAGGGAGAGGACTCAAATCAATAAAATTAGAAATGAAAAAGGAGAAGTTACAAAAGGCACCATGAAAATACAAAGCATCCTAAGAGACTAGTACAAGCAACTCTAGGCCAATAAAATGAACAACCTGGCAGAAATGGACAAATTCTTAGAAAGGTATAACCTTCCAAGACTGAACTAGGAAGAAATAGAAAATATGAACAGACCAATCACAGGTAATGAAATTGAAACTGTGATTAAAAATTTTCCACCAAACAAAAGTACAGGACAAGATGGCTTCACAGGTGAATTCTATCAAACATTTAGAGAAGAGCTAACACTCATCCTTCTCAAACTGTTCCAAAAAACTGCAGAAGAAGGAACACTCCCAAACTCATTCTATGAGGCCACCATCACCCTGATAACAAAACCAGACAAAGATAATACAAAAAAGAAAATTACAGACCAATATCACTGATGAATATAGATGCAAAAATCCTCAAAAAATACTAGCAAACAGAATCCAACAACACATTAAAAGGATCATACACCATGATCAAGTGGGATTTATCCCAGGGATGCAAGGATTCTTCAATATACACAAATCAATCAATGGGATACACCATATTAACAAATTGAAGAATAAAAACCATAAGATCATCTCAATAGATGCAAAAAAAGCTTTTGACAAAATTCAACACCGATTTATGATAAAAACTCTCCAGAAAGTGGGCATAGAGAGAACCTACCTCAAAATAATAAAGGCCATATATGGCAAACCCACAGCAAACATCATTCTCAATGGTGAAAAACTGAAATCATTTCCTCTAAGATGAGGAACAAGACAAGGATGTCCACTCTCACCACTATTATTCAACATAGTTTTGGAAGTCCTAGCCATGGCAGAGAAGAAAAAGAAATAAAAGGAATCCAAATTGGAAAAGAAGAAGTAAAACTGTCATTGTTTGCAGATGACATGATACTATACATAGAGAATCCTAAAGATGCCACCAGAAAACTACTGGAGCCAATCAATGAATTTGGTAAAGTTTCTGGATGCAAAATTAATGCACAGAAATCTCTTGCATTTCTATACACTAATGATGAAAAATCTGAAAGAGAAATTAAGGAAACACTCCCATTTACCACTGCAACCAAAAGAATATAATACCTAGAAATAAACCTACCTAGGGAGACAAAAGACCTGTATGCAGAAAGCTATAAGACGCTGATGAAAGAAATTAAATATGATACAAACAAATGGAGAAATATACCATGTTCTTGGATTGGAAGAATCAATATTGTGAAAATGACCATAGTACCCACAGCAATCCACAGATTCAATGCAATTCCTATCAAATTTCCAATGGCATTTTTTACAGAACTAGAACAAAAATTTTTATGGAGACACAAAAGACCCCGAATAGCCAAAGCAGTCTTGAGGGAAAAAAGCAGAGCTGGAGGAATCAGACTCCCTGACTTCAGACTATACTACAAAGCTACAGTAATCAAGACAGTATGGTACTCTAACAAAAACAGAAATATAGATCAATGGAAAAGGATAGAAAGTCCAGAGATAAACCCAGGCACCTGTGGTCAACTAATCTATGACAAAGGAGGCAAGGATATACAATGGAGAAAAGACAGTCTCTTTAATAAGTGGTGCTGGGAAAACTGGGCAGCTACATGTAAAAGAATGAAATTAGAACACTCCCTAACACCATACACAAAAATAAACTCAAAATGGATAAGAGACCTAAATCTAAGACTGGACACTATAAACTCTTAGAGGAAAACATAGGAAGAACACTCTTTGACATAAATCACACCAAGATCTTTTTTGATCCACCTCCTAGAGTAATGGAAATAAAAACAAAAATAAACAAATGGGAACTAATGAAACTTAAAAGTTTTTGCAAAACAAAGGAAACTACAAACAAGACAAAAAGACAACCCTCAGGATGGGAGAAAATATTTGCAAATGAATCAATGGACAAAGAATTAATCTCCAAAATATATAAGCAGCTCATGCAGCTCAATATTAAAACAACAAACAACCCAATCCAAAC
Source organism: Balaenoptera physalus (assembly GCF_965194825.1). Taxonomy (NCBI): domain Eukaryota; kingdom Metazoa; phylum Chordata; class Mammalia; order Artiodactyla; family Balaenopteridae; genus Balaenoptera; species Balaenoptera physalus. The sequence continues at coordinate 45,318,017 of NC_138889.1, read as the reverse complement.
ATGGGCAGAAGACCTAAATAGACATTTCTCCAAAGAAGACATACAGATGGCAAGAATCACATGTAAAGCTGCTCAACATCACTAATCATTAGAGAAATGTAAATAAAAACTACAATGAGGTATCACCTCACACCTGTTCGAATGAGCATCATCAGAAAATCTACAAACAACAAATGCTGGAGAGGGTGTGGAGAAAAGGGAACCCTCTTGCACTGTTGGTGGGAATGTAAATTGACACAGCCACTATGGAGAACAATATGGAGGTTCCTTAAAAAACTAAAAATAGAATTACCATATGACCCAGCAATCCCACAACTGGGCATATACCCAGAGAAAACCATAATTCAAAATGACACATGCACCCCAATGTTCTTTGCAGCACTATTTACAATAGCCAGGTCATGGAAGCAACCTAAATGCCCATCGACAGATGAATGGATAAAGAAGATGTGGTACATATTTACAAAGGAATATTACTCAGCCATAAAAAAAGAACGAAATTGGGTCATTTGTAGAGATGTGGATGGATCTAGAGACTGTCTTACAGAGTAAAGTAAGTCAGAAAGAGAAAAACAATTATCATATATTAATGTGTATATGTGGAACCTAGAAAAATGGTACAGATGAACTGGTTTGCAGGGCAGAAATTGAGACACAGTTGTAGAGATCAAACGTATGGACACCAAGATGGGAAAGCGGCGGGGGGTGGTGGTTGTGGTAGTGTGATGAATTGGGAGATTGGGATTGACATATATACAGTAATATATATAAATGGATAACTAATAAGAACCTGCTGTATAAAATAGTAATAAAAAAAGAATGCAAGTTAAAGAGAATGGTGTTGAATCTATTTTAATTAAGTAAATAAATTACAAACTTCAGTACTGTACTATGCACAATACATTATTTATGATTTACCTTGCAAATAATTGCAATGTACCAATGCCACACCATTCCTGTTTTGAAAACCTTGGCTTTAGAGTATAAGTACAGGCAGGACACAAGTGTTTCTGTCTGCTGAATGAGGAGGAGGAATTAATTCTCGGCATCTAGAAGGCTATGCTTTTCCACTCTTAGCATTCCTTCCATTTAAGTGATTTTTTGAAAGTCAATTTTCCAGTGGTAAGAATGCTGTGGATGTTATATTATAGGGGATAAAGTGATAATCAATTTTAACCAGCATTTGATGATCAAAACCCTTCTTGATGTAATAAGGGTAAACCTTTGCTGCAGCTCAAACAGAGGATTCTGCTCACCTTATTATTCATGGGCACAGGCTGATAGAAGACCCATTACTACACAGGCTTTCGTAATTGCTGCAGCAGGGGAAGAGGACATGACAGATTGTACTCTGGCTCTTCATGCATCTGCATAAGCGATGGCCACAGTCCTGCTCACATTGCATAGGTCAAAGGCCTCACCTAAGGTTCAGGGAAGCACAATCTTACATAGGACTGGAAGGAAACTAGTGTTTGTGAATAGCCCTAATGAACATCACAAAGACATGCCCAGTTTCAACACTATTCTAAGCTGTGCAGAAGTCAAGAAGGCCAGCATCCAAGGTTATAATGATAACCCTGTTTATAATAATAAATATTTGATGCACACACACACACACACACACACTTATATATACAAAAATATAACATATTATATTTATGTTATAGATATATAGTATCTTCTAGATACTCAAACACACACAGGTTACTAAAACACACTCAGGTAGGCGTGCACACACACACACACACACACACAGAGAAACAGTATTTATCTGCTCTTTAGCTTTTTATAAATGGTACCCTTCTCTGCCTCACTCATTTTACATCACTTCTACTTCACTCAATATTGGTAACTACAGCAACTTTCTTTTAGTCCCTTCCGTATATCCAACTACTTTCTATTTTAAAGCTTGTATGTATGATGTTGCCTCACCTATAATGCTCTCTGCACATACATTTACCGGATTCCTGTCCATCCTTCAAGACAAACTTTAAGTTGATACCGTTAGCTTCCAAAACTAGATTATGTTGATTGGTTTAATCTTTTTATAGAAACATTTTTATGTTGCTTATCACAGCCATAATTATTTATATTCTTAAGCTCTCAGGATAGACATAACAGGATTGCATTCCCCTGTTCTTTTTTTGTTCTCCAAACATTTGGCAAAAGATTCAGCATATCACAGCAACTACCAACTCCCCTGTCTCTTTCTCGGCTGGGTGCTGAATTGTTGGGTTCACTTTAAAATCTAATCTCAGGATTTATATTGTCCCTGACCTCTTCATACACCTTTCATTCTGCTGATCTCACAAAATCCAGCTTGGTATGGGTTGCTTGGCTTCTTGATTTTCTTCTCTAGAAAATGTTCTGGTTATATTGCAACTCCCAAAACAGAGTACAGAGAGCTGGAATCTGTGTTTCCCTCTAAATTCTAAATTTATTATGCAAATTTGTATGCTAAACAAATTCAAAAGTAGCAATGCAGCAAGACTTTATTAGATGGCACAGGACAGACAGTTCTACTTCTTCCCAACTTCCTCTGAAAAAGGCAAACAAATGAGAACTGTATTAATACGCTATGTTCCTGGCATTGATTTTCCCATCTAATCTACTTCTGTCTTCCTTTTCACTTTGCTATTTTACTTAACATCACTAAAATAGTTTCCCCTGGGTTGAATTTGTTAACCCAATCACAAACAAGGAATAGCAGGAATTTGCCTGTGCATACAAATTAGGTAATGCAAACCTTATATTGTCCTCAAGTCCAAAATCTTACCTATTAGGTAAGATCGCAAGTCCCCAATTATAATGACTGCTTACATTTGGCCACATGAAATTTGTCAGAGAGTGTAGCTAATTACTTAGTTCCTCTCTAAAGACCTCATTCCTTTCTCTGTTACTAGCTTGGTTTTCTCCTCTGGTCCTCTGGACTGTGCCATGTCTCCAGAGATGAAATCTTAAGCCTGAATTTAAATTTATTCAATGAATATGAGAAAAAATGTATTATACAGAAAACACACATCCAATCTACTTTGGAGAGAGAACTGTCTGGAGGCCAGGACCTCTCCTTGGAGAGGTCATGCCAGCCTTTGACTCTGTGGCTTCCTTGTACGTGAGCCTTGTGACTGCTAACCAACTATGTTCTCATGTACCTTTTTCCTTGAGATAATTTAATACCCCCAGTATGATAATAGCCAAGGGTTACTCTGGCTTTGCATATAACATTCTTTAAAGTGATTTGTATATAATAATTTATATTTGTTCTTATAGTTTACTTTCTTGGAACTATATTAGTTTTTCCACTTTTTAGGTTCTCATGGGGATAGAGATGAGGGTTGAAGTGAAGGCTGATGGGGATAAAATTGAAAGCCTCTGAATACTTGATTTTATTTTTCCTTAATATTGTTAGAACCTTCAGTCTTGATGAATAAAATGGACATTATGATACCCACTTTGCAGATTGCTGTAAGAATTAATGAGGTAATTTTATAAAGCACCTGGAATAATATTTAGTACAAAGTAGTATTCAATAAAGGTGAATGTTATTATGCTGAAGCAAATTTTACCTATTATGAGCAACATGAAAACTATATACTGATACTAAGGTAGCAGGTACAAATTTTAAAGTCATGTACTTAAGCAAACAGTGGTAAAATTTCCTTTTATTTTTAATACTTAAATCATTTATTCTATAAATATATTTTGAGTGCCCTCTCTGTGCCATGAACTATATTCTATGTTGGAGATACAACAATGAATAAAACAGATGAATATTCTTGCTCTCAAAGCAAGGAGACAGGTAATAAGCAACATTTTTCCATATACATATCTTCACATAGAGGCATGTATATATCTAATATACATATCTAATATTTATGTTATTGATTTTCTACTCCCTTGAGTCAGATTTACATGGCTTCCTGTCATGATTTGATGAAATAGCCCTTCCAAATACTGGAACAGATAGAGTAGAACTTAGAACATGTTAGTGAATAGACTGTTTTGATAACTTACATGGCAATAAAAATCAATTTTTAGTTAATCTGAATAAACCTTCAAAAGCTAAAGAGAAAAAATAGGATAGAAAAGGAATATATGAAATTGTTGTATGTGGAAATGTAATTAAATTAGTTGTCTAAAGAAATACACTTGATTCTTGTCTCCTATCAGAAATTTAGGTTAGGAGTCTTTAATCTGAGGTTCATGAACCTTTTAGAGAGTACATCAATAATTTTCAATAGTTTTGAGACTCCTCCAAAATTAGATGCAGGATTTTGTTTTTTGTGTCTCATGCCCCTCCCCTGGTACTCCTTACACTGCCCTGGGGAGAGGTTCCACAGTTTTCCTGAGATATTCAAAAGGCTTGTGGTGGGAACATTTAAAATCTAGTCTCTTAGCAGCTTTCAAGTATATAATACAGCATCGTTGACTATAATCATGCACACTTCTGTGATGATTGTATCATAATATATACATGTATCAAATCAATACACTGTACACCTTAAACTTACATGATTTTATATATCAATTATATCTCTTTAAAAAAAGAAAAAGACTCATTAAGAAGTATTCATTTAGTCAGTAGTTATAGATGCAGGTCTCCCTCAGAGTGTGAGTTATGAGGTTAATTCTTAGTTTAGTGGGCTGTATCTGATCATATAATAGACATCTTGCCCTGGACCCTAATCTTTGCCTTCCTCCAGAAGGGTTTACACCAACCAGGCATCAACTTACTTACCTGTAAGAAGGGCTTACTAAATACAGAGTTCTTGGGACACAAGAGACTTTAGTTTTGTCCTAGAAGGGACAGTGACACTCAAAAATAATTAGAATACAATGTATTTGGTGTTAGAGTAATACAATAAACAAGTTATAGGCTGTTTCTTTATTCCATTCAGATATGTTAACAAATTTTTTCACAAGTTCTTAGGTGTACAATATGTATAAGTATTATTTAGCCTCTCTATAAAATCAAGGAGCCCAGATCAGTCTTGGACACAATCAAAACTTATATTTACTGTTAAAAAAGTTTACCCTACTGTTAAAAAAGTTTCTTTAGATATATTGCTTTATTCGGGATGAGGAAACCAAGATGCAGAAAAGCTTGCTGAAACTCATATAATCAAGAAAATGTTGTAACCAGTGAAGTTTCCACAAAATGCACTGTCCAAATCAAGAATTTAAGAAATAAAAAACACCTCTGAGATTATGTAGTTAATTCTGTTTATTAATAAAAAAGGCTATTTAATTGCACTTTGTTGTTTCAGCATTTCCTCCTTTGCATAGGAACTTTAAATGGTTAAACGCCTAATGAATTCTGCTGCTAGAATGATGTGATCAAAACAGTTTTCATATCTATTTACCAAATGCTCTGAAGTGAAAAGTACTATATTATTATTATTCAGGGTAGTTCCTCTTTTCATAAAGTCTTGTTCTCAAATGACTGTTATACATCTCCAGGGTATTCTTATTCTGAAATCTCAGACATCCAAGGCACTGATTTCTTTTCTTTGATAATTTTCTGAATATTTTCTTTCATCCAGCTTGGTCTGTTTTTATTCCTGATGCAGTCACTATGAAGAGAGTCTTTAAACATATAATAATTTTTCTTTGAATAGCCTATGCCATCATCCATTCTAGTATCTCATCCTACTTAATTGCACTTAAGAAAATTTGACGGTCTTTCAAGCTTAATATTTTAATCAAAATTCACAGCTTTATTCATTGCAGTCTTTCTTTCATTTTTTGAGGGAAGGGGGAGTGGTGGAGGGAAGGCCAGGGGTAAGATACCTGTGCCTTCTTCTAAGAGAATCTACCCAATCTTATTTATTGCTCATTTTGAATCCTGCTGAATTTTACAGGAACAACAGGTTACATTAGGAGTGTATATGTGAACCTCAGGCAAAACTCAGAAAAGCCAAAGTGAAAAGAAGAGTGAAGATTCTCTTACATGCCTTTACCAAGTTAATATTTTTTCTCTTTCCATTTCTCTGTAATTTCAAGAGCAGCATTTGGTTTTTTTAAGAGAAGATCCTGGTTCCCTTTGAATTTAATATTGGACTGTCGTGTTCAGAAAGACACTTAGAAACAAAGATTGATAACTCAAAAAATAATCCATCTAATCTAGTAATAATATTAGATAATTTTAGTGTAATGATAATTATATTGACAATAATAGTCATAGCATGCTATATGCCAACCACTGTGCTGTCTGGTATGAAAACTATCTATTTAATCTTTGCAACAATAATATGAGACAGAGAATATTAATAAATGCTATAACACTTAAACTTCTGAAATTTCAGGTTTTCTCATATACATAACCAAATCTGATCACAACTGATGCATTTTGCATTAATCCAGGTAGAGCTGAAAATACCTATACACAAGTTCCAGTCATTGGACATTGTAGTATACACACTAAATATTCCCCATCAGTTTGTTTCCATCACCATGAAATGTCTGATATCGACCCTTTAAAATTTCCAACTATCTTTCGTTCTTAATTTAAAAATCAGAAAAATAATTTTTGTTGGTACAGATTCTTTTTGTGATATATTGTTAGAGGAAATTCACACTGGATGTACGAAGCATATTAACATAAATATCCCTGAGGAATTGGAATCGTAGGGAGTTTATTTATTTGTATCTGTATTTTCTAATTTTTATATAATAAACATATATTACTGGTGTAAATTTAGGGTAGTTTAAAATATTGATTTATTTTAAAGAAAAGTCTTGTAAGCAAGCAGAATCTAAGATACAAAGAGTTAGTACAATGCAGTAGTTATAAGTTCTGAAGCCAGACTGTCTGAATTTGAATTCCAGCTTTGCTTTGTGACTTGGGCTAGTCGTTTTACCTTTCTGTTTCTCGGTTGCGTCTTCACTGGGGTTAATGAAACTACTTACCGTAGGATTAAATGAACTTTAAATGAGTTCATTAAGGGTGCATAGTATGTAATACCTCACAATTGTATTATAAAATCAACTACCATTATAAGATAAAAATAGTGACTGTGGTGTAAATAACACTATAAATTGAATTCCTACTTCTTACTTCTTTCCCATCTACCTCAAAGTAGCATCCGTGAAAGATTGTCAAAATATCTGAGATGTCCATTATTGCTGCATTATATTGGTATTAGGTGCTAAATCTTGAAGAGGCTCAGATGTAAGTATTTCTAAGAAGAAAATATTTCAAATTTCCAATTGTTTTATACAGTTAAAATATACCTGGGCTTATAAATAGAAGCTATAGACTTCAGTCCCTTGTCTGTCTCTGTTTAGTTATGAAATGGAAAACAAGTCACTTTATCTCATGATGCTTCAGTATTTTTATCACTCAGGAAAATAATTCCTAAGTCATAGGGTTATTTTAATATCACTATGTAAGTTTTTACAAGAGAAACCGTGGAAATTTTAGAAACTATGATAAAAATATCTTCATGATTTCAGGATAGGAAAATATTTCTCTGAAAAAGACAAAAGTCACAAACCATAATAGAAAAAAGATTGGTATATCTGGCCATGTGAAAATGAAATATTCTACCTGACAAAAGACATTAGAAGCGAAATAAAAAACTAAGCTGCAGGTATGAGAAATCACATAGCCAACAAATATTTAAATACAACCTACATGAAGATTTCCTTTAAATAAATAATAAATAGATAAGTAGCTCAGTTTTTTAAAATAGACAAAAGTTTTGAATAAACATTCTGATAGGAGCCCAACTAGTTAATAAAATGCAAATATTATTAGCACTCATAAGAATAATGCAAATTTAAACATTAATAGAAAATAGTCTCATTTCCAATGAATTTTTAAAAATGAATTTAAGAAATCTGATAACACTAGATCTGAGTGAGGATATGGGGAAAAGGGATACTATTTATTGTTGTAGGAGTATCAATTGCTATAACTTGTAGAGCAAATTAGCAACATATGAAGAGTTGAAAATCCCCATAAACCTTCCACCTAGCTCTTCTACTTTGATAAAAACTGTGCATTAAGGGCATACATCCAAGGACACTCACTACATGCCTCTATAAGAAGCAAACAAACAAACAAACAAAAAGCCTACCTGCCCCTCAATAGAATTCATAAATATTCTATGTCTCATTCATATAATGGAATAATATATTAATTAAAACAAATTAACTATACTACAGATACCAAATTGGATAAATCCATAATATTAAAGGGGAAAAATAGCAAATTGCCAACAAATAAGTAAAATAGTGCCTTCTATGTAAAAACTGAACATAAAAACAATATTCTATCCTCCGTATAGACACACATTAAAAGTAGAGGTATAAAAACAGACCTAAGAATGATACACATCAACTTTATGATTGTAGATACTTCTGTAAATAGCTATGCCTAATTATTCCTGGCTTGCTGAGAGATTTTTTGGTTTTGTTTGCTTTATCATGTATGGATATTACATTATATCAAATGCTTTTTTGGCAATAATCATGAAGATGATACAGTATTTTTTCCTCTCCATCTAAAACTGTGCTTAATCATCTGAAGATTAAATGTCCCTCACATTCTTATGTTAAACTCCACTTGCTACTGATGTTTATTTGTATGTGTGTTTGAGTGATTGAACTATTAGCTTGTTTCTTCTGTTAGAGTCTACTGGCTTATATTTGCTAATATATTAATAGATATTTTTATACCAATATTAATAAGCCAGACTGATTTTTCTTTTTCAAATTGCTCTTTTGCAGCTGTGGTAACATATTTGAAACAGTTTATGTAAAATGAATATTATTTGTTCTTTGAATTTTTGATAGCCCTGGCCTATGAAACTCTAGTTAAAAAGAAAATGAATTTAAAAATTATAGTATACTCATACAATAAAATACTACTCAGAATAAAAAGAAATGAATAATGGATACAAGAAATAACATGGATGAATCTCAAATATATTTATAATAAGTGAAAGAATTCTTACACAACAGAATACATACAATGAGATTCCATTTATATAAAATATTCTATGGTGAGAAAAAATCAAGAAAGTTGTTTCCCCTGGGGAAGTGGCGGGGGGATTTATTGGGAATGATCATGAAAGAACTTTCTGAAATAGTGGTAACGTGTTAGTACTCTGTATCCTAATAAGTGCTAGATTTCACAGTTCTACACAATTGCCAAAACTCAGTTTAAATTTTATGCATTCCATTGTATGTAAATTTTACATAAAAAGAAAAATGCTGGAAAAAATGAATTCTAATTAATGATGTGTATCCTGAAATATTTAGGGTGAAGTATACTGATGTCTGCAATTATGCATCAAAAATAAGATGGAATGATGGATAGATGGAAGAATGGATAAATGGATGGATATGTAAAAAAACAAATATTGTAAATGTTAATGGCAGAATCCAGGTGGTGAAAATATGAATGTTTCCTGTTCATTTTTTCTATATGTTCAAAACCTTTCATAATAAAAATATATATTAGGGAAAAAAACTCTAAATAGTTTAAAATTCGCCACTAAATAGAGCTTCAGTGGTAGTTTACCACTCTGGTTTCAGCTATCTTTTTCTGTGTTGGTCCCTAAAATTCCCTTTTCTTATTCCAAGAACAACTATATATTTCAAAAGTTCTTTTGAGCTTCTCAAACATGAAAAAATATCTATAGTTTGAGGAATTTTCAGAGTATATAATCTTTCATATTTCTATAGAAGGGACAGTCTTTTAAAATATATTTTTTTGCAATCTCCATTTGCTAAATTGATCATATGATACTGTATTCTTGAAAGTTAATACATCCATTCTCACCCTTTTTAAAATTATGGACTCATCTTTGTAGCCCTCCCTCCTTTCCCTTCCATGGACAAATTCTCTAGCAGGCTGAACTTTCAGTGTTTGTGTTCTTTTTAATGTTTGCTTCTTTCAGACATCATAAGGATATCTCTGGTGTTTATGTTAATATTTATGTTAATCTGGGTCATTTGGATAGTGTAAAACCCATGTGAAATACCTGCTTTTAGTTTTGATTTCTCTGGGGGGATTAATTTTTGTCACACAAAAACAGCACTTTCTGAGATGCAGCCCTTCATGGGTACTAGATTTCTGCAAGTGTTTCAATATTATCTCACCAACTTGGAGACCCAATCCTTGTCCCTGTCTTTTCAATTCAAACTCTTATGTTACTGGCAATTATTACCTTCCAAACGGCAACCACAGTATCAGTTCTTGTGCTGACCATTCTGTGATTCAGTTCTCAGTGCATCACGGGCATTTATATGACTTCCGTCTTTTACGTTTAAAGTTTAAAACGTAGTTTTTAGGAAGTTAGGCATCTCTAAATGCTTTTCACCTTACCTTAATCTGTCAATTTTTCAGAGCTGCAAGCCCCAGTCACCCTTTAACTGGTTCCAATGTGGCCATTATCCCAATCACTCCCTAGAAAATGCTTTTTATTAAGGGTACCATATTGATGGATGTAATGGTCATTTTCTGCATACTTCTTACTTGACCCGCTGAGTAGCTTTCAACGGAGCTGACCACACCATCTTTCTTGAAACACTTTCATTTCCAGGCCTTTGTGATAGCCCTTCTCTTTGTTTTTCTTTCACTTCATTCTGACTGTTCTTTCTAAATATTCTTTGCTGACTCTTTTTCTCTGCTCCACCTCTGAATGCTGAATGGTTTATGACTCAATCTGGGATATTTTATTTTTGTCTATACTCTCACTAGGTTTTACATATGTTAGCTTGCACATTTTATATATAGCCTTGATCACTCCTCTTAGACCCAAATGATATGCAGCCATATAATTTACATTCAAATTTACTATAATTATGACTTCAACCTTAAGATACCCAAAGCCTATCATTTTACATTCTCACTAAAACTTTTGGTGGCCGTGTGTTCTCAGTATATCACAACCCTTTAAAAGTCCCTCTTACTTCTTGGTTTTCTTATACTTTACACGTTCTATCCATCCATTGCCATCTCCTTTTTTGCTTACCTCCAAAATATTGTATATCCGTAATCTCACACTTCTCATATTCACAGACGCTATAGGGGTCTAAGTATCAACACCTTTTATCTGAATTACTATAACGGCTTCCTAACTGCTTTATGGCCGTTTAGCTTTCCTCCAATCAACTACACAAAAGAGCAAGAATGAATATTTAAATCAGAAAATCAGATTATACCGTTCCAGTGTTGTTATGCCCTTCAATCATCATTTATTGAATTCAGGAGAAAATCCATGGCCCACTCTATCCTCTGATTCCATGTCATGCTATACCTCCTCCCTCTTCATTTATCATGCTCCAGCCACACTGGTCTAATGTCACAGGAATATACCTAGCTTCTTTCTGCTTTCTAGTTTTCACAGTTGATATTCCATTTGTCTGACGTGTTCTTCTCTGTTTCCGTAAGTGGTTGGCTTTTTCTCATGATTTAGGTTTTAGTTCAACTGTAGCATATATGTTTCTATCTAAATTACAGCTCTACTAACTACTTGGCTTCTAAGGAAGGTTACCCACCGCCCCCCTCCTCCCCACTCCTGAGGGATCAGTTCTGCATAATAATGGATTTGGGGAGGATCAACATTTTATCAGGTCATAAAATATATAGCTGCATTTTTTTAAAAGAGTTTTCTCACCTTAGACTTGCATAATTAAGAAAATCCATTCTTCTGGTCCTTCCTTAAATGGAAAATAGCTACCCAAAGATGACTTGTCTTGTGTCACCTCCACCACAACACACACACACACTAGGAGCATTTAGTATTTGGGGTGGGACAATCCTTCCTTGTATGGGACTGTCACACACATGGCAGCATCTCTGGCCTCCTGTCACTAGTACCAGTAGCACCCCCTTGTCATTGTGATAAACCAAAAAGACCCATACACATTTTCAACTATCCCCTAGAGAGATGGTACTGCACCTGGTTGAGAACCCAAACAAACAAACAAAAAAACAAAAAACAGCTAATAGATTCTATTGAAAAAAAATGAGTTTCATCTTTACAAGTACCCTATCATGGTTGATAATATTATACATGTAAGAAGATATGGAGGCTCAGAAAAAGAAAACAGTTTGCCTAATAAGTAAATGGTGAGTGAAATATCAAATGAGGATTTGCAGAACTCCAAAGTACACCCAACATTAGACTACCTCTGCCCACAACACAGAGCAAAGTAGTGGTAAGTGCCTTGGGTGTTACAATGAGTGAGATAACATCTGATTCTAGGGTTCAAGCAAGGCTTCGTAGACAAGAGAGAATTTAACCTGATACTTGAAAAATAGCTAACAGTTTAGCTTATAGAATGGTATCCTTCAAGCAGAGGGACTATCTTTAGCAAAAAAGAAATACGGGAAAGCGCATAGCAGGTTATGAGAACAATAAAAAATCCAATTTGACTATTGCGTGCAGGGGAGCACCGGAAGCTTTTTGGAAACACAGGTTAGGGCCATATTATGGAAAACTTTAAGGAATTTGTACTTGATTCACTAGGCAATAGGGAACCTTCGAATGTTCTTGAGAATCAATAGGCTAACTGAATGGAAGAGGAGAGTCAGAAGAGAAAAGAATTATTTAACTCTTGACCACTAACCACTTTTAGTCCCCTAAGTACAGGCCAGCTTTCTTACTGCTATAAATGAGGTGGATAAGATATCAGGCTTTAGATTCAGGGAGTGTATGTTTGAAATCATGTTTACTCAGTTGCATAATTCTAAGCAATTTATTTTATTTGTTATTTTATTTTTTTCTCAATCTTGATTTCTTTACCTGTAAAGTGGAATTCATAAGAATTTTGTATACTGTTGCAGCATAGATATCACCCAGTAAACTACAGCTATTGCTATAAATATTATTGTTAGGTTATTTGTTTCCTGGAGAGCAAGCTGTCTTAGATGGCAGAATTCATTAATGCTTTTAGGTCTGTGGTACACGTGAGGCTCTGCATATGAATTCTGTGATGCCATCTCAGAGAACAATTAGATGCTGCCAATAATTGAGACCTAACACTGTGTGTGTGTGTGTGTGTGAACATGAGTTGGAGTGCCAGCTATGAGTTCACTGTGGTACAATCTGGCTTTCTGATGCTCTTCAATGATGTTTGAATTGAAATAGACCAACAAAAACTTGAGAGTCTCCTTTTCAACCGTGAAAAAATCCCAGTAGAACATTCTCTATATATTGCTTCCCTAAACCTTCTTGATAACCATGGGGATAGCTAGTGAAATAGAATTCACTGTTTGGATTTTCTTCATAGCCCTGCTTATAAGGCCCATATTTCATGCTAAGACATTTTAAGACAGAAGAAGAGGAGCAGAAGGTTAATCAATTACATAGTAAGCTCAGGCTAAATATTTGTGAAAACTTTCTTTACCAATCAACTTTAGGGACTAAACTCTCTAGATTATACTCATTATCCAAATTCCACTTTAGTTTTGCTGGATAATCCTGGGCTAGGTTCTCCCTGGAATATATAATAAGGGAAGGATAATTAATAATTATTAAGTATCAATTATATCCCATGCATTTTGCTTAAACATCTTCGTGTTCCCCATTTAATACTCAAATATTCCAGAAAAGCCCAATGTGATTAATCAACTTATAATATTTGTAGTGAGAATAATAAAAGTGATGTTGACTTTGGAGTAAGATTAATAATGATGGTGACTTCATTTGTGGCTCATTCTGTGCTAAGTGCTTCATGAGGTTATGAGACTATTGATCTTTACAGCTGTAGTTCAAACACACGTCTGTTCAACTTCACTAGACCACACTGACTCTCAATTCTTCCTCAAGTGGAATTTCACTTATTCCTGATTTTAAAATCAAGAGATAAAATCAAATATCCCAGTGGGTATTTGAAAACTATGTAAGAAAATAAATGTGAACAAAGTAACATCTATACCTGACCTATACTGGAAAGTCAATAAATGATTTCTTTCTTATTTTTTTGCAAACTGTCATCTCTATAAATGGAAGATACTGATAATTAATCCCATTTCTCAAAAACCATCACTACCTATTAATAATCAAGAGCTAAACCACTATTTATTGAGCATCTACTATGTACCAAGCACTTGGACCGTGTTGTCTAAATCCTGCAAGATGAATGTTATTACTTTTGTTCAGATGAAGAAACTGAGTCTTGGGAGAAAACGCCATTCCTTACATAGCATAACTTGGGCTTGTCACTGGGTTTTTTTCTAGCTGCAAAGTTGAACTCTATTTTATTTGCTGCCTCACCATATTTGTTTGACTTCCCTCCTTTTACAGCCAGGACCTAACCTGACAAGTCTATTCAAGGATTCTTTGTACTATGCCAGGCTAGGCTTGGTACAGTTTGCTTTTCACTGTTTTAAGAGATGCTTTCCAACCTTACAACTGAGATTATTGAGTTCTCAATGAAGAACTGAATGAGATCCAAAAATCAGAGCAGGAAATATTTCCTTCTTGTTATACCAGTGAGCTACATGTAAAGTGGTAGCAGTTGGTGGAGGGAAATATCTTGAGAAAGCAGGGTAATTCTTCAAGGATTCTGACACAGCTATTTAATAGTTAAATAGTTAAAACAAATAGACAAGTAATTAAGAACGTTTTTCGAAGTATTTCTTTTGAAAAATAACTGACTGACTCATACATTATTCCCATAACTTTCCAATGCTGTCTATTCTTATATCCTGGATGGCCCATTGGATAATTAGATTAGCACTCCGTCCTAAGTGCACCCATAATAACTTATACTTCTCTCATTGTAGCGCTTATCACACTATTTATTGGAACTGCCTCCCGATTTGTCTGAATGAACCTCCATAATTTAAGCTCTGCAAAAACAATGTCCATATCTGTTTTATTTATATTATATTCCTAGGAACTCATGTTTTCTAACTCTTTTCTGATTTTGAAATAGAAAACAATAATCTCACCAATCTCTAAAACCCCCAAATGGTGTTGGCATAGAGTGTTTCCTGATTCAAACCTACTAAATCCAGGTCACTAGTGTTTGTGTATCTCACATGCTGAACTCCTTCCATCTGATGAATTATGGTTACAGCTAGGGTGATATCAAGGAGAGCATTCTATATCTCAATAGCCACATGTATTTTGTGGCTCTTCTATCTGTTCTACCCTTTACACCTGTTGGGTGAAATTTTAATCATCCTAATGCATTAGACTTCAGAGAAGTCCAGCCAGTTGTAATCCAGGAGGTTTGAATTTTACACTAAGAAAACTTCATATCCCTTCAGATTTTCTACTAATACTACAGCCAATGATTCTTTTTTGCTGCCATGCTGCATCAGGGACAGTCTTTAAAAGAAAGGAAACAGTAGAGTCAAGATATGGAGAGAAAGGGAGAGAAAGCTAGTAACTTTCTTGAACCTATAGAATAGCCGTGTCTGAATCCAGACAGCAACATGAACAGCTTTTTGAACTAGCTAAAAAACACCTTTTTTTTTCTGCTTAAATTAGTTTAATTAGATTTCCATCAAAAAGTATAAATCTCCTGCCTCTTTTCTTCTGACCATACCTACATTAAAATGTTGATTAACTATTCAGCTTTATCTATCTTCCATGAATTTAGGTAAATACAGGATCCTGTCAAAGATAAAATGCATTTGTTAAACTCATCCCAGGACTTGGGGCCAAGGAGGGTAAAGAGATCAGCAACAATAACCTCTAGCCTCAAAGAGCTTCAAAATGGAGAAGAAAACCATTCTTACAGATATAAACTAACCAGAGAAACACATGAGAAGTTTATGGGAATAAACTATAGATTCTACTGAATCTATTAACAGGAAGAGGGTCCATCACTCAACGTTCGGGAAGAATGATGAGCTTCATATCTTGTAAATATGTCACTACCACTTCCTTATCATATGATAATCATCTATAACTGATGCAGCGTTTTTTCCCAATAAATATTTAAAAGACCTCAAGAAAAAGATGACATCTAGTAAGAAAGAGAAAAACAAATATTGTATATTAACGCATATATGTAGAATCTAGAAAAATGATATAGATGATCCTATTTGCAAAGCAGAAATAGAGACACAGACGTAGAGAACAAATGTATGGATACCAAGGGGAAAGGGGTAGGTGGGAGGAATTGGGAGATTGGGATTGACACATATACACTATTGATACTATGTATAAAATGGATAGCTAATGAGGGCATACTGTATAGCAGGGGTCCCTGACCCCTGGGTAACAGACTGGTACCAGTGCCTGGCCTGTTAAGAAACAGGATTCACAGCAGGATGTGAGTGGTGGTGACTGAGCGAAGCTTCATCTGCCACTCCCCATCACTCACATTACACCTGAACTACACCCCGTGGAAAAATTTTCTTGCACGACACTGGTCCCTGGTGCCAGAAAGGTTGGGGACCACTGCTGTATAGCACAGGGAACTCTGCTTAGTGCACTGTGGTGACCTGAATGGGAGGGAAGTCCAAAAGGGAGGGGATATATGTATATGTATGGCTGATACAATTTGCTGTGCAGTAGAAACTAACACAACGTTGCAAAGCAACTATACTCCAATAAACACTCCCTAAAACCATACAAAAAATAAACTCAACATGGATTAAAGACCTAAATGTAAGGCCAGACACTATAAACCTCTTAGAGGAAAACATAGGCAGTACACTCTATGACATAAATCACAGCAAGATCCTTTTTGACTCACCTCCTAGAAAAATGGAAATAAAAACAAAAATAAACAAATAGGACCTAATGAAACTTAAAAGCTTTTGCACAGCAAAGGAAACCATAAACAAGACGAAAAGACAACCCGCTGAATGGGAGAAAATATTTGCAAATGAAGCAACTGACAAAGGATTAATCTCCAAAATATACAAGCAGCTCATGCAGCTCAATATCAAAAAAACAAACAGCCCAATTCAAAAATGGTCAGAAGACCTAAATAGACATTTCTCCAAAGAAGATATACAGATTGCCAACAAACACATGAAAGGATGCTCAACATCACTAATCATTAGAGAAATGTAAATCAAAACTACAATGAGGTAACACCTCACACCAGTCAGAATGGCCATCATCAAAAAATCTACAAACAATAAATGCTGGAGAGGGTGTGGAGAAAAGGGAACCCTCCTGCACTGTTGGTGGGAATGTAAATTGATGCAGCCACTATGGAGAACAGTATGGAGGTTCCTTAAGAAACTAAAAATAGAACTACCATACGACCCAGCAATCCCATTACTGGGCATATACCCTGAGAAAACCATAATTCAAAAAGAGTCATGTACCAAAATGTTCACTGCAGCTCTATTTACAATAGCCAGGACATGGAAGCAACCTAAGTGTCCATTGACAGATGAATGGATAAAGAAGATGTGGTACCTATATACAATGGTATATTGCTCAGCCATAAAAAGAAATTAAATTGAGTTACTTGTAATGAGGTGGATGGACCTAGAGTCTGTCATACAGAGTGAAGTAAGTCAGAAAGAGAAAAACAAATACCGTATGCTAACACATATATATGTAATCTAAAAAGAAAAAAAAAAAAGGTTCTGAAGAACCTAGGGGCAGGACAGGAATAAAGACGCAGACATAGAGAATGGATTTGAGGACATGGGAGGGGGAAGGGTAAGCTGGAACGAAGTAAGAGAGTGGCATGGACATATATACACTACCAAATGTAAAATAAATAGCTAGTGGGAAGCAGCTGCGTAGCACAGGGAGATCAGCTCGGTCCTTTGTGACCACCTAGAGGGGTGGGATAGGGAGGGTGAGAGGGAGATGCAAGAGGGAGGGGATATGGGGATATATGTATACATATAGCTGATTCACTTTGTTATACAGCAGAAACTAACACAACATTGTAAAGCAATTATACTCCAATAAAGATGTTAAAAAAATTAATTAAAAAAAGTAAGTGTATTTTAGTGCATGATTAGAAAATAGGTTTTCTCCTTAGCACCAACTATGAGCAGTTGATACATTTTTCCCGATGTAGTGAGTTGAAAGGGCTTTTGAGGACACAGCCAGTATGAGTGATAAAGATTATCAAGATTGATGATAATGTCTGGAAATGGGTAACAATGTTTAGGATACTATTTATTATTCTTGCCTTAGTGCGAATGTATTTGTCAACTTCTTTCCTGAGAGCAAGTTTTGATTAATGAAGTGGGAAAGAGGGTAAGAGGCCACTCAGGACAAGAGAGGCCTAATAGGGGAAAACACAGTAGAAAAACTTTAAGTGTATAAGTGAAGAACAACTTTGTTTCATAATTCCTTAGGCAAAATACTCATTTTCATTTCAGAATTCAGAAAAGGTAAAACATTCTTTAGAAGGAAAAACAGTGAAAGAAGTTATATTTATATTTCCAAGTATAAGGGAAGGCATATGACCAACTTTGCCACATCATGTTTCCTCCCCATTCCCCATCTCTCCCATCCTAATTTATGCCTCCATCCTCTCTTTCAATTTCTGATGAACCTTCTGAAGAAAGCTTGCTCCTGCTCAGAAGAAATTCCTCCAGCCAATCTGTCTTCCAAAGCAGAAAACCAGGAATTAGCAAGCTTTAGACTTCAGACATAAGGATAAAGTAAAATGGACCAGGACACACGATTGAATATAGTTATTTTATTGTAGTGCTACATTTCTTTTCTTTGCCAATAATTCCGACTTTTATAATACCAGTCATGTTGCTTTCATCTTTCAAACACAATTCCTTGTTGAGAGAGTCATAAAAGTTACAAAAGGAAATATCTGAGGAGTTAATCAGAGCAATTTTTGTAATTAATTTTGTAAAGGTAAAATGATTACTCCCAATCAACTTTTCAAGTCAACAGTTAATCACTTTATAATCTGGTGCATCCTTGTCTGCTACAGAGGTGAGGTAAAAAATTAATACAGAACAACAATTATACACCTATATAGGAATTATATGAATATACTGTTCTTATGACAGACAGGTTCTTTATATTTTCCAAAAAATAGCTGTAGCAAATAAGTGCAATGAAAAAATTAGGCCATATACATCTTTCTAAAATCCTCTTTTGTGGCACTCTGCCAAAAAAATCACATAAGTCGCAAGAAGTTCTGAATTATCTTGGCAATATGTATTTTGTATATACCTTTTCAGCCAAGGCCAAGCCAAAGTATCCCATCAAGACATTCTTCTCCAGCCCTTCCTGCTTAAAAATAGAAATATTAAGAAAGATAACAACACAAGTAATGATAGTAAGAGATGAAGAACTATGTCCAGCATCAAATTAAATAATTTTATTTGCCCATAATTAATTTCAAATCAACATAAATATAAAAATTAGGAGTATATAATTTGTTCTGGATAAAATATTTACTGCTTATTCAACTTGCTGTGATTCTTTTCAGCTCCTTGTTATGTAAGTGTTTATTTATTAATATAGCATCCTCTTGATCTTCTGTATGGACCACCCCGGTGAAGCCAGTTTTGATTGCCTAAAATATATATGTAATTAATTTGCACATTCATTAAATACAAATTATTGATTTCCTACTCTTATGACAGGTATCTTCTAGGTTCAGGAAATATGGCACTGAATATAAGAAAGCCTTATTCTGCAGGAGCATGCTTTCAAGTGAGAGATAATAGCAATAAGATGATATAAAATTGTGATGAGTGCTATTAAGAAAAGCATTTTTAAAACTGATAATATTGATCTGATTTTAGGGGGCACAGTGGGATCAGGGAAGATCTGTTTCAGGAGGTTAGAGCTGAATGAGTTAAGAGGTAATCCGTGAGAAGATCCAAAGTAAGACTATTCCAGGCAATGGTACAGCAATTACAAATATACTGTGCTTGTCCTATTCAAGGAAGAAAAATGAAGGCTAGGGTTAGTGGCATGCAGTAGGTTAGAGTTATACAAGGCAGACCTACACAGTTATGTGGGGCTAGGAAGATTATGAAAAGGTGTTTTGATATTCTTCTGCACATGGTCGGAAGACATTAACATTTCAAATATATACCACTTTGACTGCTTGGTGGGCGAGTTAAGAGGCTATTGCTATATTAAGAGCAATAAACAGCAGTGTACCTGAAACTAACACAACATTGTAAATCAACTATACTTCAATAAAAAAGTGTCTATTAAAATATAAAAAATAAGCAGCAATAATCATTAAGACCTGATAGTCTCTGGATCAGAGATGTAGCTGCGAAAGTCATGAGAAACAGTCAAATTTGAAATATACACAATCTATATTGTTAAGCGGAAAAATGTAACTGGAATATCATATCTGTAACATGCTAACTTTAATATGAAGAAGAAGGTTAAATAAGAAAATACACATGTATCTGCTTATTAATGCAAAAAGGATAAAACGGCAGAAGTAAATCCAACCTTATCAAAGTGAATGGATTAAACAATCCAACCAAAGGAGACTGTCAGATTAGATACAAACAAACAAATAAGTAAACAACAATATCCAACTCTGTGCTCTCTATAGGAGACAAGTTGTATATTCAAAAATACAAAAGACTGAAAGTAAAAAATGGGATAAAGGTACTCTAAGCAAACAGCAGCCATAAGAAATAAGATTGGCAGTACTCATATCAGAAAAAAAATAGACTTTACAACAAAAGAAAGATGTTACTAGAAATAAAGATGGGCATTTTATAATGATAAAAAGATGAACCCATAAATGTTATAATAATTATAAACATATATGTACCTAATAACAGAGCACCAGAATGCATGAAGTAAAAACCAAACGGAGAAAAGAAACAGAAAATTCACAATAATAAAGATTTTAATATCACACTTTCAATAACAGGTAAAACAACTAAGCAGAACATCAGCAATACTCTAGAGGACTTGATAACAGTATAAACCAGGTAGATCTAACAGACATCTGCAGAACACTCCCCCCAAACAGTAAAATACATATTCTTCTCAGTAGATGTGTGATTAAAGAAATAAAAAAACCAGGGACCTAAAATTTGTATAAATAATAATACATTTACTGAAACTGGAAATACTGGAGGTGAGGAATGTTTGGAGGAAAAAAACAAATATTGGAATCTTCAGCAAGAAGGTGATACTTAAAACGACTGGACTAAGTGAGACCATTTAAGGAGAGTTTATAGAGACTGATGAAAAGTGGTTAAGAACTAAGTCTTAGGGAATAATGGCATTAAAAAGGTTAGAAAAAGGAGGAAGAACAATGGCTCCTACTGAGAGAGATTGGATGGTTAAGAGAAGAAAATTCAGGAGAGGATAATATCCTATAAGCCAAGAAAAAACATTTTCTCCCAGACAAGGGACTGATACAAAATGTTACTCATTACTGAGAAATTTAGTAAAATGAGGACTGAGATTAACCACTGGATATAGCAATATTGCATTCCTTGAAGACCTTGACAAATGAGGTTTCAGGGAAGCAGTGGGGTTAAAAGACTAACTGGTGTGGGTCCAAGCGAAAAGGCATGGAAACTGAAGAAGGAGAAACAGGAAAGAGAGAGAATTTTTGGAGGAGATTTCACTGAAAGAGAACTAGAAATGAAGCATAGTTACAGGGGAGGAGGTGTTAAGGAAACATTTTTTTTTCTTGCTTTGTTTTTACCGTGGGTGTTATTTAAACTAATTTTTATGGTGATGGCAATGACTGAGGAAAGCAGAACGTTAATCATGCCGGACAGAAGAAGATAACTGAAATAAAGTCCTGCTCAAGGCAAGAAGGACTAAATTCAGTGCAGAAGGGGAAGGTTTGAACTGTCAGAGAAGAGTTCATCTCTTCTAATAGGAAGGAAAGCAGAGTTTTTGGAAACAGTTGTAATATTTGATGGTGAGAAGATGAGGAGATTATCTTCTCACTGCTTGTATTTTTCTTCCTGAAATAAAAAATTAGATCCCCAGCTGAGAATTAAGAAATCAAAAAAAAAAAAAAATGAATGAAGTTGGAGAAGATGGAAGAAAGTGTAAAATAGCTTTCTCAGAAAGAACATAATAAAGTGGTTAGTGAAATGCGATAGTATTAAATAGTGCCATGGCCGTCCTTCACTTTTATGGTCATAAATGTAAAGTGGTAAAGTCCGTAGGTATCCATATTCAGCTTCTTTGTACTGATGTGTAATATAATTGGGTTGAACCAAGTTGGCATTTTACAAAGGAAGAACCAAAGAAGGAGAGAAGTGAGTTGAGGATTATACTAGGGAGTAAATATAGTAATAGACAAACGGAGTTTGAGCTACATAAAATGAGAAGAACATGAGGAAGTAGACAGTAAAAACCTAAAAGGGACTAATTGATTGGAAGTCAAGTTGTGAGTCAAATAATTATTAGAATTGGAGAACTGTAAAGATAAGAGGTAAAGATCAGAGAATGGGAGACTAGAATATCAAGATTTGGGGGCAATGGTACAGATATTTTTAATGATAAGAAGCAGGGACCAACCAGAGAGTGGAGGCTATGTAGAATGAACAAAGAGATTAGAAACTGGATGTCTAGGAGCTGAGAATCTAGAGTGTTGGATTAATGGATGTTGATATCACAATGGATATAGTGCTAAAGAGAAAACATCAAGTAAAGTATTGAAATTTTCATGAATAAGGAAGTAATTATGAGAATCATAGGTAACTAAAATATTTGATAGCATGGACTTCAAAGGAGCTAGTATTTTATGTATGTATGTGTGTATATATGTATGTATATATCTCTTATTTGTTTGTTTGTTTTATAGAGAAGGTCAATTGAAACAGCAAGGAAAAGCAATGTGAATACCCACCTTACCTCCAGGCCCTGTGCTGACATGGGACCTAAGGAGAATAAAAGAAAAAAAAAACACCTCTCCCTTAAAAGAACTCCAGGGAAAACAATGTTTTCTGGGGATGGCCAAGTTAGAATAAGAAGACGAAAGGAAGATATATGCTATCCTTAATCTCTGTGCTTTAGCTGAATTCTTAAAACTGAGATTTTTCAAGTTTTGGAAATCTGCCTATTTTCCAAATTGGAAATCAATGGACGTAGAAAGAGGACATTCTAACCAGTGCATTTTTGTTATGGAATATCCTTTTTCTTCTAACCAGGCAGAATGCAGAGGGTGACCCTACCTCAGCCCATTTGTCTTGCTCTGTGATGGAGAGTTCCCTCTCTAAAATTTAATTTGTGGGAGTTGCTTATAAATGTATCCTGGGAACAATTTTGATTAAATCCAAATAAATGATAAATAGCATGCTTAAGTCCATTTATATTTATTTCTCCTTTGTTAACTGTGTTGGCAACACCTCAAAATTTAGTGCTATCTGCAAATTTCATTAGCAGGCAATTTATTCCCCCCTGGAGATGATTAATAAAGATGGAAAATAAAACCTGACCTCGTGCCAAAGCTCCTGCAGCCCCCCTTCTAGCCACTTCCTCACAACTGGACGTGCTCCCATTTATCACCACCTCCCTTTGCACTGGCTCAGCCAACATGCCAAATGATGTGACAGTGCTCACATCCAAGCCAACTTGAAACAGGTTGGAATACTAACTTTTCTGGGACACTCCATTAAAGCCTTCCACTCTTGCCCCAATAAAACACAGATCGTATTTCACAATGCTACTATCTTTGTCCTTCCACAAACACACACAATTTTTGGCATCATTAATTTTTTACAAGTCCATATAACCATATTACTTAGTCTATTTGTTCTCTGGGTGTTTATAGATTCCTTTTCAATATCTGGGACTTAAATTAAAAAGAAAGACATTACACATATCATATCACACTGATTACTGTCTTCTGTTTGAAGTTTTGTACCGTCTGTTTCTCCTCAATTGCTTGGCATTTATTCCAGTTCTTAATGATGTTTCAAATATTCTTCTAAGTAGTTTAACAAATGTTGGCCCATTTTTCCTACCCCTAAGTGATTGTGAGTTAGACAATTCTGATATTAATATTATCTGAGTTCAAGTTTAAACATAGCCATAGGATCAATTGGTTTTTGGTTGTTTTCTCTCCCCCTACCCCTGGTTAATATCTTTTGTTGAGAAATTCTTGCATAATTAATAGAATCACTTATGAAATTAGTCTGATTTGGTCATTAAGGCTTAGAATACTAGATTAATCTTTACTTTTCAAGTTTGTTATTTTTTTAAATTAAATAGCATAGTCTGTATTCTTTTTACACAAGTCAAAAGTTAATTTGAGCTATTACACTGCAAACCTGATTCAAAAATCAGTTCACCATAAAAAACACTTTAACTTCAATAGCTGGGATTTTTATGTTTTGGCTCATTTTTTCTTTCTTTGTTTTGCTTATTTCAACATAAGAGTAAAATTTCACTATTACATATGTTCAAAAAAATTCTGTCTGAGACCCAAACTGGTCTTAAAAAATGTTTGAAAACCTTATTAATTTTATGTAAACACTAAAACAAACCAATTCCTTCAATTCCTATTTTTTATTTTTAAAAATAATAATTCCTTCAGAATTATTTTATAAAACTTTCTAAAATATCTGCTTAAAGGAAAACATAGTAATTGGTAAATAGCTTTTACAAACTCTTATTGTTAGCATATATTTAATAATCTTGATAAAGACTGAAAGAAATTGAACATTGCACCATCTCTGAAAACCAACTGTGAACTTTTAAATAAATTAAAGAATATCAGAGTGAATACTTTATATTCACCAGCAGCACTAGAGAACATCTTATTACACTATTAATGTATATATACTGAACATCCACAGCTTTTCTGATGTAACTGGTTGTTCTAAGTCCTTGAGACTTTTTGAAGAAGTGTCATTATAGTTAACAGATTAGTAATTGAAATATTCATTATGTATCACATATTTTTATATATGTGTTTTAATATTTCCATTTCAATTTTATCATAGACTGAACTGCTAGTATAATGATGGAAAAAATGGTATTTATCTGATTTTCATCATTCATTTCCCAAGAGTTACAAAATTACAAGGGGAAACGAAAACCACCATGACATGAAAAAATTTACTAAATAATTGATTATTTATAAAATTAGCTTGCAATAAATATACTTTCATACTTGAAAGAACACTGATGGTTGAGCTGCTATGATAGTTTCTATCTTTTTGTTTTTTTAGGCTATGGTGTCTTGTTTAGGTCTCATCAAAGTACATATAACATTTCCATGATCAGGTTTATCTTAAAGACCTGCAATGAGAAATGAAAAAAGCAAAGAAAAATGACAGAAAATAGGAATATTTCGAGATGAAAGGTCAGGCAGAGGTTATTGTAGGCGAATCACAGTAACTGAGACTGGAAAGAAAGCTTGGAAACCAAGTGTGAAGAGTGTTGAGTAGCATGCAAAGAAATTGAACTTCTTGTGATAGGAAATTTGAAGCTGTTAAAGGATTTAACCAAAATTGTACAAATAAACTTGAGCTACAGAACAATTAGTCTGCCACAGAATGGAGGCTGGTTGAGAAAAGGAAGAGATATAAGGCAGGGAACTAGTTTTATAAATACTGCAAAAGGCCAGTCCAGAGTAATTAATATACTAAACAAATATTCACTGAACATCTACTATCTGTCAGGCACTCTTCAAGGCAATCAGAATAGAGATGTAAACAAAACAGAACAAAATACCTGACCTCATGGAGCTTACATTCCAGCAGCAAGAGCCAGATAATAAACAAAACAGTAATAAATAAGTAAATAATTGTGTGAGAAGACATCAAGTGATTTGGGAGCAAATAAAGAGGGAAAGGAACTCAGGAGCATGAGATGGGAAATGAGGGGGGAGTTATAATTTTAAATAAGTTACAATAGGCTTCACTGAGAAGGGACATTTGGGGAAAACTTGATTGAGTAGATATTTGATAGCTGGGAGAAACATGTTTCAGGCAGAAGCAAGTGCCAGGGGAAAGGCCTTAATGCAGAAGTGTATCAGAATATTCAAGGGAGAATCAGGAAGCCGGTGCAGCTGGAGTAAGTTGAGAAGAGTAGAAAGGGAGACATGGGAGGATAACTGAGAACACTGAATAGGGTTTCGTGGGATGCTCTAAAGATTGCCTTTGCTCTGAGGGAAGTGGGAAGCTACTAGAAGGTTTGAAAGAGTGACATGATCTTATGGTTTAAGTAAATAAATAAATAAATATTTTAAATAAATAGTTATGTTTTAAAGAAATAACTATAACTGATCTGTTGAAAATAGACTGTCAGACAGGAGCAGGGCACAAATAGAAGCCAGGAGACTCAATGAAATAATAGAAGGTTAAAATAGAGGTGACTTGAACCAGAGTTTTAACAGTGGATGAGATGAGAAGTGGTAACAAGGACCTCAATTGAGATGGCATTAATAGGAAGGAAAGGGTTTGAAATAAATGAAGATGGATATGGCTTATTAACTGTAAATATGGGATGCAGATGAGGGAATATTTAATCAATACTCTCAGTTTTTTACTTAGGATGACTGAGAGCACTGCATTGACCTTAATAGAAACATGTAAGTCAGAAGAGGGGGCTAGCCTGAAGAAAGAACAGCTGGTTTTAATCATACTAAATAGGAGAACTTAGTGAACTCTAACAGAGCACAGAACTCAGAAAAGATGTTGGAACAAAAAGCTACATATACACATAAAATTATGGACAGATACAGGTGTTGTGGACCTGAAATTTACCAATTTGGGAGGAGGACACCTTTAAGAAAAATAAAGGAACATTGCAAATACAAAATTCTGTTTGGGAGTTTGGAAATGACTCATGAAAGTGAGAGGCACAGAAGCTTAAACATCACTATGAATCCATCTCTGGTGATACCACAGAATGGCTGAAATCTCCAAAGGAGTGCATTAGAATTGAACATTACTTTTGGGAACAATCAAAGGAGACACTCTTGAAAAGAAGAGAAGGTGGAAGAAGAATCAAGGTAAAGCACCATCACTGAAGTCCAGGTTTTGATTTTAGGAACTAAAATGGTGACTGGGATGGCCAAACATCTATAATTGTCTATTTGACAAACACCATGCTAAATGCTGGGAGCCCGTCACCATGGGATATGATGATTAGGGTCTATTTCAAGAGGCTCTAGTGAAAGCCAGATTGGAGAGGGTAGCAAATGATCCAGAAGACAAAAATGAGAGAGCACTCATTTAAGAAACATATCCACATGATTACCTGATTTTCTTATTTCTCATAAGTATAGCTTATCATAAGAAAATCACTGCTTTAATGGCTATGAAAATATACTGACTCTGTAAATACATTAAATTTCTTACCCCTGAGAGGCAACTTAGCATATCTGAGACCAAGGACTCTCTAATTCCCTCAGAGACTTTTGTGCTTAACTGATCTATGTGTCTTTGAATAATTCATTTGAATTTACTCATAGAGTTCACCTCCTTTTTTTTTTTTTTCCCCGGGCCAGCATGTTCCCTGCTCCCTGAGAGCTCAAGAAAGTTAAAAAAAATCTTCCATTGTTTCTTATTTACACAATTAAACAATTTTCATTGAAGGTAAGTTTTATTAATTTTCAAAACTCTAATTTTCTAAACTGTTAGGAAAAGTCAAATATGTTAAAATTACACTTTATTTTCATTGCTTTTCTTATATTTTAGTGATTTGATAACTTTATTGTCACTTTTGTCTGTTTTGTGCGAGGTAGGGCAATTTAATCAATATTTTACCATTTATGAATTAATCAAAATATTACTGAGTAATAAGGAATAAAGGCAAAAGTGTTTTTCTTCTAGATACAATATGGATTTTAAAAATTGTTTATCACACACACACACACACACACACACACACACATTCTCTCTAAATCTATGAGAACTGTGTTTTTGTTTTACCTGAATTTCTCTAAGGAAAAAAAAGCCTCAAACTGACTAAACAAGAAAACTCCTTTTTAAAAAGCATTTCACTTTCCCCAATGGCTTATAAAATCTCTATGTAATCTTAACGTCTCTATTTTCACCCTTAATCCCAAAGTTCAGAAATAAATCAACCAGCTACTCTTACATAATCATTGTCAAAGTTTACAAAGATTTTTCTTGAAACTAATATTTTGAGTCTTAAGGCACCCTCATTTTCTTGAAGCTGGGTACTATGTCAGATCATATCTTTGGTATCACCAATAGCAACTACCTTTTTTTTTCCTTTTCTCTCTCACAAAACAGAAAAAATTCTATTTTTTATTATTTTAAAAAAAATTTTTGTATTGAAGTATAGTTGATTTAGAGTGTTGTGTTAGTTTCTGGTGAGCAAATTGACTCAGATACACATATATTACTTTTCATATTCTTTTCCATTATGGTTTATTATAGGACACTAAATAAAGTTCCCTATGCTATAGAGTAGAACCTTGTTGTTTATCTATTTTATTTATTTTTTTATCTTTTTTTTTTGGCCCCACCACTTGGCATGCAGGATCTTAGTTCCATGACCAGGGATCGCACCCATGCCCCCTGCAGTAGTAGCACAGAGTCTTAACAACTGGACCACCAGGGAGGTCGCTGTTTATCTATTTTATACATAGTAGCTTATATCTGCTAATACCAAACTCCTAACTTATTCCTCCCCTACCGCCTTTCCCCTTTGGTAACCATAAATGTGTTTTCTATGTCTGTGAGTCTGTTTCTGTTTTGTAAATAAGTTCATTTGTATCACATTTTAGATTCCATGTATAAGTGGTATCATATGTCTTTCTCTTTCGTACTTACTTCACTTAGTATGATAATCTCTAGGTTCATCCATGTTGCTGCAAATGGCATTATTTCATTCTTTTTTATGACTAATATCTCATTTTATATATGTATGTATATATATATAGGTATATATATGTGTGTGTATATATATATGTGTATATATAGGTATATATATATGTGTGTGTGTATATATATATATATATATATATATATATTACATCTTCTTTATCCATTCATCTGTCAATGGACATTTAGGTTGCTTCCATGTTTTGGCTATTGTCAATAATACTGCTATGAACATTGAGGTGACACTCAGATATAGAAAACAAACTTGTGAGAGAGAAAGAAATAAGATCATGTCATTGGGGGATGCCTGAGTTTGAATATGGACCCTTGACTCCTTACATGGGTGACTTCAGTCATGGCATCTTATCTTTCATAATCCTATTTATACAATATTTAAAATAAGAATAACTATGCCTGCTTCAGAGAGGTTTGAGTTCATATATGCCCAGCTTTGGCGTATGAGTAGATTTGTTAGGACTTTTTGAAACCAGTAGGAATTAAATACTGAGGGAAAATTAGAATTTGTCTTTTAAATTTCTTAAAATTTTAGACAAAAGCAATATAAGCTATTTTGTACTTTTCCTCATATTTTTTCCTCTAGGTTGACTTGCTATTTAAGTGTCTTCAGGACTTAAGAGAAAGATATAGATATCTTTACTGTGTGATCTGTAGGAAGAAATTGTCTTGAACATCTAGTTTATCACTTTTGTACCATCGTCTCCCCACTCAGAGGTCCTACTTTCATCATGAACCAAGTAATCTTCTTGATTAACCCTGATTAAAAACTTGATCTAATTATTAAACTAAATGTAAAAGACCAATATCTTTAAGTGATATCTCTTAACAGGTCACCAAGATGTAAGCTAAATAATAAAATTCAAAATATTGGATTTCAAAAATGTAACACTTTGGGAGGAAACCCATAAGCAGATTTTTTTCTACTTTTGTGACAGAGTGGTAAAGTTAACTAACTTTTAATTTTCTTTTTTTTTTTTTTTTGCTTGTTTTGTGATAAGTTAAGAGACTAGTGTGTATTCATTAATTTATTTGTTCATTATTTGCTTAGCAAATATTTATTAATACAAGCTACTGCTCTTCTCTTTGGGGATATAACAGTTACCAAAAAAATTTCATCTGTCTTGGACTTAAATCATTAACAAAGAATAGGCATACACAAATAATTAATTGCATGCTTTATTTAACTTTAATAATATTCACTAAAGGCATTATTTACCCCCACTGTCAAGTGAAAAACTGAGAGATTAAATAATTTAATGATGAGTATGAGTTACAGTGTTTCAAACTAAACTTAGATGTATATGATTACAAAGACCATGATATTTTAGCCACACCTTTCCACGTGGATATTATCATGATTGTCACTTGCTTCCCATGTCTTCAGCATGTCCCTTGAGGATCTTTTTTATCTGTATTTAACATGCTTACTTAAATCTCTCATGTAATGACAAAAATGCTCCTTTGACCCCATGTCACCTCTACCCACTATTCCATTTCTCTCTTTTCACAGCCAAGTTTGTTGAAAGAGTTGTTTATTCTCACAGTCTCTACTTCCTTGTCTGATATTTATTCATGTACTGTATTACAGTCTGTTTTTTACTTCCCTCACTCAAATAAAACACTCTATTAGTTGATTCCATGATCACTTGTCAGTCCTTATTTACATGCCGGGGACAAAAAAATTTTCTTATCAATCAATTAAATTATGTAATTACAATACAATTAGAATAAACAGTTTAGGGAGTAAATACAATCAACTCCTGGTAGGCATGCAAATCAACATTCAATATGCCATGGCCATAAATCACAATATTCCCTAGGTGGTGAAATTTTGATAACAGAATAAGTCAGTTTAGAGTATCTTACTTGTAAGTATTCCTATTTTTTCTTTCACAATTTTTCAGAAGTTAATGCTTGGGCTACTAGCTCACTGAACTAGGTATGAGAAATTCATAGAAGCTCAGATAGGCTAAAGCTATTTATATGAGTGGGCAAGAGAAACAGGTGAAAGTTTTTAGAGGAAAGAAAGGAAAGATGGATTAGGGGCAAAGAAATAGGTCAAGAGGACTTTTAGGAAGTTTAGATGCATGACATAGTTTATATATGCCCAACTCAGTGGCCATAGAAGATATAAAGATGTCAACATTTTCAAGATGTTTTAGAATGACACTGGGCTGCTTTTGTTATCATTTTACATGTTAAGGTGCCTCAGTTAAATTCAGGATGTATTTAATTATCGGATAAATTTGACTATACTGACTGTAAACTGGTATAAAACAGGTTATATTTTCTTTCACATTCAAGCCATTAAAAATGCTATTTGACCTGCCTGGACCACTATTCTCCCTCCTCCATCAAAATGGTTATTTCTCAATTTTTCCTCAGGCCCTAACTTAATCTTTGAAAGCCCTCCCTAGCACCACCTACCCTCATAGTGCGTGCGCATGCACACCCACATACACACACACACACACACACACACACACACACACACACACACCCCAAATCTGGGTTAGGTATCTTCCCTTGTACTCAGAATACCCTATACTCACTGTCTCCTCACTTCAGACCATTTATCACACTGCATTGTAATGCCTGGAAATCTATCTATGATACCTCAATTTCTCCCTCCTCTCAAGAATTCAAGATCTCCAAGGACAAAGATCATCTTTTCTCTTTCATTATTTTCACCGGAACCAAGCATAAACACACATGAGCATTTAGTAAATATTTGCTGAATGAATCAATAACTGAATGACTGAATGAACTAAACCGCATTTCCATGCCCACCCCAAGATGCCCTGGAGAACTGTTCACAGTTGAAGGGGTAGCATGTATCAAACTTACCCAAGAACATTTTCTCAATACAAAAGCTTGAGTATACTCCTTCTCCACCACAGTCTCTGCCCTCTAGAGTATAATTAATTTCCTGGGAGTTAAAGGGCATGAAAATTTTGAAAAAAGATGCTCAAAAAAGCAACCTAATCCACCTTCCATTGAACATCTGTGCTGTAGAAGGAAAACAGGGAATGTATGGTGATTGCAAAGATAGCATTGATGGACAGCCAGGTACAAATGAGCCATGTCGCTACTCTCTGACTCTTGGCATGAGCAAATCCAAATGGATTCCCCAAATCAAATCACATTTTACTAGACATGGCCCTTTGTTGTAGATGAATTCTGTAATTTTAGGTTACAGCGGGCAGTTACACACACTGGTTTTATTTGGTAAAGGTTTTCTTTACTTGACATTTTACTGCCTACAGAATTCCTGTCAAAAATGCTCATGCTACAACTATGATGTGCATTTACATGGTGGCTGACTGTTGTCTTTTTGCATTTGAGAAATTTGAGATAATTGAGGTAATTAAATACCTCACTTCTCTGAATTCTGAGTAATTAATGAAGTGTGTAGGAATTAGCAGCTGGAGGTAACACACTGATGTTTTCCTCAATCATTGTCCACAGTAAGTGTTTAAAATAAGCAAGTCATTCATTATTTACTCTACTTAACAGTTTTAATTTTTAAAAATGCAAGAGAAATAGGAAATTAAGATGGCCTAGTGGTGAGTTTCTTGTTTATATTTGGTTTTTCTTTTCGAATCTCTAGTTCAATAACAGTAAGCGTTATTGCAAGTTCCACATTGTTCCACAAGTTATGAGGAGTTTCACACTGGTGGGTACCTTAATAGGTGTCATCACCAGAGTGTGCTGTATTGACAGAATGTGTACCATGTGAGAGAAGGTTTGCCTTGAACTTGCAATCAGAAACTAAACTTTCTGTATCGAAGTTGCCAGCGGTCAAAATTCTGTGTATATGCTGGAAATAGAGGCAAAATCAAGTCAGAAAGCAAAAACACTATCCTAAAACAGATGTTTATGAATTTTTTTACCCTACAGGACCCCTGAATTTCCAGTGTGTCCAAAGTGCTTGATATTATAAAAGAATATATACCCATATCCTGCCTCTGTGTCTGCACAATTCCTATGTATTCCAAGTCTCACTCCTCATCAAGATTCCATACCTAGAATCCTAAATGAACCAATTTTCCCAGTCCTTTGCCAAAGAGTCTCTAACCATGAGATAATTGTTGCACAACTTCTTTCAGTGGTAATTTTAACCTTTTCTTCTTGTGGTGGGTTAACCATTGATCTCTATCCAAGGAGATATTTCTCATGAATATTCTCAAAGAAAATTTCACACTAGTGCACAGTTTTAAGGAAAACCATGAACTAGGCAATTTTCTACCATCCTCAGCAAACCAGTTTGAGCCTAGAAGAGTCACACTATCCTCTTAATCATAACACTGTCCAAAATGTATTCTAACTCTTGTGAATTTTGAGTGCTCAAAGATATTTCTATGGGAAAGAACATTAAGGTTTGAAATCTCTCTTTCTTCCAAATGACAGTTGCCTAATTTACCTTCTTATACATGAGTGAAACAATATAGCAAAAAAAATAAAAGTTGAATTGAAGAGCACAGTGACCCAAAGATACCAGAAGTTCAATAAAACTAGGAAAGTGTTCTAATTGACACAAGGTGCCTAAACATTTATGTTAATATTAACCTTTTAGAATAAAACCTCAACTCTGCAAATGTCACTGCTTTCTAAGGTTCAGAGAAGTTCAATACAAAAAAAGTAGATTCTCTTTAGAAATAAAAGGAATTATAAATTAACTTAGATTGAAGAACCTCTTCCCTGCCTTGAAAATTGTTGAAGCTCCTCCCTTCAAGGAACTGGAGTTGGCTTCCTGTCCTTCACTTGATGTGATGTTAATTATATACCTGTCAGCCTACCTACTCTATTTAGAAGGCAAGTTGCACATTTTCCAACAACCCACCACTTAGTTCTCTTCCAATTTTTAAATAGTGCTGACTGGTACTTTTTAATTAAGATTTGACAGTTGAAATTTGCATTCCAAAAGCTCATTGAATTCTATGGAATTAGATTGCCTATTTTGCTCTACACACACACACACACACACCAATATTCCTAGGCCGCTTTATTAAATGCACAAATAGGCTATCCTCTGCCTGGGTCTTCAATTACATAAGTTCTGCAGACTACAGGAAATTTGGCCTTTAAACCATTGTAAATTGGCATTTGCAATTTTATATTTTGTTACTGCAGTGTAATTTGGCATCCTAGGGAATTTGTGTAACTGTTAAAATACTTGTTCTTGTCATATTCATTATTAATTTATATTAGCTACAAGCAAAGGAATTTGTTGCAGCTTACTGGATTTTATTCCTCATAACTCTGTGGCTAATGCTGAGATTTTGATATGTACATATTAAGTGATACAGACTGCATAAATAGAGAGCTAAATTTTTGGTTCACAGCAGAAAAATCTAGATTCATGGAAAATTATGTTAATGCTGGTTGTTATTATTTGCAATAACCAAAACTTACTTTATTAACATAAACGAACTGATTTTCTACATATTTTAACAGCAAGTAAAATAACCATCAATTTTCAAATATTGTACTTACCAGCTATGCTGATAGTAGAAATGACTTTTCAGTCGATAGAATTTTAAAATATTTTCTGTTATAGATCAAATAATATCATATTACATATCATAAACAGTGTGCTGCTACAAATGATAGAATAAAACATATTTTTTAGAAGCAAATTTGTGTTATT
Source organism: Balaenoptera physalus (assembly GCF_965194825.1). Taxonomy (NCBI): domain Eukaryota; kingdom Metazoa; phylum Chordata; class Mammalia; order Artiodactyla; family Balaenopteridae; genus Balaenoptera; species Balaenoptera physalus. The sequence continues at coordinate 45,283,668 of NC_138889.1, read as the reverse complement.
TACCCAGAAAACGAGTTAGTCCTAAATTGTATATAAATATATAATTCTACTTACACCTTAGAGAATGTGTGTAAAAAGCATTAAATAATTAGTCAAAACAACTGATATTTCAAAGTTATTGTGGATTGGATAGATCTCAAATCACCAAAACGTCCTTTGGTCCCAACTTACTAGAAGCCAGTAACAGAAGCAAGGGTGGAATTGGATAGAGAAGGAGTTTTTGTTTCGTTAAATATCCATCTACTCCATTAAACCACATCAAGTAAAATTATACAATATAGGTTAAAGTATTGCTCCTATTATGTGAACTTAATATCAAGACAAGTTCCTTAGGTGCCTCTTTCCAACATAATAATCAAACCTAAGTATACTCAACATTGAAATCTTTAAGAGGGTATTGAATGATGAAACTCTCCAGAGAATTTTGAAAGAATTCAGTGTATACACAACATAATGTTCAAAATATCCAAAATACATTACAAAAATTTTGACACACAAAGAACTAGAACATCTGATGCATTCTCAAGAAAAAAGTCAATCAACAGACTCTAACCTTGAGATAATGCAAATGGAGAATTATCAGTCTTATGGGGTTGCCATAACAAAATACTACAGCTCAGGTGGTTTAAACAACCTAAGTTTATAGTCTACAAGTCTAAGTTTTCATCTAGGTTGGTTGCTAGGCCTCTCTTCCTGGCTTGTAGACAGCCACCTTTCCACTCTGTCCTCACATGGCCTTTCTTCTTTTTTCATGAAGGGAGATAGAGATCTCTGGTGTTTCTTCCTCTTATTATCAGGACACCTGTCCTATCAGATAAGGTCCCCACACTTATGACCTCATTTAACTTTAATTATCTTCCTAAAAGCCTTATCTCCAAATAAAGTCACATTGGGATTAAGGCTTCAACTTATGAATTTTGGGAGAACACAATTCAGTCCTCAACAATTAGACAAAAATTTTAAAGCTTTTATAAAAGCTATGCTTCATGAAGTAAAGGTAAACATTTTGACATAATTGGAAAAATAGAAGCATGTAACAGATAAATAAAAATTATTTTAAACAGAATCAAATGGACTTTGGGAACTGAAAAGCACAATTTCTAAAATCAAAACAATAAAAATAACAGAAAAGATTTAAGTAACAAAATGCGAATGGCAGAAGAAATAGTCTTTGACATTGAAGGTTAGTCAATAGAAATTATCCAATATGAAGAATAGAGAAAAAAAGATTGAAAAGTAAATAAACCTAAGAAAGGATGACATTTGTGTCATGAATGTCTCAGAATAAAAAGAGAAACAAATTGGTGTACAAAGAAATATTTGAAGAAACAATGTTTGAAAAGCATCTCAAACTTGGTGAAAAATTGAAATTTAAAGATTCAAGAAGTTTGACACACACAAAATAGGATAAAATCAAAGTAAAATTTGCTCAGACACTCTAAATTCAAATGCCAAAAAACAAAAAGAGAAAGAAAAAATATTGAAAGCACTCATAATAAAGTGACATTACATACAGGGGGAAAATTTGAACACTATGGATCTTTCACCAAGAACCTAGAAGTGGAATATTATCTTTATAAGTGTTGAAAAACAGACTTCTCAACCCAGAACTCTATACCCATAGAAAATATTGGGTTGGCCAAAAAGTGCCTTTGTCTTTTAAGTAAAAATAAAAGACATATTTTTCATTTTCACCAAGAACTTTATTGAACAACATATTTACCCTTTTGTCCCACTACCTTCTGCCATGTTTCAATCAACTTCATAATTCCTTCTCCCCAAAAACTTTTTATCTTTTTGAGCAAAAATCTATTCTAGGTGTCTTTTACAGTCTTCCAGGGAACTAAAAGTTTTTCCATTAAGAGGATTTTGTAAAGACCAAAATAAATGGAAATCTGAAGGTGCAATGTCTAGTGAATACAGCAGATGAATTAGAACTTCCCAGCCAAGCTGTAACAGTTTTTGCCTGGTCATCAAAGAAACATGTGGTCTTGCGTTATCCTGATGGAAGATTATGCGTTTTCTGTTGACTAATTCTGGACACTTTTCATTGAGTGCTGCTTTCAATTGGTCTAATTGGTAGCAGTACTTGTTGGAATTAATTGTTTGGTTTTCCAGAAGGAGCTCATAATAGAGAACTCCCAATCGCACTGTATACACATCACCTTCTTTGGATGAAGACCGGCCTTTGGTGTGGTTGGTGGTGGTTCATTTCACTTGCCCCATGATCTCTTCCATTCCACATTATTGGACAGTATACTCTTTTCATCGTCCATCACAGTTTGTTTTAAAAATGGAATGTTTTTGTTACGTTTAAGTAGAGAACCACATGCGGAAATATGGTCAAGGTTTCTTCCACTTAACTTTATGGAATCCAAACATTAAAGTGATTAACATAAACAAGGTGGTGCAAATGATTTTCAGTACTTGATTTGAATATTTTGAGTATGTCAGCTATCTCCTAGGTGGTATAATGTTGATTGTCCTCAATTAATGTGTCGATTTGATTACTATCAACTTAATTGGTCTACCCGACTGTGGAGCATCGTCCAGCGAGGAATCTCCAGCATGAAACATGGCAAACCACTTTTGACACATTCGATCAGTCACAGCACCTTCTCCATACACTGAACAAATCTTTTTTTTTTTTTTTTTTTGCATTTCAGTTGTGTTTTTACCTTTCTTGAAATAATAAAGCATAATATGCCAAAATGTTGCTTTTTTTCTTCCACCTTCAGTATTAAAATGGCTACACAAAACTTCATCAATTTTGATAAGTTTTTGTTTTTTAAATGCATGCTGATATGACAGCTGTCACAATACAATCTAACAAAATTGTTTTGAATTAAGTTAAAGACAACTAAACACTACTAGAGCTATCTTACAGAAAAAAATGAATGAAACTTTTGGCCAACCCAATATCTTTTGGAAATGAAAGAAAAAACAAAGACATCCTTAGATAAAAGAAAATTAGGACAATTATTAGCCAGCTGGCTAGCTCTAAAAGAAATACTAAAGGAAGCTCTTCAGACTGAAGCTAGATGGTACAGGAGGGGAACTTTGAATACTGAGAAGGAGAGAAGAGCAATAGAAATGCTACATATATGAAAAAAATATAAAAGTTTACTTTTTTCTTAAGTCTGTTAAAATATATACGAGCTCAGAACGTATAAATTATAACCCTTTCTGGTAACATTTCCAAGGTATGCAGATGGAATACCTATGATAAAACATAAAGGGGAGGGGTTATATAGACCTAAGGATTAAAATACATCTACATTTTATTGATAAAATTGATGAAATTTTAAATCTAAATAGACTGTAGACATTTAATATGTATACTGTAGCTCCTTAATGACAGGAAAAAAAGAAATAGATGTAGCCCAAAAACAATAGATAAATTAAAATGTAATACTAGAGTACTCAAATTATCAAAAAGAAATGAGGAAAGGGAAAATAGAACAACTAAAATCAGAGAAAAGAGGAAAAAAAGTTAAAATTTTAAACCACATCAATAATTAAATTAAATGTAAACATTCTAGACATAATTAAAATAGAGATTTTCAGGCTAGATTAAAAACTATATATGTGTAAATACATATATATATATATATATATATATATATATACTTTAAATAGATTAAAATTTAAGTAGCAAAGTGAACATATCATGAAAACAATAATCAAAGAAAGTTGGAGTGGCTAAATTAATATCATATAAAGTAAACCTAAGAACAAGGAAATAACCGGGTACATTGCATAATGATAAAAGGTTCCATACAATAAGAAGACATAGCAATCCTAAAGGTATGTGACCTAACAACAGAGCTTCAAAATATATGAAGCCAAAAGAACTCAAAGGAGAAATAGAAAAATCCACAAATATAGTTGAAATTTTAACACTCCTCTCTCAGTAATAGATAGAATAAGTAGACAGGACATCAGCAAGAATGAGAACACATGAACAGCCTTATCAACCATCTTGACCTCATTAATATTTCTAGAAAAACCCATCTACAGAATAAATTTTATTTTCAAGTGCACTTGGAATATTTACCAAAATGGACAATATTCTGGGCTATATTACAAACCTGAACAAATTCAAAAGAATTGACTTTTTGCAAAATACTTTTTCTGACCATAAGGTTCCTTAACTAGAAATTGATAGCAGAAAAATACCTGAAAATTTCTCAAGTATTTGGAAATTTAAAAACACTCATGAGTAACACATCTGTTGAATAGGAAATCTCAAAGAAAATTAGAAAATATTTTGAACTGAACGCAAATGAAAATACAACATATTAAAATTTGTTGGATGCAGCCAAAGCAGTGTTTAAAGTGATATTTATAGCATTGAGCACTTAGAAAAGAAGAAAGATTTTAAATCAATAATCTAAGCTTACAAAAGTAGGAGAAGAGCAAGCTAATACCTATCCTTTCAGATTATTACAAAAAATAAAAGTAAAAAATTGAAGAAGAGGGACTACTCCCTAATTCATTCTATGAGGCCACCATTACCCTGATACCAATAGCAGAAACACACACACACACACACACACACACACACACACACAAATAAAATTACAGACCAATATCTCTGGTGCATATAGATGCAAAAATCCTGAACAAAATATCAGCACACTAAATTCAACAGTTTTCAAAAGGGTCATACACCACGATCAAGTGGGATTTACTCCAGGGATTCAAGGATGGTTCAATATCTGCAACTCAATCAATGTGATATCCCATATTAACAAAAAGAAGGATAAAAATCACATGATCATCTCAATAGATGCAGAAAAAGCATCTGACAAAATTCAACATCCATTCATGATAAAAACTGTCATCAAAGTTGGTATAAAGGAAATATATTGCAACATAAATAAGGCCATTTGTGACAAATACACAGCTAACATCATACTCAACAGTGAAAGGTGAAAAAGAATAAAATATCTAGGAATAAACTTAACCAAGGAGGTGAAAAACTTATACTCTGAAAACTATAAAAAACTGATAAAGGAAACTGAAAATGATACAAAGAAACAGAAAGATGTTCCATGTTTATGAATTAGAAGAATTAATATTGTTGAAATGTCCATACTACCCAAAGTAATCTATAGATTGAATGCAATCCTTATCAAAATATTCATGACATTTTACACAGAACTAGAACAAATATCCTTAAATTTATAAAGAACCACAAAAGACCCTGAACTGACAAAACAGTATGGAAAAAAAAAAAGAATGAAGCTGGAGGTATCACACTCCCTGCCTTCAGACTATACTACAAAGCTACAGTAATCAAAACAGCATGATACTGTCACAAAAACAGACACATAGATGAATGAAACAGAATAGAGATCCCAGAAATGAACCCCACACTTATAGTCAATTAGTCTATGACAAAAGAGGCAAGTATATAACAATGGAGAAAAGACAATCTTTTCAATAAGTGGTGTTGGAAAAAATGGATGAAATTAGAACATTTTCTCACACCACATACAAAAATAAACTTAAAATGGATTAAAGACCTAAATGTAAGAACTAAAACCATAAAATTTCTAGAAGAGAACATAGGCAAAACACTCTCTGACATAAATCTTAGTAATATTATTTTGGATCTTTCTCCTAAGGCAAAAGAAACAAAAGCAAAAATAAACATTTAAATCTAATTAAACTTAAAAGCTTTTGCAGAGCAAGGGAAACCATCAACAAGACAAAAAGACAATCTACTGAATGGAAGAAAAAATTTGCAAATGATATGACTGATAAGGGATTAATATCCAAAATATACAAATGGCTCATTCAACCCAATATTATTAAAACAAACAACCCAATTAAAAAATGGGCAGGGACTTCCCCGGTGGTGCAGTGGTTAAGAATCTGCCTGTCAATGCAGGGCACACAGTTTCAAGCCCTGGTCCGAGAAGATCCCACATGCCATGGAGCAACTAAGCTGTGTGCCACAACTACTGAAGCCCGCGAGCCTAGAGCCCATGCTCCGCAACAAGAGAAGCCACTGCAATAAGAAGCCTGTGCACCTCAATGAAGAGTAGCCCCCACTCACCACAACTAGAGAAAGCCCATGCGCAGCAACAAAGACCCAATGCAGCCAAAAATAAATAAATATATAACTAAATAATTTTTTTTTTAAATGGGCAGAAGACATGAATACACATTTTCCCAAAAAAGATATACAGATGGACAACAGGAACATGAGAAGATGCTCAACATTGCTAATAATCAGAGAAATGCAAATCAAAACCACAATGAGATATCACCTCACACCTGTCAGAACGGCTATCATCAAAATGTCTGCAAAGAACAAGTGTTGGTGAGAATGTGGAGAAAAGGGAACCTGAGTAGACCGTCAGTGGGAATGTAAATTGGTGCAGCCACTATAGAAAATGGTATGGGGGTTCATCAGAAAACTAAAAATAGAGCTACCATATAATCCAGCAATTCCACTCCTGGGAATATATCCAAAGGAAATGAAAACACTAATTTGAAAAGATACATGCACACCAATGTTCATAGCAGGATTAATTACAATAGCCAAGATATGATAGCAACCTAAGGGTCCTTAAACAAATAAACACATAAAGAAATGTGGTGTATATATATATATATATATATATATATATATATATACAATGTAATATTACTCAGCCATCAAAAGAATGAAATTCTGCCATTTGCAACAACCTGGCTGGACATTGAGGGTATTATGCTTAGTGAAATAAGTCAGACAGAGAAAGACAAATACTGTATGGTATCACGTATGTGGAATATAAAAAATAAAACAATTGAATGAATATTACAAAACAGAAATAGACACGGATTTAGAGAAATAGTGATTACCAGTGGGGAGAAAAGGAGGGGCAAGATACGTGTAGGAGATTGAGATACAAATTACTATGTCTAAAATAAATAAGCAATAAAGATATGTTGTACAGCACAGGAAAATATATCCATTATTTTGTAATATCTTAAAATAAGGTATAATCCGTAAAAACATTGAATCACTATGGCATACACCGGAAACTAATTTAATACTGTAAATCAACTACATGTCAATTAAAAAAAGAAATCAGCAGAAGGCAAATTAAATGCAAAGCAAGCAGAAGGAAGGAAATAAAGACTAGAAAGTAATTAAAGTAATATGATTAAAAACTGAAAAACAGTAAAAAAGTCAATAAAACCAAGCAGTTTTTGAAAAGTTTGATAAAATTCATAAACCTCTAGTCAGGCTGACAAAGAAAAAAAAAGAAAAATGATGCAAATTATCAATTTTAGGAATGAAAGAGGGGAAGTCAATACAGACCCTAAAGATATTACAAAGGTGATAAGGGAATACTAAGAATATTGTATGAACATAAATACACGTACATAAACTTAGTTAATTTCTTGAAGGATACAAGCTAAAAAAAAAACTCAATGAAAGATTGATAATTTAGATAATATCATATTCATTAAATAAATTGAATTCATACTTTAAAATATTTCAATAAAGAAATCTCCAGACCCAGATGATTTTACCCATAAATTCTGCCAAACATTTAAAAAAGAAATATTACCAATTATGCCAAAACTCTTCCAGCAAACAGAAAGGAATCAAATATTTCCCAACTTATTTTTATGAGGCCAGCATTTTCCTGATACCAGAATCAGACAATGACATTACAAGGAAAGAACACTACGTACAGACTCAAATTCCTCATGAATATAAAGGCAAATTTTTTCAACTTATTATTAGCAAACCAATCCAGGAAATATAAGTTTAATATAATGAACAAACAGTGTTTTTCTAAGAAAGCAAGACTGTTTCAAAATTCAAAAATCAACATATTCATTGTATGAATAGATTAATATATAAATATATATGTATATATCATATATATGATCATCTCATTGTGCATAAATATCACTTAATAAAATTCAACATTCATTCATGATAAAATACTCAGTAAAATAAGAAGAGAAGATATTTCCTTAATCTTATAAAACACATCCACAGTATCTTATTGCTAACATGATATTTGATGGTTAAATTCTGAGTCCTAAAATGAGGAACAAGGCAAGGATATCCTTTTTTATTACCTCTGTTCAACATCTTACTAGAAGTCTTAACCAGTGGATTACAACAAGAAAAATAATTAAATGCATACAGGTTAGAAAAGGAAGAATGAAACCATCATTATTCATACGTCACATGATTATCTACACAGACAATCCCTTGGAACCTACAATAACAACAAAAAAGCTCATGGAATTACTACATCTAGGTTGCAAGTTTCAAGGTCTATATAGATGAATCGTTTTTCTACATACTAGCAATAATAATTGAAGATTGAAATTAAGGAAAGCATATCATTTAAAATAGCATTAAAGTTGTGAAATACTTAGATATAAATCTAACAAACTATGTGCAAGATATGAATACTGGCAATTACAAAGCAAGGATAAAAAAATTCAAAGACTTAAATAAATTAAGAGAATGATAATGTTCCTGGTTTGGAAGATACAATATTTTTAAGATGTTAATCTCCTGTATTAGTCAAGATTCTCCAGGGAAACAGAACCAAGAACCAATAAGATGTGTGTGTGTGTGTGTGTGTGTGTGTGTGTGTGTCATGTGTGTATATATAGTTATTTTAAAGAATTGACTTATGCAATTATTGAGGCTGACAAGTCCAAAATCTGCAGGCTGAAAATCCAGGGAATATCCAATGTTGCAGTTCCAGTCTAAAGACTGTCTATTGACAGAATTCTTTCTCACTTCAGGGAGCTTACTCTTTTGCTCTATTCAGACTTACAACTGATTAGATGAATCCCACACACAATTTAAATGTTGATCTGACCCAAAAATACTCTCACAGAAATATCCAGAATAATGTTTGATAAAATATCTGGGCACCGTAGCCTAGCCAAGGTGACATATATATTTAAGTATCAAATCACCCAAATTGGTCTATAGATTCATTACAATTCCAATCATTATCCAGGAAGCATTTCTTTTTAAGTCATAACATGATTATAAAATATATATGGAAAATCAAAGATCCTTGATTACTTAAAAGAAACTTTAAGTAATTATTTTGGGGGACTTAACTACTTTACTTAGATGTTTAATATAAATCTATAAAGTAATTAAACCACTGTAATATTTGTAGAAGGCTAGATATATACTTAAATGGACCAGAATAGAGTAAGGCCATAGATCCACAGATATATAGTTAATTGATTTTTAATAAAGGAGTAAAGACAATTCAATAGAGAAAGAATAATCTCTTCAACAAATTGCTCTGGGGCAATTTGACAGCTATATGCAAAAGAAAAAAAAAAAAGAAGAAAGAAGGATGAAGGAATGAAGAAAAAGTCAATCCATACTGCTCACGTTACACAAAATTAACTCAAAATCAATTATAGATCTAAGCATAAAACCTAAAAATCTCAAATGTCTGGAATAAAATATTTGTGATTTTGGATTAGGCAAATGCTTCTTGGATATTACACCATAATCATAATCCATAAAAGAAAAAAGTGTATAAACTGGACCTCATCAAAATTAAAAAGTACTCTGTGAGAACATAGTTACAGGAATGAAAAGGGAAGGCTACAAAGTATAAGTAAATATTTGCAAAGCACATATCTGAAAAAGGACTTTTATCCATAATATACAAAAACACTTGAAAGTCAATAATAAGAGAATTTAAAAAATTAAAAAACAGCAAAATATTTGAACAGACACTTCATCAAATAAAATATATAGATGGCACATCAGCACATGCAAAGATGCTCAACATCACTGGGCATTAAGGAAAAGCAAATTGCATCCATAAAAATATGCTACTACAACTTATTAGAATGGATAAAATTAAAGAAAAAAAAAAACTTGACAGTACAAAATGCTAGGGAAGAATCTCTCATCATATTGGTGCAAATACAAAATGCTCCAGACATTTTGGAAAACAATTTAGCATTTGGCATTGCCTTATAATGCTAAACCTCTACTTATTATATGATCCAGCAATTCCACTCTACATATTTACCTAAGAGAAATGACTTGTACATGATTGTTTATCATGGGTTCATTCATAATCCCTCAAACTAGAAACAACCCAAATATCCTTCAGCTATGAATGGATAAACAAAATGTAGTAGTCATACACATTCAGTAACAAAAAAGAAATTACTGAAACGTTCAACAATATCTATGCATTGTTGCAAGTAAAGGAAGCCAGACTCAAAAGGCTACATACTGCACGATTCCACTTATATAACATCTGTAAAAGGCAAATCTGTAGTAACAGAAAATAGATCTGTGATTTAGGGAATGGGTTTACTCAAAGGGACATCACAAGGGTTTGTGGAAATAGTTACATCATTGGAAGAATTTGTCAAAAACATAAAACTCCACACACAAAAATATAAATTTTATTCTTTTAAAATAAAATAATTAATTAAATATATATTACAATAAAAATAGATCAGTGACGGAATCTCTCGTACAGAAATTTCATTTTAATTTGTCTGAGTGTGTATTCCAGTCATTAGTAGTTTTCATTTTTTTGTTTGGTTTTTTAACTCTCTTCTCTTCTGGTTTTCACAAGTATGCAATGGGGAGTCAATATCATTTAATTCTCTATCATTGATGCTGAATTGGAATCCCCAAATCCCAATCTAAGAGTTAAAGAGCATAAATATAACAGGTTTAGGAAGGCAACTCCTGTGGGATACTAGAAATACCCCTGAACTGCAAGTCAGAAGACCTGTGTTTGTGATTCTGGCTCTGTCACCTACTTGCTGTCTTTTCTTGGGCAGGTAACATGGCAGATTGGTAGTGTACTTGCTGTTTATTACATGAGGTTTGACCTCGTGAGCTCTACACTTTCTTCTACTCTGACATCCTAGGATACAGGAGCCCATGATTCCAGCCCTAGTTTGGTCCTTAATTTGGTGTATTGTTTTCAAAACTGTCGCTTTAATTCTTCTGAGCCTCATATTCCTCACCTGTTAAGTTGGAAAAGAGCAATGTGATTAAAAAAAAAAAAAGACAGCATAAGAGAGTAGAGGGAAAACCTATACACTCCCTCTCTCTCTGATCTTACCACCCAGTAAAACATAAACTTCTATTCTCTTGAAAATCATCAGTAGAAGCCATTAACTACTCTCTCTACACATTTTACTGGCTTCTCCCCACAGGAGTAGGAATAATCTGTCTAGTTGCTAAAATGTCAAGGGACTGACAGCCATCCATATTTTTTCTGTTGTAGGGAGGGTAATATGCTAAACGTCATTTGCAAAGGGGAACCTTCCTCTTCTGGTCTCACTGCTCTCACTAGATGTGCCTCAGATCACAATCTTCTCAGCTGGCTATTGACCCAACTCTCCCCACAGGCAGGTCCCAAGTACTAGGCTGGGAGCGGAGGTTAGGGAATATGAATACCATTTCGGTCACAAAGAGTAGTGAAGAAATGAATGCTTTATAAATGGATTTTTGAGGACAACGTCGGGGGGAGCTCTGAATTGTAACATTTTCTGATTTCTCCAGGGCAAGTAGTCCCACTGTGGCCTTTTTCAAGCTATGAAAATGATGTCACTGAATGTGGAGTCAGGAAGAGATGCATACTTGGCTCTTGCAAACCAGTATAGTGGCTTTAGCATAGCACTAGCTGTAGATTTGAGTTACATAATTCAATCAAATTTTACAAGCAATAAAGCTGATACTTGGAAACAAATTACACATACGATTTTTCTCCAATCAGGTTCACAAAAATACAAACGCTTGACGATATACTCTAGTGGTAAGTCTATGCTCCTAATTGTTGCTAGGAGTGCAAAATTGTATTAACCAATATTGATGGGATTTTAACAATATCCATGAAGAATACATAGGTATTTATCCTTCAGTAACCAAGCTCCCTTACATTGGATGGAGGTTTGTTAGCGAACAAGATAGTCACACAGCTCAAAGTATCACAGTTCACTTTTTAAACTGTCAGTGGAAAAAGTTACCTTGGAAATGAAAAAAAAAATGTATATATATATATTAATCAGACACCACTTTAAGTGATCAAATTAATATTGTCAGTAATAGGAGAAATTGAAATCATATGTCTTCTGATATGCACTGAAAAGAATACAACATCTATCTATATAAAATTCCTGTTAAAGGGAGATTAATGTTTTCGACTATATCTAAATTTTTAAAGTCATTAAGGACCTTATTTGGACATTTGGTACGACTTTTTGAGTTAGCTTTGTGAATGTAATATTTGTATTGTCACGTAAGAGAATATTCTTGTTCTTAGGAGATACACACTAAAATAGAGGTGGGAGTCATGATGTCTGCACCTTGCTCTTAAGTGATTCAGAAAAAACAGTATGAACATGTATAGATGAGAGTAATAAAATGAATGAGAGAGATAAAGCAAATACAGCAATTTATTAAGAATTAGTGAACTAAAGTAAAGGACAAACATACTAGTATTCATAGGACTATTCTTTTAATTGTTTGTAATTTTGACAGTTTTCAATATAAATATTTCCAAAATAAAAGTTGAGAAATAAAGGATACTTGAACATGAGGTCAAATATATATACATACATACATACAGGTATATTTGTTATAGTGTTGATGCAACAAAATATTACAAGCAAACTCAGTTTCAATATTAGCAAAGTGATTGAATAAATTATGATTTCTATATGATGGACACAACAGTTAAAGTGATGATACAGATTTTTAAATTTACTGTAATGGCCTTTGGGTGTTGAGATTTCAATTTGAATGTTTTTTTTTTTTTTCTTTATCACTTTTTATCTGAAATGTTTGTTTTGTTGCAAAATTAAAACATTGAAATCTGTAATTTCAGCAGACCTGAAAAATTATTTTAAAACACAAAAATAGGTTCTTAATATCTGTTAGATATATGAAAATATATTTCCTGATGGGGATTCCAGATCTCTTGAAGAAATATCCTATAACTTCTACAATGTGAATACTTCTCAGTGTGAATTTTTCTAGGAGTCTATTTATTGGAGAAAGTTTCCTCTTATAGATACAATATTAACATGTTTGATATGTAAGTATTTTCCTAATTTTTATTACCTGCTCCATACTTATTGTGTTCACCTATAACCAAGTTTTTTAAGAAACATTTTCTGAAAACGTGGTGGTATTTTACTAGTGCAAAGAGGATCCATGTCTTTTGTTAAAATAAAATTATTTTTAATAAATGCCTAAGTTTTTAATCAGAATATTTCTTATTTTTTCTTTTTCCATCTATATAAAAATTACACTTTTTTCTCTACAATATTTTTGTACATTGAATCTGAAATGTCATAAAGAGCCACATATAAACGCAACAATTCAAACAGTGCCTTATCAAGAGAAAAAACACTGATGAATATTAATTGCATAAAACTTACATTGACTAACGTTCCTCAGCAATTCATTCAAACCCACTACATGGATATTTTCTCATTATTCTTATCCTTAATAAGAGAATTGCCTATCACATTTTTTAATTGCAAAATACTATGAATTTGTTTTATTGCATATTATTTTACACAAAACATTAAACTGTCATTCACTGGCCTATAGAGGATCAAGTTTCTTTCTAAAAGTTTTCTCTCTTGCTTTTTTTTTTTTAATGTAAGGATTCTGTGACACCAGACACTTCAAAAACCCCAACCATAAACTATCTTTGGTAGATCCAAATGTATACTTCGGAGGTGAGAATATGCCCTGACCTCTTGCTGTCTTTTGTGATAAATTGAGGACTTTGTGTACCATACTGTTAACTTGAGCACAACTCTGTTTTCAGACTTTCTAAATCCCTGGATTATTTGTAAAGCATCAGAATGTTTGAAACTCAAAATTTTTGAAATGGTAGAAGGGATATAGGGATAAGTTCTATATACCTTTAGTGCTTCATACAATAATCTCCCTTATGCTCTTTGGGCCCACTAGAAATAGAGTCATCATCATAATACAGCCTCTGAGATCAGGAGGCACAGTGTGAGAAAGAAGGCCATGAAAGCAGAGCTCGTGGGGCTCTCAATGACAGCTCTTATATAACTCTGTTTCACAGTCCCAAGCTGTAGGCATTGCAACAGCTGTTTTGCTTCCCTTGCTGGAAGCACTGAGCTCCAGCCTGACTCCCAGCGGCATCTTTTTAGAGCACAATATGCATGTCTGTGCTTGCTAGTCTGAGCAGACAGGATCATTAAACTCTACTGGGAGCCACATGGTTTCTAGTAGACAAGAATTTCTCCATGGCATATGGAGGGTGAAACATCAGAACAAGAATTTGCAAGGTTGAGCCAATCTTCATTGTACTATTCAAGGCACTTTTAACGGTCAATTTCTTCTAAGATTCATCAGGGCATAGGGCAAAGAACTTTGGGTTTAGATTCAAAACATCAAGGGTCAAAAGGACTCAGACCCCAGTGGTTCTAGGAAAAATATTTAACATTTTGAAAAAATAATTTTAATCCTTAACTGACAGGTCTGTTGTGAAAATTATAAAAGGTAAAAAGAAGTTGGCAAAAACAAACAATCCGATTAAAAAATGGGCCAAAACTTTGACGCCTCAACAAAGAAGATCTAGAGATGGCAGATGAGCATATGAAAAGCTATTCCACAGGGAAATAAAAAGCAAAACAACAATGAGATACTCCTACCCACCTATTAGAACGGCCAAATTCCAGAACACTGACAAAACCAAATGCAGGCAAGGATGTAGAGCAGCAAGAACTCTCGCTTGTTGCTAGTGGGAAAGTAAAATGGTATGGTACAGTTCTTCTGGAAAACAGTTTGGCAGCTTCTTAAAAGCTAAACATCTATACCATGAGGTCCAGCAATCCCTCTCCTTGGTATTTACCCAAAGAAATTGGAAACATGTCCACACAAAAAACATGCCACACATGTTTATACATAATTGCCAAAACTCAGAAGCAACCAAGATGTCCTTCAGTAGGTGAATGAATAAATAAACTGTGGTACACCCAGGCAATGGTATATCATCCAGCACTAAAAAGAAATAAGCTATTAAGCCATGAAAAGACATGGAGGAAACTTAAATACACATCATTAAGTGAAAGAAGCCAATCTTAAAAGGTTATATTCTGTATGATTCCAACTGTATGACATTCTGGAAAAGGTAAATCTATGGAGACAGTAAAATGATCAGTGGTTGCCAGGGTTTAAGGGGGTGGGGAAAGATGAATAGATGGATCACAAAGGATTTTTAGAACAGTATAATATCATACTCTGTATGATATTATAATGATGGTCATATATCTGAAATAAAAATGAGAATGATTAAAACAGCTCTGTTCATTGGCACTTCATGTCTTCCTGATCCTATACTAGATTCAAGTACATTTTCTCATCATCATAACTCTAAAGGATAGGAATTGTCAAGCACCTTCAATGGAAGAAGAAACTGAAGTGGAGAAAATAACTTAATAAAACAACAGAATAATAAGTTCTGTTGTAGCACCATTTTTTCAAATTTTCTTCTCAATATTGATAGTTATTTCTGCAATATGTTATCATAGCCTCTTATTTTCATTAATTCTATGTTTAAAATAAATATATATTTTTTAATAAATTTATTTATGTATTTATTTATTTTTTGCTGCATTGGGTCTTCGTTGGTGTGCGCAGGCTTTCTGTAGTTGCGGTGAGTGGGGGCTACTCTTTGTTGCAGTGCACGGGCTTCTCTTTGTGATGGCTTCTCCTGTTGCGGAGCACGGGCTCTAGGCATGTGGGCTTCAGTAGTTGTGACACGTGGGCTTAGTTGCTCTGAGGCATGTGGGATCTTCCCAGACCAGGGCTCAAACCAGGGTTCCCTGCATTGGCAGGTGGATTCCTAACCACTGTGCCACCAGGGAATCCTAAAATATATTTTTAATTGTGGTTAAAAAATGTATGTTAAAATTTACCACCTTTAAGTGTACAATTCAGTAGTGTGATGTATATTCACATTTTTGTACAATCAATCTCTAGAATTTATTTATCTTGGAAAGCTGAGACTCCTTACTCGTTTAAACAACAACTTTCCAATTCCCCCCTCTCTCCAGTCCCTAGCAACCACTTTTTTGCTTTCTGTATCTATGAATTTGACTACTCCAGGTACCTCAAATAAATAGAATCATACAGTATTTGGCTTTTTGTGACTGGCTGATTTCACTTAGCATAATCTCTTCAAGTTTAATCCATGTTGTAGCATGTATCAGAACTTTCTTCCTTTTGAAAGATAAATAGTATACCTTCGTATGTATATACAGCATTTGTTTATCTCTTCATTGATAGATATGCGGTTATAACATGGGTGTGTTATTTTCATTCATTGTCTGAAGAATGAAAACTGCTTTCCCAAATATTTGTTTGCTGTGATGGCAAAATACAATGCAGAAGGCTACAAATAAGAAAAGAGTTTATTTGGGGTCTTAAGAATTGCAGTTCAGAAAACACAGATTCAGGTAGAACTGAAAGAGTGTTCCAGGGAAGAGAAAGGGTTGGGAGTTATACAGACAAAAAGCCATGAGTTTGTTAAAAGTTGCCTGGGGAAAAATGTGATTGACTCTGAGAGTAGTCAGGAAATATTTGTCCTTAAGGAATCACGAGTTATTTTAGGGTAAGTGTCTGTTACGTAGATAGGCTGTTACTAGTTATTTTAGGGTAAGGTCCAATAAGTATCTTGTGTTTCTGACAGATGTTCTGGATGACCTCATTAGAACAATAAGTGGTCAAAAGATCCGATTCCATCCAGGCTGAGACATGCATAAGTCACACTTTCTTAATGGTGTCCTAGCTCCATTTTAGAGAGCATTCTTAGCAATATTAACTCCATTTTGATTTTGATTTTTGTTTCACTGGTAAAATGCTATAAAATATGCTCTCACATGCTCTAAATATATATATATATATATATATATATATATAGCAACAACTTTTTAATTTAATCTCATTTTTCTCCTGTTTGCTTATCTTTGAATAAGGACAGATCTACCTGACTTGCTATGTGACTGGACTCTCATCGGGTCCCTTCCTGAACAGCCTATAACACTTTCTTTAAAGAGTAAGCTGTAGCATCAGCTGATACAGGTTTGTAATACCAGTTCAGTTCCTCAATAATTTGAAGTTGCTGAGAGGAAAACACAGACGTTTGTTGTCGTCAACTTTTCCCCTTTGTTTATTTAAACAGCTGAAGGAGAAACTTGCTTTCCCTATCTTTTTGCCTCTCTTCAGGCATATGATATGGTTATGCCTAGTGTTCTTCCTAGAATTTATTTGTCCACATTTGAGGGATTGATCAAATTGTACATATATTGTGCAGTTTTAGAAGATGTTCCTTCTATTGAGGTTAAATAAAAATCACTTCTTATTTACATGATAATTAATCATGCCCACCCGAACAGCACAGTTTAGTCATTCCAAATTCCATGTTTGAAAAAAATTACATAAATATGAATGCTAGTTTTACCTGTTTAGGGTGATAATGAAGTTCCATGGTATGAGAAAATTTTATGATGGGTAAGCTAGAACACCCAAGCAACTAAAGCCTTGTCCTAAATAGTTGAATATCTTGGAAACTGGTAAGAACTGCTTTACAGCTTTCAGGTGCAGATTTTTAATGATGTCTTATTTTCTGTCAAATTAAATTAAAATAGTCTAGAGAGCTCACTTGCCAAATTGAGAGAAGATGCATAGCCACATGGTGTCACTATAGAATGCTGGTCCTCCACCACCTGACCTGCTGGTTGATAAAAGTTGCAGCCAAGTCTTTC
Organism: Balaenoptera physalus; assembly: GCF_965194825.1. Taxonomy (NCBI): domain Eukaryota; kingdom Metazoa; phylum Chordata; class Mammalia; order Artiodactyla; family Balaenopteridae; genus Balaenoptera; species Balaenoptera physalus. The sequence goes on along the minus strand of NC_138889.1, from coordinate 45,265,863 downwards.
TGGCCTGGATCCCAGGATATACTGGCATGTCCATCACAGGCAGTTATTATATGGGGACTCTGCTCCCTGAGTGTCTGCTCACCCACCTGTCCCTGCTGCATTTTACAGTAACTAAGTTCAGTGTACACTTGTTAAACACAAAGCCATTCTCCTCATAGGTACTGGGTTAGATTAGATTGAGCACTTGCCCTTGAAGAACCTACATGATTCTCCACATCTCCAGGCTCTAAAAACTCAACCAGGATAGAGTTGACTGCTTTCCTTTTCAGACCCAGAAAATTAATAGGGGTGTTTCCATTTGCATCCTACCAATAGAGTGTTCCACACCCTGCTCCAAGGGAGTCTTAGAAGATTGTTTTCCAAGTTAATTAATCTCTTCCCAGTAACTCTTAATCAAAAAAAATTAATGTCCTTTGCAGAAGAGGATTGGATTGCCTCTAACAGAGTCATTCCTTGGAGGAAAAAAGACTCTATTTTTCTTTTGTTTTGCTTTTAGGGGTGATGTTGGTGGTGGAAGGATTGAGGGGATAATTTACATGCCTTAACAGTGATTTTAGCCAGATTGACTCCCTGTCACTTTTCCAGGTATAGCAGAGGGAAAAAAAATGTTGTGTGAAATGATACTCTAATGCATACATACCTGTTCATTTAAGATGATCATCCTTATATGTAAATGAAGTACCAGACATGTTATTTGAGGGACATGGCAAAATTTTCCTTTCTAAATTTATCTCACTGATTAACTTCCTATAGAATATTTGTGATTCTTTTACATTATTTAAAGCACAGTATCTCTTTAAAGAGATCTTCTTTAAAATAAAGGCACCCTGGGCAAACAATAGTGATACCAGTACTAGTAGAACAAAAATATGATATTTTTTTCCTTTTAGGACAATAGAGATAAATTGTCTCCAATGGAACCATGCCCTAGAATCAAGGAAGTGTTGTTTAATATGCTGGAAGATATAGGGGTTACCTTCCTTTCCTCCACAAGGGGGCCAAGATATATTACTTTGATGCAGAATATAATATGTGCACATAATAAATGGAATTAGACACTTTTCATGCATAATTTCATTTAAACATCTTAATAGTCTTATGGGGAAGATATTGGTATACAAATTCACGATAGGAAGGAGTCACAAAGACATTAAGTAACTTGTCATGGTTCACCCAACTTGTAATTGATGCAGACTGTGTTCAAACACTGGTCAAACTGATGAACAGTCTCAAGTCCTTCATCATATGCTATACACTTTACCATGAGAAATTTATTTCCTTTAAAAATAATAACTAATATTCTAATTCCTTTATGTTTTATAAACTGTTTTCTTACAAATCATTAAATTTTCACAACAATCTGTTGAAGTATCTAGGGCTATTACAATCTCCATTTTACAGGTGAAGAAAAAGAAATTTGAGATTAATTAATTAATTGACAGAGATCCCTCAGATAGTAAAGAGTAGAAGACCAAGATCTAGCTGCTTCCAAAGCCTCTGTATCAGCACATTTGGACAGACCTATTCTCACATGAGACTTCTTGAAAAAGAGGTAGCAGTGCCAGAGAATAGGGTACCTTAGACTAAGGTAACAAGAAGAAATCAAAGGGTAATTGCAGAAAATAAAATAACTGGGAAATCATTTAACTCCACAGTTTATCTGGTCAATTGTCTAGTGCAACTTATATTTAAAACTAGACACATTACATGACTACACCATCAAAGCAACTAAAAGAAATATTTGGGGACATAGAACAATCATAGTAAGTCTGCCAAATAAGAAAGGATAAGACAAAACATGAAACTGTTTCTTCAGACCTGTTTAGACTTGTAAAAACATAAAAGAACCATAAATATAAAATATACCCTAGTTTTTTTCACAACTTCAATCACATTTCTGAGCCAGCACCATCATTCATCAATATTTTAGAACAGAGATATTGGGACAACATGGTTTTATCACTGACTCAGTTTTGTACACTAACTAGTCTTCTATAGAACTATTTTGATTTTATTTTTTGATCTTGTGTAGCTAATTTCTTGTGTGACCCTGTCATACTTCAAAGCAATGACAATCCATTCAACTACAACTACGCAGGAGCTGTTTCCTAGTCCTGTACTGTGATTTGTAAAGAATACATATTTGAGACTGTTGTGGTTCTATTTTACCTTATGGTTGTTGTTTCATCTATATTTTTATTTTTATATTTTTTCTATCATAGCTCTTAGTTACCTAGTTTAATTTTATTTTTTGTTTTGTTATTGTTCTTTTTTTTTTTTTTTCTTCCTGCCTTGCATGGCTTGCAAGATCTTGGTTCAAGAGCTGGGGGTTGTGCCAGAGCTCTGGCAGTGGAAGCGCCAAGTCTGAACCACTTTACTAACAGAGAACCTCAGAGCCCAAGGAATATTCATCAGAGGGAGGACTCCCAGAGGTCCTCATCTAAGCACTAAGACTCAGCTGTAACCAACAGCCTAAAAACTTCAGTTTTGGAAACCTCAGGCCAAACAACCAGTAAGACAGGAACACAATCCCACTCATAAAAAAAAGGGGAAAAAAGTTAGACGGGGAAAAAAATGATACAGCAAAAAAATATGTCACAGATAAAGGAGTAAGATAAAAATCTACAAGACCAAATAAATAGGAAGAGTAAATAAGCAATCTACCTGAAAAAGAATTCAGAGAAATGATAGTAAAGATGATGCAGAATCTTGGAAATATAATGGAGGCATGGATTGAGGAAACACAAGAAATGTTTAACAAAGATCGAGAAGTACTAAGAAACAAACAAACAGAGAAGAGCAACACAATAACTGAAATGCAAAATACACTAAAGGAATCAATAACAGAATAACTGAGGCAGAAGAACCAATAAGTGAGCTGGAAGACAAAATGTTGGAAATATCTGCCAAGGAGCAGAAAGAAGAGAAAAGAATGAAAAGAATTGAAGACAATCTCAGAGACCTCTGGGACAACACTAATGCACCAACATTCGAATTATATGGGTCCCAAAAGAAGAAGAGAAAAAGAAAGGGTCTCAGAAAATATTTGAAGAGATCATACTGGAAAACTTCCCTACATGGGAAAGGAAATAGTCACCCAAGTCCAGGAAGCACAGAGGGTCCCATACAGGATAAACCCAAGGAGAAACAAACCAAGACAAAATATTAATCAAACTAGCAAGTATTAAATTCAAAAAAAAATATTAAAAGCAGAAAGGGAAAAACAAAAAATAACATACAAAGGAATTCCCATAAGGTTATCAGCTGATTTTTCAGCAGAAACTCTGCAGGCCAGAAAGGAGTGGCAGGATATACTTAAAGTGATGAAACAGAAAAACGTACCACCAAGATTACTCTATCCAGCAAGGATCTCATTCAGATTCGACAAAGAAATCAAAAGCTTTTCACACAAGCAAAAGATAATAGAATTCAGTACCAACAAACCAGCTTTACAACAAATGCTAAAGAAATTTCTCTAGGCGGAAAACATAAAAGAAAAAAAAGACCCATAAAAATAAACCCAAAACAATTAAGAAAATGGTAATAAGAACATACATATCGATAATAATCTTGAATGTAAATAGATTAAATGTCCCAAACCAAAAGACACAGACTGGCTGAATAGATACAAAAACAAGACCCATATATGTGCTGTCTACAAGACACCCACATCAGACCTAGGGACACATACAGACTGAAAGTTAGAGGATGGAAAAAGATATTCTATGCAAATGGAATTCAAAAGAAAGATGGAGTAGCAATTCTCATTCAGACAAAATAGACTTTAAAATAAAGACTATTACAAGAGACAAAGAAGGACACTACATAATGATCAAGGGATCGATCCAAGAGGAAGATATAACAATTGTAAATATTTATGCACCAAACATAGGAGCACCTCAATACATAAGGCAAATACTAACAGCCATAAAAGGGGAAATCGACAGTAATACAATCATAATAGGGGACTTTAATACTCCACTTTCACCAATGGACAGATCATCCTAAATGAAAATAAATAAAGAAACAAAAGCTTTAAGCGATACATTAAACATGATGGACTTAATTGATATTTATAGGACATTCCATCCAAAAACAACAGAATACAATTTCTTCTCAAGTGCTCATGGAACATTCTCCAGGATAGATCATATCTTGGGTCACAAATCAAGCCTTAGTAAATTTAAGAAAACTGAAATTGTATCAAGTATCTTTTCTGACCACAAGGCTATGAGACTAGATATCAATTACAGGAAAAAAATTACAAACACATGGAGGTTAAACAATACACTACTTAATAACCAAGAGATCACTGAAGAAATCAAAAAATACCTAGAAACAAATGACAATGAAAACACAACGATCCAAAACCTATGGGATGCACCAAAAGCAGTTCTAAGAGGGAAGTTTATAGCAATACAAGCCTACCTTAAGAAACAAGAAAAATCTCAAATAAACAACCTAACCTTACACCTAAAGCAATTAGAGAAAGAAGAAGAAAAAATCCCCAAAGTTAACAGAAGGAAAGAAATCATAAAGATCAGATCAGAAATAAATGAAAAAGAAATGAAGGAAATGATAGCAAAGATCAATAAAATTAAAAGCTGGTTCTTTGAGAAGATAAACAAAATTGATAAACCACTAGGCAGACTTATCAAGAAACAAAGGGAGAAGACTCAAATCAAAAGAATTAGAAATGAAAAAGGAGAAGTAACAACTGACACTGCAGAAATACAAAGGTTCATGAGAGATTAATACATGCAACTATATGCCAATAAAATGGACACCCTGGAAGAAATGGACAAATTCTTAGAAATGCAGAACCTTCCGAGACTGAAAGAGGAAGAAATAGAAAATATGAACAGACCATTCATAAGCACTGAAATTGAAACTGTGATTAAAAATCTTCCAACAAACAAAAGTCCAGGACCAGATGGCTTTACAGACAAATTCTATCAAACATTTAGAGAAGAGCTAACACCTATCCTTCTCAAACTCTTCCAAAATATAACAGAGGGAGGAACACTACCAAACTCATTCTACGAGCCCACCGTTACCCTGATACCAAAACCAGACAAAGATGTCACAAAGAAAGAAAACTACAGGCCAATATCACTGATGAACACTGATGCCAAAATCCTCAAAAAAATACTAGCAAACAGAATCCAACAGCACATTAAAAGAATCATACACCATGATCAAGTGGGGTTTATCCCAGGAATGCAAGGATTCTGCAATATGCAAATCAATCAATGTGATACACCATATTAAAAAATTGAAGGATAAAAACCATATGATCATCTCAATAGATGCAGAAAAAGCTTTTGACAAAATTCAACACCCATTTACGATAAAAACCCTCCAGAAAGTAGGCATAGAGGGAACTTACCTCAACATAATAAAGGCCATATATGACAAACCCACAGCCAACATCGTCCTCAATGGTGAAAAACTGAAACCGTTTCCACTAAGATAAGGAACAAGACAAGGTTGCCCACTCTCACCACTATTATTCAACATAGTTTTGGAAGTTTTAGCCACAGCAATCAGAGAAGAAAAATAAATAAAAGGAATCCATATTGGAAAAGAAGAAGTAAAGCTCTCACTGTTTGCAGATGACATGACACTATACATAGAGAATCCTAAAGATGCTACCAGAAAACTACTAGAGCTAATCAATGATTTTGGTAAAGTAACAGGATGCAAAATTAATGCACAGAAATCTTTTGCATTCCTATACACTAATGATGAAAAATCTGAAAGTGAAATTAAGAAAACACTCCCATTTACCACTGCACCAGAAATAATAAAATACCTAGGAATAAACCTACCTAAGGAGACAAAAGACCTGTATGCAGAAAATTATAAGACAGTGATGAAAGAAATTAAAGATGATACAAATAGATGGAGAGATATACCATGTTCTTGGATTGGAAGAATCAACATTGTGAAAATGACTCTACTACCCAAAGCAATCTACAGATTTAATGCAATCCCTATCAAACTACCACTGGCATTTTTCACAGAACTAGAACAAAAAATTGTGACAATTTGTATGGAAACACAAAAGACCCTGAATAGCCAAAGCAATCTTGAGAAAGAAAAACGGAGGTGGAGGAATCAGGCTCCCTGGCTTCAGACTATACTACAAAGCTACAGTAATCAAGAGAGTATGGTACTGGCACAAAAACAGAAATATAGATCAATGGAACAGGATAGAAAGCCCAGAGATAAACCCACACACATATGGTCACCTTTTCTTTGATAAAGGAGGCAAGATTATACAGTGCAGAAAAGACAGCCTCTTCAATAAGTGGTGCTGGGAAAACAGGACAACTACATGTAAAAGAATGAAATTAGAACACTCCCTAACGCCATATACAAAAATAAACTCAAAATGGATTAAAGACCTAAATGTAAGGCCAGACACAATCAAACTCTTAGAGGAAAACATAGGCAGAACACTCTATGACATAAATCACAGCAAGATCCTTTTTGACCCACCTCCTAGAGTAATGGAAATAAAATCAAAAATAAGCAAATGGGACCTAATTAAACTTCAAAGCTTTTGTACAGCAAAGGAAACTATAAACAAGATGAAATGACAACCCTCAGAATGGGGAAAAAATATTTTCAAATGAAACAACAGACAAAGGATTAATGTCCAAAATATACAAACAGCTCATGGAGCTCAATTTCAGAAAAACAAACAATTCAATTAAAAAATGGGCAGAAGCCCTAAATAGACATTTCACCAAAGAAGACATACAGATGGCCAAGAGACATATGAAAAGATGTTCAACATCACTAATTATTAGAGAAATGCCAATCAAAACTACAATGAGGTATCACCTCACACCGGTCAGAATGGCCATTATCAAAAAAGCTAGAAACAATAAATGCTGGAAAGGATGTGTTGAAAAGGAACCTTCCGGCACTGTTGGTGGGAATGTAAACTGATACAGCCACTATGGAGAACAGTATGGAGGTTCCTTAAAAAACTATAAATAGAACTACCATAAGACCCAGGAATCCCACTACTGGGCATATACCCTGAGAAAACCATAATTCAAAAAGAGACATGTACCACAATATTCATTGCATCACTATTTACAATAGCCAGGACATGGAAGCAACCTAAATGTCCATCAACAGAGGAATAGATAAAGAAGATGTGGCACATATATACAGTGGAATATTACTCAGCCATAAAAAGCAACAAAATTGAGTTATTTGTAGTGAGGTGTTTGGACCCAGCGTCTGTCATTCAGAGTGAAGTAAGTCAGAAAGAGAAAAACAAATACCATATGCTAACACATATATACTGAATCTAAAAAAAAAGAAAAAAATGGTACTGATGAACCTAGTGGCAGGGCAGGAATAAAGACGTAGACATAGAGAATGGACTTGAGGATCTGGGGTGGATGCAGGTTGGGGGAAGCTGGGGCAAAGTGAGAGTAGCATTGACTTGTATATACTACTGAATGTAAAATATTTAGCTAGTGGGAAGCAGTATCATAGCAGAGGAAGATCAGCTCTGTGCTTTGCGATGACCTAGAGACGTGGGTTATGGAGGGTAGGAGTGAGGCTCAAGAGGGGCGGGATATGGGGATATATGTATGCATATGGCTGATTCACTTTGTTGTACAACAGAAACTAACACAGTATTGTGAAGCAATTATACTCCAATAAAGATCTATTTAAAAAAAGAATACATATTTGGTAATTCAGGTAACCAAATTATATTTGTCATATATTTGATCTTCATCCTAGGTTCCTGGCTCAAAGCTCGCAAAACCCTTGGAATTTCCTGAGTAATAAGAGCATTAAAAACATATTTTGTTATAATATTTGTTCTCTTGTCTTCAGTTCCTGAAAATCCTTCAGAGCCATAAAGGTAAATTTTGTGTTTTGTTATTCATAAAAGCCCCTTTTTACCACAATTGTGTTTATGTTAATGAGGTAACTTTGGGAAAGCACCTAAAGAGGTGTACTGGTTGCCAGGGAACCAACCAGGAATAGAGGATTGAAACTTTCAGTTCCATCCCCTGGTTTGCAGGAGGGGAGAAAAGCTAGAGGTAGAATCAATCACCAGTGGTTGATGATTTAATCAATCATGCCTATATAATGAAGCCTCCATAACAACCCCAAAGGAGGGGGTGCAAAGAGCTTCCAGGCTGGGGAACCAGAACACTTCCATGTGTCACCATGTGGGTCCCAACTTCCATGAGGACAGAAACTCCTTTAATTTTAACCTCACCCTATGTAATTCTTCATCTGGATGTTGATTCCTATCCTTTAACATCCTTTGTAATAAACTGGTAATCTTGTCTGTGAACAGGTTTCCTGAGTTTTGTGAACCACTCTAGGAAATTAATCAAACCCAAAGAGGGGGTTCATGGGAACCTCTGATGTATAGCCAGTCAATCAGAAGCACAGGTAACAACCTGGAATTGCAACTGGGTCCGAAGTGGAGGGCCGTCTTGGGCTGGGCCCTTTGCTTGTGGAATCTGATGTTATTTCTGGGTAGACAGAGTCAGAGTACAGCTGAATTCTTGGATACCCAACTGGTTGTAATTGGTGACCATAATCCAAAGGCCTAGTTTAGAGAGGACAGTAGCTTGCTTTTCTTGAAGTCATATAATGTGCTTCATCAACTTCGAGAAGGGTAGGCACTTTAATGCTCCCACTCAGCCTTCTGAGCAAATTAAGGGAAGAAATGAAGCATATGCTTTTTTCTATGGTTGAGAAATAGCTGGACAAATGGGACAACATGGATATGAGACCCAGAAATATCCAGTTTACTTTTACTGGGACTTAGTATACATTTAACAAGCTGTATCACCTTTCCAGCCCTCCACTAATTTCTTATATACAAAGAGAAACAAAAATTAGCACGCGTGCTTTGACAAATACAACTGTATTTAAAGAAAGTACAGAAAAAAATCAGAAAAAAAAATATATACACACATATATATTTATATATACATATATAACTCAATCACTTTGCTGTATACCTGAAACTAACACAACATTGTTAATCAGCCATACTTCAATATAAAATTAAAAGTTAAAAAAAAAGAAGAGAAAATACAAAATGGAGATGGTCCTTGATCCTTCAGGATATATTATCCCACTCAGTGAATCCAGTCCATACATTTATGAAGTGTCTGAGTTTCCTTTTTAATTCATAATTTTCCTCAATGAAAGAATCAGAAAGAAGTTGGTGTTAGCAGTGCAGCTTACAAAACTCCAGTCTTTAAGACTACTGGTTTCCTTCTCTACCACTCAAACAATCAGCCCCCTGTGAAATAAAATTCATATTTTATGCCAAGAAAAATTTAAACATAAAAAATTTTCTCTGCCTTTTGACCTTCTCTTGCCCCTCTACTGTGCATTGTGTACCTGTATTATGCATCAACCAGACCTCCCCATTGGCAGAAATATCTGCTCAACCATAAAGAGCAACATTCTCCTAGTATCAACAAGACAACTCCTTAAAAGGTAACATTCCTTCTTCATCTTGTAAGGGGTCACGATGACCCACCACTTTGTACTTGCAGATCTGGATTGTGTAAACTGTTAATAATAATACGTCATTTAATGTACAGCCCTCTGTACATTAGAATGGGCATTAGAATTGCCATTAGAAAGGGCAAAACAGTTCTTGGAGCTTTCTGAGATGCTGTTCCCGGATTATACTCCTCAATTTGGCTCGAATAAAATTTTCCACTTCTTTTTTAGATCGACTGATTAATTTTTCACTGACATCCCCATAAAACCACTCTTGACTTCAACATTGCCAAGTCCAATTAACACTGTTCTGTTCCTGTCTTGTAATCTTAGCACCATGCCATTATCCTGGTTTTCCTCCATTTCTTCTAATGGTTCATTCTCAATTGCCTTTACCAACTCTTCTCAACTCGAATAATAAATACTAGAATTACTCAGGTGTATTCATGGCCTCAAATTTTCATGTTGTCACCCACATTAGCCCCTGAGAGCCAAAGGATATTTGTCCTGATTTATCTCTGTTTGTTTCAAAAGCACTGGTGTTGATGGAGATATTTGCAGCTGTGCTTTAAGAGATTTGCCATGGTCAATGGCCCTGAAATGACTCTGAGTTGACCACAGGAACGTGCCTGCACAGATGAGAACTAGAGGTGTCTGAAAGTTACCTTTGCTTCATTAACATGCCAAGATCTTGAATTTGTACTCTGCTGGGCACAATTTCTGCCATGTGCAAAGGCCTGGAAGATTGTATATGCCTTATCTGCCCCAGGCTGCCCCTGGAAATCTCCACCTCTTTCCTAGAGCCCTGGTGACAGGTCTGCCTCCTACCCCTTAAAACTCCCTTACTTCCCTTCCTTTGAGTAGAAGGTGTTTTCAGAGCACAAGCTCTCCCTTCTTCACTCCTTGATCAATGAATAAAGTTCATGTTCTACTCTACCGAACCTGGTTTCTTTGATTGGCATTTGTGACTCTGGGTAAAGGACCCATTGAGAGGTCATGGACTCATCAGGGATAAGTAACAACCTACAACTCTGTCTCTCCTCCATACATCTAAATCCATCATTTGTGTGATTCACAGCCCTTTCAAACAAAATTCTTGATCTACCAAAACCTCTCCTTTCTGTTTTCCTCCTATTTTGATTATCTCAGTAAGTGGCAAGTTAATCTATCCATTGCTGAATTGTGAAATCTGGGTGTTATTCCTAACATACTTCCCTCTTTGTATCCCACATACATTCCATTGCATGTCTCTTCAATTCTACATGTAAAATATTTCTTGAATCTAACTGGTTGTCTTCACCTCCATTGCACCTACACTGTTTATACTTCTAATCTAGATGATTGGAAAAGCCTCCTATTTGGACATATTGCTTAAATTCCCTTTCCATTTATCAGCCTGAGTTATTTTTACAAATTACCATTCATATCACTCTTTCCTCCCACATTACAACTCCCTTGTGCCGTCAATCTTCTCTTCCCATTCTTTCCCTAGATAACTCCAAATCACCTTTCATCTCTCAAATCAAATGTTATTTCTTTAGAAAGACCTTTGCTGGCCTCACAATGTAAATTAAATTTTTCTCATTATAATATTTCACAGAACCTTTGTGACCCATAAATATAATATAAAATGATGTTGCATGGTACTTATCATGAAATTTTAGCTGAAGACTGAATCTGAGCATAGGTAACTGTATCCTCCCATTCTAATAGGAGTTGCAGGACTTATTAAAAGATATTAATATTAATTCTTCAACCATCAACCTTTATCACCAAACCCTCAGGGTAAAAAGAAGAGAAAGAAAAGAAATAAAGGGGAAAAAAAGATTTTAAGGCTCACTGAGCAGAGATTTCCTTCCTCTTTGTAAAGGAGTGGAGTTTGTTCCATAATTCCAAGTCAAATGAGGAGTAAAAACACCATGTGATGACTTCCAAGATTAATGAGATTAGGTACTCTGAAGACACCAAGTACTGCAACACAACTGCATCATGAATAAAATACATTTTAAAATGGCTCTTCTGTTAGAAATGACATATATCTAATGGTAAACAAATGAAACAAACAGAAAATAATGTGAGCTAAGATCAGAGTTATAGGTGGTGTTTAGAAAGCCATAGTGAAAATATGTGTTTCCATAAGAATGCTGGGTCCTAGACAATAAGGACAGTAAGACCTGTGGCCTCTGAAAGCCAAAGGAGGTAAACCTGACACGTTTGACATGAGCGGAGCTCAAGAGGTCATGTATTGGTTGTATCTTCCTGGAAGAAGCAAACAAAATCTTCTTTGGGGAAAAGTATCTCCATAACAGAGGACCCCAGATGCTCAATTACAATAATCTTAGTCACTGAAGATATTAATCTTCCCCTTCAAATTCTCTCTTCCACAGCTCAGACTTGGGAGAATCCAGAAGCAGAAGAGGAAATTGAAAAAAATGTATGAGTGAATAAAAAGGGAGAGATATTTTATTGCATATAAGATTAGATATGAGAGCTTGAAGTGGATTTGAGATTTTGACAGGACTAGATTTTCTGATGTCTGAAATGAGACTATTCTAGCTTAAAAAGACCTGAAATTTAAGGATCTTCCTGAGATGTTCTTATCAATGACTGAGGAAGTGTGATTCATCAGAATATGTTTAATGCCAGTAGTGGGAAAAAAAAAATAAAGCTGTACTTTAATTGTGTCCAGCTAAGATCTTTCCATTCAATAAATCGTTGCATATATTTCTAAGTATTTTTCTTTAATATCCATCTCTTTTGTTAGATTACAAATTCCTGTAAGGGCAAGAGCCATGTCTGACACCTTCATCAACAAATGTTGCATTGGTAACCATTTCTTGAATAATGCTTTCAACTCAGATTTCAAAACCTAGGTAAATGTCTCAGGAAAACCATCATTAAAAAAAAAAAAAACCTGACCCCAAGTTAAGTTCTTATAGAAGTGCCTTTCACATTTCTATTTCTCCAAACAGTTAAAGAAGAATGGGCATGACAAAACAGTGATATAACTTAAAGACAAGGTAATTCAGACCCAGCTTTGTTTCCTCCTTCATCTATTAAATGTAAAGCCATAATTCTGGCTTGCTCACAGAAGTTAAGTCATTTGATCTAGGTTTCAGCTTTAGTTATATATTGCTGCATGTTAAACTAGCTCCAAACATTGTGGCTTAAAATAACAATTATTTATTTATTTATTTAATAGATCTTTATTGGAGTATCGTTGCTTCACAATACTGTGTTAGTTTCCATTGTACACCAAAGTGAATCAGCCATATGCATACATATGTCCCCACATCCCCTCCCTCTTGAGCCTCCCCCCCACCCTCCCCATCCCACCCCTCTAGGTGGTCACAAAGCACCAAGCTGATCTCCCTGTGCTATGCGGCTGCTTCCCACTAGCTAGCTATTTTACATTCTGCGGTATATATATGTCGATGCTACTCTAACTTCGCCCCAGCTTCCCCCTCCTACCCTGTGTCCTCAAGTCCAGTATGGAGGTTCCTTAAAAAACTAAAAATAGAATTACCATATTACCCAACAATTATTTACTAATGCTCATGCTTCTGTGCTTTGGGAAAGGCTCACCTGGATAGTTTCTTCTGCTGTTCTCCTTTGGGGTCTCATGTTTGTAGTCAGATAGCGGCTGGGGTTGGGGATCCACAAGGTTTCCCCATATGTCTAGATCTGGGCTTCTTTACAGGGAAGGTGTATTTCAGAGGGGACAAGCCCCAGTGTTCAAGTGTTTATGAAAACCCTTCTCGTGTCACACTTGTTAATATTCCACTGGCCAAGGCAAGTCACATGAACAAGCCCAGAGGTAATGTAATTAGGGACTACACAAGGATGTGAATATCAGAATAGCATGTTCATTGGGGATCTCCAATGAGACATTATACCACAGTCACACAAAGAGCTCGGGTTGCACTCAGATTTGTCTGATTCCAGGGTTATCGCATCACCACAGTACAATGACTTCTCAGTCATTATGTAGTGCTTTTCTCATTGTAACTTGAAAATCTAGTAATATAAGGGAGAAGAGAAGGATAAGAAAAAATTCCCTAACTACCACTATTTCTTTGTCTCCTACAGTTCTGTTTTCTTAACTAGTGCTTGAATATACTATTCATACCAGAGGTAGCCAGAGCAGCCTTGAGTCATCTTTCTTTAAAATTCTAGTGACTGTGCTCTCTTTTCCTGTATTTTTCTTGACTCTATTTCTGTTACCTAAAATCTGTTGATAGAACAGATGAGGAGTGAGATTTTCCCTGGTGTAGGCCCCTTCTTATTCATCTCCCCTAAGTTACAGAAACTTGTGTACACACGCACACACACACACACACACACACTCTATAGTGTTTGGTACCCAAAGAACCATTTTATTAGATATTTTATACATTTTTGACTACATGATTGTAATATATCCTCTCTATAGAGGGCTTAGAAATGTTAAACCTAATGCTTATAATACTACTGCAAAATGTTACTTCTAAGACTAGCCTTAGTTAAAGTAGCCTTATTGAAATGACTTAAATGTACTATGTTTAATATTCTTGTAAGTGATAGCAAATTTTCCCAAAAAGTAGTAGGACATCTTAAAGCCAAAGGCACTATCTACACATGAAATAATGAAGAAAGGAAATGGTGTGGGATGAATTTCAGTAAAAGCTAGCCAATGACATGATCTGTTCTGGCAAACCCAAAGTTTAGAAAATGAGTACATGAGGCAGAATTCTGGCAAGATTAGGTAGTATTTGACATTTTTTTTTCAAGTGTGAAAGATATTAATGGAAGTAAGATATGGACCAACTTCTAAACTTGTGATAAAACTTTGAACTTTAGGAATGTGTCATATTAGAAATACTAAAAACTTTGCTCTAATTTTTATGCACTTAGCCTTAGTACCCCTTGAAATTACAGAAATATAAAGAGTTTTACCTATTCATTTTCATTTCTCTAACACTCATATTCCCACTGTGTCACTAATTATAATAATTACATAGATTCATATTTTAACCCATGACCTTTGCATATCAAGATCATGCAATATGCTTCACGGGATAATAATCACATGATATTGAAATCTGATACTACACATTTAAGTTGTATGATAGGTGGTTGTTTCTAATAAAGAAATTAACATTATAGCTTCTCCCTCACTACATAACATTGAGTTAACAAACCAGTTCACTTAGTCTCCCATGTTGCAGATATAAAATTTATATTTGTAAACAGAGTATCTGCTAGGCAAGGTTAATGTATTAGTTTCTCTCTATCCCCAGCTCTGAGAATGCTCCTGACACTTGTTAGGAAGTTAGCAAACAAAACTAGGTGATCTATTTTTTTGTTGTCATTGAGCTTGTTTAATATCCCTGAAAATAATCAGTTCAATGCTAGGGAATAGACAAAGTATCTACACACTCCATAGATGGTCCGGCTACATTTTATATGACACAGAGAATTCCAATAATTAATCAGGAAATGAGCCACATGGCCTTTCTTGATTATACACAACTTGGTTTTGGAAAAGCCAAAAAGAAAACAAGCTATTGTTTATCCTTGAAGCCATTTTGTGTTATCAGTTGGCTCATTTGGCATGAGATAGTATTGATTACAAATAGCACTGCCTAAATTGTAATTGTGCTTGTTGGTTTTGTGATCTTCCTTCTACTAGTAACACCTAGCAAACAGATATGCTACAAGCTTAAATTCCCAAGAAACTGAGAAACTAGTTAAAGGCAGAAGGCTATGAATCCTTGTCTTAGAGACAACTGAATCTCTCTGGTTAAGAGACTAAAAAAACTTCACCAACCACTTTGAAAGAAATTACGTACATTAGTGACAGACAAAATGGTTAAAACAAAAGGCCAGTTAACCTATCTATCAGGAATTACTTATGTCCATGGGCAATCTATTAAATTAAAATATCCGCTATCTGGAACATACAACGTTAGGAAACTAAGTTTTCCTGGACCTATTTAAGTGTCTGTCAATTTATTAAAAACATTTAAAGATTTTTGCTTTTGATCCTTTGCCTCCAGATGCTAAAATGATATTTTGACCTTGAGACACATTTTCCTCTACTTTAGATTTTTCTCCCAAGGTAATTAGTGATGGGTGGATTGGTTTTACACAAATATGTCTAGTCAGTGTTTCCTTCAACTTTAAACCTGGTTATTTAAAAAAGCATTTCCCGAATGAAAAAAAAT
The DNA here is from genome assembly GCF_965194825.1 of Balaenoptera physalus. NCBI lineage: Eukaryota > Metazoa > Chordata > Mammalia > Artiodactyla > Balaenopteridae > Balaenoptera > Balaenoptera physalus. The sequence continues at coordinate 45,250,144 of NC_138889.1, read as the reverse complement.
CCTTTAGAAAGTCCTTGAAAAAAATACTTTTAAAAAATCCCTAACACCTTAAATCTCTCATGACAAATTAGATTTTAACATAGTTTTAAAGATATATTTCACTTTCTTACAAACTTCTTTTTGATTTCTCACTTAGATAAAGTCTTGGGATTTTTTAAATTTTACGTTCTACGTTTATTCTGTTCGATCATCACTAAAGAATGTTAGATAATATTTTATCACATTTCATTCAAAGCATGTCAACATGGCATTGGTATATTTTGACTTCTGGATTAAAAATTGATGATAAGTAAATTTCTGCTCTTCTACAAACATATGCATGAGCTCAGGGCAGAACCCTTTTCTTTCACCTTGTCCCCTGACCACATTCCCATTCTCTTCCCTATTTCATTCCATCTGGAGGTGAAATCTCTAGTTTTCCTCATACCCCAACATGTATTCCTTTATCATACTGTGTCCCTCCTTTGTGGATTTAGCATACCAATTTAAAGGGTGTGTTTGCTGGTTGACTATAGCGGCCACAAGAGCAGCGAAAGTTCCATACTTGTCAATTGCCTGGGGGAACAGATTTTTTTAAATGTGTTTATTGCCTGTGACCAACACTGGGAAGGATGGGATAACATAACAAAATTTATCTTCAAGACACTTCTTTTATGCTTTCTATTGCACCTCTCTTCAGACAACCTGGAATGCAAATTAATGAGGTAGATGTGACATCATCCTGCTGTTTCTCTTGCCACCTGAGAATCCAGCTCCCCAGTAGGAAAATGGTTGATTACGGAATTTGGCCACCTGACAGATTAAGATTAATTACACAAAATGCAAAGTGTTTGTTACCAGGCAAACAGGCTTCCTCAGGCAACAATTTATTTTATATTAAGCTAGGGAAAACCTTGTTGTTTAGGTTTTTTTTTTTCAGTAGACAGTGAACAAAGGGATAATAATTTACTAAATCAAGGGGGAAAGTTCCTTGAAAATACTTTCTTAATAGTCTGTTTTCTATAAAATAGTCTTTCTCTAATTAACATGCTGTTGTTTTTAAGCTCTATGACTATTATTTATTTTTTAATAATGGGTGACATTTCCCATCTCAATAGTAATATGATTACAATGCTTTGAGGAAACCTCTCTGTGCTTCATCATTATTGCTATTTTTAAAATCTCAGTCTTGAAAGGATAGTGGTTTAAATAACTTTACCATTTATTTGGGAATAATGAATATAATAAGATGGGTCATTCTCTGAACAAGCAAACATGATTATCTTCATATGCATTTTCAAGCTTCTTTTCAAGTGAAAGAATTGCTCTCTGATCAGATTAATTATTATGTTTCAGTTTAGGAGTATACTGTCCACTTTTTATTCAGATAAGTACTGAGCTGTTGAACTCATATGTAGAAAATAACTAAGTTTCTGATTTGCCATCTTAATATACTGGAGAATGTGCCAGAGTAAATATTAGGAAGAACTTCAGCTTTCCAATCTCTTGCTACTTTGCTCCACTTATGAAAAAAGTCTCCAGACATAGCCAGTGGATTTATGACTCAGTCATTTGCTATCTGAGCTCCCCAAAGACCTGCAGGCTATTTGTTTGCCCATTGGAAGGAACTTCAGTTTTCCATCATTTCACTTACAAAAAAAAGCAAATACATCTACGTCAAAATAACTGACCAGTGCTCTTAAAGATTGTAAAGATCATGAAAGATATGGAAAGTCTAAAACTATACAGATTAGAGGTGATTAAATGCAAGATGTGTTTCTGGGACCAAAAAAAATCCTCAGTAGAGATTTTTGCTTAAAAAAAAAAAAAACTAGTGAAATTAGAGTAAATTATGTAGTTAATAAGCATTATACAGATGGCAATTACTAACTTTTATAATTGTAAGGTGGCTATGTAAAATCTTCACATCAGGAAAAGCTGGGTGGGGGAATACAAAAACTCTGTATGATTTTGTCACTTTTGTATAAATCTAAAATTCATTCAAAGTGGAAGGTTAAAAATAATTTTTTAAAAAATGGGTATGATCTCCTTTCTTTAAATGGGCATTTCCCAATACTGTAATGACATATCAGAATTTGTTTAAAGTCAGTCTATATTATTTTTTAAAATGCCAAAATCCCAATACAAAATTCTATTTTATTCTTCATGCAAATGCTTTATTTACCAGAATGCGTAATTTAGAGGAGATCTTATTCAACAATGCAACATAAAATGATTAGTGATTTTATTTTTTGTTTTAATTTTAGACATTATTGAAAATCCAGTTCCAAATATGTTGAAAAACATGGAATTGTCATTCTTAAAGTTTCTTCATTCAATACAGAATATACTAGAATCTAAGGAACAAACAGTAACAAAGATTCCCAAGCCTCTGACTGCCTCCGCAAACTTATCTCAGTAAGACAGGGGAGACTGTGTAGTAATTGGACAGTTAGTTGAGCAACACTTCATCAAGGAAGAAAGCTGGAGGGGATATCCTGCCGACAGTGAGTCTCGCTGGGGATGGGCTGTAAGAATTTTTGTTCCTCAAGACGTAGCAGTAAGATCTTCTCCAAAGAAGACATACAGATGACCAAAAAGCACATGAAAAGATGTTTAACATCACTAATTATCAGAGAAATGCAAATCAAAACTTCAATGAGGTATCACCTCACACCAGTCAGAAAGGCCATCATCAAATGGTCCACAAAAAGTAAATGCTGGAGAAGGTCTAGAAAAAAGGGAACACTCCTACATTGTTGGTGAGCATGTAAATTGATACATCCACTATGGAGAACAGTACGGAGGTTCCTTAAAAAACTAAAAATAGAACTACCATATGATCCAGCAATCCCACTCCTGAACATGTATCTGGGGAAAACCATAATTTGAAAAGATACATGCACCCCAATGTTCATTGCAGCACTATTTACAATAGCCAAGACATGGAAGTAACCTTAATATCCATCAACAGAGGAATGGATGAAGAAGATGTGGTACATATATACAATGGGATATTACTCAACAATAAAAAAGAATGAAATAATGCCATTGCAGTAACATGGATGGACTTAGATATTATCATACTAAGTGAAGTAAGTCAGACAGAGAAAGACAAATACCATATGATATCACTCACATATGGAATCTAATTTTTTAAAAAATGATACAAATGAACTTATTTACAAAACAGAAACAGACTTGCAGATATCAAAAACAAACTTGTGGTTATCAAAGGGGAAACATGGGGTGGGGGATAAATCAGGAATTTGCGATGAACATATACACACTACTATATATAAGATAGATAACCTACAAGGACATACTACATAGCACAGGGAATTCCCCTGAATATACTGTGATAACCTGTAAGAGAAAAGAATCTAAAAAAGAGTGAATATATGTATATGTATAACTGAATCACTTTGCTGTACACCTGAAACTAACACAACATTGTAAATCAACTATACTCCAATAAAATTAAAAAAAAAGATGTAGCATTATGGAAATTACTTAATTAATCCTCCAGACTTGAGGATCAGCACAGATCTGACATCTTGCATTTGAGAACCACTAAGACCTTACAGAAGTAAGATCCTCTGCAGGTATTATCAACTTTTTCTGTTAAAAAAAAAAGTAAATGTTTTAGGCTTACAGGCTATAGGGTCTCTTTCACAGCTACTCATGTCTGCCATTGTCTACTGAAAGCAGTCATAGACAATAAGAAAACAAATAAGCATGCTTGTGTTCCAATAACAGTGTATTTACAAAAGCATGTGATGGGCTGATTTCTGGCCCATTGGTTATAGTTAGTGGACCTCTGCCCTATTTCTTAGTCTCTTTTATAAAAAGAATGACTTACCACCTAAAAGTTCTAAGCTATAAAATCAACAAACTTTTTGGAGATGCTTAGCCATGAAAGTGGCCTAGAGAATCCTCTGAGACATGCTTAGACCAAAGGTCATGGAAACTTTATTTGAGCACTTGTTTGTACATCCTCCATTATAATGTACCTTTGTTACATCATAAACAAGGTTATAGAGTAGTTTTGTGTACAAGCAAAATCATTGACTTTTGAAACAGGCCAAGTTGGACTCTAGTTTTGAATATCACTGCTAGTTGGACAATTTTTTAAAATTCTTGACCTTTAGTTCCTTCATCTATAAAACAAAAATAAAATACATTCCTTAAAAGGTAAGGAATGTTGACAATGTGTAAGTAGATTGTACATGAAATAGGGTCCTCCATTTTCCTGTAATTAATGTGAGATAACTTTCAAGGAAGATTATTCCAACATTTCAAAGGTCATAAAATAACTGAAATCTTGAATTTAATCTCTCAGAGAGAATTTCAGGCAATTGCAGTACATAATATCCAGCTACTCTTCCTAACAGTCTCTGTTTTCTTTTCCACAAATTCTTTACATCCCTCAATAGCTGAAGAACCTCCCTCATAATAAATCTCCAATCTTCTCAGGCAATTCTTCCTTTTTATCCCTTCTTTGCCAACTGTTTATTAAGGATGTTGATCTGACATCTCTGGCTTTTCTTTATTTCTCTCTGATCTACACATTTCCTTCCACTATGATCGACAATTTACTTATTTTTCTATGTTAATAAATTAATGTTATTTGCTCTAACATTAATTTATTAATGTTATTTATTAATTTTATACAGAGTTTTTCTCTGAATAAAAGCTCTATGAGGGCAGAAATGTTTTCTCTTTTGTTCACTTGATATGTTTCACATACCCAGAACAGTGTCTAACTCAGAACAGGTACCTCATAAATATTGTTGAACAAATGAATGAATGAATTCTTCCAATTTTATATTACAGAGGTCTTAGGAACCAGTCTAGCAAAGACAAAATTCTTCTTGTGTTAGAAGGAAAATAGGAAAGAAGAGAAATTGTGATGGAAAATTCAAATTTATTTTGAGGCCAGGGGCTACTGAAACAACTTACACGTTAGGATATGCTGACCTCAGTTTTAACATATATTGCTTGACAACAATAAGCCTCATAACAAGTAGGAGTTTTTCTACATAGCCTGTATAATAATATTTTATTATACAGATTTATGACATCTTAAAATCTTTTCACAAAAAAAATCTTACTACCTAAAATAAATAAAAAACAAGACTGACTTTATGAAACAATAGATTTTAAGACATTGAATATAAGGTAATAAAGGACAGTGATCTCTAAAAGACAGGACATGCAAAGGTAAGTCCTAGGATTGCCTTGACTTACTGCCTAGAGACAGTTTCCAAGTAATAGCATGGAGAAGGAGAGCTCAGTTGGAGCCATGAGTCAGGAAACCTGCTGGAACCCAGCAGTCAGTCTCCCTGAGTTTAGGATACTGAGCTAGGAGTCCAAGGAGAACAAACAGGCAAGAGTTAAAGGGCAGAGTAACAGGGGAGAGACAAGAGTACAGAGTGAGAGCTCTGGAGATCTGCAGAACCTTCCTCTGAAGACTAATCAGTGCATTCGTGTGAGGAATCTACCCAAGAAAGAGTCACTTGGAAAGATTAGAGGAAACCATTTCCAGCACTCACATATGACTGGTAATAGTGCCTGATCACACCAGTAGTGGAAAATCATATAATTCATGAGACATTGGGTTTAGTACTCAGAAAGGTTTTGCCTCAGTAGCGGCACAAAATTAGCCCTAACTAAATGTTCCCCTGGTTCTCCCTAGAATACTAAAAAGCAAGACCAAAGAAGATCAAACTGTCTCTAAGTAACTAAACTCTATCCCAAAGAACATTTTCAAGAATATTTAGAGGAATACAAAGATATACAGCACCCCGAAATTTAAAATTTACAATATTTAGCAAATAAAAATTACGAGGTATGCAGAGATGCATGAAAATACAACACATAAATAAGAGAAAAATCAATCAAAACCTATACACAAATGACACAGATGCTATGACAGGTAGAAAAAGGCATTAAAATAGTTATTATAACTCTATTCCATTTGCTCAAGAAGCTAGATGAAAGGTTGAGACATGGAAGATACTAAAATAAGATCCAAATAGAACTTCAAGAAAATACAAACTAAAATGTCTGAGATGAAAAATGCACTAAATGGGATTAATAACAGATTAGATGTTACAAGTGTTAGTGAATGAAAAGACATGGCAATGAAAAATTAAAAGAAACACAGAGATTTAAAAAAAATAGAATTAAAAGAAATGAATAGAACATCAGTTAGCTGTGAGACAACTTTAAGCATCTTATTATATGTATAATTAGAGTCTCTGAAAGGCAAGAAAAAAGGGGATAGAATAATATGAAAAGAAATAATAGCTGGAAACTTTTAAAATCTGATGAAAATTATAAATCCATAGATATAAGAAGTTCAACCAACCCAAAGTAAAGGAAAATATGAAGAAAATTACACAAAAGCCAAATTACTTAAAACCAGAGAAGATACTAAAAGAAAACTTAAAATTAAGAATTTTTCATATATACAAAAGCTGAAAAAATTTATCACTGGCAGAATTACAGTATAATCAGTATTAAAGGGAGCCCCTCAAACAGAAGGAAAATCATACCAGGTAGCAATCTGGATCTGCAAAAAGAGAACCAAGAGTGGCAGATATGGTAACTACTGGGTAAATATAAAATACTTTTCCCTTCTAATTTTAATCTCTTCAACCAAAACTTCACAAATGCTCTGTTTATTTGGATTCTGCTTCCGAACATTTTTTTTGTTCTTTTTTATCTATCTTTAAAACTATGAGTCAGAAAATAACTCAATAGTAAGATTGTTCTAACTGGTATAACTAAGAAGTGCCTGGAAAAATGCTTTGTGGATGCAACATGAATGCAATTTATTAGCTTGAATACAAATGAGACATGGCCCTCTGCATCCCTAAGGTCACCTTGATCGTTACCCAGACTTACTGTCTTCTTTCCAATAAATACAATTACTCCATGTTTACCTTATTAGATTACTTTAGGTTCATGAATTTCTTCAGAGAGTAGCTTTATCTCTACTTGTTTTATTACTACTGGTGCTGATTATACATTCTAAATTAGAGAAAAGGTGAAACTAATCAACATTCTCCTCACCTTCCTCATTCTGATGATAACTCAGGTGGTCATACCGAACTAGACAACAACATTGACATCTGAAGTTTTTCCTCTGGGCCCCATTCCCACACTCAGTCTCTCCACTTTTCATTATCTTTCTATTTACATCGTAAAGACACTTTCATATCTCTCTGACAGGTTCCACTGAAAGTCAGTTTACATTTTATTTTTAGCATTTTTTTCAATCAATCAGAAAAAAACAAAACACAGTATGGAAATGACACAAAAGCGTAGATGAGAGCTGATTTCTAATAAGGCAACAAGACATTAAGGTCATGGAAATATTTAGACTTCCAGTCTCTGAATAACACATAGTATCTTTTTCAAATTGCCTAAGGCATTGAAACTCCGGGGACTGTACAATCTGCAGCAATCAGCAAAAAATCATTAAAGCATTATCCAAGACCCATACGAAGCATTCTTCCAGAGGTACTTTTACAAATACATTTACATAATTTGCTAATTATCATTCATTTAACAAAGCATTTTGAGCACCAACTCCGTGTTGGTCTTTGTTTTCAGCATTATAGATTCAAGCATAAAAGATATGATTTTGCTCTAAAGGAGCTCACAGTCTTGGGGGAAACACACAAGTTGGACAATTAAAACAAATTTGTAAGTTATATAAATGGTATCAATTCATGCAATCACTGATTTGACAAACATCTATTATGGTGTCATGTGTTTAATTGTACCCCACCAAATTTCGTATGTTGAAATCCTAAATCCCCAGTATTTCAGAATGTGACCTTATTTGGAGAGAAGGTCTTTATGGAGATAATTAAGTGAAAGTGAGGTCATAAGGGTTGACCCTAATCCAACATGACTGATGTCTTTTTGAAAAGGAGATATTTGGTCACAGAGATATGTACAGAGGACAATGATGTGAAGATACAGGAAGAACACCATGTGAAAATGAAGATGGCCATTTACAAGCCAACTTCCCTCAAAATCCTCAGAAAGAACCAAATCTGCCAGGTCCTTGATCTCAGATTTCTAGCCTCCAAAACTGAGACAATACATTTTTGTTGTTTAAGCCAGCCAGTTTGTGGTACTTTGTTATGGCAGCCCTGGCAAATTAACACATATGGGTTAGGTACTTTACTATGTGCTATGAATACCTGAAATGGTGATGTGAGAAGACAACTTGCCTTTAGGAACTTTAGACCTAAGGATAAATCAGTTAATCTGTATTATGATTAAGTAATCATAATACAGAATAATACCTGCTGTAATAAATCAGCAGAGAGTGCTACTGGAGCACAGGGTAAACTAAATCAGGCTAACGTCTAGAGTGAGATATCAAAAATCAGTTGTAGTCAACTTAGAAAAGGACAGGAAAATGATATCACATGTTTAAAGGTAGCGGGGACTGTCTTCATATTAATACAAAAGGCATGAACTCCCATTTGGTGGTTGGGTCTGTACATCTTCTCTTCCTTGTTGTATTTTTTGTCTAAATTTTAAGCTTAGAAATGTATGATAAAAGTCTTTGCAGAACCTGTGGCAATTGAGTTATGTGTGTATATTTGTGCAGTATCAATCTATCAGATTATATTATTGATCTACATTATGGTCTACGATTTCTACTCAAAACTCAGTTGCAACCAATTCTACAATATTACCTCCCGATAACTTCTTAAAGAACTCCATTTCTATAGAGCCACTCTATTTTTCCTACACCTTATCATTCCTGTATTTTTGTTTATGGTATCATGCCTAAAGTGCTTTTTCTCCTCTCTATTATTCAAATTGAGCTCAGCTCCTTCAGTTTAATCTTGTTTCTGACCTCTCCAAAAACATCTATCTACAATGATCATTCCCTCCAGTGGATCCCTGAAGAACTTAAAATAACACAGAACTTACAATGAATCCATACAGTTTACTTGGTATTTAGTACTATTACCTCAGATATAGGGCAGTAGATATAGAAGTAGACATATAGATACACATATAGACATAGAAGTAGAGGTATAGATACATATACATCTGTTGATATATCACCTTGTATTTCTAACTAGATTGCAAATTCCTTGAAATTATATCTGCTTATTCTTCACAACTTTTATATACTTAGGCCATCTTTCTTTGATGATGATGATTTTCTATGGTCTAATGGTCAACAAAAATTATATATATATAACTTTTACATATGTACCACAAGTTTATATTTTTAATTTAAAATTAAATTAAATTAATTTTATTTAAATTAATTAATATTTTGTTTGTCACCCGCATTTTTTACCAAAAGTAGTGCAAATCTACTTGCTGATAATATTTAAAGCTGTTTAATTTATCTCTTAATGACTTATGAAAATTCTGGATTATTTAAATGATAAGTGGTTCTTCATAGGCAAAAGTAATCTGCCCATCCCAGAAAAAAAAAAAACAGGAAAATAATATGTAATATCATTAGCCAAGTTCAATCTGCATGAACTATTGTAACTAGGAAGAACACCTCTTGTATTCTATAGAGAACAGTCTTCTAAAAAAGAACTTCATAGGATTTAGTTTATGAGATGTATCAAGTTTTATGACATAAGATATTATGCTTAAAGACACATAAAATAATTTTAATATCAGTGTATCAGTCTCCAAAAGAGATCTTTCCATAGTTATGTATCAGGAGACCGCTCCTGAAAATATTTTGGTTTTTCATTATTTTTATTGTTTACTGTAAAGTCAGTGTCAAGTTACTTGAAAAGAATCAAAAACTAATAAATGTAATTTTCATACCATAAAGTATATTTGGTGTCTATAATAGGGAAAAATATCCAAATCAGACTCTGTATAATAGAGACCGAAGTTAATTTTTGACCTAACTGTAACTGAATTAGAAAATCACTAAAAATGATGAGACTAACAGAGGAAATTTCAGTTTAGTATTTATATATGTATATTATGACAAGAATTTCCTATTTTTACTTGGCTCTTTTCAATATGATGGATCACATAGAATGTGGCTCATTCTTTCAGATACTTTCTTTGACTTTATTTGAGTAGAACAAACAGAATTGTGGGATAAGGAAATGGACAGACTTCTGCCAGTCTAAATAAACTAGCCAGGACTAGCACTAGGCATTGCTAGTAGTAGATATTGTATCATTGTCTCTTTAATTGAAACTTTTCTACTTAATTTTCTTAGGCAGTTTTTTCTGGATATTTAAGACTGTTGCCATCTGAAAGATGCAAACCTCTCTAATAAGGGCCTGCTGAGAAGAACCTGAACAGTCTATGTTCATGCTAGGCAAGTGCAAGACAAATTTTGCTTCATCCGAGGAACAGGAATACACACCTCTTGGATAATGAGAACCAAGTAAATTTCTATGTGACTTCCGGACTTCTCAGGTGGCTCAATAAAGCTTTATCAAGTGCACTCTTATGTGAGCCACTGCGTTAGATTCTAGGGATACTGAAGGTCAATGAGCATCCTCCTGGACTCGTAGAGTTAATTATCGTGTAAGGAAACAAACAAGCTAACATAAGACTGTAAGAGTGTGTTTTAACATCAATAGTGCTTCACTTCATCTGCTTTTGAGCTCTTCCTTGTGGAAGTGAGTATGAGAAGGACAAAATAAAGCTGAGCCTGAGAGAATGAGAAAAAAATTTCAGCAGGAACTATACAGAAACTGAGCAATATGTTTAAAGAGTTTTGACTATTAGATTATCCAAAATATTCTCCAGAGAGCTCTGCTCATTTAGAGGGCTGAGAGTGGAAATGCCTAATTTCCAAGAAGCTGAACAGAGGGAGATATAATTAACTTTTCCCTTCCCCTTTCTCTCTTATTTTTGATGTGCTCATTTTCACTCATGATTAATCCTACTACTATAATTCATTTCATTGAATTCATATGGTCCCTTTATCATTTTACGGAATAAAACTGGACCATGTGCTTAAATAGCATTGCTACCTATGCCATCAAAAAGATTTTGACTTAAATTTTAGAACAATTATTGCATTTCCTCCCATTGGTGAACCCAAGTTGATTTCATATGAAATGCTTCACGTTACACCACCAATCAATGGCAGGCTTTTATTAAAAAAATAGAAGTCTATTCTTTCATTTGCGTATTTCCAAAGAATCAAGCTCATCCAGGGCAGCCTGCACGGTGACTGTCCAGAGCGACAGCCACACACACCTGAGACCCATTCTGTAGGTGACCTTTTAATTTTTTTTGACAGTTCCTTTGCTGTTGCAGAAGCATTTTAGTTTGATGTAGTCCCACTTATTTATTTTTTGCTTTGTTTCCTTTGCTTTCGGTGTCAAATCCAAAAAATCTTTGCCGATTCAAATGTCAAAAATCTTACCCCCTATGTTTTCTTCTGGGAGTTTTATGGTTTCCATTCTTACATCCAAGTCTTTAATATATTTTAAGTTGACTTTTTTGTGTTGTGTAAGATAGGGACCCAGTTTTGTTCTTTTCCTTATTGCTTTTAAAAATGCTTAAATCTATAATATATTTATAATATATTGAAAAGCATAATATCAGATTTTAATTAGATATAATGTTTTTCATAATGATAGCCATATTTTCCTTATATGATTTATATGATTTACTAAATACTTGTTTGTCAAAAACAAACTGACATAATGATTACAAGTTTAGTACCTGTGGGTTAGAGAAACATGTCTGCTTTGAATTTCTGTTTTACTCCTTGCTAGCTATGCAAACTTGGGTGAATCACTTAAATTCTTTAAGTTTCATGTATAAATGGAGAAAATAATAGTACTGGCTTAATAGGATTGTTAAGAGAATTAGAGGAGATGGCGCTTACAATGTGCTTAGGACAGTGCGTGTCTGTAAGAGTTCAGTACGTGTTAGTGGTTATCCCTGCCTCAGCACCATCAGATATGACCTCAACAAAGTGCAATAAAGTATTAGCTTTTAAAGGTGGTTTTTCAATTGTATTTCCATCATATTTCATATGTTTTAACACAACATGGATTATTCTGTATGACTTATTTTTGAATTTACTGTTGTTTCTTTACAATATGGATTTTTTTATATCATTTTTTAATTGAAATATAGTTGATTTACAATGTTGTGCCAATCTCTACTATACAGCAAAGTGGCTCAGTCATACACATTCTTTTTTTATATTCTTTTCCATTATGGTTTATTACAGGATATTGAATATATTTCCCTGTGATAGTAGGACCTTACTGTTTATCCATTCTAAACATAATAGTTTACATCTACCAACCCCAAACTCCCAGTTCATACCTCTCCCTCCCCTCCCTACCCCTTGGGAGAGAACAAGTCTGTTTTCTATGTCTATGCAAATGTAAGTTGATACAGTCACTATGGAAAACAGTATGGATGTTCCTCAGAAAACTAAAAATAGACTTACCACATGATCCAGCAATCCCACTCCTAGGAATAAACCCGGACAAAACTATAATTCAAAAAGATACATGCACCCCTATGTTCATAGCAGCACTGTTTACAATAGCCAAAACCTGAAAACAACCTAAATGTCCATTGACAGATGAATGGATAAAGAAGATGTGGCACATATATACAATGGAATATTACTCAGCCATAAAAAGAAACGAAATTGAGTTATTTGTAGTGAGGTGGATGGACTTATAGACTGTCATACAGAGTGAAGTAAGTCAGAAAAAGAAAAACAAATACTGTATGCTAACATATATACATGGAATCTAAAAAAAAAAAATGGTTCTGAAGAATCTAAGGGCAGGACAGGAATAAAGATGCAGATGTAGAGAATGGACTTGAAGACATGGGGAGGGGAAGGGTAAGCTGGGACGAAGTGAGAGAGTGGCATGGACATATATACGCTACCAAATGTAAAATAGCTAGCTAGTGGGAAGCAGCCACATAGCATAGGGAGATCAGCTGGGTGCTTTGTGACCACATAGAGGGGTGGGATAAGGAGGGTGGGAGGGAGATGCAAGAGAGAGGAGCTATGAGGATATATGTATATGTATAGTTGATTCACTTTGTTATACAGCAGAAAGTAGCACACCATTTTAAAGCAATTATACTCCAATAAAGATGTTAAAAATAAATAAATAATAAAAATTTAAAAAAAGATGTGGTACATATATACAAAGGAATACTACTCAGCCAGAAGAAAGAACAAAATAATGCCATTTGCAACACCACGGATGCAACTAGAGGTTATCATACTAAGTGAAGTAAGTCAGAAAGAGAAAGACAAATACCACATGATATCACTTATATGTGAAATCCAAAAAATGGCATAAATGAACCTATCTACAAAACAGATAACAGAAACAGACTCATAAACATATATCATTATTTCATAAAAATCATTTTCATACCTATGTAATGATTGATCACCTATATGCCCAATAAATTGGGTAAGCATTACTTAATTTTTGAACATTTAAGTTGTCCAGTTGTTCACTATTATGAATAAATCTTCAGTGATACTTCTGGCATACACATCCTTGTCTATATCTCATATTACTCCCCTTTGGATAAATTGCTAAAAGGAGCATTATTGAGTTTGATCTCCTTATACTTACTGTGTTGCTTTTCATAAAAGTTGATCTAATTTATGATACAAACAGCAGTTCCTGTCTCACTACTACCTTGCCAACATTAAGTGTATTTTTAAAACCTTTGCCAGCTTGATGATATAAAAATGGTATCTCATTGATGTTTCAATTTGAATTTGATTCCTAGTGAGTATCAACATTAGATACGCTTATTAGCCATTTGAGTTTTCTCTTGCAGAGTTCCTATAGGCAAATAAGACCTTCTTGTTTATTTATCTATGTAAGGTCTTATGTTTTCCTTATTCTTTTATAATAATTCTTTAAATTTAAAACATTTTCTGGAGTTTACTTTTAATTAATTTTATGCTGTTTCTTAACATACAGATATTTCACCCATCTCAAAATATTTTGAGGGTTTTCCATCAATTGATTTATGATTTTAATGTCCTGTTACATCCACAAGTCTTTCAACTGTGCCTTCAACTGGTTGCTACATTTAAATTTCTACATTTACAGTTATCTTAATAGGGCAATTTTTTGTATATTGTTTAATATGAAGATCTAACAAATTTTCCCTTTAGACAACAAATTGTTCCTCTCATTATTGACTGAATGCTTCTTTTACTACCTTCTTTTTTTATGATGATACTACTTTCATAATGTAGAAATTTATTTTTATAACTATTTTCTCTTAATAATAATATCACATACATTAATCATAAAAATATTGGCAAATACCATTAGGAACAAAATCAAATTACCAGTAACTTTACAAAACCCAGAGATAGTCTCTCTAAAAATGCTAGTACATATTTTTCTAAAGATATAGATTAATCATAGACCAATTTAGTTTAGAAATACAATATAATACTGTACACTTTTAAGCCTTTATTCTTTATTGAACAAATATTGATTTTCCTCCTAATCTGTTTCAGGCATTGAGGTGTTAGGAATACAGTGGTAGAGTTGACAGAGACTGCAGTCATACAGCTTTTCAGTAAAAGTTAATAGTAAAAAATAAAATAAAATCACATGAGCAGTGCATTGTTCCATTTATAAGTGTGACAAGAGAGCAAAGGAGAATGCTTCAAAAGAATGTAACAGAAGAACCTTAGATTGTCTAAGTATTCTGGAAAGATGCCTCCTTGTTTTAAACTCTCAAGGGTGACCAAAATTGAATAAACCTTTCTATACTGTGGTGGTCTCTCTAAAACTATCAAGGAAAAGAAAAACTCAATTTGAACTTTTGTCAGAACTCTTGCAGGGAATGTTGATCCACAGATCGAGATCCAGGATGCCAATTCTAGTTATTAGATTTATTTGAGGATATACCCGAAAAAAACTGATTTCTAGATTACTACACTTGCTAAACTATTGGAAAGATATATTTTTAGTACTTAGTTTAAAATGTGGAGAAAGAATAGTTGCTTTACAAAACCATTTTAAGAAAGGTTTCCTCAAAAATAGTTTTATGACCTCTAGAAGCATTCAAAGCAGAATTTGATATACAAAAATGTAATTTATTTGCAGTTCCTGAAAACCATAATTCTAAGGTAAAATTAGATTAAATCTATTTCAAACAGTTGTAAAAATGTCCTTTTCATTGGTTTTTATCTCATTCCACTGTATTTGGCATTCTAAATTGTGTTCATGTTTTCATGAACACCGGTACCTGCAGAGTAACCTGCAGAGCCAGAACGCTGATGTCTCAATAAAGGTGTCCTCCAGCGATATGTGGCCAAAATTTATGTGGTAGGAGAAAAGGCAGTAGCCTTGAAATTAAGTGATCCAGGTTTGAGCCTCTGCCTTGATACTTATTAGTCAAGTGACCTTAAGGAAGTCATTTTACTTTTCCGAATGGATTTCTTCTTCTGTAAATTAAAGTACTGGCCTAATTCACAGCACCATTGTGAATCTTACATGACATTTGTGAAAGCAATTTGAAAAGCAATGAGCCCTCTGTCCTTTTATGTTCTTCATGGTTTATGGATAGCTTTAATAGCCATATATAGCAAAATTATCTGTTTTGCAAATTATTTAGGAATCTGATCATTGGGAGTGTTATCTTCAGTGAGTTGGATAGCTATAAAGTGCGAATTCAAGGCTTATCTTTACGCCCTATAAATAAAATCCAAGTCACCCTTTGGTAAATTTTAACTGTTATTGGCAACTATGTATACAACCTTAGCTCTGCTTCAGTAGAAAGAGACTGTGAAGGCAATCGAACACAATAGTTATGTCCCCCATGGTTCACAATTATGGAAACACCTGGGCCAAATAAAAGAGAGATTTCTGTTGATTCACTATGATAATTCATGAGACTCAAGGGCCCTCCACACATTTCAGTCCTTGCCAGAAAGTAGGATAATGGTTTTCAAATGCCTGCAGAGTGAAGCGAGAAGGAACTCACTCAAAAAATACCTCTTAAAATGACTGTTTCAAAAGAAGCACTGCTTGTAATGAACACCTGTGCCACTTGACTTTAAAACAATTTTATGTGTTCTATTAAAACACTTGCTTTAAAAGTTTCAGTGTGGAGCTATGAGCATGCTGAGAAACTGAGAGCAGCTTCTGCTACATTGATATGTTTTTCTATGATTCCAGGAAATTGTTTTCCATATAAGAAAAAATATTTTTCCTTATTAAACATCACAATGAAAGGCCATGCTCAGTTTCCTACATTGTTGTTATTTAAAATAATCTGACCACACAAGCAGATAATGAAAGTCTTACAGGTTTATCTAAATCCCAAATATGTTAAACCCCACAAATAATGTGTCATAAAGTTTTGCTTATGTATATTAGATTTCTGGACCATGAGCATTCTAATCTTCAAATAGTACCTTGCAAGATTTAGACATTTCAAGATTTAGAAAAAAGTCAATATTAGTTACTTCTATTTTAGACATTCTTCAAATTAGTTAGAGGACCAAACTCTCAAAAACATTCTTTAAGTCCAATTCATTTCTAATTCTGCTTAGAATGTTAATCACAAACATTTTTTTTTTTGAGTTATTACTATGCACCTCTGTTCTGAGTGCTTTAATTTAGTGTCTTTTCAATCATTATTACATCCAGGTACAATCAGGATATTCATTTTACAGATGAAGCATTAAAGTTTATAAAAGTTAAATAATTACTCAGGTTGTAAAAATAGGATCCATACACAGGTCTGACTCACAATCTAAGGTATTCTGTCTAGAAGTGAGGCTCAAGGAGAGAAATGAGAAATAGAAATACAACTTACTAATGATATAGAAGAAGAGAACCTCTAATGGTTTCTGGGATTAACTATATTTCAGATCAGTCATTTTACTAGTAAGTAATTAGAGTTGCTCAAAAGGCCGAAGAGTTGTTATTACTAGCTATCATGCTTAGAAGATATACAATAGTAATATTTGCAGATAAAGAAATTAAATTAATATGAGATTCTCAGGCCCAATACAATTATTAGTAGAAAGCATTCATTCTTGATTAAAATCTATAAAATAGTTTATCCTGAACTATATCCTGGGGTTTTATTTTAGTGAATGGTACCTCTCATGAAAGCTGGTGTCAGACTCCAACACTGTTTTGCCATTAGGGTTTTAATTGTCATGGAAGTCACCCAGTAGAGCTTTTATTTTGCTCCATGAAGGAAGAAGTAGAAGTAGCAAGATCCTTTTCCATCCACCGCCTAGAGAAATGGAAATAAAAGCAAAAATAAACAAATGGGACCTAATGAAACTTAAAAGCTTTTGCACAGCAAAGGAAACCGTAAACAAGATGAAAAGACAACCCTCAGAATGGGAGAAAATATTTGCAAATGAAGCAACTCACAAAGGATTAATCTCCAAAATTTACAGGCAGCTCATGCAGCTCAATATCAAAAAAAGAAACAACCCAATCCAAAAATGGGCAGAAGACCTAAATAGACATTTCTCCAAAGAAGATATTCAGATTGCCAACTAACACATGAAGTAATGCTCAACATCATTAATCATTATAGAAATGCAAATCAAAACTACAATGAGATATCATCTCACACTGGTCAGAATGGCCATCATCAAAAATCCACAAACAATAAATGCTGGAGTGGGTGTGGAGAAAAGGGAACCCTCCTGCACTCTTGGTGGGAATATAAATTGATACAGCCACTATGGAGAACAGTATGGAGGTTCCTTAAAAAACTAAAAATAGAACTACCATACGACCCAGCAATCCCACTACTGGGCATATACCCTGAGAAAACCATAATTCAAAAAGAGTCATGTACCACAATGTTCATTGCAGCTCTATTTACAATAGCGAGGACATGGAAGCAACCTAAGTGTCCATCGACAGATGAATGGATAAAGAAGACGTGGAACATATATTCAATGGAATATTACTCAGCCATAAAAAGAAACAAAATTGAGTTATTTGTAGTGAGGTGCATGGACCTAGAGTCTGTCATACAGAGTGAAGTAAGTCAGAAAGAGAAAAACAAAAACTGTATGCTCACCCATACATATGGAATCTAAAAAAAAAAAATGGTCATGAAGAACCTAGGGGCAAGACGGGAATAAAGATGCAGACCTACTAGAGAATGGACTTGAGGATATGGGGAGGGGGAAGGGTAAGCTGGGACAAAGTGAGAGAGTGGCATGGACATATATACATTACCAAACATAAAATAGATAGCTAGTGGGAAGCAGCCGCATAGCACAGGGAGATCAGCTCGGTGCTTTGTGACCACCTAGAGGGGTGGGATAGGGAGGGTGGGAGGGAGGGAGATGCAAGAGGGAAGAGATATGGGGACATATGTATATGTATAACGGATTCATTTTGTTATAAAGCAGAAACTAACACACTATTGTAAAGCAATTATACTCCAATAAAGATGTTAAAAAAAAAAAAGCAGCTGCCAAATTGTTTCTCAGGTTATTGTGCTATTTTTATTTCAACCAGCAATATCTGAGCACTTTAAATTTGTGCCAACACTTGGTATTGTCAATGTTTTGTTTATTTTTGTCTTTCTAGTGGGTAAAGATTTTCCATATACTCTGGACACAAATCCTTTGTCTGATAGATACATTTATTATTCATATTTTCTCCCAGTCTATGGCTTCTCTTTTTATTGGGTTGGTCAAAAAGTTCGTTCTGATTTTTAACATCTTATGGGAAAACTGGAATGAAGCTTTTGGACAACCTAGTATGTTCTTAACACTGTTTTGAAGAACATAAGTGTTTAATTAAAATGAAGTCCAATTTACTGTTTTTTACTTATGTGATTAGTGCTTTTTTGTGCCTATATAACAAATTTTGATTGCCATAAGATTCTTAAGAACTTTCTAGGTGAATAATCATGTCTTCAGCAACAACATTACTTCTTTCTACTGTAAATGGTATATCTTCCTTTTTCTTGCCTTTTGCACTGGCTAGGACATTCAGTGTAATTTTGAATAGAAATGTTGATAGCAGACACTCTTGTTTTGTTCCTGAAGTTATTGGGGCACCATTTGGCTTTCACTGTAAAAAAAGATGTTAAATGTAGCTTCTTCATAGATGTTCATTATCAGGTCTTGGAAATGTATTATTATTCCTGCTTTGCTGAGAACAATATAAAGTTCAGAAAAATATTTTATTAATACATAATTGTCTGTGTAATCTCTTTTTTTATCCTAAAATTGATAACTTATGTTTTTCTCTTTTTTCCTTGTTAGTTTTCCAAGGCTAATCAATTCTATTTAAACTCTCAAGTACCAACTTTTGCTTTCCTATATCCTTCTTTTTTTTTTTTTTTTTTTTTTTTAAGTTCATTGATTTTATGCTCTGATCATGGTAAAATATTTTCTCTTACTTGCTCTAGTTTAAGTTGTTTTTCTTTTCCTGGCTTTTAAGGTAGAAAATTAAATCACTAAATTTAGCTTTTTTTCTACTATAGGAATTAACACTACAGATTTCTTTGTATACACTGTATTAGCTGCATCCCACCAATTTTGATATGTCTTATTATCAGGAAAAATATTTTCTAATTTCCCATGTAGTTTGTTTTTGATCCATAGGTCATTTAGAAATCTGTTACCTAATGTCCAAATACTTTGTGCATTTCTAAGTATTTTATTCTTATTAATTTCCAGTTTCATTCTGTTGTCAGAGAATTGACTCTAGAATTTTAATTGTTTAAAAATAATTATGAAAAATTATGGCTTAATCTACATTACACAAATATAATATGCATTTTGAAATTGTTGGATGTAAAGTTGTATAAACATCAAGTATACAAAGCTGGTCGATTGTGTTGTTCAGATCTATATCTTTACTGTTTCTTTTTCTGCTTGATCTATCAATGAGTAAGAAAATGTTATTAAAATCCTCAAATATAACTTATCCTCTGTCAATTCTATTAGTTTTTGATTTGTGAATTTTGAAGTTCTATTATTATGTGTATAAATATTTGTGCTTTTTATATCTTCCTGATTCACTGTACCTTGTGCCATAATGAACAGTCCCCTTTTACTTCTTATAATATTTTTTACTGAGATCTTCTTTTTCTGATATAAATATAATCATGCCAGGTTTGTTTGTTTTTTGCATGTATTTGCACATATTTTTCCATCCCTTAAGTTCCAGGTTATGTGTATCATTAAATTTAAAGTGCTTCCTATTATAGCATATATAGTGGCCTTTATTTTTATCTGACAATATGTGGTCTTTAATTAGGAATGTTTTATAGTGACTGTAATGATTGGTTTGGTTGGATTTAAATCTACCAGATTATTAGTTGTTTTCTATTTTGTTGTTTAAAAGTTATTTTTAGCAGTTCCTGTAGGGTCTAGAGGGTTCAGCCTAAACCTAATTAACATTTATTTGAAATCAGTATTTCACCACTTCACTTTTCTCACCTCCTGTCTCACCCTTTACTCTTTGTACTTTCTTTCTACTTCCTACCTCTCAATTCATACCTGATATTTTAGAGTTCTCAATTCCAACTTCCCACTTCACAAGTATAATAAACTTACAAGAGTAAACTCTATTTAACCATCATTACCTTTTGTTCTATTATTGTCTTATTTTAACTTCTGCATATGTTAAAGCAGCATTTTACAATATTATTGTTTTTGTTTTAAACAATGTGTTATCTTTCCAGGAAAATTATTAGAAGAAAAGCATAATATTTTATGTTTACCCACCTAATTAATATTTCTGATGCCCCTCTCTCCTTAGTGTATATCCAAGTTTTCGTCTAATAAAATTTCCCTTTTTCATGAAAAATAGATTTTAACATTCTTGTAGTTTAGGAATGCTGGTGAAGAATTCGTTGGATAGGTATATCTTTATGTTAATAGATTATTATTTCTTTCAACACTACAACTGTTCTTCTGCCTTTGGGTTCCCAATATTTCTGATAAGAAGTCAGCCATATTTGTTTATTATTGTTTTCTGTATTTAATGTGCATGTAATGTATATAAGGATTTTCTTTTTATTTTGATCTTTAGTAGTGTAATTTTGATGTGCAAGTGTGTGATTTTCTTTTTATGTATCTGGATTAGGTTTTGTTCAGAGCCTTGGAATATGTATGTCAAAAATCTTTATTAAACTTGAAAAAATTGGGGACATTATTGCTCAAAATTTGATTCTCTCCACTTAACACTTTCTTCTCTTTTTTAAACTTCTTTTATACATAGGTTATAACATTTGACATTGCTCCACAGGTCCCTGAAACTCCAATTGTTAGATAATTTCTATTGATCTACCATAAAATTTACTGATCCATTTTTTCCTGCCATTTTTAGCCTGCTGTTAATCTTGTCTATTTTTTAGAAATATAACTATCTGTAATTTTTAGTTCTAGAATATCCATTTAATTTTTTTAATAGTTCTCTCTACTCAAGATTCCTAACTGTTCACTTATTTAGATCAAATCTCTATTCATTTTTTTTAAAACATATATTCATTTGTCTCTTTGCACATCATTCTATCAGCTGCTTTAAAGTCTATATTTAAGTAATCTAATCTCTTTTGGTGGATTTGCATCCTCTCAGGATAAATATCTATGAATTTTTTTCTTTTTCTTACAATGAGTTCTATTTTCCTTTTTATTTACATGACTAGTAATTTTTTATTGTGTTCTGGACATTTTTGGTAGGACATTTTAAAGACTTTGAGTTCTGTAAATTCCCCCTGAAGGGTATATATTTTTGTTCTAGTAAATAGTATAATTATTGGCTCTCTATCTTGAATTTCGGCTTGGTTTCATGGCCTGTTAGGGTGAATTTGTTGAAAGACCAAAGAGTTTCTCAAGTTTCTCTAAATTTGGGTGATTTAACCAACAAAATTTGCCTCCCTTTTTATCTCTTAGGGTTTATTTTGAGGCATTGTTAGGATAAGCATAGAATAAGCCCTTCTTTAAGACATAGTCTTTACTTCTATGGCATGGTCTTTCTGATTTCTCAGCCAGGTGCCATGTGTGATAAAAAAGTCTCTTTAGCCTGGCTGAGCCAGGAAAACAATGTCTCCAACTTTCTTTGACATGAATATTTCTGTTTCTTTTTCAACCCTGCATAATCCACTCTCTGGTAAACCTAATACAGTCTCTACCTAGGCATATGTAACCCAGCTGTCTGCCAAGAAATTGGGGAAAATCCCCAAGCCCCTCTGCCCTACAGATTCCAGCTATTTCAGCTACAACAAACTCTGATCCCTGCCACCTCAGCCCAATGGGATCACCATGCTTTGCTTGGATTTCAGATCACTGTTCCATAGTTGGAATAGTTTTGTACAAAATCAGAGAGTCAGCATAATTTGAGATCATACCTTACAAGTTTCCTTTTCTAAGGAATTGAGGTTTTATGCTGCCTGTTGTCCTACGCCTGAAAATAGTTGTCTCCTGTATTTTGGCAAGTCTTATTGTTTCTTATAGCAGGGGACCTAGTCTGGTACCATTTACTTAGTCAGAACTGAAATGGAAATTCAGCATAGGATTTTAAAAAAATTAACCTGCAAATATTTTCAAATTGGGAGTTTTAAAATAAAAATCTGGATTTCTGCCTTCTTTTTAAAACTCTAGGGGAAAAAAAAATGTTTATAGCAATCACTAGCTAGGCAAAAGTATCAGTGTCCTCTCTTTAGGAAGACATGATCCCTGCAGCTTATTACAACTCCAAATACTACCTATGTTCTCCTGTATAGAGATTGAGTGTGAGTTCTACCCATTTGGGGTTTGTATTATTGTTTTATTTTCATCTGGCTCATTTCACTCTTTTTCTCTACCTAATTTGCAAACCTTGTCACAAAGCAAGTGGTGTCTTTTGGTAATCTAGTTTTTATTACTCCTATATCAATATGTTTTTCTATTACATTATATTCTCTTTCTTCATCTGAGTTTTACTCTACGTGACGCCAGACAGAACCCCATGATGCTTGCCATGAGAAAGAAAGGTATTGTTCCTAAGCAAAAGTTAAGAGTATAATTTGCCAAGCTAATTGTTTTTAGTTATACTTAAATGTACTTCTTTTTAAACATTTTGGGCTTTGGACATATCACCATGCTATATAAAATTCTGTTACTTTCCTAATCCCTAGGTTAAAATAATTGGTAGATGTAAGTTAAACAAAGTAAAGAAAACTAATATTTAATTTTAATATTGCAATAGAGTTTGGAAGATATTTACTTGATTTTCTAGCTGAAAACAGTACAAATACGCCTTAGTATGTTGTTTCGCTACTGTGATAAGATCTAAATTAAAACAAGTATTTAACAGTCTCACACTGAATTTATACAATTTTAAGAATTTTGAAGAACTTATAAGGTTTGACATGCCTCTTCTTTCACTCCTGATGTCAACCTCAAATTTTTCCACATAACAAGAGGAAGATATTCCCACATATAAAATGTAATCACTAACTAAGTCAAATATATATAGGGAGAATTTTGGTTTGCAGTTACCATGAGGTTTTCTTATAGCAGTCTATATATACACATGATAGTTTTAAGTTGCCAATCTCTTAATGTCACATGCATTTTAAAAACCCTGCATTTTTACTCTCCTCCCCTCATGATTACTGCTTTTGATTTTACTTCTAATTGTTTTCTGTATCCCTTAACTGCTTATTGTGGATATAGATGATTTTACTACTTTTGTCTTTTAACCTCCCTACTAGCTTTGTGTGTGGATAATTTCCTACCTTTATTGTATGTTTGCCTTTATCTGTGAGCTTTTACGTTTCTTAACTCTCTTGTTTCTAGTTGTGGCCTTTTCTTTTTCGCCTGGAGAAGTTTCTTTAACATTTGTTGTAAAGCTGGTTTGGTGGTACTGAGCTCTTTTAGCTTTTGCTTGTCTGTTAAGCTTTTGATCTCTCCATCAAATCTAAATGAGAGGCTTGGCTGGGTGGAGTATTCTTGGTTGTAAGTTTTTCCCTTTCATCACTTTAAATATATCGTGCCACTCCCTTCTGTTTTAAACTGTATGTTGTCTTTCCTGGAAAATTATAAGAAGAAAAACATAATCTTTTATGTTTACCCACTTAATATTTCTGGTCCTTTCTCAATGAATTCAGTGAATCTAAATTTATATGTGATATATATATATTTATATATATAATACTACATATTATATATAGTGTGAATCTAAATATATATGTATAATATATATATGTTCATATATGTATATATTTGAATTTGTCAGTGTGTATCTATGTGAATAATGTATGATATATAACTATATAGATACAGTAAATAATATAAAATACCTAACTATATAAAATAATATAAAATTAAAAGATCAGTGCAGCCAAGGCAAATAGCTTGACTGCAACCTCATGCAAGACCTTGACCAGGAATCACCCAGTTAAGCTGCTTCCAGATTCCTAACCTACAGAAACTGTGAGATTATAAATATTTATTGTTTTAAGCCATGAAGTCTGTTGTAATTTGTTATACATGACTAGATAACTAGAATTTCCTCTACCTAATTAAGGGCATCTATGAAAAGCATACAAGTAATAGCATACTTACAGGTGAAATATTGAATGCCTTCCCCCTACACATGAGGAACAAAGCAAGTGTGACTGCTGTCACTTTCTATTCAACTTAGTTTACAAGTAAGGCAATAAGGCACAAAAAAGAAATTAAAGCGGACTGATTGTAAAGGAAGAAGTCAATCTCTATCTGCAGTTTTTATTTTCTATGTAGAAAATGCTATGAAATTCATAAATAAGCCAGGAGACTTAATAAGTGAGTTTATCAAGATTGCAAGATATGAGATCAATCTATAAAAGTAAACTGTATTTCTATTACTAGCAAGAACAATCAAAAGCTGACACTTAAAAATATCATTTACAAGAGCATCATCAATATCCAATATTTAGGGATAAATGTGACACAAGGTGTGTATACTAATACACTGTAAACTACAAAACATTGCTGAGAGAAATTGAAATATATATAAGTAAGTGGAGAGAGCTATAGAATTCATGGATTGAAAGACTTACTATTGTTAAGATATTAAGATGTTAATTCTTCCCAAATTTATCTATAAAGGTGATGGTTTCCCAGTCAAATTTGCAACAGAATTTTTTTGTAGACACTGAAAAGCTGATTCCAAAATTCATATGGAAATGGAAAGGACCAAAACAATTTTGTAAAAGATAAATAACTCTGGGAGATTTCACAACCCAACTACAAGACTTATCAAGAGATACAAAATTCCAATCAGTGTGGTATTGGCATGTAGATAAAAATAGATCAATGAAACAGAATAGAAGTGTGCACACGCATACACACACACACACTTAATTGCAAAGGTGCAAAACTAATTCAGTGGAAAATAGTCATTTAAACAAATGGTGTCAGCATTATTGGATATCAATGTACAAAAAAGGAATTTAAATTCATACCTCACATGGTATGCAAAATTAGCTCAAAATGAAAGTGGATTAAAGACCTATATGGAAATCTTAAAGCTAAAAATCTTCTGAAG
The DNA here is from genome assembly GCF_965194825.1 of Balaenoptera physalus. NCBI lineage: Eukaryota > Metazoa > Chordata > Mammalia > Artiodactyla > Balaenopteridae > Balaenoptera > Balaenoptera physalus. The sequence continues at coordinate 45,224,630 of NC_138889.1, read as the reverse complement.
TAAAACACAAGAGAAAAACTTTGTGATCATGAGTTAGGCAATGATTTCTTAGGTAAGACATTAAAAGCATGATCCATATAAGAAAAAAAATTATAAATCAAACTTCATCAAAATCAGGAAATTCTGTTCTTCAGCAGACACTATTAAGAGAATAAAAAGACAAACTACAAACAGAGAAACAAATATTGCAAACTTCATATTTGATAAAATTCCTATATCATGAATATTTATAGAACCATTGAAACTTATGAATAAGGAAATAAACATCCCTATAAAATTTGGGTAGAAGATTTGAAGAGACACTTTACTAAAGAAGATATACAAATGGCCCATATACACATGAAAATATCCTCAACATTTTTAATCATTAGGGAAATTAATATTAAAACACAAGAAGGGAATACTACAAACTTATCAGAATACCTAAAGTTAAAAAGACTGGCTGGACCAAGTGTTGGAGATAGAGTGGACTTCAAAGTTTCAAACACTATGGGCTGAAATAAAAATGATACAAATACTTTGGAAAACAGCAGTTTCTTAAAAATCAAAACTTACACATACCATAGGATACACATACTGTCACTTACCAATGCCACTTCTGGATACGTATACAGTAAAAAAGAAAATTACAAAGGGCACAAATAGTAATGTTCATAGCAGCAAGATTCAAAGGAGCCAAGAAATAGAAACAACTCAAATGTCCAACAGGATAATGGATATGAAAATTTTGTTTATTAATGTAATCAAATAAAATACATCCATGAGAATTAACAAATATAACACATAGATGAATCTTTCAACCATAATATTGAGCAAAATAAAACAGACAAAAATGCACTTATTGTATAATTCCATTTATATAAAGCTCAAAAATAGATATAACTGATCTATGGAGTTAAAAATCCAGATATAGTTGCTCTTGATGACATGGGGGAAGATAGTGGCTGAGAGGTGGCATGAGGGAGGATTCTCTGGTCCAGGTAATAATCTGTTTCTTCATCTGGAGGTGCAGATCTTATACATTTTAAAACAACATAACTTTATTGAAGTATAACTGTCATATGATAAATGCAAATATTTAAATTGTAAAATTGGATACATTCTGACACATGTATAAACCAATGAAACCATCACCACAATCAACTTAGGGAACATACTCCTTCCTCATGTTCTTCCCTTCTACTCACCAGATCAGATCTACTGATCCAGTTTCTGTCACTGAAGAAATTAATTTGCATTTTCTAGAGTTTTATATAAATATAATTTTTTGGTATTCTGTCTTTTTTTGTCTGGCTTCTTATACTGAGTATAATTATTTTAAACTTCATCCATATTGTTGCACACATGAATAACTCATCATTTTTATTTATGAATAGTATTCTATTCATAAATTCTATTGTATGAATATATCACAATTTGTTTATACTGTCACCTGTTGATGGACTTCTAAATAGTTCCCAGTTGGCTACTACAAATAAAGCTCCTGTGAACATTTGTGTACACATCTTTTCATGGATGCATATTTTCTTTTCTTTTGGGTAATTCATGTTTTGAAAATCCAATGTGCAGTGCACTTATAATTTGTGCTACCCTATGTATGGTATATTTTAATTATATGTGTACATTATAAAAAGACTTCATAGAAAGAAATCAGAATATTTAGTGCAGGACAGTAATGAAGACATAGTCTAAGAAAATTTCTAGAATTAGAAAGAAAATAAAAACAAAACAAATCTGAGTATAGAAATGGAAGCTATTCCATTTCGATGGAAGTATTCTATACAAAATGAAAAAAAAAATGCTCTCGTTTTTAAAAGTTGTAGCAAAATATTTGAATTCCTCTGGTAAAGAATATTCTACTGTTGTTATTCAAAACACACGCACACACACACACATACACATACACACACTGGCACATAAAACATGCTGGAGAGGCCACAATTAATTGTTACACTAGATAACTCCTGCTGAGCCCAATCTTCCGGTCATCACTGCCAAGGTGCCTGACATGTGAATAAAACCATATGGATCCTCCAGACCAGCCCATCTGCCAGTAGAATTACCCCAAGTCACCTCTGCAATGTTATGTGCAATGAAAGTTTTCCACATTGACCTTTGCCAAATTCCTAACCTATAGCATCCTGAGATAGAAAAAAATGAGTACTACTTTATGATACTAAGTTTTTTTTTTTTTAAACATCTTTATTGAAGTATAATTACCTTACAATGGTGTCCCAGTTTCTGCTTTATAACAAAGTGAATCAGTTATACATATACATATGTTCCCATATCTCTTCCCTCTTGCATCTCCCTCCCTCCCACCCTCCCCATCTCACCCCTCTAGGTGGTCACAAAGCACCGAGCTGATCTCCCTGTGTTATGTGGCTGCTTCCCACTAGCTACCTATTTTACATTTGGTAGTGTATATATGTCCATGACACTCTCTCACCCTGTCACATCTCACCCCATCCCCTCCCCATATCCTCAAGTCCATTCTCTAGTAGGTCTGTGTCTTTATTCCCGTCTTGCCACTAGGTTCTTCATGGCCTTTTTTTTTTTTTTTCCTTAGATTCCATATATATGTGTTAGCATACTGTATTTGTTTTTCTCTTTCTGACTTACTTCACTCTGTATGACAGACTCTAACTCCATCCACCTCATTACAAATACCTCCATTTCATTTCTTTTTATGGCTGAGTAATATTCCATTGTATATATGTGCCACATCTTCTTTATCCATTCATCTGTCGATGGACATTTAGGTTGCTTCCTAAGTTTTGATGTAGCCTATTTCAATAGGTAACTGGAACAAAAGGCTTGGATTGGATTTGTGTGATGAATAAGAGGAAGAGAAAAGAGAAGAGAGTAGAAAGAAGAGGAACAGAATACTCATTTTCAACCTTAGCAGGAGAATGTTGGGGTCACTCGATAGCTGTTGTTGTTTTTTAATGTGGATACTTGGGTGCCACCCTCAAGTTTCTGGTTTAATTAGTGTTTCTTATATTAGGCCTGGGCATTGGAACTTTTAAAAGTGTTTGAGGTGGTTCTACTAATCAGCCTAGATTTAGAAACACTAGAGTGCATTAATTCCTCATCTTTGAAGGAGAATAAAAATGTACATTTCATTATTTTATTTTGTTTTGATTCAACATCTTGGAAAAACTTAAAAGTAATTCCTGATACATTTAAAAATCACTGAACAAAACAAAGAAAACATACTTTTAATAGAAAATAAGTAGAAAAATACAAAAGGAAAAAGCATAAATAACTAAACTAAAATCAAATATATCAGTTGAAACAAAAAATATTCTTATAAAATGTTTCTGGGACCTCCCTGGCGGTCCAGTGGTTAAGACTCCATGCTCCCAATGCAGGGGGCATGAGTTTAATCCTTGGTCAGGGAAGTAAGACCCCACATGCCCCATGGCCTGGCCAAAAAAAAAAAAAAAAAAAAAAATGCTTCTGTTGAGCAACAAGGATTCTCATACTAAATGATTAAAAATGAAATACATCAAAGGAATACCCAGCCCATATTTTTTCAGAAAAATAGAAATAAACAGAAAAAAGGTCAACATTAATTTTTAACCAGCTAGAAAATTCACTAAATACCAAAAAGTTTATTTGTAATAAGTAAAAGTAAAAAATATAACAATGACTTATTGCTCCCCGTATAACAAAGATGAAAAAGACAGAGACTTTATACAAATCTTTGATTTTCTTTGCCCTAAGAAGTAGACAAAAATTAAATAAGAATGAAGAATTTGAATATTAAGGCTAATAAGTTTAAATTAATAGATAATTCATCAAACTTTACATCCAATTAAATTTAATTTTCCCTTATAAGCCTCAAGCCCTATACGTTGAAACTTTGCTTATATTCCACATCCTATCAACCAAGTACAGTGAGTTCTACAGTTTAAGCATTTCTCAGATATACCCGTTTCTCTCCATTTCACAGTAATGTGACGCCGTTGCCCACACCACAGTCAGCTCTTGAGTGAACCACTTACTGCCTTTATCTCCTCTCCAGGCCCGCCAACATTTTTGGCTTGCCCCTTGCCAAAATATTCTCCTATTGAAACCAAAGAGTTTTAAAAATGCAAATCCCATGCTTCCACTTCACTGCCATTCTCCTTTGATACAATAAAAGATAGGAAAATTTTATCCATGTACTTTTTCTTCAAGTGAAAAAAAAGTAGCTAGACAGATTTTCACCCAATTTTCAAAAAAAAAAAAAGAAATTGATGCTTGAAAAATAGGCTCCATGAGATATACAAAACTCACTGTTGGGAAGCCCCTGAGGGTACCTCAAAGAAATAAGCAGTCCTTCTCCACCGCAGCCTGGTGCTTTGATGTGCTGCTGAGCTGATGCTGCACGTTGGCTTGTGGATACACAGCTCTAGGGTCTGAAGCAGCAGGTTTATGATTATAGCCAGCCCTGTTGTGGGTCTGTAAAATAAACGTTAAAAGATTTGAATGGGTCTGAAAATAGCTTTTACTAAAAAAAGTAAATAAACACTGATGTTAGAGCTTGAGTGCTTATTCATATTACATATATATATATATATATATATATATATATATATATATATACATGTGTATACAATCACATGCAATAAATGCATTAAATGTTCCAAAAATCTGGGGTTGGAGGTTAATTATATGCAAATAGTTGTACATATGATTTATTAAATTACAACTGCATGGAAGGACCTTTATTTAAATTGTGATTCTCAGCTATCCTCTCTTCTAAAGAAAATGCAGCAGAAGAAAGCTTCACGTGACCATCACCATATTGTTGATGATGGGGCCAAAGGATTCTGGACTTTCACAGAAAGAAGATCTAATCACCCCTTCCCCCAGACTTATTATAACTGCTATAATACATTTCTACATCTGCAGTGATATGTCTCATGGTACCACTATAACAAAAAAGATACTTCAGAGTAAAATTATGAAAAAAAGCAAGACCCATTCTAATTCTTTCCCAGTGAAATTACACAGAAGTTTGGAAGTAGAAGGGGCATTCACAAAGTGTCTTTTCCCCCTTTCATGAAGTAAGTGAATCCCAAAGAAGTGCAATGGCTTGCCCAAGGTCACTCAGCTGTTCTGTAGCAGAGTCTCTTGATTCCATTATATCAAAATGAAAATCATGTGATATTACTTTTACAGGGCAAGAGTGTGGAAATAAGGCAACTACTTCTGGGGATATCTACACTCTTTAGTCCATACATTTAATCAATATGTATTTACTGAGCACCTACCAAGCAAGGTTCTGTGAAGGCTACAAGTTGAATGAGACCTGTTCTATGCCTTTAAGGAGATTATAATGTATTTGAAAGGATAAATCAAGTAAACAAACCATTTTAGCAAACTGGGAATTGAATAATAAACACACAGCTTATTACCACTATAAACTTGGATTCTTTTTTATTCAGTGGGGGTATGAGAATTTATTGAGATAAAATATATACAAGTGCCTGAAATAGTAGGTAATTATCAAATGTTTTCCTTTCAAGTTACTAATTGCTATAAAAATCATTAGAAGATGAAAAACAACAACAACAAAGTCTTGGTAAAAGACAGTACATCAAAGAAGGAGGTGCCTATACATTTTAAGTGAAATGCAGGGTTGATCTTATTCTCCAGATAATAGAGTAGTGTAACATATAAATCTAAGTGATCGGGTTTATTTCCCTGCCTTTGAGGCAGCAGTTTCCCTTCAGAATGGAGTCTCAAAGCCCCAGCCTTTGTTGTTTACTGATTCAGCTGATGGACAGGGCCTGAGCTTCCACGGTAATGCACTGATTGCTATTTGCTTCTAGAAATAAATGTGACTTAACTGGGCTTTATTTATTGATTAGTTGGAATGGGTCCAGACTGCCAATGAAGTCTGTAGGAGGAAACCAAGGAGGCCTGCTTTCGCAAAAGGGAGTTTTTTGAAATGCTCCTCTAGCTGTGTTGGTGCTGAAAAAATTGTCCAATGCCAGCCGTGTTTTGGGATGCCCTTTTCAGTTTTGTTTAAACCATTCTATAGGTTGTGACAAAAAGAGAGCAAATAATATTTGATGCCACACAAATGCATTTGGCAAAATATCCCACAACTTTGGAGGCAGGGGACGTGATGCCGCAGATGGTAAATTGCCTGACACGTATACAACATGACAAGGGTTCCAACCTCCAATGAATATACAGAATCATTTTCTCTTTAATGCAGGACTCCCACCCCAGAACTTCACTTTATATTATTATTTGCTGTAGGGCTACTGTCAGCTTCAGGCAGGACTGCTTTTGAGATTGCAATGAGCCACTTAACCATAGCTGCTTTCAAAAACCGAAAGATGAGGTAAAAGTGAGGAATGACTCCACCTGTTCAGAGGAAGAGTTGTGGATTAGCTCAAGAGAAAGGACAATCCAATGTCAGGAAACATTGTAGCTGTCTCTCCATATTGAATTCTCCTGAGCGGACAGAGGACAAAATAATAACAATAGTAAAACTGGTATCTACTACATACTGAGGGTTTCCTAAGTGTGAAAAGCTTTGTATCAATTATTTCTCATCTTTACTCAACTTTGTGAGACAAGTAGGATTATTCCTTTTTTATCCATGAGAAAACTGAGGCTCAGAGAAGTTAAATGGTTCATCTCCAGTGGTTGGTCCTGGAAATAAACACAACCTGTCTCATTCTGAAGCTAATGCTTCTTTCAAAATATCCTATTATCATAAACATTTCTCCTATCTTGATGCACACCAAATTCAGGGTCATGATTACCTCTGGCTAAGAAGACAGAAGGAGAGATGAAGCTTCAACTACAATCTATCTGTAATGTTTTATTTCTTAAAGTGTAATGATAGAAAACATATATGGCACAATGTTAGTATTTAAAATGGATATTTGTTGTATTGTTTTCTAGTTTCTTTGGGCTTGAAGTCTTTCACCTAACTAATCGTTTCCACTAATAAATGGCAAAGTTGTGGTTACTTCTTTGTTAATGGAATTATGTCAGGAATTCAAAACATTACTCAAAAAATGAAAATAGGATTGCTCTGATAAGAAAGTAAACCCCTTCTGTCCTCTTCCTACTGATAGAGATTCATGACTGTCATGAATACAGTCAACTCCCTTTACAAAGGATAAAGGTTTTCTTTGATAGCAGTTATTTAATGCTAGGCAATTCTCACCTTGTACAATAGTGAGGGACTGTAAAAATAACCATGCAAACTGAAACCATGTAAAACAGTCTTAATAACCAATGGGAGAATTATAGTTGTTCTCTGACCTTTAAATATTTTGTCAAAACATTTAAAACTCTCTTACTGTAGATTATAAATATATAGAAAATTTTAAAACAAAATTATGTTTTAATACACTATATTTTAAAATATTAAAAACATTGAGAATTAATGTTTTATTTCTTTGTAAAAAATATCAAAAGTAATTTAAGTACTGCTTACCTTCTTCTCATCAGATAACTTATGATTTGAGGTAAGCATCTCTTCTATGCCTTTGTAAATTGTCATAATTCCTTCTAAGTTTGAATTAACTCCCAACATTTCATCTTTTACATATCCAGTGCCATGAAAGATCTTGATTTCCTATAAGATGAAGATTTTTTGCCAGTGTGTCTTCTCTGGGATATTGCCATTCTTTTCATCACTATTATATTCCTTATTTCTATTGATAAGTTCCCCTTCACTAAGTTCCTCTCACTGCATATATAATGCTGTCAGTGTGAACATTCCTACAGTCAGCTATTTCTTCTATAACTTCATTGACATTAGATTTGAATTTCAATTTCAGCATCACTACTTTTTATTTCTTTGCTGCAATTTCATCTTTCTTGGCCAATTTTGTCTTTCAGTCATCCATTTTTGTAAAATTTCATGTGGATTTATTACTCGGAGATGAGAAGGCAGTACAACTACAGCTTTGCTACGCCTGAGAGAACTGGATAATAGATGTACTGTTACCAATCACTGACAGGCCTTTATAGGAGTGACATGATTGCTCACTGAATATGTGTGCATCTGTTATTTACATAGTGATTTGTGGACTGGGGAACTAGCAATTATGCAACTATTTAATGAAAATTGTTGAGTTTCACACATCTAGATTTCTACCAAATCTGAAATGTTGGAGGTTGAACCTAGAATCTGTGTTTTATCAACCTCACCCCACCCCCCATGGTTCTTTCGTATGCTAAAGTCTGAGAACCACTGCTTTAGGACAACTTTGGTTCTAACACTTCCCTACATATTGGTATCAACTGGAGTGCTTTAAATAATACCGATACCTGGGTTACACACTCAGATTTTAGTTTAATTTGCCAGATGCAGACTAGATGGAAGGTAGCACTTAAACGCATACAATAAGGTGAAAAAGCACTAGACTTCAATATTTGCTAAATTACATAATGATAAACACATCAGGGGAGCAAGATTATGGAAACTAGGAAAAGTTCTTCAGAGAAGCTGAGATTCAACATGACCTAAAAGGGTAAACTCTTTTAAGTGGAGAGTGATAGCTCTCTATGAGCAAAAGGAACATTGGCATTATGCTGATATGAAATGACTGTTGAAAAAAAGCTGCAAGGGTATAAAATATATGAACATAAGCCTCTTAGCTTATCAGCAATACAACAGTTGATTGAATTTATTCTCTATTGATAAAGAGGGATTTTTTTTTTTTTAATTTTACAAAGATGCTTATAAGGCAACAAACTAGAAAATGTAATAAAACCCTTTTTCTCCAACAGAGATATTGGACCATTTGGGGTTATTTCAGAGAAGTAAGCTTGATCTGATATTTTAAAATCTATCACTGTAATATACCATATTAACAGGATAAAGAAGAAAAATTACATGAACACAACAGTTGATGCAGAAAAGGAATTTGACAAAATTCAGTATCTCTTTGTAACATAAAAACTCTCAGAAAACTAGGCATATAAGGGCAATATCTTACAATAGATAAAAAGTGTCTTCAAAAATACTCAAGTTAACATCACACATATTTGTGAAAGACTGAATTCTCACCCCCTGACAACAGGAACAAGGCAAAGATATCCACTCTCACCACTGCCATTCAACACAGTAATGGAAGTACTAGCTAGCGTTATAAGGCAAGAAAAAGAAATAAAAGGCATACAGAGCAGAAAGGAAGAAGTAAAATAGTCCCTGTCTGCACATGATGTAAATATCTATATGGAAGACTCCAAGTAATCTAATAAAATCATAAAATGTTACTATAAGTTCTAGCCAGAGTCATAAGACAAATAAAGAGAAATGAAATGTATAATAATTGTAAATAAAGAGAAAAACTGATCCCTATTTGAATAAATATAATTTCTACAAAAAAAAGTAAAATAATTCTTAGTAAATTTGGAGCATTCACCAGTCTTTCTGGTAAAAGTTCAATCTTCAAATAATGATAGCATTCTTATTAGTCAAAAATAGCCAATGCAATAACAATAATAATTCCTATTTAATAAGCACCATCACTATGAGAGAGGCTTATGAAGAAATCTCTCAAAAGATATGAATATTTTATTCAAGAACATAAAATAAAAAGATGTGGACAAATGGAGATACATACTCTGTTCATAGACAAGAGTATTTGATGTCATAAAGATGTAAATGGCTCCACTGTAACCTATAAAATTAATACAAATATAATAAATACTTAAATAGGTTTTTCTACTTTTTGGTATGGTCCAAATCATAAATTCATACAGAAAGTGGAAAGAAATTAAAGTATAATTTGGAAGAAGAACCATGTAGTAGGATTAACCTTACTAAATATCATTTTATAATAATGAGCTTAGAAAGAGAGCAATACCTGTATATAAATTTGATTTAGGATTGTAGTAGTATTAAAAGTCGGTAGAAAATTGCAGATTACTCAATAATGTCAGTTATCCTTGTTGAAAAAATAACAATACATTTAAAATAAAGTATTTCATATGGGTTTAAATATTTATTTTAATATTTAAATGTTAATATTTAAAATTTTATCAAATAAAATATAACATTTTTATGGCCTTAAGATGGGAAAATATTTCTTAAAGAATTCATGAATAGCAGGCCATGTAAAGAAAAAATATTAATAAATGTGAGTACATTAAAATTTCTGTGAATGGAAGGAAACACTAAAAATTTTAAAAGTCAAGTGATAAAGGAAAATTATTAATAAAGGACAAGCATCAATAATTTATTTTAAAATACTTTACAAATCTTAATGAAAAGGATAGACAATGCAGTGGAAAATTGACAAGAACTACAAAAAGGCAATTTGTAGAAGAGGAAATCAGAATAACCAGTAAACCTATAAAAATATATTAATTCTACCGTTATCCAGTAAATGCAAATTGGACAAGGTGAAATATTTTTCAATATTCAGCATGTTGACAACTTGAGAAGTCTGAACTTTTCAATTAATAGTGAGGATATGAACGAGTCAGATATCATATACATTACTGGTGGGATTTTGTAATTTATATTAGTATAATTTCTTTTGAAAGCAGTTGGTCAGTGAAAGGTAAAATGGAAGAGCATGTATCCTTAGACCAACTGCTATACCTGTGGATTTATAGAGAAAACAGCACACATTTCTTTGGAGATATAAACAAGAATGTTCATGTAGTTAATAAGTTAAAAATGGAAATAATTAAATGTTCATTAAAAAGAGAATAAATAAATGGTGACATATTCACAAAATGGAGTAAAGTAGAGCTATTATGTTTCTGTACAGGTAATTCTCATAAAGATTTTTAAAATGAAAAACTTAGACACAGTTTTATAAATTTTGCAAACATTCATTTAAAAATAGATATGAATATGCAATATTGACTATCATATAGTATATTTTTATGAATATATAAACATGTAGAAAATATATGTGTCCATAAGCTTTGTCTCTTCCTTTTCATGGTGAAGAAAATAAATTTAAGATACTAAATTTCTGTGAGAAAATAAGGAATTATATAAAAGAAGATATCTTAGGGGTATCACTTTGATCTGTAGTTATTTGACTTCTTAACAAGTGAATATGAATATGAAGTAAATATGGTGAATGTCAGTGTTTGAGAAAATTGAATATAGAAGTATGCTTTTTACTCTCTATGTTGTATGTTCTATATATTTTATACTAAAAATCTATTAACAAAGAGTAAATTTAAATCTCTACCATGAACACATTTCCTTAAAATTTAAGTTTTGCCATTTACACCATTCCCTTTCTTCCTCATGTAAAAGTCCACCATCATTAGGAACTATGAGACTAATGCTGAAAAGCAAAATTTCCTTTTTTTCTAGAGGCAATTAAATTTAACACCTGGCCGCCTGTTAATCAAAGCATTGAGCTCACTTATTCTCCTGATAGATCTTTCTTCTTCTCTGGGTTTCTCATTTCACACAGCAGGGAATCAGGTTTGCTGAAATCCACAACTAATTTCCCAAGCATAACAGAACTACTTTATCAAAAATCACATATAACCACTTTTTCTAGCCCACGACAAAAAAATAAAAATTTTCACTCCAGCTTTACTGCAAAATACATATAATTCACCTACATATGAAAATTGTGATAATAACCTTTCTTAAACAAACTAAGCATTTATCTCAGCTCTAGGCTTAAAAATTTTAGCATTACACTGACCTCAACACAACCGATTTTTATATGAAAAATTTGGATTTCTAAATTCATAAAACTAGACTAGAAACACTGGTGTGATTCCTGATTTTTCTCTCTCCTTTACCCCTCTTTTCTTTTTGTCACAAAGCCCAATAATAAGAACTTTCTCCAACATGGATCACTGACTTTTTCAGGCTCAAGATAGAAGGGAACTGAGAAAACATTATAATACAGACATATTGGTTTGAAACCTCAGGAGCTCCCTGGATGAAATCTGAAACTGGCCCTGTACGTGGAGGGCAAGGAGAGACTGAAGAAAGAGGCAGACCACTCCAGATTAGCAGGTGGCAGGTTTAATAAGCAAGGGAATTATAGACATGGCTTGCCTTGGGCAGCCTCAAGATGAGTAGATCTCCACATCCACGCACCAGAATTTTAAAAGTTTATATATAAGCCTTAATATGAACAATCAGTCACATACACCGTCCAGATGGTCTCAACACCCCATTGCTTTTTCAAGGCTGCGTCCTTGAAAATGGCTCCACTTTGGTGGGCGAATGGTGGGCGAAAAGTATATTCCAAGAATGAAGAGATGAGGAGCCTCTGATCGCCCAAGTCCAGTTGCAGGTCAACCAGTGGTCATGGTCTCTCAATGATCTCCTCCAACAAGGCATCATGAAGATGAGCTAAGTCCCTGAGAAAACAAATGGATTGCTCCAGGACACATTTCCAGATCAGAACAGAGCCAGCCCCTGAACTTGAATACATCTGCTCTCAAGAATTACTCATTTCATCACATTCCATATGTTCATGTTTTTCCCATAGATGCAACCATCACCTTAAAATAAATTCTTTAACTTAAACTTCCAGATGGTCTTACCTACCTGCAGGCTATCATTCTCCTATACTTACTTGTTTTTCCTTTTTATTCTACTACTTCCTTACTATAGAATAGTTTCCTCTGTTAAATTCTCAAGGTCCTCGATAATCTTGACCCCAAACTTATTTTCCTCTATTCACTAGTCTCCTCCATCTTGTACTAAATGTTCTCTTTAGAAAGGATGATATCACGTGTGACTTAATATTATATTGAATGTCCTTTCTCCTAAACTCTGGAAGTCCTACTCATTATTATAGGCACACATTAATTCCTCTCCAGTCTGTGAAATCTCAGACTATACTCACCCATAATTCTGCTATCATTTAACTATTATACTTTATATCTATGCTGCAGAAATGAGCAATTTATTTACTGGTTATCTCAAATGCATTGTTGGTTTCGTCCCCAACTATTTTCTAAGCTCCTTTAAAACTAGTAATATATCTTATGATTGTTTTGTAATCGCTTCAGAGTTTAAGGTAATGATGGTCCATAAAATGTGCTCAAAAACTATTTGTCAACTAATTGATTCAACTTAATTTGGAAAGTCAAATTACAGAGGATGACTAGTAAATAAGGTGGACAGTAGATGCCTAAATTATTTGGATTAGCTGTCTGTAATATACCAGAGTATGAGAGTCAACTTGCTTGTCCCACATCACTCCAGAAAGGAGCGAGGCAAATGAGCACACATCTCCACTGAACGCAATTGGTAATACCTAAATTTAACCAAGGGTAGACAGCCCATTGGCGTAGTGGAGTCTTCTTGAGAAAATGAACTAGAAGACAGAGAGATTAGTCACACGGTAGTATGTTGTTCTATAGATAAAAATCTATATAGTGTTGAGGCCAGACTTTGCCGAGTTTGTGTCAAGACAAATCCTAGTCACCTTCAGGCTGTAGTTATGGGGAAAATAACACAAAGAGTAAGTAGAACAGCCAGTTTCCATTGGTTAGAATGCATCAGATAAGCTGATAGGAAAGGAAGAGTGGAAGGAAGGAATGAATGAAGGAAGGAAGGAAGGAAGGAAAGGGGGGAGGGAGAGAGGGAGGGAGGGAAAGGGAAGTTATTTCCTATTATGTTATAAAAGGAAGGGAGACCATGGTGCATTTGTGTGTGTGTGTGTGTGTGTGTGTGTGTGTGTGTGTGTGTGTAAGAGAGAGACAGAGAGAGATTAACTCCTAACAATCTAGATCCAGTCCCATGAGGCCCAGCTATATACTCCATTCCTTGTTATTAATGTCAATGAGACTGTTCATCATATTAATATAATAATCAAACCTTGCCCTCATCCATATTTGAGCAAATTTTATTGAGTTTATTTTCTTTGTAACTCAAATTCCTTCATCTATATGCCTCTCTGTGCAATGAAAGCTAAATCTGAGGTCTAAGATTATTGTCTTATTTTCCTAGCTACTTCTGATATTTAGGTAGATATCCAGTCCAATGACCCAAAATATTTATTGGATGTATATTTATTTCCAACTAGTTCACTACTCCATCTATCCTCTTTAATATACTTTATCTCTGTGTCGTTAATGTAGGGAAAATTAATAGAAAGCAAAGAAAATATTGTCATGCAGCTTGCTATCTGTTTAAATTTTGGAGGAAAATATTTATGTTATCCCAGACTATTTAACTATCACTCATTGAAATAATTTTATTAAAACAAGTGAGGAAAAGTATTTCCAATTCAGGTTCTTTGTCAAAGCATCCAAAATGGAAGGTTTAATTATCATGAACTCATGCATTTAGAAGCCTCATGCACTGCATTAGATATTAGTCATTCCTCATGATTTCTTTATGAAAACTGGGTCAGGAATGTAAGGACATCAGTTTCCAGAATGATGTTAACACACCTTGGCTCAAATTTATATGCCTGTGTCATTTGGAAAGAAAAATAAATTCACAGAATGGAAGCGTGTATGAGAGACACTTGCAGATAACAGATTAGATATGTCTGTGTGTGTGTGATAGATGTAGATATATTTGCATACATCTATGTGTGTATGTATGCATGTGTAATGTGTGAGTATACACATGCACACACACTTACACACAAATGCGCACAAAATCTCATTGGATTTTGTGTCTCCTTACTCCTATTATTTCAAAAAGGCCAGACTCCACTCACAACTAAGGACATATGCAGAACCTCAAAATATATCATTTTTATTGAAGTTTTTGGTGGAAGAAATAGAGTTATTAGACAGTCTCTCTTCTCCAAGCTCTGAGATACCAGGGGAAATCATCTAGCTGTTTTTCAGTTCATAGGGATATGTCAAGACAGTATCAATTCATTTTCTCTTGACAGCGTCTCTGTTCAGGATTTTAGCTTATGGGGAACCAGTCTTTACTTACCAATAAATTGATCATATATAAGAGAATTCTCTTCTGCCATGAACCAAAGCAGATTTCTTTGCTTTTCATCACCACCATCATCATCGCCATCACCATCATCATCCTTTCATCATAATCACATGTATGGATTTAGCTCTTTGTTCTTTATAAAGTGTTTTCACCTAATTTTTGGAAGTATCCATAACAATGGATTTACATCAAGCAAAAAAAGCTAAAGCATTTTTCTCACAACACCCTAGACCACTACTCAAATTTTGTTTATGGAATGACATACAATTGTACTTTGAATTATTCTGGGACTTTGAGATGTGTCGTATTTCTAAGAAATAGAATACACGCAAAGTAAGCATAAAATAAATATTGATAGTGAACAAATTTAAGCCTCAAAAAAGACATTTAAAACAGATCTTGCTTTCTTAATGCCCCTGCCATTGTGCATGCTATTCTCTGGTCCTTGTTAGTCTGGAACATTTGTTTAGTCACATCATCATTAATTCTATAATGCCTTCACTGAGTCTATTTCTAGACTCACCCCTCTTGTCCCCAGGCAATCAGAGCCTCCATTCAGTCTTCACAGTACATGATGAAGATGCGTTTCTATAGTAATATGATATTGTTTTCTATCAGTTTATTTACTTAACCCTCTCTCTAGTTAATCACTGGACTTCTTAAGGAAAGGTACAGTATCTTTTTAATTCCTGAATCTTCAGCATGAAACATAAAACATGGCACATGGTAAGTACCTATTAATGCTAATTGTCTTTCTTCTTAACTACTTTACAGTCGAATTCCTAAAGGACATAAAAATCGTTCTAAAAGCCATTCCACCCCCTGGAAACATCCAGGAAGCTCAACCAGAGGGAATGTTACATGGATGTAGCAGCAAGCTTGCGACATAACACTGCTCTCAGTTGGTAGATAGAATTCTGTCTACCTTAGCAGTGCTCCTCAAAACCCCTGTGATCAGATACCCTAACCAGGTAAATCTCACGAGATTAAAAACAGTGGGAAAGTAGAGACTTTGGATCCACATCTATGTCCTGAGTCTTCAGGGCTTTTGGATGTGTGCATTGAATACTTCAACTATTTGTTGAGGTATTCTTGTCTAGGTAGACCAGCTGAACCCAAGGACAGCCCGTTAAACCAGGATGTATAAGGCAAATGTAGCCCTGAACTGGGAGTCAGTAAACCTGGTAAGTAGTCCTAGCTCCACTATTACCTCACCTCATGACTCAACCTCCCTGCAGTATCATTTTTCCTTTGCAGAATTATAAAAGTTGTGTCCATTAAAAACTGAAGATCCTTCCAGCTCTAACATTCTTTAAGGGTCTATAAGAAGTTGATTAGACCAAAAGAGGTCCGAGGAAGTAGCTCATACTGGTATAGTAAATGGAGAAACAAGAGCCTACAGGTACATGCACGAGACCTCCGCAGTGTTAATCCTCCAATACTAGTACAAGAAAGTTTTACAGGAGTTACTTGGCTTTGAGGTTGAAGGTGTATTCACCCTACGCTTAATATTTGTTTTCACTATGATAAGCCCAGTCTTCCTGACCAAGATTTGGCCTCTTGCTTTTAGGTTTTAACTCTTCTTTACTCAGAAATGTAAGGTTGTTTGAGGTTGTTGCCTAAGTACAAACAGATAATATGAAAGTTACTATTTTATTTCTCACTTATACTGACTGTCAAAATTATGCAAATACAGACTAGGAGGAAATGTTTACCTTATCTTTTTCTTCATTGTTTATTTACTTATTTATGTATAAGTAATATATGCACATGGCACAAAACTCAAAACTAAGTGAATGTACTTCCCACCAAGTCTTTCAAATCCTTCCTCATATCCTCCTCCCCAATACAACACTGTTATCTTTTTTTATATGTATCAATCCAAAGATCCTCTGTATAACCCTACAGTGGGTTTTGTTTTTTCCCACAGTATAGCATACTATGCACACTGTTATGTATCTTGCATTGTTTTACTAAACAATATGTTTTGGAGACCAGTATATAGATAGACCCTTGTAACAGCTGCATGGTATTGCACTGAGCAGCATTATGGATGTAAAATTATGCTGTTCTAATCTTTGCAATTAAAAGCATGCACTGATGATTATTCTTCTTCATATATCAGTTCAGACATGAGCAAGTATACCTGTTGAATGTTACTAGACTAAGATTTGGTGAATGGAAGTATATGTGCCTTTTAAATTTTGATAGATTTAATGAAGCACCTCGCATAAAAGTCATGTTAATCTACACTTCAACAAGAAACATAGGAGCGTGACTGTTTCCCTTTCCCACACCAATGAAGTGTGTTAGCAAGCTTTTCAACCTACATGATTTAATTTGCAATGCTCTTACTATCTTTAAAGTTGAACATTTTTCACATGTTTAAGAAATCCATTTGTATTTCCATTTTTGTGAATTATTTGTATGCATCATTTGCTCATTTTTGAATTGGACGATTCATTTTTCTGTAGTGATAGGGAGAAGTTCTTTACAAATTTAAACTAAAGTAATGTGCTAAAACTGCAGTGATACATCTTCTATACTGTTTTTTTTGGATCTGTTAGTCCATGTGCCAGTAACACACTGTTTTAATTATTATGTTTTTATAATCTATTGAAATTTCTAGAAAGTTCAGTCTCTCTTATAAATCTTTATTTTTTATATAATCACCTGGCATATCCTTGCTTAATTATTTATTATTAATTATAGAACTAGCATATTTTGTTTCAAAATACATATTTTTGTTTGTATTGTTAATGGAATCATATTTTTTAAGAACGATAAGGAAAGCATGCTGTCTCAATTACGTGAGTCTTCTTATGCATAAATATGTAAGACTCTCCATTTTTTTAAGCCTCTTTTAATGTCACTGGGTAGAATCCATTTGAAGATATATTGCACATTACATTTCTTATTGAAAGCTTTTATTGGGGAAAAATGGTCTTATAACAAAAAATGTCAAAACATGTGTACTATTTTTCCATTTGCTATACTTGCTGAGCTAATATTGATACATTATTATTAACTAAAGTGCACACTTTATTCAGATTTTCTTAATTATAACCTGATATCCTCTTTCTCTTTCCAAATTCCATCCAGGATTTCATAATACACTTGGTTATTTGGTTTCCTCGGGCTCATGTTGGCTGTAGCAATTCTCAGTCTTCCCTTGTTTTTGGTGACCTTGTTAGTTTTCAGGTGTACTGGTCAGGGATTTTATAAGATACCCATCAATCAGAATGTGTCTGATTTTTTTCTCATAATAGAATGAGGTTATGGGTTTGGGGAGGAAGATCACAGAGGTAAAGTACCTTTTTCATCACATTAAATCAAGTGTAGATAATATCAACAGGAGTTATCATTCTTGGTATTGACTTAGATCACCTGGTTGAGGTAGCGTTTGTCAGATTTCTCCAATATCAAGTTATTCTTTCTTTAACCGCTTTCCATATTATACTCTGTGGAAGTCACTATGGGCCAGGTCACACTTAGGATATGAGGAAGTATGTTCCACCTCCGTGAAGTCAGAATAACAAAACAAAATTATTTGGAACCTTTTGCATGGGAGATTTGTCTCTTCCCCCTCATTTCTTTATTTATTAAATAATTTATTCATGTGAGTGTAGCTTCATTGATGTTTATTTTATACTTTGAGTTATAATACATTACTACCTTTTTTATTCTGCTGTGTAAATTGTTCAGAGCTCTTTCAGTTGGCTCCTGTGTCCCTTTGATATACCTCCATCATTGTTGTTGTTTTGTCCCCAGTACTTTCTTACTTTCATTCATGTCTTTTCATGGCTTGATAGCTCATTCAGGCTATACCATATCTCATATGGATATACCATAATTTATCAGTTCTCTTACTGAAGAACATCTTGGCTGTTTCCAGCTTTTGGTGATTATAACTAAAATTTCTATAAGCATTTACATGTAAGCTTAAATTTTCAAAGCAGGTGAATTAATTTCTTGGAACATGCCTCCTACAGCATAAAACTTTTAATTTTAATCTTCAATATTTATTATAAACATAATGAACGTTATAAAAATTGTAAAAATATAAAATTTTATAAAGAGGTAGAAATTTGCAATTCTACTTTCCGAAATCAGTATCCATAATGTCGTGATGAAACTGTTGTTATCAATTTGTTTGTGATTTTCAGACAAAGCTAGAATCCCTATAGCATATCATTCTGCAATTAGCTTTTTGGTTTTTTTTTCATTTATTAGTAGGCATATAGATTTCTCTCCAAACAATGCAATGAAATTGCAATTTCTCTCCAAGCAATGAAATTGCTTAATTTCATTCTATAGGCTGGAAAGTATTCAGTTAATAGTTGAATCACATATTGCGAAGTCCCTACCACGCAGAATCCTGTTTAGGTTTGGTCCCTTATATCTCCTATTTTAAACAATTCTGCAATTTAAAACATACAGCTCTACACTAATAGATTTTCATTTCTATATGTTATATTCTTCAAATTAGAATTTCTGAGTAATGAAATACATATTGACAAAATTGATATATGCTGTCCAATTAACTTCTCTCCCAAAATTATGTGAATCTACATTGAGAATTTTAAGTATAAAAAGTTATTATTTTAAAACCTTTATATTTTAAAGGATATGCTTGGTTTTGAAAAGCTAATAGTAATAACTATAGATAAATAGAGATTACATTTCACTTATTATATGTAGATCTTGAGATGGAGTTTTTGTTTAGAAAAGTGTTTATAAGTAAAAAAGAAATTTGTTTTCTGTAATCGTTTAACTCTTTAAAACTTGAAAAAATGTATCTGTTGTATTGGATGTGGTTACCCTTGGGAGAGATTGTCACTAGACGGGGGCTTGTAGGATGCTGTTAAAGTTGTTTCTTCATCTAGCTTCTGGTACCATGAATATGTTCATTTTGTGAAAATGTATGCAACTGTATTCACGACTTGTGAGTTTTTTCTCTATGTTACATACCAATAGTTAGCTTGATAAATAAAGTGAATTTTGAATAATGCTATCAAACTTGTCACAGAGAAACCAGAGAAAAGGGCAAAAATGATACTTCATGCAGATTTATAATATATAAAAAGCTGTTACATGTGCTTACTGTGGTAGATGCAAGTGGGAGTTTTTAGGCAAAATGAAACAGTATAGCTACAGCAATAGATTTCTGCAGGGTACTGTGACTTCCTTTCTAAGAACTTAAAAAATATGTATATAATGACACAACATCAGCACTCAGAGATGGCTTACACCTGGGCTAATTGAGAACAGTGCACCCAGACTATGTCGAACATGCTTAGTCCCTCCTAATTTTAACGCTAAGCAGAGCTGGGTCTAGGTGGTACTCGGATGAGATGCTTTAATTACAAGAATGAAGTAGCGGACTTTACAATATTCCATCAAGCATGAGACGTCCACTTTTGTGGCAGGGGGTTTCTTCCATACTCAGAAGGGAGACAAAGGTAGCTATCCTCTCTTAAATTGAGTCCTAAATCATAGAAGTAAAGATGTGACTGATACGACTGCAATTATAAAGATTAGTTTAATAAATGAAATGAATTAGGAAATCGAGCAGGACCATGTGTAGAGTGGTCTGTATCTCTCAGAATGTGGGTCCGTAGCCTCCTGGAAGAACTAGAAAAGTTTCTACATATTCGCTCTCATTGTCTAGTTTTCCAGGTCTTTGATAATTCAGCTTTAGTAACTAAGAGGCTACAACTCACAGACTTCATTTTAATTTTCTCTGTAAAGATGCTTTTTGTCTCTTGCTCCCTCCAATCACCCATAAATTAAGGGATCAGTACAAGAAAAGAAGAGAAATATTAATGAGGCATACTTCTCAAAGGCTAAGCAATGAAAAATTTGCTATGTGCCTGTGCTGTACTCAGAAACACATCATTTAATCCTCAAACTAAATAATTGAACATGTGAGTGAAGGGAGAATCAGAGTCTCTGTGACTTCACCAAAGTCACACAAACAAAAAATGAGAAACAGTGCTAAGATTTTTGTTCCCAGTTTTGTCAAAAAAGAAAGCCATTCCTATTTTCATCACTTCACACCCCCAGCCACAGGACTTTCCATCACTGTGTGATACTGACTCATGTTCCCAGGAAAAGAAAATTAAGTTAGAACTCATCTAAAACTGCCAAAAGGAGGGCAACAAATCACCCACTTAGTTAAAAGGTACATAAGCCTTTTAATCAAAAAGAAAGATATTTTTATGACAGAATATCAGTACTCACAAAATATGTGCCTGTCATTATCTGATTCAGAAATTCATTTGAACATGAGTTTCTATGTTGATGTGCAGGCAGCAGCAGACTTCTGATTAAATATATCTTACATAAGATCAACTTCTTTGTCTTTTATAATGATTTGTTTTAGAAGACACATATTTGAGCTTCACTCCTATGTAGTTTTGGAATAGAAACGAGTTCCCTTCTGCAAATCAGAATGAACAAAGCTCTATCAACACCTCAACTCTAGTCACTCCCAAGTCACAGAAAAGCTGCAGAAAAGCATTAGGTACCCAAGTCAAGCCTGAGTTCCCACCTCCGGCAAAGCTGTCACTTAAAGATCCTGAATGACTTAGCCTGCAGAATTTAGGTCAGTGATGCTATTCTGTAACTTTCTCCCATGGTTAGACTTACACAGTAGTTAAAACGGGTCTGGTGTTTTTTCACTTAGACTTAAAAAGACTAAGTATGTGGTATGAAATCAGGATCTGAGAAGAAAGTAATGCAAAATCATTTCTTTTAGGAAACATGCAGAGATTAATTAAATTAGTGTGGTTAAATGATATTCTCTCTGATTTGCTATTAAGGAAGCATGGGCATGTGTAGTGGAATAGTTAAACAAATATTCCAAACAAATATAAAACAGCAATAACTGCTATCTTTTATTAGGCACTGGCTCTGTGAAGAACATGGGTTCTGGGTCAGACAGATCTGGCTTCAAGATGAACTGTTCCTGCAGCTGTGTGACTACTGGCGATTTTCTGAATTACTCTGAGATTTAATGTACTTTTTCTTAACACGGGCATAGTAATGTTCTTCATGGATGGTTATTAGAAGATAAATGAGATAATGCATGCAGATAATGTATGTCTGATAGTATATGGTATGCAGTAGGTGCTCACTTTGTACTAATTACTGATCTCTTCTCTGGGCACATTGTTATTTTATAATGGTTATTTCTGTTCTTTTTGTTTTCCTACTGGACTCTAAGTTTTCAGAGGCAAAGACTAGGTGTTCTGAATTTTCTTCCTCACCAGCTTTTAAAGTGCATGGTATATATTTGTTGAAAGGAAAGGGAAGAAGCAAAGTCTTCTGTGAAATCAAAGCTGCTACTAAAGAACATTCCCCAAGGTGACAATGGGCCGTAATACTAAGCAATTGTCCTTAATGGACAAAATTTAAAGTTTCATCAAGTACACTAGAAGGCATGGATATGAAGAATACATCAATAATATCTTTTTTTTTTCAGATATGTTGTCAGGATAACATGAAATAATATTTGAAAAATGCTCATCTCAGTGTTTGGCACATCTTACTTTTAATAAATGGGTAAGTTTTGGTCCTTCTCCTGAGAAGTCTCCATGCCCATCTCCACATTGATGCCTTTACTTATGTATTTCTATGTGAAATAAACACCATTCCCTCTTTCTAAAGTAGACCTTATCCTACCTTATTGAAGAGGCTTTGTGATAAGCTGTCTATTTTTCTAAAACCCCAAATTATTTATCTCCAGTGTGTGGGCTGAGACATAACTGTGGCAAAAGGTTGATCCTGAATCCCTCTACCAGCCTGTTTGCTGTGTGACTGGATAAATTCTTCTGTTTCCCTGTGTCTCAATCAGGTTCCTTCTGCCTTTCAGTACACTCTAAAATTGTACAAGTCTTAGGGTGTTTGTGTTATTCATCATTGCTTCACACGTACTAACTTTGTTTCTTGATTATCTACTTCTCAAATGTCAGTTTCTGGGTTGTATTTACTCTAATGTGTCCTTCACAATGCCATGCTGATTGAAACTTAAAAAGTACTTGCTGATTGATTCAAGTGGAAAAAAGGAGCAGCAATAACCAAGTTTGTCTTTGCAGGGAATGCAATACCTCTATTGGTGACCTTGGCATTGGAGGTGTCATTGCCAACATCGTGAAAAAAAGAAAATGCAATGGGGATTGGAGAATCCCGAGAAACCTGGGTTTGGATGGCAAAGAGTAACCCTTTAGAATCCTCATTCTGGGGTTTCCAGGGAAAATAAGAAATATAAGGAGAAGTTTTCTGAAACCTCTGTAAGCTTAACTCCAAGGACAAGCTTTGCCTCTGCATTTCGGTAGCTTCATGAACTTGATGTCATATCACTTCCCAGAAACTTGGTTTCCACACACACAAAATGGCATAATTAATATGTGTTTTTGTTTGGCAAAGATCAAAAAGAAAATGTGCATAGAACATAATCCAAAACTATAAATCACGATATAAACTTAAGGTGCTTTATAATTCCAAAGCAGAAGTTTAGTATTTACATAGGATGTGGGCACTGACAATACCACTAGGTTAAAAGATTGAAAATTCAGTAATGATGTACATGTTAATGTTCCAAGATAAAAAATGAACTTTGCAGCCAAAGCACTTAATAAAACATGTATATTATATCATAAATATTTTAAGGGGAAAATAATTTACCATGCTATTTTAGGGAAAAACACTGTAATATGCTTACTAGTTTGAAGCTGATATTGTGAAATTGAAATTCAGGGTTAGCTAACGGTAATTATGGGGAAAATAACCAACTTAACGGTATTATACATTTCCATGCTTGAGAGACAGTCACAAGGACATTATTTATTTCTCTTCAAAATGAAGGTTTCTTGGGACCTGAATGAACATACTCATATATATGCACACACGCACACAGAAGACTAAAGCAAGCGACATCAGGAATTGTAGACATTGCAACTTTGCAGATAAGAATACAGGTCAAATTTCTCAAAAGCAACTTCTGTATTTCTTTGCATAATCAAAGTCCAGGATTTGAACAAAACTGTCATAATTAAAAAAGACCTGGGCATGAGGTGGGCTCTGCCTCAGAAATCTGCTGATGGGAGGGGGCAGGGACCAGGATTATGTGGAAATTTGAATGAAATATATCATCCATAAACTAACCTTGTTGATAAAGAGTAGTTGGGCATCACTTACTGGGTGAGAAGCCCAGATGGAGTACAAGTTTTTGTCATTCTTTATGAAGAGGAAGTGCAACTCAGTAAGCAGAATAAGTATCAGAATCTTCTAGCCCCAAATTCAAGCATAATGTTCTAGGTGGTCAGTCTATTTACAATTATTCCATTCAACAAATATTTATCAAGTGCTTACAGCAGATAAAATAGTGATGAAAAGGACATAGCTTTACTCTCATGGAGAGTATAGTCCAACAGGAGAAATGAACATTAATCACATAATCATACATATAAGTGTATAAATGCAAAATGGGATCATTATTATGAAAGGAAGTTAAACAACTCCATGACAGTATGTGTGTGTGGGTGTGTGGGTGTGTGTGGGTGTGTTTTGAGGAGGTAGTTTAGGAGAGAATTTTCTGAAGAAATTCTTAAACTAAAAGTTCCTCAATTAGTGAAGCTGAGGAAAGGACAGTGTTATTACAAACAACCTCAATTATTGGTGGTTGAACTTACATAAAATCATTATGGTAAATCCTGGTGGAGAAGCATTATTCCTGGGCATAGGTCCTCCAAACAGCAGCTGGGGTACCAAGGCTCCTTGTATCTAATGGTTCTACTACCCTCAATATGTAACATCCATGAAAGGGAAAGAAAGAGCATGGAAATGGCACACACACTTTAAGTTGCCTCAGCCCAGAGGGAAACATAACTACTACTCACATTCTGTTGGAAAGAACTAATTACATGATTTCACCCTAAGCGTGGAGAGATAGGGAAATGGGTTTTAACTATGTACCCAAGAAATAGAAAACTGATTCAATGAGCACCTTTCCAATTCTGGCCACATATCTGAAGGGTGAATGAGAGTTAATTCATTAATTGGTTTTTTGGGAAAGAGGAGTTGGAGGGAGCATTCCAAATACAAGACATAGCATATGCAAAGGTCCAAGCTCATTAAGGAATAGACAATGTTTAAAGAAAAAATGGTAGTTATTGTGGCTGAAACACCAAGGGTGTGAGTGGTAAGAGTTAAGGCTAGAGAGGGAAGTAGTGTCCAGTTCATTCAAGGCCTCTGTGATGTGATTTATAATAAGGAATTTATATTTAGTCTCAGTCCCTCTTTCTGGCACTGACCTCCTAAAACCCTTGGGATTTCCTAAGGGATGAGAGCTATAAAGGTGTCTTTTGTTATGTTAATTAGGTGACTTAGGGACAGCTCCTAAGGATAAGGGCAGGTTGCCAGAGGAGTCAACCATGTGATTAGAGGTTAGAACTTTTCAGTCCCAACCCCTGATTTCTGGGAAGGGCAGAGGGGCTGGAGGTTGAATCAATCCATAGTGGCCAATGATTTAATCAATCATGCCTATGTAATGAAGCCTCCATAAAACCCCAAAAGGACAAGGTTCAGAGAGTTTCTGAATTAAACATTTAGAGATTCTCGAGGATAATGGGTACCTGGAGAGAGCACGGAATCTCTGTGCCCTTTTCCCATATCTTGCTCTAAACATCTTCTCTGTCTGACTGTTGCTGAGTTATATCCTTTTATAATAAATCAGTAATGTAGTGAGTAAATGAGTTTCCTGAGTTCTTTGAGTCACTCTAGCAATTAATCAAACCTAAGGAAGGGGTTGTGGAAACCTCTGATTTATAGCCAGTCAGTCAGAAGTACAGGTAACAACCTGAACTTGCAACTACATCTGAAGGTCAATGAGGGGGCCATGAGAACCTCCAATCTGTAGCTGGTTGATCAGAAGTACAACCTTGGCTTATGATTGGCATCTGAATGGGGGTGTAGTTTTGTAGGACTGAACCTTTAACCTGTGGAATCTGAAGGTATCTCTGGGTAGATGGTGTCAGAATTGAGTTGAATCGTAGGACACACGGCTGATGTCCATAGAATTGCTTGTTGGTGTGGAAACCCCACACACACATTTGAGTTGGGTGCAGAAATTTTAGCTTCATGGGCCATTGAAAGGATTTTTTACATTATTCTAACTAACTGCAGTGGAAAGTCACTGAAAGGTTCTAAGTGAGGGAATGACAGATGCATTGACAGGCCTGTGCTCATTATTCTGGTTACATTATAGAAACAGATTGGAGGAGCACAATATTTGAAGTGGGAAATTCAACAAAGAGGTTATTGCTTTGGGCCAGGTGAGAGAGGGCTATAGCTTGAACTAGTGTAGTGGCAGTAGAGTTGGACAAGGGGGTATAGACGCAATAGAAATTGACAACTGGTCACTAGGAAATGGCTATTATCTCAAAGAAGAAGTTTCGGTTACCAAGTAGAGGAGCCTGCATTGGAGTAAATAAAGATCATGGTCCCAGGCAATCAAATTAAATTTCCAAGACTAACTTAGCCTCCCTAGCAGAAAAGTTAAGGTAAGGCAGAGAAACCAAAACAGAAGCCCATAGAGTGGGCCAACTTGATGAAAAAAGGAATAGGGGGGCTTCCCTGGTGGCACAGAGGTTGAGAATCTGCCTATCAATGCAGGGGACATGGGTTCGAGCCCTGGTCTGGGAAGATCCCACATGCTGCGGAGCAGCTAGGCCCGTGAGCCACAACTACTGAGCCTGGGCATCTGGAGCCTGTGCGTCACAACAAGAGAGGCTGCGACAGTGAAAGGCCCGCGCACCGCGATGAAGAGTGGCCCCCGCTTGCCACAACTAGAGAAAGCCCTCGCACAGAAACGAAGACCCAACACAGCCAAAAAAATTAATTAATTAAAAAAAAAAAGGAATAGGGCTGGAAAAACAATAAGGTCACATGAAGATTCAAGGGACATATCCAGCTCACATCATATCTAAATTTCTGGCGGGAAGACCTAATTGCAACTATTTCTAGATATTTGGATGGAGGCTGTCAGTAAACAATGTACGAGTTCTTCCAGGGTAGGGACCTTGTCTTTTTCATGCTTTTGTTTTCAAATGCTACTACGTTTCCTAACATAATATCCACTCATTATGAGTTTATTAAATGATATAGTCTATATTCCTATGCTTATTCAATAAAGAGCTATGCAAGAAGGACATTGGAGAATTCGTATGTGACTCAAATCATGTTTAAGTGTGTCTTAACCATATTACCTTCCGTAAGCTATGGTAAGGCTAGACTCAGATCAAGAGAAAAAAGATGGAAAGAGTTCATAATTTTGTTACTCACCCCTCCTTATGGAGAAACAGTACCAGATGCAGGCTACTCAGAGGAAGCAACAGGATGGCCACTAGGCAGAGGAAGAAAGTGAAACTGTGGGCAAACCCCTTTATTGTGCTTTCCACCAGCAAGAACAGGCAAGGCAAGGTAAGTGGGCTTACGATCAGCTGGCTGTGTTTGAAAGTGATGCCCCATGAAATTCAGGTTCACTATTACTGTTAGCACATGTGGGTGTGAGGTTATCTAAAGTCTCCAGATGTTTTTGGTTGGGCCAGGGTTAACACTCTAGTTCATATCCCCAGTCTAAGCCACAGCCCTCTTTTGCTTCAGATTACATCTGAAATTAAATTCAAACTCCTTAATATGGCATATAAAGCCCTACAGATTCTGGTCCTTGCCTAGTTCTCCTGCTGCACCTTCCTTAATAGTTCAGGATGTGCCAGCCTCTCTGGTATTTTTTTTCTGACCTTTAAACATTTTAATTTCTCTCCCCTTCCCTGGTTTTTGTATTTCCTGTGCTCTCTGACTGCAATGCTTTTATTTTCCGATGCATCCTATGGCTTGATATTTCCACTGTTTGGTCACAACTCATATGTAACTTCCCCACAGAGACTTCCTATAACTAACCTATCAATGGTAAGCCCAACTCCTACACCCATCATCAAGACAGTTCCTTTCTAGCTTAGTTTGAGTGCCCCCTAAGGAGAGCTTGAGACAATGATTTGCATGCAGGTAGTTTATTGGGGTTATATATTTTTTAAAAACAGGGCAAGGGAACAAAAATGGAAGATAGGGGAGAAAAAAAAAGCCAATAAAATGTATTTTATTGACCTGAGAGCATCTGGGGTGCATAGAACTCAATTCCTCTGGACCCCCCCTGAGAAATAATGTAGAACAGACTTAGAATTTTCTCTCAAAGGAAAGGAGTCTTTGACATTTGGCACACATTCCCATCCACCAATGCTTGCTTAAACTCTAAAGAACTGGGAAATGATCAACTGGCAGAAGCTATGAAGGATATTTAATGAACCTTCCTCCAATATTTATACTGCTTATCAATTGACCAGTTAAAGACAAAGGGAGGTGAGAGAACCAAGGACTAGGAGAAAGATTTTCTAAGAACTCAGGATGAAATAAAAGATAAAAAACTTAGCCAAAATGCATAATAGAACATGATCCTTTCAGAGGACCCATCAATGGTCAAAGTATAAAGAGGTTAGGAATACAACCTGGCTTTAAAGTAGAGCCTTGGTTATTAAAATTAGCTAAAGGAGTAAGTCAAACAATAAAGTCTAGACAGAAGACAAGGTTGGATTCCCTGAACCTGAGGAAGATAACTCTAGAAGACAGGGAAAATAAATACATAGAATATAAAGGCAGATAGAAAAAAATATATGGGAGACTAGTAGACAACATAAATCAGTTATTTTGATAATTCTTGTAGGGACTCAAGTGAAGGATAAATGTGGTTTCAGTGACTTTTCTGAGGATGGCATCTTAAACATATCACCAAAGGACAAAGACAAAGTATGCAAAGCATGGTTAATTCGCAAAAAACAGGGCAGTCGAGTAAATTTCCAGTCTGTCACAGATATTTACAGAACTCTGATTACTAACATCTTGTTTACTCAGAAATCCTACCACCAAAATTCAATGAGCATTATAACCACTATACACTGGGAAAAGTTTAGTCAGTTTGTAAACAATTATTTGTCAGTTCAGTATTTTCCAGAATGTCTGTTTATTTCTGGCAATTATTTCCGTATCTTCTGCCCACTTCAAAAAATGTATCATGGTTTTACATTAAATATAATTTACAACACAAATAATTGAAAAGGAAAATGCAAAATTAAACAATTTCAGAAGAGAAAAAATATTAGATCAGAAATTCTAGACCAAGGGAAGCTATTGAAAACTAGAGTTGGCTAAAATGGGAAGGCTAAGTAGGGGCTAAAATGCACCAAAGAAAAATGAAAAAGTCAAAACTAAGCTTGAAAATTTCTTTATTTCTAGATGACCAGAACCTGGATTTTTGGAAGATCAAACTAAAATATTTATTTTTCTCTTCCCTAGCCTCTCATTTCATTGACCATCTTAACTCAAAAAATTTTTTACATTTCTTTACAGCCATTTACTCACATCAATAATTATATAAAGTCCAAAAGCTCCTTTTCCCACATCCTTTCTTCAGTCATTCTTAGCACTTCCACTCACTCTGGAAGGAATGGAAGCACTTCCATTCCTTCCCCAATAAGATTCCACAATCCATTTTATAATCATTCCTTGAGGAAATAAAATGCTTATTCTATCCACACATATTCAACTATCATATCCGTGTGTGTGTGCATGTATGTTTGCCTAGGAATATAGAATTTGGGACACCTATGTTAATGTTGCCACTATGACCTTTGCATATAAACTGGCTATGCACCTCCTTATCTGAGCTCTGCTATTAATTCCTAGGTACCTTTCATAGTTGACTTTAATTGCTCCTTTGAATTAATCATTCTATTATCTCTTTTTTTTTTTTAGAACTAGATGTCCTTAGATCGCTTAGATATTCCCCCTCTTTTCCTTTTAGCAGAGAAATAATTTATAAAATTGGCAATTTGAACAAATTTCACCAGACTAACAACAGGGAGGGACAGTAGGGGAATGAATGAAAAAAGTATTTAAAATTGAGGAAGTAAGTAGGAAAATGCACGGAAGCCTGAGGTCTATGGCACACTGAGAAAATTATTGGTACAGTAATATAAATGGCCACATCAACTTCTTTATGTAGAGATCCACATTCTCTGGTTCTATTGAGAGTCTAGTATTAAGTCACAAAGATTCTTCTTATCTAATAAAATGGACATTAGAACTAACTGATCAGTATTATTATAAATAAACGTCAACTTTACTCAATACCAAGAGAGCAATTAATATATTTGCCAACCAAACAATGCATCCTATTAAATGACAAAAGTGTCTGCCTGATATACTCCCTTAATATATCTTTAATGATTTAAAGAAAAGAGAATCGAGGAAATAGAAGCAAGAAAGGAATGAATTGGAGAACAAAGGGAGTAATAAGAATTGTTATTGTAAACTCCTTAACTTTTATTCACCTTCCATGTTATTTAGGTC
Source organism: Balaenoptera physalus (assembly GCF_965194825.1). Lineage (NCBI taxonomy): Eukaryota > Metazoa > Chordata > Mammalia > Artiodactyla > Balaenopteridae > Balaenoptera > Balaenoptera physalus. The sequence continues at coordinate 45,194,281 of NC_138889.1, read as the reverse complement.
TTTTCAGATCAAATAATAAACTGGCCAAATCAAAGTTCTGTTTAACTAATATTTTCCCCAGTGGTTTTAATTTCAGGTAAAAAGCAAACATTTAATTGTTTGTTATATTGAATCATTGAGGTCTCAGTGAGTAAGCAAAGCTAATGCAGACATAGAAAAACATCATCCAAGGAGCTATGAATAGCTTGGCCCTTTGCCATCTCTCAGTATGTGAGTTTGAAATCTACAAACCAGAGATTAACTCATGGATCAATTATATTTTAAGTATTCTCTGCTAGTGCTACTCAAGAAAGGCCATAACTCCTTCAGTAATTACTTAAATATCATTTGCCAGAAAACTAAACCAACTTACTTATTTCATAAAAACACTTTTGATAAAGAGGAAACAGTAAACTACAAGCTGTTCATCTTCCTGATTAAATGATGATATATTCTTGCATTTTCTTCTCCAACGTGCATGCTTGGTAACACTTGGCAATGTCTCCATCACTGAGACATTTCTACCAGCTCTCTTCATTATTTCAGAAATCCCTTCTCCTAATCTATGTCACGGCGACAGCCCTCTTGTAGCATGTATCCGCCAGCTATCTGATCTTCTAGCTGACTCTTTGGCATAAGGCTACCTCCAGCTGCTATATTTTTTCATTGATCATTTGTTTAAACCACATGTTCTGATTTTTATTTGGGTGTCATTCTTTTAAAAATAAATCCTTATGTTTTAGATTTCAACTGTGAAAATTCATAATAAAAATAATTTGGAACAACAGAAAAGGAAAAGAGTTAACCTTCTCTACTGCTCCTCTTCTCAATATATCTAACACAGAAAGATATTGATGGTCTTTAAATAAATGTTCCTGAAGTTCAAAATCAACAGCAACAACAAGAAAACTTCACATGTTTTTAAAACCCTTTGACAATGAGTACACTTAAATGATATATTTTTAAAAGAGTGAAGTTTTTCTTGATATGAATAACCAAAATCTTAGTAAGTTGATTCAAGTTATTTTAGAGTTAGATTGGACTGTTTTTTTTAGATGGAATATAGAAGTGCACATACAGAATACACTAGAGTGCATTTAAACTGTGAATCACTTATATTAAGGCAACAAATCCTAACATTGTCTCCTGGCCCGAAGAAATGCATAATCTTCTCTCTTCTTTCTGTATATGTTGCTAGAGACATATTTTGTTAAACCAGCTTAGTGTTTTGTTTTGTAAATTATAAACAATTCTCTACCAAGAGATCTTGCATAAAAATCTGGATTTAAAATACCTTTTGGAAATCAGAAAATTTGATCAAATTGGTTCTGCATTCCTATGTGGCAATAATTACAGGCTCTGGGGGCAGCTATTCCCTTCAGAAAGATCAAGTACTGTCCAATTTTCAACCTGCCTGCATACCTGACACACTCTTGACTTGCCACCATAGGCATTTGCATTGTGACCCTATAATAAAGCTTTTAATCCACATAACGATATCTACTGCTTTCCTTTCTCTCTCAAGGTTGGCAGTGAGATGGTTTTGGGGAAAATCTGCCTGCCTTAGAACTGGCATGTGCAGATTAGGGAAAACTTCTCGATAGATCCCAGGGATAGAGTCATATAGCCTCCCTCCCTCTCTCTCTCTCTTTCTCTCTCTCCATACATATCACAGGATTTGCCTTTAGTTGTCTTTGGAATCAGAAATAGGTATACACTCAGGGGAAGACAAGTCAAGGCACAAACAGTCTCCAATCTGGTTCAATGTAATTCATACTAGGTTTGGAGAAAAATCTTCATTATAGGGAGTATACATTTTTCTGGCCTTGATCTCTCTCTCTCTTTCTCTTTCTCTCTCTCTCTCTCTCTGTATATATATGTATATGTTCCAGGATGGTATATGGATGTTTGCAGAATAAGATTCAGGTTCTATGTCCAAGCCACTAACATCATTCCAATGCAATTTCAAGCTAGTCAATTTATTAGATATATGCATGTATAATTATATGTGTGACTTATGGTGATAATTAAGAATTGTTCATTATTAATATCCACCCCTTCATCACAATTATAAATCTTTATAGTTGAGAATATTGAGGAAGAGAACTTGTTCTACCACCTTTTCAGAAAAGACTGTAAATTGGTATGCAAATACTTTAGTGCTAAATGGAATAGAACAGCATTTTCACCTGAGACAGTGAATAAGTGACCAAGATTTATACCTAAACAAAAAATGAAGGATACAAAATTCCCAGGGCAGAAAATTTGAGAGAGTGATGGTAGGAAAAAGTTAATTTCAAAAGGGAAAAAGAACTGTCATACTGTGTGCTAGAAACTTTACATAGGTAATTTCATTTAATCAGCACACCACATCTAAGAGGAAAATATGCTCATCATTGTAAAGATGCACAGAAAGATAAAGTGATTGATTCATGGTCACAGAGCCAGGAAGTAAAAAAATGGAATGCAAACATATAATTACCTGACTCTTATCTGGGTTCTTTTTCCATTATACTATTGTATGATGCAATAATTAGGTGGCATTATCAAGAGAGAGTTTTCCTATGCAATGAGTGATCTTATGAATTGCTACAGGTGAATGACTCCCTTTGTTTACCCAATTTTTCTCTAATTTATGTGACAATGGGCATTATTCTTAGTATTAAAAATTTTCGGAATCAGCTTGAGTAAATGCTCATATACTCAAATATCTTTCAATTTACAGATGAAGAAGTTGGTCCATTTCTGTTTACCTGACACTCAAAAAAGAAGACTAGTATACTATCTCTTTGGAGTAGAACAGAAATGGTAATTTAAGTTCTCAGGTTTGCTTTGAAAAAGTACTTTCCATTAAATTGTCATCTTCAAAATGATGAATATATTTTATATCATGATTAGAAACTGTACCAGAAAGACCAGACTAGATATACTTAGAATTAAAGATTGTCCAGAAAAATTTTTTACAAAGATTCAAAACTATTTTCTGTAACTTAATATATAAATATTGGAACAATTTATTTTTGCTTGTTTCATATTAGAACTCTTACCCAAAGGAGTAAGACTACCCCTTAGGAGGAAGTTATTTGAAATTCAAGAGCTTTTGTCTAGAGAGGAAAAAATATGTAATTTTGCTGGTGGTTAAAGATTATCCATTGAAAAATTTACTATTGACTTAAGTTGTAGGTGTAATTCACTAGAATAAAACAAAACACTTTTAAGGCAGGGAGAAAAATATATAATAATGGAATAAATGTATATGTAGGGAAAGGAGAGATGGTGAGGATTACTGAACGATCTATGGATATTGACTCCAGGTTCTAAAGAATAAAGGAAAAGATAAATCTAATTCATCAATGTACCTTAGTTGTTTTTTTTTTTTTGATTATAGAATTTATCCATGCCCTCCTTTAACTTGTGTGGCTCAGTTGTTCTCTAGACTCATTCTTTAAATGTATCCTTCCCTCTCTGTCAGGGAAAATCACCAAGGGGAATGGGAAAATGTGGCATAGCGTGTTCCAGTGTTGAATTACAGAAAGTAGGCTTTGTAATGTCACCTCAAATTGGGAAGAGGGTAAAAATTATGCTATTTTAGAGAGAATATGAATATCATAAGGAAAGCAAGAGGAAAGCAAATGGCCAGAATTAAATTCCACACTGTTAAATCTGCCGAATTTTTAAAAAGATACAGCACAATCAAGAAGACAGAAAAGAATGCTGCCACCCAGGCCTCTTCCTCCTTTCCTCCATTGTTAACATATGGATTTTCTCTCTTTATTCAAAGCAACAGTGAAAATATTTGGAGGAGAGAATGGCTATGCCATTAAAAAATTATACAAAACTTGGAAATAGGGCAAAGACATTATGATGTTCCCTACTGATGTCATACTGGATCACTATCTAAAAAATCTACCCAAAGGTGCACTGTAGATAAAGGTAACTTTACTTGATGTACTAGTTACTATTTATTAAAGCCCAGATTCTGTAGCATAAGATGCTAACTTTTATAAGACTGAGAAACTGCATATTGTTTATTTTTGTTAATCCTATACTCCTAATTTACCCCTCCCCCACCTCCTCTTTGGTAACTATAAGTTTGTTTTCTGTGCTTGTTTGTCTGTTTCTGTTCTGTAAATAAATTCATTTGTATTATTTTTTAGATTCCACATATAAATGATATCATATAATATTTGTCTTTCTCTGTCTGACTTATTTCTCTTAGTATGATATTCTCTAGGTCAATCCATGTTGCTGCAAATGACATTATTTCATTTTTTTATGGCTGAGTAATATTCTATTTTATATATATACCACATCTCCCTTATCCATTCATCTGTTGGGGCACTTAGGTTGCTTCCACATCTTGGCTATTGTAAATAGTGTTGCTATGTACATTGGGGTGCATATTTCTTTTTGAATTAGAGTTTTCATCTTTTCCAGATATATGCCCCAGAATGGACTGCTGATAACATATGGTAACTCTATCTTAGTTTTTAAGGAACCTCCATACTGTTTTGCATAATGGCTGCACCAATTTACATTTCCACAAACAGTATAGGAGGGTTTCCTTTTCTCTACACCCTGTCTAGCATTTATTATTTATAGACTTTTTGATGATAGCTGTTCTGACTGGTGTAAGGTGATAGCTCATTGTAGTTTTGATTTGCATTTATCTAGTAATTAGCAATGTTGAACATCTTTTCATGTCCCTGTTGGCCATCTGTAAGTCTTCTTTGGAGAAATGTCTATTTAGGTTTTCTGCCCATTTTTTGATTGGGTTGTTTGTTTTCTATATTGAGTTGTATGAGATGTTTGCATATTTTGGAAATTAACCCCTTGTCTGTCACATCTTTTGCAAATATTTTCTCCCAATCCATAGGTTGTTTTGCATATAATTTTTATCTGATACAGATATAAATGATTTATATCTGGTATAAAGAGAACCCCCAATTTTTAAAAATTTCCTTGGAAAATATTGACAACTCTTCGATCGAATGCTCTCACATTTTGCCCACTGGAAGTGTCTTCAACTTTCTCCAGTTACTGTCTTCTTCCGGACACTAAAAGACTACAAAACCTTATTTAAGCCAAAGCACTTTGAATTTTTTTTTCATTATTAAGAAATCCAGTCTTCAACTTGTAAAATCTGCATGTATTTCCTCCTTACACATGCTGGACTCTGTGCAAGATGATAGGACTACGGAGATGAGCTGACTTTCAAATTTCATGGATTTCTCAATCAAATTAAAATGATAGACAAAGAGATTCACAACTACAATATAAGAAAGACTATGCAGCAGGCACAGAAAAGGCATATAAGTGAGCATGGGAATCAAGGAAGCATTTCCAAAAGTGGTGATATTTTACTTGTCTATTGAAGACGGAGTAAGGATTAGCCAAGCAATGAGAATTTCAGGCTGTGGAAAGAGTGTGAAGGAAAGTATTGTACAAGAACTACTTACTTGTTCAGAGAACTGAAGGTGGAAAAAGATGTCCTGAAAATTTTTGGAGTAGCTGAGATCCGAAGGACAGTCGAGGACCAGTCCTAAAAGGCTTTATGTTATGGAAAAGAGTTTGAACTCTGAAGTTCATATAGGATATTATGCCACAGCATGCTGTCAACAGATCTTTACTTCAGAATGTTCACCCTGACTGCCCAGACACAAAAGTAATAGAGGGAAGCAAGACTGGAGGAAAGGAAACCAAATAGGAGATGACCATAGTAACTCAAGTTAAATAAAGAAGGCTGACCTGGAAGATTGTGGCCAGTTGCTTTAGAGATATTTACAAATTAAGAACAACAGTTCTCACTGACAAATAGATAGAGGAATGAAGGGAACTAGGATGTGATCCATAAGTGGCCAAATGTACCTTTGCAATCTAGAAAGCACACAAAGTAGAGAATGCTTGGTATATTAATTTTCTATTGCTGTGTAACAAGTTGGCACAATTTAGCTACTTAACACAACACAAATGCGTTAGCTCACAGTTTCCGTGGGTCGTAAGTCTGACCTGCTTTATCTGGGTCCCCTGTTCAGGATCTCAAAAGGCTGAAATTAAGGTACCTGCTAAATGTATCATCATCTTGAGGCTTGACTAGGAAAAAAAAAAATCCACTTACAAGCTTTCTTGCATTGAAGGCAGAATTCATTTTCTGGTGGCCATATGACTGAGGTCTCCATTTTCTTGCTAGCTGTCAGCTGGAGGATACTCTCAGCTCCTAGAGCAGTTTATTCCTCCAAAGCCAGCAGCACGGTGTTTGCTGCTGCTTTGAGTATCTCACTTCTTTTAATGTACTATTATCTCAGGCTCACCCAGAATAATCTCCTTTTAATTAACTCAACTGATTAGGGAACTTAATTATATCAGCAAAATCCCTTTTACCATACAAGGTAGCGTGATTACAGGATTGATAGTTCATAATATGCACATGCTCCTCTCACCAAGAAGGGGAATCATGCAGGGTATGACTGCAGAAGGCAACAGTCTTATAGGGTATCTTAGAATTCTGCCTATTACATTGAGGGGGAAGATTATGAATGGGAATCAGAGCCTTCCTTATCAGAAGATGTGATTGCTCAGGAAAGAAGAAAATGAAGAAAGAAGCATAGACAAGATTCAACATGGGGACAGAATAATTAGTGATTAGGCAGACAAACATAATTTATTTAATCCTAAAGTACTTACATCCAAAGGACACTCCTAAATTTTAAATCCTTTAAATTTAAGCTTTAAATTTTAAAGCTTTATTTTAAAAATGTAGGTAGCAAGGAAGATGTCTAACAAAGAAAATATAAAGAAATAAGTGATTTCCCATTTCAAATTGTATTTCCCCCATTCTTTTCACTGTTAAAGAGGCTCTTTGCTAACACCCCTATCATTGTTTCTTCATTCTGCTGGAGCTGCTCCAAGCTTCTCACTTTTAGCTGAAGTTGTGAGACCCTCATCGGTCATAACAGTACAACAAAAGCCTGGTGTCTGCTAAGTATAGAGAATTGTCTCACAGTTTCTACAATAATTCTCCTATTTATACAACCTAGAATCTCAACCTCATTTTAAACAACAGTACTGAACTGTATCTGTGACCCTGCCCCAACTGCTTTTCTAAACGTTTCCCCACTGTTATTTTTTATAATAATGTCTTTACTTCAATTAGCATTTCCAACAATGAAAACATTTACTGAAGCAGTGGCTCATTGAAGTTATACTTCACAGAGATCAATTCAGAATGGGATTTTTGGACTAAGTGGGATCTCAAAGAGGTCATATAGATCACCCTCCTGTATCCAAGCAACCCCCCAGAAGATAACCATCCTATTCCAGAAATCACTCCCCAAAAGGAAATTCTACAGCCATTCCTTCAGCAACTTATTTATGTGTCTAATTACCCTTACAGTCAGGGACTTCTTGTTCGAGTCTCTCTGGGTGTGTAGAACAGTTGGTAACCATACTCCTTATAATGGCTGTTCATAAATCTGCAAACTTTTCTTAAGTCATCTTCATTATCTCTATTCCAGACCAACTATATTCTATACTTAATAGTCAACTTCATACATCTTCAGCATTCAAGGACCAAGTTTTTGGCAAATTCATAAACGATGTCAAATCTCCTAACTTCCTGTACATTTAAAAGAAATACAAATTAAAGATGAATTAATATAGCATACAAACCAATTGTTTGCCTGCGTAGCTGTCTTTCTAGCAGCTCAAGTACTAAAGGTCATACTCACAAACCATGTAAAGAAAGCCATAACTATATGATTACTGTTCCCATTATCTCCTCATCCTGTCTGATAACTATATTCACTTCCTTTTTAGACTCCTTCTTCTGCAAGTGACCTGAGTTGCAGACAAATATGGTCAATGTGACACTGGTACTTAGTAATCCTCTCCTAATCTTTTTAGTCCTCTGATTGAATAAGCAATCTATATGGTGAAATACAGTGCCTTTGTTCCAACATTATCTCAAGCTGGTCTTGAATACATACATATATTTAAGAATTGCTATACTTTAATATAATTCTCTGTAAAATGTCAATTTCCATCATTTTTATTCTCTCTGTTTCTGTCAATATTGCAACATTTTCCCACACAATCGCCATTATAGCCTGTTATGCCTACTCTCCATAGAAGCTGTTAAATTGACAGCCACATCCGAGTCTGAACTTCTTAAATACTCTTTTTTGGCTTGGTGTCAACACTCTCCAATGTTTTTGTTTTTGTTTTTGTTTTTTTCTTTCCACTAATTCTGAACTAATTCACTGAGCAAGACAGTGAACTACTAAAATTCAATCTGGCATAGATCTTCGTATTTATATAATCAGAGACTGGCTATTCTCATCAATATTGAGGCAGGGAACCAAGCTTACTGAAAATAATAATTCTACGTTTTGGTACAGGCATTGAACTGAGTTCAGGATTCTAAGTTTCAAATCCTTCTTTGAAAACAGAAAGTTGCATATTTTGAAAAAGTCCGTTCATATAGGAGAAATATTATTTTAGTTGTCCTTTTCTCTTTTTTTGCATTAATTTGCATATCCCTGAATACTAGTGTTTGTAAAGTGAATATATATGTATAAATGTAAGGTAAATATATATGTATTTAATTTTACTCTCTATTTAATTTTACTCTCCTCTGAATTGTCTATTAAAATCTTAGTTCATTTTCTTGAGTAGTTGCTCATTTTACTAATTTGTTAGAGCCTTATGTGCCATCTATGTTGCAAATATATTTTCCAAACTCTTTCAGTTGTCTATCGATTTTCTTCATGGTATCTTTTGCCATACACACTTTTAATTTTGTACTACCCTATATAAGCACATTTTATTACAGATTTCGAATGTCTTATTTTGTCAAGAGGGTCACTTATGTTATTGGGTGGAGCATGTAATCTCTTAGATGTTTTTCTAACATAGTCATTACATACATGACTATGTTAGAAGGAAATATATAATCTACTTTAAATTTTGATTTATATCTGGAGTGAAATAGGGATATAATTTTATTTTTACAATGGATAATAATTTCTTAAATGAGCCATCATTTTCCCATTGAGTTGAATTATCTCAATCATATACTAAATACTCAAATATATCAGATTTATTTCCAGAGTCTCTATTATGTTGCATTTTTTTTTTGTATTTTGTAGTTGTCACTGTTGTTGCTCGCTGATTCTCATGCCAATATACTATTAATTTTACTATAGTACATTTATAAAATTTTCTGTGTTAGGCAAAGTAAATCCCCTCCTATTTTTCCTAACCCATTTTTCCTATCTGCTTTTTATAATTTTCTTTTTTGGGCATTTATTCTTCTACATGAATTTCAAAATCATTTTATCCATTTCAAAGACAATGTATCTCCCCCAGAAAATCTTCTATTTACTAATTAGCAGATAACTAAATTCATATATTAATTTTTGAGGGAATTGATATTTAATATTCCCATTCTGAAACATAAGGCATTGTTTTTCAATAAAATGACTTCATTTATTTCCTATATCTTTCTCATTTCATTTATTCGTAAATGTATATAGTCTTCATTACTATTATGAATAGATTTTTTCCATGTCCTTTTTCTTGCTTTTTACTTAACTGAAAAATACCTTTGAGCTTTATATATTCTTGTGCTCAGTCACATTGGAAATTCCTTTATTAGTTCAAATAGCTTTAAACTAGACTCTCTTGCATTTCCTAGGTATAAAATACACTAATAAAAACAGATCACTTTACTTTCTCTTGGTTTTTTCTTTTTTAAAATGGTGATAATGATAATAGTTATTTTATAAGTTCTCTATGAGGAATAAATGAATTAAAATACATAAAATATTTTGAACAGTACCCAGAATACTAGTCCTTAATAAAAGTTAACTATTTGTGGTAATACTAGGCATTCTTGTCTAGGTCTTAATTTTAGTTAAAATGACAAGTGTGTATCCATATACGAGGAAATTCCTAGTGCTATTTATATTTCTCCTTCTTGGCCAGATGCAAAAAGCCTGAACCCTTTGCTTTTAAGATTGTTCTGAATGTCAGTGTCCAAAAAAAATAATAATAATAATAAAGAAAAAGGAAAGCAGTTGTCCAGAGTCAACAAGTTATCATTTCAAATCACAATTTAATATCCATAAAATTCTGGGAAACTTATGTAAGCTCCAAACGTGAAGCTTTTATGGGGCTAATTGCACTTCCTAATCCTGGACTTATGAGGATTAAATGAGATAATGATCACAAAGTGCTAAGTACTATTCCTGGTAGAAAGCAGATGTTCAGTGCATGCTAATACTTCCTTTCTCCCTCTTTTTCACATTTCCACCATCTCAGGAAAGTCTTTTATACATGACCTTCAAATAGAAATACTGTATTGTCTTTTATTACCAGCACATAACTATCACTATTAGCCTTCATCTCACTGATTAAAAAAAACAACAGGGCGACCTTCAAGATGGCTGAAGAGTAGGAAGTGGAGATCACCTTCCTCTCCACAAATACATCAAAAATACATCTATATGTGGAACAACTCCTACAGAACACCTACTGAACACTGGCAGAAAACCTCGGATTTCCCAAAAGGCAAGAAAATCCCCACCTACCTGGGTAGGGCAAAAGAAAAAAGAAAAAACAGAGACAAAAGAATAGGGATGGGACCTGCACCTCTGGGAGGGAGCTGTGAAGGAGGAAAAGTGTCCACACACTAGGAAGCCCCTTCACTAGTGGAGACAGGGGGTGGGCAGGGGGGAAGCTTTGGAGCCACAGAGGAGAGTGCAGCAACAGGGGTGCAGGGGGCAAAGTGGAGAGATTCCTGCACAGAGGATCGGTGCCGACCAGCAGTCACCAACTCAAGAGGCTTGTCTGCTCACCTGCTGTGGTGGGTGGGGGCTGGGAGCTGAGGCTCGGGCTTTGGAGGTCAGATCCCAGGGAGAGGACTGGTGTTGGCTGCATGAACACAGCCTGAAGGGGGCTAGTGCACCACAGCTAGCTGAGAGGGAGTCCAGGAAAAAGTCTGGAACTGCCAAAGACACAAGAGACCATTGTTTCGGGGTGCACGAGGAGAGGGGATTCCTTCCCCGTGTGCCCACAGAAGGCAGAGTACTGCCTAAGTGAGCTCCAGAGACGGGTGTAAGCCAAGGCTATCAACACGGACCCCAGAGACGGGCATGAAACAGTAACGCTGGTGTCGCTGCCACCAAGAAGCCTGTGTGCAAGCACATGTCACTACCCACAGCCCCCACCCCCGGGAGCCTGTGCAGCCCGCCACTGCCAGGGTCCCGCGATCCAGGGACAACTCCCTGGGGAGAACACACACAGTGTGCATCAGGCTGTTGCAATGTCACACTGGCCTCTGCTGCTGTAGGCTCACCCCGCATTCCAATTATGACTACCATAACCCTCCCTCTCCCCAGCCTGAGTGAGCAAGAGAACCCTAATCAGGCCCCGCTTTAACGTCCTCCTGTCTGGGCAGGGAACAGACCCCTGAGGTCAACCTACATGAGAGGTGGGGCCAAAACCAAAGCTGAACCCCAAGAGCTGTGTGAACAAAGAAGAGAAAGAGAAATTTCTCCATGCAGCCTCAGAAGCAGTGGATTAAATCCCCACAATCAACTTGATGTACCCTGCACCTGTGGAATACCTGAATAGACAACAAATGTTCCCAAAATTGAGGCAGTGGACTTTGGGAAAAACTGTAGACTTGGGGTTTGCTCTCTGTGACTGATTTCTTTCTGATTTTTATGTTTATCTTAGTTTAGTTTTAGTGCTTGTTATCATTGGTTGATTTGTTTATTGGTTTGGTTGCTCTTTGCTCTTTGATTTATTTATTTATATTTATTATTATTCAGTGTCTTTCTTTTTTTTTCTTCCTTTTTTTTCTCCTTTTCTTCTGAGCCGTGTGGCTGACAGGGTCTTGGTGCTCTGACCAGGTGTCAGGCCTGAGCCTCCTAGGTGGGAGAGTTGAGTCGAGGACATTGGACCACCAGAGACCTCCTGGCCCCATGTAATATCAATTGGCGACAGTGCTCCCAGAGATCTCTGTCTCAGCACTAAGACCCAACTCCACCAAACGGCCAGCAAGCGCCAGTGATAGATGCCGCATGCCAAACAACTAGCAAGACAGGAACACAACCCCAGCCATTACCAGACAGGCTGCCTAAAATCATAATAAGTTCACAGACACCACAAACACACAAATGGACACGGACTTGCCCACAAGAAAACAAGGTCCAGTCCAAACCACCAGAACACAGGCACCAGTCCCCTCCACCAGGAAACCTACACAAGCCACTGAGCCAACCTCACCCACTGGGGGAAGACACCAAAAACAATGGGAACTACGAATCTGCAGCCTGTGAAAAGGAGACCCCAAACACAGTAAGTTAAACAAAATGAGAAGACAGAGAAATATGCAGCAGATGAAGGAGCAAAGTAAAAACCCACCAGACCAAACAAATGAAGAGGAAATAGGCAGTCTACCTGAAAAAGAATTCAGAGTAATGATAGTAAAGATGATCCAAAATCTTGGAAATAGAATGGACAAAATACAAGAAACGTTTAACAAGGACAAAGAATAACTGAAGAGTAAACAAACAATAATGAACAACACAATAAATGAAATTAAAATTCTCTAGAAGGAATCAATAGCAGAATAACTGAGGCAGAAGAACAGATAAGTGACCTGGAAGATTAAAGAGTGGAAATGACTACCACAGAGCAGAATAAAGAAAAAAGAATGAAAAGAATTGAGGACAGTCTCAGGGACCTCTGGGAAAACATTAAACCCACCAACATTCGAATTATAAAGTTCCAAGAAGAAAAAGAGAAAAAGAAAGGGTCTGAGAAAATATTTGAAGAGAGTATAGTTGAAAACCTCCCTAACATGGGAAAGGAAATAGTCAATCAGATCCAGGAAGTGCAGAGAATCCCATACAGGGTAAATCCAAGGAGAAACACGCCAAGACAAAATATTAAAAGTAGCAAAGGAAAAGCAACAAATAACATACAAGGGAATCCCCATAAGGTTAACACCTGATATTTCAGCAGACAATCTGCAAGCCAGAAGGGAGTGGCAGGACATATTTAAAGTGATGGAAGGGAAAAACCTACAACCAAGATTACTCTAACCAGCAAGGATCTCATTCAGATTCAATGGATAAATTAAAATCTTTAGAGACAAGCAAAAGTTAAAAGAATTCAGCACCACCAAACCAGCTTTACAACAAATGCTAAAGGAATTTCCCTAGGCAAGAAACACAAGAGACGAAAAACACCTACAAAAACAAACCCAAAACAATTAAGAAAATGGTATTAGGAAGATACATATTAATAATTACCTTAAATGTGAATGGATTAAATGATCCAACCAAAAACATAGACTGGCTGAATGGACACAAAAACAAGACCAATATATATGTTGTCTAAAAGAGACCCACTTCAGACCTAGGGACACATACAGACTGAAAGTGAGGGGGTGGAAAAAGATATTGCATGTAAATAGAAGTCAAAAGAAAGCTGGAGTAGCAATTCTCATATCAGACAAAATAGACTTTAAAATAAAGACTATTACAAGAGACAAAGAAGGACACTACATAATGATCAAGGGATCAATCCAAGAAGAGGATATAAAAATTGTAGATATTTACGCACCCAACATAGGAGCACCTTAATATATAAGTCCAATGCTAACAGCCATAAAAGGGGAAATAGACAGTAACAATAATAGTAGGGGACTTTAACACGCCACTTTCACCAATGGACAGATCATCCAAAATGAAAATTAATAAGGAAACACAAGCTTTAAAAGACACATTAAACAAGATGGACTTAATTGATATTTATAGGACATTCCATCCAAAAACAGCAGAATACACTTTCTTCTCAAGTGCTCATGGAACATTTTCCAAGATAGATCATATCTTGGTTCACAAATCAAGCCTTGGTAAATTTAAGAAAATTGAAATCATCTTTCAATGATGATTGAAAAAAGTATGATTTCCGACCACAGTGCTATGAAACTAGATATCAATTACACGAAAAAAACTGTAAAACATACAAACACGTGGAGGCTAAACAATACACTACTAAATAACAAAGAGATCACTGAAGAAATGAAAAAGAAAATCAAAACATACCTAGAAACAAATGCAACGAAAACACGACAACCCAAAACCTATGGGATGCAACAAAAGCAGTTCTAAGGGGGAAGTTTATAACAATACAATCCTACCTCAAGAAACAAGAAAAATCACAAATAAACAACCTAAACTTACACCTAAAGCAATTAGAGAAAAAAGAACAAAAAACCCCAAAGTTAGCAGAAGGAAAGAAATCATAAAGATCAGATCAGAAATAAATGAAAAAGAAATGAAGAAAAAAATAGCAAAATTAATAAAACTAAAAGCTGGTGCTTTGAGAAGATAAACAAAATTGATAAGCCATTAGTCAGACTCATCAAGAAAAAAAGGGAGAAGACTCAAATCAACAGAATTACAAATGAAAAAGAGAAGTAAAAACTGACACTACAGAAATACAAAGGATCATGAGAGACTACTACAAGCAATTTTATGCCAATAAAATGGACAACCTGGAAGAAATGGACAAATTCCTTGAAAAACACAATTTTCCAAGACTGAACCAGGAAGAAATAGAAAATATGAACAGACCAATCACAAGCACTGAATTTGAAACTGCGATTAAAAGTTTTCCAACAAACAAAAGCCCAGGACCAGATGGCTTCACAGGTGAATTCTATCAAACACTTAGAGAAGAGCTAACGCTTATCCTTCTCAAACTCTTCCAAAATATAACAGAGGGAGGAACACTCCCAAACTCATTCTTCGAGGCCATCATCACCCTGATACCAAACCAAACAAAGATTTCACAAAAAAAGAAAACTACAGGCCAATATCACTGATGAACATAAATGAAAAACTCCTCAACAAAATACATGCAACAGCACCATTAAAAGGATCATACACCATGATCAAGAGGGGTTTATCCCAGGAATGCAAGGATTCTTTAACATACTCAAATCAAACAGTGTGATGCACCATATTAACAAACTAAAGGATAAAAAATATATGATCACCTCAATAGATGCAGAAAAATCTTTTGACAAAATTCAACACCCATTTATAAAAAAAATAAACTTCAAATACTGGGCATAGAGGGAACCTACCTCAGCATAATAAAGGCCATATATGACAAACCCACAGCCAACATTGTTCTCAGTGGTGAAAGACTGAAACCATTTCCTCTAAGATCGAGAGCAAGGCAAGGTTGCCCACTCTAACCACTACTTTTCAAGAAAGTTTTGGAAGTTTTACCCACAACAATCAGAGAAGAAAAAGAAATAAAAGGAATCCAAATCAGAAAAGAAGAAGTAAAACTGTCACTGTTTGCAGATGACGTGATACTATACATAGAGAATCCTAAAGATGCTGCCAGAAAATTACTAGAGCTAATCAATGAATTTGGTAAAGTAGCAGGATACAAAATTAATGCACAGAAATCTCTTGCATTCCTATACACTAATGATGAAAAATCTGAAAGAGAAATTAAGGAAACACTCCCATTTACCATTGCAACGAAAAAAATAAAATACCTAGGAATAAACCTACCTAGGTAGACAAAAGACCTGTATGCAGAAAACTATAAGACACTGATGAAAGAAATTAAAGATGATACAAACAGATGGAGAGATATACTGTGTTCTTGTATTGGAAGAATCAACATTGTGAAAATGACTCTAGTACCCACAGTGATCTACTGATTCAATGCAATCCTTACCAAACTACCAATGGCATTTTTCACAGAACTAGAACAAAAAATGTCACAATTTGTATGGAAAAACAAAAGACCCCGAAAAACCAAAGCAGTCTTGAGAAAGAAAAATGGAGCTGGAAGAATCAGGTTCCCTGACTTCAGACTATACTACAAAGCTACAGAAATCAAGACAATATGGTACTGGCACAAAAACAGAAATATAGATCAATGGAACAGTATAGAAAGCCCAGAGATAAACCCACACACATGATCACCTTATCTTTGACAAAGGAAGCAAGAATATACAATAGAGAAAGGACAGCCTCTTCAATAAGTGGTGCTGTGAAAACTGGACAGCTACATGTAAAAGAATGAAATTAGAACACTCCCTAACACCATAAACAAAAATAAATTCAAAATGGATTAAAGACCTAAATGTAAGGCCAGACACTATAAAACTCTTAGAGGAAAACATAGGCAGAGCACTCTATAACATAAATCACAGCAAGATCCTTTTTGACCCACCTCCTAGAGAAATGGAAATAAAAACAAAACTAAACAAATGGGACCAAATGAAACTTAAAAGCTTTTGCACAGCAAAGGAAACCATAAATAAGATGAAAAGACAACCTGCAGAATGCGAGAATATATTTGCAAATGAAGCAACTGACAAAGTATTAATCTCCTAAATATACAAGCATCTCATGCAGCTCAATATCAAAAAATCTAACAACCCAATCCAAAAATGGGCAGAAGACTTAAATAGACACTTCTCCAGAGAAGATATACAGATTGCCAACACATGAAAGGATGCTCAACGTCACTAATCATTAGAGAAATGGAAATCAAAACCACAATGAGGTATCACCTCACACCGGTCAGAATGGCCATCATCAAAAAATCTACAAACAATAAATGCTGGAGAGTGTGTGGAGTAAAGGGAATCCTCTTGCACTGTTGGTGGGAATGTAAATTGATACAGCCACTATGGAGAACAGTATGGAGTTTCCTTAAAAAACTAAAAATAGAACTACCATATGATCCAGCAATCTCACTACTGGGCATATACCCTGAGAAAACCATAATTCAAAAAGAGACATGTACCACAATGTTCCTTGCAGCACTATTTACAATAGTCAGGACATGGAAACAACCTTAATGTCCATCGATAGATGAATGGATAATGAAGATGTGGCACATATATATGATGGAATATTAGGCATAAAAAGAAACGAAATTGAGTTATTTGTAGTGAGGTGGATGGACCTAGAGTCTGTCATACAGAGTGAAGTAAGTCAGGAAGAGAAAAACAAATACCATATGCTAACACATACATATGGAATGTAAAAAAAAAAAAAAAGGTTCTCATGAACCTAGGGGCAGGATAGGAATAAAGACGCAGCTATGGAGACTGGACTTGAGGACACGGGGAGGGGAAGGGTAAGCTGGGACAAAGTGAGAGAGTAGCATTGACATATATACACTACCAAACGTAAAATAGATAGCTAGTGGGAAGCAGCCACATAGCACAGGGAGATCAGTTCAGTGCTTTGTGACCACATAGAGAGGTGGGATAGGGAGGGTCGGAGGGAGGCGCTGGAGGGAGGGGATATGGGGATATATGTATACATATAGCTGATTCACTTTGTTATACAGCAGAAACTAACGCAACTTTGTAAAGCAATTATACTCCAATAAAGATGTTAAGAAAAAAACCCTTGTGTTTTATTATCTAAACGTATCCGTATATATAGTCCTGAAAATAGACAAATTGATCCATTATACTCTATGACTCAGTGCTTAACAAATGGCAGGCCACAGCAGTATAAACGAGGATTTGGCAGATCATTTAGAATGAAAAATATGCATTCAAAATATATTAGAATACAGCATTGATGGTGGTACCAATTGTTTAGTAATAGAACGATTCCAGCACTTAATAATTCAATTTTCCAAATTTCAATGTTTGCACATTTAGTATGAGTGCTTACATAATTTATTATTTAAAAATAATGTATATACAGGAAAAATTGTTCATTTATCACAAGTGCAAAGGCAACTCAAAACCAGAGTGCCACAGTTAGCATTTTTATATAAGCATCTCTATCCCATACAGTGAGAGTAGGATTATAATCACTATATTATCCTGTATCTGGGAACACCTATAAACTGCAAACTAATGAGGTAAGTAATTTTGGTTAATTAGAATCAATAGTATCATCCTTTAATTAAACAATATTGATTGCATTATACAGAGGGCAGCATTTTGAAGTAATTTGCTCTTATGCAATGTGTCTTTTCCTTGCAAAAGTATGTCAGGGGGCAAGTTTACTTTGACATGGGCTAAACCCTCTGCACCCTTGCCAATATAATAGCACTTTATATTTATGAAGTCAGAAATGGAGAGATTTCCAAATACTAATTATATCACTTTTGATACTCCAATATGTGTGGTTGAAGTTTCATTTGACCTGACACAGAAACCTCTTTATGGAAAGAGAAAGACATCATTGGCCAGTCATGAAAAGTTTATTTTATTCCGGTTATAACTAAAAAATATGATGATAACAATCAACTATTACTAATTTAATATTTTAACATAATTTGTCTTCAATTACTTAAAAATTTTATGGAAAATTATTTCCACCTGAATGTCCCACTATATTGTAACCTCTGCAAGAGCGGAACTGAGTCTATCTTGTTCACCATGATTTCCCTTTCTCTGAGCATATGCTTGATACAAAGTAGACATGCCACAAGTATTGATATTAGTGAGTTACCAAGTCATTTTCTTCAATGTTCCATCTGACGTATGTGGACAGCTATAGGAGCCAAGAACTGTGAGTCCAACTGAAATGTTTAATGTCATGTTGCCCATGCCCACGTTTTACTTGACTGCATGGAATTCTAAAGGATCACTTCTATCATTAAAGACCTACTCCATCATCACCATCAATCTACCAATCTACTTTTTCACCATTCTTACTTTCAGGAGATCTTTTCTTATAAGTTGTCTAATATCTTATGGTATGGTTTTAAGTCTATTTTCTTTCGTTCTGTCAGCAGTAGAAATGGAGAATAGCTGGGTATTAAACCTATATCTATTTGAAGAACATTAACATAAAAGGACCCTAGACAGAGGAAGAAGTTACTGAAATGCCTTAATATGTTACATTCCTGTGAAGTAAATGAGAAATTACAAGTGCATAAAAAGAGCAAAATAAATATGAGAACATTTTAAGAGCACACATTCTCTTCAGTTGGTGAAATGATTCCAGAACTTTCATCATTTTCCCACAGGCTTTATGTTGCAATTGTTTGAAATGAGTCTTCAATAAATGCAATTCAATTGATTGGAATTGAATGCCAATTTAATTGGCTCTGGGTTATATACAGTGAGAATATCCAAAAAAACAAAAGAGAGTAGCAAAATCTAGCAGTTACAGGGATGGGGATTTCAGCATCAAAGAGACCAAGACTTAAGTCCTAACAAGCTTTCCTACCTGCAAACCATATAACTTTGGGCAAAATATTTGAATGCACAAAGGCTCATGTATTTCATTTATAAAAAGAGAATGACAGTGTAAGCCTTATTGGTCAGTTGTAAGGATTAATTAGAATATTGTACTAAAAGTGCTTAGCCCGAAGCCTGGTGTGTTGTAAATCTTAGCTACCTTTTATTAGCCATGCTGCTTCATCTCGAAGAGCTTATTTGAGGGCAGACCCCTGATCTACTGCTTCTAAGATCATTGATGTTTCTACTGTATCTCTCTGTTATGCAGTCACTCATTCCATTCCATAAACCTACTCTATCAGCAATTCTCCTGGACTATAGCTTATCATATATTAGAAGGAAACATATGTGAATGCAATTTATGCAACTGTAAGCTAAAGTGAGTGGTTCATTACTAAAGTAAGTAACATACAGCAGGGCATCTGGCTGGTCGAGGCCTGGAGTTCTGGTATTATAGGTATGTGGATCGTTAATGGATGTAGCATAAGCAAAACTGCCTAGCTAAGTGATTTGGACCCTCAGCTGGCTTTAAAGAGCAAGTGGTACAGGTGGAAATAGCGTGAAATTTCCTTTACCCTTAAATTTGACAAATGAGGCAACAATGTTTATAAATAGTCCCTTAACGCTGAGGTAATTGGGTAAGAAAGCATGACAGGGTATGGAAAGTAGCTCCTTTCAATTTATTACTCAGGCACCCTGTTAAGGTCTTTTCCGAAATTGGGCCTATAGGTCAAGTTATTTAATTTGAGCTACTGAAACACGTTACCAAATTCCAAGATCTAATAGCCACAATAATCGCATCTGCTACTTAGGATGAGGTAGATTGTCTGGTTGCTTTCCTGATCTAGGCTACTGAATATATTGTTTAGTATCATCAGGAGCTGAGCAGAGAAATTCAATGATGCCAGAGGCATAGTTCATATTACCATGCCACAAACCAGATAAGGGATGCAGCAGGCCTTGACATGGTATTTGCAGCAGAAATCAGGGCTCCTTTGAGATAACTCATGTGAAATTGTGAATCAAAGAGAGACAGACTTGCCTTTTTATGGGGAAGAAGGAAAGACAAAGGAAAATCACCCTCCACTGCAATTCCAAGTTTACTTATGAAAACATGTTTTTCTTGCCCAAAAAGGAGAATCATATCTAACATTGCAATATTCAAAAGCCAAGTCACACCTCAGTCCAAGAAACTGAGGTTTCAGGATCCTAGATTTTATTTCTGAGCTCTTACAACTAGGTTAATTCTATTTCTGCTTTCAGGTGTCTATACTCATAATTGTTCTAGTGAGTCAAACTTTATGGTTGCAAAACAGGAAATTAAAATCTTAATGACAAAAGTATTTTGATTTAAATTGTTATGTGTTGATATATGGTTTGAAAATGTATTCTTCAGGAAGTTTTTAATAATTTGCAGCATCTGATTTTTATTGGGAGCCCTAGGACACACAAATCTCATAGAAAGTTTGAGCTCATGTAACATTGAGCTCACATAACAAATAGCAAACTCCACTTTTCCTGCAACCCGTAAAAGGAAACCAATATAAGCCCTCACAGACAGTAGCCTTCCCTACAGCCATCGGTAGTCCTGGCTTCAGATCTATCCATGGCAAGTTCTCACCATTACAGAGAACACAGCAGGAATAAAACATTTGTGTATAAAACTTTCATACCCTTTTCAACACTGATAGATTTATACCATTTTAGATGCCAAAAAAGAAAAATCTTTGAACTCTTGTTATTATAGAAGAAACCAAGGGAGCTGCTGGAAAATATTCAAAGTTAAATTGTTTTATGAATTATCAAGGATCACAAATCTCCCTACAAAACAGATCTATATAAAAATCAATGAGCAACCTAAGAACAATTAAAAGAAAATGTTATCGGTAGTAATCTCTACTTTGATGATGATATTCCACGTTGCATCTGGTTGAAGACCTGAAAACCTGGAGATCAGGTTTTTGCTTTCACTTTCAGGGAAAGTGAGATATTATTCAAGAAATGCTTCTTGACTACTGCTCTATGCAAGGCATCATTCAATGTCTGTGGGGATATGGAGGAGGCCTTCTAAGTATGAACTGCAGCAAATAAAATTGAGGCTGTTACAAATTGGAGGTCAATTTATTTAGAAAGTGTTTCTTTAATTGGGCTCATTCAGTATATTCACATAATGTGATCATCAGGTATATATCAAAGGCAATATTTTAGCAAGGTGAGTTGATAGAGGCCCTGGGAATGTTTCCATTTCATGAAACCAGGGACCTGCAAACAAATGCCTCCTTTTATTGGTAATTTCTTCATCAACGTTACCAAAAATATCTTAATATGTTATATTCCTTTGCAAGTAAATGGGAAATCATGGGTATATAAATAGGACAAAACTGTGAAAATATTTTAAGAGCAGGCTTTCTCTTCAGTAGGCTAAATTATCCCAAATCCATTATCATTTTCTCATAGGCTTCATTTTGCAATTGTGAGAAATGTATCTTCATAAATGCAATTCAATTGATAGTACCTGCATGTCAACTTTGAATTATTTCCAGATATGTACTGTGAGGAAATCCAAAGAAGTAGAAAAAAAGCAGCAAGGTCTAGCAGTTAGGGGCATAGGGGATTAGTTCCCCGTTTAGATGATGTCCGTTGCATCTTCATTAATAACCAAGTGGGTGCATCTTCGTTATGGTGCAGTTGTTAGAATGTAGGCACAAGTCCTATATTTTAATTTTTAGGAAATGATTGGGTCTTAGGAATACCCTTTAGAAAGATTAATGGCTTATATGAGCATGGGGAAGAGGGGAAGTCCATAATTGCTGACTGTTCCTCAAAAGAGTTATGACTACATTAAAAATTTTTTTCTATGGTCCCTGGGATATTTTGAAGTTATCAGGCATGCACTTTGGTTTTTATGTTGCTATTATGCTAGAAACCCTGAAAAGAACTTCTATCTTTGCCTTGAATGAACAAGGTGGCAGATCACACCACCAGGACCAAGACAAACCCCTTCTCCATGCACCTCACTTTACCAGAAACAATAACATCTATAACCCAAACTCTGGCTGGATTAGGGGCTCATCTTACTTCCCATCTGGACAGGACAGAGATATTTTAGTTTTACTTTTATCTACTCATGTGAGTAGAGAAGGGGACATCTCCTTCTAGATCTACTTCTAGAGCACCAGGCGATCACTTTGTTACTTGAATTAAATGGTCATCTGAATATTAATAGTAAACTGGATAGAAAATGAAAACAAATTAATGATTTCATAATCATTTTCATGTTTCATGGCTGTCACATGAAAAAAATTACCCTAAGTGTGCTTTTGTAAATGAGGTACATTGTTTTTTCTAACTCACTGAAACATCTGCAATGTCTTTATGGATCAAGGAAACAATGAAATAAGTACATTACATTTATGATTACATTATAGGTACTCCATTCAGAGAATTGGAAATATATGCATGCATGCATATATGGAGTTATATGAAGCATAACTATGCAATTATAACTTTTTTATCTGGGAATAAAATACACCATTTGTTTACTGGTAATCTCTGAGCTTCAATTCCTTTTCCTTTATAGTTCACTAGAGGATTCTTGGGAAAATGTTATTTACCTCTCTGATTTCAAACCACCTAGTCTCACATTGCAAATTGATCTTAATAGGAGATTAAGTTTTAATACCATTGACCATTTTTGAGCATCAAGAAATATTAGCAATAACATATGCTAAAAGCAATATGCAGATCATGCAGTTTTTAATGTTTTGTAAATTGTATGATAATATTAAGAACATATGTGAAAGAAGCTGGATGTTTAATGAGGATATCTCACTCATTATATTTGTCAAGATTATACTAAAATGTTCACATTGTTGTGTATTTTGTATTTCAAGCTACACTGTATTTCATGTTTCAAACTACACTGTAAGGCTATGCAAGGCTGGAATGACTTCCTCTGGATTTATGTTAAAGTCCCCATCACCTATATGTGTGTCACATATAGAGTGTGCTCTAAAATAGTTGTCTGATAAGTGATGTTTATAATACTATTGAGGGTTTGGAAGTTAGTTTTAAATGATAAGAACCTAGATGTCAACCTAATTAATATCAAAATAAATACTGTGAAGACAGATATGAACACTACACATAATGTATTCATTTAAGTTGTGAGTCAACACCCAAGTCTAATATTCTAAGCAAATAAGAACCGTTAACAGCTCTGTTTCTGTTACTTGCCTAGGTACCCTTTTTTCATTAAGAGCACATGCATTGATTAAATATGTTGGTGGCTAACAGCAAATTAAAATGTTTGGATTTCTACAAGTTTATCTGGATTTCATTTGGCACAAACCCAACCATGTAGCCTACTCATTTTTTTTCTTTTTCTTTTTGTCTGGAACATGTAGCTGAAGCACATGGTCCTTCCTAGTAAATGTATATTCAGAATCATGCTTAAACGATTAACTATCCTTTCTTGGAACAAACAACTGGAATTCAGTATTCATAGGCTAGATACGATTAGATGTACAATTATTGAGAGTCTATGATGGGCAAATCACTGTTACCAGAATTGTGAAGATTAAACAGTGAGTGAGAAAGACATGATTCCCAGTCTCTTGGAGTTTACCATCTAATAAATTAATCTCATACAAACACACACACACACACACACACACACACAGATACGCAAGGCACACACAGAGATATGCAAGGTGAATACATGTTATTCGATCATGAGTAAAACTTAAGGATTGGCCATTTTTGTAAGAGTGAGGAGGGGGAACTCATCAGTTTATATTTGACATCCAGTTGGTGAAATTTTTAGTGGTTTTATAGAACTGTTTAAAATGTGCTATTTACTGTAAAATGAAATCCCAATTACTCTTTCCTTCATTTTTGTCTTCTCTTGCTCTAGCTCTCACTGCTACTTTTTCTTTTTCAAACTCAACTGTCATTCACACAACAGGAAGCTAAGAAGAGACTCCCTGAGTATGAATATTAATACAGAAAGGCAGTACCACCAGTTAAGATGCCTCAGGGGAAACTGATTAAAAACTTGAATAAAACAATAGAGAGGCATGTGATATGGAAGTATTTTGTCTAACTCTTCACTTTCTGTTACTTTCTTTGTTTCTGAGTTGTCTTTTACTGAGTGTCCTGTTTTTCTTCTCATTGTGCTAACTTGGAGGAATTTTTTTGTGCAAGTTAAGCAACAGCTTTCCTGAAATGTGTGCAGCTTTTGTTAAATATTTTTAGAATACTTCTAAATTTCAGAAAATGTGTAGACTTTACAGTTTTAAGAAGGAGTTTACTAAATGAATTAACATGCATTCAGTTTCATAATTATTTTCATGGAAGTATTGCTTGTAAATTAGATGATTTTCCTTGCCTTCATTTTGTGATCAGTCTCTTGAAAACAAAAAGTTTTGTTTTGTTTTACCATTACTCTGTATCTTTCAATAAATACATTTCTCTGCCTCACTTTCCACTATCATAAGAAGTAATTGTGGAATTTTTAAAATTAGAGAAACTATAGAGATCATCCAATCCCAAAATTTACAGTGTTTGTACCAGCCAAAACAACTTTCATTATTTTCATTTATGGAAGTCACTTCTGAAAAAATCCTGCCTACCAATGGATTAAATGGATTAATAATTTCATATCTTCATTAAAGACATCTGAAATAAGTAAGTACAGTGTATGTAAACTGACTAATATCATGTCACACAGGAATAAATAAATTAAATGTTTTGACGTTAGCCTGTGTAACATCAAAAGTGTTGATATAATTTTTATTAGGTTTTTCCAAAACATTGCTAGTATTTCATATTCCTTCATTAATTCTTCCAAAGGGAAATCTTGGTACATAGGAAACTTCAGCTGTGGAAATTCTGATCCAGCTAGCTAGCTCATCTGTCTATAAATTAGGAGTTAAATATAATCTGGCAACTCAAATAAATGGCACACTGTGGAGAATTCTCTTGCAAGGCAAATTATTGTTATATTTTAAGATTGCTTAAGTATATAATACATTCAGAAAATTACACAAAACATAAATACATAAGTAAGTGAATTGAGACAGAATGAATAACTTTGTAACCACTAACTACTAAGAAACAATACTCCATTTCCAGTACTCCATTTGTGCCCCTTCCAATCACTCCCCCACCAAGAAGCAAAAGACATGCATATCATTAATGTTAGTAGATAATGCAAAACTCATTTCCCAAATCATTGTTCCCATTTAAACGCCCACAAACAGAATATGACAGTTATCTTTGCATCAAAATTTTTTTCATACCTGGTATTGTGGGTCTTTTCAATTTTAGTATAGGCTGAAAGCTCATTATGATTTAATTTTTATTTCTCTCATTACAAATAACGTTTGTAACTTTTAATATGTTCAATGGACCTTTTTTATGAAGTTCCAGTACTAAATATACACCCTGTAAAAATGTGTTTATCTATGCAAAAAGAGATATGTACAAGAAGGTTAATAGGGATATTAATAGTCCAATACTGGAAATTACCCAAACATCCATCAACATTAGAATGGTAATTACGGAGAATTCATACAACAAAACATTATAGAGAAATGAGATGAAGATAATTTAGCAAAAGAAGACAATCTCTTGCTTATTTTTGTGTTGTTAGCCCTTTCCCTTATTGATTTATATCTGTTTTTATGTATTCTGAATGTGAGCCCTTTGTCAGTTTACGTGTTGTAAATATCTTTTCCCATTGTCTGGCTTTGCTTTGCACTTATTAATGACAACTTTTGATGGACATAAACTCCTAATTTTAATGTAGTTCAATTGATCATTCTTTACTTTGTGGCTATGGCATCTTGAGTCTAATTTGAAAATATTTCCCCTATTCCCAGCTCTCCTATATTGTCTCAAAGCTTTATTATTTTGTCCCATTCTGCCAGTCTGTTTTCTTTACCTTCCTAAAGCAAAGTTACTGACAGCTCCCATTTTCAAGATCAAGGCCGTCACCCTGCTACTCTAATGCCAAGAAATGCAAGAGGTGCATTAAAAGCCTCTGCCTTACGGTTCAAATGATCTTGGAATTGTCACCTGCCAAGGCCAGAAACAAAGGCATCACTATAAATCTTTCTCTCACATTGCACCCTATTCCTTGGCAGCAGCATTGAACTGAGGCCATTTCTTCTTATACCTTTTCACATGCAATTTCTCTACTTAGAATTCTTTATTCTCTGTTATCCAACTGGAAATTCTGATAATTCTTATTGTTAGCTCCCTCCATTTCCCCAATTGAAAGGTCAGATTCCACCCTAAATTAATAGATCTCTGTTCAGTTAGCACTCAAATATTATAACCACATATATTGTATTTTACAGCCAGAGTGGTATTTTAAAATCATGTCGTTCCTCTGCCCGAAACCTCTCAATGATTTCCCATCACAATTAAGGTAAAATCTAAAATGCTTTGCACGGTTTACAATGCTCTTCATGATCTGGTCCATGACTACTTCACCAGCTTAAACTTTTCCTACTCTCCCTCTTTGTTATCCCCACTCTAGCTATACTGGGCGGCTTTCTGTTCTTGAAATACATCAAATGCACTTTCACTTCCTGGTTGCTGAACATGGACTTTCTTCTGTCTGTAATGCTTCCCCAATCCAACCTGACCCCATTTGCTTAATTACAAATCATTATGAAGTTAATTCCTTCTTGAGTCTTTCCCATGTGCATTCTGGCCTCCTCCTCCCAAGACTATAATAGATCCCTCTATCATACCTTCTCATAGTACCCTGCTCTTCCACTTTTTATTGCACTCTTTACTTTTGTCATTATTTACTAAATATCTGAGGTCTCTGATTCTCTGAGCCTCATAAAGTGTGATAGCAATATTATTAGTAATAAGGTAATGCCATGATTATAATGAAATAGTGCATATTAAAAACAATCTGTAATCTGCAAAAATGTTCAATGAATGCTATGAGAATATTCTTTACTGCTAACTGCATCAAGTTCTCAGGCATATCTTATGCTTTCGTTTTATCCCTTTCAGTACTTAACATAGTAGCTATTCAGTAAGAAATTGTTAATGAACTGGCTGATTTTCCAAATGGAAATATTAAAACAGTTAATTTCTAGAAAGTCTCAGAGTGGAATAAACATCCGCCATTCTATTCCATACTACCCATTAAAAGAAAGCAAGAAAGAAAAGAGGGAAGAAGAAGGAGTGAAGGGAGGGAGGGAGGGAGGAGGAAACACGACAACCACAGACTGCTAGCCTTCTTACTTGTTGCAGATGTCATAAGAACCAGGCAAAAACAGAAAATAGCTTTCTGAATAAGTATGTTCTCCATCTTCTAGATCACAACCATTAAAACAGATGGCCTGTGACCCATTTATAATCAAGAAATTAATTATTTGAGTGAGTCATTAGAGATACCTTGGTTCTCATGCAGTCTAGGAAGTAGAGTCTCCAGGCCAGAACTTACATAGGCAGAAATGTGGCTCATTTATCACTCTTGAAAGCAGACTCCGTCGCCAAGCTACTATCTTCCCCTTAAGTTTTATCTAAATATGAATCATAATAAACAACCTTCTTACTGCAATATGACACTCACAGAGCCATTTCTTGAATATGATCTCTGAGCATTATAATAACCAAGGAGGAGGTTAGGTGTTATTATCTCCATCTTACAGAGATACATAATCAAAAAGTTATCTAAGTAGCCAAGAACACATAGTAAGTGGCAAGACAATCTTAACTGACTTCAAATCTACTCTTTGCTGCACAAAACCACTATCATAATTTTGGGTTTCTACTGCTTTATCTATCCAGTGACTTGTCTCTAATATTACTTAATTATTTCTCCAAGAGCCTGAACACTAGTCCCTCTAATTTCAAAAGCTTAGAATTTACTACCAAATCTCAGAAAATAAGTTCAAAAGATAAATATTGTTCAAGTAGCAGAAGGAAGCAAAGACTGGTAATAATATAGATAATGCTTATTGAGTACCTAATTATTGTTCTACATAACTGAGATGTACGATCTCCTGGAGTCTTCTCAACCCTGTTATAGGTATTATTGCAAGCCCACTTTGTGGATGAGGAAACTCAGGCACAAAGAGTGAATAATTTCACCTGTCACACATAAATAAGTGATGGATCCAGAATACGAACCCAGGCCAAAGTACTGACCCCTCCTCCAGCAGGCTCTACCACACACCAAGTAGAACTCTGATCTGGCTACAGACACAGCCAGCATAGTCATATGAAGGATTAGTTTTCAAGAACCTTAGTAAGTTGCAACATTTCCAAAGCCTGCAGGACTTATGCCCCACAGAGTATCAGCATGAGGTCAGCCCTCTGTCACTTCAATTTTTTCAGACTTATTATCCATAGTTATTTTTTCTCCCAAGCTCACAATTTCTCTTGATGAGAAAAATAGACAAGAAAGTAAAATTGTGAAACCCAGACCAAAAGAAAAATTGTTTTGGAATAATTTTAAAGAGATATTTTTGTTTGGTTTACCTTAGCCTGGACAAAAGCACGTCAGGGCCAATAATACCAATATTCTAGGATTATAAGGATTTAGACTCAACCCTCAAGCAAAGTAGTCATGCAGGCAATAGCCATGTAGATAGCAGGCAGCAGAAACAACATAGAGGAACAGGAGAAGCATTGAATGCTGAGTAAAATGATACCATTTAAAGTCACCTCAGTATGTTATAGTTTTCTGCATACAGGTCTTTTGCCTCCTTAGGTAGGTTTATTCCTAGGTATTTTATTCTTTTTGTTGCAGTGGTAAATGGAATTGTTTCATTAATTTCTCCTTCTGATATTTAATTGTTAGTGTATAAGAATGCAAGAGATTTCTGTGTATTAATTTTGTATCCTGTGACTTTACTAAATTCATTGATTAGCTCTAGTAGTTTTCTGGTGGAATCTTTAGGATTTTCTATGTATAGTATCATGTGATCTGCAAACAGTGACAGTTTTACTTCTTCTTCGCCAATTTGGATTCCTTTTATTTCTTTTTCTTCTCTGAATGCCATGGCTAGGACTTCCAAAATTGTTCTGAATAAGAGTGGCGAGAGTGGACACCCTTGTTCCTGATTTTAGAGGAAATGCTTTCAGTTTTTCACCATTGAGAATAATGTTTGCTGTGGGTTTGTCATATACGGGCTTATTATGTTTAGGTAGGTTCCCTCTATGCACACTTTCTGGAGAGTTTTTATCATAAATGGGTGTTGAATTTTGTCAAAAGCTTTTTCTGCATCTATTGAGATGATCATATGGTTTTCTCCTTCAATTTGTTAATATGGTGTATCACGTTGATTGATTTGCATATATTGAAGAATCCTTGCAACCCTGGGATAAATCCCACTTGATCATGCTGTATGATCTTTTTAATGTGTTGTTGGATTTGGTTTGCTAGTATTTTGTTGAGGATATTTGCATCTATGTTCCTCAGTGATATTGGTCTATAATTTTCTTTTTTTGTGATATCTTTGTCTGGTTTTGGTATCAGGGTGATGGTGGCCTCGTAGAATGAGTTTGGGAGTGTTCCTCCCTCTGCTATATTTTGGAAGAGTTTGAGAAGGATAGGTGTTAGCACTTCTCTAAACGTTTGATAGAATTAGCCTGTGAAGGCATCTTGTCCTGGACTTTTGTTTGTAGGAAGATTTTTAATCACAGTTTCAATTTCAGTGCTTGTGATTGGTCTGTTCATCTTTTCTATTTCTTCCTGGTTCAGTCTTAGAAGGTTGTACTTGGGAGATTGGGATTGACATATATACACAATTGATACTATGTATAAAATAAATAACTAATGGCAACCTACTGTATAGCACAGGGAACTCTACTCAATGCTCTATGATGACCTAAATGAGAAGGAAATCCAAAAAAGAGGGGATATATGTATACATATAGCTGACTCACTTTGCTGTACAGTATAAACTAACACAATATTGTAAAGCAACTGTACTCCAATAAAAATTTTAAAAAAAATAAAGTCACCTCAATTTTCCACTGTGAAAAATGATGCTAAGGTCTACCCTATTTGCCTTACCCAGTTGTTGTAAGGACCAAGTTAATTAACACACTATATAAACGCAAAGTTGGGTAGTAGTATTTGAAGGGTCAAAACTAGGCAAATGAAAAACGAGACTCAGGTTCATTTGAAACAATTATGGATCAAATATATCATAATATATTCTAATTGTTAGTGCAAACTAAAATAACTGACTGACAGCTGGACTCAGTCTACATAGGCAAGTGTTCCACACAGCTGTTCTGAGTGGAAGGACCAGATGCACTTCTGCACCTCAATCTCTCTCTCTTTATTTCTCCTGCACATACATCATTAGTAATATTGGCTGAACAGAGCCAGAGATGAGGAGGAGGAAAGCTGCCGACAGAAGGCAGACATCAACACTCCAGAAGTAAAAATTAAATGGTGGGGGAGGGGAGAATCAAGATGTTAGAAATCAGAGCATTTCATTCTGAATGAATTCCACTCATATTACAGTCTCAGTCTGTGTTTAAGGGCTCACCCTTCCCACAAAATCTGGCTCTCTGATATCTGCTTTTCCTTTGTTCTCCTGGTTTGAGCTCTCTCTGGAAAAATAAGCTGCACTGATGGCAATGTTTAAGCTTTCTGGTTTCCAGCAGAGGCAGGGGCAGGAATGGTGGCAGTAATGGCAGCAGCAGCAAAAGAACATAATTCATACAGGATAAAGAAAGGGGAAGCACTATGCCCATGTTTTAATTTCCCCAGTGCCTGCTGGCTGCCAGTTTATTGCTTCTCTGAAAGGCACATTAGCTAAACCAAGAGCTTGAAATGACTCTC
Organism: Balaenoptera physalus; assembly: GCF_965194825.1. Taxonomy (NCBI): domain Eukaryota; kingdom Metazoa; phylum Chordata; class Mammalia; order Artiodactyla; family Balaenopteridae; genus Balaenoptera; species Balaenoptera physalus. Next base: position 45,163,202 of record NC_138889.1, on the reverse strand, counting down.
ACCATCCCAAGGATGTAAAGGCTGCCAAATGTTTTCATGCCATCTTTAGGGTTCCCAGAGTTCCAAAGCTCACCCAAGACCATTTATACCTTCTTTTGGGAATTTAAGCTGGTGGATCCCTAGAGAAAAATTTTTTTCACGAGATTAACTATCCTCTTTGTCAATAAGTTCCCATTATAAAGGGAAAAAATATTTATCTTCACAATTGCCATTTCCCTCACATTTGTGAAACTGGTTCACTTTATGTCTTACTCATTATTTCCTGCTTTCACCTGCCTTTCTAACCTCAAGAGGACTAGGTCTTGGTTATCTGGGAAAACAACATCTCACTGAGTACAACAAGTGCATGATGGCTGAGATGGCTTATTCTCTGCGAAGAAGAGCAATGTTATTACACACATCTCATTCAGCACCAAATTGTGATGCCTATTGACTTTCGACCTCTAGTTATAACTAGAAGGTTATGTATATTCCACACTGGGTAAGAACGTCCAGAGGAAAACAGAAATTCATGGGCAGGACTTCAAAGAACTCCAAGAAGGTAAACTCAGAAGAAAGTAGAACCAGAAGTTGGGTTCAGAGACGATTGTCAAGAGTTAGACCACTATTTCTTATTTTAGCCATTCTGATAGGCATATTGTGATAACCCACTGTGGTTATAATTTGAATTTTCCTAATGGCTAATGATGTTGAACATTTCCATGTATTTAGTTGTTATTGTATATCCTCTTCAACGAAATGTCATTTCATGAATTGCCCATTTTCTAATTGGATATGTGGGATTTTTATCGTTGAGTTTTGAAATACTGATATATTCTACACATGCATTCTTTGTTATATATATGGTTTGAAAATATTTTCTCCCACTCTTGTTTACTCTAATTTATCAATTATTCCTTTTGTGGATTGTGCTTTTGGTGTCAAATCTAAGCATTTTTTGACTAGCTTTAGATCCCCCAAAATTTCTTTTTTGAAAAGACTTATACTTTTATATTTTACTTTTAAGTCCATGACCCATTTTAAGTTAATTTTTGTATAAGGTGTGAGAATTAGATTGAAGTTCATTTTTTCTCCCTATTGATGTCCAATTGTTCTAGCACCATTTGTTGAAAAGACTATCTTTCCTGAATTGAACTGCTTTTGCATCTTTGTCAACAATCATTTTGGCATATATGTGTGAGCCCTCTATTCTGTTCCGTTGATTTATACATGTATTCCTCCACAAAGACCTGTTAATGTGGTGAATTGCATCAGCTGATTTTTGAATATTGAATCAGCTTTTCATTATAGAATAAACTCCACGTGGTCATTTTGTATAATTCTTTTTATACATTGCTAAATTTCATTTGCTAATATTTGTTAAAGAATTTTGCATCTATAGTCATGAGTATACATGACTACAGTTTCTTATTTTGTAAATTGATTTCATAAAATCAATTAAAACGTGTTTTTCTTCTGTTTTCTGGAAGATAAGGTGTAGAATTGCTGTTTATTCTTCTTTAAATGCTTGATATACTTCTCCAGGGAAACTATTTAGGTCTAGAGATTTCTTTTGGTGGGAAATTATAATTATAAATTCAGTTTCCTTAATAGTTATAAGGCAATTTAAATTATCTATTAGCTGAGTTCTAGTTCTTTTTGTTTTTTGAGGAATTGGACCATTCTGTATAAATTATCGTATTTATTTGTATAGTATTTCATAGTATTTTCCTTGTTATTGTTTTGATGTCTGCAGCATTTTTAGTGATATCCCAATTTCATTCCTGATATTGGGATTTGTATCTTCTCTGTTTTTTCTTTTGTCAATCTTGGTAGATGTTTGTCTATTTTATTAATATTTTCAAAGGACCATCTCTTTGTTTCATTGATTTTTCTCTATTGTTTTCAGCTTTTAATTTCTTTGGTTTCTACTCTTATCTTTATTATTTTCTTTCTTCTGCTTCCTATGGGTATTTCGTTCTTTTCTAGGTTACTAACGTTGGAATATAGATTATTAGTTTTAGATTTTCTTCTTTTCTATTACATACATTTAGTGCCATAAATTTTCCTCTCAGCTCTGTTTTAGCTATTTCCCAAAATTTTGATATGTTGTATTTGCCTTTTTATTCTGTTCAGTGTATGCTTTTTAATTTCCTTTGAGACTTCCTTTTTGATTCATAGATTATTTGGAAGTATGCTACTTAGTTTCCAAATCTTTGGAGATTTACCTGTTATATCTCTGTTACTGATTTCTACTAAGATTCTATTATAATCAGAGAACACGCTTTTTACAAGTTTTAAAAATATTTAGTTTTTATTTATTATTGAAGTATAATAAACATAGATGAAAGTGCACATATCCTATTTATGTAGCTCAATGAATTCCCATAAACTGAAAACATTTGCATTGTAAGAACCCACATCAAGAAATCAGCACGTCCTAAACTATTCTTTTTTTTTCCATTTACTACTCCCAGAGGGCATCTACTTTCCTGACTTCTACATGCTGTATGTATTTCATAGATACTCTTTATCAGCCTAAGGCACTACCATTTTATTACTGGTATTCTAGAGTTACCTTTTCTATTGTGTTAAAATATAAATAGAATAAAATTTTTTACTTTAACTGTTATCTATAATTATAATTGCTTGAAATTTGTTGAGATTTGTTTTATATTCCAGGATATTGTCTATCTTGGTATATGATCCGTGTGCACTTGAAACTAGTATGAATTGTGTTGTTATTAGGTGGAATGTTCTCTAAATGTTCATTAAATACTATTAATTTATGTTGTTGAGTTCTTCTATATCTTTAGTGGTTGTTTGTTCAGTGATTCTATCAATCCTTGAGAGAGGGGTTTTGAAGTTTCCAAATATAGTTGTTGATTTGTCTATTTCTCCTTTAATTCTGTCAGTTTTTGTTTTATTTATATTTTGGTTCTGTTGCTTGTTGCATACATAGGATTGCTAAGTTTTTTTGGTGAAATGACCTGTTTATCATTATATAATGTCCTACTCTCTCTCTAAAATTTCTTTTCCCTCTGAAGTCTATTATTTGAAATGAGTTTCTTATAGACAGCATATAGTTCTGTCATGTTTTTCAATTTCTTCTTTCAAACTCTGTCTCATTATTTGTTTGCTTAGAAAATATATATATAATACATTTATTGTTATATTTGGACTAAAGTCTGATATTTTATTTTTTGTTCTCTCTTTGTTCTCTCAGTTTTTTGTTTCTCTGTTTTCTTTTTCCTGCCTTCCTCTGAAATAGGTGAATATTTTTTACAGTTTGATTTTGATTTATCAATAGTGTTTTGAGTATGTCTCATTGCATAGTGTTTTTACTGGTTGTTCTAGGGATCACATTATATATACATAACTGGTCTACTGGTATCATCATTTTACCAGTTAAAGTGGAATGTAGTAACCTTACCTCCCTTTATACCCCTTCAATCTCCTTCATTTATATTATATCACGATTTTATTAGATATTTTCTCCACAAACATTTAGAACCACATCACACTGTGTAATAATATTTGCTTCAACTGTCAAGCAGAATATAGAAACTCAAGAGGAAAAGGAAAGCCTATTGTGTTTACCCATATTTTTATGTATCATATTCTTTCTTCTTTCTTGATGTTCCCAAGTTCGTATTTCTTTCATTTCCTTTCTGTTTAGAGAACATCCTTTAGCCATTCTTTTACAGTAGAACTGCCAGTGACAAGTTCTCTTAGGCTTTCTTCATCTGAAAATGTCTTGACTTCCCCTTTTATTCCTGAAAGATATCTTCACTGTGTACAAGAACTGAGTTGACAGTTCTTTTTTTTAGCATTTGAAAAAATATCATGCCACTTCCTTCAGTCATCCAGTTTCTGATGCGAAATACACTGTCACTCAAGTTGTTTTCCCTGTACATGTTATTTTTCTCTGACTGGTCCCAAGAATTTTTTTTCTGTTTTCAGCTTTTACAAGTTTAATTATGGTGTGCTTTGGCATGGATATCTTTGGGTTTATATGGTTTGGGATTCACTCAGATTCTTTTCTCTAAATTTAATTATCTCAAGGTATATATAACATGATAATTTAATATATGTATACCTTGTGAAATGATTAGTAAAATCAAGTTAATAAACACATTCATCACCTCACATAGTTACCACATTTTGTGTGGGATAAGAACATTTGTTCTACTCTATTAGTAACTTTCAAGTATAGAGTGCAGTATCACTAACTATACTTATGTTGTACATTAGAGTCCCAGAACTTATTCATCTTATAACTGAAAGTTTGTACTCTTTGACCAACATCTCCTAATTTCTCCTATCCCCAGCCCCTGGCAACCATCATTCAATTCTCTGTTTCTATGAGTCTGACTCTTTTAGATTCCACACGTAAGTGATAGCATACAGTATTTGTCTTTCTTTATCTGGTTCATTTAACTCAGCTTCCTGAATTTATAGATTTATATGTCTTACCAAATTTGAGAGTTTTTGGACATTTTCTTCTTCAACCCTACCCTCTTTCTTCTCTCCTGAAATTCTGATCACACCGATATTAGATTTTTTGTTATAGTCCCACAGATACCCTTAGCTTTGTTCATTTCTCCCTCTATTTTGTCTCTGCTGTTCAGACTGTACTGTCTTCCAGTTTACTGATTCTTTCCTATGCCTCTTCCTTCATGCTATAAGCCCAATCACTGAGCTTTTTATTTTGGTTATTGTATTTTTTGGTTCTAAAATTTCCACTTTTTCTTCTTTATATCTTTTATTCCTTTGTTGAAATGTTTCTATTTCTTTCCTAAGGCTTTCTAGTCTATCGTTTATTTCAAGCTTGCTCGTAATTGCTCATTGAAGCATTTTTGTCATGGACGCTTTGATATTTGCCAAATAGTTCTAACTTCTCTGTCATTTCAGTGTTAGCATCTATTGTCTTTTATCATTTAGGCTGAAATCTTCCTGTTCTTGTTATAACAAGTGATTTTCAATTAAAACCTGAATATTTTCATATTATATAGGAAACTCTAGATCTTATTTAAACCTTTTCTATTAACTGGCTTTCTCTGACACTGTTTAATCAGGAAAAGTGAGTGCTGTCTTATTACTGCCAGATAGATGTAGCAATTCAGGATTCCTAATCAGCTTCCATTGATACTTGTGGGGGTGGTCCTTGTTACTTCCTGGCTAAGCAGGAGTTCTGGTTCCCCTTGTTGTCTCCACTAACATTGAACTGAGGGTGACCTCATTATCTCTGGGAGATATTGAACATTCTGACTCCCACTGATCTCCTCTGACCCCAGCAGATAGGAGAGATGCCTCATCACTGCAAGGGAGGGGGTAAAAAGCCAGGCTCTCCACCTGAATTCCACCAACACTATGGGGGTAAGGTGACTTGTTACCAGCTGGCAGGGATGAAAGTCCTGTGTCTGTGTTTGGTTTTCCCCAACAACATCTGTCAGGGTTGATTAGCATCTTGTTACAACCTCATGAATGTAGATGTCTAGGTTCCCTAGTGCCTTTGTTGACATAGGCAGGGTAGGGCCACAGAAACCATTTAATTTGACCAGAGTAGGGCAGTTGTTATCTAAAGTTTTCTACCTTGCTCTCTTGCCCCTTTCCTGATCATTGAACTAATAAGAGCAGGCTTTTGTTGGGACTTTTTGTGTTTTCAGGTCGCTGTCCTTTTCAGCTCCAAGTCTGGGATATATGAGGCAAAAAGAAAACTCAAGGATACTGTGTGTCATTCCCTGGGTCCCAAGATTCCTAGTTGGTCTGCCTTGTTCTCTCTATCTTTCAGACTCTTCTTGTGTTTGTTTTATGTGTGATGTCCAAGATTTCTAGTTGTACTTAGCAGAGGACCAGGGAAAATTATATCTACTCCATCTCTCCAGAAGAAGAATTTCTCTTCTTTTAATTTAGAAATACATTTTATAAATAGTTAAATTCATAGCATTTGATTTACCTTATTCATGTCTATTTCCATTTGTATTTTATAGTATTTTTAATAATATAATTTAACATAGTTAATATAGTTTAACATTGTTTTGTCTTCATTGTATTTCCCTATATTTCTCCATAAGGTTACCATCTCTTAGTAGCAAAAGTACTGGTTTTTCAATTAATGAGTATTGTAATAGGAGTTATTAATTTAACAACAATAAAGAAGAGAGAATTATTTGGGGGAAATATTTTATATATAAGTACCCCAAGAAGGTATATCAAAAATTGTGAAGCTATAGTTCAAATCACAGATTTTAAAAACACTGAACTTGAAGCTCCTTCCCTCTCCCTGTTCCTACCAGAGTGTAATCATAGGATGTCAGCATGTATGTAGTGTGGCTTGAACTGTGCTCAATCTATTAAGTCTTAGCTCTACCACTTTAGCCTCAAAAAGCAGAGGCGTAATAATGCCAAAATCTCTTGTTTGCTGGATACCCCAGAATCACTGAAGAAATGCTCTTCATTTCATTGTCAGGCATGCTAGGACACGCTGTGTCGTCTGGTAATATTTTGTGCACAGTTTCTGATTTTCACTCTCTGGGGGGGGGGGGGGCTCTGCAATTCTGAAACAATTAAGTTCAACCTGGCACATAAACTGAAACATGTCTTGCAAACATGAGGTACATGTGGTGACTGTAGTAAAACTACACATTGATTTCTGACCTAAGGCTCTCCAAGGAGTGTCCCTGATCTCCCAAGGTAAAGTTTGTGAGGGAATCTTTGATTAAACTATAAGATTAAAGCAAGTTTAAGTGGCTGGACAGCTCCCTATTCACTGCATGTTCGAAACGTCTTGAGAACATGTGTTATTCTTTTCAAAGTTGGTTGTAAATCAAACTCTCTAAATTGCTTCCAGATCAGTCTTTTCAGGCGAAGCATTAAGATGATGATTCTATCAGCCAAAACGCTAATTTTTGCTCCAATCACATACACGATTATAAATTCCCCTTACCTAACATTGAAGAAGGAGATGCCAATCCAACCAGTCATCCTTTCTCTAGGTCAGCAGATGTGCTGTCTGGATTAGAAGCTGCTGTCAGCAATTTGGTCACACGATTTAGCTCAGATTTTTAAGAGATCAGTTGTGTGTCTCTGTAAAAAGATTTTGGCATAAATTCCAAAAATATTCTTCTTCAGAACACTGCATGTGATATCAAATGAAAGTAGACTATTCAAGTTGAACAGAAGTAGCCTTTTTGACAGGAAAATATTTTATGGTTCTTCAGATTTTAGTGTTTGATTATCCCGTTTAAATGCATGTTAATACTCATTCTTGAGTCTTCTCCGTCAGCTTTTTCTAATCAAAACTTCAATTTTAACTAGACTTTAATGACTGACTACTTAAAAGCAATGAGTATGTTGATCATAATAGAGATTCTTAACTAGTTTTCACAGATGAACTCTAATCCATCTGTGAAGCCCTAAATTTTGTGCTTCTTTTTTTTTTTTTTTCCTGGAAAAGGTGTCTATTGCTTACATTAGATGCTCAAAGTTGTGTATTAATTCAAATTTTTAATAGTTTCTCTTGTTAGTAGGCCCAGTGATTTAAATTATCTAAAGAAAGATAAACATAAAATGTGGACCAATATTTATTAAATATAAACATATATCTTCAAAATAAAAAAAGAGAGAAAAACAACTTACAATTTACAACTAAAATTGTAGATACACTAATATTACTAAGCCAAACTTATTTTGTTCAATTGTGGAGTGTTGATTATTTGTGCTATTCTGGAACTATTTAAGACAATACAAAATGAGTTTTGTAACTTCCAAAATATCAAATGGTAACTTTCAACTTGCTGAGATCAAGCCTTCCTCAATGCCCTTTGAAAGAGTCTTATACTGACAAGTGGTACCATTGATTCTACATAAATGTGCCTGGTAGACATGAAAAGTTTTCCATAGCTCCTCAAAGGAAAAGTATAGGCCTAATTAATAATAACAAATGTTTTAAAATAGCATAAGAGTTTTCAATCTTGGAAAAAAATAGAATAAGCACATTTTACCCTGTCTCTCCCACTGAATGCAGCTATAAAACCTGGATATAATGCATGGAGCAGATTTTGAAGATTCTGGAAATTAAGTAATGCAGGAAACTTGTGTATAAAGACTAGAATTTAAAGTATCACCAAACCAGTGGTGAGATTACCATTTTTTTACCAGGATATCCTTCAAGTATCCTAGACCTAGATTAAGTATAGCCTGAAATCTGGAAGTGGGTACAGGGTGCAACCAGAGAGCTCTCTAGAAAACCCCTCTATTTCTGACTCCAGGAGCAGGAAAAGGAACATCTAATGTTCAGATAGACTGCAGAAATCACCTTTTTGTATTTTTCCCTTTTTATCCCATTCTCTTGCATTCGAGCCCCCAAACAATACTTCAGAGGGGGAAATAAGAGTTGTAATAGGAACCCATAGGAAGCAAAACTGTGAAGCATATGGACATTCAGCCCTGTGGTCCCAAGAGGTGAGGTGACCCTCCCTTGCTTTTTTTTCTCTCTGTCGTATCTCTGCTTTGTCCTAGAGGTGGACATATTTGTGAAAGGGCAAGGAGAGAGGACCAACAAAAGCCCCAGCTTGCTGGCCACATGACTTAAAAGAGGAGACCCAGGGAACCAGAAACATCCAGAGAGAGTGAAAGGAGGGAGGAGCTTGGGAAAACAATACCATAGAATAAGTTATAAACTTCAGAGCTCAATCTTGAGCTACATATGTGTAGATCTGATAGTAATAAAAATACCAAACAATTTGAAAACTAAACTAACAGACAGATCACCCTCAGGTGGGGGACAGAGGAAAATATTATAATAAAGTCTTTAAAAACTGAACCAACAAAGGAACCACTACTGATAGAAGATGAACTAGAACTTGCAATCTGAACATAACTAAGTAGATTGATAACTGAAACAAAAATAAATTCTCCACAGGATTTAAAAAAGACTTATATACTCATAATATACACTCATAATATAATACTCAAAATATCCAGGATACAATTCAAAGTTACTGAGCATACAAAGAACCTCCTCAACTCTTGTGGGAAAAGCCAATCAACAGACATAAGTACCAAGGTGATGCAGAACTTGGAATTTTCTGAGAAAGGCGTTAGAGTAGCTACTATAAAATTACTCCAACAAGCAATCATACACATTATTGAAATGAGAAGAAAAATAAAATTATCTACAAAAGAAAAAGAATAAAGAAAATCCAAGCACATTTTAGAACTAAGTAAAATAATTGAAAATTTGAAATCTTTGAATGGAGATTATAAAGAAGGTACTCAGTGAACTTGAAGACAGATCAACAGAAATTATTCAGTCTGAAAAACACAGAGGGAAAAAAAGGAAAATAAGTGAACAGTACCTCAGAGACCTGGGTGACAACAACAAAAGATCTAACATTTTTTTAAAGCAGAGCCCTAGAATGAGAGGAGAAAAAGTGTGATGTTGAAAAAAATATTTGAAGAAACAATGGTTAAAAACATGATAAAGTACATAAAACTATAGATTCAAGAAGCTCAGTAAACATCAAAGAGGATCCCCCTAAAGTCCATGCCCAGTCAGATCAAACTGCTGGAAACTAAAAGCAACAAAACTAATTTGAAAACAGCTAGAAGAAAAAGAAGTATTTTCTACGCAGGAAAAACAACTTGAATTATCATGGACTTATCAGAAACTATGAACACCAAAAGGAAGTGACACAACACTTTTTAAATGCTGAAAGAAAAAGCTATCAACTCAGTATTCTATGTCCAGTAAAAATATCTTTCAGGAATGAAGGTGAAATAAGGAATTCCCAGACATGACAGTGAAAGCACAATCCATAAAAGAAAAGAAAATTGACAAATTGAACTTTATTAAAATTAAAAGCAAAATAAAACCACAGTGAGATACTACCACCTACCTTATGAAAATAGATAAAATTTAAAGAATAAAGACTTAGAACACCAAGTTTTGGCAAGGGGGTGAAGCAATAGAGCACTCATACATTGCTGTGGAGGTTCAAAAGGGCACAGCCACTTCAGTGTCTTAAAATGTTTAACACATGCTTACCATATGACTCATCAACCCCACTCTTTAAACTATTACCTTTGAGAAATAAAAAATTTATGTTTACCCAAAAACCTGTATGTGAATTTTTTATCAGTTCTGTTCATCACCTTCAAAAACTGAAAACAACCCAAATCTCTTTCAACAGGTAAGTGGATAAGGAAACTGGTACATCCATATAAAGGAACCCAACTTGGCAATAAAATAGGAAAAAACTATTGATACCACAGGAACTTGACTGAACCTCAAATGGATTATACTGAATGAAGGAACAAGTTTTATAAATTCACATACTCAGTGATTCAATTTAGACGACATTTTCAAAAGCAGAAAACTATGGTGACAGAGAACAGATCAATGGTTGCCAGGGATTAGGAGGTAGGGAGAGTGTGATTGTAACACAAGGCGTTTTTTGGGGGGAGTAATGGGATTGCTCTGAATAGTCATTATGCTGGTGGTTACACTAATCTATACATGTTAAAATTTGCTAAACCAAAAAAGCTTATTTTGCTGTATGACAATTCAGAAATAATAATTAAAAATTTGTGCATGACAATTAGACAGAGGAGAAAATGAATAAAAATGAAGTGTGTTTGTTTACTATAAAAAGGACATTTATCAAGTACCACACATTTGGTGCTACTAGGGTAGTTTGTTTTATTAGAGATATAATTAAGATAAATTTTCATTCCATACGGGTTATGCCATGTCTGCTTGATGACCTACTAAGTTGTTAAGACTCACTGGTTCCTTCCTCCCTGAAGCTTTTCATTAATCTTCCCTCTGTCTTTCAGGTAAATTTGTCCAACCTTCTTTTAGGTCATCTCTTTGCCCTATACATACTTTTTCACAGCATCCTTAGTAATATTTCCCTATTAATCTATAAATCCCATGAAGGAAAGGACAATCCATTTTACAGCATCATTTCCTAGCAAAGAGTGGCATACACTAGACACAGAATAAATGTGTGTTGAATGAATGAAATTTCTAAAGCTGCACATTATTTAAGTTGCAAGCTATCAGGGAATATTTTATCACTTCTGGGTTAAGGTTGTAATTGATAACTATTGTTTTTTTTTCAGATCCCCCCCCTCCCCCAAAATAATCATCTTGTTGAAATACCAAACCACTTGTCTTGGTTTATTAACTGTTATTGAAAATCAGCTCCTCTATATTTTGTCATGTATGTGTGAAATTCTTTTATGCTCTGTGCTTCAATACTGTGCTAATAAAACATCTTTTTTTCTTTATTGGCAAGATCAAGATGGCAGAGTAGGGATCAAGATCCTGAGCTCACTTTCCTCACAAACACATCAAAGCGGTAATAACATATTGAGAAACCCTTGCTGAGAACCACCTGAATACTAGCAGACTAGTTCTCCTACAACCAAGGCTGTAAAGAAAAAACCACACAGGGATTTCCCTGATGGCGCAGTGGTTAAGAATCTGCCTGCCATTGCAGGAGACACGGGTCAAATCCCTGATCCAGGAAGATCCCACATGCCTCGGAGCGACTAAGTCTGTGTGCCACAACTACTGAACCTGCGCTCTAGAGCCATGAGCCACATATACTGAGCCCATGTGCTGCAACTACTGAAGCCCACATACCTAGAGCCCGTGCTCTGCAACAAGAGAAGCCACCGCAATGAGAAGCCCATGCACTGCAACGAAAAGTAGCCCCTGCTCGCCACAACTAGAGAAAGCCCGCACACAGCAACAAAGACCCAACACAGCCAAAAAATAAATTAATACATAAATCTTTTTTTAAAAAATCAGTTATAATAAAATAAACTGTTAAGGGATGGGCATGAAGATGTGAAATATGACATCAAATGCACAAATCATGAAGGGGATCATAAATTATCATTTCAGTAAGAAGTGACACCTTTCGGGCTTCCCTGGTGGCGCATTGGTTGAGAATCTGCCTGCCAATGCAGGGGACACGGGTTCGAGCCCTGGTCTGGGAAGATCCCACATGCCGCAGAGCAACTGGGCCCGTGAGCCACAATTACTGAGCCTGTGCGTCTGGATCCTGTGCTCTGCAACAAGAGAGGCCACCATAGTGAGAGGCCCGCGCACCGTGATGAAGAGTGGCCCCCACTCGCTGCAACTAGAGAGAGCCCTCGCACAGAAAAGAAGACCTAACACAGCCAAAAGTAAAAATAAATTAATTAAAAAAAAAAAAAAAAAGAAGTGACACCTTTGGCAGCTATCCCCTTCATTTGATACCCTAGAAACTTCATTACAGGCTGAAAAAAACACATGGAGAAATAAAAACCTGGGGCTAAAGGGCAATTTTAACTTTGAAAGGAATATGGTTTGTGACCACGTCTGATGAGGCAGGACCTATAGTGAGAGAGAGGAATGAGACACAACTGACTATAACGGCAAGTCTGCACCTGGGAAGGAATGAAGCAGAGGAGGATGAGGAAATGTAGCATGAATAGGCAAATAAAATATTCTGTGTTAGAAGCAAAAGTGAATTCTGATACAGACAATGCTACTTCACACTCCAGGGAAATTTTAAGGGTAAAAAGAATATATACACCATTAAACACAGCTCAGGTATAACTTCAAACTTAAACCCCATTCCACAATTCCATTACTGTTTTCATCTGTTATCATGAAAAAGACAAATGTGGTCAGTAAATGCTGAACCTAAGGGATCTACATTGCTTAAAATATCCTCAGATCAGGCACTTTCAACTTCTTAAAACAGACTTGAGAAAGGAGAAAAAGAAGAAATGGATTCATTTTATTTTATTGAAGCATATATCAATCCATCAATAGCTATTTATTGAGCACCTACTAAATACAAGGCGCTTGCTCATTGGTACCTGAAAATTCAGTGTTTTATAAGAATACCAATAGAATTCATTATGGATTGGTAAAACATAATTCATAATTTGTTATTCCAGTAGACTAAAATATAGTGTATGTCCACAGCTAATATCCCAGCAGTGTGAGTTCAGCTATTCTTGGTAAGGATGAAGTAGCATATAATTGATAGGCTGAATGATAAAGCTGGGAAGCTCCAAGTGGTATGATTTGCTCCTGAAGAATTAACATAAAATCATAAATAATCTATATAATCTGGAGGACAGGCTGACCTCTTTCATTCTGGTTACAAGAAATAGAAACTGTAACATGTAATAAAACTTTTATTTGAGTGTTGACTATGTGCTAAAACACAATTCAGTTGATGCTTTTTAAAGGCACAACATAACTTATGAAATAGTTTAAAAAATATGTAATAATCTTTTCTATGCGTATAACCTATCAACAGAGGGATCTAGGAACTCTAAGTAAATATAGTAGATGTCTTCAGAAGAAGTTAGGATTTTCCTCAATGGGGATTCTAACATGTTAGAGTTTGTCTGACTAGCTAGCAGGGTGGACCCTCCAAGAATCGATTTCTAGATCTGCTTGGCAAAGGATTGATCAGAAGATAAGAGGTTTCAAAGACAGTAACATAATGATCTCAGTTGTGGGATCTGAGCTGCTCCAGAAATCTGCTGTTAGTAATCCTTGGGAATGGAGCTACAAACCAAAAAGTTTAGTCCTGGAGCAGCAATTTCTATGGACACATAGGGAATACTGTGGTTATAGTTGCATTACTAATGAAGTGTATTATATTAAGAGGTCATTTTTAGTGTGTTATGTTAAGAGATAAACCATACAAATGGTACAAAAACGTTGACCAGAGATCTGAATTTATCTATAGATGTTTGTTTTGTGTTTTATCCTCTACTGTAGAGAGTTACAAAAGAAAAGAACTTGAACACTTTTAGAAAGAATATATATGTTCTTTCTAGTTTCCCACCTCTTCCTACTGCCTTGTACCTAGTCTGCTGCCCTCATTTATGTTATCTGTTAGTCCCTGGATAATCACCTCAATCTTTTAGGAATTTGTGACCTCTGGTTTAGATACAATAATACATGACAGATTTTTATTGGATAAAACCAAAGGCCAGAAGACATTTGCAATTGATAGCATGCCACCTACTAGATGCCTGGTACTTTTCCAGGTGCTGGAGATAGAACGTTAAAGACACTCACCATGGGACTTTCAAGATGGCAGAGGAGTAAGACGTGGAGATCACCTTCCTCCCACAAATACATCAGAAATACATCTATATGTGGAACAACTCCAACAGAACACCTACTGAATGGTGACAAAGACCACAGACTTCCCAAAAGCTTTGTTTTTACTTTTTGTCCTCGTGTTCTATCTGTCTGTTTTGGGGTTTTTTGGGTATAGTTTTTAGTTCTTCTCATCATCGGTGGATTTGTTTTTTGGTTTGGATGCTCTCTTCTTTCATTTTTTTTAAATTACTTTTTTATTTTTAATAATATATTTTTTATTTTAATAACTTTATTTTATTTATTTATTTTTCTTTCTTTCTTTCATTTTTTTCCTCTCCCTTTTCTTCTGAGCCATATGGCTAACAGGGTCCTCGTGGTCTGGCCGGGTGTCAGGCCTGAGCCTCTGAGGTGGGAGAGCCAATTTCAGGACATTGGTCCACCAGAGACCTCGTGGTTCCACATCATATCAAATGTCAAAAGCTCTCCCAGACACCTCCATCTCAATGCTAAGAGCCAGAACTACTCAAAGACCAGCAAGCTACAGTGCTGGACACCCTATGCCAAACAATTAGCAAGACAGGAACACAACCACACTCAGTAGCACAGAGGCTGCCTAAAATCATAATAAGTTCACAGACACACCAAAACACACCACTGGACACAGTCCTGCCCAACAGACAGCCAAGATCCAGCCTCATCCACCAGAAAACAGGCACCAGTCCGCTCCACCAGGAAGCCTGCACAACCCACTGAACAAACCTTAGCCACTAGGGGCAGACACCAAAAACAACAGGAACTACGAACCTGCAGCCTGCGAAAAGAAGACCCCAAATACAGTAAGTGAAACAAAATGAGAAGACAGAGAAGCACAAGTAGATGAAGGAGCAAGATAAAAACCCACCAGACCAAACAAAGGAAGAGGAAATAGGCAGTCTACCTGAAAAATAATTCAGAGTAATGATAGTAAATATGATCCAAAATCTTGGAAAAAGAATGGAGAAAATACAAGAAACGTTTAACATGGACATAGAAGAACTAAAGAGCAAACAAACAATGATGAACAACACAATAAATGAAATTAAAAATTCTCTAGAAGGAATCAATAGCAGAATAACTGAGGCAGAAGAACGGATAACTGACTGGGAAGATAAAATAGTGGAAATAACTACCTCAGAGCAGAATAAAGAGAAAAGAATGCAAAGAATTGAGGACAGTCTCAGAGATCTCTGGGACAACATTAAACACACCAACATTCAAATTATAGGGGTCCCAGAAAAAGAAGAGAAAAAGAAAGGGACTGAGAAAATATTTGAAGATATTATAGTTGAAAACTTCCCTAATATGGGAAAGGAAATAGTCAATAAAGTCCAAGAAGCGCAGAGTCCCATACAGGATAAATCCAAGGAGAAATGCACTAAGACACATATTAATCAAACTATCAAAAATTAAATAAAAAGAAAAAATATTAAAAGCAGCAAGGGAAAACTAACAAATAACATACAAGGGAATCCCTTTAAGGTTAACAGCTGATTTCTCAGCAGAAACTCTGCAAGCCAGAAGGGAGCGGCAGGACATATTGAAAGTTATGAAAGGGAAAAACCTACAACAAAGATTACTCTACCCAGCAAGGATCTCATTCAGATTCAACAGAGAAATTAAAACCATTACAGACAAGCAAAAGCCAAGAGAATTCAGCCCCACCACACCAGCTTTACAAAAAATGCTAAAGGAAGTTCTCTAGGCAGGAAACACAAGAGAAGGAAAAGACCTTCAATAAAAAACCCAAAACAATTAAGAAAATGGTAATAGGAACATACATATCGATAAGTATGTTAAATATAAATGGATTAAATGCTCTATCCAGAAGACATAGACTGGCTGAATGGACAAAAAAACAAGACCCGTCTATATGCTGTCTACAAGAGACCCACTTCAGACCTAGGAATACACACAGACTGAAAGTGAGGGGATGGAAAAAGATATTCCATGCGAATGGAAATCAAAAGAAAGCTGGAGTAGCAATTCACATAACAGACAAAATCGACTTTAAAATAAAGACTATTACAAGAGACAAAGAAGGACACTACCTAATGATCGAGGGATCAATCTAAGAAGAGGATATAACAATTGTGAATATTTATGCATCACACATAGGAGCACCTCAATACATAAGGCAAATGCTAACAGCCATAAAAGGGGAAACTGACAGTAACACAATAATAGTAGGGGACTTTAACACTTCACTTTCACCAATGGGCAGAGCATCCAAAATGAAAATAAATAAGGAAACACAAGCTTTAAATGACACATTAAACAACATGGACTTAATTTATATTTGTAGAACATTCCATCCAAAAACAACAGAATACATGTTCTCCTCAAGGGCTCATGGAACATTCTCCAGGACAGATTGTATCTTGGGTCACAAATCAAGCCTTGGTAAATTTAAGAAAACTGAAATCATATCAAGTATCTTTTCCGAACACAACGCTATGAGACTAGATATCAATTACAGGAAAAAATCTGTAAAAAATACAAACATGTGGAAGCTAAACAATATACTACTAAATAACCAACAGATCACTGAAGAAATCAAAGAGGAAATCAAAAACACCTAGAAACAAATGACAATGAAAACACGATGACCCAAAACCTATGGATGCAGCAAAAGCAGTTCTAAGAGGGAATTATATAGGAATAAAATCCTACCTCAGGAAACAAGAAGGATCTCAAATAAACAACCTAATCTTGCACCTAAAGCAATTAGAGAAAGAAGAACAAAATAAACCCCTGAAAGTTAGTGGAAGGAAAGAAATCAAAAAGATCAGATTAGAAATAAATGAAAAAGAAATGAAGAAATCACTAGCAGAGATTAATAAAACTAAAAGCTTGTTCTTTGAGAAGATAAACAAAATTGATAAACTATTAGCCAGACTCATGAAGAAAAAAAGGGAGAAGATTCAAATCAACAGAATTAGAAATGAAAAAGGAGATGTAACAACTGACACTGCAGAAATACAAAGGATCATGAGGGATTACTACAAGCAACTATATGTCAATACAATGGACAACCTGGAAGAAATGGACAAATTCTTAGAAAAGCACAACCTTCCAAGACTTAACCAAGAAGAAATGGGAAATATAAACAGACCAATCATAAGCACTGAAATTGAAACTGTGATTAAAAATCTTCCAACAAACAAAAGCCCAGGACCAGATGGCTTCTATCAAACATTTAGAGAAAAGCTAACACCTATCATTCTCAAACTCTTCCAATATACAGCAGAGGGAGGAAAACTCCAAACTCATTCAACGAGGTCACAATCACCCTGATACCAAAACCAGACAAAGATGTCACAAAAAAACCACAGGCCAATATCACTGATGAACATAGATGCAAAAATCCTCCACAAAATACTAACAAACAGAATCCAACAGCACATTAAAAAGATTATACAGTATGATCAAGTGGGGTTTATTCCAGGAATACAAGGATTCTTCAATATATGCAAATCAATCAATGTGATAAATCATATTAAAAAATTGAAGGAGAAAAATCATATGAACATCTCAATAAATGCAGAAAAAGCATTTGACAAAATTCAACACCCATTTATGATAAAAACCCTCCAGAAAGTAGGCATAGAGGGAACTTACCTCAACATAACAAAGGCCATATATGGCAAACCCACAGCCAACATTGTTTTCAATGGTGAAAAAGTGAAACTATCTCCACTAAGATCAGGAACAAGACAACGTTGCCCACTCTCACCACTGTTACTCAAAATAGTTTTGGAAGATTTACACACAAAAATCAGAGAAGAAAAAGAAATAAAATGAATCAAAATCAGAAAAGAAGTAAAACTGTCACTGTTTGCAGATGAAATGATACTATATAAAGAACCCTAAAGATGCTACCAGAAAACTACTAGAGCTAATCAATGAATTTGGAAAAGCAGCAGGATACAAAATTAATGCACAGAAATCTCTTGCATTCCTATACACTAATGATGAAAAATCTGAAAGAGAAATTATGGAAACACTGCCATTTACCACTGGAACAAAAAGAATAAAACACCTAGGAATAAACCTACCTAAGGAGGCAAAAGACTTATATGCAGAAAACTATAAGACACTGATGAAAGAAACGAAAGATGATACAAACAGATGGATAGTTATACCATGTTCTTGGATTGCAAGAATCAACATTGTGAAAATAACTACACTACCCAAAGCAATCTACAGATTCATTGCAATTCCTATCAAACTACCAATGGAATGCTTCACAGAAGTAGAACAAAAAATTTCATAATTTGTGTGGAAACACAAAAGACCCCAAATAGCAAAGCAATCTTGAGAAAGACAACCAGAACTGGAGGAAGCAGGCTCCTGGACTTCAGACTATACTACAAAGCTACAGTAATCAAGACAGTATGATACTGGCACAAAAAACAGAAATATAGATCAATGGAACAGGAGAGAAAGCACAGAGATAAACCTACGCACATATGGTCACCTTATCTTTGGCAAAGGGGGCAAGAATATACAATGGAGAAAAGATAGACTCTTCAATATGTGGTGCTGGGAAATCTGGACAGCTATAGGTAAAAGAATGAATTTAGAACACTGCCTAGCACCATACACAAATATAAACTCAAAATGGATTAAAGACCTTAATGTAAGGCCAGACACTATCAAACTCTTAGAGGAAAACATAGGCAGAACACTCTATGACATAAATCACTGCAAGATCCTTTTTGACCCACCTCCTAGAGAAATGGAAATAAAAACAAAAATAAACACATGGGACCTAATGAAACTTAAAAGTTTTGCCCAGCAAAGGAAACCATAAACAACATGAAAAGACAACCCTCAGAATGGGAGAAAATATTTGCAAACAAAGCAACTGACAAAGGATTAATCTCCATAATTTACAAGCAGCTCAAGGAGCTCAATATCAAAAAAAAAAAAAACCCAATCCAAAAATGGGCAGAAGACCTAAATAGACATTTCTCCAAAGAAGATATACAGATTGCCAACAAACACATGAAAGGATGTTCCACATCACTAATCATTAGAGAAATGAAAATCAAAACTGCCATGAGGTATCACCTCACACCAGTCAGAATGGCCATCATCAAAAAAATCTACGAAAAATAAATGCTGGAGTGAGTGTGGAGAAAAGGGAACCCTCTTGCACTGTTGGTCAGAATGTAAATTGATACAGCCACTATGGAGAACAGTATGTAGGTTCCTTATAAACTAAAAATAGAACTACCGTATGACCCAGCAGTCCCAGTACTGGGCATATACCCTGAGGAAACCATAATTTAAAAAGAGTCATGTACCACAGTGATCCTTCCAGCTCTATTTACAATAGCCAGGACATAGAAGCAACTTAGGTGTCCATCGACAGATGAATGGATAAAGAAGATGTGGCACATATATACAATGGAATATTACTCAGCCATTAAAGAAACGAAATTGAGTTATTTGTAGTGAGGTGGATGGACATATAGACTGTCATACAGAGTGAAGTAAGTCAGAAAGAGTAAAACAAATACCGTATGCTAAGATATATATGGAATCTAAAAAAAAAAAAAAAAGGTTCTGAACAACCTAGGGGCAGGACAGGAATAAAGATGCAGACCTAGAGAATGGACTTGGATTTGAGGACACAGGGTGGGGGAAGGGTAAGCTGGGACGAAGTGAGAGAGTGGCATGGACATATATATACTACCAAATGTAAAATAGATAGCTAGTGGGAAGCAGCCGCATAGCACAGGGAGATCAGCCTGGTGCTTTGTGACTACCTAGAGGGGAGGGGTAGGGAGGGTGGGAGGGAGACTCAAGAGGGAGGAGATATAGGGATATATGTATATGTATAGCTGATTCACT